>NC_092714.1:166846902-168046902 GCF_047496885.1 Scyliorhinus torazame | reverse complement strand
CTCCCAGACACTCCCCTCAACATCACCCTCACTCCCCGACACTGCTCCCAACATCACCCTCACTCCCCGACACTCCCCCCAACAGCACCCTCACTCCCCGACACCCCCCAACATCACCCTCACTCCCAGGCACTACCCCCAACATCACCCTCACTCCCAGACACTCACCAACATCACCCTCACTCCCCGACACCCTCACTCCCCGACACCCCCCAACATCACCCTCACTCCCCGACACTCCCCCCAACATCACCTTCACTCACAGACACTTCCCTCAACATCACCCTCACTCCCCGATACTGCTCCCAACATCACCCTCACTCCCCGACACTCCCCCCAACATCACCCTCACTCCCAGACACTCCCACCAACATCACTCTCACTCCCCGACACTCCCCCAACATCACCCGCACTCCCAGACACTCCCCCCAACATCACCCTCACTCCACAACACTCCCCCAACATCACACTCACTCCCAGACACACCCCCCAACATCACCCTCACACCCCGACACTCCCCCCAACATTAAACTCACTCCCATACACTCCCCACAACATCACCCTCACTCCACGACACTCCCCCAACGTCACCCACACTCCCAGACACTCCCCCCCCAACATCACCCTCACTCCCAGACACTCCCCACAACATAACCGTAACTCACAACTCTCCCCCCCAACATCACACCCTCTCACCCACTCCCAGACACACCCCCCAACATCACGCTCACGCCCAGACACTCCCCCAACATCACCCTCACTCCCAGACACTCCCCCAACATCACCCACACTCCCAGACACTCCACCAACATCACGCTCACTCCCAGACACTCCCCCCAACATCAACCTCACTCCACGACACTCCCCCAACGTCACCCACACTCCCAGACACTCCCCCCCCAACATCACCCTCACTCCCAGACACTCTCCCCACCATCACCCTCACTCTCCAACACTCACCCCAACATCACCCTCACTCCCCGACACTCCTCCAACATCATCTTCACTCCCAGACACTCCCCCCACCATCATCCCCACTCCCAGGCTCTCCTCACAACACTTCCCTCACCCCCAGAAACTCCCACCAACATCACCCTCACTCCCAGACACTCCCCCAACATCACCCTCACTCCCCGACACCCCCCAACATCACCCTCACTCCCCGACACCCCCCAACATCACCCTCACTCTCAGACACTCCCCCCAACATCACCCTCACTCCCAGAGACTCCCCCCAACATCACCCTCACTCCCAGACACTCCCCTCAACATCACCCTCACTCCCCGACACTGCTCCCAACATCACCCTCACTCCCCGACACTCCCCCCAACAGCACCCTCACTCCCCGACACCCCCCAACATCACCCTCACTCCCAGGCACTACCCCCAACATCACCCTCACTCCCAGACACTCACCAACATCACCCTCACTCCCCGACACCCTCACTCCCCGACACCCCCCAACATCACCCTCACTCCCCGACACTCCCCCCAACATCACCTTCACTCACAGACACTTCCCTCAACATCACCCTCACTCCCCGATACTGCTCCCAACATCACCCTCACTCCCCGACACTCCCCCCAACATCACCCTCACTCCCAGACACTCCCACCAACATCACTCTCACTCCCCGACACTCCCCCAACATCACCCGCACTCCCAGACACCCCCCCCCAACATCACCCTCACTCCACAACACTCCCCCAACATCACACTCACTCCCAGACACACCCCCCAACATCACCCTCACACCCCGACACTCCCCCCAACATTACACTCACTCCCATACACTCCCCACAACATCACCCTCACTCCCTACTCTCCCCCTAACAACACCCTCACTCCCAGACACTCCCCACAACATAACCGTAACTCACAACTCTCCCCCCCAACATCACACCCACTCACCCACTCCCAGACACACCCCCCAACATCACCCTCACTCCCAGACACTCACCAACATCACCCTCACTCCCCGACACCCTCACTCCCCGACACCCCCCAACATCACCCTCACTCCCCGACACTCCCCCCAACATCACCTTCACTCACAGACACTTCCCTCAACATCACCCTCACTCCCCGATACTGCTCCCAACATCACCCTCACTCCCCGACACTCCCCCCAACATCACCCTCACTCCCAGACACTCCCACCAACATCACTCTCACTCCCCGACACTCCCCCAACATCACCCGCACTCCCAGACACCCCCCCCCAACATCACCCTCACTCCACAACACTCCCCCAACATCACACTCACTCCCAGACACACCCCCCAACATCACCCTCACACCCCGACACTCCCCCCAACATTACACTCACTCCCATACACTCCCCACAACATCACCCTCACTCCCTACTCTCCCCCTAACAACACCCTCACTCCCAGACACTCCCCACAACATAACCGTAACTCACAACTCTCCCCCCCAACATCACACCCACTCACCCACTCCCAGACACACCCCCCAACATCACGCTCACGCCCAGACACTCACCCAACATCACCCTCACTCCCAGACACTCCTCCAACATCACCATCACTCCCCGACACTCCCCCCAACATCAGCCTCACTCCCGGCTCTCCCCCCAACATCACCCTCAGTCCCAAACACTCCCCAAACATCACCCACACACCCAAACACTCCCCCCAACATCACCCTCACTTCCCGATACTCCTCCAACATCACCCACACTCCCCCAACATCACCCACAATCCCAGACATTCGACAACATCACCCTCACTCCCAGAAACTCCCCCAATATTTCACTCACTCCCAGACACTCCCCCCAACATCACCCTCACTCCCCGACACGCCCAACATCACCCTCACTCCCGACTCTCCCCCCAATATAACCCTCACTCCCAGACACTCCCCCCAACATCACCCTCACTCCCCGACACTCCTCCAACATCACACTCACTCCCAGAAACTCCCCCCAACATCACCCTCACTCCCCGACACTCACACCAACATCACCCTCTCTCCCAGACACTCCCCCCAACATCACTCTCACTCCCCGACACTCCCCCCAACATCACTCTCACTCCCCGACACTCCCCCAACATCACCCGCACTCCCAGACACTCCCCCCAACATCACCCTCACTCCACAACACTCCCCCAACATCACACTCACTCGCAGACACCCCCAACATCACCCTCACACCCCGACACTCCCGCCAACATCACCCTCACTCCCATACACTCCCCACAACATCACCCTCACTCCCTACTCTCCCCCTAACAACACCCTCACTCCCAGACATTCCCCACAACGTAACCGTAACTCCCAACTCTCCCCCCAACATCACCCTCACACCCCGACACTCCCCCAACTTCACACTCACTCCCCGACACTCCCCCCAACATCACCCTCACTCCCCGACACTCACCCACCATCACACTCACTCCCCGACACTCCCCCAACATCACACACACTCCCAGACACTCCACCAACATGACCCTAACTCCCCGACACTCCCCCCAACTTCACCCTCACTCCACGACACTCCCCCAACGTCACCCACACTCTCAGACACTCCCTCCAACATCACCCTCACTCCCAGACACTCCCTCCAACATCACCCTCACTCCCAGACACTACCCCCAACATCACACCCACTCACCCACTCCCAGACACTCCCCCCAACATCACCCTCACTCCACGACACTCCTCCAACATCACGCTCACGCCCAGACACTCCCCCAACATCACGCTCACTCCCAGACACACCTCCAACATCACCCTCACACCCCGACACTCCCCCCAACATCAGCCTCACTCCCGGCTCTCCCCCCAACATCACCCTCAGTCCCAAACACTCCTCCAACATCACCCACACTCCCAAACACTCCCCCCAACATCACCCTCAATTCCCGATACTCCTACAATATCACCCACACTCCCCCAACATCACCCACACTCCCAGACATTCCCACAACATCACCCTCACTCCCAGACACTCCCCCAACATTTCACTCACTCACAGACACTCCCCCCAACATCACCCTCACTCCCCGACACGCCCAACATCACCCTCACTTCCGACTCTCCCACCAACAACACCCTCACTCGCAGACACTCCCCCCAATATAACCCTCACTCCCAGAAACTCCCCCAACATCACCCTCACTCCCAGACACTCCTCCAACATCACCCTCACACCCCGACACTACCCCCAACATCAGCCTCACTCCCGGCTCTCCCCACAACATCACCCTCAGTCCCAAACACTCCCCCAACATCACCCACACTCCCAAACACTCCCCCCAACATCACCCTCACTCCCAGACACTCCCCCCAACATCACCCTCACTCCCAGCCACTCCACCAACATCACCCTAACTCCCCGACACTACCCCCAACATCACCCTCACTCCCAGACACTCCCCCCAACATCACCCACACTCCCAAACACTCCCCCCAACATCACCCTCACTCCCAGACACTCCCCCCAACATCACCCTCACTCCCAGCCACTCCACCAACATCACCCTAACTCCCCGACACTCCCCCCAACATCACCCTCACTCCCAGACACTCCACCAACATCACCCTAACTCCCCGACACTCCCTCCAACATCACCCTCACTCCACGACACTCCCCCAACATCATCCACACTCCCAGACACTCCCTCCAACATCACCCTCACTCCCAGACACCGCCCCCAACATCACACCCACTCCCAGACACTCCCCCAAAATCACCCTCACTCCCATACACTCCCCACAACATAACCGTAACTCTCACCTCTCCCCCCAACATCACCCTCACTCCCCGACACTCCCCCAACTTCACACTCACTCCCCGACAATTCCCCCAACATCACCCTCACTCCCCGACACTCACCCACCATCACACTCACTCCCCGACACTCCACCAACATCACCCTAACTCCCCGACACTCCCCCCAACATCACCCTCACTCCACGACACTCCCCCAACGTCACCCACACACCCAGACACTCCCTCCAACATCACCCTCACTCCCAGACACTCCCCCCAACATCACACCCACTCACCCACTCCCAGACACTCACCAACATCACCCTCACTCCCCGACACCCTCACTCCCCGACACCCCCCAACATCACCCTCACTCCCCGACACTCCCCCCAACATCACCTTCACTCACAGACACTTCCCTCAACATCACCCTCACTCCCCGATACTGCTCCCAACATCACCCTCACTCCCCGACACTCCCCCCAACATCACCCTCACTCCCAGACACTCCCACCAACATCACTCTCACTCCCCGACACTCCCCCAACATCACCCGCACTCCCAGACACTCCCCCCAACATCACCCTCACTCCACAACACTCCCCCAACATCACACTCACTCCCAGACACACCCCCCAACATCACCCTCACACCCCGACACTCCCCCCAACATTAAACTCACTCCCATACACTCCCCACAACATCACCCTCACTCCACGACACTCCCCCAACGTCACCCACACTCCCAGACACTCCCCCCCCAACATCACCCTCACTCCCAGACACTCCCCACAACATAACCGTAACTCACAACTCTCCCCCCCAACATCACACCCTCTCACCCACTCCCAGACACACCCCCCAACATCACGCTCACGCCCAGACACTCCCCCAACATCACCCTCACTCCCAGACACTCCCCCAACATCACCCACACTCCCAGACACTCCACCAACATCACGCTCACTCCCAGACACTCCCCCCAACATCAACCTCACTCCACGACACTCCCCCAACGTCACCCACACTCCCAGACACTCCCCCCCCAACATCACCCTCACTCCCAGACACTCTCCCCACCATCACCCTCACTCTCCAACACTCACCCCAACATCACCCTCACTCCCCGACACTCCTCCAACATCATCTTCACTCCCAGACACTCCCCCCACCATCATCCCCACTCCCAGGCTCTCCTCACAACACTTCCCTCACCCCCAGAAACTCCCACCAACATCACCCTCACTCCCAGACACTCCCCCAACATCACCCTCACTCCCCGACACCCCCCAACATCACCCTCACTCCCCGACACCCCCCAACATCACCCTCACTCTCAGACACTCCCCCCAACATCACCCTCACTCCCAGAGACTCCCCCCAACATCACCCTCACTCCCAGACACTCCCCTCAACATCACCCTCACTCCCCGACACTGCTCCCAACATCACCCTCACTCCCCGACACTCCCCCCAACAGCACCCTCACTCCCCGACACCCCCCAACATCACCCTCACTCCCAGGCACTACCCCCAACATCACCCTCACTCCCAGACACTCACCAACATCACCCTCACTCCCCGACACCCTCACTCCCCGACACCCCCCAACATCACCCTCACTCCCCGACACTCCCCCCAACATCACCTTCACTCACAGACACTTCCCTCAACATCACCCTCACTCCCCGATACTGCTCCCAACATCACCCTCACTCCCCGACACTCCCCCCAACATCACCCTCACTCCCAGACACTCCCACCAACATCACTCTCACTCCCCGACACTCCCCCAACATCACCCGCACTCCCAGACACCCCCCCCCAACATCACCCTCACTCCACAACACTCCCCCAACATCACACTCACTCCCAGACATACCCCCCAACATCACCCTCACACCCCGACACTCCCCCCAACATTACACTCACTCCCATACACTCCCCACAACATCACCCTCACTCCCTACTCTCCCCCTAACAACACCCTCACTCCCAGACACTCCCCACAACATAACCGTAACTCACAACTCTCCCCCCCAACATCACACCCACTCACCCACTCCCAGACACACCCCCCAACATCACCCTCACTCCCAGACACTCACCAACATCACCCTCACTCCCCGACACCCTCACTCCCCGACACCCCCCAACATCACCCTCACTCCCCGACACTCCCCCCAACATCACCTTCACTCACAGACACTTCCCTCAACATCACCCTCACTCCCCGATACTGCTCCCAACATCACCCTCACTCCCCGACACTCCCCCCAACATCACCCTCACTCCCAGACACTCCCACCAACATCACTCTCACTCCCCGACACTCCCCCAACATCACCCGCACTCCCAGACACCCCCCCCCAACATCACCCTCACTCCACAACACTCCCCCAACATCACACTCACTCCCAGACACACCCCCCAACATCACCCTCACACCCCGACACTCCCCCCAACATTACACTCACTCCCATACACTCCCCACAACATCACCCTCACTCCCTACTCTCCCCCTAACAACACCCTCACTCCCAGACACTCCCCACAACATAACCGTAACTCACAACTCTCCCCCCCAACATCACACCCACTCACCCACTCCCAGACACACCCCCCAACATCACGCTCACGCCCAGACACTCACCCAACATCACCCTCACTCCCAGACACTCCTCCAACATCACCATCACTCCCCGACACTCCCCCCAACATCAGCCTCACTCCCGGCTCTCCCCCCAACATCACCCTCAGTCCCAAACACTCCCCAAACATCACCCACACACCCAAACACTCCCCCCAACATCACCCTCACTTCCCGATACTCCTCCAACATCACCCACACTCCCCCAACATCACCCACAATCCCAGACATTCGACAACATCACCCTCACTCCCAGAAACTCCCCCAATATTTCACTCACTCCCAGACACTCCCCCCAACATCACCCTCACTCCCCGACACGCCCAACATCACCCTCACTCCCGACTCTCCCCCCAATATAACCCTCACTCCCAGACACTCCCCCCAACATCACCCTCACTCCCCGACACTCCTCCAACATCACACTCACTCCCAGAAACTCCCCCCAACATCACCCTCACTCCCCGACACTCACACCAACATCACCCTCTCTCCCAGACACTCCCCCCAACATCACTCTCACTCCCCGACACTCCCCCCAACATCACTCTCACTCCCCGACACTCCCCCAACATCACCCGCACTCCCAGACACTCCCCCCAACATCACCCTCACTCCACAACACTCCCCCAACATCACACTCACTCGCAGACACCCCCAACATCACCCTCACACCCCGACACTCCCGCCAACATCACCCTCACTCCCATACACTCCCCACAACATCACCCTCACTCCCTACTCTCCCCCTAACAACACCCTCACTCCCAGACATTCCCCACAACGTAACCGTAACTCCCAACTCTCCCCCCAACATCACCCTCACACCCCGACACTCCCCCAACTTCACACTCACTCCCCGACACTCCCCCCAACATCACCCTCACTCCCCGACACTCACCCACCATCACACTCACTCCCCGACACTCCCCCAACATCACACACACTCCCAGACACTCCACCAACATGACCCTAACTCCCCGACACTCCCCCCAACTTCACCCTCACTCCACGACACTCCCCCAACGTCACCCACACTCTCAGACACTCCCTCCAACATCACCCTCACTCCCAGACACTCCCTCCAACATCACCCTCACTCCCAGACACTACCCCCAACATCACACCCACTCACCCACTCCCAGACACTCCCCCCAACATCACCCTCACTCCACGACACTCCTCCAACATCACGCTCACGCCCAGACACTCCCCCAACATCACCCTCACACCCCGACACTCCCCCCAACATCAGCCTCACTCCCGGCTCTCCCCCCAACATCACCCTCAGTCCCAAACACTCCTCCAACATCACCCACACTCCCAAACACTCCCCCCAACATCACCCTCAATTCCCGATACTCCTACAATATCACCCACACTCCCCCAACATCACCCACACTCCCAGACATTCCCACAACATCACCCTCACTCCCAGACACTCCCCCAACATTTCACTCACTCACAGACACTCCCCCCAACATCACCCTCACTCCCCGACACGCCCAACATCACCCTCACTTCCGACTCTCCCACCAACAACACCCTCACTCGCAGACACTCCCCCCAATATAACCCTCACTCCCAGAAACTCCCCCAACATCACCCTCACTCCCAGACACTCCTCCAACATCACCCTCACACCCCGACACTACCCCCAACATCAGCCTCACTCCCGGCTCTCCCCACAACATCACCCTCAGTCCCAAACACTCCCCCAACATCACCCACACTCCCAAACACTCCCCCCAACATCACCCTCACTCCCAGACACTCCCCCCAACATCACCCTCACTCCCAGCCACTCCACCAACATCACCCTAACTCCCCGACACTACCCCCAACATCACCCTCACTCCCAGACACTCCCCCCAACATCACCCACACTCCCAAACACTCCCCCCAACATCACCCTCACTCCCAGACACTCCCCCCAACATCACCCTCACTCCCAGCCACTCCACCAACATCACCCTAACTCCCCGACACTCCCCCCAACATCACCCTCACTCCCAGACACTCCACCAACATCACCCTAACTCCCCGACACTCCCTCCAACATCACCCTCACTCCACGACACTCCCCCAACATCATCCACACTCCCAGACACTCCCTCCAACATCACCCTCACTCCCAGACACCGCCCCCAACATCACACCCACTCCCAGACACTCCCCCAAAATCACCCTCACTCCCATACACTCCCCACAACATAACCGTAACTCTCACCTCTCCCCCCAACATCACCCTCACTCCCCGACACTCCCCCAACTTCACACTCACTCCCCGACAATTCCCCCAACATCACCCTCACTCCCCGACACTCACCCACCATCACACTCACTCCCCGACACTCCACCAACATCACCCTAACTCCCCGACACTCCCCCCAACATCACCCTCACTCCACGACACTCCCCCAACGTCACCCACACACCCAGACACTCCCTCCAACATCACCCTCACTCCCAGACACTCCCCCCAACATCACACCCACTCACCCACTCCCAGACACTCCCCCCAACATCACCCTCACTCCACGACACTCCCCCAACATCACGCTCACGCCCAGACACTCCCCCAACATCACCCTCACACCCCGACACTCCCCCTAACATCAGCCTCACTCCCGGCTCTCCCCCCAACATCACCCTCAGTCCCAAACACTCCCCCAACATCACCCACACTCCCAAACACTCCCCCCAACATCACCCTCACTTCCCAATACTCCTCCAACATCACCCACACTCCCCCAACATCACCCACACTCCCAGACATTCCCACAACATCACCCTCACTCCCAGACACTCCCCCAACATTTCACTCACTCCCAGACACTCCCCCCAACATCACCCTCTCTCCCCGACACGCCCAACATCACCGTCATTCCCGACTCTCCCCCCAATATAACCCTCACTCCCAGATACTCCCCCCAACATCACCCTCTCTCCCAGACACTCCCCCCAACATCACCCTCACTCCCAGACACTCCCCCCAACATCACCCTCACTCCCCGACACTCCTCCAACATCACACTCACTCCCCGACACTCCCCCCAACATCACCCTCACTCCCCGACACTCCCCCAACATCACACTCACTCCCCAACACTCCCCCAACATCACTCTCACTCCCAGACACTCCCCCAACATCACCCACACTCCCAGACACTCCACCAACATCACGCTCACTCCCAGACACTCCCCCCAACATCACCCTCACTCCACGACACTCCCCCAACGTCACCCACACTCCCAGACACTCCCCCCCCCAACATCACCCTCACTCCCAGACACTCTCCCCACCATCACCCTCACTCTCCAACACTCACCCCAACATCACCCTCACTCCCCGACACTACTCCAACATCATCTTCACTCCCAGACACTCCCCCCACCATCATCCCCACTCCCAGGCTCTCCTCACAAAACTTCCCTCACTCCCAGACACTCCCCCAACATCACCCTCACTCCCAGACACTCCTCCAACATCACCCTCACACCCCGACACTACCCCCAACATCAGCCTCACTCCCGGCTCTCCCCACAACATCACCCTCAGTCCCAAACACTCCCCCAACATCACCCACACTCCCAAACACTCCCCCCAACATCACCCTCACTCCCAGACACTCCCCCCAACATCACCCTCACTCCCAGCCACTCCACCAACATCACCCTAACTCCCCGACACTCCCCCCAACATCACCCTCACTCCCAGACACTCCCCCCAACATCACCCACACTCCCAAACACTCCCCCCAACATCACCCTCACTCCCAGACACTCCCCCCAACATCACCCTCACTCCCAGCCACTCCACCAACATCACCCTAACTCCCCGACACTCCCCCCAACATCACCCTCACTCCCAGACACTCCCCCCAACATCACCCTCACTTCCAGACACTCCACCAACATCACCCTAACTCCCCGACACTCCCTCCAACATCACCCTCACTCCACGACACTCCCCCAACGTCACCCACACTCCCAGACACTCCCTCCAACATCACCCTCACTCCCAGACACCGCCCCCAACATCACACCCACTCCCAGACACTCCCCCAACATCACCCTCACTCCCATACACTCCCCACAACATAACCGTAACTCTCAACTCTCCCCCCAACATCACCCTCACTCCCCGACACTCCCCCAACTTCACACTCACTCCCCGACAATTCCCCCAACATCACCCTCACTCCCCGACACTCACCCACCATCACACACTCACTCCCCGACACTCCCCCAACATCACACACACTCCCAGACACTCCACCAACATCACCCTAACTCCCCCACACTCCCCCCAACATCACCCTCACTCCACGACACTCCCCCAACGTCACCCACACACCCAGACACTCCCTCCAACATCACCTTCACTCCCAGACACTCCCCCCAACATCACACCCACTCACCCACTCCCAGACACTCCCCCCAACATCACCCTCACTCCACGACACTCCCCCAACATCATGCTCACGCCCAGACACTCCCCCAACATCACCCTCACACCCCGACACTCCCCCCAACATCAGCCTAACTCCCGGCTCTCCCCACAACATCACCCTCAGTCCCAAACACTCCCCAACATCACCCACACTCCCAAACACTCCCCCCAACATCACCCTCACTTCCCAATACTCCTCCAACATCACCCACACTCCCCCAACATCACCCACACTCCCAGACATTCCCACAACATCACCCTCACTCCCAGACACTCCCCCAACATTTCACTCACTCCCAGACTCTCCCCCCAATATAACCCTCACTCCCAGATACTCCCCCCAACATCACCCTCTCTCCCAGACACTCCCCCCAACATCACCCTCACTCCCAGACACTCCCCCCAACATCACCCTCACTCCCCGACACTCCTCCAACATCACACTCACTCCCCGACACTCTCCCCAACATCACCCTCACTCCCCGACACTCCCCCAACATCACACACACTCCCCAACACTCCCCCAACATCACTCTCACTCCCAGACACTCCCCCAACATCACCCACACTCCCAGACACTCCACCAACATCACCCTCACTCCCAGACACTCCCCCCAACATCAGCCTCACTCCACGACACGCCCAACATCACCCTCACTCCCGACTCTCCCCCCACCAACACCCTCACTCGCAGTCACTCCCCCCAATATCACCCTCACTCCCAGAAACTCCCCCCAACATCACCCTCACTCCCCAACACTCACCCCAACATCACCCTCTCTCCCAGACACTCCCCCCAACATCACTCTCACTCCCCGACACTCCCCCAACATCACCCGCACTCCCAGACACTCCCCCCAACATCACCCTCACTCCACAACACTCCCCCAACATCACACTCACTCCCAGACACCCCCAACATCGCCCTCACACCCCGACACTCCCCCCAACATCACCCTCACTCCCATACACTCCCCACAACATCACCCTCACTCCCTACTCTCCCCCTAACAACACCATCACTCCCAGACATTCCCCACAACGTAACCGTAACTCCCAACTCTCCCCCCAACATCACCCTCACACCCCGACACTCCCCCAACTTCAAGCTCACTCCCCGACACTCCCCCCAACATCACCCTCACTCCCCGACACTCACCCACCATCACACTCACTCCCCGACACTCCCCCAACATCACACACACTCCCAGACACTCCACCAACATGACCCTAACTCCCCGACACTCCCCCCAACATCACCCTCACTCCACGACACTCCCCCAACGTCACCCACACTCTCAGACACTCCCTCCAACATCACCCTCACTCCCAGACACTCCCTCCAACATCACCCTCACTCCCAGACACTACCCCCAACATCACACCCACTCACCCACTCCCAGACACTCCCCCCAACATCACCCTCACTCCACGACACTCCCCCAACATCACGCTCACGCCCAGAGACTCCCCCAACATCACGCTCACTCCCAGACACTCCTCCAACATCACCCTCACACCCCGACACTCCCCCCAACATCAGCCTCACTCCCGGCTCTCCCCCAACATCACCCTCAGTCCAAAACACTCCTCCAACATCACCCACACTCCCAAACACTCCCCCAACATCACCCACACTCCCAGACATTCCCACAACATCACCCTCACTCCCAGACACTCCCCCAACATTTCACTCACTCCCAGACACTCCCCCCAACATCACCCTCACTCCCCGACACGCCAAACATCACCCTCACTCCCGACTCTCCCACCAACAACACCCTCACTCGCAGACACTCCCCCCAATATAACCCTCACTCCCAGACACTCCCCTAACATCACCCTCACTCCCAGACACTCCTCCAACATCACCCTCACACCCCGACACTACCCCCAACATCAGCCTCACTCCCGGCTCTCCCCCCAACATCACCCTCAGTCCCAAACACTCCCCCAACATCACCCACACTCCGAAACACTCCCCCCAACATCACCCTCACTCCCAGACACTCCCCCCAACATCACCCTCACTCCCAGCCACTCCACCAACATCACCCTAACTCCCCGACACTCCCCCCAACATCACCCTCACTCCCAGACACTCCCCCCAACATCACCCTCACTCCCAGACACTCCCCCCAACATCACCCACACTCCCAGACACTCCCTCCAACATCACCCTCACTCCCAGACACCGCCCCCAACATCACACCCACTCCCAGACACTCCCCCAACATCACCCTCACTCCCATACACTCCCCACAACATAACCGTAACTCTCAACTCTCCCCCCAACATCACCCTCACTCCCCGACACTCCCCCAACTTCACACTCACTCCCCGACAATTCCCCCAACATCACCCTCACTCCCCGACACTCACCCACCATCACACTCACTCCCCGACACTCCCCCAACATCACCCTCACACCCCGACACTCCCCCCAACATCAGCCTCACTCCCGGCTCTCCCCCCAACATCACCCTCAGTCCCAAACACTCCCCCAACATCACCCACACTCCCAAACACTCCCCCCAACATCACCCTCACTTCCCGATACTCCTCCAACATCACCCACACTCCCCCAACATCACCCACACTCCCAGACATTCCCACAACATCACCCTCACTCCCAGACACTCCCCCAACATTTCACTCACTCCCAGACACTCCCCCCAACATCACCCTCACTCCCGGACACGGCCAACATCACCCTCATTCCCGACTCTCCCCCCAACATAACCCTCACTCCCAGGTACTCCCCCCAACATCACCCTCTCTCCCAGACACTCCCCCCAACATCACCCTCACTCCCAGACACTCCCACCAACATGACCCTCACTCCCCGACACTCCTCCAACATCACACTCACTCCCCGACACTCCCCCCAACATCACCCTCACTCCCCGACACTCCCCCAACATCACACTCACTCCCCAACACGCCCCCAACATCACTCTCACTCCCAGACACTCCCCCAACATCACCCACACTCCCAGACACTCCACCAACATCACCCTCACTCCCAGACACTCCCCCCAACATCACCCTCACTCCACGACACGCCCAACATCACCCTCACTCCCGACTCTCCCCCCACCAACACCCTCACTCGCAGTCACTCCCCCCAATATCACCCTCACTCCCAGAAACTCCCCCCAACATCACCCTCACTCCCCGACACTCACCCCAACATCACCCTCTCTCCCAGACACTCGCCCCAACATCACTCTCACTCCCCGACACTCCCCCAACATCACCCGCACTCCCAGACACTCTCCCCAACATCACCCTCACTCCACAACACTCCCCCAACATCACACTCACTCCCAGACACCCCCAACATCACCCTCACACCCCGACACTCCCCCCAACATCACCCTCACTCCCATACACTCCCCACAACATCACCCTCACTCCCTACTCTCCCCCTAACAACACCCTCACTCCCAGACATTCCCCACAACGTAACCGTAACTCCCAACTCTCCCCCCAACATCACCCTCACACCCCGACACTCCCCCAACTTCACACTCACTCCCCGACACTCCCCCCAACATCACCCTCACTCCCAGACACTCCACCAACATGACCCTAACTCCCCGACACTCCCCCCAACATCACCCTCACTCCACGACACTCCCCCAACGTCACCCACACTCTCAGACACTCCCTCCAACATCACCCTCACTCCCAGACACTCCCTCCAACATCACCCTCACTCCCAGACACTACCCCCAACATCACACCCACTCACCCACTCCCAGACACTCCCCCCAACATCACCCTCACTCCACGACACTCCCCCCAATATAACCCTCACTCCCAGACACTCCCCTAACATCACCCTCACTCCCAGACACTCCTCCAACATCACCCTCACACCCCGACACTACCCCCAACATCAGCCTCACTCCCGGCTCTCCCCCCAACATCACCCTCAGTCCCAAACACTCCCCCAACATCACCCACAGTCCCAAACACTCCCCCAACATCACCCACACTCCCAAACACTCCCCCCAACATCACCCTCACTCCCAGACACTCCCCCCAACATCACCCTCACTCCCAGCCACTCCACCAACATCACCCTAACTCCCCGACACTCCCCCCAACATCACCCTCACTCCCAGACACTCCCCCCAACATCACCCTCACTCCCAGACACTCCACCAACATCACCCTAACTCCCCGACACTCCCTCCAACATCACCCTCACTCCACAACACTCCCCCCAACTTCACCCACACTCCCAGACACTCCCTCCAACATCACCCTCACTCCCAGACACCGCCCCCAACATCACACCCACTCCCAGACACTCCCCCAACATCACCCTCACTCCCATACACTCCCCACAACATAACCGTAACTCTCAACTCTCCCCCCAACATCACCCTCACTCCCCGACACTCCCCCAACTTCACACTCACTCCCCGACAATTCCCCCAACATCACCCTCACTCCCCGACACTCACCCACCATCACACTCACTCCCCGACACTCCCCCAACATCACACACACTCCCAGACACTCCACCAACATCACCCTAACTCCCCGACACTCCCCCCAACATCACCCTCACTCCACGACACTCCCCCAACGTCACCCACACACCCAGACACTCCCTCCAACATCACCCTCACTCCCAGACACTCCCCCCAACATCACACCTACTCACCCACTCCCAGACACTCCCCCCAACATCACCCTCACTCCACGACACTCCCCCAACATCACGCTCACGCCCAGACACTCCCCCAACATCACCCTCACACCCCGACACTCCCCCCAACATCAGCCTCACTCCCGGCTCTCCCCCCAACATCACCCTCAGTCCCAAACACTCCCCCAACATCACCCACACTCCCAAACGCTCCCCCCAACATCACCCTCACTTCCCGATACTCCTCCAACATCACCGACACTCCCCCAACATCACCCACACTCCCAGACATTCCCACTACATCACCCTCACTCCCAGACACTCCCCCAACATTTCACTCACTCCCAGACACTCCCCCCAACATCACCCTCACTCCCCGACACGCCCAACATCACCCTCACTCCCGACTCTCCCCCCAATATAACCCTCACGCCCAGACACTCCACAACATCACCCTCACTCCCAGACACTCCCCCCAACATCAGCCTCACTCCCCGACACTCCTCCACCTTCATCCCTGTGGTGGTACGTATTAGGGGTCATGTGGGACTGTGAAGCCGAGATGCTATTGGCTGACAGATCCCGGGTCCTGGATGGCTACCGACTCCTGGCTCCGCCCTGAAGTCGAAGTATAAGATCCCGAGCTTCCCCCCGCAGCTTCATTTATTGCTGAGCTGCTGGGGGCAAACATCGCTTAATAAAGCCTGGATCGACTTCATCACGTCTCGTCATTATGCGCTACAATCCCCACTCCCAGACACTCCTCACAACACTTGCCTCAACCCCAGACACTCCCAGCAACATCACCCTCACTCCCAGAAACTCCCCCTAACATCACCCTCACTCCCCAAAACCACCCTAACTCCCCGACACTCCCCCCAACATTCCCCTCACTCCCCGACATTCCCCTCAAACCTCATCCTCACTCCCCAACACTCCCCCAACCTCATCCTCACTCCCCAACATCACCCTCACTCCCACGCACTCTCCCCAACATCACCCTCACTCCCAGACACTCCCCCCAACATCACCCACACTCCCCGACACGCCCCCCCAACATCACCCTCACTTCCGCCTCTCCCCCCAACATCATCCTCACTCCCGCCTCTCCCCCCAACAACACCCTCACTCCCAGACACTCCCCCCAACATCACCCTCACTCCCAGACACTCTCCCCAACATCACCCTCACTCCCAGACACTCCCCCCAACGTCATCCTCGCTCCCAGGCACTCCACCCAACATCACCCTCACTCCCAGACACTCCCCACAACATCACCCTCACTTCCAGACACTCCCCAAAACATCACCCTCACTCCCCGTGACTCCCCCCAACATCAGCCTCACTCCCGGCTCTCCCC
The DNA here is from genome assembly GCF_047496885.1 of Scyliorhinus torazame. Classification (NCBI taxonomy): domain Eukaryota; kingdom Metazoa; phylum Chordata; class Chondrichthyes; order Carcharhiniformes; family Scyliorhinidae; genus Scyliorhinus; species Scyliorhinus torazame. The sequence goes on along the minus strand of NC_092714.1, from coordinate 168,029,030 downwards.
GCAACATCACCCTCACTCCCAGACACTCCCCCAACATCACACTCACTCCCAGACACTCCCCCCAACATCACCCTCACTCCTGACTCTCCCCCCAACAACACCCTGACTCCCAGACACTCCCCCCAACATCATCCTCACTCCAGACACTTCCCTCAACATCACCCTCACTCCCAGACACTTCCTCCAACATCATCCTAACTCCCCGACACTCCCACCAACATCACTCTCACTCCACGACACTCCCCCAACGTCACCCTCACTCCCAGACACTCCCCCAACATCACACCCACTCACCCACTCCCAGACACTCCCCCAACATCACGCTCACGCCCAGACACTCCCCAACATCACCCTCACTCCCGACACTCCCCCCAACATCACATTCACTCCCAGACACTCCCCCCAACATCACCCTCATTCCCCGACACTCCTCCAACATCACCCACACTCCCCCAACATCACCCACACTCCCAGACGCTCCACCCAACATCACCCTCACTCCACAACACTCACCCAACAGCACACTCACTCCCAGACACTCCCTCCAACATCACCCTCACTCCCCGACACTCCCCCCAACATCACCCTCACTCCCATACACTCCCCACAACATCACCCTCACTCCCGACTCTCCCCCTAACAACACCCTCACTCCCAGACACTCCCCCAACATCACCCTCACTCCCAGACACTCTCCCCAACATCACCCTCACTCCCCGACACTCCTCCACCTTCATCCCCACTCCCAGAGACTCCTCATAACACTTCCCTCACCCCCAGACACTTTGCCCAACATCACACTCACTCCTAGACACTCCTCCCAACATCACACTAACTCCCCAACACTCCCCCAACATAACTCTCACTCCCAGACACTCCCTCAACATCACACACACTCCCAGACACTCCAACAACATCACCCTCACTCCCCGACTCTCCCCCAATGTCACCCTCATTCCACGACATTCCCCCAACGTCACCCACACTCCCAGACACTCCCTCCAACATCACCCTCATTCCCAGACACTCCCCCCAACATCACACCCACTCACTCACTCCCAGACACTCCCCCCCCGCCCCCCAACATCACGCTCACGCCCAGACACTCCGCAACATCACCCTCACTCCCAGACACTCCCCCCAACATCAGCCTCACTCCCGGCTCTTCCCCCAACATCACCCTCACTCCCAAACACTCCCAACATCACCCTAACTCCCCGACACTCCCCCCAACATCCCCCTCACTCCCCGACATTCCCCTCAAACCTCATCCTCACTCCCCCAACCTCATCCTCACTCCCCAACATCACCCACACTCCCCGACACGACCCCCAATATCACCCTCACTCCCGCCTCTCCCCCCAACAAAACCCTCACTCCCAGACACTCCCCCCAACATCACCCTCACTCCCAGACACTCTCCCCAACATCACCCTCACTCCCAGACACTCCCCCCAACATCATCCTCGCTCCCAGGCACTCCCCCCAACATCACCCTCACTCCCAGACACTCCCCACAACATCACCCTCACTCCCAGACACTCCCCACAACATCACCCTCACTCCCCGAGACTCCCCCCAACATCAGCCTCACTCCCGGCTCTCCCCCCAACATCACCCTTACTCCCAGACACGCCCCCCAACATCACCCTCACTCCCGACTCTCCCCCCAACACCCTGACTCCCAGACATTCCCCCCAACATCATCCTCACTCCCAGACACTTCCCTCAACATCACCCTCACTCCCCGACACCCCCCAACATCACCCTCACTTCACGACACTCCCCCCAACATCACACCCACTCACCCACTCCCAGACACTTCCCCCAACATCACGCTTACGCCCAGACACTCCCCAACATCACCCTCACTCCCAGACACTCCTCCAACATCACCCTCACTCCCCGACACTCCCCCCAACATCAGCCTCACTCCCGGCTCTCCCCCAAACATCACCCTCACTCCCAAACACTGCCCCAACATCACCCACACTCGAAGACACTCCCCCCAACATCACCCTCATTCCCCGACACTCCTCCAACATCACCCACACTCCCACAACATCACCCACACTACCAGACACTCCCCCAACATCACATTCACTCCCAGACACTCCCCCCAACATCACCCTCACTCCCCGACACGCCACCCAACATCAACCTCACTCCCGACACTCCCCCCAACAACACCCTCACTCCCAGACAACCCGCCCAACATCACCCTCACTCCCCAACACTCCCCCAACATCACACTCACCCCCAAACACTCCCCCCAACATCACATTCACTCCTAGACACTCCTCCCAACATCACCCTAACTCCCCGACACTCCCCCCAACATCACCCTCACCCCCCAACACTCCCCCAAAAACACCCTGACTCCCAGACACTCACCCCAACATCACCCTCACTCCCCGACACTCCTCCACCATCATCCCTGTGTTGGTATGTATTAGGGGTCATGTGGGACTGTGAAGCCGAGATGCTATTGGCTGACAGATCCCGGGTCCTGGATAGCTACCGACTCCATGCACCGCCCTGAAGATGGAGTATAAGATCCCGAGCTTCTCCCCGCAGCTTCATTCTATTGCTGAGCTGCTGGGGACAAACATCGCTTAATAAAGCCTGGATCGACTTCATCACGTCTCGTCTCTCGTGAGTCATTGTGCGCTACAATCCCCACTCCCAGACACTCCTCACAACACTTCCCTCACCCCCAGACACTCCCAGCAACATCACCCTCACTCCCAGAAACTCCCCCCAACATCACCCTGACTCCCCAAAACCCCCAACATCAGCCTAACTCCCCGACACTCCCCCCAACATCAACCTCACTCCAACAGCCCCAACATCCCCCTCACTCCCCGACATTCCCCTCAAACCTCATCCTCACTCCCCAACACTCCCCCAACTTCATCCTCACTCCCCAACGTCAACCTCACTCCCATACACTCTCCCCAACATCACCCTCACTCCCAGACAGTCCCCCCAACATCACCCTCACTCACAGACACTCCCCCCAACATCACACTCACTCCCAGACACTCCCCACAACATCACCCTCACTCCCAGACACTCCCCACAACATCACCCTCACTCCCCGAGACTCTCCCCAACATCAGCCTCACTCCCGGCTCTCCCCCCAACATCACCCTCACTCCCAGACACTCCCCCAACAGCACACTCACTCCCAGACACTCCCCCCAACATCACCCTCACTCCCCGACACGCCCCCGAACATCACCCTCACTCCCGGCTCTCCCCCCAACATCACCCTCACTCCCAGACACTCCCCCAACAGCACACTCACTCCCAGACACTCCCCCCAACATCACCCTCACTCCCCGACACGCCCCCGAACATCACCCTCACTCCCGACTCTCCCCCCAACAACACCCTCACTCCCAGACACTCCCCCCAACATCACCCTCACTCCCAGACACTCCCCCCAACATCTCACCCACTCCCAGACACTCCCCCCAACATCACGCTCACGCACAGACACTCCCCAACATCACCCTCACTCACAGACACTCCTCCAACATCGCCCTCACTCCCCGACACTCCCCCCAACATCAGTCTCACTCCCGGCTCTCCCCCCAACATCACCCTCACTCCCAAACACTGCCCCAACATCACCCTCACTCCCCGACACTCCTCCAACATCACCCACACTCCCCCAACATCACCCACACTCCCCCAACATCACCCACACTCCCAGACACTCCCCCAACATCACCCACAGTCCCCGACACGCCCCCCAACATCACCCTCACTCCCGACTCTCCCCCCAACAACTCCCTCACTCCCAGACATTCCCCTCAACATCACCCTCACTCCCAGACACTCTCCCCAACATCAGCCTCACTCCCAGACACTCCCCCCAACATCATCCTAACTCCCAGACACTCCCCCCAACATCACCCTCACTCCCCGAGACTCCCCCCAACATCAGCCTCACTCCCAAACACTGCCCCAACATCACCCTCACTCCCCGACACTCCTCCAACATCACCCACACTCCTCCAACATCACCCACATTCCCCCAACATCACCCACACTCCCAGACACTCCCCCAACATCACATTCACTCCCAGACACTCCCCCCCAACATCACGCACACTCCCCAACACGCCCCCCAACATCACCCTCACTCCCGACACTCCCCCCAACATCACCCTCACTCCCCGACACGCCCCCCAACATCACCCTCACTCCCGACACTCCCCCCAACAACACCCTCACTCCCAGACACTCGCCCCAACATCACCCTCACTCCCGACACTCCCCCCAACAATACCCTCACTCCCAGACACTCCCCCCCCCAACATCACATTCACTCCCAGACACTCGCCCCAACAACACCCTTACTCCCCGACATTCCCCCAACATCACACACACTCCCAGACACTCCACCAACATCACCCTAACTCCCCGACACTCACCCCAACATCACCCTCATTCCCCGACACTCCTCCAACATCACCCACACTCCCCCAACATCACCCACACTCCCCGACACGCCCCACAACATCACCCTCACTCCCGACTCTCCCCCAACAACACCCTCACTCCCAGGCACTCCCCCCAACATCACTCTCACTCCCAGACACTCTCCCCAACATCACCCTCACATCCCGAAACTCCCCCCAACATTAGCCTCACTCCCGGCACTCCCCCCCAACATCACCCTCACTCCCAGACACTCCCCCAACATCACACTCACTCCCCGACACTCCCCCAACATCACACACACTCCCAGACACTCCACCAACATCACCTTAACTCCCCGACACTCACCCCAACATCACCCTCACTCCCGACACTCCCCCCAACAACACCCTCACTCCCTGACACTCCCCCCCCCCCCAACATCACATTCACTCCCAGACACTCGCCCCAACAACACCCTCACTCCCAGACACTCCCCCAACAGCACACTCACTCCCAGACACTCCCCCCAACATCACCCTCACTCCCCGACACGCCCCCGAACATCACCCTCACTCCCGACTCTCCCCCCAACAACACCCTCACTCCCAGACACTCCCCCCAACATCATCCTCACTCCCAGACACTTCCCTCAACATCACCCTCACTCCTAGACACTCCCTCCAACATCATCCTAACTCCCCGACACTCCCCCAACATCACCCACACTCCCAGACACTCCCTCCAACATCACCCTCACTCCCAGACACTCCCCCCAACATCTCACCCACTCCCAGACACTCCCCCCAACATCACGCTCACGCACAGACACTCCCCAACATCACCCTCACTCACAGACACTCCTCCAACATCACCCTCACTCCCCGACACTCCCCCCAACATCAGCCTCACTCCCGGCTCTCCCCCCAACATCACCCTCACTCCCAAACACTGCCCCAACATCACCCTCACTCCCCGACACTCCTCCAACATCACCCACACTCCCCCAACATCACCCACACTCCCCCAACATCACCCACACTCCCAGACACTCCCCCAACATCACCCACAGTCCCCGACACGCCCCCCAACATCACCCTCACTCCCGACTCTCCCCCCAACAACTCCCTCACTCCCAGACATTCCCCTCAACATCACCCTCACTCCCAGACACTCTCCCCAACATCACCCTCACTCCCAGACACTCCCCCCAACATCACCCTCACTCCCAGACACTCCCCCCAACATCATCCTAACTCCCAGACACTCCCCCCAACATCACCCTCATTCCCCGAGACTCCCCCCAACATCAGCCTCACTCCCGGCTCTCCCCCCAACATCACCCTCACTCCCAGACACTCCCCCAACATCACACTCACTCCCAGACACTCCCCCCAACATCACCCTCACTACCCGACACGCCCCCCCAACATCACCCTCACTCCCGACTCTCCCCCCAACAACACCCTGACTCCCAGACACTCCCCCCAACATCACCCTCACTCCCAGACACTCTTCCCAACATCACCCTCACTCCCAGACATTCCCTCCAACATCATCCTCACTCCCCGACACTCATCCACCATCATCCCTGTGGTGGTATGTATTAGGGGTCATGTGGGACTGTGAAGCCGAGATGCTATTGGCTGACAGATCCCGGGTCCTGGATGGCTACCGACTCCTGGCTCCGCCCTGAAGGCGGAGTATAAGATCCCGAGCTTCTCCCCGCAGCTTCATTCTATTGCTGAGCTGCTGGGGACAAACATCGCTTAATAAAGCCTGGATCGACTTCATCACGTCTCGTCTCTCGTGAGTCATTGTGCGCTACAATCCCCACTCCCAGACACTCCTCAAAAGATCTCCCTCACCCTCAGACACTCCCAGCAACATTACCCTCACTCCCAGAAACTCCCCCCAACATCACCCTCACTCCCCAAAACCCCCAACATCACCCTAACTCCCCGACACTCCCCCCAACATCCCCCTCACTCCCCGACATTCCCCTCACTCCCCGACAATCCCCTAAAACCTCATCCTCACTCCCCAACACTCCCCCAACCTCATTCTCACTCCCCAACATCACCCTCACTCCCACACACTCTCCCCAACATCACCCTCACTCCCAGACACTCCCCCCAACATCACCCTCACTCCCAGACACCCCCCCCAACATCACCCACACTCCCCGACATGCCCCCCAACATCACCCTCACTCCCGCCTCTCCCCCCAACAACACCCTCACTCCCAGACACTCCCCCCAACATCACCCTCACTCCCAGACACTTTCCCAAACATCACCCTCACTCCCAGACACTCTCCCCAACATCACCCTCACTCCCAGACACTCTCCCCAACATCACCCTCACTCCCAGACACTCTCCCCAACATCTCCCTCACTCCCAGACACTCTCCCCAACATCACCCTCACTTCTGCCTCTCCCCCCAACAACACGCTCACTCCCAGACAGTCCGCCCAACATCATCCTCGCTCTCAGGCACTCCCCCCAACATCACCCTCACTCCTAGACACTCCCCACAACATCACCCTCACTCCCCGAGACTCCCCCCAACATCAGCCTCACTCCCGACTCTCCCCCCCAACAACACCCTGACTCCCAGACACTCCCCCAACATCACCATCATTCAAGACACGCCCCCAACGTCACCCACACTCCCAGACACTCCCTCCAACATCACCCTCACTCCCAGACACTCCTCCCAACATCACGCTCACGCCCAGACACTCCCCAACATCACCCTCACTCCCAGACACTCCTCCAACATCACCCTCACTCCCCGACACTCCCCCCAACATCAGTCTCACTCCCGGCTCTTCCCCCCAACATCACCCTCACCCCCAGATACTTCCCCCAACATCACCCACACTCCCAGACACTCCCCCCAACATCACCCTCATTCCCCGACACTCCTCCAACATCACCCACATTCCCCCAACATCACCCCCACTCCCAGACACTCCCCCAACATCACATTCAGTCCCAGACACTCCCCCCAACATCACGCACACTCCCCGACACGCCCCCCAACATCACCCTCACTCCTGAGACTCCCCCCAACATTAGCCTCACTCCCGGCACTCCCCCCCCAACATCACCCTCACTCCCAAACACTCCCCCAACATCACACTCACTCCCCGACACTCCCCCAACATCACACACACTCCCAGACACTCCACCAACATCACCCTAACTCCCCGACACTCACCCCAACATCACCCTCACTCCCGACACTCCCCCCAACAACACCCTCACTCCCTGACACTCCCCCCCCCCCCCCCCCCCCAACATCACATTCACTCCCAGACACTCGCCCCAAAAACACCCTCACTCCCCGACACTCCCCCAACATCACACACACTCCCAGACACTCCACCAACATCACCCTAACTCCCCGACACTCCACCAACATCACCCTAACTCCCCGACACTCACCCCAACATCACCCTCATTCCCCGACACTCCTCCAACATCACCCACACTCCCTTAACATCACCCACACTCCCCGACACGCCCCACAACATCACCCTCACTCCCGACACTCCCCCCCAACAACACCCTCACTCCCAGACACTCCCCCCAACATCACCCTCACTCCCCGACACTCCCCCAACATCACACTCACTCCCCGACACTCCCCCAACATCACACACACTCCCAGACACTCCACCAACATCACCCTCATTCCCCGACACTCCTCCAACATCACCCACACTCCCCCAACATCACCCACACTCCCCGACACGCCCCACAACATCACCCTCACTCCCGAGTCTCCCCCCAACAACACCCTCACTCCCGACACTCCCCCCAACAACACCCTCACTCCCAGACACTCGCCCCGACATCACCCTCACTCACGACACTCCCCCCAACAATACCCTCACTCCCAGACACTCCCCCCCTCCCCCCGCCCCCCAACATCACATTCACTCCCAGACACTCGCCCCAACAACACCCTTACTCCCCGACATTCCCCCAACATCACCCACACTCCCCGACACGCCCCACAACATCACCCTCACTCCCGACTCTCCCCCCAACAACACCCTCACTCCCAGGCACTCCCCCCAACGTCACTCTCACTCCCAGACACTCTCCCCAACATCACCCTCACTCCCCGAGACTCCCCCCAACATTAGCCTCACTCCCGGCACTCCCCCCCCAACATCACCCTCACTCCCAAACACTCCCCCAACATCACACTCACTCCCCGACACTCCCCCAACATCACACACACTCCCAGACACTCCACCAACATCACCCTAACTCCCCGACACTCACCCCAACATCACCCTCACTCCCGACACTCCCCCCAACAACACCCTCACTCCCTGACACTCCCCCCCCCCCCCCCCCCCCAACATCACATTCACTCCCAGACACTCGCCCCAAAAACACCCTCACTCCCCGACACTCCCCCAACATCACACACACTCCCAGACACTCCACCAACATCACCCTAACTCCCCGACACTCCACCAACATCACCCTAACTCCCCGACACTCACCCCAACATCACCCTCATTCCCCGACACTCCTCCAACATCACCCACACTCCCTTAACATCACCCACACTCCCCGACACGCCCCACAACATCACCCTCACTCCCGACACTCCCCCCCAACAACACCCTCACTCCCAGACACTCCCCCCAACATCACCCTCACTCCCCGACACTCCCCCAACATCACACTCACTCCCCGACACTCCCCCAACATCACACACACTCCCAGACACTCCACCAACATCACCCTCATTCCCCGACACTCCTCCAACATCACCCACACTCCCCCAACATCACCCACACTCCCCGACACGCCCCACAACATCACCCTCACTCCCGAGTCTCCCCCCAACAACACCCTCACTCCCAGACACTCCCCCCAACATCACCCTCACTCCCAGACACTCTTCCCAACATCACCCTTGCTCCCAGACACTCCCTCCAACATGATCCACACTCCCCGACACTCCTCCACTATCATCCCTGTGGTGGTATGTATGAGGGGTCATGTGGGACTGTGAAGCCGAGATGCTATTGGCATCTCCCCGCATCTTCATTCTATTGCTGAGCTGCTGGGGACAAACATCGCTTAATAAAGCCTGGATCGACTTCATCACGTCTCGTCTCTCGTGAGTCATTGTGCGCTACAATCCCCACTCCCAGACACTCCTCACAACACTTCCCTCACCCCCAGACACTCCCAGCAACATCACCCTCACTCCCAGAAACTCCCCCCAACATCACCCTCACTCCCCAAAACCCCCAACATCAGCCTAACTCCCCGACACTCCCCCCAACATCAACCTCACTCCAACAGCCCCAACATCCCCCTCACTCCCCGACATTCCCCTCAAACCTCATCCTCACTCCCCAACACTCCCCCAACTTCATCCTCACTCCCCAACATCAACCTCACTCCCATACACTCTCCCCAACATCACCCTCACTCCCAGACACTCCCTCCAACATCACCCTCACTCCCAGACACTCCCCCCAACATCACGCTCACGCCCAGACACTCCCCAACATCACCCTCACTCCCAGACACTCCTCCAACATCACCCTCACTCCCCGACACTCCCCCCAACATCAGCCTCACTCCCGGCTCTTCCCCCCCAACATCACCCTCACCCCCAGATACTTCCCCCAACATCACCCACACTCCCAGACACTCCCCCCAACATCACCCTCATTCCCCGACACTCCTCCAACATCACCCACATTCCCCCAACATCACCCACACTCCCAGACACTCCCCCAACATCACATTCACTCCCAGACACTCCCCCCAACATCACGCACACTCCCCGACACGCCCCCCAACATCACCCTCACTCCCGACACTCCCCCCAACATCACCCTCACTCCCCGACACGCCCCCCAACATCACCCTCACTCCCGACACTCCCCCCAACAACACCCTCACTCCCAGACACTCGCCCCTACATCACCCTCACTCCCCGACACGCCCCCCAACATCACCCTCACTCCCGACACTCCCCCCAACAATACCCTCACTCCCAGACACTCCCCCCCCCCAACATCACATTCACTCCCAGACACTCGCCCCAACAACACCCTTACTCCCCGACATTCCCCCAACATCACACACACTCCCAGACACTCCACCAACATCACCCTAACTCCCCGACACTCACCCCAACATCACCCTCATTCCCCGACACTCCTCCAACATCACCCACACTCCCCCAACATCACCCACACTCCCCGACACGCCCCACAACATCACCCTCACTCCCGACTCTCCCCCAACAACACCCTCACTCCCAGGCACTCCCCCCAACATCACTCTCACTCCCAGACACTCTCCCCAACATCACCCTCACACCCCGAGACTCCCCCCAACATTAGCCTCACTCCCGGCACTCCCCCCCCAACATCACCCTCACTCCCAGACACTCCCCCAACATCACACTCACTCCCCCAACATCACACACACTCCCAGACACTCCACCAACATCACCCTAACTCCCCGACACTCACCCCAACATCACCCTCACTCCCGACACTCCCCCCAACAACACCCTCACTCCCTGACACTCCCCCCCCCCCCCCCCCCAACATCACATTCACTCCCAGACACTCGCCCCAACAACACCCTCACTCCCCGACACTCCCCCAACATCACACACACTCCCAGACACTCCACCAACATCACCCTAACTCCCCGACACTCACCCCAACATCACCCTCATTCCCCGACACTCCTCCAACATCACCCACACTCCCCCAACATCACCCACACTCCCCGACACGCCCCACAACATCACCCTCACTCCCGAGTCTCCCCCCAACAACATCCTCACTCCCAGACACTCCCCCCAACATCACCCTCACTCCCAGACACTCTTCCCAACATCACCCTCGCTCCCAGACACTCCCTCCAACATCATCCACACTCCCCGACACTCCTCCACTATCATCCCTGTGGTGGTATGTATTAGGGGTCATGTGGGACTGTGAAGCCGAGATGCTATTGGCTGACAGATCCCGGGTCCTGGATGGCTACCGACTCCTGGCTCCGCCCTGAAGATGGAGTATAAGATCCCGAGCTTCTCCCCGCAGCTTCATTCTATTGCTGAGCTGCTGGGGACAAACATCGCTTAATAAAGCCTGGATCGACTTCATCACGTCTTGTCTCTCGTGAGTCATTGTGCGCTACAATCCCCACTCCCAGACACTCCTCACAACACTTCCCTCACCCCCAGACACTCCCAGCAACATCACCCTCACTCCCAGAAACTCCCCCCAACATCACCCTCACTCCCCAAAACCCCCAACATCAGCCTAACTCCCCGACACTCCCCCCAACATCAACCTCACTCCCCAACAGCCCCAACATCCCCCTCACTCCCCGACATTCCCCTCAAACCTCATCCTCACTCCCCAACACTCCCCCAACTTCATCCTCACTCCCCAACGTCAACCTCACTCCCATACACTCTCCCCAACATCACCCTCACTCCCAGACACTCCCCCCAACTTCGCCCTCACTCCCAGACACTCCGCACCCCCCCCAACATCACCTTCACTCCCAGACACTCACCCCAACATCACCCTCACTCCCAGACACTCTCCCAACATCACGCTCACTCCCAGACACTCCCCCAACATCACTCTCACTCCCAGACATTCCCAGCAATCTCACTCCCTGACACTCCACCAATATCACCCTAACTCCCCGACACTCACCCCAACATCACCCTCACTCCCCGACACTCCCCCCAAGGTCACCCACACTCCCAGACACTCCCTCCAACATCACCCTCACTCCCAGACACTCCCTCCAACATCACCCTCACTCCCAGACACTCCCCCCAACATCACCCTCACTCCCAGACACTCCCCACAACATCACCCTCACTCCCAGACACTCCCCACAACATAACCGTAACTCCCGACTCTCCCCCCAACATCACCCTCACTCCCGAATCTCCCCCTAACAATACCCTCACTCCCAGACACTCCCCCCAACATCACCCTCACTCCCCGACACTCCTCCATCTTCATCCCCACTCCCAGACACTCCTCATAACACTTCCCTCACCCCCAGACACTCCCAGCATCACCCTAACTCCCCGACACTCCCCCCAACATCACCCACACTCCCTGACGCGCCCCCCACCATCACCCTCACTCCCGCCTCTCCCTGCAACAACACCCTCACTCCCAGACACTCCCCCCAACATCACCCTCACTCCCAGACACTCCCCCCAACATCATCCTCGCTCCCAGGCACTCCCCACAACATCATCCTCGCTCCCAGGCACTCCCCACAACATCACCCTCACTCCCCGAGACGCCCCCAATATCAGCCTCACTCCCAGACACTCCCCCCAACATCAGCCTCACTCCCAGACACTCCCCCCAACATCATCCTCGCTCCCAGGCACTCCCCACAACATCACCCTCACTCCCCGAGACTCCCCCCAATATCAGCCTCACTCCCAGACACTCCCCCCAACATCACCCTCACTCCCAGACACTCCCTCCAACATCACCCTCACTCCCAGACACTCCCCCCAACATCACCCTCACTCCCAGACACTCCCCACAACATAACTGTAACTCCCGACTCTCCCCCCAACATCACCCTCACTCCCAGACACTCTCCCCAACATCACCCTCACTCCCAGACACTCCCCACAACATCACCCTCACTCCCCGAGACTCCCCCCAACATCACACTCACTCCCAAACACTCCCCCCAACATCACCCTCACTCCCCGACACTCCCCCAACGTCACCCACACTCCCAGACACTCTTCCCAACATCACCCTCGCTCCCAGACACTCCCTCCAACATCATCCACACTCCCCGACACTCCTCCACTATCATCCCTGTGGTGGTATGTATTAGGGGTCATGTGGGACTGTGAAGCCGAGATGCTATTGGCTGACAGATCCCGGGTCCTGGATGGCTACCGACTCCTGGCTCCGCCCTGAAGATGGAGTATAAGATCCCGAGCTTCTCCCCGCAGCTTCATTCTATTGCTGAGCTGCTGGGGACAAACATCGCTTAATAAAGCCTGGATCGACTTCATCACGTCTTGTCTCTCGTGAGTCATTGTGCGCTACAATCCCCACTCCCAGACACTCCTCACAACACTTCCCTCACCCCCAGACACTCCCAGCAACATCACCCTCACTCCCAGAAACTCCCCCCAACATCACCCTCACTCCCCAAAACCCCCAACATCAGCCTAACTCCCCGACACTCCCCCCAACATCAACCTCACTCCCCAACAGCCCCAACATCCCCCTCACTCCCCGACATTCCCCTCAAACCTCATCCTCACTCCCCAACACTCCCCCAACTTCATCCTCACTCCCCAACGTCAACCTCACTCCCATACACTCTCCCCAACATCACCCTCACTCCCAGACACTCCCCCCAACTTCGCCCTCACTCCCAGACACTCCGCACCCCCCCCAACATCACCTTCACTCCCAGACACTCACCCCAACATCACCCTCACTCCCAGACACTCTCCCAACATCACGCTCACTCCCAGACACTCCCCCAACATCACTCTCACTCCCAGACATTCCCAGCAATCTCACTCCCTGACACTCCACCAATATCACCCTAACTCCCCGACACTCACCCCAACATCACCCTCACTCCCCGACACTCCCCCCAAGGTCACCCACACTCCCAGACACTCCCTCCAACATCACCCTCACTCCCAGACACTCCCTCCAACATCACCCTCACTCCCAGACACTCCCCCCAACATCACCCTCACTCCCAGACACTCCCCACAACATCACCCTCACTCCCAGACACTCCCCACAACATAACCGTAACTCCCGACTCTCCCCCCAACATCACCCTCACTCCCGAATCTCCCCCTAACAATACCCTCACTCCCAGACACTCCCCCCAACATCACCCTCACTCCCCGACACTCCTCCATCTTCATCCCCACTCCCAGACACTCCTCATAACACTTCCCTCACCCCCAGACACTCCCAGCATCACCCTAACTCCCCGACACTCCCCCCAACATCACCCACACTCCCTGACGCGCCCCCCACCATCACCCTCACTCCCGCCTCTCCCTGCAACAACACCCTCACTCCCAGACACTCCCCCCAACATCACCCTCACTCCCAGACACTCCCCCCAACATCATCCTCGCTCCCAGGCACTCCCCACAACATCATCCTCGCTCCCAGGCACTCCCCACAACATCACCCTCACTCCCCGAGACGCCCCCAATATCAGCCTCACTCCCAGACACTCCCCCCAACATCAGCCTCACTCCCAGACACTCCCCCCAACATCATCCTCGCTCCCAGGCACTCCCCACAACATCACCCTCACTCCCCGAGACTCCCCCCAATATCAGCCTCACTCCCAGACACTCCCCCCAACATCACCCTCACTCCCAGACACTCCCTCCAACATCACCCTCACTCCCAGACACTCCCCCCAACATCACCCTCACTCCCAGACACTCCCCACAACATAACTGTAACTCCCGACTCTCCCCCCAACATCACCCTCACTCCCAGACACTCTCCCCAACATCACCCTCACTCCCAGACACTCCCCACAACATCACCCTCACTCCCCGAGACTCCCCCCAACATCACACTCACTCCCAAACACTCCCCCCAACATCACCCTCACTCCCCGACACTCCCCCAACGTCACCCACACTCCCAGACACTCCCTCCAACATCACACTCACTCCCAGACACTTCCCCCAAAATCACGCTCACGCCCAGACACTCCCCAACATCACCCCCACTCCCAAAGACTCCCCCCAACATCACCCTCATTCCCCGACACTCCTCCAACATCACCCACACTCCCACAACATCACCCACACTCCCAGACACTCCCCCAACATCACCCTCACTCCCCGACACGCCCCCCAACATCACCCTCACTCCCGACACTCCCCCCAACAACACCCTCACTCCCAGACACTCGCCCAAACATCACCCTCACTCCCAGACACTCCCCCCAACATCACCCTCACTCCCCAACACACCCCCAACATCACACTCACCCCCAAACACTCCCCCCAACATCACATTCACTCCTAGACACTCCTCCCAACATCACCCTAACTCCCCGACACTCCCCCCAACATCACCCTGACTCCCCGACACTCCCCCAACATCACACTCACTCCCCAACACTCCCCCAATATCACTCTCACTCCCAGACACTCCCCCAACATCGCCCTCACTCCCAGACACTCCCCCAACATCACCCACACTCCCAGACACTTCCGCCCCCCCCAACATCCCCCTCACTCCCCGACATTCCCCTCAAACCTCATCCTCACTCCCCAACACTCCCCAAACATGACCCTCACTCCCGAATCTCCCCCTAACAACACCCTCACTCCCCGACTCTCCCCACAACATCATCCTCACTCCCAGACACTCCCCCCAACATCACCCTCACTCCCCGACACTCCTCCATCTTCATCCCCACTCCCAGACACTCCTCACAACACTTCCCTCACCCCCAGACACTCCCAGCAACATCACCCTCACTCCCAGAAACTCCCCCCAACATCACCCTCACTCCCCAAAACCCCCAACATCAGCCTAACTCCCCGACACTCCCCCCAACATCAACCTCACTCCCCAACAGCCCCAACATCCCCCTCACTCCCCGACATTCCCCTCAAACCTCATCCTCACTCGCCAACACTCCCCCAACTTCATCCTCACTTCCCAACGTCAACCTCACTCCCATACACTCTCCCCAACATCACCCTCACTCGCAGACACTCCCCCCAACATCGCCCTCACTCCCAGACACGCCCCACAACATCACCCTCACTCCCGAGTCTCCCCCCAACAACACCCTCACTCCCAGACACTCCCCCCAACATCACCCTCACTCCCAGACACTCTTCCCAACATCACCCTCGCTCCCAGACACTCCCTCCAACATGATCCACACTCCCCGACACTCCTCCACTATCATCCCTGTGGTGGTATGTATGAGGGGTCATGTGGGACTGTGAAGCCGAGATGCTATTGGCTGACAGATCCCGGGTCCTGGAAGGCTACCGACTCCTGGCTCCGCCCTGAAGATGGAGTAAAAGATCCCGAGCTTCTCCCCGCAGCTTCATTCTATTGCTGAGCTGCTGGGGACAAACATCGCTTAATAAAGCCTGGATCGACTTCATCACGTCTTGTCTCTCGTGAGTCATTGTGCGCTACAATCCCCACTCCCAGACACTCCTCACAACACTTCCCTCACCCCCAGACACTCCCAGCAACATCACCCTCACTCCCAGAAACTCCCCCCAACATCACCCTCACTCCCCAAAACCCCCAACATCAGCCTAACTCCCCGACACTCCCCCCAACATCAACCTCACTCCAACAGCCCCAACATCCCCCTCACTCCCCGACATTCCCCTCAAACCTCATCCTCACTCCCCAACACTCCCCCAACTTCATCCTCACTCCCCAACGTCAACCTCACTCCCATACACTCTCCCCAACATCACCCTCACTCCCAGACACTCCCTCCAACATCACCCTCACTCCCAGACACTCCCCCCAACATCACGCTCACGCCCAGACACTCCCCAACATCACCCTCACTCCCAGACACTCCTCCAACATCACCCTCACTCCCCGACACTCCCCCCAACATCAGCCTCACTCCCGGCTCTTCCCCCCAACATCACCCTCACCCCCAGATACTTCCCCCAACATCACCCACACTCCCAGACACTCCCCCCAACATCACCCTCATTCCCCGACACTCCTCCAACATCACCCACATTCCCCCAACATCACCCACACTCCCAGACACTCCCCCAACATCACATTCACTCCCAGACACTCCCCCCAACATCACGCACACGCCCCGACACGCCCCCCAACATCACCCTCACTCCCGACACTCCCCCCAACATCACCCTCACTCCCCGACACGCCCCCCAACATCACCCTCACTCCCGACACTCCCCCCAACAACACCCTCACTCCCAGACACTCGCCCCTACATCACCCTCACTCCCGACACTCCCCCCAACAATACCCTCACTCCCAGACACACCCCCCCCAACATCACATTCACTCCCAGACACTCGCCCCAACAACACCCTTACTCCCCGACATTCCCCCAACATCACACACACTCCCAGACACTCCACCAACATCACCCTAACTCCCCGACACTCACCCCAACATCACCCTCATTCCCCGACACTCCTCCAACATCACCCACACTCCCCCAACATCACCCACACTCCCCGACACGCCCCACAACATCACCCTCACTCCCGACTCTCCCCCAACAACACCCTCACTCCCAGGCACTCCCCCCAACATCACTCTCACTCCCAGACACTCTCCCCAACATCACCCTCACACCCCGAGACTCCCCCCAACATTAGCATCACTCCCGGCACTCCCCCGCAACATCACCCTCACTCCCAGACACTCCCCCAACATCACACTCACTCCCCGACACTCCCCCAACATCACACACACTCCCAGACACTCCACCAACATCACCCTAACTCCCCGACACTCACCCCAACATCACCCTCACTCCCGACACACCCCCCAACAACACCCTCACTCCCTGACACTCCCCCCCCCCCCCCCCAACATCACATTCACTCCCAGACACTCGCCCCAACAACACCCTCACTCCCCGACACTCCCCCAACATCACACACACTCCCAGACACTCCACCAACATCACCCTAACTCCCCGACACTCACCCCAACATCACCCTCATTCCCCGACACTCCTCCAACATCACCCACACTCCCTTAACATCACCCACACTCCCCGACACGCCCCACAACATCACCCTCACTCCCGACACTCCCCCCAACAACACCCTCACTCCCAGACACTCCCCCCAACATCACCCTCACTCCCCGACACTCCCCCAACATCACACTCACTCCCCGACACTCCCCCAACATCACCCTCACTCCCGACTCTCCCCCCAACAACACCCTGACTCCCAGACACTCCCTCCAACATCACCCTCACTCCCAGACACTCCCCCAACAACACCCTGACTCCCAGACACTCCCTCCATCACCCTCACTCCACGACACTCCACCAACGTCACCCACACTCCCAGACACTCCCTCCAACATCACACTCACTCCCAGACACTTCCCCCAAAATCACGCTCACGCCCAGACACTCCCCAACATCACCCCCACTCCCAAAGACTCCCCCCAACATCACCCTCATTCCCCGACACTCCTCCAACATCACCCACACTCCCACAACATCACCCACACTCCCAGACACTCCCCCAACATCACCCTCACTCCCCGACACGCCCCCCAACATCACCCTCACTCCAGACACTCCCCCCAACAACACCCTCACTCCCAGACACTCGCCCAAACATCACCCTCACTCCCAGACACTCCCCCCAACATCACCCTCACTCCCCAACACACCCCCAACATCACACTCACCCCCAAACACTCCCCCCAACATCACATTCACTCCTAGAAACTCCTCCCAACATCACCCTAACTCCCCGACACTCCCCCAACATCACACTCACTCCCCAACACTCCCCCAATATCACTCTCACTCCCAGACACTCCCCCAACATCGCCCTCACTCCCAGACACTCCCCCAACATCACCCACACTCCCAGACACTTCCGCCCCCCCCAACATCCCCCTCACTCCCCGACATTCCCCTCAAACCTCATCCTCACTCCCCAACACTCCCCCAACATGACCCTCACTCCCGAATCTCCCCCTAACAACACCCTCACTCCCCGACTCTCCCCACAACATCATCCTCACTCCCAGACACACCCCCAACATCACCCTCACTCCCCGACACTCCTCCATCTTCATCCCCACTCCCAGACACTCCTCACAACACTTCCCTCACCCCCAGACACTCCCAGCAACATCACCCTCACTCCCAGAAACTCCCCCCAACATCACCCTCACTCCCCAAAACCCCCAACATCAGCCTAACTCCCCGACACTCCCCCCAACATCAACCTCACTCCCCAACAGCCCCAACATCCCCCTCACTCCCCGACATTCCCCTCAAACCTCATCCTCACTCCCCAACACTCCCCCAACTTCATCCTCACTTCCCAACGTCAACCACACTCCCAGACACTCCCTCCAACATCACACTCACTCCCAGACACTTCCCCCAAAATCACGCTCACGCCCAGACACTCCCCAACATCACCCCCACTCCCAAAGACTCCCCCCAACATCACCCTCATTCCCCGACACTCCTCCAACATCACCCACACTCCCACAACATCACCCACACTCCCAGACACTCCCCCAACATCACCCTCACTCTCCGACACGCCCCCCCAACATCACCCTCACTCCCGACACTCCCCCCAACAACACCCTCACTCCCAGACACTCGCCCAAACATCACCCTCACTCCCAGACACTCCCCCCAACATCACCCTCACTCCCCAACACACCCCCAACATCACACTCACCCCCAAACACTCCCCCCAACATCACATTCACTCCTAGACACTCCTCCCAACATCACCCTAACTCCCCGACACTCCCCCCAACATCACCCTGACTCCCCGACACTCCCCCAACATCACACTCACTCCCCAACACTCCCCCAATATCACTCTCACTCCCAGACACTCCCCCAACATCGCCCTCACTCCCAGACACTCCCCCAACATCACCCACACTCCCAGACACTTCCGCCCCCCCCAACATCCCCCTCACTCCCCGACATTCCCCTCAAACCTCATCCTAACTCCCCAACACTCCCCCAACATGACCCTCACTCCCGAATCTCCCCCTAACAACACCCTCACTCCCCGACTCTCCCCACAACATCATCCTCACTCCCAGACACTCCCCCCAACATCACCCTCACTCCCCGACACTCCTCCATCTTCATCCCCACTCCCAGACACTCCTCACAACACTTCCCTCACCCCCAGACACTCCCAGCAACATCACCCTCACTCCCAGAAACTCCCCCCAACATCACCCTCACTCCCCAAAACCCCCAACATCAGCCTAACTCCCCGACACTCCCCCCAACATCAACCTCACTCCCCAACAGCCCCAACATCCCCCTCACTCCCCGACATTCCCCTCAAACCTCATCCTCACTCCCCAACACTCCCCCAACTTCATCCTCACTCCCCAACGTCAACCTCACTCCCATACACTCTCCCCAACATCACCCTCACTCCCAGACACTCCCCCCAACATCGCCCTCACTCCCAGACACTCCGCACCCCCCCCAACATCACCTTCACTCCCAGACACTCCCCCCAACATCACCCTCACTCCCAGACACTCTCCCAACATCACGCTCACTCCCAGACACTCCCCCAACATCACTCTCACTCCCAGACACTCCCAGCAATCTCACTCCCTGACACTCCACCAACATCACCCTAACTCCCCGACACTCACCCCAACATCACCCTCATTCCCCGACACTCCTCCAACATCACCCACACTCCCCCAACATCACCCACACTCCCCGACACGCCCCACAACATCACCCTCACTCCCGACTCTCCCCCAACAACACCCTCACTCCCAGGCACTCCCCCCAACATCACTCTCACTCCCAGACACTCTCCCCAACATCACCCTCACACCCCGAGACTCCCCCCAACATTAGCATCACTCCCGGCACTCCCCCGCAACATCACCCTCACTCCCAGACACTCCCCCAACATCACACTCACTCCCCGACACTCCCCCAACATCACACACACTCCCAGACACTCCACCAACATCACCCTAACTCCCCGACACTCACCCCAACATCACCCTCACTCCCGACACACCCCCCAACAACACCCTCACTCCCTGACACTCCCCCCCCCCCCCCCCCCCCCAACATCACATTCACTCCCAGACACTCGCCCCAACAACACCCTCACTCCCCGACACTCCCCCAACATCACACACACTCCCAGACACTCCACCAACATCACCCTAACTCCCCGACACTCACCCCAACATCACCCTCATTCCCCGACACTCCTCCAACATCACCCACACTCCCTTAACATCACCCACACTCCCCGACACGCCCCACAACATCACCCTCACTCCCGACACTCCCCCCAACAACACCCTCACTCCCAGACACTCCCCCCAACATCACCCTCACTCCCCGACACTCCCCCAACATCACACTCACTCCCCGACACTCCCCCAACATCACCCTCACTCCCGACTCTCCCCCCAACAACACCCTGACTCCCAGACACTCCCTCCAACATCACCCTCACTCCCAGACACTCCCCCAACAACACCCTGACTCCCAGACACTCCCTCCATCACCCTCACTCCACGACACTCCCCCAACGTCACCCACACTCCCAGACACTCCCTCCAACATCACACTCACTCCCAGACACTTCCCCCAAAATCACGCTCACGCCCAGACACTCCCCAACATCACCCCCACTCCCAAAGACTCCCCCCAACATCACCCTCATTCCCCGACACTCCTCCAACATCACCCACACTCCCACAACATCACCCACACTCCCAGACACTCCCCCAACATCACCCTCACTCCCCGACACGCCCCCCAACATCACCCTCACTCCAGACACTCCCCCCAACAACACCCTCACTCCCAGACACTCGCCCAAACATCACCCTCACTCCCAGACACTCCCCCCAACATCACCCTCACTCCCCAACACACCCCCAACATCACACTCACCCCCAAACACTCCCCCCAACATCACATTCACTCCTAGAAACTCCTCCCAACATCACCCTAACTCCCCGACACTCCCCCCAACATCACCCTGACTCCCCGACACTCCCCCAACATCACACTCACTCCCCAACACTCCCCCAATATCACTCTCACTCCCAGACACTCCCCCAACATCGCCCTCACTCCCAGACACTCCCCCAACATCACCCACACTCCCAGACACTTCCGCCCCCCCCAACATCCCCCTCACTCCCCGACATTCCCCTCAAACCTCATCCTCACTCCCCAACACTCCCCCAACATGACCCTCACTCCCGAATCTCCCCCTAACAACACCCTCACTCCCCGACTCTCCCCACAACATCATCCTCACTCCCAGACACACCCCCAACATCACCCTCACTCCCCGACACTCCTCCATCTTCATCCCCACTCCCAGACACTCCTCACAACACTTCCCTCACCCCCAGACACTCCCAGCAACATCACCCTCACTCCCAGAAACTCCCCCCAACATCACCCTCACTCCCCAAAACCCCCAACATCAGCCTAACTCCCCGACACTCCCCCCAACATCAACCTCACTCCCCAACAGCCCCAACATCCCCCTCACTCCCCGACATTCCCCTCAAACCTCATCCTCACTCCCCAACACTCCCCCAACTTCATCCTCACTTCCCAACGTCAACCACACTCCCAGACACTCCCTCCAACATCACACTCACTCCCAGACACTTCCCCCAAAATCACGCTCACGCCCAGACACTCCCCAACATCACCCCCACTCCCAAAGACTCCCCCCAACATCACCCTCATTCCCCGACACTCCTCCAACATCACCCACACTCCCACAACATCACCCACACTCCCAGACACTCCCCCAACATCACCCTCACTCCCCGACACGCCCCCCAACATCACCCTCACTCCCGACACTCCCCCCAACAACACCCTCACTCCCAGACACTCGCCCAAACATCACCCTCACTCCCAGACACTCCCCCCAACATCACCCTCACTCCCCAACACACCCCCAACATCACACTCACCCCCAAACACTCCCCCCAACATCACATTCACTCCTAGACACTCCTCCCAACATCACCCTAACTCCCCGACACTCCCCCCAACATCACCCTGACTCCCCGACACTCCCCCAACATCACACTCACTCCCCAACACTCCCCCAATATCACTCTCACTCCCAGACACTCCCCCAACATCGCCCTCACTCCCAGACACTCCCCCAACATCACCCACACTCCCAGACACTTCCGCCCCCCCCAACATCCCCCTCACTCCCCGACATTCCCCTCAAACCTCATCCTAACTCCCCAACACTCCCCCAACATGACCCTCACTCCCGAATCTCCCCCTAACAACACCCTCACTCCCCGACTCTCCCCACAACATCATCCTCACTCCCAGACACTCCCCCCAACATCACCCTCACTCCCCGACACTCCTCCATCTTCATCCCCACTCCCAGACACTCCTCACAACACTTCCCTCACCCCCAGACACTCCCAGCAACATCACCCTCACTCCCAGAAACTCCCCCCAACATCACCCTCACTCCCCAAAACCCCCAACATCAGCCTAACTCCCCGACACTCCCCCCAACATCAACCTCACTCCCCAACAGCCCCAACATCCCCCTCACTCCCCGACATTCCCCTCAAACCTCATCCTCACTCCCCAACACTCCCCCAACTTCATCCTCACTCCCCAACGTCAACCTCACTCCCATACACTCTCCCCAACATCACCCTCACTCCCAGACACTCCCCCCAACATCGCCCTCACTCCCAGACACTCCGCACCCCCCCCAACATCACCTTCACTCCCAGACACTCCCCCCAACATCACCCTCACTCCCAGACACTCTCCCAACATCACGCTCACTCCCAGACACTCCCCCAACATCACTCTCACTCCCAGACACTCCCAGCAATCTCACTCCCTGACACTCCACCAATATCACCCTAACTCCCCGACACTCCCCCCAACACCACCCTCACTCCCCGACACTCCCCCCAAGGTCACCCACACTCCCAGACACTCCCTCCAACATCACCCTCACTCCCAGACACTCCCTCCAACATCACCCTCACTTCCAGACACTCCCCCCAACATCACCCTCACTCCCAGACACTCCCCACAACATCACCCTCACTCCCAGACACTCCCCACAACATAACCGTAACTCCCGACTCTCCCCCCAACATCACCCTCACTCCCGAATCTCCCCCTAACAATACCCTCACTCCCAGACACTCCCCCCAACATCACCCTCACTCCCCGACACTCCTCCATCTTCATCCCCACTCCCAGACACTCCTCATAACACTTCCCTCACCCCCAGACACTCCCAGCATCACCCTAACTCCCCGACACTCCCCCCAACATCACCCACACTCCCTGACGCGCCCCCCACCATCACCCTCACTCCCGCCTCTCCCTGCAGCAACACCCTCACTCCCAGACACTCCCCCCAACATCACCCTCACTCCCAGACACTCCCCCCAACATCATCCTCGCTCCCAGGCACTCCCCACAACATCATCCTCGCTCCCAGGCACTCCCCACAACATCACCCTCACTCCCCGAGACGCCCCCAATATCAGCCTCACTCCCAGACACTCCCCCCAACATCAGCCTCACTCCCAGACACTCCCCCCAACATCATCCTCGCTCCCAGGCACTCCCCACAACATCACCCTCACTCCCCGAGACTCCCCCCAATATCAGCCTCACTCCCAGACACTCCCCCCAACATCACCCTCACTCCCAGACACTCCCTCCAACATCACCCTCACTCCCAGACACTCCCCCCAACATCACCCTCACTCCCAGACACTCCCCACAACATAACTGTAACTCCCGACTCTCCCCCCCAACATCACCCTCACTCCCAGACACTCTCCCCAACATCACCCTCACTCCCAGACACTCCCCACAACATCACCCTCACTCCCCGAGACTCCCCCCAACATCAGCCTCACTCCCAAACACTCCCCCCAACATCACCCTCACTCCCGACTCTCCCCCCAACAACACCCTGACTCCCAGACACTCCCTCCAACATCACCCTCACTCCCAGACACTCCCCCAACAACATCCTGACTCCCAGACACTCCCTCCATCACCCTCACTCCACGACACTCCCCCAACGTCACCCACACTCCCAGACACTCCCTCCAACATCACACTCACTCCCAGACACTTCCCCCAAAATCACGCTCACGCACAGACACTCCCCAACATCACCCCCACTCCCAAAGACTCCCCCCAACATCACCCTCATTCCCCGACACTCCTCCAACATCACCCACACTCCCACAACATCACCCACACTCCCAGACACTCCCCCAACATCACCCTCACTCCCCGACACGCCCCCCAACATCACCCTCACTCCCGACACTCTCCCCAACAACACCCTCACTCCCAGACACTCGCCCAAACATCACCCTCACTCCCAGACACTCCCCCCAACATCACCCTCATTCCCCGACACTCCTCCAACATCACCCACACTCCCACAACATCACCCACACTCCCAGACACTCCCCCAACATCACCCTCACTCCCCGACACTCGCCCAAACATCATCCTCACTCCCAGACACTCCCCCCAACATCACCCTCACTCCCCAACACACCCCCAACATCACACTCACCCCCAAACACTCCCCCCAACATCACATTCACTCCTAGACACTGCTCCCAACATCACTCTAACTCCCCGACACTCCCCCCAACATCACCCTGACTCCCCGACACTCCCCCAACATCACACTCACTCCCCAACACTCCCCCAATATCACTCTCACTCCCAGACACTCCCCCAACATAGCCCTCACTCCCAGACACTCCCCCAACATCACCCACACTCCCAGACACTTCCGCCCCCCCCAACATCCCCCTCACTCCCCGACATTCCCCTCAAACCTCATCCTCACTCCCCAACACTCCCCCAACATGACCCTCACTCCCGAATCTCCCCCTAACAACACCCTCACTCCCCGACTCTCCCCACAACATCATCCTCACTCCCAGACACTCCCCCCAACATCACCCTCACTCCCCGACACTCCTCCATCTTCATCCCCACTCCCAGACACTCCTCACAACACTTCCCTCACCACCAGACACTCCCAGCAACATCACCCTCACTCCCAGAAACTCCCCCCAACATCACCCTCACTCCCCAAAACCCCCAACATCAGCCTAACTCCCCGACACTCCCCCCAACATCAACCTCACTCCCCAACAGCCCCAACATCCCCCTCACTCCCCGACATTCCCCTCAAACCTCATCCTCACTCCCCAACACTCCCCCAACTTCATCCTCACTTCCCAACGTCAACCTCACTCCCATACACTCCCCCCAACATCGCCCTCACTCCCAGACACTCCGCACCCCCCCCAACATCACCTTCACTCCCAGACACTCCCCCCAACATCACCCTCACTCCCAGACACTCTCCCAACATCACGCTCACTCCCAGACACTCCCCCAACATCACCCTCACTCCCAGACACTCCCAGCAATCTCACTCCCTGACACTCCACCAATATCACCCTAACTCCCCGACACTCCCCCCAACATCACCCTCACTCCCCGACACTACCCCCAAGGTCACCCACACTCCCAGACACTCCCTCCAACATCACCCTCACTCCCAGACACTCCCTCCAACATCACCCTCACTCCCAGACACTCCCCCCAACATCACCCTCACTCCCAGACACTCCCCACAACATCATCCTCACTCCCAGACACTCCCCACAACATAACTGTAACTCCCGACTCTCCCCCCAACATCACCCTCACTCCCGAATCTCCCCCTAACAACACCCTCACTCCCCGACTCTCCCCACAACATCATCCTCACTCCCAGACACTCCCCCCAACATCACCCTCACTCCCCGACACTCCTCCATCTTCATCCCCACTCCCAGACACTCCTCATAACACTTCCCTCACCCCCAGGCACTCCCAGCATCACCCTAACTCCCCGACACCCCCCCCAACATCACCCACACTCCCTGACGCGCCCCCCACCATCACCCTCACTCCCGCCTCTCCCTGCAACAACACCCTCACTCCCAGACACTCCCCCAACATCACCCTCACTCCCAGACACTCCCCCCAACATCATCCTCGCTCCCAGGCACTCCCCACAACATCACCCTCACTCCCCGAGACGCCCCCAATATCAGCCTCACTCCCAGACACTCCCCCCAACATCAGCCTCACTCCCAGACACTCCCCCCAACATCATCCTCGCTCCCAGGCACTCCCCACAACATCACCCTCACTCCCCGAGACTCCTCCCAATATCAGCCTTAGTCCCAGACACTCCCCCCAACATCACCCTCACTCCCAGACACTCCCTCCAACATCACCCTCACTCCCAGACACTCCCCCCAACATCACCCTCACTCCCAGACACTCCCCACAACATCACCTACACTCCCAGACACTCCCCACAACATAACTGTAACTTCCGACTCTCCCCCCAACATCACCCTCACTCCCAGACACTCCCCCCAACATCATCCTCACTCCCAGACACTCTCCCCAACATCACCCTCACTCCCAGACACTCCCCACAACATCACCCTCACTCCCCGAGACTCCCCCCAACATCAGCCTCACTCCCAGACACTCCCCCCAACATCACCCTCACTCCCGACTCTCCCCCCAACAACACCCTGACTCCCAGACACTCCCTCCAACATCTCCCTCACTCCCAGACACTCCCCCAACAACACCCTGACTCCCAGACACTCCCTCCAACATCACCCTCACTCCACGACACTCCCCCAACGTCACCCACACTCCCAGACACTCCCTCCAACATGACACTCACTCCCAGACACTTCCCCCAAAATCATGCTCACGCCCAGACACTCCCCAACATCACCCTCACTCCCAAAGACTCCCCCAACATCACCCTCATTCCCCGACACTCCTCCAACATCACCCACACTCCCACAACATCACCCACACTCCCAGACACTCCCCCAACATCACCCTCACTCCCCGACACGCCCCCCAACATCACCCTCACTCCCGACACTCCCCCCAACAACACCCTCACTCCCAGACACTCGCCCAAACATCACCCTCACTCCCAGACACTCCCCCCAACATCACCCTCACTCCCCAACACACCCCCAACATCACACTCACCCCCAAACACTCCCCCCAACATCACATTCACTCCTAGACACTCCTCCCAACATCACCCTAACTCCCCGACACTCCCCCCAACATCACCCTGACTCCCCGACACTCCCCCAACATCACACTCACTCCCCAACACTCCCCCAATATCACTCTCACTCCCAGACACTCCCCCAACATCGCCCTCACTCCCAGACACTCCCCCAACATCACCCACACTCCCAGACACTTCCGCCCCCCCCAACATCCCCCTCACTCCCCGACATTCCCCTCAAACCTCATCCTCACTCCCCAACACTCCCCCAACATGACCCTCTCTCCCGAATCTCCCCCAAACAACACCCTCACTCCCCGACTCTCCCCACAACATCATCCTCACTCCCAGACACTCCCCCCAACATCACCCTCACTCCCCGACACTCCTCCATCTTCATCCCCACTCCCAGACACTCCTCATAACACTTCCCTCACCCCCAGACACTCCCAGCATCACCCTAACTCCCCGACACTCCCCCCAACATCACCCACACTCCTCGACGCGCCCCCCAACATCACCCTCACTCCCGCCTCTCCCCCCAACAACACCCTCACTCCCAGACACTCCCCCCAACATCACCCTCACTCCCAGACACTCCCCCCAACATCACCCTCACTCCCAGACACTCCCCCCAACATCATCCTCGCTCCCAGGCACTCCCCACAACATCACCCTCACTCCCCGAGACTCCCCCCAATATCAGCCTCACTCCCAGACACTCCCCCCAACATCAGCCTCACTCCCCGACACGCCCCCCAACAACACCCTCACTCCCAGACACTCCCTCCAACATCACCCTCACTCCCAGACACTCCCCCCAACATCACCCTCACTCCCAGACACTACATACAACATCACGCTCACTCCCAGACACTCCCCACAACATAACCGTAACTCTCGACTCTGCCCCCAACATCACCCTCACTCCCAGACACTCCCCCCAACATCACCCTCACTCCCAGACACTCTCCCCAACATCACCCTCACTCCCAGACACTCCCCTCAACATCACACTGACTCCCCGAGACTCCCCCCAACATCAGCCTCACTCCCAGACACTCCCCCCAACATCACCCTCACTCCCAGACACTCTCCCCAACATCACCCTCACTCCCAGACACTCCCCACAACATCACACTGACTCCCCGAGACTCCCCCCAACATCAGCCTCACTCCCAGACACTCCTCCCAACATCACCCTCACTCCCCGACACGCCCCCCAACATCACCCTCACTCCCAGACACTTCCTCCAACATCACCCTCACTCCCAGACACTCCCCCCAACATCACCCTCACTCCCAGACACTACCCACAACATCACGCTCACTCCCAGACACTCCCCACAACATAACCGTAACTCCCGACTCTGCCCCCAACATCACCCTCACTCCCAGACACTCCCCCCAACATCACCCTCACTCCCAGACACTCTCCCCAACATCACCCTCACTCCCAGACACTCCCCCCAACATCACCCTCACTCCCAGACACTCTCCCCAACATCAACCTCACTCCCAGACACTCCCCACAACATCACACTGACTCCCCGAGACTCCCCCCAACATCAGCCTCACTCCCAGACACTCCCCCCAACATCACCCTCACTCCCAGACACTCTCCCCAACATCACCCTCACTCCCAGACACTCCCCACAACATCACACTGACTCCCCGAGACTCCCCCCAACATCAGCCTCACTCCCAGACACTCCTCCCAACATCACCCTCACTCCCGACTCTCCCCCAACATCACCCTCACTCCCAGACACTCCCCCAACAACACCCTGACTCCCAGACACTCCCCCCAACATCAGCCTCACTCCACGACACTCCCCCAACGTCACCCACACTCCCAGACACTCCCTCCAACATCACACTCACTCCCAGACACTCCCCCCAAAATCACGCTCACGCCCAGACAATCCACAACATCACCCTCACTCCCAAAGACTCCCCCCAACATCGCCCTCATTCCCCGACACTCCTCCAACATCACCCACACTCCCACAACATCACCCACACTCCCAGACACTCCCCCAACATCACATTCACTCCCAGACCCTCCCCCCAACATCACCCTCACTCCCCGACACGCCCCCCAACATCACTCTCACTCCCGACACTCCCCCCAACAACACCCTCACTCCCAGACACTCGCCCAAACATCACCCTCACTCCCAGACACTCCCCCCAACATCACCCTCACTCCCCAACACACCCCCAACATCACCCTCACTCCCCAACACCCCCCCAACATCACACTCACCCCCAAACACTCCCCCCAACATCACATTCACTCCTAGACATTCCTCCCAAAATCACCCTAACACCCCGACACTCCCCCCAACATCACCCTGACTCCCCGACACTCCCCCAACATCACACTCACTCCCCAACACTCCCCCAACATCACTCTCACTCCCAGACACTCCCCCAACATCGCCCTCACTCCCAGACACTCCCCCAACATCACCCACACTCCCAGACACTTCCGCCCCCCCCCAACATCCCCCTCACTCCCCGACATTCCCCTCAAACCTCATCCTCACTCTCCAACACTCCCCCAACATGACCCTCATTCCCCGACACCCCCCAACATCAACCTCACTCCCAGATACTCCCCCCAACATCACTCTCACTCCCAGACACACGCCCCAACATCGCCCTCACTCCCAGACACTTCCTCCAATCTCACTCCCAGACACTCCCCCAACATCACTCTCACTCCCAGACACTCCCCCCTACATCGCCCTCACTCCCAGACACTCCCCCAACATCACCCTCACTCCCAGACACTCCCTCCAATCTCACTCCTAGACACTCCCCCAACATCACCCTCACTCCCAGATACTCCCGCCAACATCACCCTCACTCCCAGACACACCCCCCAACATCGCCGTCACTCCCAGACACTCCACCAACATCACCCTAACTCCCCGACACTCCCCCCAACATCACCCTCACTCCACGACACTCCCTCCAACATCACCCTCACTCCCAGACACTCCCCCCCCCGCCCCCCCCAACATCACACCCACTCCCAGACACTCCCCCACAACATCACCCTCACTCCCAGACACTACCCACCCCCCCCAACATCACACCCACTCCGACACTCCCCCCAACATCAGCCTCACTCCCAAACACTCCCCCAACATCACCCTCACTCCCAGACACTCCCCCCAACATCATCCTCACTCCCAAACACTCCCCCCAACATCACACTCACTCCCAGACACTCCCCCCAACATCACCCTCACTCCCCGACACTCCCCCAACATCACCCACACTCCCCGAACATCACCCACACTCCCAGACACTCCCCCCAACATCACGCTCACGCCCAGACACTCCCCCAACATCACACTCACTCCCAGACACTCCTCCAACATCACCCTCACTCCACGACACTCCCTCCAACATCACCCTCACTCCCAGACACTCCCCCCCCGCCCCCCCCAACATCACACCCACTCCCAGACACTCCCCCACAACATCACCCTCACTCCCAGACACTACCCACCCCCCCCAACATCACACCCACTCCCCGACACTCCCCCCAACATCAGCCTCACTCCCAAACACTCCCCCAACATCACCCTCACTCCCAGACACTCCCCCCAACATCATCCTCACTCCCAAACACTCCCCCCAACATCACACTCACTCCCAGACACTCCCCCCAACATCACCCTCACTCCCCGACACTCCCCCAACATCACCCACACTCCCCGAACATCACCCACACTCCCAGACACTCCCCCCAACATCACGCTCACGCCCAGACACTCCCCCAACATCACACTCACTCCCAGACACTCCTCCAACATCACCCTCACTCCCCGACACGCCCCCCAACATCACCCTCACTCCCCGAGACGCCCCCCAACATCAGCCTCACTCCAGGGTCTTCCCTCAACATCAGCCTCACTCCCAAACACTCCCCCAACATCACCCTCACTCCCCGACCCTCCCCCAACATCACCCACACTCCCCCAACATCACCCTCACTCCCAGACACTCCCCCCAACATCACCCTCACTCCCAGACATTCCCCAACATCACCCTCACTCCCGACTCTCCCCCCAACATCACCCTCACTCCCAGACACTCCCCCCAACATCACCCTAAGTCCCAGACACTCCCCCAACATCACACTCACTCCCAGACATTCCCCCAACATCACCCTCACTCCCGACTCTCCCCCGAACATCACCCTCACTCCCAGACACTCCCCCCAACATCACTCTCACTCCCCGAGACTCCCCCCAACATCATCCTCACTACCCGACACTCCCTCAACATCACCCTCACTCCCCGAGACTCCCCCCAACATCATCCTCACTCCCAGACACTCCCCCAACATCACCCTCACTCCCCGAGACTCCTCCCAACATCATCCTCACTACCCGACACTCCCCCAACATCACCCTCACTCCCCGAGACTCCCCCCAACATCAGCCTCACTCCCAGACACTCCCCCCAACATCACACTCACTCCCAGACACTCCCCCCAACATCACCCTCACTCCCGACTCTCCACCCAACAACACCCTCCCTCCCAGACACTCCCCCCAACATCATCCTCACCCCCAGACACTCCCAGCAACATCACCCTCACTCCCCAACATCACCCTATCTCCGCGACACTCCCCCCAACATCACCCTTACTCCCCAACACCCCCAACATCACCCTCACTCCCCGACAATCACCCCAAAGTCACCCTCACTCCCAGACACTACCCCCAACATCACCCTCACTCCTCGACGTTCCCCCAACATCACACTCACTCCCCGACACTCCACCATCATCACCCTCACTCCCAGACACTTCCCCCCCCCCCCAACATCCCCCTCACTCCCTGACATTCCCATCAAACCTCATCCTCACTCCCCAACACTCCCCCAACATCACCCTCACTCCCCGACAACCCCCAACATCACCCTCACTCCCAGACACTCCTCCCAACATCACCTTCACTCCCAGACACTCCCGCCAACATCACCCTCACTCCCAGACACTCCCCCCAACATCCCCCTCACTCCTCGACATTCCCCTCAAACCTCATCCTCACTCCGAGACACTCCCCCCAACATCACCCTCACTGCCAGACACTCCCCCCTACATCACCCTCACTCCCAGACACTCCCCCCAACATCACCCTCACTCCCAGACACTCCCCCAACATCACCCTCACTCCCAGACACTCCCTGCAATCTCACTCCCAGACACTCCCCCAGCATTACCCACACTCCCCGACACTCCACCAACATCACCCTAACTCCCTGACAGTCCCACCAACATCACCCTCACTCCACGACACTCCCCCCAACGTCACCCACACTCCCAGACACTCCCTCCAACGTCACCCACACTCCCAGACACTCCCTCCAACGTCACCCTCACTCCCAGACACTCCCCCAACATCACCCTCACTCCCAGACACTGCTCCAACATCAGCCTCACTCCCGGCTCTCACCCAAACATCACCCTCACTCCCAAACACTCCCCCCAACATCACCCACACTCCCAGGCACTCCCCCCAACATCCCCCTCACTCCCCGACATTCCCCTCAAACCTCATCCTCACTCCGAGACACTCCCCCCAACATCACCCTCACTCCCAGACACTCCCCCCAATATCACCCTCTCTCCCAGACACTCCCCCCAACATCATCCTCACTCCCAAACACTCCCCCCAACATCACACTCACTCCCAGACACTCCCCCCAACATCACCCTCACTCCCCGACACTCCCCCAACATCACCCACACTCCCCGAACATCACCCACACTCCCAGACACTCCCCCCAACATCACGCTCACGCCCAGACACTCCCCCAACATCACACTCACTCCCAGACACTCTCCCCAACATCACCCTCACTCCCAGACACTCCCCACAACATCACACTGACTCCCCGAGACTCCCCCCAACATCAGCCTCACTCCCAGACACTCCTCCCAACATCACCCTCACTCCCCGACACGCCCCCCAACATCACCCTCACTCCCAGACACTTCCTCCAACATCACCCTCACTCCCAGACACTCCCCCCAACATCACCCTCACTCCCAGACACTACCCACAACATCACGCTCACTCCCAGACACTCCCCACAACATAACCGTAACTCCCGACTCTGCCCCCAACATCACCCTCACTCCCAGACACTCCCCCCAACATCACCCTCACTCCCAGACACTCTCCCCAACATCACCCTCACTCCCAGACACTCCCCCCAACATCACCCTCACTCCCAGACACTCTCCCCAACATCAACCTCACTCCCAGACACTCCCCACAACATCACACTGACTCCCCGAGACTCCCCCCAACATCAGCCTCACTCCCAGACACTCCCCCCAACATCACCCTCACTCCCAGACACTCTCCCCAACATCACCCTCACTCCCAGACACTCCCCACAACATCACACTGACTCCCCGAGACTCCCCCCAACATCAGCCTCACTCCCAGACACTCCTCCCAACATCACCCTCACTCCCGACTCTCCCCCAACATCACCCTCACTCCCAGACACTCCCCCAACAACACCCTGACTCCCAGACACTCCCCCCAACATCAGCCTCACTCCACGACACTCCCCCAACGTCACCCACACTCCCAGACACTCCCTCCAACATCACACTCACTCCCAGACACTCCCCCCAAAATCACGCTCACGCCCAGACAATCCACAACATCACCCTCACTCCCAAAGACTCCCCCCAACATCGCCCTCATTCCCCGACACTCCTCCAACATCACCCACACTCCCACAACATCACCCACACTCCCAGACACTCCCCCAACATCACATTCACTCCCAGACCCTCCCCCCAACATCACCCTCACTCCCCGACACGCCCCCCAACATCACTCTCACTCCCGACACTCCCCCCAACAACACCCTCACTCCCAGACACTCGCCCAAACATCACCCTCACTCCCAGACACTCCCCCCAACATCACCCTCACTCCCCAACACACCCCCAACATCACCCTCACTCCCCAACACCCCCCCAACATCACACTCACCCCCAAACACTCCCCCCAACATCACATTCACTCCTAGACATTCCTCCCAAAATCACCCTAACACCCCGACACTCCCCCCAACATCACCCTGACTCCCCGACACTCCCCCAACATCACACTCACTCCCCAACACTCCCCCAACATCACTCTCACTCCCAGACACTCCCCCAACATCGCCCTCACTCCCAGACACTCCCCCAACATCACCCACACTCCCAGACACTTCCGCCCCCCCCCAACATCCCCCTCACTCCCCGACATTCCCCTCAAACCTCATCCTCACTCTCCAACACTCCCCCAACATGACCCTCATTCCCCGACACCCCCCAACATCAACCTCACTCCCAGATACTCCCCCCAACATCACCCTCACTCCCAGACACACGCCCCAACATCGCCCTCACTCCCAGACACTTCCTCCAATCTCACTCCCAGACACTCCCCCAACATCACTCTCACTCCCAGACACTCCCCCCTACATCGCCCTCACTCCCAGACACTCCCCCAACATCACCCTCACTCCCAGACACTCCCTCCAATCTCACTCCTAGACACTCCCCCAACATCACCCTCACTCCCAGATACTCCCGCCAACATCACCCTCACTCCCAGACACACCCCCCAACATCGCCGTCACTCCCAGACACTCCACCAACATCACCCTAACTCCCCGACACTCCCCCCAACATCACCCTCACTCCACGACACTCCCTCCAACATCACCCTCACTCCCAGACACTCCCCCCCCCCGCCCCCCCCAACATCACACCCACTCCCAGACACTCCCCCACAACATCACCCTCACTCCCAGACACTACCCACCCCCCCCAACATCACACCCACTCCGACACTCCCCCCAACATCAGCCTCACTCCCAAACACTCCCCCAACATCACCCTCACTCCCAGACACTCCCCCCAACATCATCCTCACTCCCAAACACTCCCCCCAACATCACACTCACTCCCAGACACTCCCCCCAACATCACCCTCACTCCCCGACACTCCCCCAACATCACCCACACTCCCCGAACATCACCCACACTCCCAGACACTCCCCCCAACATCACGCTCACGCCCAGACACTCCCCCAACATCACACTCACTCCCAGACACTCCTCCAACATCACCCTCACTCCACGACACTCCCTCCAACATCACCCTCACTCCCAGACACTCCCCCCCCGCCCCCCCCAACATCACACCCACTCCCAGACACTCCCCCACAACATCACCCTCACTCCCAGACACTACCCACCCCCCCCAACATCACACCCACTCCCCGACACTCCCCCCAACATCAGCCTCACTCCCAAACACTCCCCCAACATCACCCTCACTCCCAGACACTCCCCCCAACATCATCCTCACTCCCAAACACTCCCCCCAACATCACACTCACTCCCAGACACTCCCCCCAACATCACCCTCACTCCCCGACACTCCCCCAACATCACCCACACTCCCCGAACATCACCCACACTCCCAGACACTCCCCCCAACATCACGCTCACGCCCAGACACTCCCCCAACATCACACTCACTCCCAGACACTCCTCCAACATCACCCTCACTCCCCGACACGCCCCCCAACATCACCCTCACTCCCCGAGACGCCCCCCAACATCAGCCTCACTCCAGGGTCTTCCCTCAACATCAGCCTCACTCCCAAACACTCCCCCAACATCACCCTCACTCCCCGACCCTCCCCCAACATCACCCACACTCCCCCAACATCACCCTCACTCCCAGACACTCCCCCCAACATCACCCTCACTCCCAGACATTCCCCAACATCACCCTCACTCCCGACTCTCCCCCCAACATCACCCTCACTCCCAGACACTCCCCCCAACATCACCCTAAGTCCCAGACACTCCCCCAACATCACACTCACTCCCAGACATTCCCCCAACATCACCCTCACTCCCGACTCTCCCCCCAACATCACCCTCACTCCCAGACACTCCCCCCAACATCACTCTCACTCCCCGAGACTCCCCCCAACATCATCCTCACTACCCGACACTCCCTCAACATCACCCTCACTCCCCGAGACTCCCCCCAACATCATCCTCACTCCCAGACACTCCCCCAACATCACCCTCACTCCCCGAGACTCCTCCCAACATCATCCTCACTACCCGACACTCCCCCAACATCACCCTCACTCCCCGAGACTCCCCCCAACATCAGCCTCACTCCCAGACACTCCCCCCAACATCACACTCACTCCCAGACACTCCCCCCAACATCACCCTCACTCCCGACTCTCCACCCAACAACACCCTCCCTCCCAGACACTCCCCCCAACATCATCCTCACCCCCAGACACTCCCAGCAACATCACCCTCACTCCCCAACATCACCCTATCTCCGCGACACTCCCCCCAACATCACCCTTACTCCCCAACACCCCCAACATCACCCTCACTCCCCGACAATCACCCCAAAGTCACCCTCACTCCCAGACACTACCCCCAACATCACCCTCACTCCTCGACGTTCCCCCAACATCACACTCACTCCCCGACACTCCACCATCATCACCCTCACTCCCAGACACTTCCCCCCCCCCCAACATCCCCCTCACTCCCTGACATTCCCATCAAACCTCATCCTCACTCCCCAACACTCCCCCAACATCACCCTCACTCCCCGACAACCCCCAACATCACCCTCACTCCCAGACACTCCTCCCAACATCACCTTCACTCCCAGACACTCCCGCCAACATCACCCTCACTCCCAGACACTCCCCCCAACATCCCCCTCACTCCTCGACATTCCCCTCAAACCTCATCCTCACTCCGAGACACTCCCCCCAACATCACCCTCACTGCCAGACACTCCCCCCTACATCACCCTCACTCCCAGACACTCCCCCCAACATCACCCTCACTCCCAGACACTCCCCCAACATCACCCTCACTCCCAGACACTCCCTGCAATCTCACTCCCAGACACTCCCCCAGCATTACCCACACTCCCCGACACTCCACCAACATCACCCTAACTCCCTGACAGTCCCACCAACATCACCCTCACTCCACGACACTCCCCCCAACGTCACCCACACTCCCAGACACTCCCTCCAACGTCACCCTCACTCCCAGACACTCCCCCAACATCACCCTCACTCCCAGACACTGCTCCAACATCAGCCTCACTCCCGGCTCTCACCCAAACATCACCCTCACTCCCAAACACTCCCCCCAACATCACCCACACTCCCAGGCACTCCCCCCAACATCCCCCTCACTCCCCGACATTCCCCTCAAACCTCATCCTCACTCCGAGACACTCCCCCCAACATCACCCTCACTCCCAGACACTCCCCCCAATATCACCCTCTCTCCCAGACACTACCCCCAACATCACCATCACTCCCAGACACTCCCCCCAACATCACCCACACTCCCAGACACTCCCCCTAACATCACGCTCACGCCCAGACACTCCCCCAACATCACCCTCACTCCCAGACACTGCTCCAACATCAGCCTCACTCCCGGCTCTCCCCCCAACATCACCCTCAGTCCCAAACACTCCCCACAACATCACCCTCACTCCCCCAACATCATCCGCACTCCCAGACATTCCAACAACATCACTCTCACTCCCAGACACTTCCCCCCCCCCCCCAACATCCCCCTCACTCCCCGACATTCCCCTCAAACTTCATCTTCACTCCCCAACACTCCACCAACATCACCCTCACTCCCCGACACCCCCCAACATTACCCTCACTCCCCGACACCCCCCAACATCACCCTCACTCCCAGACACACCCCCCAACATCACCCTCACTCCCAGACACTCCCCCCAACATCACCCTCACTCCCAGACACTCCCCCCAACATCGCCCTCACTCCCAGACACTCCCCCAACATCACCCTCACCCCCAGACACTCCCTGCAATCTCACTCCCAGACAATCTCCCAACATCACCCACACTCCCAGACACTCCCCCCAACATCACCCTCACTCCCAGACACTCCCCCCAACATCGCCCTCACTCCCTGACACTCCCCCAACATCACCCTCATTCCCAGACACTCCCCCCAACATCACTCTCACTCCCAGACACTCCCCCCCAACATCACTCTCACTCCCAGACACTACCCCCAACATCACCCTCACTCCCAGACACTACCCCCAACATCACCCTCACTCCCAGACACTCCCCCCCCAACATCACTCTCACTCCCAGACACTGCCCCCCCCCCCAACATCACCCTCACTCCCCGACACTCCCCCTAACATCACCCTCACTCCCCGACACTCCCCCCAACATCACCCTCACTCCCCGACACTCCCCCAACATCACCCTCACTCGCCGACACTCCCCCTAACATCACCCTCACTCCCCGACACTCCCCCCAACATCACCCTCACTCCCCGACACTCCCCCCAACATCACCCTCACTCCCCGACACTCCCCCCAACATCACCCTCACTCCCCGACACTCCCCCTAACATCACCCTCACTCCCCGACACTCCCCCCAACATCACCCTGACTCCCAGACACTCCCCCTACATCACCCTCACTCCCAGACACTCCCCCCAACATCACCCTCACTCCCCGACACTCCCCCAACATCACCCTCACGTTATGGTCTTTATTAACCCCTCTCACTCGAGTCCCGGCACCTACCTTATACCAGCTGACAGCTCTGTAATTGTGTTGCTCCTGTCTTGTTGCTGTGCAGGGCAGTGTGGCTCTCTCTTTACACTGGGCTCTTATTGATATTCTGACTGAGGAGATGGCAGGCGTGACAGAGAGGAGGAACAGCACTGCCCACTGGTGAAGCAGCTCTGAGGATAACAAAAGAGAATAATGTCAGGGGTTAGCTGCGCCACATGAGTGGAGGTCTGCTTTTGGGTGGGATTCAGGAGGAACCAACAACACTCACTATTCTTCAGCTGGGAATCTGAGCAGGGATTTCTGGCAGACCCTTTGATCGTGGGAGGCATCACAGCATATCTGACTCCGTCGTTCCTCCATTTGGGTATTACTGGGAAGTCATTATGAGACAGAGCCAGACTCATGGTTGTGCAAGAATTAGAACAAGCAGCTTGCAGATTGGTTCTGCCCTGCCTCTATGCACAGGGTCATTGGGATTTTAGTGGTTGCCAGGGTGATTAAGAAACTTGCAGCAGACGCTCATACACTGAGACTTATACACATGGAACTGGGGACCTCAGTGTGTGCACACGGTATCTTACTGTGTACACTGCATATCTCACTCTGTGCACAGGATATCTTCCTGTATACACTACATATCTCACTGTGTGCACTGCTTATCTCACTGTGTATAGCACTGTACGTACTGTGTATTGCACTGTGTGTGCACTGTGTATCTTACTGTATGTAGTGTGTACCTCACTGTGTGGACTGCGTATCTCACTGTGTGCACAGGGTATCTTCCTGTGTACACTGCATATCTCAATGTGTGCACTGCTTATCTCACTGTGTATAGCACTGTATGTACAGTGTATCACACTGTGTGTGCACTGTGCATCTCACTGTATGTACTGTGTATCTCACTGTGTGCACTGTATATCTCACCATGTACTGTGTATCTCACTGTGTCTCTCACTGTATTTACTGTGTACCTCCCGGTGTGCACTGAGTATACCACTGTATGTACTGTGTTTCTCACTGTGTCCACTGCATATGTCACTATTTACTGTGTATCTCACAGTGTGCAGTGCGTATCTCACAGTGTGCAGTGCGTATCTCACAGTGTGCAGTGCGTATCTCACAGTGTGCAGTGCGTATCTCACAGTGTGCAGTGCGTATCTCACAGTATGCAGTGCGTATCTCACAGTGTGCAGTGCGTATCTCAGTGTGCAGTGCGTATCTCAGTGTGCAGTGCGTATCTCAGTGTGCAGTGCGTATCTCAGTGTGCAGTGCGTATCTCAGTGTGCAGTGCGTATCTCAGTGTGCAGTGCGTATCTCAGTGTGCAGTGCGTATCTCAGTGTGCAGTGCGTATCTCAGTGTGCAGTGCGTATCTCAGTGTGCAGTGCGTATCTCAGTGTGCAGTGCGTATCTCAGTGTGCAGTGCGTATCTCACAGTGTGCAGTGCGTATCTCACAGTGTGCAGTGCGTATCTCACAGTGTGCAGTGCGTATCTCACAGTGTGCAGTGCGTATCTCAGTGTGCAGTGCGTATCTCACAGTGTGCAGTGCGTATCTCACAGTGTGCAGTGCGTATCTCACAGTGTGCAGTGCGTATCTCACAGTGTGCAGTGCGTATCTCAGTGTGCAGTGCGTATCTCAGTGTGCAGTGCGTATCTCAGTGTGCAGTGCGTATTTCACAGTGTGCAGTGCGTATCTCACAGTGTGCAGTGCGTATCTCAGTGTGCAGTGCGTATCTCAGTGTGCAGTGCGTATCTCACAGTGTGCAGTGCGTATCTCACAGTGTGCAGTGCGTATCTCACAGTGTGCAGTGCGTATCTCACAGTGTGCAGTGCGTATCTCACAGTGTGCAGTGCGTATCTCACAGTGTGCAGTGCGTATCTCACAGTGTGCAGTGCGTATCTCACAGTGTGCAGTGCGTATCTCACAGTGTGCAGTGCGTATCTCACAGTGTGCAGTGCGTATCTCACAGTGTGCAGTGCGTATCTCACAGTGTGCAGTGCGTATCTCACAGTGTGCAGTGCGTATCTCACAGTGTGCAGTGCGTATCTCACAGTGTGCAGTGCGTATCTCACAGTGTGCAGTGCGTATCTCACAGTGTGCAGTGCGTATCTCACAGTGTGCAGTGCGTATCTCACAGTGTGCAGTGCGTATCTCACAGTGTGCAGTGCGTATCTCACAGTGTGCAGTGCGTATCTCACAGTGTGCAGTGCGTATCTCACAGTGTGCAGTGCGTATCTCCGTGTGCAGTGCGTATCTCCGTGTGCAGTGCGTATCTCCGTGTGCAGTGCGTATCTCCGTGTGCAGTGCGTATCTCACTGTGTGCAGTGCGTATCTCACTGTGTGCAGTGCGTATCTCACTGTGTGCAGTGCGTATCTCACTGTGTGCAGTGCGTATCTCACTGTGTGCAGTGCGTATCTCACTGTGTGCAGTGCGTATCTCACTGTGTGCAGTGTGTATCTCACTGTGTGCAGTGGGTATCTCACTGTGTGCAGTGTGTATCTCACTGTGTATCTCACTGTGTGCAGTGTGTATCTCACTGTGTGCAGTGTGTATCTCACTGTGTGCAGTGGGTATCTCACTCGGCATCTCACTGTGTGCAGTGGAATCTCACTGGGTATCTCACTGTGTACAGTGGGTATCTCACTGGATATCTCACTGTGTGCAGTGGAATCTCACTGGGTATCTCACTCTGTGAGTGGGTATTTCACTGGGTATCTCAGTGTGCAATGGGTATCTCACTGTGTGCAGTGGGTATTTCACTGGGTATCTCCGTGTGCGATGGGTATCTCACTGTGTGGAGTGGAATCCCACTGGGTATCTCACTGTGTGCAGTGGGTACCTCACTGGGTATCTCACTGTGTGCAGTGGGTATCTCACTGGGCATCTCACTCAGTGCAGTGGGTACGTCACGGGGTATCTTACTGTGTGCAGTGTACATCTCACTGGGTATCTCACTGTGTGCAGTGTGTACCTCACTGGGTATTTCACTGAGCGCAGTGTGTATCTCACTGTGTGCATAGAAACATAGAACATAGAAAATACAGCACATAACAGGCCCTTCGGCCCACGATGTTGTGCCGAAACTTTGTCCCAGATTAATCATAGATTATCATTGAATTTACAGTGCAGAAGGAGGCCACCCGGCCCCCCGAGTCCGCACCGGCCCCCGGAAAGAGCACCCTACCCAAACTCAACACCTCCACCCAACACCAAGGGCAATTTGGACATTAAGGGTAATTTATCATTGGCTAATTCACCTAACCTGCACATCTTTGGACTGTGGGAGGAAACCGGAGCACCCGGAGGAAACCCACGCAGACACGGGGAGGACGTGCAGACTCCGCACAGACAATGACCCAAGCCGGAATCGAACCTGGGACCCTGGAGCTGTGAAGCATTTGTGCTATCCACAATGCTACCGTGCTGCCCTTAAGAACAAATAAATCTACACTATATCATTTTACCGTAATCCATGTACCTATCCAATAGCTGCTTGAAGGTCCCTAATGTTTCCGACTCAACGACTTCCACAGGCAGTGCATTCCATGCCCCCACTACTCTCTGGGTAAAGAACCTACCTCTGATATCCCTCCTATATCTTCCACCTATCACCTTAAATTTATGTCCCCTTGTAATGGTTTGTTCCACCCGGGGAAAAAGTCTCTGACTGTCTACTCTATCTATTCCCCTGATCATCTTATAAACCTCTATCAAGTCGCCCCTCATCCTTCTCCGCTCTAATGAGAAAAGGCCTAGCACCCTCAACCTTTCCTCGTAAGACCTACTCTCCATTCCAGGCAACATCCTGGTAAATCTTCTTTGCACCTTTTCCAGAGCTTCCACATCCTTCCTAAAATGAGGCGACCAGAACTGTACACAGTACTCCAAATGTGGCCTTACCAAAGTTTTGTACAGCTGTATCATCACCTCACGGCTCTTAAATTCAATCCCTCTGTTAATTAACGCGAGCACACCATAGGCCTTCTTCACAGCTCTATCCACTTGAGTGGCAACTTTCAAAGATGTATGAACATAGACCCCAAGATCTCTCTGCTCCTCCACATTGCCAAGAACTCTACCGTTAACCCTGTATTCCGCATTCATATTTGTCCTTCCAAAA
This sequence comes from Scyliorhinus torazame, assembly GCF_047496885.1. Taxonomy (NCBI): domain Eukaryota; kingdom Metazoa; phylum Chordata; class Chondrichthyes; order Carcharhiniformes; family Scyliorhinidae; genus Scyliorhinus; species Scyliorhinus torazame. The sequence goes on along the minus strand of NC_092714.1, from coordinate 167,984,809 downwards.
TGGACAACCTCACACTTTTCAGGGTTAAACTCCATCTGCCACTTCTCAGCCCAGCTCTGCATCCTATCTATGTCTCTTTGCAGCCGACAGCAGCCCTCCTTACTATCCACAACTCCACCAATCTTTGTATCGTCTGCAAATTTACTGACCCACCCTTCAACTCGCTCATCCAAGTCATTAATGAAAATCACAAACAGCAGAGGACCCAGAACTGATCCCTGCTGTACGCCACTGGTAACTGGGATCCAGGCTGAATATTTGCCATCCACCACCACTCTCTGACTTCTATCGGTTAGCCAGTTTGTTATCCAACTGGCCAAATTTCCCACTATCCCATGCCTCCTTACTTTCTGCATAAGCCTACCATGGGGAACTTTATCAAATGCCTTACTAAAATCCATGTACACTACATCCACTGCTTTACCTTCATCCACATGCTTGGTCACCTCCTCAAAGAATTCAATAAGATTTGTTAGGCAAGACCTACCCCTCACAAATCCGTGCTGACTATCCCTAATCAAACAGTGTCTTTCCAGATGCTCAGAAATCTTATCCTTCAGTACCCTTTCCATTACTTTGCCTACAACCGAAGTAAGACTAACTGGCCTGTAATTCCCAGGGTTATCCCTAGTTCCTTTTTTGAACAGGCGCACGACATTCGCCGCTCTCCAATCCCCTGGTACCACCCCTGTTGACAGTGAGGATGAAAAGATAATTGCCAACGGCTCTGCAATTTCATCTCTTGCTTCCCATAGAATCCTTGGATATATCCCGTCAGGCCCGGGGGACTTGTCTGTCCTCAAGTTTTCCAAAATGCCCAACACATCTTCCTTCCTAACAAGTATTTCCTCGAGCTTACCAATCTGTTTCACACTGTCCTCTCCAACAATATCGCCCCTCATTTGTAAACACAGAAGAAAAGTACTCATTCAAGACCTCTCCTATCTCTTCAGACTCAATACATAATCTCCCGCTACTGTCCTTGATTGGACCTACTCTCGCTCTAGTCATTCTCATATTTCTCACATATGTGAAAAAGGCCTTGGGGTTTTCCTTGATCCTACCCGCCAAAGATTGTTCATGCCCTCTCTTAGCTCTCCTAATCCCTTTCTTCAGTTCCCTCCTGGCTATCTTGTATCCCTCCAATGCCCTGTCTGAACCTTGTTTCCTCAGCCTTACATAAGTCACCTTTTTCCTCTTAACAAGACATTCAACCTCTCTTGTCAACCATGGTTCCCTCACTCGACCATCTCTTCCCTGCCTGACAGGGACATACATATCAAGGACACGTAGCACCTGTTCCTTGAACAAGTTCCACATTTCACTTGTGTCCTTCCCTGCCAGCCTATGTTCCCAACTTATGCACTTCAATTCTTGTCTGACAACATCGTATTTACCCTTCCCCCAATTGTAAACCTTGCCCTGTTGCACGTACCTATCCCTCTCCATTACTAAAGTGAAAGTCACAGAATTGTGGTCACTATCTCCAAAATGCTCCCTCACTAACAAATCTATCACTTGCCCTGGTTCATTACCAAGTACTAAATCCAATATTGCCCCTCCTCTGGTCGGACAATCTACATACTGTGTTAGAAAAGCTTCCTGGACACACTGCACAAACACCACCCCATCCAAACTATTTGATCTAAAGAGTTTCCACTCAATATTTGGGAAGTTAAAGTCACCCATGACTACTACCCTGTGACTTCTGCACCTTTCCAAAATCTGTTTCCCAATCTGTTCCTCCACATCTCTGCTACTATTGGGGGGCCTATAGAAAACTCCTAACAAGGTGACTGCTCCTTTCCTATTTCTGACTTCAACCCATACTACCTCAATAGGGTGATACTCCTCGAACTGCCTTTCTGCAGCTGTTATACTATCTCTAATTAATAATGCCACCCCCCCCACCTCTTTTACCACCCTCCCTAATCTTATTGAAACATCTATAACCAGGGACCTCCAACAACCATTTCTGCCCCTCTTCTATCCAAGTTTCCGTGATGGCCACCACATCGTAGTCCCAAGTACCGATCCATGCCTTAAGTTCACCCACCTTATTCCTGATGCTTGTTGCGTTGAAGTATACACACTTCAACCCATCTCCGTGCCTGCAAATACTCTCCTTTGTCAGTGTTCCCTTCCCCACTGCCTCATTACACGCTTTGGTGTCCTGAATATCGGCTACCTTAGTTGCTGGGCTCTCACTGTGTATCTCACTGTGTGCAGTGGAATCTCACTGGGTATCTCACTGTGTGCGTCGGTATCTCACTGGGTATCTCACTGTGTGCAGTGGAATCTCACTGGGTATATCACTGTGTGCAGTGGAATCTCACTGGGTATCTCAGTGTGTGCCGTGGATACCTCACTGGGTATCTCAGTGTATGCAGTGGGTATCTCACTTGGTATCTCACTGTGTGCAGTGGAATCTCACTGCGTATCTCACTCTGTGCAGTGGGTACCTCACGGGGTATCTTACTGTGTGCAGTGTGTACCTCACTGGGTATTTCACTGTGTGCAGTGGGTATTTCATTGGGTATCTCAACGTGTGCAGTGGAATCTCACTGGGTATCTCCATGTGTGCAGTGGGTAACTCACTGTGTATCTCCGTGTGTGCAGTGGGTATCTCACTGGGTATTTCACTGTGTGCAGTGGAATCTCACTGGGTATCTCACTGTGTGCAGTGGAATCTCACTGTCTGCAGTGGAATCTCACTGGGTATCTCACTGTGTGCAGTGTATATCTCACTGGGTATCTCACTGTGTGCAGTGTATATCTCACTGGGTATCTCACTGTGTGCAGTGGAATCTCACTGGATATCTCACTGTTTGCAGTGGGTGTCTCACTGGCTATCTCACTGAGCATCTCACTGTGTGCAGTGGGTATCTCACTAGGTATCTCACTGTGTGCAGTGGGTATCACACTGAGTATCTCATTGTCTGCAATGGGTATCTCACTGTGTTCAGTGGAATCTCACTGGGTATCCCATTGTGTGCAGTGGCATCTCACTGGGTATCTCTCTGTCTGCAGTAGGTAACTCACTGGGTATCTCACTGTGTGCAGTGGGTATCTCACTTGGTATCTCACTGTGTGCAGTGGAATCTCACTGGGTATCTCACTGTGTGCAGTGTGTATCTCACTGGGTATCTCACTGTGTGCAGTGTGTATCTCACTGGGTATTCACTGTGTGCAGTGGGTATCTCACTGAGCGCAGTGTGTATCTCACTGGGCATCTCACTGTGTGCAGTGGATATCTCACTGGGTATCTCACTGTGCGCAGTGGAATCTCACTGGGCATCTCACTGGGTATCTCCCTGTGTGCAGTGGCATCTCACTGTGTATCTCCCTGTGTGCAGTTGGTATCTCACTGAGTATCTCACAGTGTACAGTGGAATCTCACTGGGTATCTCACTGTGTGCAGTGGCATCTCACTGGGTATCTCACTGTGTGCAGTGTATATCTCACTGGGTACCTCACTGTATGCAGTGTATATCTCACTGGGTACCTCACTGTGTGCAGTGTATATCTCACTGGGTTTCTCACTGTGTGCGGTGTGTATCTCATTGGGCATCTCACTGTTTGCGGTGGGTGTCTCCCTGTTTATCTCACTCTGTGCAGTGGAATCTCACTGGGTACCTCAGTGTGTGCAGTGGGTACCTCACTGTGTATCTCACGGTGTGCAGTGGGTATTTCACTGGGTATCTCACTTTTTGCAGTGGGTACCTCGCTGGGTATCTTACTGTGTGCAGTGGATATCACACTGGGTATCTCACTGTGTGCAGTGGGTATCACACTGGGTATCTCACTGTGTGAAGTGTGTACCTCACTGGGTATCTCAGTGTGTGCAGTGGGTATTTCACTGGGTATCTCACTTTTTGCAGTGGGTACCTCGCTGGGTATCTTACTGTGTGCAGTGGGTATCACACTGGGTATCTCACTGTGTGCAGTGTGTACCTCACTGGGTATCCCACAGGGGCATTGGGTATCTCATTGGGCATCTCACTGCTTGCAGTTTATATCTCACTGCGTATCTCACGGTGTGCAGTCGGTATCTCACTGTGTGCAGTGTATATTTCACTGGGTATCTCCTAGTGTGCAGTGGGTATTTCACTGGGTATCTCTCTGTGGGCAGTGGGTATCTCACTGGGTATCTCACTGTGTGCTGTGGATATCTCCCTGTGTATCTCACTGTGTGCAGTGGAATCTCACTGGGTATCTCACTGTGTGCAGTGGAATCTCACTGGGTATCTCTTTGGGTATCTCACTGTGTGCAGTTGGTATCTCACTGGGTATCTCACTGTGTGCATTTGGTATATCACTGGGTATCTCACTGTGTGCAGTTGGTATCTCACTGGGTATCTCACTGTGCAGTGGGTATCTCACTGGGTATCTCACTGTGCAGTGGGTATCTCACTGGGTATCTCACTGTGTGCATTTGGTATATCACTGGGTATCTCACTGTGTGCAGTGGGTATTACACTTGGTATCTCACTGTGTGCAGTGGGTATCTCACTGGGTATCTCACTGTGTGCAGTACGTATCTCACTGGGTATCTCATTGTGTGCACTGGGTATCTCACTGGGCATCTCATTGTGTGCAGTGGAATCTCACTGGGTGTCTCACTGTGTGCAGTGGGTATCTTACTGGTTATCTCACTGTGTGGAGTGGGTATCTCACTGGGTATCTCACTGTGTGCAGTGGGTATCTCACTGAGCGCAGTGTGTAACTCACTGAGCATCTCACTGTGTGGAGTGGGTATCTCACTGGGTATCTCACTTGTGTGCAGTGGGCACCTCACGGGGTATCTTACTGTGTGCAGTGGATATCACACTGGATCTCTCACTGTGTGCAGTGTGTATTTCACTGGTATCTCACTCTGCGCAGTGGATTCTCACTGGGTATCTCACTGTCTGCAGTGGAATCTCACTGGGTATCTCACTGTGTGCAGTCGGTATCTCACTGTGTATTCATTGTGTGTAGTGGGTTTCTCACTGGGTATCTCACTGTGCATCTCAATATGTGCAGTGGGTATCTCACTGGGTATATCTCTCTGTGTGCAGTTGGTACCTCACTGTGTATCTCACGGTGTGCAGTGGGTATCTCACTGTGTGCAGTGGAATCTCACTGGGTATCTCACTGTGTGCAGTGGAATCTCACTGGGTTTCTCACTGAGCGCAGTGTGTATCTCACTGTGTATCTCACTGTGAGCAGAGGCATCTCACTGTGTGCAGTGGGTATCTCACTGTGTATCGCACGGTGTGCAGTGGGTATCTCACTGGGTATTTCACTGTGTGCAGTGGAATCTCACTGGGTATCTCTCTGGGTATCTCACTGTGTGCAGTTGGTATCTCACTGGGTATCACACTGTGTGCAGTGGGTATCTCACTGGGTATCTCACTGTGTGCAGTGGGTACCTCACTGTGTATCTCACGGTGTGCAGTGGGTATCTCACTGTGTGCAGTGGAATCTCACTGGGTATCTCACTGTGTGCAGTGGAATCTCACTGGGTTTCTCACTGAGCGCAGTGTGTATCTCACTGTGTATCTCACTGTGAGCAGAGGCATCTCACTGTGTGCAGTGGGTATCTCACTGTGTATCGCACGGTGTGCAGTGGGTATCTCACTGGGTATTTCACTGTGTGCAGTGGAATCTCACTGGGTATCTCTCTGGGTTTCTCACTGTGTGCAGTTGGTATCTCACTGGGTATCACACTGTGTGCAGTGGGTATCTCACTGGGTATCTCACTGTGTGCAGTGGGTATCTCACTGGGTATCTCACTGTGTGCAGTGGGTATCTCACTGGGTATCTCACTGTGTGCAGTAGGTATCTCACTGGGTATCTCACTGTGTGCAGTGGGTATCTCACTGGGTATCTCACTGTGTGCATTTGGTATATCACTGGGTATCTCACTGTGTGCAGTGGGTATCACACTTGGTATCTCACTGTGTGCAGTATGTATCTCACTGGGTATCTCATTGTGTGCACTGGGTATCTCACTGGGCATCTCATTGTGTGCAATGGGTATCTCACTGGATATCTCACTGTGTGCAGTGGAATCTCACTGGGTATTCAGTGTGTGCACTGGGTATCTCACTGGGTATCTCACTGTGTGCAGTGGGTATCTCACTGGGTGTTTCACTGTGCAGTAGGTATCTCACTGGATATCTCACTGTGTGCAGTGGAATCTCACTGGGTATCTCACTGTGTGCAGTGGGTATCTCACTGTGTGGAGTGGGTATCTCACTGGGTATCTCACTGAGCGCAGTGTGTAACTCACTGAGCATCTCACTGTGTGGAGTGGGTATCTCACTGGGTATCTCACTGTGTGCAGTGGGTACCTCACGGGGTATCTTACTGTGTGCAGTGGATATCACACTGGGTATCTCACTGTGTGCAGTGTGTAACTCACTGGGCATCTCACTGTGTGGAGTGGGTATCTCACTGGGTATCTCAGTGTGCAGTGGGTACCTCACGGGGTATCTTACTGTGTGCAGTGTGTATTTCACTGGTATCTCACTCTGCGCAGTGGATTCTCACTGGGTATCTCACTGGGTATCTCACTGTCTGCGGTGGAATCTCACTGGGTATCTCACTGTGTGCAGTCGGTATCTCACTGTGCGGTGGGTATCTTCACTGGGTATCTCACTGTGTGCAGTGGAATCTCACTGGGTATTCATTGTGTGTAGTGGGTTTCTCACTGGGTATCTCACTTTGCATCTCACTATGTGCAGTGGGTATCTCACTGTGTATCTCACGGTGTGCAGTGGGTATCTCACTGTGTGAAGTGGAATCTCACTGGGTATCTCACTGTGTGCAGTGTATATCTCACTGGGTTTCTCACTGTGTGCAGTGTATATCTCACTGGGTTTCTCACTGTGTGCGGTGTGTATCTCACTGGGTATCTCACTGTGTGCAGTGTATATCTCACTGGGTATCTCACTGTGTGCGGTGTGTATCTCATTGGGCATCTCACTGTTTGCGGTGGGTGTCTCCCTGTTTATCTCACTCTGTGCAGTGGAATCTCACTGGGTATCTCAGTGTGTGCAGTGGGAATCTCACTGTGTGCAGTGGTTATTTCACTGGGTATCTCACTGTCTGCGGTGGGTGTCTCACTGGGTATCTCACTGTGTGCAGTGGGTATCTCACTGTGTGCAGTGGGTATCTCACTGTGTGCAGTGGGTATCTCACTGTGTGCAGTGGGTATCTCACTGTGTGCAGTGGGTATCTCACTGGGTATCTCTCTCTGTGCAGTGGGTACCTCACTGGGTATTCCACTGTGTGCAGTGGAATCTCACTGGGTACCTCACTGTGTGCAGTGGGTGTCTCACTGGGTACCTCACTGTGTGCAGTGGGTGTCTCACGGGGTATCTCACTGTGTGCAGTGTGTATTTCACTGGGTATCTCACTGTGTGCAGTGTGTTTTTCACTGGGTATCTCACTGTGTGCAGTGGGTACCTCACGGGGTATCTCACTGTGTGCAGTGTGTATTTCTCTGGGTATCTCACTGTGTGCAGTGGGTGTCTCACGGGGTATCTCACTGTGTGCAGTGGGTGTCTCACTGGGTATCTCACTGTGTGCAGTGGTTGTCTCACTGGGTATCTCACTGTGTGCAGTGTGTATTTCACTGGGTATCTCACTGTGTGCAGTGGGTACCTCACGGGGTATCTCACTGTGTGCAGTGTGTATTTCTCTGGGTATCTCACTGTGTGCAGTGGGTACCTCACGGGGTATCTCACTGTGTGCAGTGGGTGTCTCACTGGGTATCTCACTGTGTGCAGTGGGTGTCTCACGGGGTATCTCACTGTGTGCAGTGGGTGTCTCACTGGGTATCTCACTGTGTACACTGTTAGTTGGACATTGTCTCCCACCCTTCAACTCCAAACAGTTTTCCCTTTAATGTATCCTTGAAATGGGAGCTAATAAATGTGAAACAAGAGCATTTGGGACCTCAGAGACCAATAGTTGCAACAATCTAGCTCCTTAGCCAGTGAGATTCCGAAACTATGTTCCATGGTTCCACAGTCCCTGGCCAGGAAAAGCATCTTGGGCTGGATATTCCGATTCTGGGCCATGTCCCCACGCAGGCGTGGTAACGGCAGCGTTTTATGCCAAATAAACTGCCGCAAATGACCACCGATTCCCCGCGGGTTTTGGTGGGGGCTAGCATGCCGGCAGCGTAGAGCACCCGGCTCTGGGGAGTTGCCGGGTCCATGGCCGCGATGCACACGGCAGCGGCCTGCAGCGGCCAAGCCGTACTAGGAAGGGGGTGGAGTGGGGGGAGGAATGGGGTGGGGGGGGTGAGGGGGTGGAGTGGGGGGAGGAATGGGGTGGGGGGGGTGAGGGGGTGGAGTGGGGGGAGGAATGGGGTGGAGTGGGGGGTTGGGGTGAGTGGGTGGAGTGGGGGGAAGGAATGGGGTGACGGGGTGCAGTGCGGGGGGGGTTGGGGTGAGGGTGTGCAGTGCGGGGAGGGTTGGGGTGAGGGGGTAGAGACAGGCAGGGGAGTCTCACTTGCCATTGCGTCTCCGATCTGGCAAGGGGCAACCTCCCGGTCCTCGGCGCCGCCAACGAGGTCCAGTGCCCTCTGCGCGTGGACAGTGAGGGGTTGCAGTACGGGTGGACCCCCTCTGGTTCTCCCACGCTCTCTATGGTTGTGGGCAGTCTTATCCTCGAGGGGGGGGGGGGGGAAGAGGGGGGGGGGGGAGGGGGGGAGGGAAAGTATCAGAGTTAGGCGGTCCACTGCATGCCGCCCAGCTGTTGGCTAGATGATGGCATGGGAGCACGGGGCACCCGGCCAAAGCAGCTCTCTGGGGTGTGTGCAGCCCATGTGGGTGAGGTGAGGGGTTTGACCTCCTCCTAGGGAGGGGGGGTTACTGTCACGTGTGGGTGGTAGGGGTTGGGTGGTGCCAGGGGCCTGTCTCTGTACTCACCCTGGCTGCCCTCATCAGGTCGTGCATCTTTTTCCAGCACTGTTCGCCGGTCTGTGGGGTGTGCCCCACTGCGCTGACAGCATTGCCCATCTCCCTCCATGTTTGCCGGACTGTGCTGGTCGGGTGGCTGTGGCCACGCCTGGGGCACAGGATCACCAAACTCTCCTTCACCGTGTCCAGCAGCATGTCGAGGTCGTGGTCCCTGAACCTCGGGGCGGCACGGCGGACAGCGGCCATCTCGTGGGGCTCAGGACTGTGCGCCGCTTGCGCGCCTTAAGCGACACAGTGCCGCGTCATCGAGGCGTCGCGCATATCCGACGCCGGTCTGGCGCCACGCCCCCCCCCCCCCATGCTTCTCGCCGCACCCGTGCTGGCCCCATTTGCAGGCCAGAATCCGACCTCTGAGCGGCCCGTTCACGCCGTCGTAAAACACGACGCCGTTTTTGACAGCGTGAACGCTCTGCCGCGGGATTAGAGAATCCCGCCCTACATCTTCGTTTTCACGTCCTGTAAGAATTTTTTATGTCTCAATGAGATCACCTCTTATTCTTCAAAACTCTGGAGAATACAGGTGCAGTTTCCTCAATCACTCCTCATAAGACAATTCTGCCATCCCAAGGATTAGTCTGGTGCACTCCCTCTACGGCAAATGCATCCTTCCTTAGATAGAGACCAAACCTGTACACAATACTCCAGGTGCAACCTCAACAAGGCTCTATACACCTGCAGCAAGACACCTTGACTCCCGCACTCAAATCCCCTTGCGATGAAGGCCATTTGTCTTCCTCATTGTTGTTGCACCTGCAATGCCAGTTTTAGTGGCTCATGAACATAAACATAACTTCCCAATTTCTCAACATTTAAGAAATACTCAAGCTTTTGTTTTTTTCTACCAAAGTGGATAATTTCACACTTATTCACATTACTTTCCATGTCTATTGTCTTAGCCTATCCATGTCAGCTTGCAGCTTCCTTGTATTTTCCTCACAACATACATTCCCACCTAATTTGGTGTCATCAGCAAATTTGGAAATATTACATTTAGTCCCCACATCCAAATTAATTATATAGATTGTGAATTAGCCCCAGCAATGACCCTTGTGGTGCCCCACCAGTATTAGCCTGAATCCTGACAATGACCTGTTTATTCCTCTTGTTTTATGTCTGTTAATCAATTCTGAATCCATACCAGGACATTAGTCCTAATCCCGTGTGTGCTCTAATTTTGTTTACTAACCTCCTGTGTTGTTAGCTGTGGTTGATTCACCTTTTCTGTTGTTTATTTTCATCTTAGAGGAATGTATATCCGTTGGAGATCATGTAATATTTCTTTCAATATTAGCTTGTGCCTGTCCACTGTCAAATCGTTTTGTATATTTTCCCAATCCACCATACCCAACTCACCCCTCATGCCTTCATATTTTCCTTTGTCCAAATTTAAAACAGTTGTTTCAGAATGAATGATATCATTTTTAAACTTAATGTAAAACTCTATCATATTATCGTCACTATAAACAACAGAAAAGGTGAATCAACCACGGCTAACAAAAGAAGTTTCCACTAATGTTTGCTGTCCCTTGCTGTTTCCTCGATCCATCCAACCTCTTTCACTGATTTACAGTTCCTAATTAACACGGCTCACCCATCTCCTTTTCCTTTTCGCTTATCCTTCCTAAATGATGAATATCTTTGATATTCAGTTTTCAGTCCTGGTCACCTTGTAACCACATCTCTGTCATGGCAATTTAATCATCCCCATTTACCTCCATTTGTGCCTTCAAATCCTCTATACCTTCTTGTAAATGCTGTGTGCATTAACTTTGTCTTTTTGACATTAAGATTCTGATTCTATCCGTTGCCTTCACTTTGTCTGCCTTCTAATTGTGCTACTTTTCCACTTCCTGTTATCAGTTTTGCTTCCTGAATCTGAGTTCCCTCTCACGTTCTCATCACCCTGCCAAAAATCCCCTCCTCCCCCACCAACAGCACCAGCAAACCTTCCTGCATCGATAGTGTTAAGGTGCAACCCGTCCATCTTATACAGGTCCCACTTGCCCCAGAACCAGTTCCAATGTCTCCAAATTCTGATTCCTTTCCTCCCACAACAAATTTCCAGCCATGTGTTCAATCTCTCAGTCCTCCTATTCTTATGCTCACTCGCACATGGCACCTGGGAGTAGGCCTGCGATTATTGCTCTTCGGCCCTGCTTTTTAATTTGCTTCCTAACTCACTGAAATCTGCTGTCAGGACCTCATCTCCCTTTCAACCTAAGCCATTGATATCAATGTGTACCACGACCTCTGGCTGTTCACCCTCCCTCAGAAAGATGCCTTGCAACCATTGAGTGACATCCTTGACCCTGGCACACCTATCTGTTCCCCAAACTTCTTCTCCCCTCCTATGCAGCTGAGCTACCATTCCTCTGAGGAAGCATCTGGCTCACTAGTATCTAAAATGGAAAACCCGTTAGCAAACAAGATCGACTCAGGGGTCTCCTGCACGACCTGCCTGGTTCTCTTATACTGCCTGACATATTCCCTCTGTATCAACATACTCTTAACCTCTGATGTAACCACCTCCCTAAATGTACTATCATAGAATCATAGAATTTACAGTGCAGAAGGAGGCCATTTGACCTATCAGGTTTGCACAACCCTTGGAAAGAGCACCCTACCTAAGCCCACACCTCCACCCTATCCCTGTAACCCAGTAACCCACCTAACCTTTTTTGGACACTAAGGGCAATTTAGCATGGTCTCCACATCTTTGGACTGTGGGAGGAAACTGGAGCATCCGGAGGAAACCCACGCAGACACAGGGAGAACGTGCAGACTACGCACAGGCAGTGACCCAAGCGGGAATCAAACCTGGGACCCTGGTGCTGTGAAGCAACAGTACTAACCACTGACTACCGTGCCATGTAGTTTTCTGCCTCACGGATGCCCTGAAATAACCCCAGCAGCCGCTCAAGTTCTACAACCAGAACTAAAGCTTCTGCAACCAATGACACTTCCCACAGATGTGTTCATCTAAGACACATGGTGCATCCACCTTTTCCCATATACCACAGGAGGCACATTCCACTTGCTGTGCTGCCCCGCCACACTTTAACTTTGCAAACTATGTATTATCAGTAGAATAATTTACCAGTCACTCCCCAATCAGCTTCTTCTGATGCTCTGATATAAGAACCAAATACTGGTGAGTGAAAAAAGTTGAAGAAAAAGGAGCACTCCCTCCCCCCTCATCAAACTCCCTCATTCTTTCAAAATGAGCACTTCCTTCCCCCTCATCAAACTCGCTCATTCACTCTAAGGAGCACTCCCTTCCCCCCTCATCAAACTCCCTCATTCACTCAAGTGCCAATCAAGTGGGCTGCTTTGTCCTGGATGGTGTTGAGCTTCTTGAGTGTTGTTGGAGCTGCACTTATCCAGGCTAAGTGGAGAGTATTCCATCACAGTCCTGACTTGTGCCTTGTAGATGGTAGACAGGCTTTGGAGAGTCAGAATGGATGAGCTACTTTTCGAAGAATTCCTAGCCTCTGATCAGTCCTTGTAGCCACATGCTTTATATAGCTATTCCAGTTTAACTTCTGGTCATTGGTAACCCCCAGGATTTTGAAGACTTTCCACCGCTTTGCTGTTGATTGAGAGTAAGTGGAGTGGCAGTAATTAGCCAGGTTGGATTTGTCGTGTTTCTTGTGTACAGGACATACCTTGGCAATTTTCCACATTGCCAGGTAGATGCCAGCGTTGTAGCTGAACTGGAGCAGCTTGGCGAGCTGCGCAGCAAGTTCTGGAGCACAAGCCTTCAGTACTATTGCCGGAATATTGTCAGGACCCAGAGCCTTTGACCTTCTTTCAGCCCTTTCTTGATATCACATGGGGTGATTTGAACTGTGCTGAAGAATGGCATCTATGATGCTAGGGACCTCCAGAGAAGGCCGAGATGGATCATCCACTCGGCATCTCTGGCTAAAGATTGTTGCGAATGCTTCAGATTATCTTTTGCACTGATGTACTGAACTCCTCCATCATTGAGGGTGGGGATATTTGTGGAGCCGCCTCCTCCAGTGAGTTGTTTAATTGCCCACAACCATTGGGGTGACACAGTGGCACAGTGGTTAGCACTGCTGCCTCACAGTTCCAGGGTCCCGGGTTCAATTTCGGCCTTGGGTGACTGTCTGTTTGCACTTTGTCTGCGTGGGTTGCCTCCGGGTGCTCCGGTTTCTCCCAAAGTCCAAAGATGTGAAGGTTAGGTGGATTGGCCACGCTAAATTGCCCCTTAGTGTCCAAAAAGTTGGGAGGGATTGCTGGGTTACAAGGATAGGGTGGAGGCGTGGGCTTAAGTAGGGTGCTCTTTCCAAGGGCCGGTGCAGACTCGATAGGCCGAATAGCCTCCTTCTGCACTGTAAATTCTATGATTGCATGATTCATTCACAACTGGATGTGGCAGGACTGCAGAGCCGTAGGTTGTGGGATCGCTCAGCTCTGTCTATAACTTGCTGCTTATGCTGTTTGGCACACAAGTAGTCTTGTGTTGTAACTTCACCAGGTTGACACTTCATTTTTAGGTATGCTGATGTTGCTCCTGGAGTACCCTCCTGTACACTTCATTGAAGCAGGGTTGATCCCCTGGCTTGATGGTAATGGTAGAGTGGAGGATATGCTGGGCCATGAGGTTACGGATTGTGACCGAGTCCAATTCTGCTGTTGCTGATGGGAACCATGGATGCCCAGTTTTGAGTTGTTAGATCTGTTCAAACTTTATCCCATTTAGCATGAGGGTAGTGCCACACAACATGTTGGAGGGTATCCTCAGTGTGAAGATAGAAATTTGTCTCCAAAGGACTGCGTGATGGTCATTTCTACGAATGCTGTCATGAACATTGAAAATGCAGGATTAACTAAGAAGGTCTGGCAGGGTCTGTTTCCCTCTTGTTGGTTCCCTCACCACCTGCTGCAGTCCAGGTCTAGCAGCTGCGTCCTTCAGGACCCGGCCAGCTCGGTCAGTAGAGGTGCTACTGAGCCACTCTTGGTGATGGACATTGAAGTCCACCACCCAGAGCATATTTTGTGCCCTTGCCACCTTTAGTGCATCCTCGAAGTGGTGTTTAACATGGAGGAGTACTGATCATCAGCTGAGGGTGGATGGTACGTGATAATCATCAGGAGGCTTCCAGGCCCATGTTACGGGGATAAGGTAAGGGAGTGAGACACGGTAGAATGCTTCCAGAGAGCCAATGCTGATTCGATGTGCCAAATAGTCTCCTTCTGGACTGTAAAGATTCCATGATTCTCTGTGATTCTGTGACTTGAAGCCATGAGACTTCATGGGGTCCAGAGGACATGCTGAGGTCCCCCAGGGCAACTCCCTCCCAACTGTAGACCTCTAGTGGGTCTGTCCTGCCGGTGAGACAGGACATACCCAGGATGGTGATAGTGGTGCCTGGGACATTGTCTGTAAGGTATGATTCTGTGAGTACGACTTTGTCAAATGCAGTGTATCTCTCTATCCCATGGCCTCTTTGTACATTGCTGTGCGTTTTTAACACTTTTTATTTTTGCAGCCAGGTCTGCCCCTCATCTTCTTCATAACGAAGAAGTTAATTGTTTTAATTCACACATTTATTGCAATACCTTACTCAGGGTAAATCATCCTCGACTTCGTGGGGCAGCCTAATAAGAAGAAAAAGTTCACAAACACCTGGGGTAGGATTCTCCGATCCTGGGGCTAAGTGTTGACGCCGGAGCGTTTTACGACGGCGTCACCTGGCCCCTAGGATCAGCGATCCTTCACCGCACAGGAGGCCAGCACGGCACTGGAGCACTTCACGCAGCTCCAGCTGCCGATACGGGCGTCAGGACGGGCGCCGCGGGTCCGTGCATACGCACCATAGCCGGTGGGAGTACGCGCATGCACATGGGTTGCCATCTCCACGCCGGCCCCGACGCAACATGGCGTAGAGCTAGAGGGGCCCAGCATGGAGGAACATAGGCCCCCACCGGGATAAGCCTGCCCGCCGATCGGTAGGCCCCAATCGCAGGCCAGGCCACCGTGGAGGCCCCCCCCTGGAGTCGGATCATCCCTCCACCCCACCAGGCCACCCCCCCGCAACATGAACGTCAAGATCCCGCCGGGTAGGACATATGAGAACGGCACTGGCGGGACTCGGCCTAACTTGGCGGGCACTCTGCCCATCGCGTGGGGAGAATCGGCAGGGGGGTGGGGGGGCCGCGTTGAGAATCAGCGGACTGGCGTCGGAGCGGCGTCACGTGATTCGCGACCTCCCCCCCCGCCCCCCGCCGATTCTCTGACCCGGCGCGGGGTCGGAGAATCCCGCCCCTGATTATCTGAGAATTTCAGGTGTTACCCTGATGTGGCACAAATCAAAACAATAAAAAGCACAGAAAAATCCCAAAGGAAAAGATACAATAAAATAACCCTTAATCAGCGCAGGCAAACGGAGTGCCTGCCACTGACAGACCAAACACGAAGATTCATATTTGAGAAGAATACAGATATAGGCTGTCAAATTGCTGGAGCTGGATATTACACTGTGTAAGCTGAGCACTTTCAATTCCACCCCTGAAAATCAGCTGAGTGGAGGAGTTAAACAAAGTGAACTATAATAAGAGAATGCCACTCACCATCCAGTCCCCACTTCATATTCACCCTTCTCTGTCTGAACTTTGAAAACTTCCTGCTGAGGACTGAGCTCGGACTGATCACTACTTGCCACACCTCTCACCACAACACGCTGAAACTCTGGCAGCAGAACCTTTATATATCCGGTGGGTGTTACTGAACAGGCTGGTGTATACTCCCCAACCCAATTATTCAATTTTCAATGAAGGGGCAATTAACGTGGCCAATCCACCTAACCTGCACATCTTTGGGTTGTGGGGGTGAAACCCATGCAGACACGGGGAGAATGTGCAAACTCCACACAGTCAGTGACCCAGGGCCGGGATTCGAACCCAGATCCTCAGCGCTGTAGTCTCAGTGCTAACCTCTGTACTACGTGCAGCCCTACCCTCCGCCAGTTAGTCTAGAAATGTAAAGGCAGAGCAATCATGACAGCCTGGTGTCCTATCTAATACATGAGAGCATGAAACCAAGAGGTAGACAGAGGTTGTGTCCATTGCTGTTCAAATAGAAATCAAGAGGATCACAGAAGAAGGCCATTCAGCCTATCCTGTTTGTTCTGGCTCTTTGAATTTCTTGCTTTTGCCTAATCTTTCCCCATCAAAATATGAATATTATTCATTATTTATCAGGCTCCATTTGAAAAGTTACCACTAAGTTTGCTCCTACTATTCTTTCAGGCAATCCAGTCCAGACAATAAAAACTCACTGGTAAATACATTATGGCTTCTGGTTCTCTGTCAATCCCTATCCTTCTGTCACCGGCCCTTCTGTCACGGGCAACACTTTCTCCTTATTGATTCCGGGATGAAGGGGTTGATGTATGAGGAGAGATTAAACAGTTTGGCTTATACTTGCTGGAGTTTAGAAGGATGAGAGGGGATCTGATTGAGGTATATAAAATATTAAAAGGGATTGATAAAGTAAATGTAGACCAAATGTTCTCTCCTGTGGGGCAATCTAGAACAAGAGGTCACAGGTAGAGGTTGAGAGGCGGTAGATTTAAAACGGAGATGAGGAGGCACTACTTCTCGCAGTGGGTGGTGAATTCGTGTAACTCGCTGCCCCATAGTGTGATGGAGTCTGAATCATTAAATGGTTTCAGGAAAGAGATAGATTTATTTCTGATCAAAATAACGGGTCAAAGGAATATAGGCAACAGGTCAGGAGGTGGCTTTGAGACCAGGAAGAGATCGGCCATGATCTGATTGAATGGCGGAGCAGGCTCGAAGGGCTGAATTACCTACTGCTGCTCCTAATTCCTATGTTTCTATGTTATTTACTCTCTGTTCATCTAAGTACCTTTATTAATTTCCTCCTAACCTTCTCTACTCTCAAGAGAACAAGCTCAGTTTCTCCATGTAACATTTCCAGGCTGTGGGCTTCACCCGCAGCAACAGCATTTACTCCAATCTCTCCTGGCCCTCGAGGAGGTAATGGCGAACCACCATCTTTTTGAATACAACTGGGTGGTTTGCTGGGGCAGTTAAGAGTCAACCACATTGTTGTGGTTCTGGAGTCACATGTAGGCCAGACTAGGTAACGATGGCAGATTTCCTTCCCTCAAGGACATCAGTGAACCAGATGGGTTTTTCAGCAATCTGGTCATTTTGGGATCATCATTACTGAGACTAGGGCCTGAAGAACACACGTGATTGGCTGGTCCGCAAAGGAAAGTTTAAGTATTACTTAGAATGTTGTATTCTTTGGGGGTTGTATCTGAATTGATGGTTGCGAAGATGTTCACTGTATGTTTTAAAAAGGTGAACTGAGTTCATAGAATAGACATTGTTTTGCTTTAAAAAGTACTGTTAGATGTCTGCTGCACCACACCTGTAGAGTGGGCCGTGTGCTCCCCATACCACAATCCAGTAAAAGTCGTGGGTCAGGTGAACTCCATGATACACTTTGGGGTTAGGAGATGGTCACACGCAATACATTACGGACAGAGACTAAAAACAGACTGTTAGATTTGGCAACTACATTGCATTTAACATTATCTGCCAAGGTGCGAAATGATGAGGTAATTATGGTGGTGGCTAAGCATTTAAAGTTGCCTGCGATTACAGTCTGACTCATTGGAAATGGCAAAAATTCAGTTACAAATTAAACAAATGGAACATGAGAAAGAATTGAAGCAGCTTGAATATGAAAAAGAGGGAAAAGAAAGAGGGAGAATGGCAAAAGAAAGAGAGAGAGGAAAAAGAAAAAGAGAGAAGAAAGGAGAAAAGAAAGAATAGACCTCTAGCAGAATAAAAAGAAAGGGAAAGGGAGATACAGATCAGGGAAAAAGATAAAGAGAGAGAGTTTGAACTTCAGAAAATGGCCATGAAACATGACAGTCAGTTAAAATTGGCAGACGTAAAGGGAAACGTACAGTTGGATGATGTGATGAGGATAGTGAGAAAGAGCATCAAAGTCGAAGGCTTGGTGGGGATCTATTTAAATATGTCCAAGCATTGCCAAGGTTTGACGAGAAGGAGGTGGAAGCCTTTTTCATTTCATTTGAGGAGGTAGCTAAACAAATGAAATGGCCACAGGACATGTGGGTATTACTGATTCAAACAAAGCTGATAGGTAGGGCTAGTGAAGTGTTTGCATCACTACTGGAGGAGTATCTGGGACATGTGAGGAGGTGAAAAAATCCATCTTGGGTGCATATGAACTAGTGCCTGAAGCCAACAGACAAAGGTTTAGAAATTTAAGGAACGAATGCGGTCAAACGTACATGGAGTGTGAAAGGCTCAAACAGAGTAATTGTGATTGGTGGATAAGGGCTTTGAAAATAGACCAAACTTAGAGAAATTATACTTTTGGAGGAGTTTACAAATTCAATTCCTGATGTAGTGAGAACCCATGTGGAAGAGCAGAGGGTTAAAACTGCGAGATTAGCAGCAGAAATGGCAGCTGGTTATGAATTAGTTCATAAATCAAAGCTTGGTTTCCGACATCAGTTTCAGCCTGTGAGGGATAGAAACTGGGGACATGAGAAATACTCAAGTGGTAAAAGTAAAGGTGATCTGATGGGAGACAATAAAGAGAGTGTACCTCAGATTAAAAAAGAAATCCAGGAGGGGGAAAAGAAATGAAAAGTTCAAATGTTTTCACTGTAATAAACTAGGCCATGTAAAGTCACTGTGTTGGTGGTTGAAGAAAAGCACTGGAAAGGCTGATGTGGTAAAACAGGATAAGACAGTGGGGTTTGTGAAAGTGGTAAAGGAAAGCCCAAAAGACGCGAAGGAGGTGCAAAAGATTGTACAGCCTGATCAAGAGGTGATTGATAAGAAGGTGCCAGATCTCTTTAAAGAATTTACTTGTGTGGGTAAAGTTTGCTCGTGTATCAGGTGGAGCAGGTAAAGAAGTCACAATTTTAAGAGATACGTGAGCTAGTCAATCTTTAATGGTAAGAGATGAGGAGTTATGTAGTTTGGGAAGAATGTTGCCAGAAAAGGTGGTAATATGTGGAATTCAGGGTGAGAGGAGTAGTGTTCCATTGTATAAGGTAAGTTTGGAAAGACCAGTGAAGAGTGGTGAAGTGGTAGTAGGAGTAATAGAGAAACTATCTTGTCCAGGAATACAGTTTATCTTGGGTAATGATGTAGCTGGATCGCAGGTGGGAGTGGTGGTTGATAAGCCAGTGGAAAATCAGACAACTGAAATATTGAAGGACGAATATCCTGGGATATTTCCGGATTGTGTAGTAACAAGGTTAAGACAAGAGGAGAAATCAAAGAGTGAAGATGAAGTTGATGTGCAATTATCAGAAATGATATTTTATCAGATGGTTGAAAAAGAGCAAGAACAGGTGGAGGATGAGGCGGATATTTTTAGTTCAGGAAAATTGGCGGAGTTACAACAGAAAGATATAGAAATAAAATGGATGTATCAGAAAGCATACACGGAAGAGGAATCTGAGTGTATACCAGAGTGTGTTTACCGTAAAAGTAATGTCTTGATGAGAAAATGGAGACCTTTACATATGCAGGAGGATGAAAAGTGGGCAGAAGTTCATCAAGTAGTATTGCCGGTAGGGTATAGAAAGGAGGTGTTGCGAGTTGCACATGAGGTACCAGTGGGAGGTCATTTGGGAATAAGGAAAACTCAAGCTAAAATCGAGAAACATTTTTATTGGCCTGGACTACATAAAGATGTAGTTAAATTTTGTCAATCATGTCACACATGTCAATTGATAGGGAAACCTCAAGCAGTGATAAAACCAGCATGCTTAATACCCATTCCAGCATTTGGGGAACCTTTTACAAGGGTCCTAATTGATTGCGTAGGACCTCTTCCTAAAATGAAAAGTGGGAATCAATATCTTTTGACTATAATGGATGTGTCTACTAGGTTTCCAGAGGCCATTTCAGTACGTAATATTACAGCTATAAAGATTGTGGAGGAGTTACTTAAATTCTTTACCAGATATGGACTACCCACAGAAATACAATCGTATCAAGGATCAAATTTTACCTTGAGGTTATTTAAAGAAGTTATGGATAGCTTAGGAATAAAACAATTTAAATCAACTGCGTACCATCCAGAATCGCAGGGAGCGTTAGAAAGGTGGCTTCAGACATTAAAGACAATGTTGAGGGCTTATTTTCAAGATTATCAAGAGGATTGGGATAAAGGAATCCCATTCGTATTGTTTGCAATTAGCGATGCACCTAATGAGTCAACCAACTTTAGTCCTTTTGAACTAATTTTTGGTCATGAGGTAATTGATTAAGGAAAAATTGGTGAGTGAGAAATCGGAAATTACATTATTGGATTATGTGTCAAATTTTAGGGAACGATTAAATAGAGCAGGTGAATTGGCTAGACAACATTTAAAAGTTTCACAAAATGTGATGAACCGGGTAACGGACAAGAAATCCAAAGTTCGTAGTTTTGCCAGTGGAGATAAAGTTTTAGTGTTGTTACCAGTGGTAGGTGAATCTACCACTGATAGCATTGTGGCAGCACGGTAGCATTGTCGATAGCATAATTGCTTCACAGCTCCAGGGTCCCAGGTTCGATTCCGGCTTGGGTCACTGTCTGTGCGGAGTCTGCACATCCTCCCAGTGTGTGCGTGGGTTTCCTTCGGGTGCTCCGGTTTCCTCCCACAGCCCAAAGATGTGCAGGTTAGGTGGATTGGCCATGATAAATTGCCTTTAGTGTCCAAAATTGCCCTTAGTGTTGGGTGGGGTTACTGGGTTATGGGGATAGGGTGGAGGTGTTGACCTTGGGTAGGGTGCTCTTTCCAAGAGCCGGTGCAGATTTGATGGGCCGAATGGCCTCCTTCTGCACTGTAAATTCTATGATAATCTATGATAACCTTTAAAAGCAAGGTTTTGTGGGCCTTATCAGACTGAAAGGAAATTAAGTGAGGTGAATTATGTGGTAAAAGCACTGGATAGAAGGAAGAGTGTGTCATGTGAATATGCTTAAAAGGTACTTTGAAAGGGAAGGAGAGAAAAAGGAGAAGGTTTTAATGATTATAACTCAAAGTGACGAACATAATCCAGATGACTGTGAATTTGACATACCTCAAATTAAATTGGAAAACGAGGATGTTCTTAAAAATTGGGATAAATTGTTGAGTTGCCTTCCAGAGGAAAAACAAACTGCCCTGAAAGAGTTATTGATATCACATGGGCAAGTCTGTGGAGATAAATTGGAAAGTACTAAAATGGCTATACATGATGTAGATGTGGGAAATGCTGTTCCAATCAAACAACATCCATTTAGACTTAACCATTTAAAATTGGCACAGGTTAACAAAGAGATTTAGAATATGTTTAAAAATGGCATAATTGAAGTGGGTTGCAGCCAAACGAACTCACCCAGAGTGATGGTACCAAAACCAGACAGTACCCAACGGTTGTGTGTGGACTACAGAAAGGTTAATGCAGTTACAAGAATAGACTCTTATCCTATCCCACGTTTGGGGGATTGCATTGAGAAAGTGGGACAATCAGCTTTTATTTCTAAACTGGATTTACTTATCCGAAAGGGCGAAGGAGATTTCAGCTTATGTTCCTCCAGATGGTATATACCAATTCAAAGTTATGCCATTTGCATGAAAAACGCTCCAGCCACATTTCAATGGTTAACTAACAAAGTTGTTTCAGGATTACCCAATTGTGCGTTGTACATCGACGATCTGGTAATTTTCAGCCAGACATGGACAGAACATTTAAAACATCTGATGAAGTTATTCGATCGACTTCAGGAGGCAGGTTTGGTGATAAACCTATCCAAAAGTGAATTTGGGAAAGCCCAAGTCACTTTTCTTGGCCTTACAACCGGACAGGGTCGAATGGTCACACGGGATGTGAAAACAAAAGTTTTGAGGAGTTTCCGATACCCTCGAGACTAAACGAAATAATGTGATTTCTTGGCATGAGTGGATTTGATCGAACATTTGTGCCAAATCTTTGCAGCGTGGTTGCTCCACTGATGGACTTGCTGAAGAAACGTCGAAAATTTCAGTGGACAGCGGAGTTTCAACAGGCATTTGACTGCCTGAAAACTGTGATAACCAATGCTCATGTGTTGGAGAATTACAAGGGACTTTGTGATCAGATTGAACTAAAGTATCTGACTTTAAAGAGAAATGCTGAGGCGTAGAGAAATGGACGGATCGTGCAGAGACCTTCTTGTTCAATGAAGCCGGTGCAGTGGAGAAAAATAACTAAAATGGACTATTTTATTATACCTGTTTGCGTGTGTTGTTTTTTGAAACAAACAAGTATATTTACTGCCTGCCTTTCTTAAAGGACAGTGAAAAGATGTAAAATGAAACCATCCTGAAGTTGATGGGTTTTTTTTTCTTGGGGGGAGGTTTCACGGGAATGTCACTTTAAGAAATGTTTGTCTGCTCAAGTGGCTGCAGTGATGTCAGAGTGTGGGTGGAGCTGAGGTCTGGCTCTGCGTTTTAGTTTTACTTTGAGGAAAAGCTTGGGTGTGTCTGTTTTTGAGTTTTGTTTTAGTGTTGGAGCTGAAGCCAGCCAAAGAAGGTGTAATTTCGATCTCTCTGCAATCTAAAGACTATCTCTAGATCATTTGGTGAAGTCAGAGTGATAACTGTTCTCAGTAGTGAATTTAAACCTGATGTGTTTCTGTTAAAAGGTTTTTGGTCTTATGGATGTTAAAAGGAAAGTTTAAGGGTTACTTAGAATGTTGTATTCTTTGGGGGTTGTATTTGAATTAATGGTTGCTAAGATGTTCACTGTATGTTTTAAAAAGATGAACTAAGTTCATAGAATAAACATTGTTTTGCTTTAAAAAGTACTGTTCGATGTCTGCTGCACCACACCTGTAGAGTGCTCCCCATACCACAATCTAGTAAAAGTCATGGATCAGGTGAACTCCAAGATACACTTTGGGGTTCTCTAAACCCTGGCCCATAACAGTAGGGCATTAGGGGCCGACGCGGAAGAAAGGAGGCCGAGAGGCTGGCCCGCCGATCGGTGGGCCCCGATTGCGGGCCAGTCCACAGAGGAGACCCCCCCCCCCCACGGTCGAACCCCCCTCCCCTCACAGGCCTCCCCCAGACCCATCAATGCTGCGGTCCCCCTGGGTAAGACCAGGTTAGAACGGCGCCAGCGAGACTCGGGTTTTTTTTGTTATGGCTGCTCGGCCCATCCAGACCGGCGCCGCGGCGACCATGCCGGTGCCAAGGGCGGCGATTCTCCGCAGAGTCCCGGCGTCGGAGCCGTGTGCAGTGATTCGCGATGGTCGCGCCGATTCTCCGTCCCGGCCCCGGGCTGAGAGAATCCCACCCTGAGTGTCCAAAGAGGATGGACGGGATTCTCCATCGGCCGTTGCTGGAATTGGGAAACGCGATTTGGTAGAGAATCGTGCGTTAGCTAAAAATAGAGGCTGGTGCCGTGCCCAATAGAATACCACGCTCCCGTGTCTCGACAGCCGGATGAATGCATTTTACGCCACAGGTACCATAAACGCCTTTGGCATATCATTAACGAGCCCGTCCCAGTATTCTCTAGGGATACCGTGCTGCTCCGCCTCCTCCAGGAGGAATTACTGACGACGAGGTTAACTTGTGTTTTTAAAAATCGGGGGACAGTGGCTGCTGAGGGAGAGAGTGGAGGTAGGCCATGTTCGCAGGGGCGCGAGCGTGGGCTACCATTCCTGCCACTGGCATGGCTGTCTGGGGTGGGGGGGACATCAGCCAGGCCGGTAGGAGCAGTAGGGGGTGATGGGGGATAGGCCTTGGCATCTGGGTGACGCCCAGGACCAGGGTGTTCAGGCATGAACCGCCATTGCCGCAGCCTGCAAGGTAGCCACCTTACTGCACTCCCCATTGACAGGCCAGCATAGCCCATGGTTGCGGAGAGCAACTCCGACCATATTGGTTGCACTAATCCACCCCCCCCACCGTAGCCCCTTCTTCCACACCACTTTCCCTACACCAACCCACCTCCTCAACCCCACCTCCACCCCACCAACCCCTCCCTACAAACCCCAATTCCGCCCTGCACTTCACCAACCCACAATCAGGTGCCATACACCAGCGGGGAATCACGCGGCTCACCCAAGGTCCATGGTAGCCCTGACAGGAGGACGCCGGACGGGGGCCGCAGAGTGTACCTCCGGCATGGGTAGCACCAGCCACCGAAAACCCTGCCGACAGGGATGGGTGCTGGGGCCAGAGGCCAAGGGTGGTTGCGGAGGGCGAACAGCAAGTGGTGGCAGTGGGGAAGGCCGGGGCTATCATGTAGCCCGTTGAACCTGGTTAAGCACGGGGCTGTGCACCATGTTAACATGTATCCCTTTTGCCCCCTGCAGACAATGGATTTCGCAATCCAACCAGGGATGGTGCCTTCATCTTGGCTGCTGCAGCCCTGGCGGATGTACTGAGGCTGTACGAGCAGGAGCTGCTTGGGGAGGGCCCTGCAGCAGCGCAGCCTGCCCCAGAGGAACAGGAGCCAGCCGGTGAGGATGGAGAGCTAGCCACCCAACTGGCTGAGGGGGAGGTGGGAAGGAAACGCCACATTAAGGTCTCATGTGTACCGGCAGTTCCTGTCATTCGAGGACCTGCCGGACCGGGCATGTCGTCAAAAACTCCAGCTGAGCAGGGGGACCGTATGGCATATCTGCTGGATCATGGCGCATCAGGAACCATGGGGGTATGGGGCAGAACACCCGCTCCCAGTGGCCGTCAAGATGACAGTTACCCTGAACTTTTCGCCAGTGGGTCTGTGGTAGTCGGTATTAGGTGTATTACGGTACCCAAGTTGATGCTGTAAGACCATTGGTGTGGGAGGTGCCTGAGACAGCAATGTCATTGGTGAAGCCTGCCTGCTGGTTCCGCCCTGTAAGGCGGAGTATAAGAGCCTGTGTCTCCCTAGCAGCTGCATTCTGTACCTGCGCTGCTGGGGGAAATATTTAGTGCAATAAAGCCTTCAATTGTCTTCCAATCTCGCTTCTGGAGTTATTGATCGAGCATCAATTTATTTTACTAGATTTTAAAGAATGCAGCTCCGAATCAAGCCGGAGTGTCTGCAACTCAGCCCCCACGCGGCAAACTCAGCAGCAACCTTCAAACACTGGCTGGCGTGCTTCAAAGGGTATCTCAGGGTGGCCATGACTGAACCTACGGAGGACCAGAAACTGCAAGTTTTCCACTCGAGGGTGAGCCCAGAGATCTACACCCTCATCGAGGATGCAGACGATTTCAAGGCCGCAATGACCCTGCTGAAAGGACACTATATTCGCCCAGTAAACCAGATCTACGCCTGACATCTGCTAGCGACGAGGTGATAAATCCCCGGGGAATCGCTGGAGGAATTCTACCGTGCGCCCCTGGTGTTAGGCAGGAACTGTAACTGCCCACAAGTTTCAACCACGACCACACAGAACTTTTGATCCAGGCGCATTCGTTGCAAGTATGCTGTCCTCCCAAATCCGCCAGCGGCTGCTAGGAAAAGAGACACTAGGCCTCAAGGAAGCACGGGCCCTTGCTAGCTCCCTGGATGTGGCCACCCGAAACGCCCGCGCTTACGTACCCAACTTACGTACCCAATTTGCTATCCTCCAGTCCTCTGGCACTATTCCTGTAGCCAATGATGACATAAAAATCAAAGCCAAAGGTCCAGCAATCTCTTCCCTGGCTTCCCAGAAAATCCTAGGATAAATCCCATCAGGCCCCGGGGACTTATCTATTTTCAGCCTGTCTAGAATTGCCAACACCTCTTCCCGACGTACCTCGATGCCATCTATTCTAATAGCCTGGGTCTCCGCATTCTCCTCCACAACATCCAGCAAGGCTTTTGACAATATTCCACATGGGAGACTGATCAAGAAGGTAAGAGCCCATGGGGTCCAGGATAATTTGGCAAATTGGATCCAAAATTGGCTCATGGCAGGAGGCAGAGGGTAACGGTCAAAGGTTGTTGTTGTGACTGGAAGCCAGTGTCCAGCAGTGTACCACAGGGATCGGTGTAGGGTCCTTTCTGTTTGCAATATACACTAATGATCTCGACCTTCAGTTGTTCAGCGGTAGCAGCGAGAGCAGTAACCAGGGGGATGTCGGGAAGGTAAGTTTCCAGTTTTAAAAACTTACCTTACAGGAGCGGTGAGAGGGAGGAGCTGAGTGGGAGCGGTCGAATTGCGCTCTGGGAAGGTGAGTGAACTGACATATTTGGGCAGCGGCTGAACCCGAGACAGTGACACGTGTAGTGTCTCCCACCCGCCCTCCTCCTCTAACCAAAACAAAAGACTGTGGTGTGTTGATAAGGTAAGGTTTTTCTATTTCTATTTCTTCTTATCGTGTGATTGGTAACAATTTTTTTTTTTTTTTTTTCAATTTTCATTTATCTATTATTTGATATTATAGTTGGACTAAGTTAAGTTTAAGATAAAAAATGGCAGGAGATCTCAGACCCGTGTGATGCTCCTCTTGCTCAATGTGGGAGCTCAGGGACGTGGCTGATGTCCCTGGCTCCTTCACGTGCGGGAAATTTGTCCAGCTACAGCTATTGTTAGACCGCATGACGGCTCTGGAGCTGCGGATGGACTCACTTTGGAGCATCCGCGATTCTGAGGAGAGCGTGGATAGCACTTTAGCGAATTGGTCACACCACAGATTAGGATTGCTGAGGGAGAAAGGGAATGGGTGACCAAAAGGCAGAGAAAAAGCAGGAAGGCAGTGCAGGTGTCCTCTGCGGTCATCTCCATCCAAAACAGGTATACCGTTTTGGATACTGTTGGGGGAGATGACTCACCAGTGGAAGGCAGCAGTAGCCAGGTTCATGGCACCATGGCTGGCTCTGCTGCACAGAAGGGCGGGTAAAAGAGTGGAAGGGCTATAGCCATAGGGGATTCAATTGTAAGAGAAGTAGATAGGTGGTTCTGTGGTCGAAAACGAGACTCCCGAATGGTATGTTGCCTCCCAGGTGCACGGGTCAGGGATGTCTCAGATCGGCTGCCGAACATTCTGAAGGGGGAGGGTGAACAGCCAGTTGTCGTGGTGCATATAGGCACCAATGATATAGATAAAAAAACGGGATGAGGTCCTACAAGCAGAATTTAGGGAGTTAGGAGCCAAGTTTAAAAAGTCGGACCTCAGAGGTAGTAATCTCAGGATTGCTACCAGTGCCACGTGGTAGTCAGAGTAGAAATGAAAGAATAGGCAGGATGAAAGCGTGGCTTGAGAGATGGTGCAGGAGGGAGGGGTTCAGATTTTTGGGACATTGGGACTGGTTCTGGTGGACGTGGGACTACTACAGATTGGACGGTCTACACCTGGGCAGGATTGGAACCAATGCCCTTGGGGGTGCTTTTGCTAACGCTGTTGGGGAGGGTTTAAACTAAAGTGGCAGGAGGATGGGACCCAAATGAGGAGGTTAATGGACAGTAAGGAGGTAGTAACTAAAGCCTGTAAGGAACTAGATCATGAAGTCAGCGTGACTAAGGGGAAGAGTAGGTAGGGAGCAGATGATGAACGCAAAGGGACTGGTGGTCTGAGGTGCATTTGTTTTCATGCGAGAAGTGTAGTCGGTAAGGCAGAGGGAATTAGGGTTTGGATTAGTACCTGGGAGTATGATGATGTTGGTATTACTGAGACTTGATTGAGGGAAGGGCATGATTGGCAACTAGATATCCCAGGATATCGATGCTTCAGGCGGGATAGAGAGGGAGGTAAAAGGGGTGGAGGAGTTGCATTACTGGTCAGAGAGGATATCACAGCTGTGCTGAAGGAGGGCACTATGGAGGACTCGAGCAGTGGGGCGATATGGGCAGAGCTCAGAAATAGGAAGGGTGCGGTAACAATGTTGGGGCTGTACTACAGACCTCCCAACAGCGAGCGTGAGATAGAGGTACAAATATGTAAACAGATTATGGAAAGATGTAGGAGTGGTGGTGATAGGAGATTTTAATTTTCCCAACATTGACTGGGATACAGTGTCAGAGGTCTATATGGAGCAGAATTTGTAAGGAGCATCCAGGAGGGTTTTCTAGAGCAGTATGTAAATAGTCCAACTCGGGAAGGGGCCATACTGGACCTGGTGATGGGGAATGAGCCCGGCCAGGTGGTTGAAGTTTCAGTCGGGGATTACTTTGGGAATAGTGATCACAATTCCATAAGTTTTAGAATACTCATGGACAAAGACAAGAGTGGTCCTAAAGGAAGAGTGCTAAATTGGGAGAAGGCCAACTATACCAAAATTTGGCAGGAGCTGGGGAATGGGAGATGAGGAAATGGCTGAGGAACTGAACAGGCTTTTTGGGTCGGTCTTCACAGTGGAAGACACAAATAACATGCCAGTGACTGATGGAAATGAGGCTATGACAGGTGAGGACCTTGAGAGGATTGTTATCACCAAGGAGGCAGTGATGGGCAAGCTAATGGGGCTAAAGGTAGACAAGTCTCCTGGACCTGATGGAATGCATCCCAGAGTGCTAAAAGAGATGGCTAGGGAAATTGCAAATGCACTAGTGATAATTTACCAAAATTCACTAGACTCTGGGGTGGTCCCGGTGGATTGCAAATTAGCAAACGTGACACCACTATTTAGAAAAGGAGGTAGGCAGAAAGCGGGTAATTATAGGCCAGTGAGCTTAACTTCGGTAGTAGGGAAGATGCTGGAATCTATCATCAAGGAAGAAATAGCAAGGCATCTGGATGGAAATTGTCCCATTGGACAGACGCAGCATGGGTCCATAAAGGGCAGGTCGTGCCTAACTAATTTAGTGGAATTTTTTGAGGACATTAACAGTGCGGTAGATAACGGGGAGCCAATGGATGTGGTATATCTGGATTTCCAGAAAGCCTTTGACAAGGTGCCACACAAAAGGTTGTTGCATAAGATAAAGATGCATGGCATTAAGGGGAAAGTAGTAGCATGGATAGAGGATTGGTTAATTAATAGAAAGCAAAGAGTGTGGATTAATGGGTGTTTCTCTGGTTGGCAATCAGTAGCTAGTGGTGTCCCTCAGGGATCAGTGTTGGGCCTACAACTGTTCACAATTTACATAGATGATTTGGAGTTGGGGACCAAGGGCAATGTGTCCAAGTTTGCAGACGACACTAAGATAAGTGGTAAAGCAAAAAGTGCAGAGGATACTGGGAGTCTGCAGAGGGAATTGGATAGGCTAAGTGAATGGGCTAGGGTCTGGCAGATGGAATACAATGTTGACAAATGTGAGGTTATCCATTTTGGTAGGAATAACAGCAAAAGGGATTATTATTTAAATGATAAAATATTAAAACATGCTGCTGTGCAGAGAGACCTGGGTGTGCTTGTGCATGAGTCGCAAAAAGTTGTTTTTCAGGTGCAACAGGTGATTAAGAAGGCAAATGGAATTTTGTCCTTCATTGCTAGAGGGATGGAGTTTAAGACTAGGGAGGTTCTGCTGCAATTGTATAAGGTGTTAGTGAGGCCACACCTGGAGTACTGTGTTCAGTTTTGGTCTCCTTACTTGAGAAAGGACGTACCGGCACTGGAGGGTGTGCAGAGGAGATTCACTAGGTTAATCCCAGAGCTGAAGGGGTTGTATTACGAGGAGAGGTTGAGTAGACTGGGACTGTACTCATTGGAATTTAGAAGGATGAGGGGGGATCTTATAGAAACATATAAAATTATGAAGGGAATAGATAGGATAGATGCGGGCAGGTTGTTTCCACTGGCGGGTGAAAGCAGAACTAGGGGGCATAGCCTCAAAATAAGGGGAAGTAGATTTAGGACTGAGTTTAGGGGGAACTTCTTCACGCAAAGGGTTGTGAATCTATGGAATTCCTTGCCCAGTGAAGCAGTAGAGGCTCCTTCATTAAATGTTTTTAAGATAAAGATAGATCGTTTTTTGAAGAATAAAGGGATTAAGGGCTATGGTGTTTGGGCCAAAAAGTGGAGCTGAGTTCACAAAAGATCAGCCATGATCTCATTGAATGGTGGAGCAGGCTCGAGGGGCCAGATGGCCTACTCCTGCTCCTAGTTCTTATGTTCTTATGTGGCTTGGGAACAGCTGTTTGAAGGTAAACCCACATTTGATATGTGAGAGGCTTTTAAAGAGTGGTTGATTAGAGTGCAGGACAGACATGTACCTGTGAAAATGAGGGAAATGGCAAGGTTAGGGAACCATGGATGACAGGTGAAATTGTGAGACTAGCTAAGAGGAAAAAGGAAGCATACATAAGGTCTAGGCGACCGAAGACAAACAAAGAACAAAGAAATGTACAGCTCAGGAACAGGCCCTTCTGCCCTCCAAGCCCGTGCCGACCATGCTGCCCGACTAAACTACAATCTTCTACACTTCCTGGGTCCGTATCCTTCTATTCCCATCCTATTTATATATTTGTCAAGATGCCCCTTAAATGTCCCTATCGTCCCTGCTTCCACTACCTCCTCCGGTAGCGAGTTCCAAGCACCCACTACCCTCTGCGTAAAAAACTTGCCTCGTACATCTACTCTAAACCTTGCCCCTCTCACCTTAAACCTATGCCCCCTAGTAATTGACCCCTCTACCCTGGGGAAAAGCCTCTGACTATCCACTCTGTCTATGCCCCTCATAATTTTGTATACCTCTATCAGGTCTCCCCTCAACCTCCTTCGTTCCAGTGAGAACAAACCGAGTTTATTCAATCGCTCCTCATAGCTAATGCCCTCCATACCAGGCAACATTCTGGTAAATCTCTT
The DNA here is from genome assembly GCF_047496885.1 of Scyliorhinus torazame. Taxonomy (NCBI): domain Eukaryota; kingdom Metazoa; phylum Chordata; class Chondrichthyes; order Carcharhiniformes; family Scyliorhinidae; genus Scyliorhinus; species Scyliorhinus torazame. The sequence goes on along the minus strand of NC_092714.1, from coordinate 167,954,090 downwards.
CTGCACCCTCTCTAAAGCCTCCACATCCTTCTGGTAGTGTGGCGACCAGAATTGAACACTATACTCCAAGTGTGGCCTAACTAAGGTTCTATACAGCTGCAACATGACTTGCCAATTCTTATACTCAATGCCCGGCCAATGAAGGCAAGCATGCCGTATGCCTTCTTGACTACCTTCTCCACCTGTGTTGCCCCTTTCAATGACCTGTGGACCTGTACTCCTAGATCTCTTTGACTTTCAATACTCTTGAGGGTTCTACCATTCACTGTATATTCCCTACCTGCATTAGACCTTCCAAAATGCATTACCTCACATTTGTCCGGATTAAACTCCATCTGCCATCTCTCCGCCCAAGTCTCCAGACAATCTAAATCCTGCTGTATCCTCCGACAGTCCTCATCGCTATCCGCAATTCCACCAACCTTTGTGTCGTCTGCAAACTTACTAATCAGACCAGTTACATTTTCCTCCAAATCATTTATATATACTACAAAGAGCAAAGGTCCCAGCACTGATCCCTGTGGAACACCACTGGTCACAGCCCTCCAATTAGAAAAGCATCCCTCCATTGCTACTCTCTGCCTTCTATGGCCTAGCCAGTTCTGTATCCACCTTGCCAGCTCACCCCTGATCCCGTGTGACTTCACCTTTTGTACTAGTCTACCATGAGGGACCTTGTCAAAGGCCTTACAGAAGTCCATATAGACAACATCTACTGCCCTACCTGCATCAATCATCTTAGTGACCTCCTCGAAAAACTCTATCAAGTTAGTGAGACACGACCTCCCCTTCACAAAACCGTGCTGCCTCTCACTAATACGTCCATTTGCTTCCAAATGGGAGTAGATCCTGTCTCGAAGAATTCTCTCCAGTAATTTTCCTAACACCTAAGCCGGCCTGTAGTTCCCGGGATTATCCTTGCTACCCTTCTTAAACAGAGGAACAACATTGGCTATTCTCCAGTCCTCCGGGACATCCCCTGAAGACAGCGAGGATCCAAAGATTTCTGTCAAGGCCTCAGCAATTTCCTCTCCAGCCTCCTTCAGTATTCTGGGGTAGATCCCATCAGGCCCTGGGGACATATCAACCTTAATATTTTTTAAGACACCCAACACCTCGTCTTTTTGGATCACAATGTGACCCAGGCTATCTACACCCCTTTCTCCAGACTCAACATCTACCAATTCCTTCTCTTTGGTGAATACTGATGCAAAGTATTCATTTAGTACCTCGCCCATTTCCTCTGGCTCCACACATAGATTCCCTTGCCTATCCTTCAGTGGGCCAACCCTTTCCCTGGCTACCCTCTTGCTTTTTATGTACGTGTAAAAAGCCTTGGGATTTTCCTTAACCCTATTTGCCAATGACTTTTCGTGACCCCTTCTAGCCCTCCTGACTCCTTGCTTAAGTTCCTTCCTACTTTCCTTATATTCCCCGCAGGCTTCGTCTGTTCCCAGCCTTTTAGCCCTGACAAATGCCTCCTTTTTCTTTTTGACGAGGCCTACAATATCACTCGTCATCCAAGGTTCCCGAAAATTGCCGTATTTATCTTTCTTTATCACAGGAACATGCCGGTCCTGTATTCCTTTCAACTGTCATTTGAAAGCCTCCCACATGTCAGATGTTGATTTGCCCTCAAACATCCGCCCCCAATCTATGTTCTTCAGTTCCCGCCTAATATTGTTATAATTAGCCTTCCCCCAATTTAGCACATTCATCCTCGGACCACTCTTATCCTTGTCCACCAGTACTTTAAAACTTACTGAATTGTGGTCACTGTTACCGAAATGCTCCCCGACTGAAACATCTACCACCTGGCCGGGCTCATTCCCCAATACCAGGTCCAGTACCGCCCCTTCCCTAGTTGGACTGTCTACATATTGTTTTAAGAAGCCCTCCTGGATGCTCCTTACAAACTCCGCCCCATCTAAGCCCCTGGCACTAAGTGAGTCCCAGTCAATATTGGGGAAGTTGAAGTCTCCCATCACCACAACCCTGTTGTTTTTACTCTTTTCCAAAATCTGTCTACCTATCTGCTCCTCTATCTCCCGCTGGCTGTTGGGAGGCCTGTAGTATACCCCCAACATTGTGACTGCACCCTTCTTATTCCTGATCTCTACCCATATAGCCTCACTGCCCTCTGAGGTGTCCTCTCGCAGTACAGCTGTGATATTCTCCCGAACAAGTAGCGCAACTCCGCCTCCCCTTTTACATCCCCCTCTATCCCGCCTGAAACATCTAAATCCTGGAACGTTTAGCTGCCAATCCTGCCCTTCCCTCAACCAGGTCTCTGTAATGGCAACAACATCATAGTTCCAAGTACTAATCCAAGCTCTAAGTTCATCTGCCTTACCCGTAATGCTCCTTGCATTAAAACATATGCACTTCAGGCCACCAGACCCGCTGTGTTCAGCAACTTCTCCCCGTCTGCTCTGCCTCAGAGCCACACTGTCCCTATTCCCTAGTTCTCCCTCAATGCTCTCACCTTCTGACCTATTGCTCCCGTGCCCACCCCCCTGCCATACTAGTTTAAACCCTCCCGTGTGACACTAGCAAACCTCACGGCCAGGATATTCATCCAGACAGATGAAGCTTCGGAAGAATAACGGGAATGTAGGATCTGAAACGAAGAATCAAGAGGGCTAAAAGGGGTCATGAAATATCTTTAGCAAACAGGGTTAAGGAAAATCCCAAAGCCTTTTATTCATATATAAGGAGCAAGAGGGTAACTAGAGAAAGGGTTGGCCCACTCAAGGGCAAAGGAGGAAAGTTATGCGTGGAGTCAGAGAAAATGGGTGAGATTCTTAATGAGTACTTTCCATCGGTATTCACCAAGGAGAGGGACATGACGGATGTTGAGGTTAGGGATAGATGTTTGATTACTCTAGGTCAAGTCGGCATAAGGAGGGAGGATATGCTGGGTATTCTAAAAAGCATTAAGGTAGACAAGTCCCCAGGTCCGGATGGGATCTATCCCAGGTTATTGAGGGAAGTGAGATAGGAAATAGCTGGGGCCTTAACAGATATCTTTGCAGCATCCTTGAACACGGGTGAGGTACCGGAGGACTGGAGAATTGCTAATGTTGTCCCCTTGTTTAAGAAGGGTGGCAGGGATAATCCAGGTAATTATAGACCGATGTGCCTGACGTCAGTGGTAGGGAAGCTGCTGGAGAAGATACTGAGGGATAGGATCTGTTCCCATTTGGAAGAAAATGGGCTTATCAGTGATAGGCAACATGGTTTTGTGCAGGGAAGGTCATGTCTTATCAACTTAATAGAATTCTTTGAGGAAGTGACAAAGTTGATTGATGGGGGAAGGGCTGTGGATGTCATATACATGGACTTCAGTAAGGCGTTTGATAAGGTTCCCCATAGTAGGCTGATGGAGAAAGTGAAGTCTCACGGGGTCCAGGGTGTACTAGCTAGATGGATAAAGAACTGGCTGGGCAACAGGAGACAGAGTAGTAGTGGAAGGGAGTTTCTCAAAATGGAGAACTGTGACCGGTGGTGTTCCCCAGGGATCCGTGCTGGGACCACTGTTGTTTGTGATATACATAAATGATCTGGAGGAAAGTATAGGTGGTCTGATTAGCAAGTTTGCAGATGACACTAAGATTGGTGGAGTAGCAGATAGTGAAGGGGACTGTCAGAGAATACAGCAGAATATAGATAGATTGGAGAGTTGGGCGGAGAAATGGCAGATGGAGTTCAATCCGGGCAAATGAGAGGTGATGCATTTTGGAAGATCTAATTCAAGAGCGAACTATACAGTAAATGAAAAAGCCCTGGGGTAAATTGATGTACAGAGAGATCTGGGAGTTCAGGCCCATTGTACCCTGAAGGTGGCTGCGCAGGTCGATAGAGTGGTCAAGAAGGCATACGGCATGCTTTCCTTCATCGGAAACAGGTATTGAGTACAAGAGTTGGCAGCTCATGTTACAGTTGTATAAGACTTTGGTTTGGCCACATTTGGAATACTGCGTCCAGTTCTGGTCGCCACATTACCAAAAGGATGTGGATGCTTTGGAGAAGGTGCAGAGGAGGTTCACCAGGATGTTGCCTGGTATGGAGGGCGCTAGTTATGAAGAGAGGTTGAGTAGATTAGGATTATTTTCATTAGAAAGACGGAGGTTGAGGGGGGACCTCATTGAGGTCTACAAAATCATGAGAGGTATATACAGGGTGGATAGCAAGAAGCTTTTTTCCAGAGTGGGGGACTCAATTACTAGGGGTCACGAGTTCAAGGTGAGAGGACAAAAGTTTCAGGGAGATATACGTGGAAAGTTCTTTACGCAGAGGGTGGTGGGTGCCTGGAACGCATTGCCGGCAAAGGTGGTAGAGGCGGGCACGATAGCGTCATTTAAGATGTATCTAAACAGATACATGAATGGACAGGGAGCAGAGGGATACAGATCCTTAGAAAATAGGCGACAGTTTTAGATAGAGGATCTGGATCGGCGCAGGCTTGGAGGGCCGAAGGGGCTGTTCCTGTGCTGTAATTGTTCTTTGTTCTTTGTTCTCAATGTGGAAGGTAAGATCAGTAAGTTCACAGATGACATGAAAATTAGTCGTGTAGTGAACAGTGAAGGGGAAACCCTTAGATTACAGGATGATAGACTGGTTGGTCAGATGGGCAGCATGATTGCAAATGGAAGTGAACCGTGAAAGTTGCGAGGTGATGCATTTTGGGAGGACTAATAAAACAATGAACCGTAGGTCACTCAGAAGTACAGAGGACCAGAGGGACCTTTTGGGGGGCATGCCCATAGATCCCTGAAGACAGCAGCACAGGTAAATAAAGTGGTTAAGAAGGCATATGAGGACTTCCGGTGGGGGCCATGGAGTGAGTGGTCGCATATTTGGCATCTCCCGCTCATGGTGGCCTTTTTGTGGTCTTTACGCCAGTTTGTCGAAGGAATTTTGTTGGAAAAAGGTGCAGAAGTAAGAGCAGAAAAGGTGACCCCTAGTTTATGGAACTGCGGTCCAGAAGTGCCCAGAAAAAAGCGAACCATTTGGTTGAGGCGAGTGAGGAGTGGACAACCCACATGGAGATGGTGGACAGGCAGGGTCCTGCCCTGCTGGCTCAGTGATCAATGGACCAGTTGGTGAGCTTCCTGAACGAGAAGTTCTCCCAGCAGCGGAAGGAGAGTGCGGAGGACCTGGTCCGGGCGGTGGACTCGGTCAAGGCGGTGGGTGATCGTGTAGAGACGAGACTGGCAGCCCAGGGTCAGGCGATCCAGAGGTTGGAGGAGCTGGCGGGGCAGCATTAGGGACAGTCCACCTCAATGGCAGCAGAGATGGGACTGAGGCGAGACAGCAGATGCGACTGCTGGAGAAAGTGGAGGACTTGGAGAATCGTTCTCGGAGGCAGAACATCTGGATCGTGGGTGTGCCAGAGGGAATCGAAGGAATGTATGTGGGTGCGTATGTTGGGAAGGTGTTGGAGAAGCTGCTTGGGGAAGATGCATTTGACTGGCCGTTGGAGGTGGATCGGGCCCACAGGGCACTGATGCGCAAACCCTAGGGGGGTGAGCCGCCGAGGGCGTTGGTGGTGCGATTGCACCGGTTCCTGGATAAGGAACGCATCATGAGGTGGGGCAGGCACATGAGGCGATGCACTTGGGAAGATGCCGAGATTCGGGTGTACCAAAACCTGGGAGCAGAGATCGCGAAGAGGAGGGCGAGTTTTAATAAGGTCAAGTCGGCCCTGTACAAGACGGGTGTTAAGTCTAGTTTACTGTACCTGTCTCGCCTATGGGTGACCCATGAGGGCCAGGAGATGTACTTTGGCTTGGCGGAGGAGGCAGTGGACTTCATGAAGGAGAATGGACTGGCAGGAGAAGGAGGACCTTGAACTTTGATTGAGGAGAACTGAACTGTGCTGTGAAAAAAGTTGTTTTTTGTTGTTTGGGTTTCTTTCGTTTTTTCCGTTTATTCGGTTCTGTTTGGGGTTAGGTCCGTTCACAGTGTTTTGTTAAGAGATGAGGGGTGGGTCTCTGTGTTCGGATCTTGGGAGGGATTATTTGTTTGTATTTACTCCTTTCCTTTGTTTTGACTGTTTGCACTAAGTGAGGGGGGAGAGGAATCAGTGGGGGGTAGGATTCTAGGTGCCATGGGCGGAGGCTGCCAGGCTAGCTGGGTGGATTAGTTCACGGAAGCAATGTGGGGGTGAGCTGAAGATCGATGTGGGGAGGGAGTGGGGGGGGTGGGAGGGGGAGTGGGAGTGGGGGAGGGGGGGGATTACACTGCTGAAAGGGAGGGGACTTTCAAAGTGGAGGAGGAGGAGGGTTGATGACGGTAATTGCCCGAGGGCGGGCCAGGGGAGGTGCGGGACATGGGCCGCAGACTGGCCTAGGAGAGGTTCTGGTCGATTGGCAGGGGAGGGGGACGGGGTGCCCCCCGACCAGGCTGGTCATGTGGAACGTTCGGGACTGAATGGGCCAGTCAAAAAGGGCCCGTGTATTCGCGCACTTGAGGCAACTGAAGGCGGACGTGGCCATGTTGCAGGAGACACATCTGAAGGTGGGGGATCAGATTAGGTTAAGGTTGGGATGGGTTAGACAGATGTTCCATTCGGGGTTAGACTTTAAACGAGGGGGGTGCCGATCTTGGTTAATAAGCGGGTGGCATTTAAGGTGGGAAATATAGAAGCGGACATGGGGGTAGATATGTTATGGTCAGTGGGAAGCTGGAGGGAATGGCCGTGGTGTTGGTAAATATATATGCCCCGAACTGAGATGACGTTGAGTTTGTTAGACGGGTACTGGGGAAGACCCCAGACCTAGATTCACATCAACTGATTATGGGGGAGATTTCAATACGGTCCTGGATCCAAAGCTGCACCGGTTGAGTTCTAGGTCTGGGAAGGTATCAGCTATGGTGAAGGAGCTCCAGGGGTTCATGGACGCATGGGGGTGGGTCAATTCGTGGAGGTTTGGGAGACCGAGGAGAAAGGAGTTTTCATTCTACTCCCACGTGCATAAGGTGTGTTCCCGGATAGACTTCTTTAGTATGGACGAAACGCTGCTGGCTGAGGAGGTAAATGCTGAATTTTCAGCAATAGTGGTCTCAGACCCACACTGGGCGGACTTGCAAGTCAGCAAAGGGAAGGCTCAGTGTCCACAATGGAGGTTAGATGTGGGGCTATTAGCGGAGGAGGAGATGTGTGAACGGGTGGGGGAGGCCATTCGGGGATATATAAAGATCAATGACACGGGTGAGGTTTCGCCTGGGGTGGTGTGGGAGACACTGAAGGCAGTTATTAGGGGGGAACTCATCTCAATTCGGACCCATAAGGAGAAGGCTAAGCGGACGGACTTGGACTGATTGATAGGTGGAATTTTACAGGTGGATAGGTAGTACGCGGAGTCTCCGGATGACGGGCTTTTGAAGGGGCGTCAGAGACTGCAAATGGAATTTGGGCTCCTGTCCACAGGGTAAGGCGGAGGGACAGCTGAGGAGGGTAAAGGGGGGGGGGTCTATGAATATGGGGAAAAAGCCAGCAGGATGCTGGCATATCAGCTGAGGAAACAGGAGGCAGTGTGAGAGAGATTGGAAAAAAAAGTGAATTTTGGCGGGAGCAGAGTGCAGGGGCCTGTCGGGAGGTGAGTTTTTGATTTAAAAACACTTGCCCAGGAGCAGTCCTCAGAATTTCGGCGGGAGCAGAGTGCAGGGGCCTGTCGGGGGGTAAGTTTTTGATTTAAAAAAAAAAAACACTTACCTGGCCCCGATTCTGTTCTTCTTTTCTGTTTTATTTTTTATTTTTTTAATATAAGGCGGGAACCGGAAGTTCGACCTGCAGACTTCTGGGAAGGTCCACCCCCCCCCCCCCCCCCCCCCCCCAACCAATAAATTCTGGTGGAGAGGAAACCCGAGACACTACACGTGTAGTGTCTCCCACCCGCCCTCCTACTCTAACCTAATAATAAGACCCATTGGTGTGAGGTAAGTGCCATATTATATTATTAGTATTTAAAATGTTTTTATTTATTAACCAGAACTTGGTTGGAAGTTAGAGGGATGGCAGGGAAGGGAGTGCAATGTTCCTCCTGCAGGATGTTTGAGGTGTGGGATGCCGTTAGTGTCCCTGCTGATTTTACCTACAGGAAGTGCTGCCATCTCCAGCTCCTCCAAGACCGAGTTAGGGAACTGGAGCTGGAGTTGGATGAACTTCGGTTCATTCGGGAGGCAGAGAGTGTCATAGATAGCAGCTTCAGGGAATTAGTTACACCAAAGATTGGAGATAGGTGGGTAACTGTAAGAGGGACTGGGAAGAAGCAGTCAGTGCAGGGATACCCTGCGGTCGTTCCCCTGAGTAACAAGTATACCGCTTTGGATACTTGTGGGGGGGGGGGGGGACTTACCAGGGGTAAGCCATGGGATACGGGCCTCCGACACGGAGTCTGTCCCTGTTGCTCAGAAGGGAAGGGGGGAGAGGAGCAGAGCATTAGTAATTGGGGACTCGATAGTCAGGGGCACAGATCGGAGATTTTGTGGGAGCGAGAGAGACTCACGTTTGGTATGTTGCCTCCCAGGTGCAAGGGTACGTGATGTCTCGGATCGTGTTTTCCGGGTCCTTAAGGGGGAGGTGGAGCAGCCCCAAGTCGTGGTCCACATTGGCACTAATGACATAGGTAGGAAAGGGGACAACGATGTCAGGCAGGCTTTCAGGGAGCTAGGATGGAAGCTCAGAACGAGAACAAACAGAGTTGTTATCTCTGGGTTGTTGCCCGTGCCACGTGATAATGAAATGAGGAATAGGGAGAGAGAGCAATTAAACACGTGGCTACAGGGATGGTGCAGGCAGGAGGGATTCAGATTTCTGGATAACTGGGGCTCTTTCTGGGGAAGGTGGGACCTCTACAGACAGGATGGTCTACATCTGAACCTGAGGGGCACAAATATCCTGGGGGGCAGATTTGTTAGTGCTCTTTGGGGGGGTTTAAACTAATGCAGCAGGGGCATGGGAACCTGGATTGTAGTTTTAGGGTATGGGAGATTGAGAGTATAGAGGTCAGGAGCACAGATTTGACTTCGCAGGAGGGGGCCAGTGTTCAGGTAGGTGGTTTGAAGTTTGTTTACTTCAATGCCAGGAGTATACGAAACAAGGTAGGGGAACTGGCAGCATGGGTTGGTACCTGGTACTTCGATGTTGTGGCCATTTCGGAGACATGGATAGAGCAGGGACAGGAATGGTTGTTGCAGGTTCCGGGGTTTAGGTGTTTTAGTAAGCTCAGAGAAGGAGGCAAAAGAGGGGGAGGTGTGGCGCTGCTAGTCAAGAACAGTATTACGGTGGCGGAGAGGATGCTAGATGGGGACTCTTCTTCCGAGGTAGTATGGGCTGAGGTTAGAAACAGGAAAGGAGAGGTCACCCTGTTGGGAGTTTTCTATAGACCTCCAAATAGTTCTAGGGATGTAGAGGAAAGGATGGCGAAGATGATTCTGGATAAGAGCGAAAGTAACAGGGTAGTTATTATGGGAGACTTTAACTTTCCAAATATTGACTGGAAAAGATATAGTTTGAGTACATTAGATGGGTCGTTTTTTGTACAATGTGTGCAGGAGGGTTTCCTGACACAATATGTTGACAGGCCAACAAGAGGCGAGGCCACATTGGATTTGGTTTTGGGTAATGAACCAGGCCAGGTGTTAGATTTGGAGGTAGGTGAGCACCTTGGGGACAGTGACTACAATTCGGTGACGTTTACGTTAGTGATGGAAAGGGATAAGTATACCCCGCAGGGCAAGAGTTATAGCTGGGGGAAGGGCAATTATGATGCCATTAGACATGACTTGGGAGGGGTAGGTTGGAGAAGTAGGCTGCAAGTGTTGGGCACACTGGATATGTGGAGCTTGTTCAAGGAACAGCTACTGCGTGTTCTTGATAAGTACGTGCCGGTCAGGCAGGGAGGAAGGCGCCGAGAGAGGGAACCGTGGTTTACCAAAGAAGTGGAATCTCTTGTTAAGAGGAAGAAGGAGGCCAATGTGAAGATGAGGTGTGATGTTTCAGTTGGGGCGCTTGATAGTTACAAGGTAGCGAGGAAGGATCTAAAGAGAGAGCTAAGACGAGCAAGGAGGGGACATGAGAAGTATTTGGCAGGTAGGATCAAGGAAAACCCAAAAGCTTTCTATAGGTATGTCAGGAATAAAAGAATGACTAGGTTAAGAGTAGGGCCAGTCAAGGACAGTGATGGGAAGTTGTGTGTGGAGTCCGAAGAGATAGGCGAGATACTAAATGAATATTTTTCGTCAGTATTCACTCAGGAAAAAGATAATGTTGTGGAGGAGAATGCTGAGACCCAGGCTATTAGAATAGATGGCATTGAGGTACGTAGGGAAGAGGTGTTGGCAATTCTGGACAGGCTGAAAATAGATAAGTCTCCGGGGCCTAATGGGATTTATCCTAGGATTCTCTGGGAAGCCAGGGAAGAGATTGCTGAGCCTTTGGCTTTGATTTTTATGTCATCATTGGCTACAGGAATAGTGCCAGAGGACTGGAGGATAGCAAATGTGGTCCCTTTGTTCAAGAAGAGGAGTAGAGACAACCCCGGCAAATATAGACCGGTGAGCCTTACGTCTGTAGTGGGTAAAGTCTTGGAGGGGATTATAAGAGACAAGATTTATAATCATCTAGATAGGAATAATATGATTAGGGATAGTCAGCATGGCTTTGTGAAGGGTAGGTCATGCCTCACAAACCTTATCGAGTTCTTTGAGAAGGTGACTGAACAGGTAGACGAGGGTAGAGCAGTTGATGTGGTGTATATGGATTTCAGTAAAGCGTTTGATAAGGTTCCCCACGGTAGGCTTTTGCAGAAAATACGGAGGCTGGGGATTGAGGGTGATTTAGAGATGTGGATCAGAAATTGGCTAGCTGAAAGAAGACAGAGGGTGGTGGTTGATGGGAAATGTTCAGAATGGAGTTCAGTTACAAGTGGCGTACCACAAGGATCTGTTCTGGGGCCGTTGCTGTTTGTCATTTTTATAAATGACCTAGAGGAGGGCGCAAAAGGGTGGGTGAGTAAATTTGCAGACGACACTAAATTCGGTGGTGTTGTCGACAGTGCGGAAGGATGTTGCAGGTTACAGAGGGACATAGATAAGCTGCAGAGCTGGGCTGAGAGGTGGCAAATGGAGTTTAATGTAGAGAAGTGTGAGGTGATTCACTTTGGAAGGAATAACAGGAATGCGGAATATTTGGCTAATGGTAAAGTTCTTGAAAGTGTGGATGAGCAGAGGGATCTAGGTGTCCATGTACATAGATCCCTGAAAGTTGCCACCCAGGTTGATAGGGTTGTGAAGAAGGCCTATGGAGTGTTGGCCTTTATTGGTAGAGGGATTGAGTTCCGGAGTCGGAAGGTCATGTTGCAGCTGTACAAAACTCTGGTACGGCCGCATTTGGAGTATTGCGTACAGTTCTGGTCACCTCATTATAGGAAGGACGTGGAAGCTTTGGAACGGGTGCAGAGGAGATTTACCAGGATGTTGCCTGGTCTGGAGGGAAAATCTTATGAGGAAAGGCTGATGGACTTGAGGTTGTTTTCGTTAGAGAGAAGAAGGTTAAGAGGAGACTTAATAGAGGCATACAAAATGATCAGAGGGTTAGATAGGGTGGACAGTGAGAGCCTTCTTCCGCGGATGGAAATGGCTAGCACGAGGGGACATAGTCTAAAACTGAGGGGTAATAGATATAGGACAGAGGTCAGAGGTAGGTTCTTTACGCAATTCACCTGAGGAAGGAGCAGCGCTCCGAAAGCTAGTGACATCGAAACAAACCTGTTGGACTTTAACCTGGTGTTGTAAGACTTCGTACTGTGCTCACCCCAGTCCAACGCCGGCATCTCCACATCATGGCTTTACGCAATGAGTAGTGAGGCCGTGGAATGCCCTTCCCCCAACAGTAGTGAACTCGCCAACATTGAGGGCATTTAAAAGTTTATTGGATCAGCATAGGGATGATAATGGCATAGTGTAGGTTAGATGGCTTTTGTTTTTTGACTTCCCATGTCGGTGCAACATCGTGGGCCGAAGGGCCTGTACTGCGCTGTATCGTTCTATGTTCTATACAGGGGGGGAAGGTGATTCTGGACCCGGCGGGGGTCATTGATGTGTTTCAGGAGTTTTGTAGTAAATTGTACAAATCGGAACCCCCCAGCCGGGGAGGAGGGTATGAAGCGATTTATGGGGGGGGGGGGCTGGCGTTCCCGAGGATAGATGAGGAGTCTGGGATAGGTGGAGGGTCTGGGAGCCCCAAACGGGCTGGGGGAGGTTATAGACGGGTTGGGGGCGATGCAATTGGGCAAAGGCCCAGGACCAAACGGATAGCCGGTTGAATTTTATAAAAAGTTTTCCGGGCTGTTGGGCCGCTCTTGGTAAAGGCTTTTAACGAGTCAAGGGAGCTGGGATTGCTCCCCCCAACATTATCACAGGCATCGATCTCCCTTATTGTGAAGCGGGATAAGGATCTGGAGCGCTGTGGTTCGTATAGGCCAATCTCCATGTTAAATGTAGATGCGAAATTGCTGGCAAAGATCTTGGCCACACGTATAGAGGATCGTGTGCCAGGGGTAATAGGGGAGGACCAGATGGGATTTGTTAAGGGACGGCACCTGATGTCTAACATTACGCGGCTCCTAAATGTAATAATGATGCCTGCGGAGGGGCGTGAGGTGGTGGTGGCCATGGATGCAGAAAAGACCTTTGATTGGGTGGAATGAAAGTATTTGTGGGAGGTCCTGGGAAGGGTTGGGTTTGGGCAGGGATTTGTGGATTGGGTCCGGTTGCTGTATCAGGCACCGGTGACTGATGTAAGGACAAATCGGGTTCGATCAGAATATTTTAGTCTGTGCAGGGGGATGAGACAGGGGTGTCCACTCTCCCCACTACTGTTTGCCCTGGCCATAGAGCCTTTGGCAATGGTGCTGAGAGCATCGAACATTTGGCAGGGGATAATGAGGGGGGGGGGGAACATAAGGTTTCGCTCTACGCGGATGATTTGCCCCATTATACAACAGACCCGTTCGGGGTAATTGCAGGAATTATGGGGGTACTGGAGGAATTTGGCTAGTTCTCAGGTTACAAACTGAATAGGGTAAGAGTGAGATTTTTGCGATCCAGGCAAGGGGGCAGGAGAGGAGACTGAGGGAGCTGTTGTTTAAAGTGGCGGGAGCGAGATTTAGGTACCTGGAGATTCAGGTGGCAAGGGACTGGGGTCAGCTTCATAAACTAAATTTGGGAGGTTGATTGAGCAAATGAAAGGGGATTTCCGTAGGTGGGACGTGCTCCTGCTGTCATTGGCGGGGAGGGTACAGACTGTGAAAATGACAGTCCTCCCGAGATTGCTGTTCGTGTTTCAGTTTCTTCCAATCTTCATCCCCAAGGCACTTTTTAGAACATAGATCAGTACAGCACAGAACAGGCCCTTCGGCCCTCGATGTGCCGAGCTTTGTCCGAAACCAAGATCAAGCTATCCCACTCCTTGTCATTCTGGTGTGCTCCATGTGCCTATCCAATAACCGCTTGAAAGTTCCTAAAGTGTCCGACTCCACTATCACAGCAGGCAGTCCATTCCGCACCCTAACCACTCTCTGAGTAAAGAACCTACCTCGGACATCCCTCCTATATCGCCCACCCTGAATCTTATAGTTATGCCCCCTTGTAACAGCTACATCCACCCGAGGAAATAGTCTCTGAACGTCCACTCTATCTATCCCCCTCATTATCTTATAAACCTCTATTCAGTCGCCTCTCATCCTCCTCCGCTCCAAAGAGAAAAGCCCTAGCTCCCTCAACCTTTCTTCATAAGACCTCTCCTCCAAACCAGGCAGCACCCTCGTAAATCTCCTTTGTGCCCTTTCCAATGCTTCTACATCCTTCCCAGAGCGAGGTGATCAGAACTGCACACAATATTCCAAATGTGGTCTCACCAGGGTCATGTACAGTTGCAACATAACCCCACGGCTCTTAAACCCAAGCCCCCTGTTAATAAACGCTAACACACTATAAGCCTTCTTCACGGCTCTATCCACTTGAGTGGCAACCTTCAGAGATCTGTGGACATGAACCCCAAGATCTCTCTGTTCCTCCACATTCCTCAGAACCCTGTCGTTGACCCTGTAATCCGCATTCAAATTTGTCCTACCAAAATGAATCACCTCCCACTTATCAGGATTAAACTCCATCTGTCATTTTTCACCCAGCTCTGCATCCTATCAATGTGTCTTTGCAGCCTACAACAGCCCTCCACCTCATCCACTACACCACCAATCTTGGTGTCATCAGCAAATTTACTGCCCCACCCTTCAGCCCCCTCCTCCAAGTCGTTGATAAAAAGCACATCTTTAGGAAGATGAATGTGGCGATCTCGGGTTTTATCTGGGCCGGGAAAGCCCCGAGGGTCAAGAAGGTCCTTCTTGAGCGGGGGCGCAGGGAGGGGGGTTTGGCCCTTGCGAACTTTATTAACTACTACTGGGCGGCTAATATATCAATGATTAGGAAATGGGTAGTGGGGGAGAGGTGGGTGTGTGGGAGCGAGTAGAGGTGGCATCTTGCAAGGGCACGAGTCAGAAGGCTTTGTTAACGGCACCTCTGCTGTTCTCGCCAGCTTGGTACTCCACAAGCCCAGTTGTAGTGGCAGCCCTGAGAGTGTGGGGGCAATGGAGGCAGCACATGAGACTGGAGGGGGCAGCAGTGTGGTCAACGATTTGTGATAATCACCAGTTCGCTCCAGGGGTTCTAGACGGGGCTAGAGAAAATTAAGTTTGGCTTAAGGGGTTCATAGAATCATAGAATTTACAGTGCAGAAGGAGGCCAATCGGCCCATCGAGTCTGCACCGGCCCTTGGAAAGGGCACCCTACTTAAGCCCACACCTCCACCCTATCCCTGTAACCCAGTAACACCACCCCACCTTTTTGGACACTAAGGGCAATTTATCATGGCTAATCCACCTAACCTGCACATCTTTGGACTGTGGGAGGAAACCGGAGCACCCGGAGGAAACCCATGCAGACATGTGGAAAGCACATTCAGTGAGTTGGTCACACCGCAGATTAAAATTACTGAGGCAGATAGGGAAAGGGTGACCAACAGACAGAGGAAGAGTAGGAAGGCAGTGCAGGGATCCCCTGCGGTCATCTCCCTCCAAAACAGATTTACCGTTTTGGAAACTGTTGGGGGAGATGGCTCACCAGGGGAAGGTGGCAGCAGCCAGGTTCATGGCACCGTGGCTGGCTCTGCTGCACAGAAGGGCGGGAAAAAGAGTGGCAGAGCTATAGTGATAGGGGATTCAATCGTAAGGGGAATAGACAGGCGTTTCTGCGGACGCAAACGAGAATCCAGGTTGGTATGTTGCCTCCCTGGTGCAAGGGTCAAGGATGTCTCGGAGCGGCTGCAGGGCATTCTGGAGGGGGAGGGTGAACAGCCAGCTGTCGTGGTGCATATAGGCACCAACGATATAGGTAAAAAACGGGATGAGGTCCTACAAGCTGAATTTAGGGAGTTAGGAGTTAAACTAAAAAGTAGGACCTCAAAGGTAGTAATCTCAGGATTGCTACCAGTGCCACGTGATAGTCAGAGTAGGAATGACAGGATAGCTAGGATGAATACGTGGCTTGAGAGATGGTGCAAGAGGGAGGGTTTCAAATTCCTGGGACATTGGGACCGATTCTGGGGGAGGTGGGACCTGTACAAATCGGACGGTCTGCATCTGGGTGGGACCGGAACCAATGTTCTCGGGGGGGTGTTTGCTAGTGCAGTTGGGGAGGGTTTAAACTAATGTGCCAGGGGGATGGGAACCGATGTAGGAAGTCAGTGGGGACAGAAACAAAAGGCAGGAAGGGAGAGTGTGTAAAGCATGACCAGAGAAAGCAGGGCAGAGAGCAAGGAAGGTCTACATTAAACTGCATTTATTTCAATGCAAGGGGCCTGACGGGCAAAGCAGATGAACTCAGGGCATGGACGGGCACATGGGACTGGGATATTATAGCTATGACTGAAACATGGCTAAGGGAGGGGCAGGACTGGCAGCTCAATGTTCCGGGCTACAGATGCTACAGAAAGGATAGAACAGGAGGTAAGAGAGGAGGGGGAGTGGCGTTTTTGATTAGGGAGAACATCACGGCAGTACTTAGAGGGGATATATCCGAGGGTTCGCCCACTGAGTCTATATGGGTGGAACTGAAAAATAAGAAGGGAGAGATCACCTTGGTAGGACTGTACTACAGGCCCCCAAATAGTCAGCGGGAAATTGAGGAGCAAATATGTAAGGAGATTACAGATAGCTGCAAGAATAATAGGGTGGTAGTAGTAGGGGACTTTAACTTTCCCAACATTGACTGGGACAGCCATAGCATTAGGGGCTTGGATGGAGGGAAATTTGTTGAGTGTATTCAGGAGGAATTTCTCATTCAGTATGTGGATGGACCGACTAGAGAGGGGGCAAAACTTGACCTCGTCTTGGGAAATAAGGAAGGGCAAGTGATAGAAGTGCTAGTGAGGGATCACTTTGGGACAAGTGACCATAATTCCATTAGTTTTAAGATAGCTATGGAGAATGATAGGTCTGGCCCAAGAGTTAAAATTCTTAATTGGGGCAAGGCCAATTTTGATGGTATCAGACAGGAACTTGCAGAGGTAGATTGGGGGAGACTATTGGCAGACAAAGGGACGGCTGGTAAATGGGAGGCTTTTAAAAATGTGTTAACCAGGGTGCAGGGTAAGCACATTCCCTTTAGAGTGAAGGGCAAGGCTGGTAGAAGTAGGGAACCCTGGATGACTCGAGATATTGAGACTCTGGTCAAAAAGAAGAAGGAGGCATATGACGTACATAAGCAACTGGGATCAAGTAGATCCCTTGAAGAGTATAGAGATTGTCGAAATAGAGTTAAGAGGGAAATCAGGAGGGCAAAAAGGGGACATGAAATTGCTTTGGCAAATAATGCAAGGGAGAATCCAAAGAGATTCTACAGATACATAAAGGGGAAAAGAGTAACTAGGGACAGAGTAGGGCCTCTTAAGGATCAACAAGGGCATCTATGTACAGAGCCACAAGAGTTGGGTGAGATCCTGAATGAATATTTATCATCGGTATTCACGGTGGAGAAAGGCATGGATGTTAGGAAACTAAGGGAAATAAATAGTGATGTCTTGAGAAGTGTGCATATTACAGAGGAGGAGGTGCTGGAAGTCTTAAAGCGCATCAAGGTAGATAAATCCCCGGGACCTGATGAAATGTATCCCAGGATGTTGTGGGAGGCTAGGGAGGAAATTGCGGGTCCCCTAACCGAGATATTTGAATCATCGGCAGCCACAGGTGAGGTGCCTGAAGATTGGAGAGTGGCGAATGTTGTACCCTTGTTTAAGAAGGGCAGCAGGGAAAAGCCTGGGAACTACAGACCGGTGAGCCTAACGTCTGTAGTAGGTAAGTTGCTAGAAGGTATTCTGAGAGACAGGATCTACAAGCATTTAGAGAGGCAAGGACTGATTCGGGGCAGTCAGCATGGCTTTGTGCGTGGAAAATCATGTCTCACAAATTTGATTGAGTTTTTTGAGGGAGTGACCAAGAAGGTAGATGAGGGTAGTGCAGTAGACGTTGTCTACATGGACTTTAGCAAAGCCTTTGACAAGGTACCGCATGGTAGGTTGTTGCAGAAGGTTAAAGCTCACGGGATCCAGGGTGAGGTTGCCAATTGGATTCAAAATTGGCTGGACGACAGAAGGCAGAGGGTGGTTGTAGAGGGTTGTTTTTCAAACTGGAGGCCTGTGACCAGTGGTGTGCCTCAGGGATCGGTGCTGGGTCCACTGTTATTTGTGATTTATATTAATGATTTGGATGAGAATTTAGGAGGCATGGTTAGTAAGTTTGCAGATGACACCAAGATTGGTGGCATAGTGGATAGTGAAGAAGGTTATCTAGGATTGCAACGGGATCTTGATCAATTAGGCCAGTGGGCCGACGAATGGCAGATGGAGTTTAATTTAGATAAATGTGAGGTGATGCATTTTGGCAGATCGAATCAGGCCAGGACCTACTCAGTTAATGGTATGGCGTTGGGGAGAGTTATAGAACAAAGAGATCTAGGAGTACAGGTTCATAGCTCCTTGAAGGTGGAGTCGCAGGTGGACAGGGTGGTGAAGAAGGCATTCGGCATGCTTGGTTTCATTGGTCAGAACATTGAATATAGGAGTTGGGACGTCTTGTTGAAGTTGTACAAGACATTGGTACGGCCACACTTGGAATACTGTGTGCAGTTCTGGTCACCCTATTATAGAAAGGATATTATTAAACTAGAAAGAGTGCAGAAAAGATTTACTAGGATGTTGCCGGGACTTGATGGTTTGAGTTATAAGGAGAGGCTGGATAGACTGGGACTTTTTTCCCTGGAGCGTAGGAGGCTTAGGGGTGATCTTATAGAGGTCTATAAAATAATGAGGGGCATAGATAAGGTAGATAGTCAACATCTTTTCCCAAAGGTAGGGGAGTCTAAAACTAGAGGGCATAGGTTTAAGGTGAGAGGGGAGAGATTCAGAAGGGCCCAGAGGGTCAATTTCTTCACTCAGAGGGTAGTGAGTGTCTGGAATGGGCTGCCAGAGGTAGTAGTAGAAGCGAGTACAATTGTGTCTTTCAAAAAGCATTTAGATGGTTACATGGGTAAGATGGGTATGGAGGGTTATGGGCCAAGTGCGGGCAACTGGGACTAGCTTAATGGTAAAAACTGGGCGGCATGGACTGGTTGGGCCGAAGGGCCTGTTTCCATGCTGTAAACTTCTATGATTCTATGATTCTAAGGGGAGAACGTGCAGACTCCGCACAGTCAGTGACCCAAGCCGGGAATCGAACCTGGGACCCTGGAGCTGTGAAGCAACGATGCTAACCACTGTGCTACAGTGCTGCCCTTCATTACAGGGGTTCGTTTAGAGGTGACAGCCGTTCATTGACTTCTTCAAGGAGAATTGACCGTCTGCAGGAGTGAGGGTGGGGGAATGGGGGAGGCATAGAAGTGACGAATAAGGGCAGGGAATCTAATGTATGAGTAGTTAGAGTTTAGGGCTGGGGGGGAGTCTGGTATGTTATTGTTGTTTTTTTGCGTGTGGTGAATCTCTGTTGTTTAAAATGTTAAAATTATAAATGCCTCAATAAAATATTTTCTATAAAAAAAAGGCGAATGGGATACTTGCCTTTATTAGCCGAGGTATATAATATAAGAGCAGGAAGGTTATTGTGGAGCTGTATAAAATGCTCATTGGGCCACAGCTTGAGTACTCTGTGCAGTTCTTGTCTCCACACTACAGTAAGGATGTGATTGTAGTAGAGAGGATGCAGTAGAGAGACCTGCAGAGAGTCGTGAACACAGCCCAGACCACCACACAAACCTGCCTCCCATCCATTGATTCTGTTTACACCTTCCGCTGCCTTGGGAAAGCGGGTAGCATAATCAAAGGCCCCTCCCACCCGGAGTATTCACTCTTCCAACTTCTTCCATTGGGCAGGAGATACAAAAGTCTGTGAACACACACTAACAGAATAGATAGGAGCTTCATGGTTGGTGCAGACACGATGGGCCGAAGGGCATCTTTTTGTGCCGTAAAGCTTTTTGACCAATTGGGTTAGTTTCTGATTCGCCGTAAACAGGAAAGGAAATTCAGCCCAGAAACCACAAACTGGGGAGAGTTTTAACAGGAAGTCAGCACTGACCTGTAAAGAAATGAAACATAAAATAATTTGTTTCAATTCTGACTGAAGCCGTCACATTTACCAGAAACAGCACTGTCCAGATCAAAGGGATGGTGATTCTGAATTGCAGGGCTCGGGGCGATGGGTGCAGTGGGAGGGGGGGGCGATGGGTGCAGTGGGGGGGGGGGGTGAGTGCAGGGGGGTTGGTGTGGGTGCAGGGGGGTGTGGATGCAGTGGGGAGGGGAGTCGGGGGTGGTGTGGGTGCGAGGGGGGGTTGGTAGGAGTGTGGGGGGTGGGGGGTGGCGGGCGAGGCAGGATGTGACAGGGTAAAATGAAGAGAAGGAGATAGAATACCATCTAAAGTTAACTGAAATGGGAATTGGCTTAGGCCAGTGGTGTGTGGAGCAGGGGCTAAACTGGGAATATGAACAGGCATCTCAGAATCAGTGTTGAGAAAAGAGAACTGGAAATAGGATGAGATTTATACTGTTGTAGGGGGGTGCATGGTGGTGGGTATGGATCGAGGGCCAGTGAGAGGTGGAGATTGACAAAGATGCCGTGGACAAAAAAAAACAAAAGGAATATAAATGGTAGTGATCATGGCTGAACCCTTAATGTCCCACTATCAGCACCCTTTTTAGCTTTGACCAGCACCACTTACATTCCCTTTGTCTTTCTGTCAATGACATCTTTGTCAATCTCCACCTAATGCTGGCTCTCTATCCTACTCCACTGCTCCACCCAACACCCCTCCCCCCCACTTCCCCCCCACCCCCCACTACACGATAAATCTGGTCCTATTTCCAGTTCTCTCTAGCTTTGACAAAAAGTCATCCAAGACTAGAAACGTTAGCTCCCTTCTCTCTCCACAGATACTGTCAGACCTGCTGAGATTATCCAGTGTTTTCTGTTTTTCTACCAAAAGTCTTTGTTCAGTTGGCCTAAATGTTCTGGCCAGGCCCCAACAGGAGCACCTGTGTTCAGTTCTTGGCAGGAAGGATATATTTGGAACTCGGAGTAGGTTCAGATGCAGATTCACCAGAATGCTGCTGCAGTTAAAAGAGTTAAAATACAAGGAAAGATTGAATCGATTAGGCTTCAGAACAGATGACTAAGGGGCAATTTAGTTGAGTTGTTTGAATAGATAGAGGGATTCAATAGGATAGATTGAGAGAAACCATTTTCCCTGGTGGCTCACTCCAGAACAAAGGAGCAGAACCTTAAAAAGACTATTCAAGGGTAATACCAGGAAGCCCATGACAGACTAGTGGAAAGCTAGAACCTTCTCCCTAAAATCCCTCAAGCTGGTGGGGTGGTGTGGTTGGGGGTGATGGGGGGTTGGTTCGGGGGGTGACAATTAAACTTTTGAAAACTGAGATTGATAGATTTGTGTTTCTCTCTCTCTCTTCAGGTACCGTGCCCGAAGAGGGTGCTGGTGACCATGAATCTCCATGTTTACCTTCCTCTGGTGATGTGAATATCTTTATTGGTGATATATTCATCCAGTTTGCGAGGCTTTTTAGAAAGATTACTCTTTTTCTATCTCGATCTCTGTTACCATCAATCTTTCCCATCAGAATCAAACTTTCCAAATCATGATTTATTATTACGTGGCCAGGTAATTCAACACCTCTCTGCAGCTGTGCAAATAAGGTCACTCATATAATCCATTTGTGTGCTTGGGCTCTCCCGAGTTAGGTTGTTTGACATCTTTATGTGGTTACTTTTCAGTGATCTCTTTTGTCAATGTCTCAATGTTTGTTTGCTCAAGATTAAGAGGTCTGAAATGCTTAAAACCTGTTATTGATACTTAAATGGTCTGTTTGATTGGCACTTTCAAGTGCACTTATTTATTGTCAAAAACAATTATGAACGGGTGCTTTTTTAAAGCAGTTTCACTCATACCATTGTGGTTATAGAGTTCATTGGTTCTGTACGCTTTGTATACTGGGTTAATGGGCTTGGAAAGGCCATGAGCTGGCATGGAGGGTATGGGGAGCCTTTGTGGGTGAGTGAAGAGGGATAGTTTTGCATGCATTGGTATAAGGGAATGGAGGTGGCAAGGGTGGGGTAGGTGATGGGGTGTGAGAGATGAGGACTAAAATGTCTAAAGTACCAAACATCAGAGAGCTGAGGTGGGGTTCCCTACCTCAGCACTTGTGGCCACATCTGATCTGCTTCCAGACACAATCCTGCACCTGTGCATTGCCTCCCACCTTATCGCACTGGTTGGAGTCATGCCTGGCACAAAGCAAGGTGACAGTCAATCATCTCAGCCCCAGGACATCACTGCAGGAGTTCCTCAGGGTAGGGTCCTAGGTCCGACCATCTTCACTTCATCAATGACCTTCCTTCCATCATGAGGTCAGAAGTGGGGATATTTGCGGATGACTGCGCAATGCTTTACTTTAACTTTACTTTAACATTACAGCGCATTACAGGCCCTTTGGCCCTCGATGTTACGCCTACCTGTGAAACCACTCTAAAGCCCATCTACACTATTCCCTTATCATCCATATGTCTATCCAATGAACATTTGAATACCCTTAGTGTTGGCGAGTCCACTACTGTTGCAGGCAGGGCATTCTATGCCCTTACTACTCTCTGAGTAAAGAACCTACCTCTGACGTCTGTCTTATATCTATCTCCCCTCAATTTAAAGCTATGTCCCCTCGTGCTAGACGTCACCATCCGAGGAAAAAGGCTCTCACTGTCCACCCTATCCAATCCTCTGATCATCTTTTATGCCTCAATTAAGTCACCTCTAACGAAAACAGCCTCAAGTCCCTCAGCCTTTCCTCATAAGATCTTCCCTCCATACCAAGCAACATTCTGGTAAATCTCCTCTGCACCCTTTCCAATGCTTCCACATCCTTCCTATAATGCGGTGACCAGAATTGCACGCAATACTCTAAATGCGGCCGCACCAGAGTTTTGTACAGCTGCAACATGACCTCATGGCTCCGAAACTCAATCCCTCTACCAATAAAAGCTAACACACCGTACGCCTTCTTAGCAACCCTCTCAACCTGAGTGGCAACTTTCAGGGATCTATGTACATGGACACCGAGATCTCTCTGCTCATCCACACTGTCAAGAATCTTACCATTAGCCCAGTACCCTGTTGTCCTGTTATTCCTTCCAAAATGAATCACCTCATACTTTTCTGCATTAAACTCCATTTGCCACCTCTCAGCCCAGCGCTGCAGCTTATCTATGTCCCTCTGTAACTTGTAACATCCTTCCGCACTGTCCACAACTCCACCGAATTTAGTGTCATCTGCAAATTTACTCACCCATCCTTTTACGCCCTCCTCCAGGTCATTTATAAAAATGACAAACAGCTCAGCACCATTCACGACTCATCAGATAATGAAGCAGTCCATGCCCAAATGCAGCACGGTAGCATAGTGGTTAGCACAATTGCTTCACAGCTTCAGGGTCCCAGGTTTGATTCCCGGCTTGGATCACTGTCTGTGCGGAGTCTGCACGTTCTCCCCGTGTGTGCGTGGGTTTCCTCCGGGTGCTCCAGTTTCCTCCCACAGTCCAAAGATGTGCAGGTTTGGTGGATTGGCCATGCTAAATTGCCCTTAGTGTCCAAAATGCCCTTAGTGTTGGGTGGGGTTACTGGGTTATGGGGATAGGGTGGGGTGTGGGCTTGGGTAGGGTGCTCTTTCCAAGTTAATTCAAGGCAAGGAGGTATCAAACTACACCCCCCGACTTCACTATGAAAATTTCAGTGGGTCACAAAGGCTTCAGAACTTCACCCACACCTGCACCGACACCCATGCCCACATCTGCACCCACACCCATGGCCACACCTGCACCCATGCCCACACCTGCAACCTGTAACCACCCCATGGCCACACCCATGTCCACACCCACACCTGCCTCCACACCCACGCCTGCACCACACCCATGCCCACACCTGCACCCACGCCCACATCTGCATCCACACCAATGCCCACACCCACATCCACGTTCCCACACCTGCACCCACACCCACTCCTGCATCCACATCCACCGCCCACACTTGAACCCACACCAATGCCCACACCCATGGCCACACCTGCACCCAATGCCACACCTGTACCCACACCCATGGTCACACCTACACCCACACCAGTGCCCACATCCATGGCCACACTTGCACCCACAGCCATACCTGCACCCACACCCATGCCTACATCTGCAACCTGCAAGCACCCCCATGGCCCCACCAATGCCCACACCCACACCCATGGCCAAACCTGCACCATATCCACCTCCCATACTTGTACCCATACCAATGCCCGATTCTGTACTCATGCCCACACCGGCACCCACACCTGCACCGACACCAATGTCCACAACTGCACTCACACCCATACCTGCACCCACAAATATACCCACACCTGCACCCACACCCATACCCACACCCGCACCCATACCCACACCTGCACCCACACCCATACCCACATCTGCACCCACATCCATACCCACACCTGCACCCACACCCATACCTGCACCCACACCCATACCTGCACGCACACCCATACCCACACCTGCAACCACACTCATATCCACACCCAAACCCATACCCATACCTGCACCCACACCCATACCCACACCTGCACCCACACCCCTACCCACACCTGCACCCACATAATGCCCACACCTGCTCCCACACTAATGCCCACACCCACACCTGCAACCACACCCATGGTCATACCCACTCCCATTCCCACACATGCATCCATTTTTGGGGGTGGGAATTTGGGAGGATTTGGCGGTCGTGGTTTGAGGGCGTTTTGGTGGAGTTGGGATGAGGTTTATGCGGGTGTTCGGATTGGGTTTTGGAGGAGGTGGGCCGGATTTTGTCGTGGGTTTAGAAGGTGGGTTTTGGGGAGATTTTGCGGATGGCTTTAGGGAGGGTTTGGGGGTGCGGTTTTGGGCGTGGATTTTGGGATGGGATTTGGGATGGTTTTTGGATGTGGGTTTTGGGGGGGTCTGGGGTGGGATTTGGAGTAGGTTTTGGGATGGGTTTTGGATGTGGGTTTTGGGGAGGGGTTGGGGTGAGTTTGAGTGGATATTGGGTGTGGGTTTTGGTTGTGGGTTTTGGTTGTGGGTTTTGGGTGGCGGGTTTTGGGGTTGGTTTTGGGATGTGTTTTTTGGGTGTGGGTTTTGGGTGTGGGTTTTGGGGTGGGTTTTTGGGGTGGGTTTTTGGGGTGGGTTTTGGGGTGGGTTTTGGGGTGGGTTTTGGGGTGGGTTTTGGGGTGGGTTTTGGGGTGGGTTTTGGGGTGGGTTTTGGGGTGGGTTTTGGGGTGAGTTTTGGGGTGAGTTTTGGGAGCAGGTTTTGGGTGGGTTTTGGGGTGGGGTTTGGGTGTGAGGATTGGTTGCGGGTTTTGGGTGGTGGGTTTTGGGGTGGGTTTTGGGGTGTGTTTTGGGTGGGTTTTGGGGGGTGTATTGGGTGTGGGGATTGGGTGTGGGTTTTGTGTGGTAGGTTTTGGGTGGGTTTTGGGTGTGTTTTTTGGGGTGGGTGTTGGGGGGGGTTTTGGGGTGGGCTTTGGGTGGTGGGTTTGGGGTGTGAGTTTTGGGTGTGGGTTTTGGGGGTGGGGATTAGGTGTGGGTTTTGGGTGTGGGTTTTGGGTGTGGGTTTTGGGTGTGGGTTTTGGGTGTGGGTTTTGGGTGTGGGTTTTGGGTGTGGGTTTTGGGTGTGGGTTTTGGGGTGTGGGTTTTGGGGTGTGGGTTTTGGGGTGTGGGTTTTGGGGTGTGTTGTGGGTGTGGGTTTTGGGTGTGGGTTTTGGGTGTGGGTTTTGGGTGTGGGTTTTGGGTGTGGGTTTTGGGGTGTGGGTTTTGGGGTGTGGGTTTTGGGGTGTGTTGTGGGTGTGGGGATTGGGTGTGGGTTTTGGGGGTGGGGATTGGGTATGGGTTTTAGGGGTGGGTTTTGGGGTGGGTTTTGGGTGTGGGGATTGGTTGCGGGCTTTGGGGTGGGTTTTGGGTGGTGGGTTTTGGGGTGGGTTTTGGGGTGTGTTTTGGGTGGGTTTTGGGGGGTGTTTTGGGGGTGGGGATTGGGTGTGGGTTTTGTGGTGGGTTTTGTGTGGTAGGTTTTCGGGTGGGTATTGGGTGTGTTTTATGGGGTGGGTGTTGGAGTGGGTTTTGGGGTAGGCTTTGGGTGGTGGGTTTTGGGTGTGAGTTTTGGGTGTGAGTTTTGGGTGTGAGTTTTGGGTGTGAGTCTTGGGTGTGAGTCTTGGGTGTGAGTTTTGGGTGTGAGTTTTGGGTGTGAGTTTTGGGTGTGAGTTTTGGGGGTGGGTTTTGGGGGTGGGTTTTGCGGGTGTGGATTGGGTATGGGTTTTAGGGGTGGGTTTTGGGTGTGGGTTTTGGGTGTGGGTTTTGGGTGTGGGTTTTGGGTGTGGGTTTTGGGGGTGGGGATTGGGTGTGGGTTTTGGGGTGGGTTTTGGGGGTGGGTTTTGGGGGTAGGTTTTGGGGGTAGGTTTTGGGGGTGGGTTTTGGGGGTGGGTTTTGGGGGTGGGTTTTGGGGGTGGGTTTTGGGGGTGGGTTTTGGGGGTGGGTTTTGGGGGTGGGGATTGGGGGTGGGTTTTGGGGTGGGTTTTGGGGTGGGGATTGGGTGTGGGTTTTGGGGTGGGTTTTGGGTGTGGGTTTTGGGTGTGGGTTTTGGGGATGGGGATTGGGGGTGGGGATTGGGGGTGGGTTTTGGGGGTGGGTTTTGGGGGTGGGTTTTGGGGTGGGTTTTGGGGTGGGTTTTATGGTGGGTTTTATGGTGGGTTTTGGGGGATGGTTTTGGGGGATGGTTTTGTGGTGGGTTTTGTGGTGGGTTTTGGGGGTGGGTTTTGGGGTGGTTTTGGGTGTGGGTTTTGGGGGTGGGTTTTGGGGGTGGGTTTTGGGGGTGGGTTTTGGGTGCAGGATTTTGGGTGGGTTTTGGGGTGGGTTTTGGGGTGGGTTTTGGGTCCTTGTATGAAACTGAGCTGCTATAAGGGTGTGGTTAGTGAGAGCTGCCAGCTAATGTCCTGGACAAGCCTGCCGATTGATTAAAGACTGAATAGCATTTTCCTATTTGAGTGCAACTGTAGGGGCAGTGAGTTGGTTCTATCTGTTTATGATCCTGACTATCCACTTAGAAGTTTAAACAACAGCAGACCTTGAGCAATAATGAAGGTGATGAATTAGTGCTGTTTACAACCAGATTAGCAGATCTGTCAGTGTAGACACACTCGGACAGCAAACCAGGTTTACTCCGTCCTCTTTACAAATTGCTCCACATCTCAGTGAGGGCATAAGGGCTGGAGATGTAACTGTCGATTTCTTGGTAGATGTATTGATTTTGATAAGTGAGGGACCGTGAGCATCATACAAGACAAGAAGATGTGAATGTGGAGAAGCAAATGGTGCAGTCTCTCAGTGAACATAACCACAGGTTTTCAATGGAGAAACATCGGGGGAATTCGGGATTCCGGGCACAAATGGTTGGCTCCTGACATTCTTTGTATAGTAAATGAGACGTGTGTTACAGGCATATGGAGAGAGAGGCCATCAGTCCCATTTTTCGGACTCTTTGTCTCAACAGTGGGTTCTCTGAGCACCACAGTCTGAGTCCTTGCCTCCTCCATTAACTAAATCACAAAAGCACAGGCCATAGTGACCCACTGACTCATGTAGAGGGTTCACTTTGAGGCCAAATCCTGACTGGCTCAGGTCCCAGTCTCTATGAGCCAATGACCTGACATGTCACTGAGCCTCTGATTGGTGGAATCATTCATGGTTGTGATTGATGGGGGGCCATCATTACAGCCCCAGGATAAAGCTGCAGAAGTTCTTTCAGAACCATCTGTCCTATTGATGATCGTCAAGGTACACACATCGTAAGGTCAGCAACTCATAATATACATCTCCCCTGACAGCGACTTGACCGTGAAAAGGCACATGGCCAGGAGATAACAATCCTCAGAACTTTGGTGAACATGAGACAGGTACCATTCACATCACACAATTGTGACCATCTCCATCAATGGAAAGACTGAGCTTTGATCTGTGGCATTATCACTGAGCCTCCGAATGGAGACATCAGGGGTCACAAATTGACCTGGACAAGCAAAGAAACATCAGCTAGGACTCCAAGTGATTATCGACTGTTACAATCCTGGACCAGGCCCCAACAGTTGCTTAGATACAGGTCAGAAATCCCAATATTTAATTTAATTTGTAAGACTGAGAGGAAAGGACACTTTGCTCCAGGAATGATTCCACACACAAATAGGGATATGGAATGTTACAACAAATTTTATTATTAACACAGATTAAAATAACTGACATCATACAAGAAAATAACTTACAATTCCCTATTAAAAAATGCTGAGCAATGACAACAAAACACTAATTCCTAACTGCTAGCTTCAGAAAACCCCATCTCAGGACAAAATCCACCTTTAAGTTCAGTTAACCAACCCAGGACTACTTGCTGTGAGAGATGTCTTGGAAAAACCACTTTGAGAGAGCGATCCTTCAGGAACCAGCTGCAAATTCTTATCTGTGTCAAACTGTTATTTAACCTGCCAGCCTTTTCAAAAACTGCTGTTCTATTTTTCATGTGAGAGTACCTTTAAGAAATGGGTGTTTGTAAATGGGTGTGTATATAAATATCTGTAATGCGAGTACCTTTAAGAAATGGGTGTTTATTACTGCAGTTATGTCAGAGAGTGGGTGGAGCTGGACTGTCTGTCAGCTTTTTACTTTCGTTTTAGGCTGTTTGCCGCAGGGTGTGTTTTAGTTTCGTTTTCAGAGCTGGATAGCTGCAGTCACAGCCATAAGGGGTATTAGTCTCTCTCTCTGTAATCTAAAGAATGTAAATCGATCCTTTGGTGATTTAAAACTAATGACTGCTCTCAGTAGTGACTTTAACAGGATGTGCTTTTGTTTGAAGGTTTTTTAAAAGTCTTAAGGGTTACTTAGTGTTTTATACTTTGGGGGTTGTATTTGAGTTAATGGTTGCTCAGATGTTCACTGTATGTTTTTAAAAGATTAACTTGAGTTCATAGAATAAACATTGTTTTGCTTTAAAAAAGTACTTTTCCATTTCTGCTGTACCATACCTGTAGAGTGGGCCGTGTCCTCCCCACATCACAATCTATTAAAAGTTGTGGGTCAGGTGAACTCCATGATGCACTTTGGGGTTCTCTAAACCCTGGCCCATAACATGTTTAAGAGCAAAATCCTTTTAACTAAATTACTTTGAGAGAAGCTGTTGGGCTGTCCACAGACAAATCTTTAACTGTAAAGTGAACCAGAGGGGCACCAATATCCTGGGAGGGAGGTTTTCTAGTACTCTTCGGGAGGGTTTAAACTAATTTGGCAGGGGAATGGGAACCGGATTTGTAGTCCAGCAACTAAGGTAGCCGATATTCAGGACGCCAAAGCATGTAATGAGGCAGTGGGGAAGGGAACACTGACACAGGAGAGTACTTGCAGGCACGGAGATGGGTTGAAGTGTGTATACTTCAACGCAAGAAGCATCAGGAATAAGGTGGGTGAACTTAAGGCATGGACCGGTACTTGGGACTACGATGTGGTGGCCATCACGGAAACTTGGATAGAAGAGGGGCAGAAATAGTTGTTGGAGGTCCCTGGTTATAGATGTTTCAATAAGATTAGGGAGGGTGGTAAAAGAGGTGGGGGGGGGGGGGTGGCATTATTAATTAGAGATAGTATAACAGCTGCAGAAAGGCAGTTCGAGGAGTATCACCCTATTGAGGTAGTATGGGTTGAAGTCAGAAATAGGAAAGGAGCAGTCACCTTGTTAGGAGTTTTCTATAGGCCCCCCAATAGTAGCCGAGATGTGGAGGAACAGATTGGGAAACAGATTTTGGAAAGGTGCAGAGGTCACAGGGTAGTAGTCATGGGCGACTTTAACTTCCCAAATATTGAGTGGAAACTCTTTAGATCAAATAGTTTGGATGGGGTGGTGTTTGTGCAGTGTGACCAGGAAGCTTTTCTAACACAGTATGTAGATTGTCCGACCAGAGGAGGGGCAATATTGGATTTAGTACTGGGTAATGAACCAGGGCATGTGATAGATTTGTTAGTGGGGGAGCATTTTGGAGATAGTGACCACAATTCTGTGACTTTCACTTTAGTAATGGAGAGGGATAGGTACGTGCAACAGGGCAAGGTTTACAATTGGGGGAAGGGTAAATACGATGTTGTCAGACAAGAATTGAAGTGCATAAGTTGGGAACATAGGCTGTCAGGGAAGGACACCAGTGAAATGTGGAACTTGTTCAAGGAAAAGGTGCTACGTGTCCTTGATATGTATGTCCCTGTCAGGCAGGGAAGAGATGGTAGAGTGAGGGAACCATGGTTGACAAGAGAGGTTGAATGTCTTGTTAAGAGGAAAAAGGTGACTTATGTAAGGCTGAGGAAACAAGGTTCAGACAGGGCATTGGAGGGATACAAGATAGCCAGGAGGGAACTGAAGAAAGGGATTAGGAGAGCTAAGAAAGGGCATGAACAATCTTTGGCGGGTAGGATCAAGGAAAACCCCAAGGCCTTTTACACATATGAGAATGACTAGAGCGAGGGTAGGTCCGATCAAGGACAGTAGCGGGAGATTGTGTATTGAGTCTGAAGAGATAGGAGAGGTCTTGAACGAGTACTTTTTTTCTGTATTTACAAATGAGAGGGGCGATATTGTTGGAGAGGACAGTGTGAAACAGATTGGTAAGCTCGAGGAAATACTTGTTAGGAAGGAAGATGTGTTGGGCATTTTGAAAAACTTGAGGATAGACAAGTCCCCCGGGCCTGACGGGATATATTCAAGGATTCTATGGGAAGCAAGAGATGAAATTGCAGAGCCGTTGGCAATTATCTTTTCGTCCTCACTGTCAACAGGGGTGGTACCAGGGGATTGGAGAGTGGCGAATGTCGTGCCCGTGTTCAAAAAAGGGACTAGGGATAACCCTGGGAATTACAGGCCAGTTAGTCTTACTTCGGTGGTAGGCAAAGTAATGGAAAGGGTACTGAAGGATAGGATTTCTGAGCATCTGGAAAGACACTGCTCGATTAGGGATAGTCAGCACGGATTTGTGAGGGGTAGGTCTTGCCTTACAAGTCTTATTGAATTCTTTGAGGAGGTGACCAAGCATGTGGATGAAGGTAAAGCAGTGGATGTAGTGTACATGGATTTTAGTAAGGAATTTGATAAAGTTCCCCATGATAGGCTTATGCAGAAAGTAAGGAGGCATGGGATAGTGGGAAATTTGGCCAGTTGGATAACGAACTGGCTAACCGATAGAAGTCAGAGAGTGGTGGTGGATGGCAAATATTCAGCCTGGATCCCAGTTACCAGTGGCGTACCGCAGGGATCAGTTCTGGGTCCTCTGCTGTTTGTGATTTTCATTAATGACTTGGATGAGGGAGTTGAAGGGTGGGTCAGTAAATTTGCAGACGATACAAAGATTGGTGGAGTTGTGGATAGTAAGGAGGGCTGTTGCCGGCTGCAAAGAGACATAGATAGGATGCAGAGCTGGGCTGAGAAGTGACAGATGGAGTTTAACACTGAAAAGTGTGAGGTTGTCCATTTTGGAAGGACAAATAAGAATGCGGAATACAGGGTTAACGGTAGAGTTCTTGGCAATGTGGAGGAGCAGAGAGATCTTGGGGTCTATGTTCATACATCTTTGAAAGTTGCCACTCAAGTGGATAGAGCTGTGAAGAAGGCCTATGGTGTGCTCGCGTTCATTAACAGAGGGATTGAATTTAAGAGCCGTGAGGTGATGATGCAGCTGTACAAAACTTTGGTAAGGCCACATTTGGAGTACTGTGTACAGTTCTGGTCGCCTCATTTTAGGAAGGATGTGGAAGCTTTGGAAAAGGTGCAAAGAAGATTTACCAGGATGTTGCCTGGAATGGAGAGTAGGTCTTACGAGGAAAGGTTGAGGATGCTCGGCCTTTTCTCATTAGAACGGAGAAGGATGAGGGGCGACTTGATAGAGGTTTATAAGATGATCAGGGGAATAGATAAAGTAGACAGTCAGAGAATTTTTCCCCGGGTGGAACAAACCATTACAAGGGGACATAAATTTAAGGTGAAAGGTGGAAGATATAGGAGTGATATCAGAGGTAGGTTCTTTACCCAGAGAGTAGTGGGGGCATGGAATGCACTGCCTGTGGAAGTAGTTGAGTCGGAAACATTAGGGACCTTCAAGCAGCTATTGGATAGGTACATGGATTACGGTAAAATGATATAGTGTAGATTTATTTGTTCTTAAGGGCAGCACGGTAGCATTGTGGATAGCACAATTGCTTCACAGCTCCAGGGTCCCAGGTTCGATTCCGGCTTGGGTCACTGTCTGTGCGGAGTCTGCACGTCCTCCCCGTGTCTGCGTGGGTTTCATCCGGGTGCTCCGGTTTCCTCCCACAGTCCAAAGATGTGCGGGTTAGGTGAATTGGCCAATGATAAATTGCCCTTAATGTCCAAATTGCCCTTGGTGTTGGGTGGAGGTGTTGAGTTTGGGTAGGGTGCTCTTTCCAAGAGCCGGTGCAGACTCAAAGGGCCGAATGGCCTCTTTCTGCACTGTAAATTCAATGATAATCTATGATTAATCTAGGACAAAGGTTCGGCACAATATCGTGGGCCGAAGGGCCTGTTCTGTGCTGTATTTTTCTATGTTTTCTGTGTACTGAAACTCAACACCTGACTGCTTCAGCCCCTGGCTCCTCCCATTAATTACATCAACTTACTAAAAGTAAACACAATTGATGGGATTCTCCGTTTGAGAGACTAAGTGCTGATGCCGGGACTGAATTGTGGGTTTTCAATGGTCCTCATTGCGGTGCCGGTCCCAGAGCCATTCAGGACATGCTAATGGACCAGCGCCACGTGGAAATAATGCAATTCCAATGCATGCCGGCATGTGATTCGCCGGGGTCAGCATAAGCACTTGAGAGCCTGACAAGATGGGACAGCATAGAGGAACTCCACTACCTACACACTCTCATTCCAGCCAAGAAGATGCCATCCTGGAGAACGGCACCAAGGTTTGCTGATGCAGAGCTGGAGACACTGCTGGATGACCTCCTCAGGGTGACCAGGGTGAGTAACCATCTCCGTGCCCCTGGCACCACCCCCCCCCCCCCCCCCCAACACTCCCCATGCTCATTCCCACCCCATCCCCCCAATGCGGTCCCCACCAGATGGACCAACAGGCAGTGCTGGGTGAGGATGGGCAACCCCCCAGGCAAGCCCCGGTGAGTCCCCACCACCACCGTGCCCCTGGCACCAACCTGATTCCACACACCCATACCCCCCATCCTAGAGGAAAACCAAGCCCCACCCACCATCAGGCCCCTTGCACCCCACCCTGCATCACGTGCCAACACTAATACCACTCGGCATGGCTGGGTGCCCTGCACACACAGGCCACCAGCTTGTGCCACCCATGTCAGAGTGGATAGAAATGGATAGAAAACTGGTTGGCAGACAAGAAACAAAGAGCAGGAATTTTAATTAAAGGGCAATTTAGTGTGGCCAATTCATCTACCTGCACATATTTGGGTTGTGGGGCCATGCAGATACAGGGAGATTGTGCAAACTCCACATGGACAGTGACCCGGGGCCGGGATCGAACCCAGGTTCTCAGCATCATGAGGCTGCAGTGCTAACCACTACGCCACCATGCCGCCCCAAAGAATAGGAATTAATGAGTCTTTTTCAAATTGGCAGGCAGTGACCAATGGGGTACCGCAAGGATCAGTGCTAGTACCCCAGCTATTCACAATATATATTAATGATTTAGGTGAGGGAACAAAATGATATCTCCAGAGCGATCTGGCCCAGTCCCTGAGTGACATGGCACAGTCCCAGATTGGGGGTGAGGGGTGCATGGAGGGTGGACAGGGGAGGGGGTGACTGGCCGGGGCGGGGGGGGGGGGGGGGGGGGGGTGGGGGTAGAACGGGTAGTTAGTTTTCCATCAGCCAGACCCACTAGTTGGTGAAACTGGGGGGTGGTGGGTGCAGGGAGTGTGAACAGGGGAGGAAGTGTTTAGAGGAGGGTGGGGAGGGGAGATGTGGGGGTGTGGCATGGGACGGTAGGGCTGCCGGTGGCCAGGCCCACTAGTTGGTGAACCTGGAGGCGATTGGATTGTCACATGCTCGGCGGCCAGGCGCACACGTTGTCCGGTCTCCTGTGGCTGCCCGGGTCATATGCCCTTCCCATCTTTTCCCTCCTCTGCATCCTCCTCGCATGGCATCCGTCCTCTTCCTCCAAGATTTAAAAAAATAATAATTTTAGAATACCCAATTCATTTTTTCCAAATTAAGGGGCAATTTAGCGCGGCCAATCCACCTAGCCTACACATCTTTTGGGTTGTGGGGGCGAAACCCACTCAGACACAGGGGGAATGTGCAAACTACACACTGACAGTGACCCAGAGCAGGGATCGAACCTGGGACCTCGGCTCCGTGCTAACCACTGCGCCGCCGTGCTGCCCCTCCTCTTCCAACATTTCTCCCCTCTGCGGTGCGATGTTGTGGGGGAAAACAGCAGGCCACCGCAATGCGAGAAACTCTCCTCGGGATATACTGGAGGCCCCTTCCTGAGTGATCCAGGCCCCAGAACTGCATCTTCATGATGCTGATGCACTGCTCGATTACGCTGCTGGTCGCGGTATGGGCATTGGCCAGGCTCCCTCGTTGGAGAACCTGGAGGTGATTAATTGTCACATACTCGGCGGCTCAAGTTTGAGGTCACGTACCAACCAACTCAAGAACAGCTTCTTTCCTGCTGCCATCAGACTTTTGAATGGACCTACCTCGTATTAAGTTGAACTTTTCTCTACACCCTAGCTATGACTGTAACATGACATTCTGTAGCCTCTCCTTTGTTCCCTATGTACGGTATGCGTTGTCTGCAGCCAGGGGTCCAGCGGGTAACCCCTGTCATCCATGAGCCAACCCCGCACCTATGGGTTCACCTTGAAGATTTTGTGAGCCCTCAAGTTCACCAAGTTGAAAGCGTCCTGCACGCTGCCCGCTATCAGTTGCAGATGTGCACGATATGCAGCTGGTGGTCAGACACCCACTGCACATTGAGGGAGTGGAATGCCTTCCGATTGGTGAAGGGCAACCTCTCATGCCGGTGCTTGCAAAGGGACATGTGTTCCATCGATCACACCCTGCACCTGGGGGTATGCCAGCGATTGCAGCGACTTCCACTGCCTGGGAAACCTGGTGGATTCAGTCCATGTTGAAGGTGAATTATTGCACTGCCGGGGCAATAGAGCACAAAGAGGGAATCCGTCATGGTGTGGATTCACCTGTGCGCCGAGGTCTGGGAGATCCCAAACAAGGTCCCCGCTCACCGCTTGGAAGGACCCGGTGACAGAAATGTTCAGTGCGACTGTCACCTTGATAGCCACTGGAAGCAGGTGTCCTCAAAGAAAAAAGATCAAAGAAAAATTACAGCACAGGAACAGGCTATTCGGCCTTCCAAGCCTGCGCCGATCCAGATCCTCTATCTAAAACTGTTGTCTATTTTCTAAGGATCTGCATCCTTCTGCTCCCTGTCAATTCATGTATCTGTCTAGATACATCTTAAATGACGCTATCGTGCCCGCCTCTACCACCTTTGCCGGCAATGCGTTCCAGGCACCCACCACCCTCTGCGTAAAGAACTTTCCACGTATATCTCCCTGAAACTTTTGTCCTCTCACCTTGAACTCGTGACCCCTAGTAATTGAGTCCCCCACTCTGGAAAAAAGCTTCTTGCTATCCACCCTGTATATACCTCATGATTTTGTAGACCTCAATGAGGTCCCCCCTCAACCTCCGTCTTTCTAATGAAAATAATCCTAATCTACTCAACCTCTCTTCATAGCTAACGCTTTTCATACCAGGCAACATCCTGGTGAACCTCCTCTGCACCTTCTCCAAAGCATCCACATCCTTTTGGTAATGTGGCGACCAGAACTGGACGCAGTATTCCAAATTTGGCCGAACCAAAGTCTTATACAACTGTAACATGAGCTGCCAACTCTTGTACTCAATACCTGTTTCCGATGAAGGAAAGCATGCCGTATGCCTTCTTGACCACTCTATCGACCTGCGTAGCCACTTTCAGGGTACAATGGACCAGAACACCCAGATCTCTCTGTACATCAATTTACCCCAGGGCTTTTTCATTTACTGTATAGTTCGCTCTTGAATTAGATCTTCCAAAATGCATCACCTCTCATTTGCCCGGATTGAACTCCATCTGCCATTTCTCCGCCCAACTCTCCAATCTATCTATATTCTGCTGTATTCTCTGACAGTCCCCTTCACTACCTGCTACTCCACCAATCTTAGTGTCAAATGCAAACTTGCTAATCAGACCACCTATACCTTCCTCCAGATCATTTATGTATATCACAAACAACAGTGGTCCCAGCACGGATCCCTGGGGAACACCACTGGTCCCAGTTCTCCATTTTGAGAAACTCCCTTCCACTACTACTCTCTGTCTCCTGTTGCCCAGCCAGTTCTTTATCCATCTAGCTAGTACACCCTGGACCCCGTGAGACTTCACTTTCTCCATCAGCCTACTATGGGGAACCTTATCAAACGCCTTACTGAAGTCCATGTATATGACATCCACAGCCCTTCCCCCATCAATCAACTTTGTCACTTCCTCAAAGAATTCTATTAAGTTGGTAAGACATGACCTTCCCTGCACAAAACCATGTTGCCGATAACTGATGAGCCCATTTTCTTCCAAATGGGAATAGATCCTATCCCTCAGTATCTTCTCCAGCAGCTTCCCTACCACTGACGTCAGGCTCACCGGTCTATAATTACCTGGATTATCCCTGCTACCCTTCTTAAACAAGGGGACAATATTATCAATTCTCCAGTCCTCCGGTACCTTACCCATGTTCAAGGATGCTACAAAGATATCTGTTAAGGCCCCAGCAATTTCCTCTCTCACTTCCCTCAGAAACCTGGGATAGATCCCATCCAGACCTGGGGACTTGTCCACCTTGATGTCTTTTAGAATACCCAACACATCCTCCCTCCTTATGCCGACTTGACCTAGAGTAATCAAACATCTATCCCTAAACTCATGTCCCTCTCCTCGGTGAATATCGATGCAAAGTACTCGTTAAGAATCTCACCCATTTTCTCTGACTCCACGCATAACTTTCCTCCTTTGTCCTTGAGTGGGCCAACCCTTTCTCTAGTTACCCTCTTGCTCCTTAACCCTGTTTGCTAAAGATATTTCATGACCCCTTTTAGCCCTCTTGATTCCTCGTTTCAGATTGGTCCTACATTCCCAATATTCTTCCAAAGCTTCATCTGTCTTCAATCGCCTAGACCTTATGTATGCTTCCCTTTTTCCTCTTAGCTAGTTTCACAATTTCACCTGTCATCCATGGTTCCCTAATCTTGCCATTTCTATCCCTCCATTTCACAGGGACATGTCTGTCCTGTGCTCTAATCAACTTCTCTTTAAAAGCCTCCCACATATCAAATGTGGATTTACCTTCAAACAGCTGCTCCCAATCCACATTCCCCAGCTCCTGCCGAATTTTGGTACAGTTGGCCTTCCCGCAATTTAGCACTCTTCCTTTAGGACCACTCTCGTCTTTGTCCATGAGTATTCTAAAACTTACGGAATTGTGATCACTATTCCCAAAGTAATCCCCGACTGAAACTTCAACCACCTGGCTGGGCTCATTCCCCAACACCAGGTCCACTATAGCCCCTTCCCGAGTTGGACTATTTACATTCTGCTTTAGAAAACCCTCCTGGATGCTCCTTACAAATTTTGTTCCATCTAGACCCCTGACACTGTATCCCAGTCAATGTTGGGAAAATTAAAATCTCCTATCACCACCACCCTGTTGCTCCTATATCTTTCCATAATCTGTTTACATATTTGTACCTCTATCTCACGCTCACTGTTGGGAGGTCTGTAGTACAGCCCCAACATTGTTACTGCACCCTTCCTATTTCTGAGCTCTGCCCATATCGCCTCACTGCCCGAATCCGCCAGAGTGCCCTCCTTCAGCACAGCTGTGATAAGCTCTCTGACCAGTAATGCAACTCCTCCACCTCTTTTACCTCCCTCTCTATCGCGCCTGAAACACCGATATCCTGGGATATTTAGTTGCCAATCATGCCCTTCCCTCAACCAAGTCTCAGTAATAGCAATAACATCATACTCCCAGGTACTAATCCAAGCCCTAAGTTCATCTGCATTACCTACTACACTTCTGTTTAAGAAGGGTAGCAAGGATAATCCAGGGAACTACAGGCCGGTGAGCCTTACTTCAGTGGTAGGGAAATTACTGGAGAGAATTCTTCGAGACAGGATCTACTCCCATTTGGAAGCAAATGGACGTATTAGTGAGAGGCAGCGTGGTTTTGTGAAGGGGAGGTCGTGTCTCACTAACTTGATAGAGTTTTTCGAGGAGGTCACTAAGATGATTGATGCAGGTAGGGCAGTGGATGTTGTCTATATGGACTTCAGTAAGGCCTTTGACAAGGTCCCTCATGGTAGACTAGTACAAAAGGTGAAGTCACACGGGATCAGGGGTGAGCTGGCAAGGTGGATACAGAACCGGCTAGGTCATAGAAGGCAGAGAGTAGCAATGGAAGGATGCTTTTCTAATTGGAGGGCTGTGACCAGTGGTGTTCCACAGGGATCAGTGCTGGGACCTTTGCTCTTTGTAGTATATATAAATGATTTGGAGGAAAATGTAACTGGTCTGATTAGTAAGTTTGCAGACGACACAAAGGTTGGTGGAATTGCGGATAGCGATGAGGACTGTCAGAGGATACAGCAGGATTTAGATTGTTTGGAGACTTGGGCGGAGAGATGGCAGATGGAGTTTAATCCGGACAAATGTGAGGTAATGCATTTTGGAAGGTCTAATGCAGGTAGGGAATATACAGTGAATGGTAGAACCCTCAAGAGTATTGCAAGTCAGAGAGATCTAGGTGTACAGGTCCACAGGTCACTGAAAGGGGCAACACAGATGGAGAAGGTAGTGAATAAGGCATATGGCATGCTTGCCTTCATTGGCTGGGGCATTGAATATAAGAATTGGCAAGTCATGTTGCAGCTGTGTAGAACCTTAGATGGGCCACACTTGGAGTATAGTGCTCAATTCTGGTCGCCACACTACCAGAAGGATGTGGAGGCTTTAGAGAGGGTGCAGAAGAGATTTACCAGAATGTTGCCTGGTATGGAGGGCATTAGCTATGAGGAGCGGTTGAATAAACTTGGTTTGTTCTCACTGGAACGAAGGAGGTTGAGGGGAGACCTGATAGATGTCTACAAAATTATGAGGGGCATAGACAGAGTGGATAGTCAGAGGCTTTTCCCCAGGGTAGAGGGGTCAATTACTAGGGGGCATAGGTTTAAGGTGAGAGGGGCAATGTTTAGAGTAGATGTACGAGGCAAGTTTTTTACGCAGAGGGTAGTTGGTTCCTGGAACTCGCTACCGGAGGAGGTGGTGGAAGCAGGGACGATAGTGACATTTAAGGGGCATCTTGACAAATACATGAATAGGATGGGAATAGAGGGATACGGACCCAGGAAGTGTAGGAGATTGTAGTTTAGTCGGGCAGCATGGTCGGCACGGGCTTGGAGGGCCGAAGGGCCTGTTCCTGTGCTGTACATTTCTTTGTTCTTTGTTCCTGCATTAAAACAAATGCACCTCAGATCACCAGTCCCTTTGCGTTCATCATCTGCTCCCTGCCTACTCTTCTCCTTAGTCACGCTGACTTCATGATCTAGTTCCTTCAGGCTTTAGTTACTACCTCCTTACTGTCCTCTAACCTCCTCATTTGGTTCCCATCCCCCTGCCACATTAGTTTAAAACCTCCCAAACAGCGTTAGCAAAAGCACCCCCAAGGACATTGGTTCCAGTCCGGCCCAGGTGTAGACCATCCAATTTGTAGTAGTCCCACCTCCCCCAGAACCGGTCCCAATGTCCCAAAAATCTGAATCCCTCCCTACTGCACCATATCTCAAGCCACGCATTCATCCTGCCTATTCTTTCATTTCTACTCTGACTACCACGTGGCACTGGTAGCAATCCTGAGATTACTACCTCTGAGGTCCGACTTTTTAACTTGGCTCATAACTCCCTAAATTCTGCTTGTAGGACCTCATCCCATTTTTTAACTATATCATTGTTGCTTATATGCACCACGACAACTGGCAATTCACCCTCCCCCTTCAGAATGTTCTGCAGCCGATCTGAGACATCCCTGACCCGTGCACCTGGGAGGCAACATACCATTCGGGAGTCTCGTTTTCGACCACAGAACCGCCTATCCACTACCCTTACAATTGAATTCCCTATGACTATAGCCCTTCCACTCTTTTTCCCGCCCTTCTGCACAGCAGAGCCAGCCACGGTGCCATGAACCTGGCTAGTGCTGCCTTCCCCTGGTGAGCCATCACCCCTAACAGTATCCAAAACGGTATACCTGTTTTGGAGGGAGATGACCGCAGTGGACACCTGCACTGCGCCTTCCTGCTTTTTCTCTGCCTTTTGGTCACCGATTCCCTTTCTCCCTCAGCAATCTTAATTTGCGGTGTGACCAATTCGCTAAACGTGCTATTCACGACCCCCTCAGCATCACGGATGCTCCAAAGTGAGTCCATCCGCAGCTTCAGAGCTGTCATGCGGTCTAACAATAGCTGTAGCTGGACAAATTTCCCGCAGGTGAAGGAGCCAGGGACATCAGCCACGTACCTGAGCTCCCACATTGAGCAAGAGGAACATAACACGGGTCTGAGATCTCCTGTCTTAAGCTTAACTTAGTCCAACTATGGAGACTTCCGGGTGTGGCGATGACCAGCTAAGTCGCACGTTTCGGCACCTCCCATTTTAACGGACCTTTGGGCTCTTATCGGGAGCCCCAAAGGCAATTTTCAAAGGCTAAACCCACTGTGAGGCGATATAGAAAGGAGTCCCCCCGGATGTGAATGGACAGAAGAGATAATAGTGGCCAGATTGCGGAGGATCCTCTGGAGCAGCGGCAAAGAAGGGAAGTGAGAAGCAAGATGGCGGCGGAGGGAGGCCAGTTGGTATGGGGCCTGGAACAGCAGGAGTTCCTCCGGCGATGTGTGGAGGAGCTCAAGAAGGAGGTGCTGGCGCCGATGCTGCAGGCGATTGAGGGGTTAAAGGAGGCGCAGAAGACCCAAGAGATGGAGCTCCGTGGAGTGAAGGCAAAAGCTGCCGAAAATGAGGACGAGATACAGGGCTTGGTGGTGAAGACGGAGACGCACGAGGCACTGCATAAGAGGTGTATGGAGAGACTGGAAGCCCTGGAAAATAGCTCGAGGAGGAAGAACTTAAGAATCTTGGGTCTTCCCGAAGGGGCAGAGGGAGCGGACGTTGGGGTGTATGTGAGCACGATGCTCCATACCTTAATGGGAGCTGGGGCCCCCTGGAAGTGGAGGGAGCGTATCGAGTCCTCGTGAGAAGACCAAAGGCAGGAGAAATACCTCGAGCAATAGTGGTGAGGTTCCACCGCTACAAGGACAGGGAGATGGTCCCGAGATGGGCGCAAAAGACACGGAGCAGCAGGTGGGAGAACGCGGTGATCCGCGTGTATCAGGATTGGAGTGCGGAGGTGGCGAGAAGGAGGGCGAGAGGAAAGTGAAGTTCGGAATGTTGCAGCCGGCAAGACTGTGGGTTACACACCAGGGTAAACACCACTACTTCGAGACGGCAGAAGAGGCGTGGACATTTATCGAAGAGGAGAAGTTGGACTAGATTGGAGAAAGAGTGTTTGAAATGAAGTAGTGAGGTGGTGGCAAGGGACTGTGAATCAGATGGGATGGGGGGGGGAGAAATTTCTTTCCCCTCGAAGGGGGGACACACACACGAAGAAATGTGGGTGCCGGTGGGGAAGGGGAGGGGGGAGAGGGAGCTGCGCCATCGGGGCGGGGCCGAGAGGGAAGCGCGGGCTTTGTCCCCGCGCTATGGAAATTGTGGCGGGAAAAGGGGGCGCAGGAAGGAGGGGGCCTCACATAATGGGAGGCTAAGGATAAACGGGGGAAGCCGAGGTCAGCCAGAGTTTGCTGACTTCCGGAAGCAATATGGGGGGAGCAACTAAGCTAGAGAGGGATCTAGCGGAGGGGGGGGGGTTAACTGGGTTGCTGCTGCTAAGGGGAAGGGGGAGCTGTTACGGGATGGGATGGTCGGGACGGGAGGGCGCCATCGGGGGGAAAAGCGGGTGCGTGGGAACCGGGTGAGGAGCTGGTCTATAAAAGGGGGTGGCTAGTTGACGAGGGGGGGGGCGGTAAAGAGCCCCCCAACCCAGTTGATCACGTGGAACATGAGAGGGTTGAACGGGCTGATTAAGAGGGCAAGGGTACTTGCGCACCTAAAGAAGCTAAAGGCAGACGTGGTCATGCTTCAGGAGTCGCACCTGAAACTGGCGGATCAGGTCAGATTAAGGAAAGGATGGGTGGGACAGGTATTCCACTCGGGCCTGGATGCGAAAAATAGAGGGGTGGCTATACTGGTGGGGAAACGGGTATTGTTTGAGGCGAAGAACATAGTGGCGGACAGTGGGGGTAGATACGTGATGGTGAGTGGCAGACTGCAAGGTGAGGCGGTGGTGCTGGTGAATGTATATGCCCCGAACTGGGATAACGCGAACTTTATGAAGCGTATGTTGGGGCGCATCCCGGACCTGGAGATGGGAAAGTTGGTAATGGTGGGGGGACTTCAACACGGTGCTGGACCCAGGGCTGGACCGGTCCAGATCTAGGACCGGGAGGAGGCCGGCAGCGGCCAAGGTGTTAAGGACTTTTTGGAGCAGATGGGAGGAGTGGATCCCTGGAGATTTATTAGGCCAAGGAGTAAAGAGTTTTCCTTCTTCTCCCATGTCCACAAAGTGTACTTCCGGATAGACTTCTTTGTCCTGGGAAGGGCGCTGATCCCGAAGGTGGCAGGAACGGAGTATTCGGCTATAGCCATTTCAGATCATGCCCCACATTGGGTAGATCTGGAAGTAGGAGAGGAAAAGGAACAGCGCCCACTCTGGAGATTAGATATGGGACTGTTGGCGGACGAGGGGGTATGTGTAAGGGTGAGGGGATGTATTGAAAGGTACCGAGAGATTAATGATGACGGAGAGGTCCAGGTGGGAGTGGTCTGGGAGGCGCTGAAGGCGGTGGTTAGAGGGGAGCTGATCTCCATAAGGGCTCATAAGGGGAAACAAGAGGGTAAAGAAAGGGAGAGATTGTTGAGGGAGATTTTGAGGGTGGATAGGCAATATGCGGAGGCTCCAGATGAAGAGCTATAC
The DNA here is from genome assembly GCF_047496885.1 of Scyliorhinus torazame. Lineage (NCBI taxonomy): Eukaryota > Metazoa > Chordata > Chondrichthyes > Carcharhiniformes > Scyliorhinidae > Scyliorhinus > Scyliorhinus torazame. Next base: position 167,911,115 of record NC_092714.1, on the reverse strand, counting down.
AGGGAAAGACGGAGATTGCTCACGGACTTTGACTTGTTGACCACGGGTAAGGTGGAGGCACAATGGAGGAAGGCACAGGGAGTGCAGTATGAATATGGAGAGAAGGCGAGCCGGCTGCTGGCCCAACAACTTAGGAAGAGGGGGGCGGCGAGAGAGGTCGGAGGGGTTAGAGACGAGGAGGGAAAGATGGAACGGGGAGCGGAGAGGGTGAACGGGGTGTTTAAGGTATTTTATGAGAGGCTATATAAGGCTCAACCCCCGGAAGGGAAAGAGGGAATGATGCGTTTCCTAGACCAGCTGGAGTTCCCGAAGGTTGAGGAACAGGAGATGACAGGACTGGGAGCGCAGATTGAGGTGGTAAAAGGAATTGGGAACATGCAGGCAGGGAAGGCCCCGGGTCCGGATGGGTTCCCGGTGGAGTTCTATCGGAAATACGTGGACCTGCTGGCCCCACTTCTGACGAGAACCTTTAATGAGGCTAGGGAAAGGGGGACGCTACCCCCGACGATGTCGGAGGCGACGATAGCGCTGATCCTGAAAGGAGACAAAGACCCGCTGCAGTGCGGGTCATACAGGCCTACTTCCCTCTTGAACGTAGATGCCAAGCTTTTGGCCAAGGTGATGGCGACGAGGATAGAGGACTGTGTCCCTGGGGTGGTGCATGATGATCAAACTGGGTTTGTTAAAGGGAGGCAATTGAATGCTAATATCCGGAGGCTGCTGGGGGTGATGATGATGCCCCCACCGGAGGGGGAGGCGGAGATAGTGGTGGCGATGGATGCAGAGAAAGCATTTGATCGAGTGGAGTGGGACTACCTGTGGGAAGTACTGAGGAGATTTGGATTTGGAGAGGGGTTCATTAGATGGGTTCAGCTCCTGTACAGGGCCCCGGAGGCAAGTGTGATTACAAATAGGCAACGATCCGACCACTTCCGACTATATAGGGGTACAAGACAGGGATGTCCCCTGTCCCCGTTACTGTTTGCGTTGGCAATTGAGTCACTGGCCATAGCGCTGAGGGGCTCCAGGAAGTGAAGGGGGGTACTTAGAGGAGGAGAAGAGCATCGGGTGTCATTATACGCGGATGATTTGTTGTTGTATGTCGCGGACCCAGTGGAGGGGATGCCTGAGATAATGCAGACACTCAGGGAGTTTGGAGAATTTTCAGGATATAAATTGAATATGGGGAAGAGTGAACTGTTATTGATGCATCCCAGGGAACAGGGCAGGGGAATAGACGATTTACCATTGAGGAGGGTAACAAGGGATTTCCGGTATTTGGGGATCCAGGTGGCCAGGAACTGGGGAACCTTGCATAAGCTTAACTTGGCACGACTGGTAGAGCAGATGGAAGAGGACTTTAGGAGGTGGGACATGGTGCCCCTGTCATTGGCGGGCAGGGTGCAGGCGGTTAAAATGGTGGTCCTTCCGAGGTTTCTTTTTGTGTTCCAGTGCCTCCCTGTACTGATTACAAAGGCCTTTTTTAAAAAGGTGGACAAGAGTATTATGAGCTTTGTGTGGGCTGGAAAGACCCCAAGAGTAAAGAGAGGGTTCCTGCAGCGCAGTAGGGACAGAGGGGGACTGGCACTGCCGAGTCTAAGTGATTATTATTGGGCCGCCAATGTGTCAATGATATGTAAGTGGATGAGGGAAGGGGAAGGAGCGGCGTGGAAAAGACTGGAGATGGCGTCCTGTAGGAGAACTAGCCTAAAAGCACTGGCGACGGCGCCGTTGCCGTTCTCCCCGAAAAAATACACCACAAACCCAGTGGTGGTGGCAACTCTGAAAATTTGGGGGCAGTGGAGATGACATAAGGGAGTGACGGGTGCCTCAGTGTGGTCCCCGATAAGGAACAATCATAGGTTCATCCTTGGAAGGATAGATGGGGGATTTAAATCTTGGCAGCGAGCAGGAATTGCGAAATTGAAGGACTTGTTCTTCGACGGGACGTTCGCGAGTCTGGGAGCACTGACAGAAAAATATGGGCTGCTACCTGAGAATGCATTTCGCTCTATGCAAGTGAGGGCATTTGTGAGGCAACAGGTGAGGGAATTTCCGCAGCTCCCGGCGCAAGAGATCCAGGACAGAGTGATTTTGGGGGCATGGGTGGGTGATGGCAGGGTGTCAGATATATGTAGGGAAATGAGAGACGAGGGGGAGACGATGGTGGAGGAGCTGAAGGGAAAATGGGAGGAGGAGCTGGGGGAAGAGATAGAGGAGGGGCTGTGGGCAGATGCCCTAAGTAGGGTAAACTCTTCGTCCTCGTGTGCCAGGCTCAGCCTGATACAATTCAAGGTTCTACACAGGGCGCATATGGCTGGAGCAAGGCTGAGTAGATTTTTTGGAGTGGAGGATAGGTGCGGGAGATGCGCGGGAAGCCCGGCGAACCACACCCACATGTTCTGGTCATGTCCGGTATTGCATGGGTTCTGGGTGGGTGTGGCAAAAGTGATTTCAAAGGTGGTGGGGGTCCGGGTCGAACCAGGCTGGGGGTTGGCTATATTTGGGGTTGCAGATGAGCCGGGAGCGCAGGAGGCGAGAGAGGCTGATGTTTTGGCCTTTGTGTCCCTAGTAGCCCGGCGAAGGATTCTACTTATGTGGAAAGAAGCTAAACCCCCGGGCGTGGAGGCCTGGATAAACGACATGGCAGGGTTCATAAAATTGGAGCGGATAAAGTACGCACTAAGAGGTTCGGCTCAAGGGTTCACCAGGCGGTGGCAATCGTTCCTCGACTACCTCGCAGAGCGATAAGGGAAAATAGGAAAGGTAGCAGCAGCAACCCAGGGGGGGGGGGGGGGGGGGGGAGGACTCATTTGGGTCCTCAGGGGTTTTATGTGTGTGTTTATATATTAGTTATTTATATTAGATTTTACGAAGTTACTATTTTAGTTACTATTTCTGTTGTTTCTTATTTTGTTGTTGGCAGTTGCTGTTAGTTAGCATATTATTTATTTAAAAAACGATCAATGTATATATTATTACAAAGTTGTAAAATGGGAAATTTTTGTTTTAGTTTGATCGAAAAACTTTAATAAAATATATTTTTTTAAAAACTTAGTCCAACTATAATATAAAATAATAGATAAATGAAAAAAAAAATAGAATTAGAAAAACCTTACCTTATCAACACACCTCAGGGAAAAGAAACACTACTTACCAGTCACCAGCCAATCACTTACCTGCTGGCTGTGACGTCACGGTTCAACTTCTTTCTACTTCTACCTGCCATCGAGTCTCCCTCTTTACCTTTACTCGGCTGGGATCCTTACAGTGATTGGTTTTTTTTGGCTAGAGGAGGAGGTAGGGAGGGAAACACTGAAGAAGTGTCTGGGGTTTAACTGTCACTTGACACAGCTCCTCCACAAACCACCTTCTGGATACAGTGACCGCAATGCACTGATGCACATTTTCCCTGCCACAGCCTATCAGTGGCTCCACTCTGCTGCCCTCTGCTGGATGCTTGCCTTCACTTGAACACCGAGGATGTCTTGCTCAGGTACACCTTCTGGATACAGTGACCGCAATGCACTGATGCAAATTTTCCCCACAACAGCCAATCAGCGGCTCCGCTCTGCTGCCCTCTGCTGGATTCCCTTGTGGTACCAGATAAACCTCCCTCATTCCCTTGCGGTACCAGATAAACCATGATCCAGTACAGATGCCACATAGTCTCTCTGCTCATCTGCAATCATCATAGGCACACCCGGTCCTCGAAGGACAGGCTGTGCCGATATATATGAGGTCTGATGCAACGCCTCCCGGCCTGTTGGGTGGGCGGCTCTCCATCGCCACCAGCTGGCTCCTGCTCCTCTGGGGCAGGCTCCTGTTCTGCTGGGTGCTCCCTGAGCAGCTCTTGCATGTGCAGCCCCAGTGCATCTGCCAGGACTGCGGCGGCAAGGCAGATGCCAACCTCACCCAACTGTACTCCAAACTCCATTTTCTGCAGTGGGGCAGCACCATGGGTGGGTGCACTGAGGGTGCCAACACCTGGTGGCTACTGGCTGTGTTGGGCCGCGCACGTCCCGTTAATGGGGCAGCTGTGGTCTAGGGGTTCCTGGGGGGTCGCCTGGGGGCACCCATATGGCCGGTGAAACTCTGCACATTCACGGAACATTGTTGGCAGTCAGTGGGGCGCGCAGCCAGATGACTGCCATGCAGGCCATGGCTATAGCGGTCTGTGCCTGTCCACCCCGGACCCGAGGGGGGGGGACACTGACATCTCAACCCTTCTCCTGTCGCCCCCCCCCTGCTACTCCCTCCAGCCCTGGCTGATGCCCCCCCATCCAGCGGCACAGTCTACCGTTGAGCCTTTGAAGACTTTACCTACCTCCTCTCACTCCCATGTCAGTCAAGGTGCCCAGTCTCCGTTTTTAAATACCACAAGTGAACCTCGCCATTGTCACTTCCGCCCGGTGGAGACCGAGAATCACGGGAGCTGGAGACAACTGGGCCGGGCCCGTTAATGAGATGCTAACGGCCGTTACTGTACAATTTGCATGCGTGGGGCATGTAACGCATTCATGTCACTGTCGAGGAACCAGAGCATGACGTTCCCCTGGTTCCCGGTGCCAACCATAATGTTCAGCTGATGCCGTATTCTCTGCCTGATTATGGTTCGTGATTGTGGCATTGACTGATGGAGAATCCAGTCCTCGGTTCCTTTGCACTCAGTCTCACACACATCCTGACTTAATGAATCAAATCACAAAAGCACAGGTCATAGCAACCCGCTGAGCCATGTAGGGGCTTCACTTTGAGGCCAAATCCTGCCTGGCTCAGGTCCCAGTCTCAATGAGTTGCCGTATCACTGAGCTTCTGATTGGTGATTCACGATGTTCTCGACAGCACTAACAGAAGCATTTATATATGTGATGTGCAGGCACAACATTACCCAGCACGATGGCACTGGGAGATCTTCCTACCGTGATGCCCTTTAGGGAGGGAAATCCAGCACCCTGACTTGATCCTGCCTACATGTGACTCCAGACCCACAGCAATGTGGCTGATTACTTACTGCCCTCTGAATTCGACCAGCAAACCACTTGGTTGTATCAAACTGTGACAGAAAAGGTGAAGCTGTTCGACTTGGTGAATCCGATGGACTACAACTGTTCAAGAAAGCAGCTTGTCACCTTCTCAAGGACGATTATGGATGGGCAGTAAATGACGGCCTAGCCAGAAATGTTCATATTCCATGAAAGAACAAAAAAAAGGTCTCACTATGCCCACCTTCCATGGAGATTTGTGGATTTGTGGTGCTGGCTAAGATGTAATTGAGAGAATCTAAGGTCAGAAGGAGCAAAGAGTCTGTGGACCATTACCAGAGATAGGCCATGTATAATCACAGCCTCATGACCCAGCAACCTCACTCTGCCATCAGTATTTAAACAGCTCACTAATCTTTGCTCAATGCCCCGTTATAGATGGTCATAGGTAATAAGATCACCACAAAGTCACACACCATCCTTGGGCGGGTAATATTACACACCGAAAGAACCATCGCCCTAGATTAATTTTCAATACTAGAAATTTGAGCACGTAATTCAGGTTGATTTTGAAGTTTGCTAGACTGAATTGCCTTGTTCAATAAACCTTCTAAAATTTCCCAACCTTGACGACCCAGGTTCTCATGAAATATAAGCTGGCTGATAAAATTTCACAGACCTGGAATGTTAACCCTGTTTTTCTGTCTACAGATACTTCCAACCTGCTAAGTATTTCTAGAATTTTTGTATTTTCCAAAATTCAGGCCTGAAATCTGCCCCCGTGGGACAGGTGCACCAGGTGGGTGCAAAACGCACATCCTCTGGCAATTGGGCCGGAACGTGATTTCACACTGCTCGGCCGATTAAATTGTGTCTAAATGAACAAAGAGAAGAACAATTTCCTCTGATGGGGTGGGGGGGGGGTTCAGATATAGGTTAGCTGTGATCTAATGATACTTAACTCAAAATGCTGAATAGGGTCCTCTTGTTCCTGTGGTCTGCATCCTGGGGGCGGCACGGTGGGACAGTGGTCGACTGGTTGGCATTGCTGCCTCACAGCGCCAGAGACCCAGGTTCAATTCTGGCCTTGGGTGACTGACTGCACTTTCTCCCCGTGTCTGCGTGGGTTTCCTTTGGGAGTTCCGATTTGTGGATTGGCTATGCTAAAATTTGCCGCTTAGTGTTTCGGGATGTGCAGGTTAGGTGGGGTTACGGAGATAGGGCGGGTGAGTAGGCCTAGGTAGGGTGCTCTTTCAGAGGGTCGATGCAGACTCAATGGGCCAAATGACCTCTTTCTGCACTGTAAGGATTCTATGGCCCTGTAAACGCAGCCCACGTATCATCACCAGGGGCTGCTTTAGCACAGTGGGCTAAACAACTGGCTTGTAATGCAAAACAAGGCCAGAAGCGCAGGTTCAATTCCCATACCGTCCTCCCTGCACAGGCGCCAGAATGTGGCAACTAGGGGCTTTTCACAGTAATTTCATTGAAACCTACTTGTGACAATAAGCTATTATTATCATCACCCAACATCGAGTTTCCTCATTCTCGTCAACACAAAAAATATTATTGCGTAAATCCTTTGGCATTGGACACCAGGAACCTGTGGAATATATGTATGTTGGCAACTGGCTGTTTTTTGCACAATTGATGCTGTCATTATATTAATAGACATGACTGGGAGCTAATACCTGTCACATATAAATGCCAAGCCCTGCACACACCCTCAGTCTGGCTGTGGATGTGCTTCACTCTCTGTGTCTCCAGTCTCGCTCAGTACAGCTCCTTCACTGTCAGACATGGCAACATATTCCCGTTATCTACTCACCCTCACCTGCCTCTTCCTCGATTCAACCTCCGCTTGTAAGTACACAGACATTTCTGTTACTCTTCAAAGTTTTTGAGAAAAAAGTTAACAAAACACTTGTATTGAGAAAAAATCATTTTGGAGTGCTTCTCTCACAGTCAATATGATAAAGATATTGGCCGGGATTCTCAGTCCAGCGAGGTCGGAATTGCGAAACGCGATCGGGCGGAGAATCGGGGGAGAGTGGAAAATGGTGGCCAGAGCTGGGCACCGATGGAATGCTACGCTGCTGTGCCCTGACAGTGCTGTCAATGCATTCTACTTTGCACGTACAGTAAATGCAGTTGACATATTATTAATGGGCCCGACCCCGGCATTCTCCGGGGCTCCCGCAATGCTCCACCTCTCCCAGGAGGAATTACTGACGGTGAGTTTCACTTGTCGTTTTAAAACTTGGGAAACAGGTGCCGTGGCTGCTGAGGGTGAGAGAGTTCCCAGAAGCACGACTGTGAGCTGTTGGTCCTGCCACTTGTGGGGTTGGCTGGGATATGCGTCTTCCAGGGCTGGGGGAAACGGGTGGGGGGGGGGGGGGCGCGGATCAGCAGGAGGTGACCAATGGGTGGGCCATGGTGTTGGGGTGAACCTCCCGGGACCGGTTTAGCATCATAGATATCATAGTATTTACAGTGCAGAAGGAGGTCATTCGGCCCATCGGGTCTGCACCGGCCATTTGAAAGATCACCCTACTTAAGTCCACACCTCCACTCTATCCCCATAGCCCAGTAACCCCACATAACACTTTTGGACACTAAGGGCAATTGAGCATGGCCTATCCACCTAACTTGCACATCTTTGGACTGTGGGTGAAAACCGGAGCACCCGGAGGAAACCCACGCAGACATGGGGAGAACATGCAGACTCCGCACAGACAGTGAACCAAGCCGGGAATCGAACCTGAGACCGTGGAGCTGTGAACCAATAGTGCTAGCCACTGTGCTACAGTGGTGCCCACTTGCAGGGCTGGCTGGGGAGCGTGTCCCAGGGTGTCCAGGCATGGACCCCCATTGCCGGGGCATGCACTGGCCACCACCCCCGCACTCCACACCCACTCTCCACCTTGTAGTGATCTGTACATCTGTACATACATCTGTACATACACCAGGGACTGCAGACAGATGGAACAGCCACAGCATCACTAGAGGGCATCAGAGACGGGTATAAAGGGTCCAGCCCAAGGTAGGATCCGCCTCTTTCAGAAGCACAGGGCTAGGGAGCAGCATCAGCAGACAGAGACAGCTCAGCATAGGCAGCGTAACTTAGCTTCACTGGTCATACCTCTTGACTGTATTAAATCTAGTTAAGCTCTGGAAACAGAACAAACCTACTGAATAAAGTATTTGTGTTAACTGGAAGTCTACAATCTTTATTCAGACTTAGAGAATAATATATGATACCAGGAGTGATTTCAGAAAGTTAGCTAGACACCAGCAAGAGAAGAAAAACTTAAATCGGATATTCGGCTGTGGAAGACTTCACAGCAAATGGACCCTTGACGACTAACTGATTCAATGGAACTTGTTGGAACTCCATGGCACCAGGAAACCACCGGTAATTTAAGTTATAACTGGAAAATGTTTGAACAGATGTTCCAAATATTTATCACAGCGAATGATTTAAGCCATGCCTCTGATGCAACAGAAATAGCCCTATTTCTCTCAACAGGAGGGCATGGAGCTAGAGAAATCGATAATTGCTTTAATTACTTAGAAGATGAAGACAAATCCAAAGTAGAAATCATACTCAAAAAATTTGCTAAATGCTGTAACAGTCAGGCTGGTGAGATGCTGGAAAGATTTAACTCTTGTCAGAGAAACGGAGGGCCCATCTCTGATTTTATTACAAATCTCAAGTTAATACCACAAGGCTGTGATTATGCTGATTTCAGAGACACTGTGATAATGCATCAATTAATTTTTGGACTATCTGATAAAAATTTGAGGGAATTTGAGATGCTTATTACAAAATAAGCATCTAACTCTAGAAATTGCTATACAAAAATGCCTTGCTCATGACCAAAAACAAAATCAATACTGTCAGTCGTTACAAACACAGAATCAGTGTCTAGAAAAGAAAATCGGAAAAAACGGCGCCACAACTTACCACGAGGCAGAGACAGGATTGAAGGAAGTTCTGAGCGGCAGCCATCTTGAGGAAGGAGACGCACATGCGTAGTTGTGCTAAGAGCGCACAGTAAAGGAAACTCGAATTGCACACGTGACGTCACTAGCGTCATGACGTCAGATGACCAGGACCACACCCACTTAAAAGGGAAATGCACGAAAATGAACAAAAATAAATTTAAAGCTGCAACACCCAATTTTCTTGCCTCAAAAGACAGAACAATGCCCGAACTTACGCCAGCAGTTAAAAATAACTTTCACAACACCCTGGAACAAGCAGTTAGCACCGCCCTAGAAGATGATATGGTCCTTGTAGACTATCACTCAGACGAAGATTTCATCTTGGGAGATGGCTACCCCAGTACCAAATCCGAACCGCTACTAGAGGTGTTGGACCGTGAAAACCCCGATGGTGAGTTCTTCGGATTGGAGAATCTTCAGCCCAGCATATATGACATCCCAACTCGTGAGTGCAGGATTATGCTGCGGCCTGATGCCAAGAAACAGAGAGTGGTCCACGCCCCATGAAGGGTCCCAGCCTCCACACAAGAAGATGATTTGTTCATTGAACATGAAGAGAACGATCACAACTCCGAAACAGAAAGCGATGATTTGTCCAACGAAACAATACACACAATACTGCTCAGACATGGCCGGGTTATTCGGAGATCCTGATCACAGCATCAGCAACACAGTTGAAAAGCTCAATACGACTCTTCTCATGTTAGATGAATCCAATACCATGATGCCATGGCAGATCGTCAGTACATTGGATGACAGCAATACCCAAGATGAAGACGACGCCACACTGAGAGCACAGAACGACTCCGTTGAGAGAGCACAGATCGACTCTACAGCGAGAACATTGCACGACTCCACAAAGAGAGCGATGACAGACTCCACAGAGAGAGCGATGACAGACTCCACAGAGAGAGCGATGACAAACTCCATAAACAGAGTGATGACAGACTTCACAGAGAGAGCGATGACAGACTCCACAGAGAGAGCGATGAAGGACTCCACAGAGAGAGCGATGAAGGACTCCACAAAGAGAGCGACAGAAGCCTCCACAAAGAGAGTGACGCAATCCTCCACAGACAGCTCAGTGACAGACTCACAAATGGAAGCAAGCAAACACTCCATTGCGAACGCCATGCATGTACAAGACCATGAAGATCTATCAAGCTTATTTGAGCCACCAGAAGAAGACACTGAATGTCTACCCACTGTATGTGAGACAAGTGTCGAAGAAATCACAATTCCTATTCAGGATGTGCAGGATCACAGCGAGACTACATATCTCAGCTCGTCTATACAGAAGCACTCAATAATCAGAGGACGGCCCCTCATGAGTCCAGAGAGACCACGTCGATAGAAATCTTGAAGATTTTGACTCCAAAAGAGGAGCACCAAGAGTCCAGAGAGACCACGTCGATAGAAATCTTGAAGACCACAACCCACAACAAAATGAAATCGTGAAGATTTTGACTCCAGAAGAGGAGCACAAAGAGATCACAGATGATTCAAATGAATCTGAAATGACAGCAAAAGAGGAGCACCAAGAAATCAATGATGATTCAAGTGAACCAGAAATGACTCTAGAAGAGGAGTACCAAGTAAGCAAAGAAGAGGAATCGAATCCACTACAAATGACTGATGTCACCAACATCAATGCAACATCAGATCATTCTCACAATTATCAAGAAAATATGCTCAATGTAGCAGAGACCACAAAGGACACTGACACCAATAACTGTGACAATGACTCAAATCATCCACATGGCACACTCATTGAGCGCAACAAGAACAACAAAAACCGCAAGAAGCACATCAGAAACAAGAACAACAACAGCAATAACAAAAACAACAGGCAGCGCAACAGGAACAACAAAAGCAACAAGAAGCATCCCAGAAACAACAAGCATGACAAGAAAAAGAGCAAGAATAAAAGCGAAAACAACGAACACAAAATCAACAAGCGTGACAAAAAGAACATCAAGAACGACAACAACAAGAACACCAATGAAAACAACAAAGACAGAAACGACACAAACAACAACAATGAAACAACGACCTGTACAACATGGTACAACTCTGCACATGAAGGACAATGCCACAGCACACTGCGAAACAATGACAAGACTACAAACATGCCATGGCATGATAAAGAATCTCACAAATTCACATCTGCTCCAGAACAAACAAGCAAAACAGCTTTCACGAACGATGACATACAGAATCAATACCACAAACACAGGAAAAAGTCGAGGTCAGACAACGGTGCGACACAGAATCGCTACCCGCAATCAAATGGAACAGGGGGAAAAGGTGTCCACATCATCAAAAGGCTCATCAGCAAAGCAGCCGAGTCATGTTCTGACATCAACCTAGCTCTGTTAGCGTACCGAGCAACCCCATTGAGCTCAGGACTGTCGCCAGCGCAAAGGCTCTTCGGCAGAGACATCCGGACAACCCTACCGGCAAAGCAATTCTGAGACCCCGGCAACGCACCGGTTCTCGATGACATGCGGGCACTATGCTCCAAACAAAAACTATACTATGATCAACATGCAATCCCACTCAAATCACTGACAATAGGTGATACCATCAGAATCAGGGACCCAGAAGGCGGATGGTCTGAGTCAGCCACGGTGATCAGGCAGGAGGCACCGCGGTCCTACATTGTCAAATCATCTGCGGGAGTACTTTATCGCCGTAATCGCCGGGATCTATTAGAGATTCGACCTACAACGCCAGTATTTCCCACACTGGACTTGACCGAGTCCATTTGTCCACAGGACGTTCCTCGCCACACAGCGCCAGTCAGTACTCTTGATGACATGAAAACATCATCCCCAACACCACCGTTACGACGCTCCAGCAGAAGCCGTAAGGCACCCGATCGGCTAGATTTGTGACAACACTTCAACACACGCACAAGACGAATATGGACATTTCTCACGATGGACTCACAACACAGTTAATTGTTTCTGTATTACTTTATCATTTTCACAGTGTGCAGATTTGCATATTCTCACCACTTGTTATGTACAGTTTTCTTGAGGCCAGTCTAGAAAACATGTCAAATAAAAGGGACGATGTAGTGATCTGATCATCTGTACATACATCTGCACATACACCAGGGACTGCAGACAGATGGAACAGCCACAACATCACTAGAGGGCATCAGAGACGGGTATAAAGGGTCCAGCCCAAGGTAGGATCCGCCTCTTTCAGAAGCACAGGGCTAGGGAGCAGCAGACAGAGACAGCTCAGCATAGGCAGCGTAACTTAGCTTCACTGGTCATACCTCTTGACTGTATTACATCTAGTTAAGCTCTGGAAACAGAACAAACACACTGAATAAAGTATTTGTGGCAACTGGAAGTCTACAATCTTTATTCAGACTTAGAGAATAATATACACCTCACCAACCCCACCCCCAAAACCAGTTTCCACCCGCCAGTGGGGCATCACGCAGCCAACCCAAGGGGGGTGCCCACTGTAGCCCCTACAGGAGGGCATCTAACAGCCACAGAGCGTACCAGTGGCATGGGTAGGGTCAGCCACTGGTACCCCTGGCAACAGGGATGGGCACCAGTGCCAGAGGCTCCCATGGTGCCGGGCACCGATGGGGCCAGGGGAGCGGTGTGGAGGACAGTGCCGGGTGAACAGCTGGGTGTGAGGATGGACGAGGGTAGGGGGGGAAGGGCACATGCAGGGACAGGGACTGCAGTGCAGGCCGGGTCCACTGTGTAGCCAATTGGACCTGGTTGGGCATGGGGTTACCATCATGCTAACATGTCTGACTTTCATCCCCTGCAGCCAACGGCTATCGGAATCCAACCAGGCATGGTTGCCATCGACCTGGCTGCAGCAGCTCTGGGGCATGCACTAAGGCTGTACGAGCAGGAGCTGCTCTCAGAGGACCACGCAGCAGCAGAGCTTCCCCAACGGAGCACGAAGCAGCCTGTCAGGATGGCGAGCCAGCCGCCCAACAGGCCAAGGAGGAGGTGGGAAGGAGGCACCGCATCAGGCCTCATGTTTACCACTGTAATGTTCCAGCACCTCCCCTGTGAGAGTCACTGGCACGGGCCCCACCATCTCCTCCACCATCAGGGTGCATGGTGGTCCTGGGCTACTAATGGGATGGAGGTGAGATTGGAGTGAACTACTGGGGCTCCCCCGCCTCCTGGCGCTGCCAGTCCTGTAGGTCCACTCTTGTCTTGACCAGGTCTCGAAGCTCACGGCCATGGAAAACAGTGATTGTGCCTCCTTCCTCTGGGACTGTGTCACATCACTCAGTGACTGTGCCTCCTCCCTGTGGGACTGTGCCACCTCCCTCTGGGACTGTGCTACATCACTCAGTGACTGTGCCACCTCCCTCTGGGACTGTCCCACCTCCCTCTGGGACTGTGCCACATCATTCAGTGACTGTGCCTCCTCCCTCTGGGACTGTGCCACATCACTCAGTGACTGTGCCTCCTCCCTCTGGGACTGTGCCACCTCCCTCTGGGACTGTGCCACATCACTCAGTGACTGTGCCTCCTCCCTCTGGGACTGTGCCACATCACTCAGTGACTGTGCCACCTCCGTCTGGGACTGTGCCACATCACTCAGTGACTGTGCCTCCTCCCTCTGGGACTGTGCCACATCACTCAGTGACTGTGCCTCCTCCCTCTGGGACTGTGCCACCTCCCTCTGGGACTGTGCCACATCACTCAGTGACTGTGCCTCCTCCCTCTGGGACTGTGCCACATCACTCAGTGACTGTGCCTCCTCCCTCTGGGATTGTGCCACATCACTGTGACTGTGCTCCCTCCCTCTGGGACTGTGCCACATCACTCAGTGACTGTGCCACCTCCCTCTGGGACTGTGTCACATCACTCAGTGACTGTGCCTCCTCCCTCTGGGATTGTGCCACATCACCGTGACTGTGCTCCCTTCCTCTGGGACTGTGCCACATCACTCAGCGACTGTGTCACCTCCCTCTGGGACTGTGCCACCTCCCTCTGGGACTGTGTCACATCACTCAGTGACTGTGCCACCTCCCTCTGGGACTGTGTCACATCACTCAGTGACTGTGCCACCTCCCTCTGGGACTGTGCCACCTGCCTCTGGGACTGTGCCACATCACTCAGTGACTGTGCCACCTCCCTCTGGGACTGTGCCTCCTTCCTCTGGGACTGTGTCACATCACTCAGTGACTGTGCCTCCTCCCTCTGGGACTGTGCCTCCTTCCTCTGGGACTGTGTCACATCACTCAGTGACTGTGCCACCTCCCTCTGGGACTGTGCCACATCACTCAGTGACTGTGCCTCCTTCCTCTGGGACTGTGCCTCCTTCCTCTGGGACTGTGCCACATCACTCAGTGACTGTGCCACCTCCCTCTGGGACTGTGCTTCCTCCCTCTGGGACTGTGTCACATCACTCAGTGACTGTGCCTCCTTACTCTGGGACTGTGCCACATCACTCAGTGACTGTGCCACCTCTCTCTGGGACTGTGCCTCCTTCCTCTGGGACTGTGTCACATCACTCAGTGACTGTGCCTCCTCCCTCTGGGACTGTGCCGCATCACTCAGTGACTGTGCCTCCTCCCTCTGGGACTGTCCCACATCACTCAGTGACTGTGCCTCCTCCCTCTGGGACTGTGTCACATCACTCAGTGACTGTGCCTCCTCCCTCTGGGACTGTGCCACTTCACTCAGTGACTGTGCCACCTCCCTCTGGGACTGTGCCTCCTCCCTCTGGGTCTGTGTCACATCACTCAGTGACTGTGCCTCCTTCCTCTGGGACTGTGCCTCCTCCCTCTGGGACTGTGCCACATCACTCAGTGACTGTGCCTCCTCCCTCTGGGACTGTGCCACATCACTCAGTGACTGTGCCTCCTTCCTCAGTGACTGTGCCACCTCCCTCTGGGACTGTGTCACATCACTCAGTGACTGTGCCTCCTCCCTCTGGGACTGTGCCACATCACTCAGTGACTGTGCCTCCTCCCTCTGGGACTGTGCCACATCACTCAGTGACTGTGCCTCCTCCCTCTGGGACTGTGCCACATCACTCAGTGACTGTGCCACCTCCCTCTGGGACTGTGCCACATAACTCTGGGACTGTGCCTCCTCCCTCTGGGACTGTGCCACATCACACAGTGACTGTGCCTCCTTCCTCTGGGACTGTGTCACATCACTCAGTGACTGTGCCGCCTCCCTCTGGGACTGTGCCTCCTCGCTCTGGGACTGTGTCACCTCCCTCTGGGACTGTGCCACCTCCCTCTGGGACTGTGCCACATCACTCAGTGACTGTGCCGCCTCCCTCTGGGACTGTGTCACATCACTCAGTGACTGTGCCGCCTCCCTCTGGGACTGTGCCTCCTCGCTCTGGGACTGTGCCACATCACTCAGTGACTGTGCCACCTCCCTCTGGGACTGTGCCACATCACTCAGTGACTGTGCCTCCTCCCTCTGGGACTGTGCCACATCACTCAGTGACTGTGCCTCCTTCCTCTGGGACTGTGCCTCCTTCCTCTGGGACTGTGTCACATCACTCAGTGACTGTGCCTCCTCCCTCTGGGACTGTGCCACATCACTCAGTGACTGTGCCTCCTCCCTCTGGGACTGTGTCACATCACTGTGACTGTGCTCCCTCCCTCTGGGACTGTGCCACATCACTCTGGGACTGTGCCTCCTCCCTCTGGGACTGTGCCACATCACTCAGTGACTGTGCCTCCTCCCTCTGGGACTGTGCCACATCACTCAGTGACTGTGCCTCCTCCCTCTGGGTCTGTGTCACATCACTCTCGGACTGTGCCTCCTCCCTCTGGGACTGTGCCACATCACTCAGTGACTGTGCCTCCTCCCTCTGGGACTGTGCCACATCACTCTCGGACTGTGCCTCCTCCCTCTGGGACTGTGCCACATCACTCAGTGACTGTGCCTCCTCCCTCTGGGACTGTGCCGCCTCCCTCTGGGACTGTGCCACATCACTCAGTGACTGTGCCTCCTCCCTCTGGGACTGTGTCACATCACTCAGTGACTGTGCCTCCTCCCTCTGGGACTGTGCCACTTCACTCAGTGACTGTGCCACCTCCCTCTGGGACTGTATCACATCACTCAGTGACTGTGCCTCCTCCCTCTGGGACTGTGCCACAGCACTCAGTGACTGTGCCTCCTCCCTCTGGGACTGTGTCACATCATTCAGTGACTGTGCCTCCTTCCTCTGGGACTGTGTCACATCCCTCAGTGACTGTGCCTCCTCCCTCTGGGACTGTGTCACCTCCCTCTGGGACTGTGTCACATCACTCAGTGACTGTGCCTCCTCCCTCTGGGACTGTGTCACCTCCCTCTGGGACTGTGTCACATCACTCAGTGACTGTGCCTCCTTCCTCTGGGACTGTGCCACCTTCCTCTGGGACTGTGTCACATCACTCAGTGACTGTGCCTCCTCCCTCTGGGACTGTGCCACATCACTCAGTGACTGTGCCTCCTTCCTCTGGGACTGTGCCACCTCCCTCTGGGACTGTGTCACATCACTCAGTGACTGTGCCTCCTTCCTCTGGGACTGTGCCACCTCCCTCTAGGACTGTGTCACATCACTCAGTGACTGTGCCACCTCCCTCTGGGACTGTGCCACCTCCCTCTGGGACTGTGCCACATCACTCAGTGACTGTGCCTCCTTCCTCTGGGACTGTGTCACATCACTCAGTGACTGTGGCTCCTCCCTCTGGGACTGTGTCACATCCCTCAGTGACTGTGCCTCCTCCCTCTGGGACTGTGTCACCTCCCTCTGGGACTGTGTCACATCACTCAGTGACTGTGCCTCCTTCCTCTGGGACTGTGCCACCTCCCTCTGGGACTGTGTCACATCACTCAGTGACTGTGCCTCCTCCCTCTGGGACTGTGCCACATCATTCAGTGACTGTGCCTCCTTCCTCTGGGACTGTGCCACCTCCCTCTAGGACTGTGTCACATCACTCAGTGACTGTGCCTCCTCCCTCTGGGACTGTGCCACATCATTCAGTGACTGTGCCTCCTTCCTCTGGGACTGTGCCACCTCCCTCTGGGACTGTGCCACATCACTCAGTGACTGTGCCTCCTCCTTCTGGGACTGTTCCACATCACTCAGTGACTGTGCCTCCTTCCTCTGGGTCTGTGTCACATCCCTCAGTGACTGTGCCTCCTCCCTCTGGGACTGTGCCGCCTCCCTCTGGGACTGTGTCACATCACTCAGTGACTGTGCCTCCTCCCTCTGGGACTGTGCCACATCATTCAGTGACTGTGCCTCCTTCCTCTGGGACTGTGCCACCTCCCTCTAGGACTGTGTCACATCACTCAGTGACTGTGCCTCCTCCCTCTGGGACTGTGCCACATCATTCAGTGACTGTGCCTCCTTCCTCTGGGACTGTGCCACCTCCCTCTGGGACTGTGCCACATCACTCAGTGACTGTGCCTCCTCCTTCTGGGACTGTTCCACATCACTCAGTGACTGTGCCTCCTTCCTCTGGGTCTGTGTCACATCCCTCAGTGACTGTGCCTCCTCCCTCTGGGACTGTGCCGCCTCCCTCTGGGACTGTGCCACATCACTCAGTGACTGTGCCTCCTCCCTCTGGGACTGTGTCACATCACTCAGTGACTGTGCCTCCTCCCTCTGGGACTGTGCCACTTCACTCAGTGACTGTGCCACCTCCCTCTGGGACTGTATCACATCACTCAGTGACTGTGCCTCCTCCCTCTGGGACTGTGCCACAGCACTCAGTGACTGTGCCTCCTCCCTCTGGGACTGTGTCACATCATTCAGTGACTGTGCCTCCTTCCTCTGGGACTGTGTCACATCCCTCAGTGACTGTGCCTCCTCCCTCTGGGACTGTGTCACCTCCCTCTGGGACTGTGTCACATCACTCAGTGACTGTGCCTCCTCCCTCTGGGACTGTGTCACCTCCCTCTGGGACTGTGTCACATCACTCAGTGACTGTGCCTCGTTCCTCTGGGACTGTGCCACCTTCCTCTGGGACTGTGTCACATCACTCAGTGACTGTGCCTCCTCCCTCTGGGACTGTGCCACATCACTCAGTGACTGTGCCTCCTTCCTCTGGGACTGTGCCACCTCCCTCTGGGACTGTGTCACATCACTCAGTGACTGTGCCTCCTTCCTTGGGACTGTGCCACCTCCCTCTAGGACTGTGTCACATCACTCAGTGACTGTGCCACCTCCCTCTGGGACTGTGCCACCTCCCTCTGGGACTGTGCCACATCACTCAGTGACTGTGCCTCCTTCCTCTGGGACTGTGTCACATCACTCAGTGACTGTGGCTCCTCCCTCTGGGACTGTGTCACATCCCTCAGTGACTGTGCCTCCTCCCTCTGGGACTGTGTCACCTCCCTCTGGGACTGTCACATCACTCAGTGACTGTGCCTCCTCCCTCTGGGACTGTGTCACCTCCCTCTGGGACTGTGTCACATCACTCAGTGACTGTGCCTCCTTCCTCTGGGACTGTGCCACCTCCCTCTGGGACTGTGTCACATCACTCAGTGACTGTGCCTCCTCCCTCTGGGACTGTGCCACATCATTCAGTGACTGTGCCTCCTTCCTCTGGGACTGTGCCACCTCCCTCTAGGACTGTGTCACATCACTCAGTGACTGTGCCACCTCCCTCTGGGACTGTGCCACCTCCCTCTGGGACTGTGCCACATCACTCAGTGACTGTGCCTCCTTCCTCTGGGACTGTGCCACATCACTCAGTGACTGTGGCTCCTCCCTCTTGGACTGTGTCACATCATTCAGCGACTGTGCCTCCTCCCTCTGGGACTGTGCCACATCACTCAGTGACTGTGCCTCCTCCTTCTGGGACTGTTCCACATCACTCAGTGACTGTGCCTCCTTCCTCTGGGTCTGTGTCACATCCCTCAGTGACTGTGCCTCCTCCCTCTGGGACTGTGTCACATCACTCAGTGACTGTGCCTCCTCCCTCTGGGACTGTGCCACATCACTCAGTGACTGTGCCTCCTCCCTCTGGGACTGTGCCACATCACTCAGTGACTGTGCCTCCTCCCTCTGGGACTGTGTCACATCACTCAGTGACTGTGCCACCTCCCTCTGGGACTGTGCCACATCACTCAGTGACTGTGCCTCCTTCCTCTGGGTCTGTGTCACATCACTCAGTGACTGTGCCTCCTTCCTCTGGGTCTGTGTCACATCACTCAGTGACTGTGCCTCCTCCCTCTGGGACTGTGCCACATCACCCAGTGACTGTGCCTCCTTCCTCAGTGACTGTGCCACCTCCCTCTGGGACTGTGTCACATCACTCAGTGACTGTGCCTCCTCCCTCTGGGACTGTGCCACATCACTCAGTGACTGTGCCTCCTCCCTCTGGGACTGTGCCACATCACTCAGTGACTGTGCCTCCTCCCTCTGGGACTGTGCCACATCACTCAGTGACTGTGCCACCTCCCTCTGGGACTGTGCCACCTCCCTCTGGGACTGTGCCACATAACTCTGGGACTGTGCCTCCTCCCTCTGGGACTGTGCCAAATCACACAGTGACTGTGCCTCCTTCCTGTGGGACTGTGTCACATCACTCAGTGACTGTGCCGCCTCCCTCTGGGACTGTGCCTCCTCGCTCTGGGACTGTGTCACCTCCCTCTGGGACTGTGCCACCTCCCTCTGGGACAGTGCCACATCATTCAGTGACTGTGCCTCCTTCCTCTGGGACTGTGCCACCTCCCTCTGGGACTGTGCCACATCACTCAGTGACTGTGCCTCCTCCTTCTGGGACTGTGCCACATCACTCAGTGACTGTGCCTCCTTCCTCTGGGTCTGTGTCACATCCCTCAGTGACTGTGCCTCCTCCCTCTGGGACTGTGCCGCCTCCCTCTGGGACTGTGTCACATCACTCAGTGACTGTGCCTCCTCCCTCTGGGACTGTGCCACATCATTCAGTGACTGTGCCTCCTTCCTCTGGGACTGTGCCACCTCCCTCTAGGACTGTGTCACATCACTCAGTGACTGTGCCTCCTCCCTCTGGGACTGTGCCACATCATTCAGTGACTGTGCCTCCTTCCTCTGGGACTGTGCCACCTCCCTCTGGGACTGTGCCACATCACTCAGTGACTGTGCCTCCTCCTTCTGGGACTGTTCCACATCACTCAGTGACTGTGCCTCCTTCCTCTGGGTCTGTGTCACATCCCTCAGTGACTGTGCCTCCTCCCTCTGGGACTGTGCCGCCTCCCTCTGGGACTGTGCCACATCACTCAGTGACTGTGCCTCCTCCCTCTGGGACTGTGTCACATCACTCAGTGACTGTGCCTCCTCCCTCTGGGACTGTGCCACTTCACTCAGTGACTGTGCCACCTCCCTCTGGGACTGTATCACATCACTCAGTGACTGTGCCTCCTCCCTCTGGGACTGTGCCACAGCACTCAGTGACTGTGCCTCCTCCCTCTGGGACTGTGTCACATCATTCAGTGACTGTGCCTCCTTCCTCTGGGACTGTGTCACATCCCTCAGTGACTGTGCCTCCTCCCTCTGGGACTGTGTCACCTCCCTCTGGGACTGTGTCACATCACTCAGTGACTGTGCCTCCTCCCTCTGGGACTGTGTCACCTCCCTCTGGGACTGTGTCACATCACTCAGTGACTGTGCCTCCTTCCTCTGGGACTGTGCCACCTTCCTCTGGGACTGTGTCACATCACTCAGTGACTGTGCCTCCTCCCTCTGGGACTGTGCCACATCACTCAGTGACTGTGCCTCCTTCCTCTGGGACTGTGCCACCTCCCTCTGGGACTGTGTCACATCACTCAGTGACTGTGCCTCCTTCCTTGGGACTGTGCCACCTCCCTCTAGGACTGTGTCACATCACTCAGTGACTGTGCCACCTCCCTCTGGGACTGTGCCACCTCCCTCTGGGACTGTGCCACATCACTCAGTGACTGTGCCTCCTTCCTCTGGGACTGTGTCACATCACTCAGTGACTGTGGCTCCTCCCTCTGGGACTGTGTCACATCCCTCAGTGACTGTGCCTCCTCCCTCTGGGACTGTGTCACCTCCCTCTGGGACTGTCACATCACTCAGTGACTGTGCCTCCTCCCTCTGGGACTGTGTCACCTCCCTCTGGGACTGTGTCACATCACTCAGTGACTGTGCCTCCTTCCTCTGGGACTGTGCCACCTCCCTCTGGGACTGTGTCACATCACTCAGTGACTGTGCCTCCTCCCTCTGGGACTGTGCCACATCATTCAGTGACTGTGCCTCCTCCCTCTGGGACTGTGCCACCTCCCTCTGGGACTGTGCCACATCACTCAGTGACTGTGCCTCCTTCCTCTGGGACTGTGCCACATCACTCAGTGACTGTGGCTCCTCCCTCTTGGACTGTGTCACATCATTCAGCGACTGTGCCTCCTCCCTCTGGGACTGTGCCACATCACTCAGTGACTGTGCCTCCTCCTTCTGGGACTGTTCCACATCACTCAGTGACTGTGCCTCCTTCCTCTGGGTCTGTGTCACATCCCTCAGTGACTGTGCCTCCTCCCTCTGGGACTGTGTCACATCACTCAGTGACTGTGCCTCCTCCCTCTGGGACTGTGCCACATCACTCAGTGACTGTGCCTCCTCCCTCTGGGACTGTGCCACATCACTCAGTGACTGTGCCTCCTCCCTCTGGGACTGTGTCACATCACTCAGTGACTGTGCCACCTCCCTCTGGGACTGTGCCACATCACTCAGTGACTGTGCCTCCTTCCTCTGGGTCTGTGTCACATCACTCAGTGACTGTGCCTCCTTCCTCTGGGTCTGTGTCACATCACTCAGTGACTGTGCCTCCTCCCTCTGGGACTGTGCCACATCACCCAGTGACTGTGCCTCCTTCCTCAGTGACTGTGCCACCTCCCTCTGGGACTGTGTCACATCACTCAGTGACTGTGCCTCCTCCCTCTGGGACTGTGCCACATCACTCAGTGACTGTGCCTCCTCCCTCTGGGACTGTGCCACATCACTCAGTGACTGTGCCTCCTCCCTCTGGGACTGTGCCACATCACTCAGTGACTGTGCCACCTCCCTCTGGGACTGTGCCACCTCCCTCTGGGACTGTGCCACATAACTCTGGGACTGTGCCTCCTCCCTCTGGGACTGTGCCACATCACACAGTGACTGTGCCTCCTTCCTGTGGGACTGTGTCACATCACTCAGTGACTGTGCCGCCTCCCTCTGGGACTGTGCCTCCTCGCTCTGGGACTGTGTCACCTCCCTCTGGGACTGTGCCACCTCCCTCTGGGACTGTGCCACATCACTCAGTGACTGTGCCGCCTCCCTCTGGGACTGTGTCACATCACTCAGTGACTGTGCCGCCTCCCTCTGGGACTGTGCCTCCTCGCTCTGGGACTGTGCCACATCACTCAGTGACTGTGCCACCTCCCTCTGGGACTGTGCCACATCACTCAGTGACTGTGCCTCCTCCCTCTGGGACTGTGCCACATCACTCAGTGACTGTGCCTCCTTCCTCTGGGACTGTGCCTCCTTCCTCTGGGACTGTGTCACATCACTCAGTGACTGTGCATCCTCCCTCTGGGACTGTGCCACATCACTCAGTGACTGTGCCTCCTCCCTCTGGGACTGTGTCACATCACTGTGACTGTGCTCCCTCCCTCTGGGACTGTGCCACATCACTCTGGGACTGTGCCTCCTCCCTCTGGGACTGTGCCACATCACTCAGTGACTGTGCCTCCTCCCTCTGGGACTGTGCCACATCACTCTGGGACTGTGCCTCCTCCCTCTGGGACTGTGCCACATCACTCAGTGACTGTGCCTCCTCCCTCTGGGACTGTGCCGCCTCCCTCTGGGACTGTGCCACATCACTCAGTGACTGTGCCTCCTCCCTCTGGGACTGTGTCACATCACTCAGTGACTGTGCCTCCTCCCTCTGGGACTGTGCCACTTCACTCAGTGACTGTGCCACCTCCCTCTGGGACTGTATCACATCACTCAGTGACTGTGCCTCCTCCCTCTGGGACTGTGCCACAGCACTCAGTGACTGTGCCTCCTCCCTCTGGGACTGTGTCACATCATTCAGTGACTGTGCCTCCTTCCTCTGGGACTGTGTCACATCCCTCAGTGACTGTGCCTCCTCCCTCTGGGACTGTGTCACCTCCCTCTGGGACTGTGTCACATCACTCAGTGACTGTGCCTCCTCCCTCTGGGACTGTGTCACCTTCCTCTGGGACTGTGTCACATCACTCAGTGACTGTGCCTCCTTCCTCTGGGACTGTGCCACCTTCCTCTGGGACTGTGTCACATCACTCAGTGACTGTGCCTCCTCCCTCTGGGACTGTGCCACATCACTCAGTGACTGTGCCTCCTTCCTCTGGGACTGTGCCACCTCCCTCTGGGACTGTGTCACATCACTCAGTGACTGTGCCTCCTTCCTCTGGGACTGTGCCACCTCCCTCTAGGACTGTGTCACATCACTCAGTGACTGTGCCACCTCCCTCTGGGACTGTGCCACCTCCCTCTGGGACTGTGCCACATCACTCAGTGACTGTGCCTCCTTCCTCTGGGACTGTGTCACATCACTCAGTGACTGTGGCTCCTCCCTCTGGGACTGTGTCACATCCCTCAGTGACTGTGCCTCCTCCCTCTGGGACTGTGTCACCTCCCTCTGGGACTGTGTCACATCACTCAGTGACTGTGCCTCCTCCCTCTGGGACTGTGTCACCTCCCTCTGGGACTGTGTCACATCACTCAGTGACTGTGCCTCCTTCCTCTGGGACTGTGCCACCTCCCTCTGGGACTGTGTCACATCACTCAGTGACTGTGCCTCCTCCCTCTGGGACTGTGCCACATCATTCAGTGACTGTGCCTCCTTCCTCTGGGACTGTGCCACCTCCCTCTAGGACTGTGTCACATCACTCAGTGACTGTGCCACCTCCCTCTGGGACTGTGCCACCTCCCTCTGGGACTGTGCCACATCACTCAGTGACTGTGCCTCCTTCCTCTGGGACTGTGCCACATCACTCAGTGACTGTGGCTCCTCCCTCTTGGACTGTGTCACATCATTCAGCGACTGTGACTCCTCCCTCTGGGACTGTGCCACATCACTCAGTGACTGTGCCTCCTCCTTCTGGGACTGTTCCACATCACTCAGTGACTGTGCCTCCTTCCTCTGGGTCTGTGTCACATCCCTCTGTGACTGTGCCTCCTCCCTCTGGGACTGTGTCACATCACTCAGTGACTGTGCCTCCTCCCTCTGGGACTGTGCCACATCACTCAGTGACTGTGCCTCCTCCCTCTGGGACTGTGCCACATCACTCAGTGACTGTGCCTCCTCCCTCTGGGACTGTGTCACATCACTCAGTGACTGTGCCACCTCCCTCTGGGACTGTGCCACATCACTCAGTGACTGTGCCTCCTTCCTCTGGGTCTGTGTCACATCACTCAGTGACTGTGCCTCCTTCCTCTGGGTCTGTGTCACATCACTCAGTGACTGTGCCACCTCCCTCTGTGTCTGTGTCACATCACTCAGTGACTGTGCCACCTCCCTCTGGACTGTGCCACCTCTCTCTGGGACTGTGTCACCTCCCTCTGGGACTGTGCCACATCACTCAGTGACTGTGCCACCTCCCTCTGGGATTGTGCCACCTCCTCTGGGACTGTGTCACATCACTCAGTGACTGTGCCTCCTCCCTTTGGGACTGGCTCAGGTGAGCCAGCGTCCGGGCAATGCCATCGACACCCTCAGCCATAACCTATTGTGACTGAGCTATGGGTCCTGTGAGTTAACACCGCACATTTATATCACCTCCAGTAAAGTCACAAGTGGCCAGCTTTAGAGGCAGAATGGGGTCAAGATTTGGGTTCTGAGTAACTGGGATTAGTATTGAGCTACAAAGAGAGTAAAATAGATTAGTATTCAGGTACACAGACATTAGCGGGGATTAGTATTTAGGTACACAGAGAGTAATAGGCATCAGTATTGATTTTCCCACAGAGTAATTGGGATCAGTGTTGAGGTACACAGGGAGTAACAGTGGTTAGTATTGAGTTACACAGGGTGTAACAGGGATTAGTATTGAGCTACACAGAGAGTAACAGGGATTAGCATTGAGGGTAACAGGAGTTCATATTGAGGTACACAGAGAGTAACAGGTATTAGCATTGAGGTAGACAGGGAGTAAAAGGGTCCTGTGTTGAGGTACACAGAGGGTAACAGGGATTAGCATTGAGGTACAGCCCCAGTGGCCTAATGGATAAAGCACTGACTTCTGGAGCCAGGGATTTTGCGTTCAAGTCCCAAGTGGGGTGAGGTGTTCGTATGCACAGTGCAGTGGCACAGTGGTCAGCACTGCTGCCTCACAGCTCCAGGGACCCGGGTGCAATTCCCACTTCGGGTGATTGCCTGTGTGGAGTTTGCACTTCCTCCCTGTGTGTGTGTGGGTGTCCTCCGGGTGCTCCGGTTTCCTCCCACAGTCCAATGATGTGCAGGTTAGGTGGCTTGGCCACAATCAATTGCCCCCTAATGTCCAAGAGGTTAGGTTAGGTATGGTTACTGGGTTACGGAGATAGAGTGGGGGCTTGACGCTAGGTAGGGTGCTCTTTCAACGGGTC
The DNA here is from genome assembly GCF_047496885.1 of Scyliorhinus torazame. NCBI lineage: Eukaryota > Metazoa > Chordata > Chondrichthyes > Carcharhiniformes > Scyliorhinidae > Scyliorhinus > Scyliorhinus torazame. The sequence continues at coordinate 167,885,556 of NC_092714.1, read as the reverse complement.
AGTGCAGACTCGATTGGCCAAATGGCCTCCTTCTGCACAGTAGCGATTCTACGATTATCATAGAATTTACAGTGCAGAAGGAGGCCATTCAGCCCATCGAGTCTGCACCAGCTCTTGGAAAGAGCACCCCACCCAAGGTCAACACCTCCACCCTATCCCCATAACCCAGTAACCCCACCCAACACTAAGGGCAATTTTGGACACTAAGGGCAATTTAGCATGGCCAATCCACCTAACCTGCACATCTTTGGGCTGTGGGAGGAAACCGGAGCACCCGGAGGAAACCCACGCAGACACGGGGAGGATGTGCAGACTCCGCACAGACAGTGACCCAAACCGGAATCGAACCTGGGACCCTGGAGCTGTGAAGCAATTGTGCTATCCACAAGGCTACCGTGCTGCTACCGTTCTGATTATATACAGAAAGTAACAGGGATTCACATTGAGGTACACAAAGAACATAAGAACATAAGAACTAGGAGCAGGAGGAGGCCATCTGGCCCCTCGAGCCTGCTCCACCATTCAATGAGATCATGGCTGATCTTTTGTGGACTCAGCTCCACTTTCTGGCCCGAACACCATAACCCTTAATCTGTTTATTCTTCAAAGAATGATCTATCTTTATCTTAAAAACATTTAATGAAGGAGCCTCAACTGCTTCACTGTGCAAGGAATTCCATAGATTCACAACCCTTTGCGTGAAGAAGTTCCTCCTAAACTCAGTCCTAAATCTACTTCCCCTTATTTTGAGCCTATGCCCCCTAGTTCTGCTTTCACCCGCCAGTGGAAACAACACCCCCGCATCTATCCTATCTATTCCCTTCATAATTTTATATGTTTCTATAAGATCCCCCCGCATCCTTCTAAATTTCAACGAGTACAGTCCTAGTCTACTCAACCTCTCCTCGTAATCCAACCCCCTCAACTCTGGGATTAACCTAGTGAATCTCCTCTGCACACCCTCCAGCATCAGTACATCCTTTCTCAGGTAAGGAGACCAAAACTGAACACAATACTCCAGGTGTGGCCTCACTAACACCTTATACAATTGCAGCATAACCTCCCTAGTCTTAAACTCCACTCCTCTAGCAATGAAGGACAAAACTCCATTTGCCTTCTCAATCACCTATTGCACCTGTAAACCAATTCTTTGCGACTCATGCACTAGCACACCCAGGTCTCTCTGCACAGCAGCATGTTTTAATATTTTATCATATAAATAATAATCCCTTTTGCTGTTATTCCTACCAAAATGGATAACCTCACATTTGTCAACATTGTATTCCATCTGCCAGACCCTAGCCCATTCATTTAACCTATCCAAATCCCTCTGCAGACTTCCGGTATCCTCTGCACTTTTTGCTTTACCACTCATCTTAGTGTCGTCTGCAAACTTGGACACATTGCACTTGTTCCCCAACTCCAAATCATCTATGTAAATTGTGAACAATTGTGGGCCCAACACTGATCCCTGAGGGACACCACTAGCTACTGATTGCCAACCAGAGAAACACCCATTAATCCCCACTCTTTGCTTTCTATTAATGTACCAATCCTCTACCCATGCTACTACTTTACCCTTAATGCCATGCATCTTTATCTTATGCAGCAACCTTTTGTGTGGCACCTTGTCAAAAGCTTTCTGGAAATACAGATATACCACATCCATTGGCTCCCCGTTATCTACCGCACTGGTAAAGTACTCAAAACATTCCACTAAATTAGTTAGGCATGACCTGTCCTTTATGAATCCATGCTGTGTCTGCCCAATGGGACAATTTCCATCTAGATGCCTTGCTATTTCATTCCAGCATCTTCCCTACTACCGAAGTTAAGCTAACTGGCCTATAATTATCAGCTTTTTGCCTACCTCCTTTTTTAAACAGTGGTGTCACGTTTGCTAATTTCCAATCCGTCGGGACCATCCCAGAGTCTAGTGAATTTTGGTAAATTATCACTAGTGCATTTGCAATTTCCCTAGCCATCTCTTTTAGCACTCTGGGAAGCATTCCATCAGGGCCAGGACACCTGTCTACCTTCAGCCCCATTAACTTGCCCATCACTACCTCCTTAGTGATAACAATCATCTCAAGGTCCTCACCTGTCATAGCCTCATTTCCATCAGTCACTGGCATGTTATTTGTGTCTTCCACTGTGAAGACCGACCCAAAAAACCTGTTCAGTTCCTCAGCCATTTCCTCATCTCCCATTATTAAATCTCCCTTCTCATCCTCTAAAGGACCAATATTTACCTTAGCCACTCTTTTATGTTTTATATATTTGTAGAAACTTTTACTATCTGTTTTTATATTCTGAGCAAGTTTACTCTCATAATCTATCTTACTCTTCTTTATAGCTTTTTTAGTAGTTTTCTGTTGCCCCCTAAAGATTTCCCAGTCCTCTAGTCTCCCACTAATCTCTGCCACTTTGTATGCTTTTTCCTTCAATTCAATACTCTCCCTTATTTCCTTAGATATTTCAGGCTGTTTCAGGCCGGGTCCTCTCCTCGCTGTTTCAGGCTGGGTTCTCCCCTCGCTGTTTCAGTCCGGGTCCTCTCCTCGCTGTTTCAGGCCGGGTCCTCTCCTCGCTGTTTCAGGCTGGGTTCTCTCCTCGCTGTTTCAGGCTGGGTTCTCTCCTCGCTGTTTCAGGCTGGGTTCTCTCCTCGCTGTTTCAGGCCGGGTCCTCTCCTCGCTGTTTCAGGCCGGGTCCTCTCCTCGCTGTTTCAGGCCGGATCCTCTCCTCGCTGTTTCAGGCCGGGTCCTCTCCTCGCTGTTTCAGGCCGGGTCCTCTCCTCGCTGTTTCAGGCCGGGTCCTCTCCTCGCTGTTTCAGGCCGGGTTCTCTCTTCGCTGTTTCAGGCCCGATCCTCTCCTCGCTGTTTCAGGCCGGGTCCTCTCCTCACTGTTTCAGGCCGGGTCCTCTCTTCGCTGTTTCAGGCTGGGTCCTCTCCTCGCTGTTTCAGGCCAGGTTCTCTCCTCGCTGTTTCAGGCCGGGTCCTCTCCTCGCTGTTTCAGGCCGTGTCCTCTCCTTGCTGTTTCAGGCCAGGTCCTCTCCTCGCTGTTTCAGGCCCGATCCTCTCCTCGCTGTTTCAGGCCAGGTCCTCTCCTCGCTGTTTCAGGCCAGGTCCTCTCCTCGCTGTTTCAGGCCGGATCCTCTCCTCGCTGTTTCAGGCCGGGTCCTCTCCTCACTGTTTCAGGCCAGGTCCTCTCCTCGCTGTTTCAGGCCCGATCCTCTCCTCGCTGTTTCAGGCCGGGTCCTCTCCTCACTGTTTCAGGCCGGGTCCTCTCCTCGCTGTTTCAGGCCGGGTCCTCTCCTCGCTGTTTCAGGCCAGGTCCTCTCCTCGCTGTTTCAGGCCAGGTCCTCTCCTCGCTGTTTCAGGCCAGGTCCTCTCCTCGCTGTTTCAGGCTGGGTCCTCTCCTCGCTGTTTCAGGCCAGGTCCTCTCCTCGCTGTTTCAGTCCGGGTCCTCTCCTCACTGTTTCAGGCCAGGTCCTCTCCTCGCTGTTTCAGGCCCGAACCTCTCCTCGCTGTTTCAGTCCGGGTCCTCTCCTCACTGTTTCAGGCCGGGTTCTCTCCTCGCTGTTTCAGGCTGGGTTCTCTCCTCGCTGTTTCAGGCCGGGTTCTCTCCTCGCTGTTTCAGGCTGGGTTCTCTCCTCGCTGTTTCAGGCCGGGTCCTCTCCTCGCTGTTTCAGGCCAGGTTCTCTCCTCGCTGTTTCAGGCCCGATCCTCTCCTCGCTGTTTCAGGCCGGGTCCTCTCCTCGCTGTTTCAGGCCGGGTCCTCTCCTCGCTGTTTCAGGCCGGGTTCTCTCCTCGCTGTTTCAGGCCGGGTTCTCTCTTCGCTGTTTCAGGCCGGATCCTCTCCTCACTGTTTCAGGCCGGGTCCTCTCCTCGCTGTTTCAGGCCGGGTCCTCTCCTCGCTGTTTCAGGCCCGATCCTCTCCTCGCTGTTTCAGGCCAGGTTCTCTCCTCGCTGTTTCAGGCCGGGTCCCCTCCTCGCTGTTTCAGGCCGGGTCCTCTCCTCGCTGTTTCAGGCCGGGTCCTCTCCTCGCTGTTTCAGGCCCGATCCTCTCCTCGCTGTTTCAGGCCAGGTCCTCTCCTCGCTGTTTCAGGCCCGATCCTCTCCTCGCTGTTTCAGGCCGTGTCCTCTCCTCGCTGTTTCAGGCCGGATCCTCTCCTCGCTGTTTCACGCCGGGTCCTCTCCTCGCTGTTTCAGGCCGGGTCCTCTCCTCGCTGTTTCAGGCCGGGTCCTCTCTTCGCTGTTTCAGGCCGGGTTCTCTCTTCGCTGTTTCAGTCCGGGTCCTCTCCTCGCTGTTTCAGGCCGGGTTCTCTCTTCGCTGTTTCAGGCTGTGTCCTCTCCTCGCTGTTTCAGGCCGGGTCCTCTCCTCGCTGTTTCAGGCCCGATCCTCTCCTCGCTGTTTCAGGCCGGGTTCTCTCTTCGCTGTTTCAGGGTGGGTCCTCTCCTCGCTGTTTCAGGCCGGGTTATCTCCTCGCTGTTTCAGGCCCGATCCTCTCCTCACTGTTTCAGGCTGGGTTCTCTCCTCGCTGTTTCAGGCCGGGTTCTCTCCTCACTGTTTCAGGCCGGGTCCACTCCTCGCTGTTTCAGGCCGGGTCCTCTCCTCGCTGTTTCAGGCCCGATCCTCTCCTCGCTGTTTCAGGCCCGATCCTCTCCTCACTGTTTCAGGCTGGGTTCTCTCCTCGCTGTTTCAGGCCGGGTCCTCTCCTCGCTGTTTCAGGCCCGATCCTCTCCTCGCTGTTTCAGGCCCGATCCTCTCCTCACTGTTTCAGGCTGGGTTCTCTCCTCGCTGTATCAGGCCGGGTCCTCTCCTCGCTGTTTCAGGCCGGGTCCTCTCCTCACTGTTTCAGGCCGGGTCCTCTCCTCGCTGTTTCAGGCCCGATCCTCTCCTCGCTGTTTCAGGCCGGGTCCTCTCTTCGCTGTTTCAGGCCGGGTCCCCTCCTCGCAGTTTCAGGCCGGGTTCTCTCCTCGCTGTTTCAGGCCCGATCCTCTCCTCGCTGTTTCAGGCTGGGTCCTCTCCTCGCTGTTTCAGGCCGGGTTCTCTCCTCGCTGTTTCAGGCCGGGTCCCCTCCTCGCTGTTTCAGGCCCGATCCTCTCCTCGCTGTTTCAGGCCGGGTCCTCTCCTCGCTGTTTCAGGCCCGATCCTCTCCTCGCTGTTTCAGGCTGGGTTCTCTCCTCGCTGTTTCAGGCTGGGTCCTCTCCTCACTGTTTCAGGCTAGGTTCTCTCCTCGCTGTTTCAGGCCGGGTCCTCTCCTCGCTGTTTCAGGCCGGGTCCTCTCCTCGCTGTTTCAGGCCCGATCCTCTCCCCGCTGTTTCGGGCCCAATCCTCTCCTCACTGTTTCAGGCCGGGTCCTCTCCTCGCTGTTTCAGGCCGGGTCCTCTCCTCGCTGTTTCAGGCTGGGTTCTCTCCTCGCTGTTTCAGGCCGGGTTCTCTCCTCACTGTTTCAGGCCGGGTCCTCTCCTCGCTGTTTCAGGCCCGATCCTCTCCCCGCTGTTTCGGGCCCGATCCTCTCCTCACTGTTTCAGGCCGGGTCCTCTCCTCGCTGTTTCAGGCCGGGTCCTCTCCTCACTGTTTCAGGCCCGATCCTCTCCTCACTGTTTCAGGCTGGGTTCTCTCCTCGCTGTTTCAGGCCGGGTTCTCTCCTCACTGTTTCAGTCCGGGTCCTCTCCTCACTGTTTCAGGCTGGGTTCTCTCCTCGCTGTTTCAGGCCGGGTCCTCTCCTCGCTGTTTCAGGCCGGGTCCTCTCCTCGCTGTTTCAGGCCCGATCCTCTCCCCGCTGTTTCGGGCCCGATCCTCTCCTCACTGTTTCAGGCCGGGTCCTCTCCTCGCTGTTTCAGGCCGGGTCCTCTCCTCGCTGTTTCAGGCCCGATCCTCTCCCCGCTGTTTCGGGCCCGATCCTCTCCTCGCTGTTTCAGGCCGGGTTCTCTCCTCACTGTTTCAGGCCGGGTCCTCTCCTCGCTGTTTCAGGCCGGATCCTCTCCTCGCTGTTTCACGCCGGGTCCTCTCCTCGCTGTTTCAGGCCGGGTCCTCTCCTCGCTGTTTCAGGCCGGGTCCTCTCCTCGCTGTTTCAGGCCGGGTTCTCTCTTCGCTGTTTCAGTCCGGGTCCTCTCCTCGCTGTTTCAGGCCGGGTCCTCACCTCGCTGTTACAGGCCGGGTCCTCTCCTCGCTGTTTCACGCCGGGTCCTCTCCTCGCTGTTTCAGGCCCGATCCTCTCCTCGCTGTTTCAGGCCGGGTCCTCTCCTCGCTGTTTCAGGCCGGGTCCTCTCCTCGCTGTTTCAGGCCGGGTCCTCTCCTCGCTGTTTCAGGCCCGATCCTCTCCTCGCTGTTTCAGGCCGGGTTCTCTCTTCGCTGTTTCAGGCTGGGTCCTCTCCTCGCTGTTTCAGGCCGGGTCCTCTCCACGCTGTTTCAGGCCCGATCCTCTCCTCACTGTTTCAGGCTGGGTTCTCTCCTCGCTGTTTCAGGCCGGGTCCTCTCCTCGCTGTTTCACGCCGGGTCCTCTCCTCGCTGTTTCAGGCCCGATCCTCTCCTCGCTGTTTCAGGCCGGGTCCTCTCCTCGCTGTTTCAGGCCCGATCCTCTCTTCGCTGTTTCAGGCCGGGTCCCCTCCTCGCAGTTTCAGGCCGGGTTCTCTCCTCGCTGTTTCAGGCCCGATCCTCTCCTCGCTGTTTCAGGCTGGGTCCTCTCCTCGCTGTTTCAGGCCGGGTTCTCTCCTCGCTGTTTCAGGCCGGGTCCCCTCCTCGCTGTATCAGGCCCGATCCTCTCCTCGCTGTTTCAGGCTGGGTTCTCTCCTCGCTGTTTCAGGCTGGGTTCTCTCCTCGCTGTTTCAGGCCGGGTCCTCTCCTCGCTGTTTCAGACCCGATCCTCTCCTCGCTGTTTCAGGCCGGGTTCTCTCCTCGCTGTTTCAGGCCGGGTTCTCTCCTCGCTGTTTCAGTCCGGGTCCTCTCCTCGCTGTTTCAGGCCGGGTCCTCTCCTCGCTGTTTCAGGCCGTGTCCTCTCCTCGCTGTTTCAGGCCCGATCCCCTCCCCGCTGTTTCGGGCCCGATCCTCTCCTCACTGTTTCAGGCCGGGTCCTCTCCTCGCTGTTTCAGGCCGGGTCCTCTCCTCACTGTTTCAGGCCCGATCCTCTCCTCGCTGTTTCAGCCCCGATCCTCTCCTCACTGTTTCAGGCTGGGTTCTCTCCTCGCTGTTTCAGGCCGGGTTCTCTCCTCACTGTTTCAGGCCGGGTCCTCTCCTCGCTGTTACAGGCCGGGTCCTCTCCTCGCTGTTTCACGCCGGGTCCTCTCCTCGCTGTTTCAGGCCGGGTTCTCTCCTCGCTGTTTCAGGCCGGGTCCTCTCCTCGCTGTTTCAGGCCGGGTTCTCTCTTCGCTGTTTCAGGCTGGGTCCTCTCCTCGCTGTTTCAGGCCGGGTTCTCTCTTCGCTGTTTCAGGCTGGGTCCTCTCCTCGCTGTTTCAGGCCGGGTCCTCTCCTCGCTGTTTCAGGCCCGATCCTCTCCTCGCTGTTTCAGGCCGGGTTCTCTCTTCGCTGTTTCAGGCTGGGTCCTCTCCTCGCTGTTTCAGGCCGGGTCCTCTCCTCGCTGTTTCACGCCGGGTCCTCTCCTTGCTGTTTCAGGCTGGGTCCTCTCCTCGCTGTTTCAGGCCGGGTTCTCTCTTCGCTGTTTCAGGCCCGATTGTCTCCTCGCTGTTTCAGGCCGGGTTCTCTCTTCGCTGTTTCAGGCCGGGTTCTCTCTTCGCTGTTTCAGGCTGGGTCCTCTCCTCGCTGTTTCACGCCGGGTCCTCTCCTCGCTGTTTCAGGCCGGGTCCTCTCCTCGCTGTTTCAGGCCCGATCCTCTCCTCGCTGTTTCAGGCCCGATCCTCTCCTCGCTGTTTCAGGCCGGGTCCTCTCTTCGCTGTTTCAGGCCGGGTCCCCTCCTCGCTGTTTCAGGCTGGGTCCTCTCCTCGCTGTTTCAGGCCGGGTTCTCTCCTCGCTGTTTCAGGCCGGGTCCCCTCCTCGCTGTATCAGGCCCGATCCTCTCCTCGCTGTTTCAGGCTGGGTTCTCTCCTCGCTGTTTCAGGCTGGGTTCTCTCCTCGCTGTTTCAGGCCGGGTCCTCTCCTCGCTGTTTCAGACCCGATCCTCTCCTCGCTGTTTCAGGCCGGGTTCTCTCCTCGCTGTTTCAGGCTGGGTCCTCTCCTCACTGTTTCAGGCTGGGTTCTCTCCTCGCTGTTTCAGGCCGGGTCCTCTCCTCGCTGTTTCAGGCCGGGTCCTCTCCTCGCTGTTTCAGGCCGGGTCCTCTCCTCGCTGTTCAGGCCGGATCCTCTCCTCGCTGTTTCACGCCGGGTCCTCTCCTCGCTGTTTCAGGCCGGGTCCTCTCCTCGCTGTTTCAGGCCGGGTCCTCTCCTCGCTGTTTCAGGCCCGATCCTCTCCTCGCTGTTTCGGGCCCGATCCTCTCCTCGCTGTTTCAGGCTGGGTTCTCTCCTCGCTGTTTCAGGCTGGGTTCTCTCCTCGCTGTTTCAGGCCGGGTCCTCTCCTCGCTGTTTCAGGCCCGATCCTCTCCTCGCTGTTTCAGGCTGGGTTCTTTCCTCGCTGTTTCAGGCCGGGTCCTCTCTTCGCTGTTTCAGGCCGGGTCCTCTCCTCGCTGTTTCAGGCCGGGTCCTCTCCTCGCTGTTTCAGGCCAGGTCCTCTCCTCGCTGTTTCAGGCCGGGTCCTCTCCTCGCTGTTTCAGGCCGGGTCCTCTCCTCGATGTTTCAGGCCGGATCCTCTCCTCGCTGTTTCAGGCCGGGTTCTCTCTTCGCTGTTTCAGTCCGGGTCTTCTCCACGCTGTTTCAGGCCGGGTTCTCTCTTCGCTGTTTCAGGCTGTGTCCTCTCCTCGCTGTTTCAGGCCGGGTCCTCTCCTCGCTGTTTCAGGCCCGATCCTCTCCTCGCTGTTTCAGGCCGGGTTCTCTCTTCGCTGTTTCAGGGTGGGTCCTCTCCTCGCTGTTTCAGGCCGGGTTCTCTCCTCGCTGTTTCAGGCCCGATCCTCTCCTCACTGTTTCAGGCTGGGTTCTCTCCTCGCTGTTTCAGGCCGGGTTCTCTCCTCACTGTTTCAGGCCGGGTCCACTCCTCGCTGTTTCAGGCCGGGTCCTCTCCTCGCTGTTTCAGGCCCGATCCTCTCCTCGCTGTTTCAGGCCCGATCCTCTCCTCACTGTTTCAGGCTGGGTTCTCTCCTCGCTGTTTCAGGCCGGGTCCTCTCCTCGCTGTTTCAGGCCCGATCCTCTCCTCGCTGTTTCAGGCCCGATCCTCTCCTCACTGTTTCAGGCTGGGTTCTCTCCTCGCTGTATCAGGCCGGGTCCTCTCCTCGCTGTTTCAGGCCGGGTCCTCTCCTCACTGTTTCAGGCCGGGTCCTCTCCTCGCTGTTTCAGGCCCGATCCTCTCCTCGCTGTTTCAGGCCGGGTCCTCTCTTCGCTGTTTCAGGCCGGGTCCCCTCCTCGCAGTTTCAGGCCGGGTTCTCTCCTCGCTGTTTCAGGCCCGATCCTCTCCTCGCTGTTTCAGGCTGGGTCCTCTCCTCGCTGTTTCAGGCCGGGTTCTCTCCTCGCTGTTTCAGGCCGGGTCCCCTCCTCGCTGTTTCAGGCCCGATCCTCTCCTCGCTGTTTCAGGCCGGGTCCTCTCCTCGCTGTTTCAGGCCCGATCCTCTCCTCGCTGTTTCAGGCTGGGTTCTCTCCTCGCTGTTTCAGGCTGGGTCCTCTCCTCACTGTTTCAGGCTAGGTTCTCTCCTCGCTGTTTCAGGCCGGGTCCTCTCCTCGCTGTTTCAGGCCGGGTCCTCTCCTCGCTGTTTCAGGCCCGATCCTCTCCCCGCTGTTTCGGGCCCAATCCTCTCCTCACTGTTTCAGGCCGGGTCCTCTCCTCGCTGTTTCAGGCCGGGTCCTCTCCTCGCTGTTTCAGGCTGGGTTCTCTCCTCGCTGTTTCAGGCCGGGTTCTCTCCTCACTGTTTCAGGCCGGGTCCTCTCCTCGCTGTTTCAGGCCCGATCCTCTCCCCGCTGTTTCGGGCCCGATCCTCTCCTCACTGTTTCAGGCCGGGTCCTCTCCTCGCTGTTTCAGGCCGGGTCCTCTCCTCACTGTTTCAGGCCCGATCCTCTCCTCACTGTTTCAGGCTGGGTTCTCTCCTCGCTGTTTCAGGCCGGGTTCTCTCCTCACTGTTTCAGTCCGGGTCCTCTCCTCACTGTTTCAGGCTGGGTTCTCTCCTCGCTGTTTCAGGCCGGGTCCTCTCCTCGCTGTTTCAGGCCGGGTCCTCTCCTCGCTGTTTCAGGCCCGATCCTCTCCCCGCTGTTTCGGGCCCGATCCTCTCCTCACTGTTTCAGGCCGGGTCCTCTCCTCGCTGTTTCAGGCCGGGTCCTCTCCTCGCTGTTTCAGGCCCGATCCTCTCCCCGCTGTTTCGGGCCCGATCCTCTCCTCGCTGTTTCAGGCCGGGTTCTCTCCTCACTGTTTCAGGCCGGGTCCTCTCCTCGCTGTTTCAGGCCGGATCCTCTCCTCGCTGTTTCACGCCGGGTCCTCTCCTCGCTGTTTCAGGCCGGGTCCTCTCCTCGCTGTTTCAGGCCGGGTCCTCTCCTCGCTGTTTCAGGCCGGGTTCTCTCTTCGCTGTTTCAGTCCGGGTCCTCTCCTCGCTGTTTCAGGCCGGGTCCTCACCTCGCTGTTACAGGCCGGGTCCTCTCCTCGCTGTTTCACGCCGGGTCCTCTCCTCGCTGTTTCAGGCCCGATCCTCTCCTCGCTGTTTCAGGCCGGGTCCTCTCCTCGCTGTTTCAGGCCGGGTCCTCTCCTCGCTGTTTCAGGCCGGGTCCTCTCCTCGCTGTTTCAGGCCCGATCCTCTCCTCGCTGTTTCAGGCCGGGTTCTCTCTTCGCTGTTTCAGGCTGGGTCCTCTCCTCGCTGTTTCAGGCCGGGTCCTCTCCACGCTGTTTCAGGCCCGATCCTCTCCTCACTGTTTCAGGCTGGGTTCTCTCCTCGCTGTTTCAGGCCGGGTCCTCTCCTCGCTGTTTCACGCCGGGTCCTCTCCTCGCTGTTTCATGCCCGATCCTCTCCTCGCTGTTTCAGGCCGGGTCCTCTCCTCGCTGTTTCAGGCCCGATCCTCTCTTCGCTGTTTCAGGCCGGGTCCCCTCCTCGCAGTTTCAGGCCGGGTTCTCTCCTCGCTGTTTCAGGCCCGATCCTCTCCTCGCTGTTTCAGGCTGGGTCCTCTCCTCGCTGTTTCAGGCCGGGTTCTCTCCTCGCTGTTTCAGGCCGGGTACCCTCCTCGCTGTATCAGGCCCGATCCTCTCCTCGCTGTTTCAGGCTGGGTTCTCTCCTCGCTGTTTCAGGCTGGGTTCTCTCCTCGCTGTTTCAGGCCGGGTCCTCTCCTCGCTGTTTCAGACCCGATCCTCTCCTCGCTGTTTCAGGCCGGGTTCTCTCCTCGCTGTTTCAGGCCGGGTTCTCTCCTCGCTGTTTCAGTCCGGGTCCTCTCCTCGCTGTTTCAGGCCGGGTCCTCTCCTCGCTGTTTCAGGCCGTGTCCTCTCCTCGCTGTTTCAGGCCCGATCCCCTCCCCGCTGTTTCGGGCCCGATCCTCTCCTCACTGTTTCAGGCCGGGTCCTCTCCTCGCTGTTTCAGGCCGGGTCCTCTCCTCACTGTTTCAGGCCCGATCCTCTCCTCGCTGTTTCAGCCCCGATCCTCTCCTCACTGTTTCAGGCTGGGTTCTCTCCTCGCTGTTTCAGGCCGGGTTCTCTCCTCACTGTTTCAGGCCGGGTCCTCTCCTCGCTGTTACAGGCCGGGTCCTCTCCTCGCTGTTTCACGCCGGGTCCTCTCCTCGCTGTTTCAGGCCGGGTCCTCTCCTCGCTGTTTCAGGCCGGGTTCTCTCCTCGCTGTTTCAGGCCGGGTCCTCTCCTCGCTGTTTCAGGCCGGGTTCTCTCTTCGCTGTTTCAGGCTGGGTCCTCTCCTCGCTGTTTCAGGCCGGGTTCTCTCTTCGCTGTTTCAGGCTGGGTCCTCTCCTCGCTGTTTCAGGCCGGGTCCTCTCCTCGCTGTTTCAGGCCCGATCCTCTCCTCGCTGTTTCAGGCCGGGTTCTCTCTTCGCTGTTTCAGGCTGGGTCCTCTCCTCGCTGTTTCAGGCCGGGTCCTCTCCTCGCTGTTTCACGCCGGGTCCTCTCCTTGCTGTTTCAGGCTGGGTCCTCTCCTCGCTGTTTCAGGCCGGGTTCTCTCTTCGCTGTTTCAGGCCCGATTGTCTCCTCGCTGTTTCAGGCCGGGTTCTCTCTTCGCTGTTTCAGGCCGGGTTCTCTCTTCGCTGTTTCAGGCTGGGTCCTCTCCTCGCTGTTTCACGCCGGGTCCTCTCCTCGCTGTTTCAGGCCGGGTCCTCTCCTCGCTGTTTCAGGCCCGATCCTCTCCTCGCTGTTTCAGGCCCGATCCTCTCCTCGCTGTTTCAGGCCGGGTCCTCTCTTCGCTGTTTCAGGCCGGGTCCCCTCCTCGCTGTTTCAGGCTGGGTCCTCTCCTCGCTGTTTCAGGCCGGGTTCTCTCCTCGCTGTTTCAGGCCGGGTCCCCTCCTCGCTGTATCAGGCCCGATCCTCTCCTCGCTGTTTCAGGCTGGGTTCTCTCCTCGCTGTTTCAGGCTGGGTTCTCTCCTCGCTGTTTCAGGCCGGGTCCTCTCCTCGCTGTTTCAGACCCGATCCTCTCCTCGCTGTTTCAGGCCGGGTTCTCTCCTCGCTGTTTCAGGCTGGGTCCTCTCCTCACTGTTTCAGGCTGGGTTCTCTCCTCGCTGTTTCAGGCCGGGTCCTCTCCTCGCTGTTTCAGGCCGGGTCCTCTCCTCGCTGTTTCAGGCCGGGTCCTCTCCTCGCTGTTCAGGCCGGATCCTCTCCTCGCTGTTTCACGCCGGGTCCTCTCCTCGCTGTTTCAGGCCGGGTCCTCTCCTCGCTGTTTCAGGCCGGGTCCTCTCCTCGCTGTTTCAGGCCCGATCCTCTCCTCGCTGTTTCGGGCCCGATCCTCTCCTCGCTGTTTCAGGCTGGGTTCTCTCCTCGCTGTTTCAGGCTGGGTTCTCTCCTCGCTGTTTCAGGCCGGGTCCTCTCCTCGCTGTTTCAGGCCCGATCCTCTCCTCGCTGTTTCAGGCTGGGTTCTTTCCTCGCTGTTTCAGGCCGGGTCCTCTCTTCGCTGTTTCAGGCCGGGTCCTCTCCTCGCTGTTTCAGGCCGGGTCCTCTCCTCGCTGTTTCAGGCCAGGTCCTCTCCTCGCTGTTTCAGGCCGGGTCCTCTCCTCGCTGTTTCAGGCCGGGTCCTCTCCTCGCTGTTTCAGGCCGGATCCTCTCCTCGCTGTTTCAGGCCGGATCCTCTCCTCGCTGTTTCACGCCGGGTCCTTTGCTCGCTGTTTCACGCCGGGTCCTCTCCTCGCTGTTTCAGTCCGGGTCCTCTCCTCGCTGTTTCACGCCGGGTCCTCTCCTCGCTGTTTCACGCCGGGTGCTCTCCTCACTGTTTCAGGCCGGGTCCTCTCCTCGCTGTTTCACGCCGGGTCCTCTCCTCGCTGTTTCAGGCCCGATCCTCTCCTCGCTGTTTCAGGCCCGATCCTCTCCTCGCTGTTTCAGTCCGGGTCCTCTCCTCGCTGTTTCAGTCCGGGTCCTCTCCTCACTGTTTCAGGCTGGGTTCTCTCCTCGCTGTTTCAGGCCCGATCCTCTCCTCGCTGTTTCAGGCCCGATCCTCTCCTCGCTGTTTCAGGTCAGGTCCTCTCCTCACTGTTTCAGGCCGGGTCCTCTCCTCACTGTTTCAGTCTGGGTTCTCTCCTCGCTGTTTCAGTCCGGGTCCTCTCCTCACTGTTTCAGGCCGGATCCTCTCCTCGCTGTTTCAGGCCGAGGCCTCTCCTCGCTGTTTCAGGTCAGGTCCTCTCCTCACTGTTTCAGGCCGGGTCCTCTCCTCGCTGTTTCAGTCCGAGTCCTCTCCTCACTGTTTCAGGCCCGATCCTCTCCTCGCTGTTTCAGGCCCGATCCTCTCCTCGCTGTTTCAGGCCGGGTCCTCTCCTCGCTGTTTCAGGCCCGATCCTCTGCTCGCTGTTTCAGGCCGGGTCCTCTCCTCGCTGTTTCAGGCCGGGTCCTCTCCTCGCTGTTTCAGGCCGGGTCCTCTCCCCGCTGTTTCAGGCCGGATCCTCTCCTCGCTGTTTCAGGTCAGGTTCTCTCCTCGCTGTTTCAGGCCGGGTCCTCTCCTCGCTGTTTCAGGCCGGGTCCTCTCCCCGCTGTTTCAGGCCGGATCCTCTCCTCGCTGTTTCAGGCCGGGTCCTCTCCTCGCTGTTTCAGGCCGGGTCCTCTCCTCGCTGTTTCAGGTCAGGTTCTCTCCTCGCTGTTTCAGGCCGGGTCCTCTCCTCGCTGTTTCTGGCCGGGTCCTCTCCTCGCTGTTTCAGGCCGGATCCTCTCCTCGCTGTTTCAGGTCAGGTTCTCTCCTCGCTGTTTCAGGCTGGGTTCTCTCCTCGCTGTTTCACGCCCGATCCTCTCCTCGCTGTTTCACGCCGGGTCCTCTCCTCGCTGTTTCAGGCTGGGTTCTCTCCTCGCTGTTTCACGCCCGATCCTCTCCTCGCTGTTTCACGCCCGATCCTCTCCTCGCTGTTTCACGCCAGGTCCTCTCCTCGCTGTTTCAGGCCGAGTCCTCTCCTCGCTGTTTCACGCCGGGTCCTCTCCTCGCTGTTTCACGCCGGGTCCTCTCCTCACTGTTTCAGGCCCGATCCTCTCCTCACTGTTTCACGCCGGGTCCCCTCCACGCTGTTTCAGGCTGGGTCCTCTCCTCGCTGTTTCAGGCCAGGTTCTCTCCTCGCTGTTTCAGGCCGGGTTCTCTCCTCACTGTTTCAGGCCGGGTCCTCTCCTCGCTGTTTCAGGCTGGGTTCTCTCCTTGCTGTTTCAGGCCGGATCCTCTCCTCGCTGTTTCAGGCCAGGTTCTCTCCTCACTGTTTCAGGCCGGGTCCTCTCCTCGCTGTTTCAGGCTGGGTTCTCTCCTCGCTGTTTCAGGCCCGATCCTCTCCTCGCTGTTTCAGGCCGGGTCCTCTCCTCGCTGTTTCAGGCTGGGTCCTCTCCTCACTGTTTCAGGCTGGGTCCTCTCCTCACTGTTTCAGGCCGGATCCTCTCCTCGCTGTTTCAGGCAAGGTCCTCTCCTCGCTGTTTCAGGCTGGGTTCTCTCCTCGCTGTTTCAGGCCGGGTCCTCTCCTCGCTGTTTCAGGCCGGGTCCTCTCCTCGCTGTTTCAGGCCCGATCCTCTCCTCGCTGTTTCAGGCTGGGTTCTCTCCTCGCTGTTTCAGGCTGGGTTCTCTCCTCGCTGTTTCAGGCCGGGTCCTCTCCTCGCTGTTTCAGGCTGGGTCCTCTCCTCGCTGTTTCAGGCTGGGTCCTCTCCTCGCTGTTTCAGGCTGGGTTCTCTCCTCGCTGTTTCAGGCCGGGTTCTCTCCTCACTGTTTCACGCCGGGTCCTCTCCTCGCTGTTTCAGTCCGGGTCCTCTCCTCGCTGTTTCAGGCCCGATCCTCTCCTCGCTGTTTCAGGCTGGGTTCTCTCCTCGCTGTTTCAGGCCGGGTCCTCTCCTCGCTGTTTCAGGCCGGGTCCTCTCCTCGCTGTTTCAGGCCCGATCCTCTCCTCGCTGTTTCAGGCTGGGTCCTCTCCTCGCTGTTTCAGGCCGGGCTCTCTCCTCACTGTTTCACGCCGGGTCCTCTCCTCGCTGTTTCAGGCCGGATCCTCTCCTCGCTGTTTCACGCCGGGTCCTCTCCTCGCTGTTTCAGGCCGGGTCCTCTCCTCGCTGTTTCAGGCCGGGTCCTCTCTTCGCTGTTTCAGGCCGGGTCCTCTCCTCGCTGTTTCAGGCCGGGTTCTCTCTTCGCTGTTTCAGTCCGGGTCCTCTCCTCGCTGTTTCAGGCCGGGTCCTCACCTCGCTGTTACAGGCCGGGTCCTCTCCTCGCTGTTTCACGCCGGGTCCTCTCCTCGCTGTTTCAGGCCCGATCCTCTCCTCGCTGTTTCAGGCCGGGTCCTCTCCTCGCTGTTTCAGGCCGGGTCCTCTCCTCGCTGTTTCAGGCCGGGTCCTCTCCTCGCTGTTTCAGGCCCGATCCTCTCCTCGCTGTTTCAGGCCGGGTTCTCTCTTCGCTGTTTCAGGCTGGGTCCTCTCCTCGCTGTTTCAGGCCGGGTCCTCTCCACGCTGTTTCAGGCCCGATCCTCTCCTCACTGTTTCAGGCTGGGTTCTCTCCTCGCTGTTTCAGGCCGGGTCCTCTCCTCGCTGTTTCACGCCGGGTCCTCTCCTCGCTGTTTCAGGCCCGATCCTCTCCTCGCTGTTTCAGGCCGGGTCCTCTCCTCGCTGTTTCAGGCCCGATCCTCTCTTCGCTGTTTCTGGCCGGGTCCCCTCCTCGCAGTTTCAGGCCGGGTTCTCTCCTCGCTGTTTCAGGCCCGATCCTCTCCTCGCTGTTTCAGGCTGGGTTCTCTCCTCGCTGTTTCAGGCTGGGTTCTCTCCTCGCTGTTTCAGGCCGGGTCCTCTCCTCGCTGTTTCAGACCCGATCCTCTCCTCGCTGTTTCAGGCCGGGTTCTCTCCTCGCTGTTTCAGGCCGGGTTCTCTCCTCGCTGTTTCAGTCCGGGTCCTCTCCTCGCTGTTTCAGGCCGGGTCCTCTCCTCGCTGTTTCAGGCCGTGTCCTCTCCTCGCTGTTTCAGGCCCGATCCCCTCCCCGCTGTTTCGGGCCCGATCCTCTCCTCACTGTTTCAGGCCGGGTCCTCTCCTCGCTGTTTCAGGCCGGGTCCTCTCCTCACTGTTTCAGGCCCGATCCTCTCCTCGCTGTTTCAGCCCCGATCCTCTCCTCACTGTTTCAGGCTGGGTTCTCTCCTCGCTGTTTCAGGCCGGGTTCTCTCCTCACTGTTTCAGGCCGGGTCCTCTCCTCGCTGTTACAGGCCGGGTCCTCTCCTCGCTGTTTCACGCCGGGTCCTCTCCTCGCTGTTTCAGGCCGGGTTCTCTCCTCGCTGTTTCAGGCCGGGTCCTCTCCTCGCTGTTTCAGGCCGGGTTCTCTCTTCGCTGTTTCAGGCTGGGTCCTCTCCTCGCTGTTTCAGGCCGGGTTCTCTCTTCGCTGTTTCAGGCTGGGTCCTCTCCTCGCTGTTTCAGGCCGGGTCCTCTCCTCGCTGTTTCAGGCCCGATCCTCTCCTCGCTGTTTCAGGCCGGGTTCTCTCTTCGCTGTTTCAGGCTGGGTCCTCTCCTCGCTGTTTCAGGCCGGGTCCTCTCCTCGCTGTTTCACGCCGGGTCCTCTCCTTGCTGTTTCAGGCTGGGTCCTCTCCTCGCTGTTTCAGGCCGGGTTCTCTCTTCGCTGTTTCAGGCCCGATTGTCTCCTCGCTGTTTCAGGCCGGGTTCTCTCTTCGCTGTTTCAGGCCGGGTTCTCTCTTCGCTGTTTCAGGCTGGGTCCTCTCCTCGCTGTTTCACGCCGGGTCCTCTCCTCGCTGTTTCAGGCCGGGTCCTCTCCTCGCTGTTTCAGGCCCGATCCTCTCCTCGCTGTTTCAGGCCCGATCCTCTCCTCACTGTTTCAGGCTGGGTTCTCTCCTCGCTGTTTCAGGCCGGGTTCTCTCCTCACTGTTTCAGGCCGGGTCCTCTCCTCGCTGTTTCAGGCCGGGTCCTCTCCTCGCTGTTTCAGGCCCGATCCTCTCCTCGCTGTTTCAGGCCGGGTCCTCTCTTCGCTGTTTCAGGCCGGGTCCCCTCCTCGCTGTTTCAGGCTGGGGCATCTCCTCGCTGTTTCAGGCCGGGTTCTCTCCTCGCTGTTTCAGGCCGGGTCCCCTCCTCGCTGTATCAGGCCCGATCCTCTCCTCGCTGTTTCAGGCTGGGTTCTCTCCTCGCTGTTTCAGGCTGGGTTCTCTCCTCGCTGTTTCAGGCCGGGTCCTCTCCTCGCTGTTTCAGACCCGATCCTCTCCTCGCTGTTTCAGGCCGGGTTCTCTCCTCGCTGTTTCAGGCTGGGTCCTCTCCTCACTGTTTCAGGCTGGGTTCTCTCCTCGCTGTTTCAGGCCGGGTCCTCTCCTCGCTGTTTCAGGCCGGGTCCTCTCCTCGCTGTTTCAGGCCGGGTCCTCTACTCGCTGTTTCAGGCCGGATCCTCTCCTCGCTGTTTCACGCCGGGTCCTCTCCTCGCTGTTTCAGGCCGGGTCCTCTCCTCGCTGTTTCAGGCCGGGTCCTCTCCTCGCTGTTTCAGGCCCGATCCTCTCCTCGCTGTTTCGGGCCCGATCCTCTCCTCGCTGTTTCAGGCTGGGTTCTCTCCTCGCTGTTTCAGGCTGGGTTCTCTCCTCGCTGTTTCAGGCCGGGTCCTCTCCTCGCTGTTTCAGGCCCGATCCTCTCCTCGCTGTTTCAGGCTGGGTTCTTTCCTCGCTGTTTCAGGCCGGGTCCTCTCTTCGCTGTTTCAGGCCGGGTCCTCTCCTCGCTGTTTCAGGCCGGTCCTCTCCTCGCTGTTTCAGGCCAGGTCCTCTCCTCGCTGTTTCAGGCCGGGTCCTCTCCTCGCTGTTTCAGGCCGGGTCCTCTCCTCGCTGTTTCAGGCCGGATCCTCTCCTCGCTGTTTCAGGCCGGATCCTCTCCTCGCTGTTTCACGCCGGGTCCTTTGCTCGCTGTTTCACGCCGGGTCCTCTCCTCGCTGTTTCAGTCCGGGTCCTCTCCTCGCTGTTTCATGCCGGGTCCTCTCCTCGCTGTTTCACGCCGGGTGCTCTCCTCACTGTTTCAGGCCGGGTCCTCTCCTCGCTGTTTCACGCCGGGTCCTCTCCTCGCTGTTTCAGGCCCGATCCTCTCCTCGCTGTTTCAGGCCCGATCCTCTCCTCGCTGTTTCAGTCTGGGTCCTCTCCTCGCTGTTTCAGTCCGGGTCCTCTCCTCACTGTTTCAGGCTGGGTTCTCTCCTCGCTGTTTCAGGCCCGATCCTCTCCTCGCTGTTTCAGGCCCGATCCTCTCCTCGCTGTTTCAGGTCAGGTCCTCTCCTCACTGTTTCAGGCCGGGTCCTCTCCTCACTGTTTCAGTCTGGGTTCTCTCCTCGCTGTTTCAGTCCGGGTCCTCTCCTCACTGTTTCAGGCCGGATCCTCTCCTCGCTGTTTCAGGCCGAGGCCTCTCCTCGCTGTTTCAGGTCAGGTCCTCTCCTCACTGTTTCAGTCCGGGTCCTCTCCTCGCTGTTTCAGTCCGGGTCCTCTCCTCACTGTTTCAGGCCCGATCCTCTCCTCGCTGTTTCAGGCCCGATCCTCTCCTCGCTGTTTCAGGCCGGGTCCTCTCCTCGCTGTTTCAGGCCCGATCCTCTGCTCGCTGTTTCAGGCCGGGTCCTCTCCTCGCTGTTTCAGGCCGGGTCCTCTCCTCGCTGTTTCAGGCCGGGTCCTCTCCCCGCTGTTTCAGGCCGGATCCTCTCCTCGCTGTTTCAGGTCAGGTTCTCTCCTCGCTGTTTCAGGCCGGGTCCTCTCCTCGCTGTTTCAGGCCGGGTCCTCTCCCCGCTGTTTCAGGCCGGATCCTCTCTTCGCTGTTTCAGGCCGGGTCCTCTCCTCGCTGTTTCAGGCCGGGTCCTGTCCTCGCTGTTTCAGGTCAGGTTCTCTCCTCGCTGTTTCAGGCCGGGTCCTCTCCTCGCTGTTTCTGGCCGGGTCCACTCCTCGCTGTTTCAGGCCGGATCCTCTCCTCGCTGTTTCAGGTCAGGTTCTCTCCTCGCTGTTTCAGGCTGGGTTCTCTCCTCGCTGTTTCACGCCCGATCCTCTCCTCGCTGTTTCACGCCGGGTCCTCTCCTCGCTGTTTCAGGCTGGGTTCTCTCCTCGCTGTTTCACGCCCGATCCTCTCCTCGCTGTTTCACGCCCGATCCTCTCCTCGCTGTTTCACGCCAGGTCCTCTCCTCGCTGTTTCAGGCCGAGTCCTCTCCTCGCTGTTTCACGCCGGGTCCTCTCCTCGCTGTTTCACGCCGGGTCCTCTCCTCACTGTTTCAGGCCCGATCCTCTCCTCACTGTTTCACGCCGGGTCCCCTCCTCGCTGTTTCAGGCTGGGTCCTCTCCTCGCTGTTTCAGGCCAGGTTCTCTCCTCGCTGTTTCAGGCCGGGTTCTCTCCTCACTGTTTCAGGCCGGGTCCTCTCCTCGCTGTTTCAGGCTGGGTTCTCTCCTTGCTGTTTCAGGCCGGATCCTCTCCTCGCTGTTTCAGGCCAGGTTCTCTCCTCACTGTTTCAGGCCGGGTCCTCTCCTCGCTGTTTCAGGCTGGGTTCTCTCCTCGCTGTTTCAGGCCCGATCCTCTCCTCGCTGTTTCAGGCCGGGTCCTCTCCTCGCTGTTTCAGGCTGGGTCCTCTCCTCACTGTTTCAGGCTGGGTCCTCTCCTCACTGTTTCAGGCCGGATCCTCTCCTCGCTGTTTCAGGCAAGGTCCTCTCCTCGCTGTTTCAGGCTGGGTTCTCTCCTCGCTGTTTCAGGCCGGGTCCTCTCCTCGCTGTTTCAGGCCGGGTCCTCTCCTCGCTGTTTCAGGCCCGATCCTCTCCTCGCTGTTTCAGGCTGGGTTCTCTCCTCGCTGTTTCAGGCTGGGTTCTCTCCTCGCTGTTTCAGGCCGGGTCCTCTCCTCGCTGTTTCAGGCTGGGTCCTCTCCTCGCTGTTTCAGGCTGGGTCCTCTCCTCGCTGTTTCAGGCTGGGTTCTCTCCTCGCTGTTTCAGGCCGGGTTCTCTCCTCACTGTTTCACGCCGGGTCCTCTCCTCGCTGTTTCAGTCCGGGTCCTCTCCTCGCTGTTTCAGGCCCGATCCTCTCCTCGCTGTTTCAGGCTGGGTTCTCTCCTCGCTGTTTCAGGCCGGGTCCTCTCCTCGCTGTTTCAGGCCGGGTCCTCTCCTCGCTGTTTCAGGCCCGATCCTCTCCTCGCTGTTTCAGGCTGGGTCCTCTCCTCGCTGTTTCAGGCCGGGCTCTCTCCTCACTGTTTCACGCCGGGTCCTCTCCTCGCTGTTTCAGTCCGGGTCCTCTCCTCGCTGTTTCAGGCCCGATCCTCTCCTCGCTGTTTCAGGCTGGGTTCTCTCCTCGCTGTTTCAGGCCGGGTCCTCTCCTCGCTGTTTCAGGCTGGGTCCTCTCCTCGCTGTTTCAGGCTGGGTCCTCTCCTCGCTGTTTCAGGCTGGGTTCTCTCCTCGCTGTTTCAGGCCGGGTTCTCTCCTCACTGTTTCACGCCGGGTCCTCTCCTCGCTGTTTCAGTCTGGGTCCTCTCCTCGCTGTTTCAGGCAAGGTCCTCTCCTCACTGTTTCAGGCTGGGTTCTCTCCTCGCTGTTTCAGGCCGGGTCCTCTCCTCGCTGTTTCAGGCCGGGTCCTCTCCTCGCTGTTTCAGGCCCGATCCTCTCTTCGCTGTTTCGGGCCCGATCCTCTCCTCGCTGTTTCAGGCTGGGTTCTCTCCTCGCTGTTTCAGGCTGGGTTCTCTCCTCGCTGTTTCAGGCTGGGTTCTCTCCTCGCTGTTTCAGTCCGGGTCCTCTCCTCGCTGTTTCACGCCGGGTCCTCTCCTCGCTGTTTCAGTCCGGGTCCTCTCCTCGCTGTTTCAGTCCGTATCCTCTCCTCGCTGTTTCACGCCGGATCCTCTCCTCACTGTTTCAGGCCGGGTCCTCTCCTCGCTGTTTCAGGCCGGGTCCTCTCCTCGCTGTTTCAGGCCGGGTCCTCTCCTCACTGTTTCAGGCCAGGTTCTCTCCTCGCTGTTTCAGGCCGGGTCCTCTCCTCGCTGTTTCAGGCCGGGTCCTCTCCTCGCTGTTTCAGGCCGGATCCTCTCCTCTCTGTTTCAGGCCGGGTCCTCTCCTCGCTGTTTCAGGCCGGGTCCTCTCCTCGCTGTTTCAGGCCGGATCCTCTCCTCGCTGTTTCAGGCCGGATCCTCTCCTCGCTGTTTCAGGCCCGATCCTCTCCCCGCTGTTTCAGTCCGGGTCCTCTCCTCGCTGTTTCACGCCGGATCCTCTCCTCGCTGTTTCAGGCCGGGTCCTCTCCTCGCTGTTTCAGGCTGGGTCCTCTCCTCACTGTTTCAGGCCGGGTCCTCTCCTCGCTGTTTCAGGCCAGGTCCTCTCCTCGCTGTTTCAGGCCGGGTCCTCTCCTCGCTGTTTCAGGCCCGATCCTCTCCTCGCTGTTTCAGGCCGGGTCCTCTCCTCGCTGTTTCAGGCCCGATCCTCTCCTCGCTGTTTCAGGCCGGATCCTCTCCTCGCTGTTTCAGGCCGGGTCCTCTCCTCGCTGTTTCAGGCTGGGTCCTCTCCTCGCTGTTTCAGGCCGGGTCCCCTCCTCGCTGTTTCAGGCCGGGTCCTCTCTTCGCTGTTTCAGGCCGGGTCCTCTCCTCGCTGTTTCAGGCCGGGTCCTCTCCTCACTGTTTCAGGCCGGGATCTCTCCTCGCTGTTTCAGGCCGGGTCCTCTCCTCGCTGTTTCAGGCCGGGTCCTCTCCTCGCTGTTTCAGGCTGGGTCCTCTCCTCGCTGTTTCAGGCCGGGTTCTCTCCTCGCTGTTTCAGGCCGGGATCTCTCCTCGCTGTTTCAGGCCGGGTCCTCTCCTCGCTGTTTCAGGCCGGGTCCTCTCCTCGCTGTTTCAGGCTGGGTCCTCTCCTCGCTGTTTCAGGCCGGGTCCTCTCCTCACTGTTTCAGGCCGGGTCCCCTCCTCGCTGTTTCAGTCCGGGTCCTCTCCTCGCTGTTTCAGTCCGGATCCTCTCCTCGCTGTTTCAGGCCGGGTCCTCTCCTCACTGTTTCAGGCCGGGTCCCCTCCTCGCTGTTTCAGTCCGGGTCCTCTCCTCGCTGTTTCAGTCCGGATCCTCTCCTCGCTGTTTCAGGCCAGGTTCTCTCCTCGCTGTTTCAGTCCGGATCCTCTCCTCGCTGTTTCAGGCCAGGTTCTCTCCTCGCTGTTTCAGTCCAGATCCTCTCCTCGCTGTTTCAGGCCGGGTCCTCTCCTCACTGTTTCAGGCCGGATCCTCTCCTCGCTGTTTCAGGCCGGGTTCTCTCTTCGCTGTTTCAGGCCGGGTTCTCTCTTCGCTGTTTCAGGCCGGGTCCTCTCCTCGCTGTTTCAGGCCGGGTTCTCTCCTCGCTGTTTCATGCCGGATCCTCTCCTCGCTGTTTCAGGCCGGGTTCTCTCCTCGCTGTTTCATGCCGGATCCTCTCCTCGCTGTTTCAGGCCGGGTCCTCTCCTCGCTGTTTCAGGCCGGGTTCTCTCCTCGCTGTTTCATGCCGGATCCTCTCCTCGCTGTTTCAGGCCGGATCCTCTCCTCGCTGTTTCAGGCCGGGTTCTCTCCTCGCTGTTTCATGCCGGATCCTCTCCTCGCTGTTTCAGGCCGGGTTCTCTCCTCGCTGTTTCAGGCCGGGTTCTCTCCTCGCTGTTTCAGGCCGGGTCCTCTCCTCGCTGTTTCACGCCGGGTCCCCTCCTCGCTGTTTCAGGCTGGGTCCTCTCCTCGCTGTTTCAGGCCGGGTCCTCTCCTCGCTGTTTCAGGCCGGGATCTCTCCTCGCTGTTTCAGGCCGCGTCCTCTCCTCGCTGTTTCTCGCCGGGTCCCCTCCTCGCTGTTTAACGCCGGGTCCCCTCCTCGCTGTTTCAGGCCGGGTCCTCTCCTCGCTGTTTCAGGCCGGGTTCTCTCCTCGCTGTTTCACGCCGGGTCCCCTCCTCGCTGTTTCACGCCGGGTTCTCTCCTCGCTGTTTCAGGCTGGGTTCTCTCCTCGCTGTTTCAGGCCGGGTCCTCTCCTCACTGTTTCAGGCCAGGTTCTCTCCTCGCTGTTTCAGGCCGGGTCCGCTCCTCGCTGTTTCAGGCCAGTTTCTCTCCTCGCTGTTTCAGGCCGGGTCCCCTCCTCGCTGTTTCAGGCTGGGTTCTCTCCTCGCTGTTTCAGGCCGGATCCTCTCCTCGCTGTTTCAGGCCAGGTTCTCTCCTCGCTGTTTCAGGCCAGGTTCTCTCCTCGCTGTTTCAGGCCGGATCCTCTCCTCGCTGTTTCAGGCCAGGTTCTCTCCTCGCTGTTTCAGGCCAGGTTCTCTCCTCGCTGTTTCAGGCCGGGTCCCCTCCTCGCTGTTTCAGACTGGGTTCTCTCCTCGCTGTTTCAGTCCGGGTCCTCTCCTCGTTGTTTCAGGCCGGGTTCTCTCCTCGCTGTTTCAGTCCGGGTCCTCTCCTCGCTGTTTCAGGCCGGGTCCTCTCATAGAACATAGAACATAGAACAATACAGCGCAGTACAGGCCCTTCGGCCCACGATGTTGCACCGAAACAAAAGCCATCTAACCTACACTATGCCATTATCATCCATATGTTTATCCAATAAACTTTTAAATGCCCTCAATGTTGGCGAGTTCACTACTGTAGCAGGTAGGGCATTCCACGGCCTCACTACTCTTTGCGTAAAGAACCTACCTCTGACCTCTGTCCTATATCTATTACCCCTCAGTTTAAAGTTATGTCCCCTCGTGCCAGCCATATCCATCCGCGGGAGAAGGCTCTCACTGTCCACCCTATCCAACCCCCTGATCATTTTGTATGCCTCTATTAAGTCTCCTCTTAACCTTCTTCTCTCCAACGAAAACAACCTCAAGTCCGTCAGCCTTTCCTCATAAGATATTCCCTCCATACCAGGCAACATCCTGGTAAATCTCCTCTGCACCCGCTCCAAAGCCTCCACGTCCTTCCTATAATGCGGTGACCAGAACTGTACGCAATACTCCAAATGCGGCCGGACCAGAGTTCTGTACAGCTGCAACATGACCTCCCGACTCCGGAACTCAATCCCTCTACCAATAAAGGCCAACACTCCATAGGCCTTCTTCACAACCCTATCAACCTGGGTGACAACTTTCAGGGATCTATGTACATGGACACCTAGATCCCTCTGCTCAGCCACACTTTCAAGAACTTTACCATTAGCCAAATATTCCGCATTCCTGTTATTCCTTCCAAAGTGAATCACCTCACACTTCTCTACATTAAACTCCATTTGCCACCTCTCAGCCCAGCTCTGCAGCTTATCTATATCCCTCTGTAACCTGCTACATCCTTCCACACTATCGACAACACCACCGACTTTAGTATCATCTGCAAATTTACTCACCCACCCTTCTGTGCCTTCCTCTAGGTCATTGATAAAAATGACAAACAGCAACGGCCCCAGAACAGATCCTTGTGGTACTCCACTTGTGACTGTACTCCATTCTGAACATTTCCCATCAACCACCACCCTCTGTCTTCTTTCAGCTAGCCAATTTCTGATCCACATCTCTAAATCACCCTTAATCCCCAGCCTCCGTATTTTTTGCAATAGCCTACCGTGGGGAACCTTATCAAACGCTTTGCTGAAATCCATATACACCACATCAACTGCTCTACCCTCGTCTACCTGTTCAGTCACCTTCTCAAAGAACTCAATAAGGTTTGTGAGGCATGACCTACCCTTCACAAAGCCATGCTGACTATCCCTGATCATATCATTCCTATCTAGATGATTATAAATCTTGTCCCTTATAATCCCCTCCAAGACTTTACCCACTACAGACGTGAGGCTCAACGGTCTATAGTTGCCGGGGTTGTCTCTGCTCCCCTTTTTGAACAAAGGGACCACATTTGCTGTCCTCCAGTCCTCTGGCACTATTCCTGTAGCCAATGATGACATAAAAATCAAAGCCAAAGGTCCAGCAATCTCTTCCCTGGCCTCCCATAGAATCCTAGGATAAATCCCATCAGGTCCCGGGGACTTATCTATTTTCAGCCTGTCCAGAATTGCCAACACCTCTTCCCTACGTACCTCAATGCCATCTATTCTATTAGCCTGGGACTCAGCATTCTCCTCCACAACATTATCTTTTTCCTGAGTGAATACTGACGAAAAATATTAATTTAGTATCTCGCCTATCTCTTCAGACTCCACACACAATTTCCCATCCCTGTCCTTGACTGGTCCTACTCTTTCCCTAGTCATTCGCTTATTCCTGACATACCTATAGAAAGCTTTTGGGTTTTCCTTGATCCTTCCTGCCAAATACTTCTCATGTCCCCTCCTTGCTCGTCTTAGCTCTCTCTTTAGATCCTTCCTCGCTACCTTGTAACTATCCATCGCCCCAACCGAAACTTCACACTTCATCTTCACATAGGCCTCCTTCTTCCTCTTAACAAGAGATTCCACTTCCCTGGTAAACCACGGTTCCCTCGCTCGACGCCTTCCTCCCTGTCTGACCGGTACATACTTATCAAGAACACGCAGTAGCTGATCCTTGAACAAGCCCCACTTATCCAGTGTGCCCAACACTTGCAGCCTACTTCTCCACCTTATCCCCCCCAAGTCACGTCTAATGGCATCATAATTGCCCTTCCCCCAGCTATAACTCTTGCCCTGCGGTGTATACTTATCCCTTTCCATCATTAACGTAAACGTCACCGAATTGTGGTCACTGTCCCCAAAGTGCTCTCCTACCTCCAAATCCAACACCTGGCCTGGTTCATTACCCAAAACCAAATCCAACGTGGCCTCGCCTCTTGTTGGCCTGTCAACATATTGTTTCAGGAAACCCTCCTGCACACACTGTACAAAAAACAACCCATCTATTGTACTCGAACTATATCTTTTCCAGTCAATATTTGGAAAGTTAAAGTCTCCCATAATAACTACCCTGTTACTTTCGCTCATATCCAGAATCATCTTCGCCATCCTTTCCTCTACATCCCTAGAACTATTAGGAGGCCTATAAAAAACTCCCAACAGGGTGACCTCTCCTTTCCTGTTTCTAAATTCAGCCAATACTACCTCGGAAGAAGAGTCCCCATCTAGCATCCTCTCCGCCACCGTAATACTGCTCTTGACTAGCAGCGCCACACCTCCCCCTCTTTTGCCTCCTTCTCTGAGCTTACTAAAACACCTAAACCCCGGAACCTGCAACATCCATTCCTGTCCCTGCTCTATCCATGTCTCCGAAATGGCCACAACATCGAAGTCCCAGGTACCAACCCACGCTGCCAGTTCCCCTACCTTGTTTCGTATACTCCTGGCATTGAAGTAGACACACTTCAAACCACCTACCTGAACGCTGGCCCCCTCCTGCGACGTCAAATCTGTGCTCCTGACCTCTATACTCTCATTCTCCCTTACCCTAAAACTACAATCCAGCTTCCCATGCCCCTGCTGCATTAGTTTAAACCCCCCAAAGAGCACTAACAAATCTCCCCCCCAGGATATTTGTGCCCCTCAGGTTCAGATGTAGACCATCCTGTCTGTAGAGGTCCCACCTTCCCCAGAAAGAGCCCCAGTTATCTAAAAATCTGAAACCCTCCCGCCTGCACCATCCCTGTAGCCACGTGTTTAAATGCTCTCTCTCCCTATTCCTCATCTCACTATCACGTGGCACGGGCAACAACCCAGAGATAACAACTCTGTTTGTTCTAGTTCTGAGCTTCCATCCTAGCTCCCTGAAAGCCTGCCTGACATCCTTGTCCCCTTTCCTACCTATGTCGTTGGTGCCAATGTGGACCACGACTTGGGGCTGCTCCCCCTCCCCCCTAAGGACCCGGAAAACACGATCCGAGACATCACGTACCCTTGCACCTGGGAGGCAACATACCAAACGTGAGTCTCTCACGCTCCCACAAAATCTCCTATCTGTGCCCCTGACTATAGAGTCCCCAATTACTAATGCTCTGCTCCTCTCCCCCCTTCCCTTCTGAGCAACAGGGACAGACTCCGTGCCAGAGGCCCGTACCCCATGGCTTACCCCTGGTAAGTCGTCCCCCCCACAAGTATCCAAAGCGGTATACTTGTTTCTCAGGGGAACGACCGCAGGGGATCCCTGCACTGACTGTTTTTTCCCAGTCCCTCTTACAGTTACCCACCTATCTCCAATCTTTGGTGTAACTAATTCCCTGAAGCTGCTATCTATGACCCCTTCTGCCTCCCGAATGATCCGAAGTTCTTCCAACTCCAGCTCCAGTTCCCTAACTCGGTCTTGGAGGAGCTGGAGATGGCAGCACTTCCTGCAGGTAAAATCAGCAGGGGCACTAACTGCATCCCTCACCTCAAACATCCTGCAGGAGGAACATTGTACTCCCTTCCCTGCCATTCCTCTAACTTTCTACCAAGATCTAGCTAACAACTAAATTAAATTTTTATATAAAATAATAATAATATAATAAAAATATGGTACTTACCTCAGACCAATGGGTTTTATTATTAGGTTAGAGGAGGAGGGCGGGTGGGAGACACTACACGTGTAGTGTCTCGGGTTTCCTCTCCACCAGAATTTATTGGTGAGGGTCTTCCCAGACGTCCGCGGGTCGACTTCCTGATCCCACCTAAAAAACTAATTTAAAGAAAAGAGAAAAAGTCTCAGCTCCTGCTGAAACTGACTCACCACTCACCAGCTGCTCTCACGCCGCCGAAATCGACTGGCCTGCCCCTGCAAAGAGAAGTGCTTTTAAAGGTTGACTTACCTCCCAGCACCCTCCTTCCGCAATGCTCCCGCTGAAACTGACTAACCAGCTGCTCTCACGCCGCCGAAATCGACTGGCCTGCCCCTGCAAAGAGAAGTGCTTTTAAAGGTTGACTTACCTCCCAGCACCCTCCTTCCGCAATGCTCCCGCTGAAACTGACTAACCAGCTGCTCTCACGCCGCCGAAATCGACTGGCCTGCCCCTGCAAAGAGAAGTGCTTTTAAAGGTTGACTTACCTCCCAGCACCCTCCTTCCGCAATGCTCCCGCTGAAACTGACTAACCAGCTGCTCTCACGCCGCCGAAATCGACTGGCCTGCCCCTGCAAAGAGAAGTGCTTTTAAAGGTTGACTTACCTCCCAGCACCCTCCTTCCGCAATGCTCCCGCTGAAACTGACTAACCAGCTGCTCTCACGCTGCCGAAATCGACTGGCCTGCCCCTGCAAAGAGAAGTGCTTTTAAAGGTTGACTTACCTCCCAGCACCCTCCTTCCGCAATGCTCCCGCTGAAACTGACTAACCAGCTGCTCTCACGCCGCCGAAATCGACTGGCCTGCCCCTGCAAAGAGAGGTGCTTTTAAAGGTTGACTTACCTCCCAGCACCCTCCTTCCGCAATGCTCCCGCTGAAACTGACTAACCAGCTGCTCTCACGCCGCCGAAATCGACTGGCCTGCCCCTGCAAAGAGAAGTGCTTTTAAAGGTTGACTTACCTCCCAGCACCCTCCTTCCGCAATGCTCCCGCTGAAACTGACTAACCAGCTGCTCTCACGCCGCCGAAATCGACTGGCCTGCCCCTGCAAAGAGAAGTGCTTTTAAAGGTTGACTTACCTCCCAGCACCCTCCTTCCGCAATGCTCCCGCTGAAACTGACTAACCAGCTGCTCTCACGCCGCCGAAATCGACTGGCCTGCCCCTGCAAAGAGAAGTGCTTTTAAAGGTTGACTTACCTCCCAGCACCCTCCTTCCGCAATGCTCCCGCTGAAACTGACTAACCAGCTGCTCTCACGCCGCCGAAATCGACTGGCCTGCCCCTGCAAAGAGAGGTGCTTTTAAAGGTTGACTTACCTCCCAGCACCCTCCTTCCGCAATGCTCCCGCTGAAACTGACTAACCAGCTGCTCTCACGCCGCCGAAATCGACTGGCCTGCCCCTGCAAAGAGAAGTGCTTTTAAAGGTTGACTTACCTCCCAGCACCCTCCTTCCGCAATGCTCCCGCTGAAACTGACTATGTTTCAGGCCCGATCCTCTCCTCGCTGTTTCAGGCCGGATCCTCTCCTCGCTGTTTCAGGCCAGGTTCTCTCCTCGCTGTTTCAGGCCGGGTCCTCTCCTCGCTGTTTCAGGCCGGGTCCCCTCCTCGCTGTTTCAGGCCGGGTTCTCTCCTCGCTGTTTCAGCCCAAGTTCTCTCCTCGCTGTTTCAGGCCGGGTTCTCTCCTCGCTGTTTCAGGCCAGGTCCTCTCCTCGCTGTTTCAGGCCGGGTTCTCTCCTCGCTGTTTCAGGCCGGGTCCCCTCCTCGCTGTTTCAGGCCGGATCCTCTCCTCGCTGTTTCAGGCCGGGTCCTCTCCTCGCTGTTTCAGGCCAGGTTCTCTCCTCGCTGTTTCAGGCCAGGTTCTCTCCTCGCTGTTTCAGGCCGGATCCTCTCCTCGCTGTTTCAGGCCGGATCCTCTCCTCGCTGTTTCAGGCTGGGTCCTCTCCTCGCTGTTTCAGGCCGGGTCCTCTCCTCGCTGTTTCAGGCCGGGTCCCCTCCTCGCTGTTTCAGGCCGGGTTCTCTCCTCGCTGTTTCAGGCCAAGTTCTCTCCTCGCTGTTTCAGGCCGGGTTCTCTCCTCGCTGTTTCAGGCCAGGTCCTCTCCTCGCTGTTTCAGGCCGGGTTCTCTCCTCGCTGTTTCAGGCCGGGTCCCCTCCTCGCTGTTTCAGGCCGGATCCTCTCCTCGCTGTTTCAGGCCGGGTCCTCTCCTCGCTGTTTCAGGCCAGGTTCTCTCCTCGCTGTTTCAGGCCAGGTTCTCTCCTCGCTGTTTCAGTCCGGGTTCTCTCCTCGCTGTTTCAGGCCAGGTCCTCTCCTCGCTGTTTCAGGCCGGATCCTCTCCTCGCTGTTTCAGGCCGGATCCTCTCCTCGCTGTTTCAGGCTGGGTCCTCTCCTCGCTGTTTCAGGCCAGGTTCTCTCCTCGCTGTTTCAGTCCGGGTCCTCTCCTCGCTGTTTCAGGCCGGGTCCCCTCCTCGCTGCTTCAGGCCGGGTCCTCTCCTCGCTGTTTCAGGCCGGGTCCTCTCCTCGCTGATTCAGGCCAGGTTCTCTCCTCGCTGTTTCAGGCCAGGTCCTCTCCTCGCTGTTTCATAGTTCTGAAACTTCATAATTCCCGTGAGAAGTTCGGGACATTCCTTTTCGATCTGTGCAGATCTGCACTCTTGCAGTCATAGTCCTGGAAGCCTATGCAACTGGAACCCAATCAGATTGATCATTCTGTTGTAGAAGAACTGCACCAATCCCATCTTGACTGGCGTCAGTGGAGATTTTGGTAGTCCTAGTTGGGTCAAATAAGGTAAGAATTGGTGCTGTCATTAGTTGATGTTTGAGATCCACCCATTCATTATGGTGACGTTGTGTCCATTCAAAATCAGTGGCCTTCCTTATCAAATTACGTAAAGCATACGTCCTTGTAGACAGGTTCGAGACAAACTTGCCCAAGAAGTTCACAAAGCCCACAAATCTTAACACGGCCTTTTTATCCTGTGATGTTTTCATGTTCTGGATCGCAGAAAGTTTCTGGTGTGACACCTTGGTCAGGCACCTTGGGCAGGATTCTCTGAGCCTGCGCCGGATCGGAGAAGCACCAGGGAGCCGCGCGAATCCCGCCACGCCACTCCAACGCCGGGAAGCGATTCTCCGGAGAGTGGAGAATTGGCGCCATTGGTGCTGGCGCGCCCCCCCCCCCCCCCCCCCCCCCCCCGCGAATCTTGGTCTGGGATGGGCCGAGAAGCCGTACAAAAAAAACCCCGAGTCCCGCCAGTGGCATTCTACCTGGACTTACCCGGCGGGACCTTGGCGTGAAAGGATCAGGGGGTGGCTTGGTGGGGGGGGGGGGGTTTGGCTCCGGGGGGGGTTGCTCTGCTGTGGCCTGGCCCGCGATTGGGGCCTACCAATCGGCGGGCCTGCCTCTCGGGCTGGGGGCCTCCTTTGTTCCACGCCGGTTCCTGTAGCCCTACGCCATGTTGCGTCAGAGCCGGCGAAGAGAAGGGAGCCACCGCGCATGCGCGGCAATGGCGTCGGCCCCACTGCGCATGCGCAGACCCGTGGCACCCATCTGATGCCGAGATCAGCAGCTGGAGCGGCGTGGGTCGCTCCAGTGCCGTGCTGGCCCCCTGTAGGGGTCAGAATTGCTGCTCCTGAGGCCACGTTGTCGCCGTCGGGAAACGCAATGGCGTTTATGACGGCGTCAACACATAGCCTCAGGATCAGAGAATCCCATCACTGTCTGACATATTGCATCTCCCAAGAAATTTAAACATGTTTGCGCAAACGTGCACTTTGAGTAGTTTAGTTTCAGTCCATATGGATGGATTCTTTGAAACACCTTTTTCAAACGATGAATGTGGTATTCTTCTGTGTGGCCCATATAATTATGTCATCGACGTAGATTCTTACACCATCGATACCTTCAGTCATCTGCTCCATTATCCAATGGAAAATTTCTGAAGCTAAAATTATCCCAAAAGGCATGCGGTTAAAGCAGAAGCATCCAAATGGAGTATTGAATGTGCACAATAATCTGCTCATGTCATCAAGTTGCATCTGCCAGAAACCCTGAGGCGCGTCGAGTTTAGTGAAGATTCGAGCATTGGCCATTTTGCATGTAATCTCTTCACGCTTAGAGATAGGGTAATGTTCCCTGTGAATATTTTTGTTCAGATCCTATGGATCTATGCAGATTCGAAGGTCTCCAGATGGCTTCCTAACACATACTAGCGCACTGACCCAGTCAGTCGGCTGCGTGACTCGAGAGATGATTCCCTGTGCCTGTAACCTTTGAAGTTCTGTTTTCAACTTCTCGCGCAAGGGAACTGGAACCCTCCCAGGCGGATGAATTACAGGTTTTAAATCTTTTTTCAGCGAAATCTTGTACTGGTAAGGTAACGTGCCCATACCTTTAAAAACGGCAGGGTATATGCTGGATCTCATCTTCCATGTGTCATGTATCCTGAGTATTCATAAAAATTCTTTGAAGAAGCCGCAAGCCGTAGCGCCTAACAGTGATGATTTCTGGTTGTCCACGATCTCAAATCGTAGTGTCTTCTTGACCTTCTTATTTGCGACTTTGAGATGGCACGATCCTTTTGAAGGGATTTGGTTGCCATTGTAGTCTTTCAGCCTACATGCAGCAGGTATCATCTCGTGTTCCCTGGGATCGAGTTGAGATCTTTGCTTGTCAGTCGATTGGCTGAAGCCCCAAAGTCAAGCTTGAACAATACTGGAAAGTTGTGAACTTGCACTGTTGAGGTCCATTCAATATCAGAGTTGATCATGTTGATCTGCTGAGGAGCATTAGTTATTGCTTGAGACACCTGTCTTTTCAATTATCCCTACGAAAAACATATTCTCGAAGGAAGATTGATCCTCTTCGGTTGAAAAATTTTGTTCAGATTTGTTGTGCTCCGATGAACCCACGCTGCACACATTGATGTTCTTTTGTCTTGGTGTCGGAGATTGATATTGCGCTGTCGATCTGAACTGTGAGGCATAGTGATTGAGTTTTCCACACTAAACAACGTTTGCTTTGAGCTGGTGTTATGGGCCAGGGTTCAGAGAACCCCAAAGTGTATCATGGAGATCACCTGACCCACAACTTTTAATAGATTGTGGTATGGGGAGGACACGGGCTTACTCTGCAGGTGTGATGCAAATAGAAATCTACAGTACTTGTAAATTAAAACAATGTTTATTTGTGAAACCAGTTAACACTTTATAAACCCACAGTAAACATCTTAACAACTATCAACACCAATAAATCCCCAAAGAATACAGTGCTCGATAGATAACCCTTAATAAATCCCCAAACAACATCCGGAAGACAAAAGACCCTTTTCAACACAGAGATCAGGGGCGAAATTCTCTGGAAACGGCGCGATATCCGCCGACTGGCGCCCAAAACGGCGCAAATCAGACGGGCATCGCGCCGCACCAAAGTGGCGGAATGCTCCGCATCTTTGGGGGCCGAGCCCCAACCTTAAGGGGCTAGGTCGGCGCCGGACGAATTTCCGCCCCGCCAGCTGGCGGAAAAGGCCTTTGGTGCCCCGCCAGCTGGCGCGGAAATGACATCTCCGGGCGGCGCATGCGCAGGAGCGTCAGCGGCCGCTGACGGCATTCCCGCGCATGCGCAGTGGAGGGAGTCTCTTCCGCCTCTGCCATGGTGGAGACCCGCGCCCCCCCCAGGACCCCGGAGCCCGCCCGCGCCGTCTTGTCCCGCCGGTAAGGTAGGTGGTTTAATTTACGCCGGCGCGACAGGCATTTTAGCGGCGGGACTTCGGCCCATCCGGGCCGGAGAATCGAGCAGGGGGGCCTGCCAACCGGCGCGGCGCGATACCCACCCTCGCCGAATCTCAGGTGCCGGAGACTTCGGCAACCGACGGGGGCGGGATTCCATCCAGCCCCCGGCAATTCTCCGACCCAGCGGGGGGGTCGGAGAATCTCGCCCCAGGTTTAAATTCACTACTAAGAGCAGTCAGTACTTTGAAATCACCCAATTGATTTGGAGACAGTCCTTAGTTTGCAGAGAGAGATCCTTATGCAGCTCCTTGCTTTGCCTGCAGTTATCCAGCTCTCAAAGAGAAACTAACCACACCCTGTAGCCAACAGCCTAAAATGAAACTAAAGCAGGCAGACAGCCCAGCTCCACCCACTCTCTGACATCATTGCAGCTCTCTGATAAACACCCATTTCTTAAAGGTACATCCAATACAGCTATTTTATAAATACCCATTTCTTAAAGGTACTCTCACATGACACCTCCCCCAAGGAAAAAAAACCCATCAACTTCAAGATGGTTTCATTTTTCACCTTTTCACTTTCCTTTAAGAAATATGGACAATGAATATACATTTTTTTGAACAAAATAAAACACGCAAACATTTAATAATAACAGTCCATTTTTGTTCTTATTCCTCCAATTGGAACTGCTTCTGTTCATCACATTCGTGACAAAGCATTGGCTATCACGTTTTCTCGTCCTGCCACATGTACTATTTTTAAATGAAATGGCTGAAACAATAAACTCCATCGAAACAGTCTGGCATTGTTATTCCAGAATCACTCCAAAAATGTCAACGGATTATATATAATAGAGTATATATAATGGTGTCAGACGGATTATACATAAATGTGAAAATGTTGTAAAGCTAGCACCAAACTCAATGTCTCCTTCTCAATAGTTGAATACTTTTTCTGGTGAGAATTCAATTTCTTTGAAAAATAACCAATAGGCCGCTCTAGCCCTTCGTCGTCATCTTGTAGAAGCACCGCACCTACACCCACATCACTCACATCAACAGCCACTTTGAATGGTTTTGTGTATTTGGGATGGTGAACACAGGAGCAGTGGTTAACACAGCCTTCAGGCCCTCAAATGCCTGTTGACACTCCGCTGTCCACTGGAATTTGTTACGCTTCTTGAGCAAATCCGTCAATGGAGAGGCCACACTGCTAAAATTCGGGACAAATCTCCAGTAAAATCCACTCATACCAAGAAATCGCATGATTTCCCATCGTGTTGAGGGTATCGGAAACTCCCCAATAACTTTTGTTTTCACATCCCATGGGACCATTCGACCTTGTCCAATTGAATGGCCAAGGAAAGTGACTTGGGCTTTTCCAAATTCACTTTTGGCTAGGTTTCCCACCAAACCTGCCTCCTGAAGTCGATCGAATAACTCCATCAGATGCTTTAAGTGTTCTTTCCATGTCTGGCTGAAAATTAGAAGATCGGCGATGTATACCGCACAATTGGGTAATCCTGAAACAGCTTTGTTAGTTAACCATTGAAATGTGGCTGGGGCATTTTACATGCCAAATGGCATAACTTTGAATTGGTATATACCATCTGGAGTCTCAAAAGCTGAAATCTCCTTTGCCTTTTCGGATAAAGGTTTACCTTGAAGTAAATCCAGTTTGGAAATAAAAGCTGATTGTCCCACATTCTTAATGCAATCCTTCAAACGTGGAATAGGATAAGAGTCCGTTCTTGTAACTGCATTAACTTTTCTATAGTCCACAAACAACCATTGGGTATCGTTTGGTTTAGGTACCATCACTATTGGTTCCATTGGCTACAACCCACTTCAATTATGCGATTTTTAAGCATACTCTCAATTTCTTTGTCAACCTGTGCCAATTTTAAAGGGTTAAGTCTATATGGATGTTGTTTGATTGGAACAGCATTTCCCACATCTACATCATGAATAGTCATTTTAGTACTCCCCAATTTATCTCCACAAACTTGCCCATATAATATCAATAACTCTTTCAAGTCAGTTTGTTTTTCCTCTGGAAGGTAACTCGACAATTTATCCCAATTTTTAAGAACATCCTCATTTTCCAATTTAATTTGACGTATGTCAAATTCACAGCCTGTGGATTTGGTTCATCACTTTGAGTTAGAATCATTACAACCCTCTCCTTTTGCTCTCCTTCCCTTTCAAAGTACCTTTGTGCGTTTTCCTTCTATCTAGCGTTCTTACCACATAATTCACCTCACTTAATTTCCTTTCACTCTGATAAGGTCCACAAAACCTAGCTTCTAAAGGTTCACCTACCACTGGCAAAACTACGAACTTTGGATTTCTTGTCCGCGACCCGTTTCATCACATTTTGTGCACCTTTTAAGTGCTGTCCATCCAATTCACCTGCTCTATTTAATCATTGCCTAAAATTTGACACATAATCCAATAATGTAAATTCTGATTTCTCACTCACCAATTTTTCCTCAATCAATTTAAGTGGTCCCCATGACCAAAAATTAGTTAAAAAGGACTGAATTTGGTTGACTCATTAGGTGCATCCCTAAGTGCAAACAGTACGAATGGAATTCCTTTATCCCAATCCTCAGGATAATATTAACAATAATCCCTCAACATTGTCTTTCATGTCTGATGCCACCTTTCTAACACTCCCTGCAATGCTGGATGGTACGCAGTTGATTTAAATTGTTTTATTCCTAAGCTATCCATAACTTCTTTGAATAATTTTGAGGTAAAATTTTGATCCTTGATCCGATTGTATTTCTGTGGGTAGTCCATATCTAGTAAAGGATTTAAGTAACTCCACCATCTTTTTAGCTGTAATATTACATACTGGGATGGCCTCTGGAAACCTAATAGACACATCAATTATAGTCAAAAAATATTGATTCCCACTTTTCGTTTGAGGAAGCGGTCCTACACAATCAATTAGGACCCTTGTAAAATGTTCCTCAAATGCTGGAATGGGTATTAAGGGTGTTGGTTTTATCACTGCTTGAGGTTTCCCTATCACTTGACATGTGTGACATGATCAACAAAATGTAACTACATCTTTATGTAGTCCAGGCCAATAAAAATGTTTTTGGATTTTAGGTTGAGTTTTCCTTATTCCCAAATGACCTCCCACTGGTATCTCATGTGCAACTCGCAACACCTCCTTTCGAGACCCTACTGGCAATACTACTTGATGAACATCTGCCCACTTTTCATCCGTCTGCATATGTAAAGGTCTCCATTTTCTCATCAAGACATCATTTTTACGGTAATAACTCTCAGGTTTACACTCAGATTCCTCTTCCGTGTATGCTTTCTGATACATCCGGTTTATTTCTACATCTTTCTGTTGTATCTCCGCCAATTTTCCTGAACTAAAAATATCCGCCTCATCCTCCACCTGTTCTTATTCTTTTCCAACCATCTGATCAAAAATTGTTTCTGATAATTGCACTTCATCTTTATCTTCACTCTCTGATTTCTCCTCTTGTCTTAGCCTGTGACTTTGCGACCTTGTTACTACACAATCCGAAAAAAAAACAGGATATTTGTCCTTCAATACTTCAATTGTCTGATTTTCCACTGGCTTATCAACCACAGTAGGCATCACTCCCACCTGCGATCCAGCTATATCATTACCCAAGATAAACTGTATCCTGGACAAGATAGTTTCTCTATTACTCCTACTACCACTTCACCACTCTTCACTGGACTTTCCAACCTTACCTTATATAATGGAACACTACTCCTCTCACCCTGAATTCTACATATTACCACCTAACGTAACTCCTCATCTCTGACCATTAAAGATTGACTAGCTCCCGTACCGCTTAAAATTGTGACTTCTTTACCTGCTCCTCCTGATACACATGAGTAAACTTTACCCACACAAGTAAATTCTTTAAAGACATCTGGCACCTTCTTATCAATCACCTCTTGATCAGGCTGTACAATCTTTTGCACCTCCTTCGCTTCACTTGGGCTTTCCTTTGCCACTTTAATAAACCCCACTGTCTTATCCTGTTTTACCACATCAGCCTTCCCAGTGCTTTTCTTCAATCACCAACACTGTGAATTTACATGGCCTAGTTTATTCGTGAAAACATTTGAAACTTTTCATGTCTCTTCCACCCTCCTGGATTTTGTTTTTAGTCTGAGGAACACTCCCCTTATTATCTCCCATCAGATCACCTTTACTTTTACCACTTGAGTATTTCTCATGTCCCCAGTTTCTATCCCTCACAGGCTGAAACAGATGTCGGAAACCAAGCTTTGATTTATGAACTAATTCATAATCATCTGCCATTTCTGCTGCTAACCTCGCAATTTTAACCCTCTGCTCTTCCACATGAGTTCTCACTACATCAGGAATTGAATTTTTAAACTCCTCCAAAAATGTAATTTCTCTGAGAGCTTCATACGTTTGGTCTATTTTCAAAGCCCTTATCCACCTATCAAAATTACTCTGCTTGATCCTTTCAAACTCCATGTATGTTTGACCAGGTTCTTTCCTTAAATTTCTAAATGTTTGTCTGTAGGCTTCAGGCACGAGTTCATATGCACCTAAGATGGATTTTTTCACCTCCTCATACCACCCAGATACCTCCTCCGGCAGTGATGCAAACACTTCACTAGCCCTACCTACCAGCTTTGTTTGAATCAGTAATACCCACATGTCCGGTGGCCATTTCATTTGTTTAGCTACCTTCTCAAATGAAATGAAAAAGGCTTCTACCTTCTTTTCATCAAACCTTGGCAATGCTTGGACATATTTAAATAGATCCCCACCAAGCCTTCGACTATGAAGCTGTTTTGCTCTGTCCTGATCACTATCATCCAACTGTGCGTTTCCCTTTACGTCTGCCAATTTTAACTGACTGTCTTGTTTTATGCCCATTTTATGGAGTTGAAACTCTCTCTTTTTTCCCCTTTCCTCTCTCTCTCTTTCCCTTTCCTCTCTCTCTTTTTCTCTTTCCTATCTCTCTTTTTCTTTTTCCTTGATCTGTATCTCCCTTTCTCTTTCTTTTTCTCTCATTGCGTATTCAAGCTGCTTTAATTCTTTTTCATGTTCAAGTTGCTGAATCTGCAACTGGATCTTTGCCATTTCCAATGAGTCAGACTGTATCTCAGGCAATTTTAAATGCTCAGCTACCGCCATAAGTACCTCTATTTTCGTATTTTGTCAGGTCATGTTAACTGTAATGTTTTTGCCAAATCTAAAAGTCTGTTTTTAGTCTCTGTCCGTAAGGACAGATGTGACTATCTCAACCCAAAAAAACTTCAGAGCCTCTGAAAGAGCCATTGTCCACAACACACTCCCTACTTAAACTAGAATACCACACCTGAAAAGCAACCACAATATGCTCACCCCTCACTGTCTTTAAGTTCACTGAGCCAATCCAATAGATAGACTTTTATCCTCCTCGAGCCCCCAATTTGTTATGGGCCAGGGTTTAGAGAACCCCAAAGTGTATCATGGAGTTCACCTGGCCCAAAACGTTTAATAGATTGTGGTTATGGGGAGCACACGGGCGTACTCTGCAGGCGTGATGCAAACAGAAATCTACAGTACTTTTAAATTAAAACAATATTTACTTGTGAAGCCCCTTAACACTTTATAAACCCACAGTAAACATCTGAACAACTATCAACACCAATAAATCCCTAGAGAATACAGTACTCGATAGATAACCCTTAATAAATCCCAAAAAACATCCGGAAGACAAAAGACCCTTTTTAACACAGAGATCAGGTTTAAATTCAGCACTTTGAAATCACCCAATTGATCTGGAGACAGTCCTTAGTTTGCAGAGAAAGATCCTTATGCAGCTCCTTGCTTTGCCTGCAGCTATCCAGCTCTCAAAACTAAACTAACCACACCCTGTAACAAACAGCCTTAAAAGGAAAATAAAGCAGACAGACAGACCAGCTCCACCCACTCTCTGACATCACTGCAGCTCTCTAATAAACAACCATTTCTTAAAGGTACATCAAGTACAGCTATTTTATAAACACCCATTTCTTAAACACCCATTTCTTAAAGGTACTCTCATGGCATTGTGCACTTCCCCTTTAAATGGGCGTTGCCACATTGGTGCCACATCATGATGTTGTCTCTCTTGATGCATGAGAAACATTCGTGCATGCGCAGACTTCTTTTCTTCAGTCCCGCATTTTTGAGCAAAGTGCGCATGTCCCAGGCTGGAATGCGCGCATGCATGATAGCTGCCGTCTGAAATGTGCTTCTTTGCTGCCTGCCACACCATTTTAACACTCTCGATCTTGTTGTTAAGGTTCGCGCCCTTTTCCTGGCGATAAAATTCAAGCTATTGATTTTTACTCTGTTCGTGAGAGAAACATTTTTCAATTGCGATTTTTCGCATTAAATCTTGTTGCCGTAACAGTGCTTCCCTTAAACTCTCATTGCATAGTCCAAATACAATCTGATCCCTGATCAGCGTATCATGCAAATCTGCATAGTTATAAGTTTTTTAAGTAACTTTAAGTCGGTGACAAAGCTGGTGAACCATTCCCCATGTTGTTGCAAACTTTTGTGAAATCTAAATCTTTCAAAGATTTCATTTGTCTGTTTCGTAACGGTCGTCAAATTTTGCAATTTTTAAATTTAATTTGCTTTTGTCCTCCCCTTCGGAGTAAATGAAAGAGTTGTATATTTCAATAGCCTGCTGTCCTGCCATGCATAAAAGCAGTGCTGTTTCTCTAGCTTCAGAAGCGGTGGTCAAATCATGTGCCTCTAGATAAATTTGGAATTGCTGTTTGAAAAGTTCCAATTTGAGTTAAGATTGCCAGTAGTTTTTAGTTGACGAGGCGCTTGAACATGGTCCATTGAGTCGATTGTTCTTCGAGGGATCCGAATGCTGCGAGGCCTTTCAAAGTCAAATAGTCGGTACAAATTTTCTTTTTTTACTTGCTAATTCTTATCTAATCCTTTTAGTAAACTTTCTTGAAGTCAATATCCTGGTACCATGTTATAATAATTTGTATAATATATGTTACTCATTTGCTTCTTACCAAGATGATCTCTTACTTGATGTTGATTGGCACTCGTAGTCTTCCAATTAAAGCAAATAATTTATTGAGCAACTTTAACAAATAAACTGTGAGTTTGTTCTCTCTCCAATACTTATACCAGATATTAAATAAA
Organism: Scyliorhinus torazame; assembly: GCF_047496885.1. NCBI lineage: Eukaryota > Metazoa > Chordata > Chondrichthyes > Carcharhiniformes > Scyliorhinidae > Scyliorhinus > Scyliorhinus torazame. The sequence continues at coordinate 167,844,634 of NC_092714.1, read as the reverse complement.
CAAGATTGAATAAGAATTAACTATGATTAACTACACCTTCACTCTGAGCTATCTCTCTCTACCTCTGGTCACTAGTCACTATGTACACGAAGAGGCGGGATCTCGGTTAGAGTCTGTCTTTTATACCCTTTTCTGGTGCTGCCATCTGGTGATCACTTAACTCTTATGTCAATACCCTCTTCAAACCTCACCCTCCCACCCAACTTTGTGTCATCTGCAAAATTGGAGATATTACATTTATGTCGCTAATCTAACTCATTAATTGTGAATAGCTGGGGTCTGTTGAAATCTACCATGCAGTTTAAGTGTAGTCTCGTATACACTTTTAACTCAGTAGAAATTTAAGCTACACGTCTCGGGTGCCAGACATCAAAGATGAGTCATAGCCACAGAAACCCAGGGAAATCGGGTGCCAGACATCGAATTCAACAACTTCAGATGATTAACTCCACCCCACCTCGACACATTTGTTTTCATCCCATTTCATTTTAACTGTCTTTTACCATTTCTTTCTTTCTTGTCTTTCTTAATGTATATTTACCCCCCCCCCCCCCCACCATCTTATCCCCCCCCCACCATCTTATCCACCTTTCCTTACCCTTTCTCCTCTTTGCTTCTCCTTCCCCTCCCCCCAAATCTATATCTGTCGCAGTTCACCCTCCGATGTTAGTTTCTCTGCTGTTTGACCTTTCACATCTTTTGTCCTCTCTGGGGACTGCCATTGGCACTCTTTCCCCTTGGTTTATGTGGCCATTAGCACCCGGTTTCCCTGGGTTTCTGTGGCTATGACTCATCTTTCATTCTCATTCCACAGTATAAATATTTCCCACTTTCACTGTCTGTTAGCTTTGACAAAGAGTCATCGGACTCGAAACGTTAGCTCTTTTCTCTCCCTACAGATGCTGTCAGACCTGCTGAGATTTTCCAGCGTTTTCTCTTCCATTTCTCTACTAATATTGATCTCGTTCAGTTCCTCCATCTCACTAAACCCTGTGATCCCAATATTTCTGATATATTATTTGTGTCCTGCTTTATGAAGACAGAACCAAAGTATGTATTTAGTTGCTCGGCCATTTCTTTGTCTCCTATTATAAATTCCTCTGTTTCTGACTGTAAGGAACCTACATTTGTCTTCATGAAACTTTTTCTCTTCACTCACCAATCAAAACTTTAAAAGTCATTTTTTATGCTCCCCATGATGGAAATTGGAGTAGGAAATGCAAGGATTAATTTTATTTTCACAATCTGATTCCCCATAAGATAAAGTTAGGTAAAGTCGCCATAGTGCCTGATGACCAGAGGCTGCTTTCCCTTTTGAGGGGGAGAGCTGATGGTGGTGGTTTAACCTGAGGATCACCACACCTCAGATAAGGGCCAAGGTTGAGAAGGTGGGGCCTTCATCTGATTCCACCCTCATTGTGATGCATCTTCTTTTCACAGATAAAACGGGATCCTGTCCGAAACCAAATGACATTGGACCTTGTGTCGATTATTGTACAGACGACAGTGCGTGTCCTGGGAGTGAGAAATGCTGCAGTAATGGATGTGGCCATTCTTGTTTCAACCCCTGGAAAGGTAGAACACAAGATCCAGACACACAGAGAATATCACTGCATTGATGTGATTGACACTGAGAGTAACACAGATTGGCCTTGTGATAGAGTGAGAGTAACAGTGAGTGGCAGTGAGTTAGAGTGACAGTAATTGTGTGTGTCACTGAGATAGAGAGAGTATAATGAGTGGCAGTGAGAATGAGAGTAGTAGGGAACTGCAGTGAGTGTAATTTTGATTGGCAGCGAGAGTGAGTGTAACAGTGATTGGCTGTGAGCTAGACTGAGATTAATAGTGAGTTGCAGCGAGATAAAGTGACAGTAATAGTGAGTGGCAGTGAGATATAGTGAAAGTAATAATGAGTGGTACTGAGATAGAGTAAGTGTAATCGTGAGCGGCAGTGTGATAAAGTGAGTGGCTTCATTCTGGATCACGTCTTCACCTTCGACAACAAATTCTTCATCCAGACACACGGAACAGCCATGGGGACCAAATTCGCACCTCAATATGCCAACATCTTCATGCACAAGTTAGAACAAGACCTCCTCATCGCACAGGACCTTCAACCGATGTTATACACTAGATACATCAATGACATTTTTTTCCTTTGGACCCACGGTGAAGAATCACTGAAACAACTACATGATGACATCAATAAGTTCCATCCCACCATCAGACTCACCGTGGACTACTCTCCAGAATCGGTTGCATTCTTGGACACACTCATCTTCATCAAGGACAGTCACCTCAGCATTTTGCTTTAAACTGTCCTGGCTTGAGACAATTCACACCTCTTTAACCTGTGATTGTCCCTCTCTCCAGTTGCTCCGTCTGGACCTGTAGACTTAATTACCTGCAAAGACTCGCATTCAAAGTATCGTATTGCATCTTTGACATTGTCTTTATATATATGTTTCTGGAACCCACCTCTTCATTCACCTGAGGAAGGAGCAGTGCACCGAAAGCTAGTGATTCTAAACAAACCTGTCAGACTTTAACCTGGTGTTGTAAGACTTCTTACTGTAACAATGATTGACAGTGAGATAGAGTGAGAGTAACAATGACTGGCAATGAGTTACAGCAAGAGGAATAGTGATTAGCAGTGGGAAACAGTGAGCGACAGCAAGGTATAATGGGAATAACTGCGAGTGTCAGTGATTTACAGTAACAGTGAGAGACAGTCAGATACAGTGAGAGTAATAGTAAACAGCATGGTTAGAAAGTGAGATAAAGGAAGCCCAAGAAAATGAGACAGTGAAAGCAACAGTGACTGACATGAGTTACTCAAGTGAATTAGCAGCTCATTACAACGACAGTGCTGGGGGGGCCGAGGGTATTAATAATTCAATGAAATGAGACTTCCGGTGGTGGCCATGAAGGAGTAGGTCGCACATTTGGTGGCTCCCGCTTGGGTCGGACCTTTGGACCTTTTCCACGATTTTCTCTTGGATTTTACTCAGAAAATTGATGGTGGACGTAATTGTGAGGAGGAATCCCAAACCAGTGCATGGAGAGGCGGACCAGGAGTGCTCACAAAGGATGAAATAGGTGAACAGAGAAGGCCTGGGTTGAAGCTGCAGTGGGAGAAAGCATGGCGGCTGATCGGAGTCCTTGCTTGAAGACCCAGCGGTCGACATAGCAGTTGATGCAGTTTATACAAGAGGACTTCGCCAAGCAGAAACAGGAATGCCTGGACCCGAATAGGGAATTGATTGCTCGACTGGAACATAGACTGGATGCTCAAGATCGGGCGGTCCAGAAAGCGGCAGAACTTGAGAATTGTTGGTCTCCCGGAGGGGTCCGAAGGAGCAGACGCAGGGGCATACATAGTGGGCATGTTCGAGAAGCTAATGGGGGAGGGGACGTTCACCCGACCCTTGGAGGTGGACAGGGCTCACAGAGCGCTAGCGAGGAAGCCACGTGTAGGTGACCCCACAAGGGTAATGGTGGTGAGATTCCACAGGTACCTGGACAAGGAGCGTATTTTACGGTGGGTCGGGCAGACACGTGCTGCAAGTGGGAGAACAGCATTCTGCGTATCTACCAAGACCTGAGCGCTGACGTAGCCAGGAGAAGAGCAGGGTTCAACCAAGCAAAGTCGACCCTTTTCAAGAAGAAGGTGAAGTTTGGACTGCTGTATCCAGCCCATCTTTGGGTCACTTATGAGGAGCACCATTTCTACTTTGAGTCGCCTGAGGAAGTGATGGACTTCGCTAGAAGGAAAGGGCTGGCAGAGGACTGAGGTGTTTGAACTTTGCTGCAGCGTTCACGTTAAAAAAGTTTTTGTTTTTGGACGATATCTGTAATGCCTTCTGTATTGATCCTGGGGCTGCCGCATATTTGTGTGAGTTAAAGTTTGCATTTGTACTGATGGGGGATGGAGGTGTGAATTTTTGAGGTGTGGTTTTTGGTTTTCTTTGTGTTTCTTTCGGTCAACTGGGCTGGAGTTGTTTTCTTTTGCATACGTGTGGCCGAGTGGGGGAGGGGGGAAAACAATAGGTGGGAAAATGCCTGGCACCATGGGCGGGGGCTACCAAGCTAGCTGGCTCGGCTGGCTCACGGAAGCGCAGTGGGGGGTGAGCAGATGTTATGCTTGTTGAAGGGGGCTGTTTGTACAGTGCTGGTATTGGGGAGGGGAGGGGGGGAACTGCTCTGCTGATAGGGGAGGGACTTTTGCTGGGGGACAAAAGGGAGGTCAGGGATGGAGGCTGCCTGGGGGCGGGCCTGCGGATGCTGCAAGTTGGAGACTGGCCCAAGAAAGGTGATTGCTGATCGGTGGAGGGGGGGGGGGGGCGGGCGAGAAGCCCCCCCACCAGGGCTGATCACATGGAACGTAAGAGGGCTAAATGGGCTGATTAAGAGGGCACGCGTGTTCGCGCATTTGAGGGGATTGAAGGCAGACGTGGCAATGTTAAAGGAGACGCATCTTAGGATAACCAATCAGATTAGATTAAGGAATGGGTGGGTCGGACAGGTATTTCACTCGGGGCTGGACTCGAAGACTAGAGGGGTCGCGATCCTGATTAATAAGCGAGTGTCACGCGGAAAGAATAGTTGCGGATGTGGGAGGCGGTTACATCATGGTTAGTGGGAAGCTGGAAGGGCTGCCGGTGGTACTTGTGAATGTGTACGCGCCAAATTGGGATGATGTGGAGTTCATAAGGAGGATGTTGGGGAAGATCCCGGACCTGGATTTGCATTAGTTGGTCCTGGGGGGGACTTCAACACAGTCATTGACCCAAGGCTAGACCAGTCGAGCTCAAGGTCAGGCAGGGTGCGAGCAATGGCAAAGGAGCTAAAGGGGTTTATGTAGCAGATGGGGGGAGTGGACCCATGGAGGTTTGGGCGGCCGAGAGTGAAGGAGTTCTCCTTTTACTCACACGTGCATAAAGTGTACTCCCGGATCGACTTTTTTTATCTTGAACAGGGCTTTACTGACGGGGGTAGTGGACACGGAGTACTCAGCGATCACGGTCTCGGATCATGCCCCGCACTATGTTGACCTACAGGTGAGAAAAGAGGGTGGCCAACGCCCGCATTGGAGATTGGATGTCGGACTGTTAGCGGATGAGGAGGTGTGCGGGCGGGTGAGGAGATGTATCCAGAACTATCTGGAAGTTAATGATACAGGGGAAGTCTCGGCTGTAATGGTCTGGGAGACGCTGAATGCGGTGGTTAGAGGGGAGCTGATCTCGATACGGGCCCACAGGGAGAAGGTAGACAGAGCAGAGGTGGACTGACTGATAAGAGAAATACTACAGGTCGACATGAGATATGCGGAGACTCCAGAGGTGGGGCTTTTAAGGGAACGACAGAGGCTATAGGCGGAGTTTGGCTTGCTAATGACAGGGAAGGCGGTGGAGCAGCTGAGGAGGGCGATATATGAATATGGAGAAAAGGCCAGCAGAATGCTTGCGCAGCAGCTCAGAAAGACGGAGGCAGCCAGGGAGATCGGGTAAATAAGGGACAGGGATGGGAACCTGGTCGGAGATTCCGCAGGGGTTAATAGGGCGTTTAAGGAGTTTTATAGCAGGCTGTATGAGTCGAAACCCTCAGCTGGGCCGGAGGGGATGAGGCAATTCGTAGGAGTGCTGAGGTTCCCGAAGGTGGACGAACGGTTGATAGAAGGGCTGGGGGCCCCAATCAGGATGGAAAAAATTGCAGAAGGTCTGAAGGTCATGCAGTCGGGTAAAGCCCCGGGACCGGACGGGTACCCAGTGGAGTTCTATAAAAAGTTCTCTGGGATATTGGGGTCGCTGCTGATGAGGACATTTAGTGAGGCAAGGGAGCGAGGGGTGCTTCCCCCCGACGATGTCACAGGCCATGATCTCATTGATCCTGAAGCGGGATAAGGACCCGGAGCTATGAGGGTCCTACAGACTGATCTCCTCATTAAATATGGATGCCAAACTGTTGCCTAAAATCTTGTCCTCTAGGATTGAAGACTGTACTCCAGATGTGATTGGGGAGTACCAGGAGGGATTCGTTAAGGGCAGGCAGTTGGCGGCCAACGTTAGAAGGTTGCTGAATAGGCAGCATGGTTTTGTGCAGGAAAGGTCATGTCTTACAAACCTAATAGAATTCTTTGAGGAAGTGACAAAGTTAATTGATGAGGGAAGGGCTGTAGATGTCATATACATGGACTTCAGTAAGGCGTTTGACAAAGTTTCCCGTGGCAGGTTGATGGAAAAAGTGAAGTTGCATGGGGTTCAGGGTGTACTAGCTAGATGGATAAAGAACTGGCTGGGCAACAGGAGACAGAGAGTCGTGGTGGAAGGGAGTGTCTCAAAATGGAGAAAGGTGACTAGTGGTGTTCCACAGGGATCCATGCTTGGACCACTGTTGTTTGTGATATGCATAAATGATCTGGTGGAAAATGTAACTGGTCTGATTAGAAAGTTTGCAGACGACACAAAGGTTGGTGGAATTGCGGATAGCGATGAGGACTGTCGGAGGATACAGCAGGATTTAGATTGTTTGGAGACTTGGGCGGAGAGATGGCAGATGGAGTTTAATCCGGACAAATATGAGGTAATGCATTTTGGAAGGTCTAATGCATGCAGGGAATATACAGTGAATGGTAGAACCCTCAAGAGTATTGAAAGTCAAAGAGATCTAGGAGTACAGGTCCACAGGTCATTGAAAGGGGCAACACAGGTGGAGAAGGTAGTCAAGAAGGCATACGGCATGCTTGCCTTCATTGGCCGGGGCATTGAGTATAAGAATTGGCAAGTCATGTTGCAGCTGTATAGAACCTTAGTTAGGCCACACTTGGAGTAAAGTGTTCAATTCTGGTCGCCACACTACCAGAAGGATGTGGAGGCTTTAGAGAGGGTGCAGAAGAGATTTACCAGAATGTTGCCTGGTATGGAGGGCATTAGCTATGAGGAACGGTTGAATAAACTCGGTTTGTTCTCACTGGAACGAAGGAGGTTGAGGGGAGACCTGACAGAGGTCTACAAAATTATGAGGGGCATAGACAGAGTGGATAGTCAGAGGCTTTTCCCCAGGGTAGAAGGGTCAATTACGAGGGGGCATAGGTTTAAGGTGAGAGGGGCAAGGTTTAGAGTAGATGTACGAGGCAAGTTTTTTACGCAGAGGGTAGTGGGTGCCTGGAACTCGCTGCCGGAGGAGGTGGTGGAAGCAGGGACGATAGTGACATTTAAGGGGCATCTTGACAAATACATGAATAGGATGGGAATAGAGGGATACGGACCCAGGAAGTGTAGAAGATTGTAGTTTAGTCGGGCAGCATGGTCGGCACGGGCTTGGAGGGCCGAAGGGCCTGTTCCTGTGCTGTACATTTCTTTGTTCTTTGTTCTTTGTTCTTTGATCTGGACGAAGGTATAGGTGGCCTGATTAGCAAGTTTGCAGATGACACTAAGATTGGTGGAGTTGCAGATAGCGAGGAGGACTGTCAGAGAATACAGCAAAATTTAGATAGACTGGAGAGTTGGGCAGAGAAATGGCAGATGGAGTTCAATCCACGCAAATGTGAGGTGATGCATTTTGAAAGATCTAATTCAAGAGCGGACTATACGGTCAATGAAAGAGTCCTGGGGAAAGTTGATGTACAGGGAGATCTGGGAATTCAGGTCCATTGTACCCTGAAGGTGGCAACGCAGGTCGATAGAGTGGTCAAGAAGGCATACAGCATGCTGGCCTTCATCGGACGGGATATTGAGTACAAGAGTCGGCAGGTCATGTTACAGTTGTATAGGACTTTGGTTAGGCCACATTTGGAATACTGCGTGCAGTTCTGGTTGCCACATTAACAGAAGGATGTGGATGCTTTAGAGAGAATGCAGCGGAGGTTCACCAAGATGTTGCCTGGTATGGAGGGTGCTAGCTATGAAGAAAGGTTGAGTAGATTAGGATTGTTTTTGTTGGAAAGACGGAGGTTGAGGGAGGACCTGATTGAGGTCTACAAAATTATGAGAGGTATGGACAGGGTGGATAGCAACAAGCTTTTTCCAAGAGTGGGGGTGCCAATTACAAGGGGTCACGATTTCAAGGTGAGAGGGGGAAAGTTTAAGGGAGATGTGCGTGGAAAGTTTTTTACGCAGAGGGTGGTGGGTGCCTGGAACACTTTGCCAGCGGAGGTAGTAGAGGCGGGCACGACAGGATCATTTAAGATGCATCTAGACAGATAGATGAATGGGTGGGGAACAGAGGGAAGTAGATCCTTGGAAAATAGAAGACAGATTTAGATAAAGGATCTGGATCGGCGCAGGCTGGGAGGGCCGAAGGGCCTGTTCCTGTGCTGTAATTTTCTTTGTTCTTGTTCTTTGAATGTGATTATGATGCCCCCAGAGGGAAGGGACGTAGAGGTAGTGGCCGCAATGGACGCAGAGAAGGCATTTGATCGGGTGAATTGGGCTTATCTGTGGGAGGTAGTGGGGCTGTTTGGATTTGGACGGGGTTTCATCGACCGGGTTAGACTGCTGTATCAGGCTCCTGTGGCAAGTGTACGGACGGACAGGTTGACATCGGGATATTTCAGGCTGCACCGGGGGACAAGGCAGGGATGCCCCCTCTCCCCACTGCTGTTTGCGCTGGCCATTGAGCCGCTGGCAATTGCGCTGAGAGCCTCAAGGGGCTGGAAGTGGCTGGTTCGGGGAGGGGTGGAACACAGAGTCTCGCTATACGCAGATTGAACATAGAACATAGAAAAATACAGCACAGAACAGGCCCTTCGGCCCACGATGTTGTGCCAAACCTTTGTCCCAGATTAATCATAGATTATCATCGAATTTACAGTGCAGAAGGAGGCCACCCGGCCCATCGAGTCTGCACCGGCTCCTGGAAAGAGCACCCTACCCAAGGTCAACACCTCTACCCTATCCCCACAACCCAGCAACCCCACCCAACACTAAGGGCAATTTTGGACACTAAGGGTAATTTATCATGGCCAATCCACCTAACCTGCACATCTTTGGACTGTGGGAGGAAACCGGAGCACCCGGAGGAAACCCACGCACACACGGGGAGGATGTGCAGACTCCGCACAGACAGTGACCCAAGCCGGAATCGAACCTGGGACCCTGGAGCTGTGAAGCAATTGTGCTATCCACAATGCTACCGTGCTGCCCTTAAGAACAAATTAATTTACACTATATTATTCTACCGTAATCCATGTACCTATGCAATAGCTGCTTGAAGGTCCCTAATGTTTCCGACTCAACTACTTCCACAGGCAGTGCATTCCATGCCCCCACTACTCTCTGGGTAAAGAACCTACCTCTGATATCCCTCCTATATCTTCCACCATTCACCTTAAATTTATGTCCCCTTGTAATGGTTTGTTCCACCCGGGGAAAAAGTCTCTGACTGTCTACTCTATCTATTCCCCTGATCATCGTATAAACCTCTATCAAGTCGCCCCTCATCCTTTTCCGTTCTAATGGGAAAAGGCCTAGCACCCTCAACCTTTCCTCGTAAGACCTACTCTCCATTTCAGGCAACATCCCGGTAAATCTCCTTTGCACCTTTTCCAAAGTTTCCACGTCCTTCCTAAAATGAGGCGACCAGAACTGTACACAGTACTCCAAATGTGGCCTTACCAAAGTTTTGTACAGCTGCATCATCACCACACGGCTCTTAAATTCAATCGCTCTGTTAATGAACGCTAGCACACCATAGGCCTTCTTCACAGCTCTATTCACTTGAGTGGCAACTTACAAAGATGTATGAACATAGACCCCAAGATCTCTCTGCACCTCCACATTGCCAAGAACCCTACCGTTAACCCTGTATTCCGCATTCATATTTGTCCTTCCAAAATGGACAACCTCACACTTTTCAGGGTTCAACACCATCTGCCACTTCTCAGCCCAGCTCTGCATCCTATCTCTGTCTCTTTGCAGCCGACAACAGCCCTCCTCACTATCCACAACTCCACCAATCTTCGTACCGTCTGCAAATTTACTGACCCACCCTTCAACTCCCTCATCCAAGTCATTAATGAAAATCACAAACAGCAGAGGATCCAGAACTGATCCCTGCGTACCGCTCCAGCTGAACATTTGCCATCCACCACCACTCTCTGACTTCTATCGGTTAGCCAGTTCGTTATCCAACTGGCCAAATTTCCCACTATCCCATGCCTCCTTACTTTCTGCATAAGCCTACCATGGGGAACCTTATCAAATGCCTTACTAAAATCCATGTACACTACATCCACTGCTTTACCTTCATCCACATGCTTGGTCACCTCCTCAAAGAATTCAATAAGACTTGTAAGGCAAGACCTACCCCTCACAAATCCGCGCTGACTATCCCGAATCAAGCAGTGTCTTTCCAGATGCTCAGAAATCCTATCCTTCAGTACCCTTTCCATTACTTTGCCTACCACCGAAGTAAGACTAACTGGCCTGTAATTCCCAGGGTTATCCCCAGTCCCTTTTTTGAACAGGGGCACGACATTCGCCACTCTCCAATCCCCTGGTACCACCTCTGTTGACAGTGAGGACGAAAAGATCATTGCCAACGGCTCTGCAATTTCATCTCTTGCTTCCCATAGAATCCTTGGATATATCCCGTCAGGATAGACTTGTCTATCCTCAAGTTTTTCAAAATGCCCAACACATCTTCCTTCCTAACAAGTATCTCCTCGAGCTTACCAGTCTGTTTCATACTGCCCTCTCCAACAATATGGCCCCTCTCATTTGTAAATACTGACGAAAAGTACTCATTCAAGACCTCTCCTATCTCTTCAGACTCAATACACAATCTCCCGCTACTGTCCTTGATCGGACCTACCCTCGCTCTAGTCATTCTGATATTTCTCACATCTGTGTAAAAGGCCTTGGGGTTTTCGTAGATCCTACCCGCCAAAGATTGTTCGTGCCCTCTCTTAGCTCTCCTAATTCCTTTCTTCAGTTCCCTCCTGGCTATCTTGTATCCCTCCAGCGCCCTGTCTGAACCTTGTTTCCTCCGGCTTACATAAGTCTCCTTCTTCCTCTTAACAAGACATTCAACCTCTCTTGTCAACCATGGTTCCCTCACTCGACCATCTCTTCCCTGCCTGACAGGGACATACTTATCAAAGATACCTAGTACCTGTTCCTTGAACAAGTTCCACATTTCACTTGTGTCCTTCCCTGACAGCCTATGTTCCCAACTTATGCACTTCAATTTTTATCTGACAACATCGTGTTTACCCTTCTCTCAATTGTAAACCTTGCCCTGTTGCACGCACCTATTCCTCTCCATTACTAAAGTGAAAGCCACAGAATTGTGGTCACTATCTCCAAAATGCTCCCCCACTAACAAATCTATCACTTGCCCTGGTTCATTACCAAGTACCAAATCCAATATGGCCTCCCCTCTGGTCGGACAATCTACATACTGTGTTAGAAAAGCTTCCTGGACACACTGCACAAACACCTCCCCATCCAAACTATTTGATCAAAAGAGTTTCCACTCAATGTTTGGGAAGTTGAAGTCACCCATGACGACTACCCTGTGACTTCTGCACCTTTCCAAAATCTGTTTCCCAATCTGTTCCTCCAGATCTCTTCTACTATTTGGGGGCCTATAGAAAACTCCTAACAAGGTGACTGCTCCTTTCCTATTTCTGACTTCAACCCATACTACCTCAGTAGGCTGATACTTCTCGAACTGCCTTTCTGCAGCTGTTATACTATCTCTAATTAACAATGCCACCCCCCACCTCTTTTACCACCCTCCCTAATCTTATTGAAACATCCATAACCAGGGACCTCCAACAACCATTTCTGCCCCTCTTCTATCCAAGTTTCCCTGATGGCCACCACATCATAGTCCCAAGTACCGATCCATGCCTTAAGTTCACCCACCTTATTCCTGGTGCTTCTTGCGTTGAAGTATACACACTTCAACCCATCTCCGTGCCTGCAAGTACTCTCCTTTGTCAGTGTTTCCTTCCCCACTTCCTCACTACACGCTTTGGCGTCCTGAATATCGGCTACCTTAGTTGCTGGACTACAAATTCGGTTCCCATTCCCCAGCCAAATTAGTTTAAACCCTCCCGAAGAATTCTAGAAAACCTCCCTCCCAGGATATTGGTGCCCCTCTGGTTCAGATGCAACCCGTCCTGCTTGAACAGGTCCCACCTTTCCCAGAATGCGCTCCAATTATCCAAATACCTGAAGCCCTCCCTCCTACACCATTCCTGCAGCCACGTGTTCAACAGCACTCTCTCCCTATTCCTAGCCTCGCTATCACGTGGCACCGGCAACAAACCAGAGATGACAACTCTGTCTGTCCTGGCTTTTAACTTCCAGCCTAACTCCCTAAACTCGTTTATTACCTCCACACCCCTTTTCCTACCTATGTCGTTGGTACCAATGTGCACCACGACTTCTGGCTGCTCCCCCTCCCCCTTAAGGATCCTGAAGACACGATCCGAGACATCCCTGGCCCTGGCACCCGGGAGGCAACATACATTCCGGGAGTCTCGCGACCACAGAATCTCCTATCTATTCCCCTAACCATTGAATCTCCTACTACTATTGCTTTTCTATTCTCCCCCCTTCCCTTCTGAGCCCCAGAGCCAGACTCAGTGCCAGAGACCTTGCCGCTAGGGCCTTCCCCCTCAATAGCATCCAAAACGGTATACTTGTCTTGAAGGGGAACGGCCACGAGGGATCCCTGCACTGTCTGCCTGTTTGTTTTCTTTCCCCTGACTGTAACCAAGCTACTCTTGTCCTGTACCTTGGGTGTGGTTACCTCCCTGTAACTCCTCTCTATCACTCCCTCTGCCTCCCGGATGATCCGAAGTTCATCCAGCTCCAGCTCCAGTTCCCTAACACGGTCTCTGAGGAGCTGGAGTTGGGTGCACTTCCCGCAGGTATAGTCAGCGGGGACACCGGTGGTATCCCTCACCACCCACATCCTCCAGGAGGAGCATGCAACTGGCCTAGCATCCATCCCCTCTTACCTTACAGAATATAACTGCCCTGTGAACCAACTGGACCTCCGCCCTCCGACTCTGCTCCCAGTCAGCTGCACTCTCTGTAAACTCCTGGCTCCCTTCTCGCTCTTTGCGGAAATGTAGGAAACAAAATGAAAGGAGTACCTTACTCCCTCCTCACCTTACTCCCTCAGTCACCAAACTCTCACTACAGCAATCAAATGCACCAAATTCAGCACTCCCTCAGTCACCAAACTCTCACTATCGCACTCAAATGCACCAAATTCAGCACTCAGTGCCAACAAAGTCTGCACTGTAGGGGATCACTTTCTCCTGTGAATCTAGCCTCTGAAAACTGGCCTAATCCAATTAACTAATTAACAAGCTCCAGCTGCAAGTACCTACAAGTAGACCCTTTGTTTGAAGCTCATTGAAAATACACCTTCTTCTAAACCAAACAGCAACTTTTAAGTTAGTTAACAAAATAAAAGACCGGCTCCTATATGTTTCATACCCACTTGAGGGGATTTGAGAAATTATGTGGATTCTGGGGGAATCTGGACGGTTTTCGGGTTATAGATTGAACAGTCGATTTCGGCGTGAGAACAGCTGGTGAGTCAGTTTCAGCGGGAGCATTGCGGAAGTGGTTGCTGGGAGGTAAGTCTGTCCTTTAAAAGCACTTGTCTTTGCAGGGGCAGGCCAGTCGATTTCGGCGTGAGAACAGCTGGTGAGTCAGTTTCAGCGGGAGCATTGCGGAAATGGTTGCTGGGAGGTAAGTCTGTCCTTTAAAAGCAATTGTCTTTGCAGGGGCAGGCCAGTTGATTTCGGCGTGAGAACAGCTGGTGAGTCAGTTTCAGCGGGAGCATTGCGGAATTGGCTGCTGGGAGGTAAGTCTGTCCTTTAAAAGCACTTGTCTTTGCAGGGGCAGGCCAGTCGACTTCGGCGTGAGAACAGCTGGTGAGTCAGTTTCAGCGGGAGCATTGTGGAAGTGGTTGCTGGGAGGTAAGTCTGTCCTTTAAAAGCAATTGTCTTTGCAGGGGCAGGCCAGTTGATTTCGGCGTGAGAACAGCTGGTGAGTCAGTTTCAGCGGGAGCATTGCGGAATTGGCTGCTGGGAGGTAAGTCAACCTTTAAAAGCACTTGTCTTTGCAGGGGCAGGCCAGTCGATTTCGGCGTGAGAACAACTGGTGAGTCAGTTTCAGCGGGAGCATTGCGGAAGTGGTTGCTGGGAGGTAAGTCAACCTTTAAAAGCACTTGTCTTTGCAGGGGCAGGCCAGTCGATTTCGGCGTGAGAATAGCTGGTGAGTCAGTTTCAGCGGGAGCATTGCGGAACTGGTTGCTGGGAGGTAAGTCTGTCCTTTAAAAGCACTTGTCTTTGCAGGGGCAGGCCAGTCGATTTCGGCGTGAGAACAGCTGGTGAGTCAGTTTAAGCGGGAGCATTGCGGAAGTGGTTACTGGTAGGTAAGTCTGTCCTTTAAAAGCACTTGTCTTTGCAGGGGCAGGCCAGTCGATTTCGGCGGGAGTGGAGCTGGCTGGTTAGTCAATTTCAGCAGGAGCTGAGAATTTTTCTTTTTTTTAAATTAGTTTTTTAGGCGAGAACAGGAAGTCGACCGTGGACGTCTGGGAAGACCCTCACCAATAAATTCTGGTGGAGAGGAAACCCGAGACACTCCACGTGTAGTGTCTCCCACCCGCCCTCCTCCTCTAACCTAATAATAAAACCCATTGGTCTGAGGTAAGTACCATATTTTATTATATTATTATTATTTTTTATAAAAATGTAATTTAGTTGTTAGCCAGATCTTGGTAGAAAGTTAGAGGAATGGCAGGGAAGGGAGTGCAATGTTCCTCCTGCAGGATGTTTGAGGTGAGGGATGCAGTTAGTGTCCCTGCTGATTTTACCTGCAGGAAGTGCTGCCATCTCCAGCTCCTCCAAGACCGAGTTAGGGAACTGGAGCTGGAGTTGGAAGAACTTCGGATCATTCGGGAGGCAGAAGGGGTCATAGATAGCAGCTTCAGGGAATTAGTTACACCAAAGATTGGAGATAGGTGGGTAACTGTAAGAGGGACTGGGAAAAAGCAGTCAGTGCAGGGATCCCCTGCGGTCGTTCCCCTGAGAAACAAGTATACCGCTTTGGATACTTGTGGGGGGGACGACTTACCAGGGGTAAGCCATGGGGTACGGGCCTCTGGCACGGAGTCTGTCCCTGTTGCTCAGAAGGGAAGGGGGGAGAGGAGCAGAGCATTAGTAATCTATAGTCAGGGGCACAGATAGGAGATTTTGTGGGAGCGTGAGAGACTCACGTTTGGTATGTTGCCTCCCAGGTGCAAGGGTACGTGATGTCTCGGATCGTGTTTTCCGGGTCCTTAGCGGGGAGGGGGAGCAGCCCCAAGTCGTGGTCCACATTGGCACTAACGACATAGGTAGGAAAGGGGACAAGGATGTCAGGCAGGCTTTCAGGGAGTTAGGATGGAAGCTCAGAACTAGAACAAACAGAGTTGTTATCTCTGGGTTGTTGCCCGTGCCACGTGATAGTGAGATGAGGAATAGGGAGAGAGAGCATTTAAACACGTGGCTACAGGGATGGTGCAGGCGGGAGGGATTCAGATTTCTGGATAACTGGGGCTCTTTCTGGGGAAGGTGGGACCTCTACAGACACGATGGTCTACATCTGAACCTGAGGGGCACAAATATCCTGGGTGGGAGATTTTTTAGTGCTCTTTGGGGGGGTTTAAACTAATGCAGCAGGGGCATGGGAACCTGGATTGTAGTTTTAGGGTAAGGGAGAATGAGAGTACAGAGGTCAGGAGCACAGATTTGACGTCGCAGGAGGGGGCCAGTGTTCAGGTAGGTGGTTTGAAGTGTGTCTACTTCAATGCCAGGAGTATACGAAACAAGGTAGGGGAACTGGCAGCATGGGTTGGTACCTGGGACTTCGATGTTGTGGCCATTTCAGAGACATGGATTGAGCAGGGACAGGAATGGATGTTGCAGGTTCCGGGGTTTAGGTGTTTTAGTAAGCTCAGAGAAGGAGGCAAAAGAGGGGGAGGTGTGGCGCTGCTAGTCAAGAGCAGTATTACGGTGGCGGAGAGGATGCTAGATGAGGACTCTTCTTCCGAGGTAGTATGGGCTGAAGTTAGAAACAGGAAAGGAGAGGTCACCCTGTTGGGAGTTTTTTATAGGCCTCCTAATAGTTCTAGGGATGTAGAGGAAAGGATGGCGAAGATGATTCTGGATATGAGCGAAAGTAACAGGGTAGTTATTATGGGAGACTTTAACTTTCCAAATATTGACTGGAAAAGATATAGTTCGAGTACAATAGATGGGTCGTTTTTTGTACAGTGTGTGCAGGAGGGTTTCCTGAAACAATATGTTGACAGGCCAACAAGAGGCGAGGCCACGTTGGATTTGGTTTTGGGTAATGAACCAGGCCAGGTGTTGGATTTGGAGGTAGGAGAGCACTTTGGGGACAGTGACCACAATTCGGTGACGTTTACGTTAATGATGGAAAGGGATACGTATACACCGCAGGGCAAGAGTTATAGCTGGGGGATGGGCAATTATGATGCCATTAGACGTGACTTGGGGGGGATAAGGTGGAGAAGTAGGCTGCAAGTGTTGGGCACACTGGATAAGTGGGGCTTGTTCAAGGATCAGCTACTGCGTGTTCTTGATAAGTATGTACCGGTCAGACAGGGAGGAAGGCGTCGAGCGAGGGAACCGTGGTTTACCAAGCAAGTGGAATCTCTTGTTAAGAGGAAGAAGGAGGCCTATGTGAAGATGAAGTGTGAAGTTTCGGTTGGGGCGATGGATAGTTACAAGGTAGCGAGGAAGGATCTAAAGAGAGAGCTAAGACGAGCAAGGAGGGGACATGAGAAGTATTTGGCAGGAAGGATCAAGGAAAACCCAAAAGCTTTCTATAGGTATGTCAGGAATAAGCGAATGACTAGGGAAAGAGTAGGACCAGTCAAGGACAGGGATGGGAAATTGTGTGTGGAGTCTGAAGAGATAGGCGAGATACTAAATTAATATTTTTCGTCAGTATTCACTCAGGAAAAAGATAATGTTGTGGAGGAGAATGCTGAGCCCCAGGCTAATAGAATAGATGGCATTGAGGTACGTAGGGAAGAGGTGTTGGCAATTCTGGACAGGCTGAAAATAGATAAGTCCCCGGGACCTGATGGGATTTATCCTAGGATTCTCTGGGAGGCCAGGGAAGAGATTGCTGGACCTTTGGCTTTGATTTTTATGTCATCATTGGCTACAGGAATAGTGCCAGAGGACTGGAGGACAGCAAATGTGGTCCCTTTGTTCAAAAAGGGGAGCAGAGACAACCCCGGAAACTATAGACCGGTGAGCCTCACGTCTGTAGTGGGTAAAGTCTTGGAGGGGATTATAAGAGACAAGATTTATAATCATCTGGATAGGAATGATATGATCAGGGATAGTCAGCATGGCTTTGTGAAGGGTACGTCATGCCTCACAAACCTTATTGAGTTCTTTGAGAAGGTGACTGAACAGGTAGACGAGGGTAGAGCAGTTGATGTGGTGTATATGGATTTCAGCAAAGCGTTTGATAAGGTTCCCCACGGTCGGCTATTGCAAAAAATACGGAGGCTGGGGATTGAGGGTGATTTAGAGATGTGGATCAGAAATTGGCTAGCTGAAAGAAGACAGAGGGTGGTGGTTGATGGGAAATGTTCAGAATGGAGTACAGTCACAAGTGGAGTACCACAAGGATCTGTTCTGGGGCCGTTGCTGTTTGTCATTTTTATCAATGACCTAGAGGAAGGCGCAGAAGGGTGGGTGAGTAAATTTGCAGACGATACTAAAGTCGGTGGTGTTGTCGATAGTGTGGAAGGATGTAGCAGGTTACAGAGGGATATAGATAAGCTGCAGAGCTGGGCTGAGAGGTGGCAAATGGAGTTTAATGTAGAGAAGTGTGAGGTGATTCACTTTGGAAGGAATAACAGGAATGCGGAATATTTGGCTAATGGTAAAGTTCTTGAAAGTGTGGATGAGCAGAGGGATCTAGGTGTCCATGTACATAGATCCCTGAAAGTTGCCACCCAGGTTGATAGGGTTGTGAAGAAGGCCTATGGAGTGTTGGCCTTTATTGGTAGAGGGATTGAGTTCCGGAGTCGGGAGGTCATGTTGCAGCTGTACAGAACTCTGGTACGGCCGCATTTGGAGTATTGCGTACAGTTCTGATCACCGCATTATAGGAAGGTCGTGGAGGCTTTGGAGCGGGTGCAGAGGAGATTTACCAGGATGTTGCCTGGTATGGAGGAAAAATCTTATGAGGAAAGGCTGATGGACTTGAGGTTGTTTTCGTTGGAGAGAAGAAGGTTAAGAGGAGACTTAATAGAGGCATACAAAATGATCAGGGGGTTGGATAGGGTGGACAGTGAGAGCCTTCTCCCGCGGATGGATATGGCTGGCACGAGGGTACATAACTTTAAACTGAGGGGTAATAGATATAGGACAGAGGTCAGAGGTAGGTTCTTTACGCAAAGAGTAGTGAGGCCGTGGAATGCCCTACCTGCTACAGTAGTGAACTCGCCAACATTGAGGGCATTTAAAAGTTTATTGGATAAACATATGGATGATAATGGCATAGTGTAGGTTAGATGGCTTTTGTTTCGGTGCAACATCGTGGGCCGAAGGGCCTGTACTGCGCTGTATTGTTCTATGTTCTATGTTCTATGGGAAAAGTGAGATGTTCGCGATCCAGGCAAGGGGGCAGGAGAGGTGACTGGGGGAGCTGCCGTCTAGAGTGGTAGGGGGAAGCTTTCGGTACCTAGGCATCCAGGTGGCACGGGAATGGGAACGGCTACATAAGTTAAATTTGACCCGACTAGTAGACCAAATGAAGGAAGACTTCCGAAGGTATGACATGCTCCCGTTATCACTGGCTGGGAGGGTACAGACAGTGAAAATGACGGTCTTCCCGAGATTCCTGTTTGTTTTTCAGTGTCTCCCCATCTTTATTCCATGGGCCTTTTTTAAACGGGTAAACAAGGTGATCTCTGGCTTTGTATGGGTGGGTAAGACCCGCGAGGAAAAAAGGGGATGCTGGGGCGTAGCTGGGGGGAGGGCGGGCTGGCGCTGCTGAACATTAGTAATTATTATTGGACAGCAAATATAGCCATGAATAGGAAGTGGGTGGTGGGGGGTGGTCGATGTGGGAGCGAGTAGAGGCGGCTTGATGTAAGTGCACGAGTCTGCCGTTCCCGCCGGCACGGTACTCCACCAGCCCCGTGGTGGTAGCGGCCCAGAGAGTCTGGGGGCAATGGAGGAGACATGTGGGAGCAGAGGGAGCATCGGTCTGGTCTCCAATCTGCAATAATCATCGGTTTGCCCCGGGGAGGCTGGATGGAGGGTTTCGGAGATGGCAAAGTGCAGGGTTCGAGAGGATGGGAGATCTGTTTATAGAGGGGAGCTTTCCCAGCCTGAGGGAGATGGAGGAGAAATTTGAATTGATGGGTGGGAATGAGTTTAGGTACCTACATGCGCAAGATTTCCTATGCAGGCAGGTCTCAACCTTCCCGCTCCTACCACCAAGGGCCATACAGGACAGGGTAGTTTACAGAATATGGGTGGGTGAAGGGAGTTATAAAGAACTCATGGGGTCAGAGGAAATGTAGACCGAGGAGCTGAAACACTAATGGAAACAGGAGTTAGGAGGAGAGATAGAGGATGGTCTCTGATGTGTTGGGAGGCTGGGTCGATGTGGACTGCACTTGATGCAGTGTAGCGCGAGACAGACCTCCAACACTTGATAAGATGCAACACGATTTTATTTAACATCTAAACTATTATACATGTTCAACTGTGGGTTGACACTATGCTGACTTGACTGGAGACCTGATACTAACCTAACCAGACTTACTAGCTACCACATGGTGTTTGCACTGGCCAGCTCACTAACTCTGACTGTCTCAGAGGCTGGATCCCGAGACAGTGGGAAAACTGGTGCCCTCTGACTTTATAGTGGTCGTGTCCTGTCTGGTGATTGGCTGCTCTGTTCTGTGTGCTTACTGGTCATCCTGTGTGTCAATTACTGCCTGTCTGCACTCCATTGTATACATAGATGTATATTATGACAGTCTCTGGGCGGATGCATTGAGTAGAATCAACAAGTCCACAACATGTGCCAGGCTCAGCCTGATACTGTTTAAGGTCGGTAACCGGGCACACATGACAGTGGCCTGGATGAGCAGGTTCTTTGGGGTAGAAGACAGGTGTGCAAGGTGTGCGGGAGGACCAGTGAACCATGTTCATATGTTCTGGGCATGCCCGAAGTTTAGGAGATTCTGGCAGGGGTTTGCGGATGTCATGTCCACGGTGTTAAAAACAAGGGTGGCACCGACTCCAGAGGTGGCGATTTTCAGAGTGTCGGAAGATCTGAGAATCCAGGAGGAGAAAGAGGCAGACGTTCTGGTCTTTGCCTCCCTGGTAGCCCGGAGATGACTACTATTAGCTTGGAGGGACTCAAAGCCCCCAAAGTCAGGGACCTGACTATCTGACATGGCTAGCTTTCTCTATCTGGAGAAAATCAAGTTCACCCTGAGAGGGTCAATGTCAGGGTTCGTCCGGAGGAGGCAGCCGTTCGTCGACTTCTTTGGGGAAAATTAACCGTCAGCAGAGAAGGGCGGGGGAGTAGGGGGGGCGGGGGGTTAGTTTAGTTTAGATTAGTGTGTAAGAAAAGTGGGACCTGTAAGGGAGGAAGACGGCCTTTGCACTACGTTTATATTTACATGTACACTGTTTCTTTGGTCATTGTTATAAAATCATAAATACCTCAATAAAAATGTTTATATATATATATATATTTTTTAATTAAACAAGATGTACCAAGAGAGTAACAGAGTAACAGTAAGAGAGTAACATGTATTGAGGTACATGTTGTATTATCATACATGATAACGGGTAGCACGGTAGCACAGTGTGTGCAGGTTAGGTGGATTGGCCATGCTAAATTGCCCTTCGTGTCCAAAAAGGTTAAGTGGGGTAATTGAGTTACGGAGTTAGGGTGGAAGCATGGGCTTGAGTAGGGTTCTCTTTCCAAGGGCCGGTGCAGACCCGATGAGCCGAATGGCCTCCTTCTGCACTGTAAATTCTATGATGGTAATGGAAGGGCTAATGATGGACTCATGGTAGCACAGTGTCCCAGGTTTGATTCCCGCTTGGGTCACTGTCTGTGCATTCTCCCTGTGTTTGCGTGGGTTTTCTCTGGGTTCTCCGGTTCCCTCCCACAAGTCCCGAAAGATATGCGTGTTAGGGGAATTTCACATTCTGAATTCTCCCTCTGTGTACCCGAACAGGCGCCGGAGTGTGGCGACTAGGGAATTTTCGCAATCACTTCATTGCAGTGGTAATGTAAGCCTACTTGTGACAATAATAGAGATTATTATTATGAAGTGTGTCCAGACAGCCACTAGAGGGAGGAATCCTAGAAGTATATAAGGGATGACGCTGAGCCTTATGGGTCAGAAAGTTGGAAGCGGTGGTAGGTGCAGGAGCTGGCTAGGAGTACTGAATTTAGTGAGAGAACATGAGAGTAGTTGATGAGTTAGTGAGTTTGATGTTAGATGAGTATAGTTTAATATGTGTTTAAACAACTGTTAGTTCTTTGGGATAAGTGTCGAATCCAATTGTAGTGTTAAATAAATAGTTTTGTTAGTTTACAAGACTCGTTGTTCTCTGATCAACTACACACCAAAACCATCTGGTTAGAGCAAGGCAGAGAACAAGACAGTGACACAGAGTGTAACAGTGATTAGTATTGAGGGACACAATCAGTAACAGATTATTATTGAGTGACACAGAGTGCAACAGTGATTAGTATTGAGGGACACAATCTGTAACAGATTATTGTTGAGTGACACCAAGTGTAACAGTGATTAGTATTGAGGGACACAATCAGTAACAGATTATTATTGAGTGACACAGAGTGTAACAGTGATTAGTATTGAGGGACACAATCAGTAACAGATTATTATTGAGTGACACAGAGTGCAACAGTGATTAGTATTGAGGGACACAATCAGTAACAGATTATTATTGAGTGACACAGAGTGTAACAGTGATTAGTATTGAGGGACACAATCAGTAACAGATTATTATTGAGTGACACAGAGTATAACAGTGATTAGTATTGAGGGACACAGAGTAACTGAGATGATTATTGAGGGTCACAGAGAGTAAGAGTGATTTGTATTGAGGGACACAGAATTCAACAGCTTTGACAAAGAGTCATTGGACTCGAAACATTAGCTCTTTTCTCTCCCTACAGATGCTGCCAGACTTGCTGAGATTTTCCAGCATTTTCTCTTTCGTTTCAGAATCCAACAATGATTAGTATTGAGATACAAAGTGAGTAACAGCGAGTAACTGAGATTGGTATTGAGGGATTCAGAGAGTAACAGTGATTAGTATTGAGTTAGTGGAGAGTAACAGGGATTGTTAATGAGTTATGGGGAGAGTAAAAAGGATCAGCCTGGGATAACACATATTTGAGCAAGTAATGTCAGGATGTTTTGAACTTTTTATAATCCGGTCCAGCCCTCATTGGGATGTGTTTTTTTTCCCCAGATAAGACGGGAACATGTCCTCCGAAATCGTCTGGAGGTGGAGTATGCGCAGAATTATGTACAGATGATTTTGACTGTCCTGGGAGTGAGAAATGCTGCAGTAATGGATGTGGCCATTCTTGTATCAGCCCCCGGAAAGGTAGAACACAAGATCCAGACACACAGAGAACATCACTGCATTGATGTGATTGACACAGAGTAACAATGATTGTCCATGAGAGAGTGAGAGTAATAATGAGAGGCAGTGAGATAGAATGGGAATAATAATGAATTACAGTGAGATAGAGTGAAAGTAATAATAAGTGACAGGGAGATAGAGTGGGAGTAACAGTGAGTGACAGTAAGATAGAGAGAGTAACCATGAGTCGCAGTTATTGAGTGTAATAGTGAGTGGCAGTGAGATAGAGTAAGAGTAATAATGAGTGGCAATGACATAGATTGAGAATAATAAAGTGGCATTGAGATAGAGTGAGAGTAACACTGAGTGTCAGTCAGATTGAGTGAGAGTAATAATGAGCAGCAATTAGATATAGTAAGAAAATAGTGAGTGGAAATGAGATAGAGTGAGATTAACAGCGAGATAGAGTAAGAGTAATAGCGATTGGCAGTGAGTTAGAGTGATAGTAATAGTGGGTGGCAGTTAGATAGAGTAAGAGTAATAGTGAGTGAGGACTTCTGCTTGTGACCATGGAGTGATTGGTCACATAAAGGGCTGTTCCTGTTCAAAGTCATAGAAAAGGGCTCTTTTTACCCAGATCCGGGTGGAATTTTGATGAAAGGCATAGGTGAATGTTAGAGGAGTAGTTTACCCCTGGAATGGTATGTCTTCTGATCACCAGACCCGGCAGAAAACAGTGAGAGGTTTGGCTGGAAAGTTGAAACAGTCTTGTGCTTCACAGACTGTCTCTTCCAGCATGCAGGTGGGGGAGGGGCAAGCTGTAAGGCCCAGATACAGGAACTGATGACTTTTATCAAGGAAGAATTCCATAAACAGAGGAAAGAAATGCATGAGGATCATGCAAAGGCCATTGCAGAAGCTGTGGCACCCCTGCAGAGTACTTTGGAGCAGATGGAGAGGTGTTTGAAGGTGCAGGGGTCACAGATTCGGGAGATTGATGGAGTGATCTCGGACCACAGCGATCGTGTGGTGGCTCTGGAGGCAGAGGTGGAGCTCCTAGGAGACCTTTGTAAAACGCTGAGGGCAAAGGTTGAGGAGCAGGAGAATACCTTGAGAAGACAGAACCTATGAATAGTGGGCCTGCCTGAAGGAGTGGAAAGTGTGAGTGCCACGAGGTACGTCTCGAGGATGCTGGCGGGACTGGTGGCAGAAGGGGTGCTAGATAAGGCACCTGAAGTGGACCGAGAGCATAGGTCTCTGAGGCAAAAGCCTAGAGCTGGGGAGCCGCCACGGGCGGTGATCGTGAGACTCCATAAATCTGTGGAGAAAGAGAAAATTCTACGGTGGGCCAGGGAGAAGCGTAGCTGCGACTGGGAGGGAAATAATGTCTGGATTTATCAGGACATCGGAATGAGTTGGCAAAACGGCGGGCAGGTTTCAACAAGGCCAAGGCGGTGCTGTGCCGGCGGCAGATCAGGTTTGGGGTGCTCTACCCGACGTTCGGAGGCCGGGAGCATTATTTTGAGACCCCAGAAGCGGCCGAAGACTTCATTAAGGAGCATAAACTGGGGGAGAACTGAGAGGACAATGCTTGGGAACCGGGGTGCTGGCACGATGTAATGGTCGGGAGCATGTTTGAAGTGGGTGTAGGGATTGGGGGATTTTTGCCTTTTTTGTGGGGGGTGGGTTTCTGTTCAATGTTGAGATTGTAAGGAGTTGTAGGGGTGAAACGTTTATGTGGGGATGGATGATCCCATCCCCACTCCTGTTTTATGGGACTGTTTGTGTTTAACATCTGTTTGTTTGCTTTTGGAGAAGGCTACCTGGAGTTCAGGAGAAGTCCTTGTTTGGGTGGGGGAGGGTAAGGCCAGCAGGAGGCCTTCTTCTTTGAGCTGAGGAGTGGGGGGTGAGAGGGAGAGGGAAGTCATTAGGCTGTGCCTTTGGGCAGGGGCAGCCGCTCTAGCAGGTAATGCTGGTGAATGGAAGTGAGGTGGTGGGGGAGAAGGCCAAGAGGGTGGCGAAGTGGGGGGGGAAGAAAGGGAAGGGGAAAAGTGGGGTGGGGGGGGGGGGGGTTTCTGCGACGTGGCAGGGGGTGAGAGATGATGTGGTCAAGGGCGAAGAAAGGGACCATCTGGGATGGGATAGGTACAGAGTGGAATTAAAGGGGCAGGAGTTAAGTGAGGAAGATGACGGACGGTAGAGGGGATTGGAGGCGAAAGCCTCCGGTAAGGTTGGTAACGTGGAACGTCCGGGGACTGAATGGGCCGGTTAAAAGGTCGCGGGTGTTCACGCACCTCAGGAGCTTGAAAGCAGGGGTTGTCTTTTTGCAGGAGACACACCTCCGTGTGAAGGACCAGGTTAGGTTAAGGGAGGGGTGGGTCAGGCAGGTTTTTCACTCGGGGTTTGATTTGAAATCGAGGGGTGTGGCAATTTTAATGAGCAAAAAATGGGATTCGTGAGTGCGAAGGAGGTGAGGGATCCAGGTGGGAGATATGTGATTGTGACTGGGGTATTGGAAGGGGCACCGGTAGTGTTGGTAAATGTGTATGCTCCAAATTGGGAGGATGTGGGTTTTATGAGGGGGTTGCTGGCAGCAATCCCGGATTTGGCCAAGTACCAGTTAATCATGGAGGAGATTTTAACTGCGTCCTGGAACCGAGGGTGGATAGATCGAGCCCCAGGTCGATGGGTAGGGTACAAATGGCAAGGGAGCTGGGGAAGTTTATGGAGAGGTTGGGTATGGTGGATCCATGGCGCTTTCAGAACCCAGGGGGAAGGGAGTATTCCTTCTTTTCACATGTCTATAAGGTGTATTCGAGGATTGATTACTTTGTAGTGAGTCGGGAGATTTTGGTTGGGGTGGAGGGGTCAGAGTATGTGGGGATAGTTATCTCGGACCATGCACCCCACTGGCTAGATATTCAGTTCAGTACGGGACGAGAGCAGAGGCCGGGGTGGAGGTTTGACTCGGGGCTGTTGGTGGATGGAGGTTTTTGTGATAAGGTGTGGTTGGCGATTAGGGATTATGTGGAGTTCAATCAGAATGGGGAGGTGTCAGCGGGCATTTTTTGGGAAGTACTGAAGGCAGTGGTCCGGGGAGAAATTATCTAATTTGCGGTCCGTGCGAATAAGGAAAGGAGGGCGGAACATGACCGTCTAGTGAGCGAGATAGTGGAGGTCAACAGAGAAAATTTGAGGGTGCCCACCGTGGAGGGCTTGGCGAGGAGGAAAAAGATGCAGGGGCAATTTGACAGGCTGACAACAGGAAGGGCGGTAGGGCAACTGTGTAGGGCAAGAGGGGTGCAGTACGAGTATGGGGAGAAGGCGAGCCGCATGCTGGCGCACCAGCTGCGGAGGCAGGCTGCGTCCTGGGAAATATTGAAGATCCGGACTGGGGCTGGGTTTGTGGTGTCAGAGCCAGGGAAGGTAAATGAGGCATTTACAGAGTATTACCAGGGACTTTATGAGGCAGACCCAGGAGGAGATGAGGGGGACATGGGGTGGTTTCTGGACGAGCTGGAATTTCCCCAGGTGGAGGAAGCAAAGAGGCAGGTGTTGGAGGAGCCCCAGGGGCTCAGGGAGGTGCTGGATAATATCAGGGGTAAGAAATCGGGGAAGGCCCCTGGGCCGGGTGGGTACCCGGCAGAATTTTCTAAGGAATTTGCGGCGGACCTGGCACCACATCTGTTGGGGGTGTTTAATGAAGCACTGGAGAAGGGTGAGTTGCCGGAGACGATGACGCAGGCAGTAATCACACTAATCCCCAAAAAAGGGAAGGATCCAGTGGAATGTGGGTCGTATAGACCCATATCACTATTGAACACGGATGTGAAAATATTGGCTAAGTTGTTGGTGGGGAGGATGGAGGATTGTGTCCCGGGGTGGTTGCAGAAGACCAAACAGGCTTCATGAAGGGTAGGCTGCTCGCGAGTAATATGAGACGGCTGTTGAATGTGGTGATGAATCCGTCGAGGGCTCTGGTACTGGAGATGGTGGTGTCCATGGACGCGGAGAAAGCATTTGATCGGGTGGGGTGGCGGTACTTGTTCGAAGTTTTGGGAAGGTTTGGGTTCGGGCCGAGATTTGTGGCATGGGTGCGGTTGCTGTATGTGGCGCCAAGAGCGAGGGTGAGGACGAATGATATGAGCTCACAAAGCTTTGACTTACACAGGGGTACGAGGCAGGGGTGCCTGCTGTCGCCACTGCTGTTTGCGCTGGCCATAGAGCCATTGGCGATGGCTCTCATGGGGTTGGCAGAGTGGCAGGGGATAATGAAGGGACAGAGGGAGAATTGGGTGTCGCTCTATGCCGATGACCTCTTGCTGTATGTTTCGGATCCGTTGGGGAGTATGGGAAGGATTATGGGCCTGTTGGGAGGTTTGGAGGGGTCTCGGGCTACAAGCTGAATGTAGGGAAAAGCGAGGTATTCCCGGTGAATGAGCTGGCACAGCGGGCTAATTTAGGGGGGATGCCATTTACGGTAGCGAGGGATAGGTTTAGGTACTTGGGGATTCAGGTAGCGAGGGAATGGATGGGACTCCATAAGTGGAACTTAACGAAGCTGGTGGAGGAGGCCAGGGAGGATCTTAAGAGGTGGGATACACTGCACTTAACATTGGTGAAAATGAATATTCTGCCGAGGTTCTTGTTTATCTTTCAGGCTCTCCCGATCTTTATACCAAAGGCCTTTTTTCGGAAAGTGGACACAATCATCTCTGACTTTGTATGGGCGGGGAAGGTGCCGCGGGTGGGGAGGACCCTGCTACAGAGGCAGCAAGGGGGGTTGGTGTTGCCAAACTTGCTTCATTATTATTGGGCGGCGAATGTGGACAAGGTGCGGCGGTGGTGGGAAGAAGGGGTTGTGTGGGTTAGGATGGAGGAGGAATTTTGTAAGGGGTCTAGTTTGAGGGCTATGGGTGATGGCAGCATTGCCAATGGCTCCGAGTAGGTATTCAGGGAGCCCAATGGTGCAGTCCATGGTGAATATATGGAATCAGCTGAGGAGGCATTTTAGGGTGGAAGGGATGTCGGTGCTAACACTGCTTTGCAAGAATCATGGGTTTGAGCCGGGGGGGATGGATAGTGTATACAAGAGGTGGAGGGAAGTGGGGCTGGTCAAGGTGAGGGATTTGTATTTGGAGAAAGGGTTCGTCAGTCTGGAGGAGCTAAGGTAGAGCTGCCAACGGGTGGTGAGTTCAGGTATCTACAGGTTAGGGACTTTGCACGAAAGGTCTGGAAGGGGTTCCCTAGATTGCCGGGATACACCCTGCTGGAGCGACTGCTGCTTCCAGATGTGGAAGGGGAGGGAAGAATTGGGGATATATATAAGTGGCTGTGGGAGCAGTGAGGCGGGAGGGTGGTGAAGATCAAGGAGAAATGGGAAGCAGAGTTGGGAATGGAGATCAATTGGGGAGTATGGAGTGAGGCACTGCGAAGGGTAAACGGGACCTCGTCTTGTGCAAGGATGAACCTGATACAGTTTAAGGTGGTGCACAGGGTGCATATGACTCGGGCGAGAATGAGTGGGTTCTTCCAGGGGGTAGCAGATGAGTGTGAGTGGTGTGGGCGGGGGCCAGCGAATCATGCGCACATGTTTTGGGGTTGTGAAAAATGGGAAGATTCTGGGCGGGTGTGTTCACGGTCTTCGCCAGGATAATGGAGGAGGGAGTGGACCCGGACCCTTTGGTGGCGATATTTGGGGTTTCAGAGAAGCCGGAGCTCATGGAGAGGAAGAAGGCCGGCGTCTTGGCCTTCGCCTCTCTGATTGCACTGTAGCGAATTTTGCTGGAGTGGCGGTCGGCATCGCCACCGGGGGTAGCAGCATGGTTGGGTGACCTTTACGACTTCCTGCGGTTAGAGAAGATAAAGTATGAGCTAAGGTGGGGGATGTTTGTGACCGTGTTTGAGGAGCTGTTCGTCGCGGGGAAGAATGTTTCCCGGGGTGTTTAGTGAGTGAGAGTGAGAGAGAATGAGAGTAACAGTTATTGGCAGAGTGTTAGAGTGAGAGTAACAGTGATTGGCAGTCAGATAGCGTTAGATTAATAGTGATTGGCAGCGAGATAGAGTGAGAGTAATAGTGATTGGCAGTGAGATAGAATGAGAGTAATAGTCATTGGCAGCGAGATAGAGTGAGAGTAATAGTGATTGGCAGTGAGACAGAATGAGAGTGACAGTGAGATAGCGTGAGATAAATAGTGAGTGATAGTGAGATAGAGAACGTATAGACAGATGAGATAGATAGAGTTATAGGGAGTGGCAGTGCGCTAGACTGAGAGTAACAGTGAGTGTAAAGAACAAAGAACAAAGAACAATACAGCACAGGAACAGGCCCTTCGGCCCTCCAAGCCTGTACCGGTCATGATACCACCATAGTGAGTGGCAGTGAGATACAATGAGAGAAGTAGAGATTGCAGTGAGATAGAGTGAGAGAGTAATAGCAAGTGGCAGTGCGATAGAGTGAGAATCATCATGAATGGCAGTGAGCTAGAATGAGAGTAATAATGAGTGGCAATGAGAGTAATAGTGAGCTGTGGTGAAATAGAGTGAGTGTAATAATTAGTGGCATTGACATAGAGTGAGAGCAATAGTCAGTGGCAGTGAGATGAAGTGAGAGAAACAGAGATTGGTAGTGTTCCCGTGAGAGTGACAGTGAGTGGCAGTGAGATAGAGTAATAATGAGTGCCAGTGGAATAGTCTGAGAGTAATAGTGAGTGGCATTGAGATGGACTGATAGTAAGAGTGAATTGCAGTGAGATAGACTGAGAGTAACCATAAGTGGCAGTGAGAGAGAGAGAGTAACCATGAGTGGCAGTGAGTGTGGCTAATAATGAGTGGCATCAGATGGAGTGAGAGTAACAGTGAGTGGTAGTGAGATAGAGTGAGAGTAACAATGAATGGCAGTGAGACTGAGTGGGAGTAATAGTGATAGGCAGTGATATAAAGTGGGAAAAATAATAAGTGCCAGTGAGATTCAGTGAGAGTAATATTGAATGGTAGTGAGGTAGATTGAGAGTATTAGTGAGTGGCAGTGAGACAGAGTGACAGTGGCCCTAGAGTGAAAGTAACAGAGAGTGACAGTGAGATAGTGAGGGTAATAGTGAGTGACAGTGCGATAGAGTGAGAGTTAGAGAATGGCAGTATAATAGAGTGAGAGTAACAGGGATTGTAGTAGTGAGTGGCAGTAAGATACAGTGAGAGAAGCAGAGATTGCCAGTGAGATATAGTGAGAGTACTAGCCAATGGCAGTAAGATAGCATGGAAATCATAGGAGTGACAGTGCGATAGAGTGAGAGTATTAGCGAGTGGCAGTAAGATAGAGAGAGTAACCGTGAGTGGCAGTGAATGGGCAGCATGGTGGCACAGTGGTTAGCACTGCTGCCTCACGGCACCGAGGCCCCATGTTTGATCCTGGCTCTGGGTCACTGTCCATGTGGAGTTTGTACATTCTCGTCGTGTTTGTGTGGGTTGCGCCCCCACAACCCAAAGGTGTCCAGAGTAGGTGGATTGGCCACGCTAAATTGCCCCTTAATTGGAAAAAATGAATTGGGAACTCTAAATATAATTTTAAAAGTGAGTGGCAGTGAGTGAGGGTAACAGTAAGTGGCATGGGATAGAGTGAGAGTATCAGTGAGATAGAGTAAGAGTAATAATGAGGTCCAGTAAGATTGGATGGGAGTAATAGTGAGTGGCAGTGAGATAGTGAGAGTATTAACTAATGGCAGTGAGAAAAAGAGTGAAAGTAATGAGTTGCAGTGAAGTAGAGTGAGAGTTGCAGTGATTGGTAGAGAGTTAGAGTAACAGTGATTGGCAGTGAGATAGAGTGGGAGTATTAGCGAGGGACAGTGAGGTAGAAATTAGAGTATTAGTGAGAGGCCGTGAACTAGAGTGAGTGTAATAGTGAGGAGCAGTGAGAGAAAGTGGGAGAAATAATGTGTCAGTAAGATTCAGTGAGAGTAATTGTGAGTGGCAGTGAGATAGAGTTAGAGTAACACTGATAGGCAGTGAGAGAGAGTAAGAGTAATAGTGATTGGCAGTGAGTCAGCATGAGAGTAATAATGAATGGCAGTGAGAGAGAGTGAGTGCAATAGAGAGTTGCAGTGAGATAGAGTGAGAATAATAGTGAATGGTAGTGAGATAGAGTAAGAGTAACCATTATTGTCAGAGGGTTAGAGTGAGAGTAACAGTGATTTTTTTTTGTTTTGTTTTTTATAAATTTAGAGTAACCAATTATTTTTTTCCAATTGAGGGGCAATTTAGCGTGGCCAATCCACCTAGCCTGCACATCTTTGGGTTGTGGGGGTGAGACCCACACAAACACGGGGAGAATGTGCAATTTCCACATGGAAAGTGATCGGGGCGGGGATCAAACCCGGGTCCTCAGTGCTGTGAGAGCCCAGTGCTAACCATTGCACCATTGTGCTGCCCCAAGTGTAACAGTGATTAGCAGTAATATAGTGTTAGATTAACAGTGATTGGCAGTGAGATAGAATGAGAGGAATAGTCAGTGACAGTGAGATAGAGTGAAAGTTGTAGAGAGTGGATGTGTGAAGGAGTGAGAGTAACAGTGAGTGTAGGAGTGAATGGTAATGAGTACAGTGAGAGAAGCAGAGATTGCAATGAAATACAGTGAGAGTAATAGCAAGTGGCAGTAAGATAAAGGTGAGTGTAATAGTGAAGGGCAGTGAGAGAAAGTTAGAGAAATAATAAGTGCCAGTGAGAGTACTTGTGAGTGGCAGTGAGATAGAGTGAGAGTAACAGTGATAGGTGGTGAGAGAGAGTAATAGTGATTGGCAGTGAGTTAGAGTGAGAGTAATAATGGGTGGCAGTTAGATAGACTGAGAGTAATAGTGAGTGGCAGTGAGAGAGTGAGTGGCAGTGAGAGAGTGAGTGCAATAGAGAGTTGCAGTGATGTAGAGTGAGTGTAATAGTAAGTTGTAGTGATATAGAGTGAGAGGAACAGTGATTGTCAGAGAGTTGGAGTGAGAGTAACAATGATAGGCAGTCATCTAGTGTTAGATTAACAATGATTGGCAGTGAGATAGAATGAGAGTAATAGTCAGTGACAGTGCGAGAGAGTGAGAGTTATCGAGAGTGGCAGTGCGATAGAGTGAGAGTAACAATGGGTGCGTAGTGAGTGGTGGTGAGATACAGTGAGAGAAGCAGAGATTGGCAATGAGATAGAGTGAGAGTAATAGCAAGTGGCAGTGAGATAGAGTGAGAATCATGGTGAGTGGCAGTGAGATGGAGTGAGAGTAATAGTTAGTGGCAGTGAGATAGAGTGAGAATTCTACTGAGTAGAAGTGAGAAAGAGGGACTTCCGGGTGCGGCGATGACCAGCTGAGTCGCACGTTTCGGCAGCTCCCGGTGAAACGGACTTTTGGGCTCTTGATAGGAGCCCCAACGGCAATTTTGACGGCTAAAAACACTGTGCGGTAAACCAGAAGGGAATCCCCCCTGGATACGGATGAAAAAAGGAGAAAGTGGCCGGATTGCAGTGGATCCTTTAGAACAGCGGCAAGGAAGGCAAGCAAAAACCAAGATGGCGTCGGAAGGTGGCAGTTTAACATGGGGCCCTGAACAACAAGAGTTCTTGAAATGCTGTGTGGAAGAGCTCAAAAAGGAAATGAAGAAAGAGCTGTTGGCCCCGATACTACAGGCGATCGAAGGGCTAAAGGAGGAACAAAAGACCCAGGAGCGGGAGCTTCGGGTCGTGAAGGCAAAGGCAGCCGAGAATGAGGACGACATAAAGGGCCTGGTGGTGAAGACGGAGACGCATGAGGCACATCAGAAACGATGTGTGGAAAGGTTGGAGGCACTGGAGAACAACGCAAGGAGGAACAACCTGAGGATTCTTGGTCTTCCTGAAGGTGCGGAGGGAGCGGACGTCGGGGCATATGTGAGCACGATGCTGCACTCGTTAATGGGAGCGGAGGCCCCGGCGGGTCCGTTGGAGGTGGAGGGAGCATACCAAGTGATGGCGCGAGGACCGAGAGCAGGAGAAATTCCCAGAGCCATAGTGGTGAGATTCCTCCGTTTTAAGGATAGAGAAATGGTCCTTAGATGGGCAAAGAAAACTCGGAGCAGTAAATGGGAGAACGCGGTGATCCACGTTTATCAAGACTGGAGTGCAGAGGTGGCGAGAAGGAGGGCGAGCTTTAATCGGGCCAAGGCGGTGCTTCATAAAAAGAAGATAAAATTTGGAATGCTGCAACCGGCAAGACTGTGGGTCACATATCGAGGGAGGCACCACTACTTTGAGACGGCGGATGAAGCGTGGACTTTTATTGTGGGAGAAAAACTGAAATGAGCGGGTTATTAAAAAGAAAGTTTGAACAAAGTGGTGGGGCGAATGTGGGGGGCGAAGAGGGGGGTTAAAAAGGGGGGAAAGAGGAGTTTTATGTACTAATCCTGCGATGTGGTAACTTTTCTCTCTTCCACAGGTGGTGATGGGGGGAGGAGGGGAGGTGGAGGAGATGGGGCGTTGGCCATTGGGGGCGGGGCCAAGGGAGAAGCGCGGGCTTGGTTCCCGCGCTATGATAATCATGGCGGGAATAGAGAAGCAGGAAGGAGGGGGCGTCGCACGGTGCGAGCCGAGGTCACGGGGGGAAGCCGAGGTCGGCCAGAGTTTGCTGACTTCTGGGAGCAACATGGGGGGAGTAATTACGCTAGCGGGGGATCTAGCGGGGGGGGGGGTGGGAGGGGTGAATTACTGGGTTGCTGCTGCTGGGGAGAGGGGGGAGCTGGTATGGGAGGGGATGGGCGGGGGGGCATCGCCTGGGGAGATACAGCTGCGTGGGAACCGGGTGAGTAGCTGGAAAAAGGGGGTGGCTAATCGACAAGGGGGAGGGGTAGGAAGCCCCCCAACCCGGCTGATCACGTGGAACGTGAGAGGGCTGAACGGGCCGATTAAAGAGGGCACGGGTACTCGCACACCTTAAGAAACTTAAGGCAGATGTGGTTATGTTACAGGAAACGCACCTGAAACTGATAGACCAGGTTAGGCTACGCAAAGGATGGGTGGGGCAGGTGTTCCATTCGGGGCTAGATGCGAAAAACAGGGGGGTGGCTATATTAGTGGGGAAGCGGGTAATGTTCGAGGCAAAGACTATAGTGGCGGATAACGGGGGCAGATACGTGATGGTGAGTGGCAAACTACAGGGGGAGACGGTGGTTTTGGTAAACGTATATGCCCCGAACTGGGATGATGCCAATTTTATGAGGCGGATGCTAGGACGCATTCCGGACCTAGAGATGGGAAAGCTGATAATGGGGGGTGATTTTAATACGGTGTTGGAACCAGGGCTGGATAGGTCGAAGTCCAGGACTGGAAGGAGGCCGGCAGCAGCCAAGGTACTTAAAGATTTTATGGAGCAGATGGGAGGTGTAGACCCGTGGAGATTTAGCAGACCGAGGAGTAAGGAGTTCTCGTTTTTCTCCTATGTCCATAAAGTCTACTCGCGAATAGACTTTTTTGTGCTGGGAAGGGCGTTGATCCCGAAGGTGAGGGGAACGGAGTATACGGCTATAGCCATTTCGGATCACGCTCCACACTGGGTAGACTTGGAGATAGGGGAGGAAACAGGAGGGCGCCCACCCTGGAGAATGGACATGGGACTAATGGCAGATGAGGGGGTGTGTCTAAGGGTAAGGGGGTGCATTGAAAAGTACTTGGAACTCAATGATAATGGGGAGGTCCAGGTGGGAGTGGTCTGGGAGGCGTTGAAGGCGGTGGTTAGAGGGGAGCTGATATCAATAAGGGCACATAAAGGGAAGCAGGAGAGTAAGGAACGGGAGCGGTTGCTGCAAGAACTTTTGAGGGTGGACAGACAATATGCGGAAGCACCGGAGGAGGGACTGTACAGGGAAAGGCAAAGGCTACATATAGAATTTGACTTGCTGACTACGGGCACTGCAGAGGTACAATGGAGGAAGGCACAGGGTGTACAGTACGAATATGGGGAGAAGGCGAGCAGGTTGCTGGCACACCAATTGAGGAAAAGGGGAGCAGCGAGGGAAATAGGGGGAGTGAGGGATGAGGAAGGAGAGATGGAGCGGGGAGCGGAGAGAGTGAATGGAGTGTTCAAGACATTTTATAAAAAATTATATGAAGCTCAACCCCCGGATGGGAGGGAGAGAATGATGGGCTTCTTGGATCGGCTGGAATTTCCCAAGGTGGAAGAGCAGGAAAGGGTGGGACTGGGAGCACAGATCGAGGTAGAAGAAGTGGTGAAAGGAATTAGGAGCATGCAGGCGGGAAAGGCCCCGGGACCGGATGGATTCCCAGTCGAATTCTATAGAAAATATGTGGACTTGCTCGCCCCGGTATTGACGAGGACCTTTGAGGCAATGAGGCAAAGGAAAGGGGACAACTGCCCCCGACTATGTCTGAAGCAACGATATCGCTTCCCTTAAAGAAGGAAAAGGACCCGCTACAATGCAGGTCCTATAGACCTATTTCCCTCCTAAATGTAGATGCCAAGATCCTGGCCAAGGTAATGGCAATGAGAATAGAGGAATGTGTCCCGGGGGTGGTCCACGAGGACCAAACTGGGTTTGTGAAGGGGAGACAGCTGAACACGAATATACGGAGGCTGTTAGGGGTAATGATGATGGTCCCACCAGAGGGGGAAACGGAGATAGTAGTGGCGATGGATGCCGAGAAAGCATTTGATAGAGTGGAGTGGGATTATTTGTGGGAGGTGTTGAGGAGATTTGGTTTTGTAGAGGGTATGTTAGATGGGTGCAGCTGTTGTATAGGGCCCCGATGGCGAGCGTGGTCACGAATGGACGGGGATCTGCATATTTTCGGCTCCATAGAGGGACAAGGCAGGGATGCCCTCTGTCCCCGTTATTGTTTGCACTGGCGATTGAGCCCCTGGCGATAGCGTTGAGGGGTTCCAAGAAGTGCAGGGGAGTACTTGGAGGAGGAGAAGAGCACCGGGTGTCTTTGTATGCGGACGATTTGCTACTATACGTGGCAGACCCGGCGGAGGGATGCCAGAAATAATGCGGATACATGGGGAGTTTGGGGATTTTTCAGGGTATAAATTGAACATGGGGAAAAGTGAGTTGTTTGTGGTGCATCCAGGGGAGCAGAGTAGAGAAATAGAGGACCTACCGTTGAGGAAGGTAACAAGGGACTTTCGTTACCTGGGGATCCAGATAGCCAAGAATTGGGGCACATTGCATTGGTTAAATTTAACGCGGTTGGTGGAACAAATGGAGGAGGATTTCAAGAGATGGGATATGGTATCCCTGTCACTGGCAGGGAGGGTGCAGGTGGTTAAGATGGTGGTCCTCCCGAGATTCCTCTTTGTGTTTCAGTGGCTCCCGGTGGTGATCACGAAGGCTTTTTTTAAAAGGATTGAAAAGAGCATCATGGGTTTTGTGTGGGCCGGGAAGACCCCGAGAGTGAGGAAGGGATTCTTACAGCGTAGCAGGGATAGGGGGGGCTGGCACTACCGAGCCTAAGTGAGTATTATTGGGCCGCTAATATTTCAATGGTGAGTAAGTGGATGGGAGAGGAGGAGGGAGCGGCGTGGAAGAGATTAGAGAGGGCGGCCTGTAGGGGGACTAGCCTACAGGCTATGGTGACAGCCCCATTGCCGTTCTCACCGAGGAACTACACCACAAGCCCGGTGGTGGTGGCTACACTGAAGATTTGGGGACAGTGGAGACGGCATAGGGGAAAGACTGGAGCCTGGGGGGGGGGGGTCCCCGATAAGAAACAACCATAGGTTTGCCCCGGGGGGAATGGATGGGGGATATGGAATGTGGCAAAGAGCAGGAATAACGCAACTGAAAGATCTGTTTGAGGATGGGAAGTTCGCGAGTCTGGGAGCTGACCGAGAAATATGGGTTGCCCCAAGGGAATGCATTCAGCTATATGCAACTGAGGGCTTTTGCGAGGCAACAGGTGAGGGAATTCCCGCAGCTCCCGACACAAGAGGTGCAGGACAGAGTGATCTCAAAGACATGGGTGGGGGTTGGTAAGGTGTCAGATATATATAGGGAAATGAGGGACGAAGGGGAGACTATGGTAGATGAACTAAAAGGGAAATGGGAAGAAGAGCTGGGGGAGGAGATCGAGGAGGGGCTGTGGGCAGATGCCCTAAGCAGGGTAAACTCGTCGTCCTCGTGTGCCAGGCTAAGTCTGATTGAGTTTAAGGTATTACACAGGGCGCATATGACTGGAGCACGGCTCAGTAAATTTTTTGGGGTGGAGGATAGGTGTGCGAAGTGCTCGAGAAGCCCAGCGAATCATACCCATATGTTTTGGTCATGCCCGGCACTACAGGGGTTTTGGATGGGGGTGACAAAGGTGCTTTCAAAAGTAGTGGGGGTCCGGGTCGAACCAAGCTGGGGGTTGGCTATATTTGGGGTTGCACAAGAGCCGGGAGTGCAGGAGGCGAGAGAGGCCGATGTTTTGGCCTTTGCGTCCCTAGTAGCCCGGCGCAGGATATTGTTAATGTGGAAAGAAGCCAAGCCCCCGGGGGTGGAGACCTGGATAAATGACATGGCAGGGTTTATAAAGCTAGAGCGGATTAAGTTCGTTCTAAGGGGGTCGGCTCAAGGGTTCACCAGGCGGTGGCAACCGTTCGTCGAATACCTCGCAGAAAGATAGATGGAATGGAAAAAAGAAGGCAGCAGCAGCAGCCCAGGATCGGGGAGGGGGGGGGGGAGGGAGGGCGTGGGGGGGAGGAGGAACCAGAAGGACTCTCAGGTTGTTAATATATACTGTATAATATGTATAGGTCGTTGCGACAGATAATTTTGATTTCGGCGTGAGAACAGCTGGTGAGTCAGTTTCAGCGGGAGCATTGCGGAAGTGGTTGCTGGGAGGTAAGTCTGTTCTTTAAAAGCACTTGTCTTTGCAGGGGCAGGCCAGTCGATTTCGGCAGGAGTGGAGCTGGCTGGTTAGTCAATTTCAGCAGGAGCTGAGAATTTTTCTTTTTTTTAAATTAGTTTTTTAGACGGGAACAGGAAGTCGACCCGCGGACGTCTGGGAAGACCCTCACCAATAAATTCTGGTGGAGAGGAAACCCGAGACACTACACGTGTAGTGTCTCCCACCCGCCCTCCTCCTCTAACCTAATAATAAAACGCATTGGTCTGAGGTAAGTACCATATTTTATTATATTATTATTATTTTTTATAAAAATTTAATTTAGTTGTTAGCCAGATCTTGGTAGAAAGTTAGAGGAATGGCAGGGAAGGGAGTGCAATGTTCCTCCTGCAGGATGTTTGAGGTGAGGGATGCAGTTAGTGTCCCTGCTGATTTTACCTGCAGGAAGTGCTGCCATCTCCAGCTCCTCCAAGACCGAGTTAGGGAACTGGAGCTGGAGTTGGAAGAACTTCGGATCATTCGGGAGGCAGAAGGGGTCATAGATAGCAGCTTCAGGGAATTAGTTACACCAAAGATTGGAGATAGGTGGGTAACTGTAAGAGGGACTGGGAAAAAGCAGTCAGTGCAGGGATCCCCTGCGGTCGTTCCCCTGAGAAACAAGTATACCGCTTTGGATACTTGTGGGGGGGGGGACTTACCAGGGGTAAGCCATGTGGTACGGGCCTCTGGCACAGAGTCTGTCCCTGTTGCTCAGAAGGGAAGGGGGGAGAGGAGCAGAGCATTAGTAATTGGGGACTCTATAGTCAGGGGCACAGATAGGAGATTTTGTGGGAGCGTGAGAGACTCACGTTTGGTATGTTGCCTCCCAGGTGCAAGGGTACGTGATGTCTCGGATCGTGTTTTCCGGGTCCTTAGGGGGGAGGGGGAGCAGCCCCAAGTCGTGGTCCACATTGGCACTAACGACATAGGTAGGAAAGGGGACAAGGATGTCAGGCAGGCTTTCAGGGAGCTAGGATGGAAGCTCAGAACTAGAACAAACAGAGTTGTTATCTCTGGGTTGTTGCCCGTGCCACGTGATAGTGAGATGAGGAATAGGGAGAGAGAGCATTTAAACACGTGGCTACAGGGATGGTGCAGGCGGGAGGGATTCAGATTTCTGGATAACTGGGGCTCTTTCTGGGGAAGGTGGGACCTCTACAGACAGGATGGTCTACATCTGAACCTGAGGGGCACAAATATCCTGGGGGGGAGATTTGTTAGTGCTCTTTGGGGGGGTTTAAACTAATGCAGCAGGGGCATGGGAACCTGGATTGTAGTTTTAGGGTAAGGGAGAATGAGAGTATAGAGGTCAGGAGCACAGATTTGACGTCGCAGGAGGGGGCCAGTGTTCAGGTAGGTGGTTTAAAGTGTGTCTACTTCAATGCCAGGAGTATACGAAACAAGGTAGGGGAACTGGCAGCATGGGTTGGTACCTGGGACTTCGATGTTGTGGCCATTTCGGAGACATGGATAGAGCAGGGACAGGAATGGATGTTGCAGGTTCCGGAGTTTAGGTGTTTTAGTAAGCTCAGAGAAGGAGGCAAAAGATGGGGAGGTGTGGCGCTGCTAGTCAAGAGCAGCATTACGGTGGCGGAGAGGATGCTAGATGGGGACTCTTCTTCCGAGGTAGTATGGGCTGAAGTTAGAAACAGGAAAGGAGAGGTCACCCTGTTGGGAGTTTTTTATAGGCCTCCTAATAGTTCTAGCGATGTAGAGGAAAGGATGGCGAAGATGATTCGGGATATGAGCGAAAGTAACAGGGTAGTTATTATGGGAGACTTTAACTTTCCAAATATTGACTGGAAAAGATATAGTTCGAGTACAATAGATGGGTCGTTTTTTGTACAGTGTGTGCAGGAGGGTTTCCTGAAACAATATGTTGACAGGCCAACAAGAGGCGAGGCCACGTTGGATTTGGTTTTGGGTAATGAACCAGGCCAGGTGTTGGATTTGGAGGTAGGAGAGCACTTTGGGGACAGTGACCACAATTCGGTGACGTTTACGTTAATGATGGAAAGGGATAAGTATACACCGCAGGGCAAGAGTTATAGCTGGGGTAAGGGCAATTATGATGCCATTAGACGTGACTTGGGGGGGATAAGGTGGAGAAGCAGGCTGCAAGTGTTGGGCACATTGGATAAGTGGGGCTTGTTCAATGATCAGCTACTGCGTGTTCTTGATAAGTATGTACCGGTCAGACAGGGAGGAAGGCGTGGAGCGAGGGTACCGTGGTTTACCAAGGAAGTGGAATCTCTTGTTAAGAGGAAGAAGGAGGCCTATGTGAAGATGAAGTGAGACGTTTCGGTTGGGGCGATGGATAGTTACAAGGTAGCGAGGAAGGATCTAAAGCGAGAGCTAAGACGAGCAAGGAGGGGACATGAGAAGTATTTGGCAGGAAGGGTCAAGGAAAACCCAAAAGCTTTCTATAGGTATGTCAGGAATAAGCGAATGACTAGGGAAAGAGTAGGACCAGTCAAGGACAGGGATGGGAAGTTGTGTGTAGAGTCTGTAGAGATAGGCGAGATACTAAATGAATATTTTTCGTCAGTATTCACTCAGGAAAAAGATAATGTTGTGGAGGAGAATGCTGAGCCCCAGGCTAATAGAATAGATGGCATTGAGGTACGTAGGGAAGAGGTGTTGGCAATTCTGGACAGGCTGAAAATCGATGGGTCCCCGGGACCTGATGGGATTTATCCTAGGATTCTCTGGGAGGCCAGGGAAGAGATTGCTGGACCTTTGGCTTTGATTTTTATGTCATCATTGGCTACAGGAATAGTGCCAGAGGACTGGAGGACAGCAAATGTGGTCCCTTTGTTCAAAAAGGGGAGCAGAGACAACCCCGGCAACTAGACCGGTGAGCCTCACGTCTGTAGTGGGTAAAATCTTGGAGGGGATTATAAGAGACAAGATTTATAATCATCCACATAGGAATAATATGATTAGGGATAGTCAGCATGGCTTTGTGAAGGGTAGGTCATGCCTCACAAACCTTATTGAGTTCTTTGAGAAGGTGACTGAACAGGTAGACGAGGGTAGAGCAGTTGATGTGGTGTATATGGATTTCAGCAAAGCGTTTGATAAGGTTCCCCACGGTAGGCTATTGCAAAAAATACGGAGGCTGGGGATTGAGGGTGATTTAGAGATGTGGATCAGAAATTGGCTAGCTGAAAGAAGACAGAGGGTGGTGGTTGATGGGAAATGTTCAGAATGGAGTACAGTCACAAGTGGAGTACCACAAGGATCTGTTCTGGGGCCGTTGCTGTTTGTCATTTTTATCAATGACCTAGAGGAAGGCGCAGAAGGGTGGGTGAGTAAATTTGCAGACGATACTAAAGTTGGTGGTGTTGTCGATAGTGTGGAAGGATGTAGCAGGTTACAGAGGGATATAGATAAGCTGCAGAGCTGGGCTGAGAGGTGGCAAATGGAGTTTAATGTAGAGAAGTGTGAGGTGATTCACTTTGGAAGGAATAACAGGAATGCGGAATATTTGGCTAATGGTAAAGTTCTTGAAAGTGTGGATGAGCAGAGGGATCTAGGTGTCCATGTACATAGATCCCTGAAAGTTGCCACCCAGGTTGATAGGGTTGTGAAGAAGGCCTATGGAGTGTTGGCCTTTATTGGTAGAGGGATTGAGTTCCGGAGTCAGGAGGTCATGTTGCAGCTGTACAGAACTCTGGTACGGCCGCATTTGGAGTATTGCGTACAGTTCTTGTCACCGCATTATAGGAAGGACGTGGAGGCTTTGGAGCGGGTGCAGAGGAGACTTATCAGGATGTTGCCTGGTATGGAGGGAAAATCTTATGAGGAAAGGCTGATGGACTTGAGGTTGTTTTCGTTGGAGAGGAGAAGGTTAAGAGGAGACTTAATAGAGGCATACAAAATGATCAGGGGGTTGGATAGGGTGGACAGTGAGAGCCTTCTCCCGCGGCTGGATATGGCTGGCACGAGGGGACATAACTTTAAACTGAGGGGTAATAGATATAGGACAGAGGTCAGAGGTAGGTTCTTTAGCAAAGAGTAGTGAGGCCGTGGAATGCCCTACCTGCTACAGTAGTGAACTCGCCAACATTGAGGGCATTTAAAAGTTTATTGGATAAACATATGGATGATAATGGCATAGTGTAGGTTAGATGGTTTTTGTTTCGGTGCAACATCGTGGGCCGAAGGGCCTGTACTGCGCTGTATTGTTCTATGTTCTATGTTCTATAATTATATATTGGACTGTTAAATTATATTTTTGGAGAGTGTTACTTGTGACAAGGCAGTTGCCAATTAGGGTTAGTTTTCATTTTTGTTATTTATTATTTATTCAATTTTTGTTTATAAAATAGGTCATTGTTATTTGTGTTGTTATAATATTGTGTAAAGGATGCACAATGTACTGTGTTGGTTGACCAAAAATTTTCAATAAAATATTTATTTAAAAAAAAGAAGTGAGAAAGAGTGAGAGTATTGGTGACATGCAGTCATATTTATAGAACAAGATTTGTAGAGAGTGGCAGTGAGATTGAGTGAGAGTAATAGTAGGCTGCAGTGAGATATAGTGAGAGTAATAATAAATGGCAGGGAGATAGAGTGAGAGTAATGGTGAGGGGCAGCGAGGTAAAGTGGGAGGAATAATAAGTGCCAGTGAGATTCAGTGAGAGTAATAGTTGAATGTCAGTGAGATAGACTGAGAGTAACAGTGACAGGCAGTTTGATAGAGTAAGAGTAATAGTGATTGGCAATGAGTTAGAGTGAGAGTAATAGTGAGTGGTAGTGAGATACAGTAAGAGTAATAGTCAGTGGCAGTGAGATCTAGTGAGAGTATTCGTGAATTAGTGACTGAGTGAGAGTAAAAT
Organism: Scyliorhinus torazame; assembly: GCF_047496885.1. Taxonomy (NCBI): domain Eukaryota; kingdom Metazoa; phylum Chordata; class Chondrichthyes; order Carcharhiniformes; family Scyliorhinidae; genus Scyliorhinus; species Scyliorhinus torazame. The sequence continues at coordinate 167,802,246 of NC_092714.1, read as the reverse complement.
TGAGTGAGTGAATTAGAGTGAGAGTAACGGTGAGATATAGTGAGGGTAATAGTGAGTAGTGATGAGATTGACTGAGTGTAACAGTGATTGACAGAGGGTTAGAGTGAGAGTAACAGTGAGTGGCAGTGAAATAGCTTGAGAGTAGTACTGAATGGCAGTGACTGAGTGAGAGCAATAATGAGTGACAGTGAGATATAGTGAGAGTAACAGTGATAGGCAGTGAGGTAGAGTGAATGTAATAGTGGGTTGCAGTGAGAGTAATAATGAATGGTAGTGAGATAGAGAGAGAGTAACCATAAATGGCAGTGATATAGAGAAAGAGAGTAATAATGAGTGGAAGTGAGGTAGAGTGAGAGTAACTGGGAGTGGCGTTGAGATAAAACAAGTGTAATAGTGTGTGGCAGTGAGAATGAATGAGAGTAATATTGAATGGCAATTCGTTAGAGTGAGAGTAATATTGAATGGAAGTGAGTTCGAGTGAGGGAAATAGTGAGGGACAGTGAGTAAGATTGAGATTAATAGTGAGTGGCAGTGAGATAAAGTGAGAATAGTAGTGGATGGAACTAAGATAGAGTCAGGGTAACACTACTTGTCAGTGGGATAGAGCGAGAGTAATAGATATTGGCAGTGAAAGAAAGATACAGAGAGATAGTAATAGTGAGCGGCAATAAGATAGAGTCACAGTAATACTGCTAGTTAGTGAGTTAGAGTGAGAGTAATGGTGAGTTTTTGAAAAACTCGTTCATTTTGCCCATCTCTAATTGCCCTTGACGAGGCAGTTAAGAGTCAACCACATTGTTGCGGATCTGGAGTTGTTGCCAGACCAAATAAGGACGGCAGATTTCCTTCCCTAAAAGTACGTCAGTGAACCAGATAGGTATTTATAACAATCGATAATGGTTTCATGGCCATCGGTCATCACTAGATTTTTGAATGCTGGGGCGAAATTCTCCAGAAACGGCGTGATGTCCGCCGACTGGCGCCCAAAACAGCGCAAATCAGTCGGGTATCGCGCCGCCCCGAAGGTGCGGAATGCTCCGCATCTTTGGGGGCCGAGCCCCAACCTTAAGGGGCTAGGCCCGCGCCGGACAAATTTCCGCCCCGCCAGCTGGCGGAAAAGGCCTTTGGTGCCCCGCCACCTGGCGCGGAAATGACATCTCCGGGCGGCGCATGCGTGGGAGCGTCAGAGGCCGCTGACGGCATTCCCGCGCATGCGCAGTGGAGGGAGTCTCTTCCGCCTCCGCCATGGTGGAGACCGTGGTGAAGGCGGAAGGGAAAGAGTGCCCCCACGGCACAGGCCTGCCTGCGGATCGGTGGGCCCCGATCGCGGGCCAGGCCACCGTGGGGGCACCCCCCGGGGCCAAATCGCCCCGCGCCCCCCCCAGGACTCCAGAACCTGCCGGCGCCACCTTGTCCCGCCGGTAAGGTAGGTGGTTTCATCTATGCCGGCGGGACAGGCATTTTAGCGGTGGGACTTCGGCCCATCCGGGCCGGAGAATCGTGGGGGGGCGGGGGGGGGGGGGGGGGCGACAACCGGCGCGGCGCGATTCCCGCCCCCGCCAAATATCCGGTGGTGGAGAATTCGGCAACCGGCGGGGGCGGGATTCACGCCAGCCCCCGGTGATTCTCCGACCCGGCGGGGGGTCGGAGAATCTCACCCCAGATTTTTATCGAATTCAAATTTCACCATCTTCAGTGGCAGAATTTGAACCTGGGCCCCCAGAGCATTACTGTGGGCATCTGGTTTACTAGTCAGACACAATACCACTACACCACCACCACCCCACATGGTACTGAGATAAAATGAGAGTAACAGTTGGTGGCATTGAGATAAGATTGAGAATAAGATTTAGACAGAGGGAGTGAAATAGTGTGTGGCAGTGAGATAGAGTAAGAGTAACTGTGAGTGGCGTTGAGATAAAAGTGTAATAGTGTGTGGCATTGAGTACAAGTGAGAGTAATATTGAATGGCAGTGCGTTAGAGTGAGAGAATTGGTGAGGGACAGAAAGTAAGATTGAGAGTAATAGTGAGTAGTAGTGAGATAAAGTGAGAATAGTAGTGAATGGAAGTGTGATAGAGTCAGAGTAACATTGCCTGTCAGTGGGATAGAGCGAGAGTAACAGATTTTGGCAGTGAGTTAGAGTGTGAGTAATACTGAGTGGAAGAGAGATACAGAGTGAAAGTAATAGTGAGTGGCAGTAAGATAGGGTCAGAGTAATACTGCTTTTCGGTGAGTAAGAGTGGGAGCCATGGTGAGTTTTGTTTTAATTCGTTCATGGAGTGTGGGCGTTGTAGGCTGTGTTAGCATTTTTTGCCCATCCGTAATTGCCCTTGAGGGGGCAGTTAAGAGTAAAGTACATTGCTGTCGATCTGGAGTCACATGTAGGCCGACAAAGTAAAAATGACAGATTTCCTCCCTTAAAGGTACATCAGTGAACCAGGTCTGTTTTTATGACAATCGACATACACAATCTGGTTTACTAATCAGAGACGATGCCACTATGCCACCACCTCCCCATGTGGCAGTGAGATAGAATGAGAGTAACAGTTAGTGGCATTGAGATAACATTGAGAGTAATAGTGAGAGGCAGTGGGATAGAGCAAGTGTAATAGTGAGCAGCAATGAGATAGAGTTAGAGTTATAATTCGTGGCAGTGTGAAAAAGTCAGAGTAACAGTGAGTGGCATTGAGATTGATTGAGAGTAATAATAAATGGCAGTGAGTTACAGTGACAGTAATAGTGAGTGACAGTAAGAGTGAACAAGAATAATAGTGAGTGGCAGTAGGATAGAGTGAGAATAATAGTGAGTGACAGTGAGATGGATTAAGAGTAGCAGTGAGTGCCAGTGAGATAGCATGAGAGTGATAATGAGTGGCAGTGGGATAGTGAAATAGTAATAGTGTGTGGCAGTGAGTTACAATGATAGTAATAATGAGTGGCATTGTGATCGACAGGGTAATATTGAATTATAATCGGATCGAGTGAGACTAACTGCGAACGCCAGTGATTTACAGGAACAGTGAGAGACAGTCCGATACAGTGAGAGTAACAGTAATCAGCATGGTTAGAGCAGGAAAAAAGTACAGCAGAAGCAACAATCCAGGAAAAAGAGACAGTGGACGTAACAGTGACTAACATTAATTATTCAAGTGAATTGGCAACTCGTTACAATGATAGTGCCAGAGTAACCGAGAGTATTAGCGATTCACACAGACATACTCAGAAAGTTATAGCAATTGGTAATGAATTACACAGTGTGCAATGGGGACTAATTTTGAGGGACACAGACAGTAACAGATTATTATTGACGTACACAGAGTGTAACAGGAGTTAATATTGAGGCACAAAGAGTAATAGGGATTAGTATTGAGCTACACAGTGAGTAACAGGGGTTAGTATTAAGGTAAACAGAAAGTAACAGGGGTTAGTATTGGGGTACATAGTGCAAACAGAGATTTGTATTGAGGTACACCGAGGGTAACAGAGATTATTATTGAGGTACACAGAGAGTAACAGGGATTATTATTGAGGTACACAGAGAGTAACAGGGATTATTATTGAGGTACACAGAGAGTAACAGGGATTATTACTGAGGTACACAGAGAGTAACAGGGATTATTATTGAGGTACACAGAGAGTAACAGGGATTATTATTGAGGTACACAGAGGGTAACAGGGATTATTATTAAGGTACACAGAGTGTAACAGGGATTATTATTGAGGTACACAGAGAGTAACAGGGATTATTATTGAGGTACACAGAGAGTAACAGGAATTATTAATGGATTAAGGGGAGAGTAACAAGGATCACATCGGCGATGACAGATATATGAGCAGGCAATGTCAGAGTGTGTGCATTTTCCATCTAATCCAGCCCTCATTGAGTTTTTTATTTGCCTCAGATAAAACTGGAACTTGTCCTCCGAAATCATCTGGAGTTGGACTGTGTGCTGAATTCTGTGCAGATGATTTTGACTGCCCTGGGAGTAAGAAATGCTGCAGTAACGGATGTGGCCATTCTTGTCTCAACCCCCGGAAAGGTAGAACACAAGTTCCAGACACAGAGAATATCACTGCATTGACATTGACAGTAACACAGATTGGTCTTGAGATAGAGTGATAGTAACAGTGAGTGGCAGTATTGAACTACACAGCGAGTAACAAGGATTAGTATTAAGGTAAACAGAAAGTAACAAGGATTAGTATTGGGGTACATAGTGCGTTACAGTGATTTGTATTGAGGTACATAGAGAGTAACAGGCATTAATACTGAGGCACACAGAGAGTAACAGAGATTATTTTTGAGGTACACACTGAGTAACATGATTGATATTGAGGGAAACAGACAGCAGCTGAGATTATTATTAATGGGCATAGAGTGTAAAAGGGATTAGTAGTGAGGTACAGAGAGAGTATTGAGGGACAATAAGTACCAGGAATCAGTATTTAGGGACACAGAGAGAAACAGGGATTAGTATTGAGGTACTCAGAGAGTAACAGGGATTAGTATTGAGGTACACAGATATAACAGTGATTAATATTGAGGTACATCGAGAGGAAAAGTGAATTGTATTGAGGTACGCAGAGAGCAATAGTTATTAGCATTGAGATGCGCAGAGGGTAACAAAGATCTTTGTTGAGGTTCACCGTTAGAACAGGGAATAGTATTGAGGTACACAGAGAATAACAGAGATTAGTATTGAGGTACACGGAGAGTAACAGTGATTAGTCTTGAGGGACACAGAGTAACTGGGATTATTAAGATGGAACACAGAGCAACAGTGATTAGTATTGAGTTACATGGCGAGTAACAGGGAATAATATTGAGGTACACGAGTAACAGGGATTATTATTTAGGTACACAGAGAGTAACAATGATTTGTATTGTGGTACACAGAAAGTAAATGGGATTAGTATTCAGGTACACAGAGGGTAAGAGGGATTAGTATTGAGGTACACAGTGCGTAATAGTGATTTGTACTGAGGTACACAGAGGGTAACAGTGATTAATACTGAGGGACACAGAGAGTGACATATATTATTATTGAAGCACACAGAGAGTAACAGTGATTGGTATTGAGGGAAACAGACAGTAACTGATGTTATCACTGGTAGGCACAGGGTGAAAAACGGATTAGTATTGAGGTACACAGCAAAGTAACAGGGATCAGTATTGAGGGACACAGAGTAACAGATTAGTATTGAGCCACACAGTGAATAACAGGGATTAGTATTAAGGTACACAATGAGTAACAGGGATTAGTATGGAGGTACACATTGAGTAACACAGATTAGTATTAAGGCACACAGTGAGTAACAGGGATTAGTATTGAAGTACACAGAGAGCAACAGGGATTGGTATTGCGGTGCACAGAGATTAACAGTGATTAGCATTGAGGTGTTGAGATGCACAGAGAGCAACATGGATTAGTATTGAGATATACAGAGAGTAATAGGGATTTGTATTGAGCTACACAGTGAGTAACATGGATTAGTATTGTGATACACAGAGAGTGATAGGGATTTGTATTGAGCTACACAGTGAGTAACAGGGGTTAGTATTGTGATATACAGAGAGTAATAGGGATTTGTATTGAGCTACACAGTGAGTAACATGGATTAGCATTGTGATACACAGAGTAATGGCAATTAGAATTGAGCTAGTCAGGGTATAACAGAGATTTTTGTTTAGGTACACAGAGTAACAGGAATTAGTATTGAAGTATAAAGAGAGTAATAGGGATTAGTATTCAGCTACGTAGTGAGTAACAGCGGTTAGTAATGAGATAAGCAGATAGTAACAGCAATTAGAATTGACGTACACAGGGTGTAACAGAGATTTTTGTTGAGGTACACAGTGGGACAGGCATTATATTGAGGTATACAGAGATTAACAGGATTAGTATTGAGCCCCTCAGAGAGTAACAGGGATTAGTATTGGGGTATCAAGCGAGTAATGAGGATTTGTATTGAGGAAGACAGAATAATAGAGATTAATGTTGATGTACACAGAGTGTAACAAGGATTAATCTTGAGGGACACAAGAGAGTAACAGAGATTAGTATTGACGTAAACAAGTAATAGGGGTTATTATTTAGATACACAGAGAGTAACAGTGATTTGTATTGTGATACTCAGAGAGTAACACATTAGTATTAAGGTACACAGTGAGTAACAGGGATTAGTATTGTGATACGCAGAGAGTAATGGCAATTAGAATTGAGCTAGTCAGGGTGTAACAGAGATTTTTGTTCAGGTACACAGAGTAACAGGAATTAGTATTGAAGTATAAAGAGAGTAACAGGGATTAGTATTGAGCTACACAGTGAGTAACAGGCATTAGTATTGAGTTTTATAGAGAGTAACAAGGATTTGTATTTCGGAACACAGAATAACAGATTAATGTTGATGTACACAGAGAGTAACAGGGATCAGTGTGAGGGGCACAAAGACTAACAGGGCTTTGTACTGAGGAACACCGAGAGTAATAGAGATTAGTACTGAGGTACACATAGAGTACCAGGGTTTAGTCTTGGTGGACAGAGAGAGTAACAGTGATTTGTATTGAGGTACATTGAGTGTAACAGGGATTATTGTGTGCGCAGAGAGTAACAGGGATTAGTATTGATGTATATAAAGATTAACTATGATTAGTATTGCGGTACATGGAGAGTAACAGGGATTAGTATTGAAATACGCAGGGAGTAACAGTGATTAGAATTGATGTGCGCAGAGTGTAACAGAGATTTTTGTTGAGGGAAACAGAGAGTAACAGGGATTAGTCTTGAGGGTCACAGTGGGTAACAGGGATTAGTATTGAGGAACACCAACAGTAACAATGATTAGCATTGAGGGAAACAGAGTAACAGGGATTATTATTGAGATACACAGAGAGTAACAGTGATTAGTATTGAGGTACACAGTGAGTAACATGGATCAGTATTGAGGTATACAGAGAGTTACAGGGATTAGTATTGAGGCACACAGAGAGTAACAATGTTGTGGTGGTTGGAGGTCAATCATCTCAGTACCGGGACATCACTGCCAGAGTTCCTCAGGGTAGCATCCTCGCCCCAACCATCTTCTGCTTCTTCATCAATCACCTTCCTTTCACCTTAAGGCCACAAGTGGGGATGTTCGCTGATGATTGCACAATGTTCAGCACCATTCGGGACTCCTCAGATAATGAAGCAGTCCATGTCCAAATGCTGCAGGTCCTGGAAAATATCCATCAGACCATAAGACATAGGAGCAGAATTAGGCCACTCGGCCCATCGAGTCTATTCCGCCATTCAATCATGGCTGATATTTTTCTCATCCCCATTCTCCTGCCTTGTCCCCATAGCATCTCTTAGACATTCCACAAATTCCTTTTCTTGGGATCTACTACCACCCTCATTTTCCCAGTCCACCTGCATATTGAAGTCCCCCATTATCATTGAAATATTGTCATTTTTACATCCCTTTTCTATCTCCTGATTTATTTTCTGCCCCACATCCTGCCTACTGCTAGGGGACCTGTACATAACTCCCATCAGGGTCTTTTTATCTTTGTGATTCCTCAATTCTACCCAGAGATTCTATGCCTCCTGATCCTATATTGGTCCTTGCTATCGATTTAACTTCATTCCTCACTAACAATGCAACATCTGCCTGTCCTTTCAATAGGACATATATCCTTGTATATTTAGATCCCAGCCCTGATCCCCTTGCAGCCACATCTCTGTGATGCCCACAACATCGTACCGGCCAATTTCAATGTGCTCAACAAGCTCATTTACCTTGTTCCGTATACTGCGCGTATTTAGGTACAACATCCTCAGTCCTACATTGACCACCTCCCTTCTCACACTTGTCAACTTTTGTGCTCTGCCTGAGGGTAATGTTCTCTTATTTTTGTTCTCTATTTCGCCTTCAGTTATGACACCTTCTAAGCTAACGCTCTAGTTCCCATCCCCCCTGCCATACTAGTTTAAATCCTCCCATGACCCTACCCAGCCTTGGCCTAACAAGTGGCAAGCAACATTCACGCCTCACAAGTGCCAGGCATTGTACATCTCTAGTAAGAGAGAATCCAACCATCACCCCTTGACATTCAATGGCATTACCATCACAGAATTCCCCACTATCAACATCCTTGGGTTATCACTAACCACAAACCTTTTTAAAAATAAATTTAATGTACCCAATTCATTTTTTCCAACTAAGGATCAATTTAGCATGGCCAATCCATCTACATGTTCTATGTTCTATGTACCCTGCACATCTTTAGGGTTATTGGGGCGAAATCCATGCAAACACAGGGAGAATGTGCAAACTCCACACGGACAGTGACCCAGAGCCGGGATCGAACCTGGGACCTCGGCACCATGAGGAAGCAGTGCTAACCCACTGCACCACCCTGCTGCCTTCACTTCACCAGTTACAAACTTAGAACCTTAGTTAGGCCACACTTGGAGTATAGTGTTCAATTCTGGTCGCCACACTACCAGAAGGATGTGGAGGCTTTAGAGAGGGTGCAGAAGAGATTTACCAGAATGTTGCCTGGTATGGAGGGCATAAGCTATGATGAGCGATTGAATAAACTCGGTTTGTTCTCACTGGAACGAAGGAGGTTGAGGGGCGACCTGATAGAGGTATACAAAATGATGAGGGGCATAGACAGAGTGGATAGTCAGAGGCTTTTCCCCAGGGTAGAGGGGTCAATTACTAGGGGGCATAGGTTTAAGGTGAGAGGGGCAAAGTTTAGAGTAGATGTACGAGGCAAGTTTTTTACGCAGAGGGTAGTGGGTGCCTGGAACTCACTACCGGAGGAGGTAGTGGAAGCAGGGACGATAGGGACATTTAAGGGGCATCTTGACAAATATATGAATAGGATGGGAATAGAGGGATACGGACCCAGGAAGTGTAGAGGATTGTAGTTTAGTCGGGCAGCATGGTCGGCACGGGCTTGGAGGGCCGAAGGGCCTGTTCCTGTGCTGTACATTTCTTTGTTCTTTGTTCTTTGGTCTAGCCATATAAATACCGTGGCTGCAAGAGCAGGTCAGAGGCTAGGAATCCTGCAGCAAGTAACTCACCTCCTCACTCCCCAAACTCTGTCCACAATCTACAAGGCACAATTCAAGAATGTGATGGAATAGTCTTCCTCTGCCTGGATGAGTGCAGCTCCAAGAACACTCAAGAAACTTGACACCATCCAGGACAAAGCAGCCTGCTTGATTAGCTCACTTTCCACAAGCATCCATGACATTCACCACCTAGCACAGTAACAGCAGTGTGTACCATCTACAAGATGCACTGCAGAAACTCATCAAGTGTTCTTAGGCAGCACCTTCCAAACCCACAACCCTATTATCTGGAAGGACAAGTGCAGCAGGTACGTGGAAAGATCGCCCCCTAGTGGTTCCCCTCCAAGCAACTCACGATCCTGATGTCACAGTCGCTGGGCCAAATACTGTAACTCCCTCCCCCATAGCACATTGAGTGTACCTACACCACATGGACTGCAGCGGTTCAAGAAGGCAGCTCAACACCACCTTCTCATGGGAAACCACTGATGGGTAATAAATGCTGGCCTAGCCAGTGATGCCCACATGCCGGAAAAATTAATTAAAAATAACAGGGATTAGTATCGGGATATTTTGAGTAACAGGTATTACGAAGTTACGGGGAGAGTCACAAAGGTCAGCCCGGGGATGACAGATATCAAAGCAAGTAATAGCAGGATGTGTTTTTTTTGCCTCAGGTGAGACTGGAATATGTCCTCCGAAACCGTCTGGAGTTGGTGGGTGTACAGAATTATGTTCAGATGATTTTGCCTGTCCTGGGAGTAGGAAATGCTGCAGTAATGTGGCCATTCTTGTATCAACCCCCAGAAAGGTACAAGACAAGACCCAGGCACACAGAGAGTATTACTACATTGATGTGATTGACACTGAGAGTAACAAAGATCATCCGTGAGATAGAGTGAGAGTTACAGTGAGTGGCAGTGAGATAGAGATGGAGTAAGTTAGAGAAAGAGTGAGAGTAAGAATGAGGGCAGAGTTATAGTGAGTGTAATAGTGAGAGGCAGTGTGAATTAGAGAGTGCAATCGTGAGTGGCAGTTGAAAGTAATAGTGAGAGGCAGTGTGAATGACTGAGTGTCAATGAACTAGAGTGAGTGTATTAGTGAGTGGCAATGAGATAGTGTGGGAGTAATAGTGAGAGGCAGTGTGATAAAGTGAGAGTAATAATGAGTGGACGATGGATAGAGTAAGAGTGATAGTCTGTGTCAGTGAGTTAGAGTGTGAGTAATAATGAGTAGCAGTGAGATGGTGTGAGTTTAATAGTGAGTGGCACTGAGATAGAGTGAGAGTAACAGTGAGATAAAGAGACATTGGAAACAACAGTCACTGACATGAATTTCTCAAGTGAATTGGCAACTTGTTACAACGATACTGCCAGAGTACCAAAAGATTAGTATTGAGGGGCTCTGAAAGTAACAAGGATTACTATTGAGGTATCCAGAGAGTAGCAGTGTTTATTAATGAGTTACGGGGAGAGTAACAAGGATGACCTCGGGGGTGACAAATATCTGAGCATGTGAATTTTTCATAATCTGATCCAGCCCTCATTGAGATTTGTTTTTGTTGCTTCAGATAAAACAGGAACTGGTCCTCCAAAACCTTCTGGAGTTGGAGTGTGTGCAGAATTATGTTCAGATGATTTTGACTGCCCTGGGAGTAAGAAATATTGCAGTAATGGTTGTGGCCATTCTTGTTTCAACCCTCAGAAAGTTATAACACAAGACCCTGACACACAGAGAATATCACTGTATTGATGTAAAACACTGAGAGTAACACAGATTGGCCTGGAGACAGAGTGATGTTACGAAGTTACTATTTTAGTTACTATTTCTGTTGTTTCTTATTTTGTTGTTGGCAGTTGCCGTTAGTTAGCATATTATTTATTTTAATAAACGATCAATGTATATATTATTACAAAGTTGTAAAATGGGAAATTTTTGTTTGATCGAAAAACTTTAATAAAATATATTTATAAAAAAAAGAAATAGCTCCAGGAAAATTCAATTACTTGTTACTGTTTTTAGTTATCTTTCCACGTGGTCATTTTGTTAATAAACTATCTTACTAGTCAAAGAACTAGATGTTCTGTGTGCATATTTACCACGGCCACAACACAGAACGTAAAGGTTCTCAGTGGAACGATGGAGGATGAGAGGCGACCTGGTAGAATTTTACAAAATTATGAGGGGCATGAACAGAATGGATAGTCGGAAGCTTTTTCCCAGGGTGGAAGAGTCAATTACTTGGGGACATAGGTTTAAGGTGCGAGAGGCAAGGTTTAGAGGAGATGAACGGGAACGTTTGTTTACACGGAGGGTAGTGGGTACCTGGAACCTGCTGCCAGAGGAAGTGGTGGAAGCAGGTACGATAGTGACGTTCAAGGGGCGTCTTGACAAATACATGAATAGAAATAGAGGAATATGCACTCCGGAAGTGTAGGAACTTATAGGTTAGATGGGCAGCATGGTCGGCGCAGGCTTAATGTTCCTGTGCTGTACGTTTCTTTGTTCTTTTCAATGTCAGAATGTGTGAATTTTCTCTCATTTAATCCAGCCCTCATTGACATTTGTTTTGTTTTTGCTTCAGATAAAACAGGAACTTGTCCTCCGAAATCATCTGGAGTTGGTGTGTGTGCAGAATTATGTAAAAATGATTTTAACTGTCCCGGGAGTAAAAAATGCTGCAGTAATGGATGTGGACATTCTTGTCTGATCCCCCGGAAAGGTAGAGCACAACACCCAGACACACTGAGAATACCACTGCATTGATGCGATTGACACTGAGAGTAACACAGATTGTCTCTCAGGTAGAGTGAGAGTAACAGTGAGTAGCAGTGAGACAGTGAAACAGAGTGAGTGTAATAGTGAGTGGTAGTGAGGTAGAGTGGGAGTAATACCGATTGGCATGAAATAGAGCGTGAATAATGGTGAATGGAAGTGAGATAGAGTGAGAATAAAAGTGGGTGGCATGTTCCTGTGCTGTAATTTTCTTTGTTCTAATACTGATTGTCATGAGATAGAGTAATATTGTGAGAGTAATAATGAGTGGCCGTCAGATAGAGCGAGAGAAGTAAGAGTGGCAGTGAGAGAGAGAGTAATAATGTGCGTCAGTGAGATAAAGTAAGAGAAACAGGGAGTGGCAATGAGTTAGAGTTTGAATAATAGTGAGTGGCAGTGAGATATAAAGAAAAAATCATATTGACTACCAGTGGGATACAGTGAGCGACAGTGAGGTAGAGTGAGAATAACTGAGCGCTAGTGATTTACAGTGGGAGACAGTCAGATACAGTGAGAGTAACCAGAAAGTTAGATAAAGGAAGTCCAGGAAATGAGACAGTGAAAGCAACAGTGACTGACATGAATTACTGAAGTGAATTGGCAAATCTATACAATGATAATATTAAAAGAAATAAAAATCACTTATTGTCACAAGAGGGCTTCAAATGAAGTTGCTGTGAAAAGCCCCTAGTCGCCACATTCCGGTGCCTGTTCGGGGAGGCTGGTACGGGAATTGAACCGTGCTGCTAGCCTGCCTTGGCCTACTTTAAAAGCCAGCTATTTAGCCCTGTGCTAAACCAGCCCCTGTGCTAATACCTGAATAACCAAGAGTATTAATAATCTACAGAGATGTACTCCGAGAGTTACTGTGATAGGTAATGAATCAAAGGAGTGTAAGGTGGATTGAGGGACACAGACAGTTACTGAGATAATTATTGATGTACAGAGAGTGTAACAGAGATTAGCATCATCAGGCACAGAGAATAACAGAAAATATTATTGAGGTACACAGAAAGTGCTTGGTATTGAGGGAAACAGACAGTAACTAATATTATTGGTGGACACAGAATGTACAAGGGTACTAGTGTTGAGGTACATAGAGAGTAACAGATTCTTATTGGGGTACACAAAGTAACGGATTGGTATTGAGCTAAACAGAGAGTAACAGGAATTAGCATTGAGGTACACAGAGTAACAGTGATTAGTATTCAAGTACAAAGAGAGTAACAGTGATTGATATTGAAGGCAACAGACAGTAACTGAGATTATTATTGGTGGACACATAACGCAAATGGGATTAGTACTGAGGTGGATTGTCAGAGGATACAGCAGGATATAAACTGGTTAGAATCTTGGGCGGAAAAAAGGCAGGTGGAGTTTATTCCGGCCAAGTATGAGGTAATGCACTTTGAAAGGTCCAATGCATGTAGGAATGACACAATAAATGGTAGAACTCTTGTGTGTACTGGCAGGTAGAGAGATCTGCATGTCCACCGATCACTGAAAGTGACAATGCATGTGGATAAGGTGGACAAGAAGGCCTACAGCATGCTGACCTTCATCGGTCGGGGCATTGAATATAAAAATTGGCAACTCATGTTGCAGCTGTACTGAAGCTTAGTTAGGCCTCATTTGGAATATTGTGTACAATTCTGGTCGCCACATTACCAGAAGGAGGTGGATGCTTTGGAGAGGGTACAGAAGGTTTACTCGGATGTTGCCTGGTATGGAGGGCATTAGCTATGAAGAGAGGTTAGATAAACTCGGTCTGTTCTCACTAGAATGATGGAGATTGAGAGGCGACTTGATTACGAGTGGCATGGGCAGAGTGGATAGTCAGATGCGTATTCCTAGGATAGGAGAGTCAAGTACAAGGGGACATTGGTTTAAAGTGCGTGGGGAAAAGTTTCGAACAGATGTGCGAGGCAGGTTTTTTACATGGTGAATATATAGAACACGTTGCCTGGGGAGGTGGTGGAGCAGGTACGATAGCGCCATTTAAGTGGCATCTAGACAAATATATGAATAGGGTGGGAATGGAAGGATATGGACTCCGTATGTGCATATGACTTTTGTTTAGGCCGGTACCATGGAGGGCCGAAGGGCCTGTTCCTGTGCTGTATTGTCCATTGTTCTACACAGGGAGTAACAGGGATTAGTACTGAGGTACACTAAGCGTAACAGTGATCAGTATTGTGAACACAGACAGGAACATAGATTAGTATTTAGGTACACAGCGAGTGCCAGTGATTAGTATCGAATTACACAGCGAATATCAGAGATTAGTATCAGGTTGCCTCTCAGCCTTCGTCTCTCTAGGGAGAACAATCCCAGTTTATTCAATCTCTCCTCATAGCTAATATCCTCCATACCAGGCAACATCCTTTTCTTTTAAAAAAACATATATTTATTCAAATTTTTCAACAAATTTTCAACAAAACCCCCCCCCCCAACAAGAAAAAAGAAACAAAAACGCAACAATCAGAAATTATACATTGGATTTCCCCCATATACAATAACCCCCCATATAACATTTAAAAGCACAAATAGGGAAAACCCCCCACCTTCACCCAAACGCCACCACAAAAGAAACCCCCCCTGACCCCCCCGCCCCTGGGCTGCTGCTGACCTCCTCCTAACGCTCAGCGAGATAGCCTAGGAACGGTTGCCACCACTTAGAGAACCCTTGCACAGACCCTCACAAGGCAAACTTTATCCTCTCCAGCTTGATGAACCCTGCCATGTCATTGATCCAAGCTTCCACACTAGGGGGCTTCGCATCTTTCCATAGTAGCTCGTCCGATACCCCAAATAATGCCAATCCCCAGCTCGGCTTGACCCGGGCGTTCACCACCTTGGACATAGTCCTTGCAAAACCCCTCCAAAACCCATCCAGCGCCGGGCACGACCAGAACATATGGACGTGATTTGCCAGGCTCCCCGAGCACCTCCCACATCTGTCCTCCAACCCAAAGAACCTACTCAACCTCGCCCCTGTCATATGCGCTCTGTGAGTAACCGAGAACTGTATTAGGTTGAGCCTGGCGCAAGAGGAGGAAGAATTAACCCTACTCAGGGCATCAGCCCACAGACCCTCATCTATCTCCTCCCCAAGCTCCTCCGCCCACTTGCCATTTAACTTGCAAAGCTGTTGGCGATGGTCTTTTCGTCCACACTGTCAACAGGGGTGGTACCAGGGGATTGGAGAGTGGCGAATGTCGTGCCCCTGTTCAAAAAAGGGACTAGGGATAACCCTGGGAATTACAGGCCAGTTAGTCTTACTTCGGTGGTAGGCAAAGTAATGGAAAGGGTACTGAAGGATAGGATTTCTAAGCATCTGGAAAGGCACTGCTTGATTAGGAATAGTCAGCACGGATTTGTGAGAGGTAGGTCTTGCCTCACAAGTCTTATTGAATTCTTTGAGGAGGTGACCAAGCATGTGGATGAAGATAAAGCAGTGGATGTAGTGTACATGGATTTTAGTAAGGCATTTGATAAGGTTCCCCATGGTTGGCTTATGCAGAAAGTAAGGAGGCATGGGATGGTGGGAAATTTGGCCAGTTGGATAACGAACTGGCTAACCGATAGAAGTCAGAGAGTGGTGGTGGATGGCAAATATTCAGCCTAGATCCCAGTTACCAGTAGCGTACCGCAGGGATCAGTTCTGGGTCCTCTGCTGTTTGTGATTTTCATTAATTACTTGGATGAGGGAGTTGAAGGGTGGGTTAGTAAATTTGCAGATGATACGAAGATTGGTGGAGTTGTAGATAGTGAGGAGGGCTGTTGTCGGCTGCAAATAGACATAGATAGGATGCAGAGCTGGGCTGAGAAGTGGCAGATGGAGTTTAACCCTGAAAAGTGTGAGGTTGTCCATTTTGGAAGGACAAATATGAATGCGTAATACAGGGTTAACGGTAGAGTTCTTGGCAATGTGGAGGAGCAGAGGGATCTTGGGGTCTATGTTCATACATCTTTGAAAGTTGCCACTCAAGTGGATAGAGCTGTGAAGAAGGCCTATGGTGTGCTAGCGTTCATTAACAGAGCGATTGAATTTAAGAGCCGTGAGGTGATGATGCAGCTGTACAAAACTTTGGTAAGGCCACATTTGGAGTACTGTGTACAGTTCTGGTTGCCTCATTTTAGGAAGGATGTGGAAGCTTTGGAAAAGGTGCAAAGGAGATTTACCAGGATGTTGCCTGGAATGGAGAGTAGGTCTTACGAGGAAAGGTTGAGGGTGCTAGGCCTTTTCTCATTAGAACGGAGAAGGATGAGGGGCGACTTGATAGAGGTTTATAAGATGATCAGGGGAATAGATAGAGTAGACAGTCAGAGACGTTTTCCCTGGGTGGAACAAACCATTATAAGGGGACATAAATTTAAGGTGAATGGTGGAAGATATAGGGGGGATGTCAGAGGGAGGTTCTTTACCCAGAGAGTAGTGGGGGCATGGAATGCACTGCCTGTGGAAGTAGTTGAGTCGGAAACATTAGGGATCTTCAAGCAGCTATTGGATAGGTACATGGATTAAAGTAGAATGATATAGTGTAGATTAATTTGTTCTTAAGGGCAGCACGGTAGCATTGTGGATACCAAAATTGCCTCACAGCTCCAGGGTCCCAGGTTCAATTCCGGCTTGGGTCACTGTCTGTGCGGAGTCTGCACATCCTCCCCGTGTGTGTGTGGGTTTCCTCCGGGTGCTCCGGTTTCCTCCCACAGTCCAAAGATGTGCAGGTTAGGTGGATTGGCCATGATAAATTGCCCTTAGTGTCCAAAATTGCCCTTAGTGTTAGGTGGAGGTGTTGACCTTGGGTAGGGTGCTCTTTCCAAGAGCCGGTGCAGACTCAATGGGCCGAATGACGACCTCCTGCCCTGTAAATTCAATGATAATCTATGATTAATCTAGGACAAGGTTCGATACAACATGGTGGGCCGAAGGGCCTGTTCTGTGCTGTATTTTTCTATGTTCTGTGTTCTATGTTCTCCACCGAGGCCGCCTCCTCTTCCTTCAGCTCCTGGTAAATCGCCAAAACCTTGCCTTCTCCAACCCATACACCCGAAATCACCCTGTCCTGAATCCCACGTGCCGTAAGCAGCGGGAATTCCCTCACCTGCCACCTCACAAACGCCCTCACTTGCATGTACCTGAAAGCGTTTCCCGGGGGTAGCCCAAACTTCACCTCCAGCGCCCCTAGGCTCGCAAACGTCCCATCGATGAACAGGTCCCCCATTCTTCTAATCCCTGCCCGATGCCAGCTCCGAAACCCCCCATACCTCCTTCCCGGGATGACCCGATGATTCTCCCGAATCAGTGACCAAACCGAGGCTCCCACCTCGTCCCTGTGTCGCCTCCACTGCCCCCAGATCTTCAGCGTCTCCGCCACCACCGGACTCGTGGTGTACCTTGTCGGCGAGAGCAGCAACGGTGCCGTCACCAGCGCCCTCAGACTCGTGCCCACACAGGACGCCATCTCTAGCCTCTTCCACGCCGCCCCCTCCCCCTCCATTACCCACTTACGGATCATCGCCACATTGGCTGCCCAATAATAGCCACACAAATTCATCAGCGCAAGCCCCCCCCTGTCCCTGCTACGTTCCAGAAACACTCTCTTTACCTTCGGGGTCTTATTCGCCCACACAAATCCCATGATGTTCCCGCTTACCCGTTTGAAAAAGGCCTTGGGGATCAAAATGAGAAGGCACTGGAACACAAAGAGAAACCTCGGGAGGACCGTCATTTTGACCGACTGCACCCTACCCACTAGTGAGAGTGGCAGCATATCCCATCTTTTAAAATCCTCCTCCATCTGCTCCACCAACCACGTCAAATTGAGCTTGTGCAGGGCCCCCCAACTCCTAGCTACTTGTATCCCTATGTACCGAAAGCTCCTTTCCGCTCTCTTCAGCAGTAGCTTGTCTATCCCCCTTTCCTGGTCCCCTGAATGCACCACAAAGAGCTCACTCTTCCCCACGTTGAGTTTATACCCCGAAAAGTCCCCAAACTCCCTCAGGATCCGCATGACCTCCGCCATCCCCTCCACTGGATCCGCAACATACAACAGGTCATCGGCATACAACGACACCCGGTGTTCGTCTCCCCCCCCGGACCAATCACCTCCATTTCCTGGAATCCCTCAGTGCCATGGCCAGCTGCTCAATTGCCAGTGCAAACAACAAGGGGAATAAAGGGTACCCCTGCTTCGTCCCCCGGTACAGCGGAAAGTAGTCCGACCTCCGCCGGTTCGTAGCCACACTCGCCACCGGGGCTCTATATAGCAGCCTGACCCAACTGATGAACCCCTCCCCGAACCCAAACCTCCTGAACACTTCCCAAAGATACTCCCACTCCACCCGATCAAAGGCCTTCTCCGCGTCCATAGCTGCCACTACCTCCGCTTCCCCCTCCACCGAGGGCATCATAATCACATTGAGGAGCCTCCGCACATTTGTATTTAGCTGCCTACCCTTCACAAATCCCGTCTGGTCCGCATGAATCACCCCCGGGACACAGTCCTCAATTCTCGTAGCCAGCACCTTCGCCAGCAACTTAGCATCAACATTGAGGAGCGAGATCGGTCTATACGACCCGCATTGCAATGGATCCTTATCCCGTTTCAAGATCAAAGAAATCAGCGCCCTGGACATTGTCGGGGGCAAGGTACCCCCCTCCCTCGCCTTATTAAAAGTCCTCACTAGCAACGGTCCCAGCAGGTCCACGTATTTCCTGTAAAACCCATCCGGCCCCAGGGCCTTCCCCGCCTGCATGCTCCCCAATCCTTTAACCAGCTCCTCCAGCCCAATCGGCGCCCCCAAACCAGCCACCTCCTCCTCCTCCATCCTCGGGAACCTGAGCTGATCCAGGAATCGTCGCATCCCCTCCTCCCCCATTGGGGGCTCAAGACCTGTACAGATCCCCATAGAAGTCCCTAAATACCTTGTTTATTCTCACCGCATTCTGCACCTTATTCCCCCCTCTATCCTTGACTCCACCAATCTCCCTCGCTGCCTCCCTCTTACGAAGCTGATGTGCCAGAATCCGACTCGCCTTCTCCCCATACTCATACGCCGCCCCCTGCGCTTTCCTCCACTGTGCCTCTGCTTTCCCTGTGGTCAACAGGTCGAATTCTGTCTGGAGGTTCCGTCGCTCCCTAAGTAGCCCCTCCGCGGGGGCCTCTGCATAACTCCTGTTCACCCTTAAAATCTCCCCCACCAACCTCTCCCTCTCCCTCCCCTCTCTCTTCTCCCTGTGGGCCCTAATGGAGATTAGCTCTCCCCTGACCACCACCTTCAACGCCTCCCAGACTACCCCCACCTGCACCTGCCCGTTGTCGTTGGCCTCCAAGTATCTTTCAATACACCCCCGCACCCGCCCGCACACCCCCTCATCCGCCAACAGTCCCACATTGAGGCGCCACAGCGGGTGCTGGTCCCTCTCCTCCCCCAACTCAAGCTCCACCCTATGCGGGGCGTGGTCCGAGATGGCTATGGCGGAATATTCCGTTCCCTCCACTTTCGGGATTAGCGCCCTACTCAAAATGAAAAAGTCTATCCGGGAGTAGGCTCTATGGACGTGGGAAAAGAAGGAAAATTCCCTGGCCTGCGGCCTGGCAAACCTCCATGGATCCACTCCCCCCATCTGGTCCATAAACCCCCTGAGCACCTTGGCCGCAGCAGCCTCTTACCCGTCCTGGACCTAGAACGGTCCAGTGCTGGGTCCAGCACCGTGTTCAAGTCCCCCTCATTATCAAGCTTCCTACCTCCAGATCCGGAATCCGACCCAGCATGCGTTTCATAAATCCGAGGCATATACGTTCACCAGTACCACCCGCACCCCCTGCAACCTACCACTCACCATCACATATCGACCTCCATTATCCACTACAATATTCAGTGCCTCGAACGACACCCGCTTCCCCACCAGTATTGCAACCCCTCTGTTCTTCGCATCCAGCCCTGAATGAAAGACCTGCCCTACCCATCCCTTTCTCAGCCTAACCTGATCTGCCACCTTCAGATGCGTCTCCTGGAGCATAACCACGTCTGCCTTCAGTCCCTTTAAGTGCGCGAACACCCGGGCCCTCTTGACCGGCCCGTTCAGGCCCCTCACATTCCAAGTTATCAGCCGGATCGGGGGGCTACTCACCCCCCCAGTCGACTAGCCATCTCCTTTTCTAGGCCAGCCACCTGCCCGCGCCTCCCGCACCCTCCAGTACCCCAGGCGGCGGTCTCCCGCCCCGACTACCTCTCCTACTTCCAGCTCCCCTTTGGCCAATGCAGCCGCAACCCAGTTCTCCCCCCCCCACTTCCCCCCCTCCCCCCCGCTAGGTCCTCATCTAGCCATTTTGCTCCCCCCATGACACTCCCGTAAGTCAGCTGACTCCTGCTGACCCTGACCTCTCCCGCCATTCCATCGACCCCCCAGTGTGAGAATCACCCACCCCTTGGCAGTCAGTGTGTGCTCCTCTCCAGCACTGCCCTTCCCCCCAGCCCCACCCCCATCCTTCCCTAATGCAGGAAAATATCCCGCGCTTTCCTGAGCCAGCCCCGCCCCCTCTGGCGCAGCTCCTTTTTGCGGCCTTACCCCAACTCCCCATCCCCGGGCCTCCACCCCCCCCCTTCCTCCGTGGGGCCCTGCCCCTCCAACACCGACGCCCACACTTTCCCACAACCCCCACATAAAATCCATTTACCCACCCCCACCCAGCACCGAAACAAAAAGAACTTTCCCCAAACGCAGTAAACACAGTAAACATCCCCTCACGACAAACCCTCAGTTTGAGTCCAACTTTTCAGTCTGGATAAAGTTCCATGCCTCATCAGGCATTTCAAAATAGTGGTGCCGATTTTGGAACGTGACCCACAATCGCGCTGGCTGCAGCATCCTGAACTTCACCCCCTTCCGATGGAGCACCGCCTTCGCCCGGTTAAAACCAGCCCTCTTCTTAGCCACCTCCGCACTCCAGTCCTGGTAAATTCGGATATCCGAGTTCTCCCACCTGCTGCTCCGCTCTTTTTTGGTCATTCTCAGGACACACTCTCTGTCCATGAAGCGGTGGAACCTCACCACTACAGCCCTTGGCGGCTCGTTGGCTTTGGGTCACTTAGCCAGGACCCGATGAGCCCCATCCAGCTCCAGGGGCCTCGGGAAAGCTCCCGCGCCCATCAGCGAATTGAGCATCGTGCTCATATATGCCCCGGCATCTCCTTCAGGGAGACCCAGAATCCAAAGATTCTTCCTCCTCGACCTATTCTCCAGGTCCTCAAATTTTTCCACCCACCTCTTGTGCAGCGCCTCGTGCGCCTCCACCTTCACCGCCAGGCCCAAGATCTTGTCCTTGTTCTCTGAGGCTTCTTGCCGCACCTCCCGGATCACCGCCCCTTGGGCCTTCTGGGTCTCCACAAGCTTCTCAATCGCCGCCTTCATTGGCGCCAGCATTTCTGTCCTCAGCTCCTCAAAGCAGCGTTTAAGAAACTCCTGCTGCTCCTGCGACCACTGCACCCACGCTGCTTGGTCTCCACCCGCCGCCATCTTGCTTTTCTTCCCTCGCACTTTTCGCTGCACCAGGATCACTTTTTTAACCGCTCCACTCCTGGTCCAATCCATATAATGTCGGGGGGACCTTGCTGTCACCTTCTCACACTGGAAGCCGTCGAACAATTGCCGTTGGGGCCCCACTGAAGAACCCAAAATTCCGTTCCCGGCGGGAGCTGCCGAACGTGTGACCTACCTAGGCATAGCCGTAACCGGAAGTCACTCCTGGTAATCCTTTTCTGTACTCTCTCCAAAGACTCCACATCCTTCTGGTAGTGCGATAATCAGAATTAGATACAATATTCCAAATGTGGCCTAACCAACGTTCTATATAATTGTAATATATCAAGGATGACAGATAGCTGAGCAGGCAATGGTGTGTGACTTTTTCATAATTGAGATGTGATTTTTTTGGGCCACAGGTAAAAAGAGAACTTGTCCTCCGAAATCGTCTGGAGTTGGAGTGTGTGGAGAATTATGTGCAGACGATTTTGACTGTCCTGGGAGTAAAAAATGCTGCAGTAATGGATGTGGCCATTCTTGTATCGCCCCCCGGAAAGGTAGAACACAACACCCAGACACGCAGAGAATATCACTGCATTGATGTGATTGGCACTAAGACTAACACAGATTGGCCTTGAGATAGAGTGAGCGTAACAGTGAGTAACAGTGAGGCAGTGTGAGATTAATTGTGTGTGTCACTGAGATAGGGTGGGAATAATACTAATCGGCATGAGATAGAGTGAGATTATAGTGAGTGGCAGTGAGACAAAATGAGTGTAATAGTGATTGGCGGTGAGCTGGATTGAGAGTAATAGTGATTGGCAGTGAGAGAGTGAGAACAATAGTGAGTGACAGTAAGATACAGTGACAGTAATAGTGTGTGGCAGTGAGATAGTGTGACGGTAAAAATGAGTGGCAGTGAGATAGAGTGAGAGTAATAGTGAGTGTCAGTAAGATATAGTGACAGTAATAGTGTGTGGCAGTGGGATAATGTGAGCGTAATATTGAGCGGCAGTGAGATAGAGTGACAGTAATAGTGTGTGGCAGGGAGATAGTGTGAGGGTAATAATGAGTGGCAGTCAGATGGAACGAGAGTAATAATGATTTGCAGAGAGATAGAATGAGAGTAACAGTGAGTTGCAATGAGTGAGAGTTTGAATATAGTGAGTGGCAGTGAGATAGAATGAGAGTAACATTGAGTTACAATGAGTTAGAGTTTGAATATAGTGAGTGGCAGTGAGATAGAATGAGAGTAACAGTGAGTTACATTAGTTAGTGTTTGCTTATAGTGAGTGGCAGTGAGATAGAATGAGAGTAACAGTGAGTTACAAAGAGTGAGAGTTTGAACATAGTGAGTGGCAGTGAGATAGAATGAGAGTAACAGTGAGTTACAAAGGGTGAGAGTTTGCTTATAGTGAGTGGCAGTGAGATAGAATGAGAGTAACAGTGAGTTACATTAGTTAGTGTTTGCTTATAGTGAGTGGCAGTGAGATAGAATGAGAGTAACAGTGAGTTACAAAGAGTGAGAGTTTGAACATAGTGAGTGGCAGTGAGATAGAATGAGAGTAACAGTGAGTTACAAAGGGTGAGAGTTTGCTTATAGTGAGTGGCTTTGAGATAGAATGAGAGTAACAGTGAGTTACAATGAGTGAGAGTTTGAACATAGTGAGTGGCAGTGAAATAGAATGAGAGTAACAGTGAGTTACATTAGTTAGTGTTTGCTTATAGTGAGTGGCAGTGAGATAGAATGAGAGTAACAGTGAGTTACAAAGAGTGAGAGTTTGAACATAGTGAGTGGCAGTGAGATAGAATGAGAGTAACAGTAAGTTACAAAGAGTGAGAGTTTGAATAATAATGAGTGGCAGTGAGACAAAGAGAAAATAATGTTGACTACGAGAGGGATACAGTGAATGACAGTGAGATATATGAAAATGAAAATCGCTTATTGTCACGAGTAGGCTTCAATGAAGTTACTGTGAAAAGCCCCTAGTCGCCACATTCCAGCGCCTGTTCGGGGAGGCTGGCAGTGGGAATAACTGAGCGGCAGTGATTTACAGTAACAGTGAGAGACAGTCAGATATAGTAAGAGTAACAGTAAACATCATGGTTAGAAGGTGAGATTAAAGGAAGACCATGAAAAAGGGACAGTGGAAGCAATAGTGAGTGACATGAATTACTGAAGAGAATTGGCAACTCATTACAATGATACTGCCGGAGTCACCGAGAGTATTAACAATCCACAGAGATGTACTCAGACAGGTAACGCAATTGGTAATGAATTACACGGATTGTAAGGGGGATTAGTGTTGAAGGACACAGTCAGTACCAGAGGTTAGCATTGAAGGACTCCGGGAGTAACAGGGATTTCTATTGAGGTGCACAGAGATAACAGTGATGATTAATGAGTTACTGGGAGAGTAACAAGGATCACCTTGGGTGAGAGAAATCTGAGTAGGCAATGCTGTTTGAATTTTTCTTAATCTGATCCAGCCCTCATTAAGATTTTTCTTTTTGCTTCAGCTAAAACAGGAACTTGTCCTCCGAAGTCATCAAGAGTTGGAGTGTGTGCAGAATTATGTTCAGATGATTTTGACTGTCCTGGGAGTAAGAAATGCTGCAGTAATGGATGTGGCCATTCTTGTATCGCCCCCCGGAAAGGTAGAACACAACACCCAGACACGCAGAGAATATCACTGCATTGATGTGATTGGCACTAAGACTAACACAGATTGGCCTTGAGATAGAGTGAGCGTAACAGTGAGTAACAGTGAGGCAGTGTGAGATTAATTGTGTGTGTCACTGAGATAGGGTGGGAATAATACTAATCGGCATGAGATAGAGTGAGATTATAGTGAGTGGCAGTGAGACAAAATGAGTGTAATAGTGATTGGCGGTGAGCTGGATTGAGAGTAATAGTGATTGGCAGTGAGAGAGTGAGAACAATAGTGAGTGACAGTAAGATACAGTGACAGTAATAGTGTGTGGCAGTGAGATAGTGTGAGGGTAAAAATGAGTGGCAGTGAGATAGAGTGAGAGTAATAGTGAGTGTCAGTAAGATATAGTGACAGTAATAGTGTGTGGCAGTGGGATAATGTGAGCGTAATATTGAGCGGCAGTGAGATAGAGTGACAGTAATAGTGTGTGGCAGGGAGATAGTGTGAGGGTAATAATGAGTGGCAGTCAGATGGAACGAGAGTAATAATGATTTGCAGAGAGATAGAATGAGAGTAACAGTGAGTTGCAATGAGTGAGAGTTTGAATATAGTGAGTGGCAGTGAGATAGAATGAGAGTAACAGTGAGTTACATTAGTTAGTGTTTGCTTATAGTGAGTGGCAGTGAGATAGAATGAGAGTAACAGTGAGTTACAAAGGGTGAGAGTTTGCTTATAGTGAGTGGCAGTGAGATAGAATGAGAGTAACAGTGAGTTACAATGAGTGAGAGTTTGAACATAGTGAGTGGCAGTGAGATAGAATGAGAGTAACAGTGAGTTACATTAGTTAGTGTTTGCTTATAGTGAGTGGCAGTGAGATAGAATGAGAGTAACAGTGAGTTACAAAGAGTGAGAGTTTGAACATAGTGAGTGGCAGTGAGATAGAATGAGAGTAACAGTGAGTTACATTAGTTAGTGTTTGCTTATAGTGAGTGGCAGTGAGATAGAATGAGAGTAACAGTGAGTTACAAAGAGTGAGAGTTTGAACATAGTGAGTGGCAGTGAGATAGAATGAGAGTAACAGTAAGTTACAAAGAGTGAGAGTTTGAATAATAATGAGTGGCAGTGAGACAAAGAGAAAATAATGTTGACTACGAGAGGGATACAGTGAATGACAGTGAGATATATGAAAATGAAAATCGCTTATTGTCACGAGTAGGCTTCAATGAAGTTACTGTGAAAAGCCCCTAGTCGCCACATTCCAGCGCCTGTTCGGGGAGGCTGGCAGTGGGAATAACTGAGCGGCAGTGATTTACAGTAACAGTGAGAGACAGTCAGATATAGTAAGAGTAACAGTAAACATCATGGTTAGAAGGTGAGATTAAAGGAAGACCATGAAAAAGGGACAGTGGAAGCAATAGTGAGTGACATGAATTACTGAAGAGAATTGGCAACTCATTACAATGATACTGCCGGAGTCACCGAGAGTATTAACAATCCACAGAGATGTACTCAGACAGGTAACGCAATTGGTAATGAATTACACGGATTGTAAGGGGGATTAGTGTTGAAGGACACAGTCAGTACCAGAGGTTAGCATTGAAGGACTCCGGGAGTAACAGGGATTTCTATTGAGGTGCACAGAGATAACAGTGATGATTAATGAGTTACTGGGAGAGTAACAAGGATCACCTTGGGTGAGAGAAATCTGAGTAGGCAATGCTGTGTGAATTTTTCTTAATCTGATCCAGCCCTCATTGAGATTTTTCTTTTTGCTTCAGCTAAAACAGGAACTTGTCCTCCGAAGTCATCAAGAGTTGGAGTGTGTGCAGAATTATGTTCAGATGATTTTGACTGTCCTGGGAGTAAGAAATGCTGCAGTAATGGATGTGGCCATTCTTGTATCACCAACCGGAAAGGTAGAGCACAATATCCAGACACACAGAGAATATCATTGTATTGATGTGATTGACACTGAGAGTAACACAGATTGTCCATGAGATAGATTGAGAGTAACAGTGAGTAGCAGTGAGATAGAGTGAGAGTAATAGGGAGTAACAGTGAGATAAACTATAAGACCATAAGACATAGGAGCAGAATTAGGCCACTTGGCCCATCGAGTCTGAACAACGAAGAACAAAGAACAAAGAAAATTACAGCACAGGAACAGGCCCTTCAGCCTCCCAGCCTGTGCCGATCCAGATCCTTTATCTAAACCTGTCGCCTATTTTCCAAGGATCTACTTCCCTCTGTTCCCAGCCCATTCATATATCTGTCTAAATGCATCTTAAATGATGCTATCGTGCCCGCCTCTACCACCTCCGCTGGCAAAGCGTTCCAGGCACCCACCACCCTCTGCGTAAAAAACTTTCCACGCACATCTCCCTTAAACTTTCCTCCTCTCACCTTGAAATTGTGATACTTTGTAATTGACACCCCCACTCTTGGAAAAAGCTTGTTGCTATCCACCCTGTCCATACATCTCATAATTTTGGAGACCTCAATCAGGTTCCCCCCTCAACCTCCGTCTTTCCAACGAAAACAATCCTAATCTATTGAACCTTTCTTCATAGCTAGCACCCTCCATACCAGGCAACATCCTGGTGAACCTCCTCTGCACCATCTCCAAAGCATCCACATCCTTCTGGTAATGTGGCGACCAGAACTGCACGCAGTATTCCAAATGTGGCCTAACCAAAGTCCTATACAACTGTCACATGACCTGCCGACTATTGTACTCAATACCCCGTCCGATGAAGGCCAGCATGTTGTATGCCTTCTTGACCACTCTATCGACCTGCGTTGCCACCTTCAGGGTACAATGGACCTGAACTCCCAGATCCCTCTGTACATCAATTTTCCCCAGGATTCTCCCATTGACCGTATAGTCCGCTCTTGAATTAGATCTTCCAAAATGCATCACCTCACATTTGCCTGGATTGAACTCCATCTGCCATTTCTCTGCCCAACTCTCCAATCTATCTATATTTTGCTGTATTCTCCGTCAGTCCCCCTCGCTATCTGCAACTCCACCAATCTTAGTATCATCTGCAAACTTGCTAATCAGACCACCTATACCTTCGTCCAGATCATTTATGTATATCACAAACAACATTGGTCCGAGCACGGATCCCTGTGGAACACCACTAGTCACCCTTCTCCATTTTGAGACACTCCCTTCCACCACTACTCTCTGTCTCCTGTTGCCCAGCCAGTTCTTTATCCATTTAGCTAGTACACCCTGAACCCCATGCGACTTCACTTTATCCATCAACCTGCCACAGGAAACGTTATCAAACGCCTTACTGAAGTCCATGTATATGACATCTATGCCCTTCCCTCATCAATTAACTTTGTCACTTCCTCAAAGAATTCTATTAGGTTTGTAAGACTTGACCTTCCCTGCACAAAACCATGCTGCCTATCACTGATAAGTCTATTTTCTTCCAAATATGAATAGATCCTATCCCTCAGTATCTTCTCCAACAGTTTGCCTACCACTGACGTCAAGCTCACAGGTCTATAATTCCCTGAATTATCCCTGCTACGCTTCTAAACAAAGAGCCAACACGAGAAATTCTCCAGTCCTCCGGGACCTCACTCGTGCTCAAGAATGCTGCAAAGATATCTGTTAAGGCCCCAGCTATTTCATCCCTCGCTTCCCTCAGTAACCTGGGATAGATCCCATCCGGACCTGGGGACTTGTCCACCTTAATGCCTTTTAGAATACCCAAAACTTCCCCCTTCCTTATGCCGGCTTGACCTAGAGTATTTAAACATCCATCCCTAATCTCAACATCCGTCATGTCCCTCTCCTTGGTGAATACCGATGCAATGTACTCATTTCCTCTGACTCCACGCATAAATTCCCTCTTTTGTCTTTGAGTGGGCCAATCCTTTCTCTAGTTACCTTCTTGCTCCTTATATACGAATAAAAGGCTTTGGGATTTTCCTTAACCCTGTTAGCCAAAGATATTTCATGACCCCTTTTAGCCCTCTTTATTGCGCGTTTGAGATTTGTCCTACTTTCCCGATATTCCTCCAAAGCTTCATCAGTTTGAAGTCGCCTAGATCTTATGTATGCTTCCTTTTTCATCTTAGCTAGTCTCACAATTCCACCCACCATCCATTGGTCCCTAATCTTGCCATTTCTATCCCTCATTTTCACAGAGACATATCTGTCCTGCACTCTAATCAACCTTTCCTTAAAAGACTCCCACATTTCAAATGTGGATTTACCCTTAAAGAGCTGCTCCCAATCCACATTCCCTAGCTCCTGACGAATTTTGTTAAACTTGACCTTTCCCCAATTTAGCACTCTTCCTTTAGGCCCACTCTTGTCTTTGTCCATGAGTATTCTAAAACTTACGGAATTGTGATCGCTATTCCCAAAGTAATCACTGACTGAAACTTCAACCACCTGGCCGGGATCATTCCCCAATACCAGGTCCAGATTGGCCCCTTCCCGAGTTGGACTATTTACAGACTGCTCTAAAAAACTCTCCTGGATGCTCCTTACAAATTCTGCTCCATCTACGCCTCCAACACTACCTGAGTCCCACTCAATGTTGGGGAAGTTAAAATCTCCCATCACGACCACCCTGTTGATCCTACATTTTTCTATAATCTGTCTACATATTTGTACCTCTACTTCACGCTCGCTTTTGGGAGGCCTGTAGTAAAGTCCCAACAATGTTACTGCACCCTTCCTATTTAGCTCTACCCATATTGCCTCAGTGCTTGAATCCTCCATAGTGCCCTCCTTAATCACAGCTGTGATATCATCTCTGAACAGTACTGCAACTCCTCCACCCCTTTTACCTCCCTCTCTATCCCGCCTGAAGCATCGATATCCTGGGATAGTTAGTTGCCCATCTAGCCCTTCCCTCAACAAAGTCTCAGTGATACCAATAACATCATATTCCCAGGTACTAATCCAAGCCCTAAGTTCATCTGCCTTACCTGCTACACTTCTCACATTAAAACAAATGCACCACAGACCACCTGTCCCTTTGTGTTCATCATCTCTTCCCTGTCTACTCTTCCCCTGAGTGTTGCTAATTGTGTTTCTCTTAATTTGGCTCTGAAGATGGCGGCCAATATGGTCGCCTTCCTTAATTCTAATTACATTTTGCTCTAAAGTCGCCAGGTATCTCTCGATACCGCCACAAGGTTCAAACCGAATACTGATCAAAGACTCGATACACCAGTTAGTAAGTTCAAACTCAATGCTCATTTATTTGCACACACAGTCAAATATACTCATGCATAAAACTCTACAAACTAAACTATCACTACTGCTAAAGCCTATACTTAGCTTTGGCCGCCCACTCAGTCAGAGGAACAATGGCCGTTGTTCGGTTCTGAGGCTGCTGGGGTTGAACTGGTATGGAATAACAGCGAGGAGCGTCTGTCTGGTAGCTTGCATTGACCTTGGACTGACTTGTTCTGATGTTGCTGTTGGGCAGGTCTCTACTTGGTGAGAGCCGGAGCCAAGAGAGCGATTCTCTCTTGGGGGATCCTTCTTATACCCAAAAGGGGCTTCGAGTGCTTTTTGGCGGGCCTTGAACTTTCCCCCAATTAATTGGGGCGATTCCCAATCGTTCCTATCGATTTCCTCCAATAGAGGGGTGGGTGCCCTGATGGATGGGCGTGTCCTAGGTTAGGGTTAGGGTTAGGCTGATGGCCTGCTTTGTTCTGGTCTCCTCTGGTGCCGGGGTGTCTGCCTTGATATCGTTTACTTAAATGTTACTATTTTGTCCCCGGGGATGGCTCATTAGTATGGTAATGGCTTTGCAGTTTTGGTCTTGTCTGGGAGCTGCGGCCCCAATCAACAGACAAACCCTGCACCTGCTTGCTTTCTCAGTATTGTCCATTTTCCCTGCAATCTTTGCAAAGTGTCCATTTTGTAATCGGGAAGTGGCCATCCCAGATCACCCTCCTTGTGATCCTCAACGCGAAGCGTGAAGGATCACATTACTGCGTCGCCTTCGTTCTCTGACCAAGCGGGGCACCCTTAAGCACTTCACGGGCTCTGCACTGCCCTATCCTATGAAACGCAATTTTTACCTAAAATCAGTTTACTTACATTCATCAGTATAAAACTCTACGGGGTGTTATGACATTCACGCATGCATTACAAAATAAAAAACTGGAACCTCTAACTATCCTCAATAAACTCTCCTCACTCAAACAATCAACAATAATTCTACAACATTTTAAATGTACAAATAGCAGCAACACAAGTTTCTCTAGCTTGGCATTCAAGCACAGAGGTTTACATTTCTTTATTGAATAAAACACACACAAAGAAAAATGGATGCACTTTAATTCACTCGAGGGGTTGGGGGGTTTGGTGAAGTCCTAAAATAGGGGACCTAAACGTGTATACCGAGGTGCGAGAGCTGTAGTCTCTCCTTCGCCATTTTCTAATTCTAAGTGGCTGCACGACACTGCAAAGTATCGCCAGTACTAAGAGGGCTTCTACTATGTAGGATAGTGAGTACCAGGTGATAAACCTGTCACACCAGGTCGGGGTGTTGTTAACTATCTTGGGGTTAACTATCTCGGAGTGTAGTGGGTGGGAATCATTCACGGCCTGTGTGGTAGGGGTCAGGGGGGTAGCGTCCGCGCGCAACTGAAGGGATCCCGCTAAGATCCAGGTGAACATGAAGGTTGTCTTCATCTTTCCGTCTTTCTGTCTTCTTCTTTTTCTTCCTCTGGGGTTCCTGAGGTTCTGGAGTTCTATGGACACAAGCATGATATCTGTTATTATCTTGCTTAAGATCTTGTCTGTCCTTTGTTGCCAATTACCCATTATGATTGGTCACCAGCTGTGACTCCCTCATTTTTAAAAATAAAACCAAATATTTGGGACAAGACATCTGGGAAAAATACTGACATAGTGCGAGCTGTCTCGCAGCCTGTGCGATCTACCATCCTAGTGTAGCATACGGAAGCAACCTAAGGGTCGCCAAAAACAAACAAAAGAATTTCGAACTGAAAGTGCCAAAATGGGGTGCGTATGGGCAAGAAATGGGTGGAATCCCCGGGTAGGACGGTGACCAGTGCTGTATGTGCTCTACCCGAGCGTAGCTGACCAGAGGGGTGTCCTCAGACAGAGTGGGGACCAATGCCATTTCTCCACTGCCTGAGCGACCGGCAAGAACGGGTAAGAATGTGGTCGTCGTGAGGGCTACCTCTCGTGATCGAATCAGGAGAGTAGCTATGAGTGGTATCTGTCGACAAACTAGTTACTCTGAATGGTTGTCTGTGGACAAACTTGTTCCATTAACAGTCATTAGGCGTCAAAAGGGTGGTGGCGTGGGGCCATGAAAAACTTTCAAATTCACAAACAACAAACATGTACATTAAACGAACAAACAGACAACAAACATGGTGCAGGTTCCATCAGAAAGGACACCGTATCTCTCCATCGGTCCCTTTTTTCCCATCATCTGCACACCTCATTGTTCAGTAGCAAAGGGTAGACAGGGTCGCAAAGGGATTTATTTGGTGGGAGTAAGACTCCATGTCATCATCTTCTCCCGGCTGCCATACTCTTGACTGGAGTAGTTTGGCTAAAGCTGCTTGGGGCGAATTGGGGTCCATCGCATCATTCCGGACGAGCCTGAACAAATTGTCTCGGTGCCAGAATCGTGTGTCGAGGTTGGAGCTACTAGGTTGTAATCTGTAATCGTCAGGCGGTGGGTCTGGGTCAGGGGATTTGATGTATGTGATTTCGAAGAGGTCACTGGAATCATGCTCGGATTTGCTGGGAGTGGGGTCTGGTGCAGGGGTGTAATCGTAACGTGGTGTGCTGTGGCTGTCGTCATTGCTGTCGCTATCACTGTCACTGTCGCTGCTGGTTGAAGGAAGGGAGAGGCGGAGTCGTGCCTCTGGGGGTGGAGTTGAGTCTGAGGACGGGCTGGAGGGTAGGAATACGTCATCTGTGGGCGGGACGTGCTCATCTGCTGCTGCAAGCAAGATGTGGTGTGAATGGTTGTTCTGCGAGCCATAAGCCTTAAGCTGGTTTATGTGAAACCACGCAGACTTGCCATTGGGATATGTGATCTTGTATTCCGAGGGGCTGACTTTGTCCGAAATGGAGTACGGTCCGAAGAATTTGGGGGAAAGGAATGAACTGGGGTTGTATAGGGAAAGCATCACTTGCTGCCCTACTACAAACTCGGTGGCGTGTACCTTTTTATCGAAACAAGCTTTGCTTTGTTTCCTCCTGGTCCCAAGTCTCACAGCTGCTGCGAGCTGGGCTGCCTTTATATTCTCAATTAGCTGCTGTCCAGCGTTTTCATGCGTGAGGGCGGTGACTGCGGGGCTGGCCAAATCCAGTCCTAATAAATACTCTGTCCCTTTCATGGGGCGTCCAGCCATGAGGGTGTGGGGGGTGTATCCTGTGGACGTGGATACCGTGTTTCTTAGGAACATTAAAGCAAATGGGAGAACTGAATCCCAGGTGCTGTTGTTCTGTTGCACCATTTTCCTGAGAGTGGCTTTTAAAGTCCTATTCATCCTCTCTACAATGCCGCTTGACTGGGGGTGGTAGGCTATGTGAAACTTCTGCCTAATTCTGAAAATTGTGAGGACGTTCTTCATTACTCGTCCTGTAAAATGGGAGCCTTGATCAGACTCTATATTGCGTGGGAGGCCCCATCTTGTCAAGATGTGCTGTGTTAGTATTTTAGCTGTTGTCTTGGCCGTATTCGTTCTCGATGGAAAAGCTTTCATCCATACAAAGGGATGAATCCTTGATCCTTGAAAAATAGAAGACAGGTTTAGATAAAGGATCTGGATCAGCGCAGGCTGGGAGGGCCGAAGGGCTTGTTCCTGAGCTGTAATTTTCTTTGTTCTTTGTTCATTTTGTGAAGGTGTCGATGACCACCAACACATACTTGTAACCATTTCTGCAGGGGGGTAGGGGTCCTATGTAGTCTATCTGCAAATTCATCCAGGGGCCATTAACGGGGTGGGTGTGAATAAGCTGAGCCTTTCTTGCATATCTGTCTGGATTGTTCTGGGCACAGATCAAGCAATTTTCAATGTAGTGAGTAACATCGGCTTTTAAATCAAGCCACCAGCAGAGAGGTCTGAGGTGGGTTAGGGTGGGTTCAATGCCTTGGTGTCCATGATTGTCATGGAACTGACAAATAATCTGGTTCCTGTCCTGGCTGGGAACTACATAAATGCCTTCTTTTAAAATCACACCGTCGTGTGTGGTGATTGTGTTTTTAAACTTGTCGTACGGGGCTGGGGAGGTTCCTTTTAAAACTTCTCTGTGTTTTTCATCTTCCTTCTGTGCCTTTGCTAGATCCTGAATGTTGGTCTGTGAGACCTGAACCGCGTGTACTGGGGTGCTCTCGGGGGAGGGGGGGAGGGGGGGTTCCAAAAGTAACCATGTCTGGAACATGCCTTCGCTAGGGCGTCTGCTTTAACGTTACCGGTGGGGGGGGGGGGGGGGGGGGAAGAACGGTGATGACTGCGAACATTAATTATGCCATATTTCCTATTTTTGGCTGTCTCTAGGATATGTCGGAATAATGGGGCTGAGGATAGGGGCTTTCCGTCTGCGGAAACAAATCCACTAGTTTCCCACAGGGGTAGGAATTCCATTAAACTGTTACAGACATACAAACTGTCCGAATATATGTCTGCTGGGGTCGGAAACGAGTCAGGGTGGTCTACAATGTAAGCTATGGCTGCCAGTTCTGCTGCCTGCGAGCCTAGATGTCCTGGCAACTTTAGTGAAATCTCATCTAGGGCGCGTCCCTGCGCGTCCTCTACATAAATGCCGCAACCGGTAGTTCTCTTTCCATTCAAAACTGTGGAGGAGGCATCCACATAGATTTTCAGGGGTGCGCACGTGTCTGGGGGCTGGGGTTTCTGGGGTGTACTACCTGTTTTCCTGGGAGATAACTTAGGTATAAATGGCCTGTGTTGTGTTTTGTGTTGATGATCTCACACTCATGTGGGGTACCTGCATATTGCAAATTATCGGCAAGGAAGGTGTGGGTCTTGGTTCTTTTGACTGTAATGTCCCGTCCCTGTAAAAGAAGGGTCCAACGGGCTGCGCGGATTTGGCTGACTGCCATCTTTAAGTCGACAGTCTAATAATAACTGTGTTGGGGTATGTTCTGTGAGGATGGTGATGGGGTTGAGTCCTGTAATGTCGGCAAAGTATTGTACTGCCCAAAAAACTGCGAGCAGGTGCCTTTCACAGGGAGAAAATCCTTGCTCTACGGGGTCTAACACGCGTGAGGCGTATGTCACGGGGTGTAATTGGTCATGGCGTTCCTGGAGGAGTACGGCCGAAAGGGTTCGGTCGGTGCTTGCAACTTTGATTGCGTACGGGGAGAGTGGATCTGGGACCTGTAATGCGGGCTGAGGGCTCTCTTTAAAGCATCCACGGCATCCGTGTGCTGTGGGAGCCATTCCCAAGGTGCCTGCTTCTTGAGAAGGTCAGATTGGGGCGCTGCTTTTGTGGCGAAACCGTCAATATGGTTTCTGCAGTAGCCAACCAGTCCTAAGAACGACCGGAGGGCTGTTACGTTATGGGGAAGGAGCAATTTGACGATCAAGTCAATTCTCCTTTGCTCGATCTTGCGTTTGCCATGTGTGATTACTGTACCCAAGTAAATCACTTTTTCCTGCAAAATCTGGGCCTTCTTGGGGGATGACTTTACATCCAATTTCTTTTAGGAGTGCTAGGAATTTGGCGAGAAGCTCTTCCTTTGTGTCTGTCTGTAGTAGCAAGTCATCTACATACTGGACTAGATAATCGGGGCGGGAAAATTTTGCCAGTCCATTTGCCAGCTGTCGGTGGAAAATGGAGGGGGAGTTGTGGAAGGCACGTCCACGTATACTGTTGTCCGTGGAATGTAAAGGCAAATTTGTACTGGCACGCTTTATCCAATGGGATGGACCAAAAGCCGTTGCTAATGTCCAAAACCGAAAAGAACTTTGACTGGAGTCCCTGTTTGAGCATGGTCTCGGGACTTGTGGCTACGGTGGGGGCTGCTGCTGGGGTTACTTTGTTCAGTTCCCGGTAATCAATGGTCAGTCGCCATGATCCATCCAGTTTCCTGACGGGCCAAATTGGTGCGTTGTTTGTGGAGGCTACTGATCTGAGTACGCCTTGATCCAACAAACTCTCTATTACTTTGGAGATTTCTCCCTCTGCCTCTTGGGGAAAACCATACTGCTTTTGGGGTCTGGGGTTGGGACCTGTACTGTTTACCAAGCCAGCTATTTTGCCACAGTTGTGCTTGTGCTGTGCAAATACTGCTTTGTGTTGCTTCAGGACTTCACTAACCTGTTTGTCCTGAATAATGGCTCGAGGGTCGAACCAGAAGTCTCCTACTGAGCTAATCCTGTTTTCATAGTCTACAACTGTGAGCCTGGCGGAGGCTCGTGCTGCCTTTGCCATTCTCCATACACATTTATTAACTGGATCAAAAGAGAGGTTGTGGGAGCTCATAAAACGATTCCTAGGATGTGTTCAACTGTCTGGGGTAGATCAACCAAAACTGCGGGGTGTTTAGTTGTAATGTTCCCTATTTGTATCGCTACAGGGGCTATGATGTGTTCTTGTTGTAAATGACCTGTAAAGCCGCTGAGTGTGATGGTGTCTGTTGTGGGCCACGTGTCTCGCTGAAACATCGTGGAGGAATTGAGTGTGGTGCAGGACCCTCCTGTGTTCCAAAGAAATTCTACGGGGTGTCCCCGGACTTTTCCTGCTACGACCGGTCTACCGGACTTGTCTCAAAGGGTGTCACAGACCCAAGTTGGGGAGCCCGAACACCGCCAGTCGGTGCCGTTCATGTCAATGTTCTCTGAACGGGCGTTAACGCTATGGATTGGCTTTGCCCTATTATTTAGGGTGCCTGTCTGTTGGTTTCTCTGCTGCTTTTGGGGCGTGTTGCACTCTCGTGCAAAGTGTCCTAATTGTCCACAGTTGTAACATTCCTGGGGTTTTGGCTGTGGTGGGCTGTTCCTGCCCTCATTTACCCATGCGGGGTTCTGGTGCGCTTTAACTGGATTCATGTCTGCCTGCTCTTCCTCGGGTTTTGCAAATGTGGTTTTGCCTTGGACTGGTTGCTCCCAAGCGCGGGACAATCTCTTCAAAACCCATTTCTCGTTGTGGGCCTCGTCTGAGGGGTAGTAATTTGCGCAAGCTCTCTGTCCTGCGTCTGTCGCGTGAGAGACTCGGATTCGAGTCCATTTGGCCATGTTATCTGTGGACAAATGGGCACAATATAACTCTCCGAATATTGCTGTAAATTGTATCCACAAGCGTCCAGCAAACGCTGTGGGGTGCTCTGTTTTCTTTTGTCTACACTTGTTTAGGCCTTCTACCAGGTCTCCTCTGTTATATCTGATCGCATCTAGGATCGCTGTGTGCATCTCTTGGAGTGTGCTTCCTCCTACATTCTGTGGGTCGGGAAGGGCTGCCACGACTGAAGGATCGAGGCTTAAAACTGTGAGCTTCACTTGCTCCTTTTCGTCCAGGCCGTACATGGTAGCCTGCTGTTTAACACTAGCGAAAAACTGGTGGGTGTCTGATGTGGGAAGGAACGGTGTAATTTTTCCACACGCATCCCGTAATTGGGTCACGGTTAACGGGGTTGTATACAGGAAATCTGTGTTTCCTTCTGCTGCGGCCCTGCGGTGTGTGGTTACAGGGTTCATGGGGGTGTGTTCTGCCTGTTCAGTCGGGGGTTGGGGTGCTTTTCTCTTTTGGGGTTTTTCTTGCGTACATGTCCCGTGTACGTATGTGTGGGCAGTTTCATTTAACTCCTGCCAATCGGGGCCGTTTTCCTGGTCTAACTGGGGTCCAAACGTACTTTGAAACCCATTCTGGACAGAAAGCAGGGATTGCAATTCTGCAATTTTCTTCCGGCACTTTGCGTGATCTACCGAGCTCTGCCTTTGTTTCATCGTGGAAGTTTGGAGCGCTCGTGGGGCTGCTTTCAAATCATTGCACTGTTTCTGCAATTTCTCTACCTGTTGCTCGGTTTCTTGTCTTACCGAGACCGCATGTTGCGTGTCCTGGTAGGCCTTATCGTATTGGATCTGAAAACAACTCAAATGGGCGAGACAAGACTGGTGTGCCCTCTTGGCATCATCCACCTCTCTGTCCCTCACTGCTAACTGTTCTCTCAAATCTTTATTCTCTTTCTCAAACTCGCTCACATCTCCCTCACTATTTCTGTCTCTCTCCTCTATCTCTCTACGGAGCGTCCTAACGACCTCCTCTGTGCCTCACAATTGTGCCAAGCAGGACACGATTGCCATCGGCTTGCGAGCTTTCCCTAAGCTCTTCTTGTGGATCTCTGACAGTTTCTCCCACCAAGTATGTCCTATACTCTTGGGACCTGTTTCATCATTCGCGCAGAATTCGCTCCAAAGGGGCCATCCTTTCCCTTTGAGGTACTTTCTGATTTCCTCTTCCCATACGGGACACTGTCCTACTCTACTGGTCGCTGCGACCTCGAATTCCTGAGGGTTCATAAGGCGTTCCATTGCCTTCATTGCCATTTTCTCTATCTGGGTTCTCTACTGAATTTGGAACAGGGGGTGATAAAGTGGTGATGTAAACACGGGTACGGCTTACGCTAATTTACGGCCTACAAAACTTCCGACAGTTTTACGCAACAAAATCTCTCAGGTTTACCTTATATCCCTGTTAGTACGCATGCATTAACACACTTCCAAACCTCGGAGGTTTGATCAGTATTGTTCTTACACTTGTGGTTTTTATGTTTCTAATTGGATTCCAATTCAAACCTGGGGTTCTCTTGGAGTGGTTAGGCCACTTCTCAGTCGAACCCGTCAGATGTCACCAGTAAATGTTGCTAATTGTGTTTCTCTTAATTTGGCTCTGAAGATGGCCAATATGGTCGCCTTCCTTAATTCTAATTACATTTTGCTCTAAAGTCGCCAGGTATCTCTCGATACTGCCACAAGGTTCAAAACCGAATACTGATCAAAGACTCGATACACCAGTTAGTAAGTTCAAACTCAATGCTCATTTATTTACACACAGTCAAATATACTCATGCATAAAACTCGACAAACTAAACTATCACTACTGCTAAAGCCTATACTTAGCTTCGGGCGCCCACTCAGTCAGAGGAACAATGGCCGTTGTTCGGTTCCGAGGTTGTTGGGGTCGAAGTGGTACGGAATAACAGCGAGGAGCGTCTGTCTGGTAGCGTGCGTTGACCTTGGACTTACTTGTTCTGATGTTGCTGTTGGGCAGGTCTCTACTTGGTGAGAGCCGGAGCCAAGAGAGCGATTCTCTCTTGGGGGATCCTTCTTATACCCAAAAGGGGCTTCGCTCGCTTTTGGGCGGGCCTTGAACTTGGCCCCAATTAATTGGGCCATTTCCCAATTATTCCTATCTATTCCCTCCAATAAAGGGGTGGGTGCCCTGGTGGCTGGGCGTGTCCTAGGTGGCCGTTGACCTGCTTTGTTCTGGTCTCCTCTGGCGCCGGGGTGTCTGCCTTGATATCATTTACTTAAATGTTACTCTTTTGTCCCCGGGGATGGCTCATTAGTATGGTAAGGGTTCTGCAGTTTCGGTCTTGTCTGGGAGCTGCGGCTCCAATCAACAGACAAACCCTGCACCTGCTTGCTTTCTCAGTATTGTCCATTTTCCCTGCAATCTTTGCAAAGTGGCCATTTTGTAATCGAGAAGTGGCCATCCCAGATGGCTACATTAGTCACAATGAGTTTATTATCTAGTACCTTACTGGCTTTAGTTGCTGCCTCTTTACTGACCTCTAACTTCCTAATCTGGTTCCCATCCCCCTGCCACATTAGTTTAAAACCTCCCCAATAGTGTTAGCAAAAGCACCCCCTAGGACATTGGTTCCAGTCCCGCCCAGGTGTAGACTATCCGATTTGTAATGGTCCCACCGCCCCCAGAACCGGTTCCAATGTCCCAAAAATCTGACCCCCCTCCCTCCTGCACCATCTCTCAAGCCATGTATTCATTTTGACTATTCTTGAATTTCTACTCTGACTGTCTCGTGGCACTTGTAGCAATCCTGAGATTACTACCTTTGAGGTCCTACTTTTTAACTTATCTCCTAACTCCCCAAATTCTGATTGTAGGACCTCATCCCATTTTTTACCTATATCGTTGGTGCCTATATGCACCATGACAACTGGCTGTTCACCCTCCCCCTTCAGTATGTCCTGCAGCCGATCTGAGACATCCCTGACCCGTGCACCCAGGAGGCAACATACCATTTGGGAGTCTCGTTTTCAACCACAGAAAAGCCTGTCTACTCCCCTTACGATTGAATCCCCTATGACTATAGCCCTGCCAGTCTTTTTCCCGCCCTTCTGTGCAGCAGAGCCAGCCTCGGTGCCATGAACCTGGCTACTACTGCCTTCCCCCGGTGAGTCATCTCCCCCAACAGTATCCAGAACGGTATACCTGTTTTGGAGGGAGATGACCGCAGGGGACACCTGCACTGTCTTCCTGCTCTTTCTCTGCCTTTTGGTCACCCATTCCCTTTCTCCCTCACCAATCCTAATCTGTGGTGTGACCAACTCACTGAACGTGCTATCCACGACCTCCTCAGCATCACGGATGATCTAAAGTGAATCCATCCGCAGCTCCAGAGCCGTCATGCAGTCTAACAGCAGCTGCAGCTGGACACACTTCCGGCACATGAAGGAGTCAGGGGCATCGTCCGCGTCCCTGAACTCCCACATTGAGCACGAGGAGCATAACACGGGTCTGGGATCTCCTGCCATTTTTACACTTTACCTTAACTGATTACAAATATAATATCAAATAATGAATAAGTGAAAGAAATAAAGATTTTACTTACCAATCACAATACTTACCAACACACGAAGAGTCAAATTTCTCCCAGCTACTGCTAATTGGAGCGCTTTCCTTACCAGCCAATCAGGTCACTGCTTTGCTGTGATGTCACTCTTCAAATTTATCCCCAAAGACCCTGTGGCCGCTGTTTAAGCAGCGAAGCAGCTAATTTAAATATTCACCGCTCGACTCTGTAGCTCCGCCCACTCCAA
This sequence comes from Scyliorhinus torazame, assembly GCF_047496885.1. Classification (NCBI taxonomy): domain Eukaryota; kingdom Metazoa; phylum Chordata; class Chondrichthyes; order Carcharhiniformes; family Scyliorhinidae; genus Scyliorhinus; species Scyliorhinus torazame. The sequence goes on along the minus strand of NC_092714.1, from coordinate 167,762,150 downwards.
CAGCTGAATCCGCGAAGCAGCTAGTTTAAATACTCACTGCTCGACTCTGTAGCTCCGCCCACTCCAACAGCTGAATCCGCGAAGCAGATAGTTTAAATATTCACTGCTCGACTCTGTAGCTCCGCCCACTCCAACAGCTGAATCCGCGAAGCAGCTAATTTAAATATTCACTGCTCGACTCTGTAGCTCCGCCCACTCCAACAGCTGAATCCGCGAAGCAGATAGTTTAAATACTCACTGCTCGACTCTGTAGCTCCGCCCACTCCAACAGCTGAATTCCCGCCGAAAAGACTTGAATGTCATGGCTGATATTTTTCTCGTCCCCATTCTCCTGCTGTCTCCCCATAACCCTTGATCTCCTTATTAATCAAGATAGAGTGAGTGTAATAGTCAGTAGCAGTGAGACAGAGTGAGAGTAATGCAAGGTGGCAGTGAGATTTACATAGAATTTACAGTGCAGAAGGAGGCCATTCGGCCCATCGAGTCTGCACCGGCTCTTGGAAAGAGCACCCTACCCAAGGTCAACGCCCTATCCCCATAACACTAAGGGCAATTTTGGACACTAAGGGCAATTTATCATGGTCAATCCACCTAACCTGCACATCTTTGGACTGTGGGAGGAAACCGGAGCACCCGGAGGAAACCCACGCACACACGGGGAGGATGTGCAGACTCCGCACAGACAGTGACCCAAGCCGGAATCGAACCTGGGACCCTGGAGCTGTGAAGCAATTCTGCTATTCACAATGCTACCGTGCTAGAGCGAGAGTAATGCTAAGTGACATAGAATGAGAGTAATACCAAATGGAAGGAGTTAGATTGAGAGTAATAGTGAATGGCAGTAAGATAGAGTGAGAGTAAAAAAGAGTGGTGGTTTTGTTATAGTGATTGTAATAGTGAGTGGCAGTGAGTAGAGTAAGAGTTTAGTGACTGGCAGTGAATTAGAGAGAGAGAGTAATCGTGAGTGGCATAAAGATAGAGTGAGTTTAACAGTGAGTGACAATGAGCGAGAGTGAGTGTATTAGTGAGTGGATATAGAACATAGAACATAGAAAAATACAGCACAGAACAGGCCCTTCGGCCCACGATGTTGTGCCGAACCTTGTCCTAGATTAATCATTGAATTTACAGTGCAGAAGGAGGCCATTCGGCCCATTGAGTCTGCACCAGCTCTTGGAAAGAGCACCCTACCCATAGTCAACACCTCCACCCAATACTAAGGGCAATTTTGGACACTAAGGGCAATTTATCATGGCCAATCCACCTAGCCTGCACATCTTTGGACTGTGGGAGGAAACCGGAGCACCCGGAGGAAACCCACGCAGACACGGGGAGGATGTGCAGACTCCACATGGGATATGTGATAGAGTGAGAGTAATACCGAGTGGGAGCGTGATAAAATGAGTAATACTGAGGGGCGGTAGACAGTGTGAGATTCATACACATCCTGCTGTGATTTCAGCTTCTCCAAAACTAAAACAAAATCAAACCCACCCTGCTGCAAAAAGCCTAAAGCGAAAGTAAAAAGCTGACAGACAGCCCAGCTCCACCCACTCGCTGATGTCACTCTCGAAATAAACACTCATTTCTTAAAGATGCTAACACTGTCGGGGAGGTTTTAAACTATTGTGGCAGGGGGATGGGAACCACATTAGGAAGTTAGAGGTCAGTAAGGAGGCAACAACTAAAGCCAGTAAGGTACTAGATAATAAACTCAATGTGACTAAGGGGAAGAGTAGACAGGGAAGAGGTGATAAACACAAAGGGACAGGTGGTCTGAGTGCATTTGTTTTAATGCGAGAAGTGTAGCAGGTAAGGCAGATGAATTTAGGGCTTGGATGAGTACCTGGGAATATGATGTTATTGGTATTACTGAGACTTGGTTGAGGGAAGGGCAAGACTGGCACCTAAATATCCCAGGGTATAGATGCTTCAGGAGGGATAGAGCAGGAGGTAAAAGGGGTGGAGGAGTTGCATTACTGGTCAGAGATTATATCACAGCTGTGATTAAGGAGGGCACGATGGAGGATTCGAGCACTGAAGCAATATAGAACATAGAACATACAGTGCAGAAGGAGGCCATTCGGCCCATCGAGTCTGCACCGACCCACATTAATCCCTCACTTCCACCTTATCCCCGCAACCCAATAACCCCTCCCAACCCTTATGGACACTACGGGTAATTTAGCATGGCCAATCCACCTAACCTGCACGTCTTTGGGCTGTGGGAGGAAACCGGAGCACCCGGAGGAAACCCACGCGGACACGGGGAGAATGTGCAAACTCCGCACAGACAGTGACCCAGCGGGGAATCGAACCTGGGACCCTGGCGCTGTGAAGCCACAGTGCTAATCACTTGTGCTACCGTGCTGCCCCATATGGTGGAGCTATGGGTGGAGCTAAGAAATAGGAAGGGTGCAGTAACATTGTTGGGACTTTACTACAGGCCTCCCAAAAGCGAGCGTGAAGTAGAGGTACAAATATGTAGACAGATTATAGAAAAATGTAGGAGCAATAGGGTGGTCGTGATGGGAGATTTTAACTTCCCCAACATTGAGTGGGACTCATGTAGTGTTGGAGGCGTGGATGGAGCAGAATTTGTAAGGAGCATCCAGCAGAGTATTTTAGAGCAGTATGTAAATAGTCCAACTCGGGAAGGGGCCATACTGGCCTGGTATTGGGGAATGATCCCGGCCAGGTGGTTGAAGTTTCAGTCGGTGATTACTTTGGGAATAGCGATCACAATTCCGTAAGTTTTAGAATACTCATGGACAAAAATGAGAGTGGTTCTAAAGGAAGAGTGCTAAATTGGGGAAAGGCCAAGTATTTGTTTTTTTTTGTAAAACAAATTCGTCAGGAGCTGGGGAATGTGGATTGAGAGCAGCTGTTTAAGGATAAATCCAGATTTGAAATGTGGGAGTCTTTTAAGGAAAGGTTGATTAGAGTGCAGGACAGACATGTCCCTGTGACAATGAGGGATAGAAATGGCAAGATTAGGGAACCATGGATGACGGGTGGAATTGTGAGACTAGCGAAGATGAAAAAGGAAGCATACATAAGATCTAGGCGACTTAAAACTGATGAAGCTTTGGAGGAATATCGGGAAAGTAAGACAAATCTCAAACGCGCAATAAAGAGGGCTAAAAGGGGTCATGAAATATCTTTGGCTAACAGGGTTAAGGAAAATCCCAAAGCCTTTTATTTGTATATAAGCAGCAAGAGGGTAACTAGAGAAAGAATTGGCCCACTCAAAGACAAAAGAGGGAATTTTGCGTGGAGTCAGAGGAAATGGGTGAGATTCTTAATGAGTACTTTGCATCGGTACTCACCAAGGAGAGGGACATGACGGATGTTGAGGCTGGGGATGGATGTTTAAATACTCTAGGTCACGTCGGCATAAGGAAGGGGGATGTTTTAGGTATTCTAAAAGGCATTAAGGTGGACAAGTCCCCAGGTCCGGATGGGATCTATCCCAGGTTACTGAGGGAAGCGGGGGACGAAATAGCTGGGGCCTTAACAGATATCTTTGCAGCATCGGGTGAGGTCCCGGTGGACTGGAGAATTGCTAATGTTGTCCCTTTGTTTAAGAAGGGTAGCAGGGATAATCCCTGTAAGCTTGACGTCAGTGGTAGGCAAACTGTTGGAGAAGATACTGAGGGATAGGATCTATTCATATTTGGAAGAAAATACACATATCAGTGATAGGCAGCATGGTTTTGTGCAGGGAAGGTCATGTCTTACAAACCTAATAGAATTCTTTGAGGAAGTGACAAAGTTAATTGATGAGGGAAGGGCTGTAGATGTCATATACATGGACTTCAGTAAGGCGTTTGATAAAGTTTCCCATGGTAGGTTGATGGAAAAAGTGACGTTGTATGGTGTTCAGGGTGTACTAGCTAGATGGATAAAGAACTGGCTGGGCAACAGGAGACAGAGTAGTGGAAGGGAGTGTCTTAAAATGGAGAAAGTTGACTAGTGGTGTTCCACAGGGATCCGTACTGGGACCACTGTTGTTTGTGATATACATAAATAATCTGGACGAAGGTATAGGTGGTCTGATTAGCAAGTTTGCAGATGATACTAAGATTGGTGGAGTTGCAGATAGTGAGGAGGACTGTCAGGGAATACAGTAAAATATAGATAGATTGGAGAGTTGGGCAGAGAAATGGCAGATGGAGTTCAATCCAGGCAAATGCGAGGTGATGCATTTTGGAAGATCTAATTGAAGAGCGGACTATACGGTCAATTGAAGAGTCCTGGGAAAATTGATGTACAGAGAGATCTGGGAGTTCAGATCCATTGTACCCTGAAGGTGGCAACGCAGGTCGATAGAGTGGTCAAGAAGGCATACAGCATGTTTGCCTTCATCGGAAGGGGTATTGAGTACAAGAGTCGGCAGGTCATGTGACAGTTGTATAGGACTTTGGTTAGGCCACATTTGGAATACTGCGTGCAGTTCTGGTTGCCACATTACCAGAAGGATGATGCTTTACAGAGGGTGCAGCGGAGGTTCACCAGGATGTTGCCTGGTATGGAGGGTGCTAGCTATGAAGAAAGTTTGAGTAGATTAGGATTGTTTTCGTTGGAAAGACGGAGGTTGAGGGGGGACCTGATTGAGGTCTACAAAATTATGAGAGGTATGGACAGGGTCGACAGCAACAAGTTTTTTCCAAGAGTGGGGGTGTCAATTACAAGGGGTCACGATTTTAAGGTGAGAGGGGGAATGTTTATGGGAGGTGTGCGTGGAAAGTTTTTTACGCAGAGGGTGGTGGGTGCCTGGAACGCTTTGCCAGCGGAGGTGGTAGAGGCGGGCACGATAGCATGATTCAAGATGCATTTAGACAGATATATGAACGGGCGGGGAACAGAGGGAAGTAGTTCTTTGGAAAGTAGGCAACAGGTTTAGACCTGGATCGGCGCAGGCTGGGAGGGCCAAAGGGCCTGTTCCTGTGCTGTAATTTTCTTTGTTCTTTGTTCTTTGTTCTTAAAGGTACTCCCCCCCCAAGAAAAAAAAATAAACCAACAACTTCAAGATGGTTTCATTTTTCACCTTTTCACTTTCCTTTAAGAAATATGGACAATGAAGATTTGTTTTGTTTTAACAAAACGAAACACACAAACATTGAATGTTGTCCATTTTTGTTCTTCTTCCTCCAAACTGGAATCCTTCTCAATTGACAGTCTCTTTGAACAAGAAGGTCTCTGCACGATCCGTCCATTTCTCTACGCCTCAGCATTTCTCTTTAAAGTCAGATACTTTAGTTCAATCTGATCACAGAGTCCCTTGTAATCACATGACAACACACACATACCACATACCACTACACACACAGTACCCCATTACACTAGACACACAGTAACCCATCACACACACACAGTACCACGTCCCACACACACACAGTACCCCATCCCACTACACACACAGTACCCCATCATGCTAGATACACAGTACCCCATCCCCTACACATACAGTACCCCATGACACACACACACACACAGTACCGCATCCCACTGCACACAATACCACATCCCACTACACACACACACAGTACCCCATCGCATACGCGCACACACGCAGTACCCCATCACACACACACATTACCCTATCACACACACACAGTACCCCTTCCCACTACAGACACACAGTAGCCAATCACACACACAGACAGTACCCCAGCCCCCCTCACACATAGTCCCCCATCACACACACAGTACCCCATCCCACTACACACACACAGTCCCCCATCACACACACACACAGTACCCCATCTCACTACACACACAATACCCTATCACACACACACAGTACTCCATCCCACTACACACACACAGTACCCCATCACACACATACAGTACCCCATCCCACCACACACACAATACCCTATCACACACACACAGTATCCCATCCCACTACACACACAGTACCCATCACACACATACGGTACCCCATCCCACCACACACACAGTACCCCATCACACACACACAGTACCCCATCCCACCACACACACAATACCCTATCCCACACACACAGTACCCCATCTCACTACACACACACAGTACCCTATCCCACACACACAGTATCCCATCCCACTACACACACACAGTACCCCATCACACACATACGGTACCCCATCCCACCACACACACACTACCCTATCCCACACACACAGTACCCCATCTCACTACACACACACAGTACCCTATCCCACACACACAGTATCCCATCCCACTACACACACACAGTACCCTATCACACACACAGTACCCCTTCCCACTACACACACACAGTACCCTATCCCCCATACACAGTATCCCATCCCACTACACACACACAGTACCCCATCCCACTACACACACACAATACCCTATCCCACACACACAGTATCCCATCCCACTACACACACATAGTCCCCCATCACACACACACAGTACCCCATCTCACTACACACACACAGTACCCCATCACACACACACAGTATCCCATCTCACTACACACACACAGTACCCCATCACACACACACAGTACCCCATCCCACCACACACACAATACCCTATCACACACACACAGTATCCCATCCCACTACACACACACAGTACCCTATCACACACACAGTACCCCATCCCACTACACACACACAGTACCCTAACCCCCATACACAGTATCCCATCCCACTACACACACACAGTACCCCATCCCACTACACACACACAATACCCTATCCCACACACACAGTATCCCATCCCACTACACACACATAGTCCCCCATCACACACACACAGTACCCCATCTCACTACACACACACAGTACCCCATCACACACACACAGTATCCCATCTCACTACACACACACAGTACCCCATCACACACATACAGTACCCCATCCCACCACACACACAATACCCTATCACACACACAGTATCCCATCCCACTACACATACAGTACTCCATCACACACATACGGTACCCCATCCCACCACACACACAGTACCCCATCACACACACACAGTACCCCATCCCACCACACACACAATACCCTATCCCACACACACAGTACCCCATCTCACTACACACACACAGTACCCTATCCCACACACACAGTATCCCATCCCACTACACACACACAGTACCCCATCACACAAATACGGTACCCCATCCCACCACACACACAATACCCTATCCCACACACACAGTACCCCATCTCACTACACACACACAGTACCCTATCCCACACACACAGTATCCCATCCCACTACACACACACAGTACCCCATCACACACATACAGTACCCCATCCCACCACACACACAATACCCTATCACACACACAGTACCCCATCCCACTACACACACACAGTACCCTATCCCCCACACACAGTATCCCATCCCACTACACACACATAGTCCCCCATCACACACACACAGTACCCCATCTCACTACACACACACAGTACCCTATCCCACACACACAGTACCCCATCCCACTACACACACACAGTACCCCATCACACACACACAGTACCCCATCTCACTACACACACACAGTACCCCATCACACACACACAGTATCCCATCCCACTGCACACACACAGTACCTCATCACACACACACAGTACCCCATCTCACTACACACACACAGTACCCCATCACACACACACAGTATCCCATCCCACTGCACACACACAGTACCTCATCACACACACACAGTACCCCATCTCACTACACACACACAGTACCCCATCACACACACACAGTACCCCATCTCACTACACACACACAGTACCCCATCACACACACACAGTATCCCATCCCACTGCACACACACAGTACCTCATCACACACACACAGTATCCCATCCCACTACACACACACAGTACCCTATCCCACACACACAGTATCCCTTCCCACTACACACACACAGTACCCTATCCCACACACACAGTATCCCATCCCACCACACACACAATACCCTATCACACACACACAGTATCCCATCCCACTACACACACAGTACCCCATCACACACATACGGTACCCCATCCCACCACACACACAGTACCCCATCACACACACACACAGTACCCCATCCCACCACACACACAATACCCTATCCCACACACACAGTACCCCATCTCACTACACACACACAGTACCCTATCCCACACACACAGTATCCCATCCCACTACACACACACAGTACCCCATCACACACATACGGTACCCCATCCCACCACACACACAATACCCTATCTCACACACACAGTACCCCATCTCACTACACACACACAGTACCCTATCCCACACACACAGTATCCCATCCCACTACACACACACAGTACCCCATCACACACATACAGTACCCCATCCCACCACACACACAATACCCTATCACACACACAGTACCCCATCCCACTACACACACACAGTACCCTATCCCCCACACACAGTATCCCATCCCACTACACACACATAGTCCCCCATCACACACACACAGTACCCCATCTCACTACACACACACAGTACCCCATCCCACACACACAGTACCCCATCCCACTACACACACACAGTACCCCATCACACACACACAGTACCCCATCTCACTACACACACACAGTACCCCATCACATACACACAGTACCCCATCACACTACTCACACACAGTACCCTATCCCACACTACACACACAGTACCCCATCACACACACACAGTACCCCATCACACACACAGTACTGTTATGGGTCAGGGTTTAGAGAACCCCAAAGTGTATCATGGAGTTCATCTGACCCACAACTTTTAATAAATTGTGGTATGGGGAGCACACAGCCCACTCTACAGGTGTGGTACAGCAGAAAAGGACAAGTATTTCTTTAAAACAAAACAATGTTTATTCTATGAACTCAAGTTAATCTTTTTTCAAAACAAACAGTGAACATCTAAGCAACCATTAATTCAAATACAACCCCAAAGACTACAACACTAAGTAACCCTGTAAGCTGTCCTTTTAACATCCAACAGACTTACAAACCTTCAAACAGGAGCACATTAGGTTTACATTCAATACTAGACCTTTAACAATTCTGGGCACCAAATAATCCATAGATAGTCTTTGGATGGCAGAGATCAACAGTACAGCTCTACTTCAGATGCAGCTCACTGCAAAACACATACTCACCCAAGCTTTTTCTCAAACTGAAACTAAAATTCAGAAGTAGAGCTCAGCTCCACCCATGCTCTGACATCACTGCAGTAACATGAGCAGCTCCATTTCTTCAAGGTACATTTCTTAAACACCCATTTCTTAAAGGTACTCTCCCATGACACCTCCCTCCAAGAAAAAAAATAAACCATCAACTTCAAGATGGTTTCATTTTTCACCTTTGCACTATCCTTTAAGAAATGCACACAGTAAATTGTTCGTTTCAAAAAACAACACACGCAAACAGGTATAATAATATAGTCCATTTTTCCTGTCCTTATTCCTCCAACTGAAATCCGTCTCGATTGACAGTCTCTTTGAACAAGAAGGTCTCTGCACGATCCGTCCATTTCTCTACGCCTCAGCATTTCTCTTTAAAGTGAGATACTTTAATTCAATCTGAACACAGAGTCCCTTGTAATTCTCCAACAAAGGAGCATTGGTTATCACAGCTTTCAGGCCATCAAATGCCTGTTGAAAGTCCGCTGTCCACTGAACGTTTTGACATTTCTTCAGCAAGTCCATCAGTGGAGAAACCACGCTACAAAATTTTAGCACCAATGTTCGATCAAATCCACTCATGCCAAGAAATCGCATTATTTCCTTTCATCTTGAGGGTATCGGAAACTACTCAAGGAAAGTGACTTGGGCTTTTCCAAATTCACTTTTGGCTAGGTTTATCACCAAACTCGCCTCCTGAAGTCGATCGAATAACTCCAACAGATGTTTTAAATGTTCTTTCCATGTCTGGCTGAAAATGACCAGATTGTCGATGTGTATCGCACCATTGGGTAATCCTGAAACAGCTTTGTTAGTTAACCGTTGAAATGTGGCTGGGGCGTTTTTCATGCGAAATGGCATAACTTTGAATTGATATATACCATCTGGAGTCACAAAAGCCAAAATATCCTTCGCCCTTTCGGATAAAGGTACCTGCCAGGCACCTATAAGTAAATCCAATTTAGAAATAAAAGCTGATTATCCCAATTTCTCAATGCAATCCTTCAAACGTGGGATAGGATAAGAGTCCATTCTTGTAACTGCATTAACCTTTCTATAGTCCACACACAACCGTTGGGTACCGCCTGGTTTAGATACCATCACTATGGGTGAGCTCCATTGGCTGCAACCCACTTCAATTATGCCATTTTTAAGCATACTCTCAATCTCTTTGTTAACCTATGCCAATTTTAAAGGGTTAAGTCTGTATGGATGTTGTTTCAATGGAACAGCATTTCCCACATCTACATCATGTATGGCCATTTTAGTACTTCCCAATTTATCTCCACAAACTTGCCCATGTGATATCAATAACTCTTTCAGGTCAGTTTGTTTTTCCTCTGGAAGGTAAGTCAACAATTTATCCCAATTTTTAAGAACATCCTCATTTTCCAATTTAATTTGAGGTAAGTCAAATTCACAGTCATCTGGATTTGGTTCGTCACTTTGAGTTAGAATCATTAAAATCTCATCCTTTTTCTCTCCTTCACTTTCAAAGTACATTTTAAGCATATTCACATGACACACTCGGTGAGTCTTCCTCCTGTCTGGTGTTTTTACAACATAATTCACCTCACTTAATTTCCTTTCAATTTGATACGATCTACAAAACCTTGCTTTTAAAGGCTCACCTACCACTGGTAACAACACTAAAACTTTATCTCCACAGGCAGAACTATGAACTTTGGTTTTCTTGTCCGCTACCCGTTTCATCACATTTCGTGCAACTTTTAAATGTTGTCCAGCCAATTCACCTGCTCTATTTAATCATTCCCTAAAATTTGACACGTAATCCAATAATGTAATATCCGATTTCTCACTCACCAATTTTCCTTAATCAATTTAAGTGGTCCTCTTACCTCATGATCAAAAATTAGTTCAAAAGGACTAAATTTGGTTGACTCATTAGGTGCATCCCTAATTGCAAACAGTACGAATGGAATTCCTTTATCCCAATCCTCTGGATAATCTTGACAATAAGCCCTCAACATTGTCTTTCCTGTCTGATGCCAACTTTCTAACGCTCCCTGTGATTCTGGATGGTACGCAGTTGATTTAAATTGTTTTATTCCTAATTTATCCATAACTTCTTTGAATAACTTTGAGGAAAATTTGATCCTTGATCCGTTGTTTTTCTGTGGGTAGTCCATATCTAGTAAAGAATTTAAGTAACTCCTCCACAATCTTTTTAGCTGTAATATTACGTACTGGAATGGCCTCTGGAAACCTAGTGGACACATCCATTATAGTCAAAAGATATTGATTCCCACTTTTCATTTTAGCAAGAGGTCCTACGCAATAAATTAGGACCCTTGTAAAATGTTCCTCAAATGCTGGAATGGGTATTAAGGGTGCTGGTATTATCACTGCTTGAGGTTTCCCTATCACTTGACATGTGTGACATGATTGACAAAATTTCACGACATCTTTATGTAGTCCAGGCCAATAAAAATGTTTCTGGATTTTAGCTTGAGTTTTCCTTATTCCCAAATGATCTCCCACTGATACCTCATGTGCAACTCGCAACACCTCCTTTCGAGACCCTACTGGCAATACCACTTGATGAACTTCTGCCCACTTTTCATCCGCTTGCATATGTACAGGTCTCCATTTTCTCATCAAGACATCACTTTTCCGGTAATAACACTCTGGTATACACTCAGATTCCTCTTCCGGAAATGCTTTCTTATACACCCGTTTTATTTCTATATCTTTCTGTTGTAACTCCGCCAATTTTCTTGAACTAAAAATATCCACATAATCCTCCACCTGTTCTTGTTCTTTTTCAACCACCTGATCAAAAGTCGTTTCTGATAATTGCACTTCAACTTCATCATCACTCTTTGATTTCTCCTCTTGTCTTAACCTGTGACTTTGCGACCTTGTTACTACACAATCTGGAAAAATCCCAGGATATTCGTCCTTCAACACTTCAGTTGTCTGATTTTCCACTGGCTTATCAACCACAGTAGGCATCACTCCCACTTGCGATCCAGCTATATCATTACCCAAGATAAACTGTATTCCTGGACAAGATAGTTTCTTCATTACTCCTACTACCACTTCATCACACTTCATTGGACTTTCTAACCTTACCTTATATAATGGAACGCTACTCCTCTCACACTGAATTCCACATATTACCACCTTTTCTGGCAACATTCTTCCCAAACTACATAACTCCTCATCTCTTACCATTAAAGATTGACTAGCTCCCGTATCTCTTAAAATTGTGACTTCTTCACCTACTCCTCCTGATACACATGAGTAAACTTTACCCACACAAGTAAATTCTTTAAAGACATCTGGCACCTTCTTATCAATCACCTCTTTATCAGGCTGTACAATCTTTCGCACCTCCTTTGATTCACTTGGGCTTTCCTTTACCACTTTAACAAACCCCACTGTCTTATCCTGTTTTACCACATCAGCCTTCCCAGTGCATTTCTTCAACCACCAACACTGTGACTTTTCATGGCTTAGTTTATTACAGTGAAAACATTTGAAACTTTTCATTTCTTTTCCATCCTCTTGGATTTCTTTTGTAATCTGAGGTACACTCTCCTATTATCTCCCATCAGATCGCCTTTACCTTTCCGACTTGAATATTTCTCATGTCCCCAGTTTCTATCCCTCACCGGCTGAAACTGATGTCGGAAACCAAGCTTTGATTTATGAATTCATTCATAATCATTTGCCATTTCTGCTGCTAACCTTGCAGTTTTAATCCTCTGCTCTTCCACATGAGTTCTCACTACATCAGGAATTGAATTTTTAAACTCCTCCAAAAGTATAATTTCTCTGAGAGCTTCATACGTTTGGTCTATTTTCAAAGCTCCTAACCACCTATCAAAATTACTCTGTTTGTTCCTTTCAAACTCCATGTATGTTTGACCAAATTCTTTCCTTACATGTCTGGAGGCTTGAGGCACTAGTTCATATGCACCTAAGATGGATTTTTGCATCTCCTCATACGTCTCAGATATCTCCTCCGATTGCGATGCAAACACTTCATTAGCCCTACCTATCAGCTTTGTTTGAATCAGTAATACCCACATGTCCTGTGGCCATTTCATTTGTTTAGCAACTTCGCAAATGAAATGAAAAAGGCTTCTACCTCCTTCTCGTAAAACCTTGGCAAATGCTTGGACATATTTAAATAGATTCCCACCAAGCCTTCGACTTTGACGCTCTTTGTCACGATCCTCATCACTATCATCCAACAGTACGTTTCCCTTTACGTCTGCCAATTTTAACTGACTGTTATATTTCATAGCCATATTCTGAAGTTCAAACTCTCTCTCTTTTTCCCTTTCCTCTCTATCTCTTTCTGTTTGTTCCGCGAGGGCTACTCTTTCTTTGTTTCTTTCTTCTCTCACCTTTTCTTTTTCTCCGATCTGTATCTCCCTCTCTCTTTCTTTTTCTCGCATTGCATATTCAAGCTGCTTTAATTCTTTTTCATGTTCAAGTTGCATAATCTGCAACTGGATCTTTGCCATTCCTAATGAGTCAGACTGTATCTCAGGCAACTTTAAATGCTTAGCCACCACCATAATTACCTCATCTTTTCACATTTTGTCAAGTAATGTTAACTGCAATGTTTTTGCCAAATCTAAAAGTCTGGTTTTAGTCTCTGTCCGTAAGGTACTGCGTATGACCGTCTCCAACCCCAAAAATTTCAGAGCCTCTGAAAGAGCCATTGTCCACAACACACTCCCCACTTAAACTAAAATACCACACCTGAAAAGCAACCACAATATGCTCACCCCTCACTGTCTTGAAGTTCAATAAGCCAATCCAATAGATAGACCTTTATCCCCCTCGAGGCCCCAATTGTTATGGGCCAGGGTTTAGAGACCACCAAAGTGTATCATGGAGTTCACCTGACCCACAATTTTTAATACATTGTTTTGCTTAAAAAAATATTTTTCCATTTCTGCTGTACCACACCTGTAGAGTGGGCCATGTGCTCCCCACACCACAATCTATTAAAAGCTGTATGTCAGGTGAAGTCATGACAAAAGATGAAGTCATTATGGCGGTGGTTATGCAGTTAAAGTTGCCTGAGATATAGTTTGACTCATTGGAAATGGCAAAAATTCAGTTAGAAATTAAACAAATGGAACATGAGAACGAATTAAAGCAGCTTGAGTACGAAAGAGAGAGAGAGGAAAAAGAAAGAAAAAGAGAGAGATGAAAGAGAGAGAAGAAAGGAAATCAGAAAGAATAGCCCTGGCAGAACAAAGAGAACGAGAAAGGAAGATACAGATCAGGGAAAAAGATAAAGAGAGAATAGATAGGATGAATGCGTGGCTCGAGAGATGGTGCAAGAGGGAGGGATTCAAAGTCCTGGGGCATTGGAACCGGTTCTGGGGAGGTGGGACCAGTACACACCGGACGGTCTGCACCTGGGCAGGACTGGAACCTGCTAGAGTTGTTGGGGAGGGTTTAAACTAATGTGGCAGGGGTATGGGAACCAATGCAGGAAGTCGGAAGGTAGTAAAACAGGGACAGAAACAAAAGGCAGTAAGGGGGAAAGTGTAAGGCAGAGAAGCCATAGTCTAAAATCAAAAAGGGTGACAGTACAAGGTACAGTGACTGAGGGGAGCTCAGTAAATAGGCCCAGTAATACTAAAAGGAATAAAATGGGAAGTAAAAGCATAAATGGTAAGCGACGCGGCAGGTTGTTGCATGAAGATATGGGTTCAACGACCAGGAAAATTAGGAGAAAAGTGAAGAGGAAATATAAGTTATGAGAGGTTACTGATCGAGGTGTTAAGATTCAAAACAGAGGTATAAAAGCCAGCATAAGTGTACTTTACCTGAATGCTCATAGTATTCGGAATAAGCTAAATGAGTTGATGGCGTAAATCATCATGAATGACAATGATTTAGTGGCCATTACTGAAACATGGTTAAAGGATGGTCATGACTGGGAGTTAAATATCCGAGGGTATCAAACTATTCGGAAGGACAGAGTGGATGGTAAGGGAGGTGGTGTAGCTCTGTTATTTAAGGATGACATCCGGGCAATAGTAAGGGATGACATTGGTGCTATGGAGGATAAGGTTGAATCCATTTGGGTGGAGATCAGGAATACTAAGGCGAAAAAGTCACTGATAGGAGTAGTCGAGAGGCCACCAAATAGTAACATTATGGTGGGGCAGACAATAAACAAAGAAATAACTGATGCATGTAGAAATGGTACAGCAGATATCATGGGGGATTGTAATCTACATGTCGATTGGTTTAACCAGGTCGGTCAAGGCAGCCTTGAGGAGGAGTTTATAGAATGTATCCGCGATAGTTTCCAAGAACAGTATGTAATGGTACCTATGAGGGAACAAGCGGTCCTAGATCTGGTCCTGTGTAATGAGACAGGATTGATTAATGATCTCATAGTTATGGATCCTCTTGGAACTAGCGATTGCAATATGGTGGAATTTAAAATACAGATGGAGGGTAAGAAGGTAAAATCAAGCACTAGTGTTTTGTGCTTAAACAAAGGAGATTACAATGGGATGAGAGAAGAACTAGCTAAGGTAGACTGGGAGCAAAAACTTGATGGTGAAACAGTTGAGGAACAGTGGAGAACGTTCCAAGCGATTTTTCAGTGCTCAGCAAAGGTTTATACCAGCAAAAAGGAAGGACGGTAGAAAGAGGGAAAATCGACTGTGGATATCTAAGGAAATAAGTGAGAGTATCAAATTGAAGGAAAAAGCATACAAAGTGGCAAAATATTAGTGGGAGACGAGGGGACTGGGAAATCTTTAGGGGGCAACAGAAAGCTACTAAAATAGCTATAAAGAAGAGTAAGATAGATTATGAGAGTAAACTTGCTCAGAATATAAAAACAGACAGTAAAAGTTTCTACAAATATATAAAACAAAAAAGAGTGGCTAAGGTAAATATTGGTCCTTTAGAGGATGAGAAGAGAGATTTAATAATGGGAGATGAGGAAATGGCTGAGGAACTGAACAGGTTTTTTGGATCGGTCTTCACAGTGGAAGACACAAATAACATGCCAGTGACTGATAGAAATGAGGCTATGACAGGTGAGGACCTTGAGAGGATTGTTATCACTAAGGAGGTAGTGATGGGCAAGCTAATGGGGCTAAAGGTAACAAGTCTCCTGGCCCTGATGGAATGCATCCCAGAGTGCTAAAAGAGATGGCTAGGGAAATTGCAAATGCACGAGTGATAATTTACCAAAATTCACTAGGCTCTGGGGTGGTCCCGGCGGATTGCAAATTAGCAAACGTGACACCACTGTTTAGAAAAGGAGGTAGGCAGAAAGCGGGTAATTATAGGCCAGTGAGCTTAACTTCGGTAGTAGGGAAGATGCTGGAATCTATCATCAAGGAAGAAATAGCAAGGCATCTGGATGGAAATTGTCCCATTGGACAGACGCAGCATGGGTCCATAAAGGGCAGGTCGTGTCTAACTAATTTAGTGGAATTTTTTGAGGACATTAACAGTGCGGTAGATAACGGGGAGCCAATGGATGTGGTATATCTGGATTTCCAGAAAGCCTTTGACAAGGTGCCACACAAAAAGATGCTGCATAAAATAATGATGCATGGCATTAAGGGGAAAGTAGTAGCATGGATAGAGGATTGGTTAATTAATAGAAAGCAAAGAGTTGGATTAATGGGTGTTTCTCTGGTTGGCAATCAGTAGCTAGTGGTGTCCCTCAGGAATCAGTGTTGGGCCCACAATTGTTCACAATTTACAGAGCTGATTTGGAGTTGGGGACCAAGGGCAATGTGTCCAAGTTTGCAGACAACACTAAGATGAGTGGTAAAGCAAAAAGTGTAGAGGATACTGGAAGTCTGCAGAGGGATTTGGATAGGTTAAGTGAATGGGCCAGGGTCTGGCAGATGGAATATAATGTTGACAAATGTGAGGTTATCCATTTTGGTAGGAATAACAGCAAAAGGGATTATTATTTAAATGATAAAATATTAAAACATGCTGCTGTGCAGAGAGACCTGGATGTGTTAGTGCATGAGTCGCAAAAAGTTGCTTCACAGGTGCAACAGGTGATTAAGAAGGCAAATGGAATTTTGTCCTTCATTGCTAGAGGGATGGAGTTTAAGACTAGGGACGTTCTGCTGCAATTGTATAAGGTGTTGGTGAGGCCACACCTGGAGTATTGTGTTCAGTTTTGGTCTCCTTACTTGAGAAAGGACGTACTGGCGCTGGAAGGTGTGCAGAGGAGATTCACTAGGTTAATCCCAGAGCTGAAGGGGTTGGATTACGAGGAGAGGTTGTGTAGACTGGGACTGTACTCATTGGAATTTAGAAGGATGAGGGGGGATCTTATAGAAACATATAAAATTATGAAGGGAATAGATAGGATAGATGCGGGCAGGTTGTTTCCACTGGCCGGTGAAAGCAGAACTAGGGGGCATAGCCTCAAAATAAAGGGAAGTAGATTTAGGACTGAATTTAGGAGGAACATCTGCACCCAAAGGGTTGTGAATCTATGGAATTCCTTGCCCAGTGAAGCAGCTGAGACTCCTTCATTAAATGTTTTTAAGATAAAGGTAGATAGTTTTTTGAAGAATAAAGGGATTAAGGGTTATGGTGTTCGGGCGGGAAAGTGGAGCTGAGTCCACAAAAGATCAGCCATGATCTCATTGAATGGCGGAGCAGGCTCGAGGGCCCAGATGGCCTACTCCTGCTCCTAGTTCTTATGTTCTTATGTTCTTAAGTCACAGGCTAAGACAAGAGGAGAAATCAAAGAGTGAAGATGATGTTGAAGTGCAATTATCAGAAATTATTTTTGATCAGATGGTTGAAAAAGAACAAGAACATGTGGAGGATGAGACGGATATTTTTAGTTCAGGAAAATTGGCAGAGTTACAACAAAAAGATGGAGAAATAAAACGGATGTATCAAAAAGCATATACAGAAGAGAAATCTGAGTGAATACCACAGTGTTATTACCGTAAAAGTGATGTCTTGATGAGAAAATGGAGACCTTTACATATGCAGGCGGATGAAAAATGGGCAGAAGTTCATCAAGTGGTATTGCCGGTAGGGTATAGAAAGGAGGTGTTGCGAGTTGCACATGAGGTATCAATGGGAGGTCATTTGGGAATAAGGAAAACTCAAGCTAAAATCCAGAAACATTTTTATTGGCCTGGACTACATAAAGATGTAGTTAAATTTTGTCAGTCATGTCAGACATGTCAAGTGATAGGGAAACCGCAAGCTGTAATAAAACCAGCACCCTTAATACCCATTCCAGCATTTGAGGAACATTTTACAAGGGTCCTAATTGATTGCGTCGGACTGCTTCCTAAAACGAAAAGTGGGAATCGATATCTTTTGACTATAATGGATGTGTCTACTAGGTTTCCAGAGGCCATTCCAGTACATAATATTACAGCTAAAAAGATTGTGGAGGAATTATTTAGATTCTTTACTAGATATGGACTATCCACAGAAATACAATCGGATCAAGGATCAAATTTTACCTCCAGGTTATTCAAAGAAGTTATGGATAGCTTAGGAATAAAACAATTTAAATCAACTGCGTACCATCCAGAATCGCAGGGGGCGTTAGAAAGGTGGCATCAGACATTAAAGACAATGTTGAGGGCTTATTGTCAAGATTATCCAGAGGATTGGGATAAAGGAATTCCATTCGTATTGTTTGTAACTAGGGATGCACCTAATGAATCAACCAAATTTAGTCCTTTTGAACTAATTTTTGGTCATGTGGTAAGAGTACAACTTAAATTGATTAAGGAAAAATTGGTGAGTGAGAAATCGGAAATTACATTATTGGATTACGTGTCAAATTTTAGGGTATGATTAAATAGAGCAGGTGAATTGGCTGGACAACATTTAAAAGTTGCACGAAATGTGATGAAACGGGTAGCGGACAAGAAAACCAAAGTTCATAGTTCTGCCTGTGGAGATAAAGTTTTAGTATCGTTGCCAGTGGTAGGTGAACCTTTAACAGCAAGGTTTTGTTGGCCTTATCAGGTTGAAAGGAAATTAAGTGAGGTGAATTATGCGGTAAAACCTCACCGAGTGTGTCATGTGACTATGCTTAAAAGATACTTTGAAAGGGAAGGAGAGAGAAAGGAAGAGGTTTTAATGGTTCTAACTCGAAGTGATGAACCAAATCCAGATGACTGCATTTGACATACCTCAAATTAAATTGGAAAACGAGGATGTTCTTAAAAATTGGGATAAATTGTTGAGTTACCTTCCAGAGGAAAAACAAACTGACCTGAAAGAGTTATTGATATCACGTGGGCAAGTTTGGAGAGATGAATTGGGAAGTACTAAAATGGCTATACATGATGTAGATGTGGGAAATGCTGTTCCAATCAAACAACATCTATACAGACTTAACCCTTTAAAATTGGCACAGGTTAACAAAGAGATTGAGAGTATGCTTAAAAATGGCATAATTGAAGTGGGTTGCAGCCAAATAGCTCACCCAGAATGATGGCACCTAAACCATAAGACCATAAGACCATAAGACATAGGAGCGGAAGTAAGGCCATTCGGCCCATCGAGTCCACTCCACCATTCAATCATGGCTGATTTCAACTCCATTGACCCGCTCTCTCTCTCCATAGCCCTTAATTCCTCGAGAAATCAAGAATTGATCAACTTCTGTCTTAAAGACACTCAACGTCCCGGCCTCCACCGCCCTCTGTGGCAATGAATTCCACAGACCCACCACTCTCTGGCTGAAGAAATTTCTCCTCATCTCTGTTCTAAAGTGACTCCCTTTTATTCTAAGGCTGTGCCCCCGGGTCCTAGTCTCCCCTGCTAATGGAAACAACTTCCCTACGTCCACCCTATCTAAGCCATTCATTATCTTGTAAGTTTCTATTAGATCTCCCCTCAACCTCCTAAACTCCAATGAATATAATCCCAGGATCCTCAGACGTTCACCGTATGTTAGGCCTACCATTCCTGGGATCATCCGTGTGAATCTCTGCTGGACCTGCTCCAGTGCCAGTATGTCCTTCCTGAGGTGTGGGGCCCAAAATTGCTCACAGTATTCTCAATGGGGCCTAACTAATGCTTTATAAAGCTTCAGAAGTACATCCCTGCTTTTATATTCCAAGCCTCTTGAGATAAATGACAACATTGCATTTGCTTTCTTAATTACGGACTCAACCTGCAAGTTTACCTTTAGAAAATCCTGGACAAGGACTCCCAAGTCCCTTTGCACTTCAGCATTATGAATTTTGTCACCGTTTAGAAAATAGTCCATGCCTCTATTCTTTTTTCCAAAGTGCAAGACCTCGCACTTGCCCACGTTGAATTTCATCAGCCATTTCTTGGACCAGTCTCCTAAACTGTCTAAATCTTTCTGCAGCCTCCCCACCTCCTCCATACTACCTGCCCCTCCACCTATCTTTGTATCATCGGCAAACTTAGCCAGAATGCCCCAAGTCCTGTCATCTAGATCGTTAATATATAAAGAGAACAGCTGTGGCCCCAACACTGAACCCTGCGGGACACCACTCGTCACCGGTTGCCATTCCGAAAAAGAACCTTTTATCCCAACTCTCTGCCTTCTGCCTGACAGCCAATCGTCAATCCATGTTAGTACCTTGCCTCGAATACCATGGGCCCTTATTTTACTCAGCAGTCTCCCGTGAGGCACCTTATCAAAGGCGTTTTGGAAGTCAAGATAGATAACATCCATTGGCTCTCCGTGGTCTAACCTATTTGTTATCTCTTCAAAGAACTCTAACAGGTTTGTCAGGCATGACCTCCCCTTACTAAATCCATGCTGACTTGTCCTAATCCGACCCTGCACTTCCAAGAATTTAGAAATCTCATCCTTAACAATGGATTCTAGAACTTTGCCAACAACCGAGGTTAGGCTAATTGGCCTATAATTTTCCATCTTTTTCCTAGTTCCCTTCTTGAACAGGGGGGTTACAACAGCGATTTTCCAATCCTCTGGGACTTTCCCTGACTCCAGTGACTTTTGAAAGATCATAACTAACGCCTCCACTATTTCTTCAGCTATCTCCTTTAGAACTCTAGGATGTAGCCCATCTGGGCCCGGAGATTTATCAATTTTTAGATCTCTTAGTTTCTCTAGCACTTTCTCCTTTGTGATGGCTACCATATTCAACTCTGCCCCCTGACTCTCCGGAATTGTTGGGATATTACTCATGTCTTCTACTGTGAAGGCTGACGCAAAGTACTTATTTAGTTCCTCAGCTATTTCCTTGTCTCCCATCACTAGATTACCAGCGTCATTTTGGAGCAGCCCAATGTCTACTTTTGCCTCCCGTTTGTTTTTAATGTATTTAAAGAAACTTTTACTATAATTCCTAATGTTACTGGCTAGCCTATAATTCATAATTGATCCTCTCTTTCCTTATTTCTCTCTTTGTTATCCTCTGTTTGTTTTTGTAGCCTTCCCAATCTTCTGACTTCCCACTACTCTTTGCCACATTATAGGCTTTCTCTTTTGCTTTGATGCATTCCCTAACTTCCTTTGTCAGCCATGGCTGCCTAATCCCCCGTCTGATAACCTTTCTTTTCTTTGGGATGAACCTCGGTACTGTGTCCTCAATTACTCCCAGAAACTCCTGCCATTGCTGTTCTACTGTCTTTCCCACTAGGCTCTGCTCCCAGGCGATTTTCGTCAGTTCCTCCCTCATGCCCCTGTAGTTACCTTTATTTAACTGTAACACCTTTACATCTGATTCTACCTTCTTTCTTTCAAATTGGAGGTTGAATTCTACCATATTATGATCACTGCCTCCTAAGTGTTCCCTTACTTTAAGATCTTTAATCAAGTCTGGCTCATTTCATAACACGAAGTCCAGAATGGCCTGTTCCCTCGTGGGCTCCATCACAAGCTGTTCCAAAAAGCCCTCCTGTAAGCATTCAATGAATTCCCTTTCCTTGGGTCCACTGGCAGCATTCTTTACCCAGCCCACCTGCATATTGAAGTCCCCCATGATCACTGTGATCTTGCCTTTCTGACATGCCCTTTCTATTTCGTGGTGCATTTTGTGCCCCCCGTCCTGACCACTGTTAGGAAGCCTGTACATAACTCCCATTATGGTTTTTTTGCCTTTGTGGTTCCTCAACTCTACCCACACAGACTCCACGTCATCTGACCCTATGTCGTTTTAGTGCTATTGATTTAATTTAATTCCTAATTAACAAGGCAACCCCGCCCCCTCTGCCCACCTCTCTGTCTTTTCGATAGGTTGTGAATCCCTGGATGTTTAAATGCCAGTCCTGTACCCCCTGCAACCACGTCTCTGTGATGCCTACCCCATCATACCTGCCAGTCACAATCTGGGCCACAAGCTCATCTACCTTGTTCCGTACACTGCGTGCATTTAAATATAGCACCTTTAATTCTCTATTGACCGTCCCTTTTTGTTTTCTTAGTGTGGTGGACCTTGGTTTACTGAGCCTTTCCATACACTGTGTCATATTTTGTGGGATGGGGACTATCGTAACCTCTCCTGAGTTTTGTCTTTTCGTGCTTTTTTGTATTCTAAGCAGCTACGCTTCCCACTGATTACTTCACCTTTTGGTTCCCTGACTTTCCCTTCCCCCCCAATCTCTAGTTTAAAGTCCTATTGACCACCCTATTTACTCTTTTCGCCAGAACACTGGTCCCAGCTCGGTTCAGGTGGAGACCATCCCAACGGTATAGGTCCCCCCTGTCCCAAAACTGATGCCAGTGTCCCATGAAAAGGAACCCCTCTTTCCCACACCACTCTTTCAGCCACATGTTAACTTCCCTTATTCTTGCCTCCCGATGCCAATTTGCACGTGGCTCGGGCAGTAATCCGGAGATTATGACCCTTGAGGACCTGTTTTTTAATTTGAATCCTAGCTCTTTATAATCTCTAAACAGGTCCTCTTTTCTAGACTTGCTTATGTTGTTGGTACCGACATGGACCACAGCAACTGGATCCTCCCCCTCCCTCTCCAGTATCCTTTCAAGCCGGTCAGAGATGTCCCGCACCCTAGAACCGGGCAGGCAACATACCATGCGGGACTCTTTATCCTGCTCACAAAGGATACTATCTATCCCCCTGATAATAGAATCCCCTACAACTACAACTTGCCTATTTACTTCCTCCCCTTGAATGGCCTGCTGAACCATGGTGCCTTGGTCAGCTGACTCATCCTTCCTGCAGCCCTGTTCGCCATCCACACAGGGAGCAAGTGCCTCATACCTGTTGGACAGAGTCAAGGGCTGAGGCTCCAGAGTTCCTGACTGCTGGTTCCCTTTACCTGCCTGACTTGCAGTCACACCCTGCTGTCCCTGGCCACTGGCAGGATTTAAACTACTTACTCTGACAGGTGTGACTGCCTCCTGAAACACAGTGTCCAGGTAAGTCTCCCCCTCCCGGATGTGCCTCAGTGTTTGAAGCTCAGACTCCAGCTCATCAACTCTGAGCCGGAGCTCTTCGAGCAGCCAACACTTACTGCAGATGTGGTTGCTGCAACTCGCAATGGGATCTGCCAGCTCCCACATCAAGCAGCTCAAGTACATACCTGACCAGCCATCACTAATTAATTAATTAGTTTAATTTAAGATTACGAGTTTAGCTGTGTTTTTTTTAATTTGGGGCAGATTTGCTATCAACCAATCAGATCACAGCTTCCCTCTGACGTCACTTTTGGGAACAAAAAACTGGAAAACGGAGTTACCGTTAGGTTTTTATACTCACAGAGACTGCTCCTCCTCCTCTTGTCCTATTGTCCACACAAAACCAACGCACTCTTATCCTATCCCACGTTTGGAGGATTGCATTGAGAAAGAGGGACAATCAGCTTTTATTTCCAAACTTAAAGGTTACTGACAGGTACCTTTATCCGAAAGGGCGAAGGATATTTTGGCTTTTGTGACTCCAGATGGTATATACCAATTCATAGTTATGCCTTTTGGTATGATAAACGCCACAGCCACGTTTCAACGGTTAAATAACAAAGTTGTTTCAGGAATAACCAATTGTGCGATATACATTGACGATCTGGTAATTTTCAGCCAGACATGGAAAAACATTTAAAACATCAGGGGCGGGATTCTCCGACCCCCCCGCCGGGTCGGAGAATCGCCGGGGGCTGGCGTGAATCCCACCCCGGCCGGTTGCCGAAATCTCAGGCACCGGATATTCGGCGGGGGCGGGAAACGCGTTGCGCCGGTCGGCGGGCCCCCCCAGGCGATCCTCCAGCCCGCGATGGGCCGAAGTCCCACTGCTGTCATGCCAGCCCTGCCAGCGTGAATCAAATCACCTACCTTACTGGCGGGTCTGGTGGGCTCCGGGATCCTGGGGGGGGCGCGGGGCGATCTGGCCCCGGGGGGTGCCCCACAGTGACCTAGCCCACGATCGGAGACCACCGATCCGCTGGCGGGTCTGTGCCGTGGGGGCACTCTTTTCCCTCCGCTTCGGCCACAGCCTCTGCGACGGCCGACGCGTAAGAGACACCCCCCCCCCCCCGCGCATGCACGGATTCTGTCGACTGGCGAAACCTTTCTGCCCCGACTGGCGTGGTGCCAAAGGCCTTTCCCACCGGCTGGCGGTGCGCCAACCACTCCGGCGCGGGGCTAGCCCCTCAAGGTGAGGGCTTGGCCTCTAAAGGTGCGGAGAAATCCGCACCTTTGTGGCGACCCGACGCCGGAGTGGTTCACACCACTCAATCTCGTCGGAACCCCCCGCCTCGCCGAGTAGGGGAGAATCCCACCTCTGGTGGAGTTATTTCATCGACTTCAGGAGGCAGGTTTGGTGATAAACCTTGCCAAACGTGAATTTGGAAAAGCCCAAGTCACTTTCCTGGGCCATACAATCGAACAGGGTGGAATGGTCACACGGGTTGTGAAACCAACAGTTCTTGAGGAGTTTCCGATACCCTCAGGACGAAGGGAAATAATGCAATTTCTTGGCATGAGTGGATTTGATCGTACATTTGTGAAAAGTTTTTGTAGCGTGGTTTCTCCACTGGTGGACTTGCTGAAGACACGTCGAAAATTTCACTGGGCAGCGGACTTTCAACAGGCATTTGACTGCCTGAAAGCTGAGATAACTATGCTCCTGTGTCGGAGAATTATAAGGGACTCTGATCAGATTGAACTAAAGTATCTGACTTTAAAGAGAAATGTCGAGGCGTAGAGAAATGGACGGATCGTGCAGAGATCTTCTTGTTCAAAGAGACTGTCAATCAAGAGTGATTCCAGTTGGAGGAAGAAGAAAAAAAGAAATGGACGATATTATTCAACCCGGTTGGCGTGTGTTGTTTTTTGAAACAATAAGTATATTTACTGTGTGAATTTCTTAAAGAATGGTGAAAAGGTGAAAAATGAAACCATCTTGAAGTTGATGGGTTTTTTTTTTTCCTTGGTGGGAGGTGTCATGTGAGAGTACCTTTAAGAAATGGTTGTTTATAAATGGGTGTGTATATAAATATCTCTAGTGAGAGTACCTTTAAAACACCTTTAATGGGTGTTTATTACTGCAGTGATGTCAGAGAGTGGCTGGAGCTGGGCTGTCTGTCAGCTTTTTTACTTTCATTTTAGGCTGCAGGGTGTGTTTTAGTTTCATTTTCAGAGCTGGATAGCTGCAGTCACAGCCAGAAGGTGTATTAGAGTCTCTCTCTTTAATCTAAAGACTGTAAATCGATCCTGGTGATTTAAAACTAATAACAGTAGTGACTTTAACCTGATGTGCTTCTGGTAAAAGGTGTTTTAAGTCTTCTGGATGTTGTTTGGGAAGTTATTAAGGATTACTTAGTGTTATATTCTTTGGGGGTTGTATTTGAATTGATGGTTGCTAAGATGTTCACTGTATGTTTTAAAAAGGTTAACTTGCGTTCATAGAATAAACATTGTTTTGCTTAAAAAAATACTTTTTCTGCTGTACCACACCTGTAGAGTGGGCCGTGTGCTCCCCACACCACAATCTATTACAAGTTGTGGGTCAGGTGAACTCCATGATACACTTTGTGGTTCTCTAAACCCTGGCCCATAACACTGTACCCCTTGCAGCTCCCCACCCTCACGCACACTGTACCCCATCACACTACATACCCTCACACACACTGTACCCCATCACACTACATACCCTCACACACACTGTACCCCATCACACTACATACCCTCACACACACTGTACCCCATCCAAATCCCCAATCTCACACACAGTGTATCCCTTCCAACTCCCCATCCTCACACACAGTGTATCCCATCCAACTCCCCAATCTCACACACACTGTATCCCATCCAACTCCCCAGCCTCACACACAGTGTATCCCATCCAACTCCCCATCCTCACACACATTGTATCCCATCCAATTCCTCACCGTCACACACACACACTCTACTTTATCGACCTCCCCATCGTCACACCGATTTTACACCATCCAACTACCCACGTTCACACACACTGTACCCCATCCACCTATCCACTCACACACACTGTGCCCCAGTCAACACCCAACCATTACATACACACCCTCTACCACATCCCACTCCCCACCTTCACACACTGCACCCATACAAATAGACACGCGCACACACACACTATACCCCATCCAATTCACCACTCTCACACACACTGTACCCCATCCAACTCCCTACACTCACACAAGCTGTACCCCATCCAACTCCCCACCCTCAGACACATACCGTACCCCATCCAACTCCGCACCCTCACACACACTATACCCCATCCAACTCCCCAGCCTCACACACACTGTACCCCA
This sequence comes from Scyliorhinus torazame, assembly GCF_047496885.1. Lineage (NCBI taxonomy): Eukaryota > Metazoa > Chordata > Chondrichthyes > Carcharhiniformes > Scyliorhinidae > Scyliorhinus > Scyliorhinus torazame. The sequence continues at coordinate 167,735,223 of NC_092714.1, read as the reverse complement.
TCCAACTCCGCACCCTCACACACACTATACCCCATCCAACTCCCCAGCCTCACACACACTGTACCCCATCCAACTCCGCACCCTCACACACACTATACCCCATTCAACTCCCCACCCTCACACACACTATACCCCATCCAACTCCGCACCCTCACACACACTATACCCCATCCAACTCCCCAGCCTCACACACACTGTACCCCATCCAACTCCGCACCCTCACACACACTATACCCCATCCAACTCCTCACCCTCACACACACTGTACCCCATCCAACTCCGCACCCTCACACACACTATACCCCATCCAACTCCCCAGCCTCACACACACTGTACCCCATCCAACTCCGCACCCTCACACACACTATACCCCATCCAACTCCCCACCCTCACACACTATACCCCATCCAACTCCGCACCCTCACACACACTATACCCCATCCAACTCCGCACCCTCACACACACTATACCCCATCCAACTCCCCACCCTCACACACACTATACCCCATCCAACTCCGCACCCTCACACACACTATACCCCATCCAACTCCCCATCCTCACACACACTGTACCCCATCCAACTCCCCACCCTCACACACACTTTACACCATCTAACTCCCCACCTTCAAACACACTGTACCCCATTGTTAGATCTACCATCCGGAGGACTTCCGGTTGCGGCAGGGATGAGCTAGCCGCACGTTTCGGCGGCTCCAGCTCCGACGGAACTTCAGGCTCTTTTAAGAGCCCCAACGGGGACTTGGACGGCCGTAAAACCCGATGCAAGGCGCGAGGGAAAGGAGTCCCCCCCGAACGACGGAGGGAAGAACCGGCGGCGGCGGCTGCAGCCCGAAGAATCTGCAGCCAGAAGGTCAGAGGGAGTGGAACAAAATGGCGGCGGAGAAAGCACAGGTGACATGGGGGCCTGAGCAGGACGAGGTGGTGAGACGGTGCGTGGACCTGCTGAAGAAGGAGGTAATGACCCCGTTGTTACAGGCAATTGAGGGGCTTAAGGAGACTTTAAAGACCCAGGAGACTGAACTTCGCGTGGTGGAGCAGAAGGTATAAGGTATTGAGGACGAGGTCCTGGGCCTGGCGGTCAAGACTCAGACGCACGAGGCACTTCATAAAAAGTGTGCTGATAGGATTGAGGCCTTTGAAAATGGAGTGCGAAGGAAGAACCTTAGGACACTAGGTCTCCCGGAGGGTGTGGAAGGAGTGGACTGTGGAGCGTACGCAAGTAAGATGCTGAGCTCACTGATGGGTGCTGAGGCCCCTGCGGGCCCCATGGAGGTGGAGTGGGCAAATCGGATCCCGGCGAGAAGACCAAAAGCGGGAGAACCACCGAGGGCGATAATCGTGCGATTCTACCGCCTTAAGGACAGAGAAGAGGTCCTGAGATGGGCTAAAAAGGTGCGGAGTAGCAGATGGGAGAATGCAGTGGTAAGGATCTACCAGGATTGGAGTGCGGAGGTGGCGAGAAGGAGGGCGAGCTTCAACCGAGCCAAAGAGGTTTTGCACAAAAGGAAGGTGAAGTTTGGGATGCTGCAGCCGGCAAGACTATGGGTCACGCATCAGGAGAGACACTATTATTTCGAGACGGCGGAGGAAGCATGGTCCTTCATCACTGGACCGGAACTGAGGGACTGATGCTGCAGGGGACTGTTATTGTTGTTATTATTGTTTTTGTTAATGGGATGGTGAAAGTTAATCGAGAAGTAAACAGGGAAGGGGGGGGACACTGGGGAAATGTGGGCGCCGGTGAGGGGGGAGAGGCGGGACATAGTCAGAGAATGGGGAAGGAGAGGGGGAGGGGAAAGGGAGCTGCGCCATAAGAGGCGGGACAGGTAAAGGGATGTTCCCGCGCCAGAAAGAATAAGGCGGGAAAACAGGCACAAGGCGGATGGGAGTTCCCTCACACCGGGGGGGCCGAGGAGCGAGCAGGAGTAGCCAGGGTCAGTTGAAGTCAGCTGACTTACGGAAGTGATATGGGGGGAGCAATCAAGCTAGATAGGGATCTAGCGGGGGGGGGGGGGGGGTGACAACTGGGTTGCTGCTGCGGAAATCCAAAAGGAAATGGCTAAAGAGAGGGTGGTCGGGGGCGGAATGCGACGCTGGGGGAGCGAGCGGGAGCGCGGAGGCGGGATATGGGACTGGCCTAGAGAAGGTAATGGCTAGTCGACACGGGAGGGGGGCAGGTAGCCCCCCAGTGAGGCTGATCACGTGGAACGTGAGAGGCCTGAATGGACCAATAAAAAGGGCCCGAGCGCTCGCGCGTTTGAAAGGACTAAGGGCAGACGTGGTTATGCTCCAAGAGACGCACCTAAAGGTGGCGGACCAAGTTAGGCTAAAGAAAGGATGGGTGGGACAGGTGTTCCACTCAGGACTGGACGCAAAGAACAGAGGGGTGGCCATTTTGGTGGGGAAACGGGGAGCATTTGAAGCAAAGAACATCGTAGCAGATAGTGGAGGTAGATATGTAATGGTGAGTGGTAGGCTGGAGGGAATGGAGGTCGTGTTGGTTAATGTGTATGCCCCAAATTGGGACGATGCGGGGTTCATGAGACGGATGCTGGGGCGTATTCCGGACCTGGAGGCAGGAAATTTGATTTTAGGAGGGGACTTCAATACGGTGCTGGACCCGGGGCTAGATAGATCCAGCTCAAGGACTGGAAGAAGGCCGGCAGCGGCCAAGGTACTTAAGGGGTTTATGGACCAAATGGGGGGAGTGGATCCATGGCGATTTCTTAGACCCAGGGCTAGGGAGTATTCCTTCTTCTCCCACGTCCATAAAGTGTACTCCCGGATAGATTTTTTTGTTTTAGGAAGGTCGTTGATCTCTAGGGTGGAAGAAGCTGAATACTCAGCCATAGCGGTTTCGGATCATGCCCCACACTGGGTGGACCTGGAACTAGGAGAGGAAAGGGAGCAGAGAACACTCTGGCGATTAGATGTGGGACTGATGGCGGATGAGGGAGTGTGTGCAAGAGTGAGGGGGTGTATCGAGAGATACCTGGAGGTCAATGACGACGGCGAGGTCCCTGTGGGAGTGGTCTGGGAAGCACTAAAAGCGGTGGTCAGAGGAGAGCTGATTTCTATTGGGGCCCACAAAAGGAAAACAGAGGCCAAGGAAAGGGATAGATTACTGGGGGAGATTTTAAGGGTGGACAGGGAATTTGCAGAGACCCCGGAGGAGGAGCTGTACAGGGAGAGGAGACGACTCCAGACCGAGTTTGACCTTCTGACCACCAGAAAGGCGGAGGTACTGTGGAGGAAGGCACAGGGGAGGAGGTATGAATATGGGGAAAAGGCTAGTCGCCTGTTGGCGCACCAACTGCGAAAGAGGGCAGCAGCGAGGGAGATAGGAGGAATTAGGGATGAAAGGGGAGACACCGTGCGAAGGGCAGGAAAGATAAATGAGGTGTTTAAGACCTTTTATGAAGAACTGTATAGGTCTCAGCCCCCAGAGGGAGAGGAGGGGATGCGGCAGTTCCTGGACCAGTTGAGGTTCCCGAAAGTGGAGGAGCAGGCGGTGGCAGGCCTGGGGGCGCCGATTGAGGTGGACGAGATTATTAAGGAACTGGGAAGCATGCAAGCAGGGAAGGCCCCGGGGCTGGACGGGTTCCTGGTGGAATTCTACAGAAAATATGAGGACTTGTTGGCCCCGTTGTTGGCGAGGACATTCAATGAGGCCAGGGAAGGGGGGACACTACCCCCGACAATGTCGGAGGTGACGATATCGCTAATTTTGAAGAGGGACAAAGAGCCGATGCAGCGTGGGTCATATAGACCTATTTCACTATTGAACGTGGACGCCAAACTGCTAGCAAAGGTGCTGGCATCGAGGATAGAGGACTGTGTCCCGGGGTGGTGCACGAAGACCAGACAGGGTTCGTAAAAGGGAGACAATTGAATGTTAACGTGCGACGGCTATTAGGGGTGATAATGATGCCCTCTGTGGAGGGGGAGGCAGAGATAGTGGCGGCAATGGACGCAGAGAAGGCATTTGATAGGGTGGAGTGGGAGTATTTATGGGAAGTGTTAAGGAGGTTTGGGTTTGGGAACGGATTTATTCGCTGGGTTAGACTACTTTATGGGGCACCGACGGCAAGCGTAGTTACAGGTCGACATAGATCGGAGTATTTCCGATTATATAGGGGAACAAGACAGGGATGCCCGCTGTCTCCATTGTTGTTTGCGCTGGCAATTGAACCTCTGGCCATGGCGCTGAGAGACTCCAGGAAATAGAGAGGGGTGACTAGAGGGGGAGAAGAACGCCGAGTCTCGTTATACGCGGATGACTTATTGCTGTACGTGTCGGACCCAGCGGGGGGGATGATAGAGGTTATGCGAATCTTGAGGAGGTTCGGGGAATTTTCGGGGTATAGGTTAAACATGGGGCAGAGTGAATTATATGTGATACATCCAGGGGACCAGAGTAGAGAGATAGAAGGCTTACCGCTAAGGAAAGTGGAAAGAAACTTCCGATACTTGGGGATTCAGATCGCTAGGAGCTGGGGAACCTTGCACAGACTTAATCTGACACGGCTGGTAGAACAAATGGAGGAGGACTTTAAGAGGTGGGACATGCAGCCTTTATCGCTGTCGGGCAGGGTGCAAACAATTAAGATGATGGTCCTCCCGAGGTTCTTATTTGTATTTCAATGTCTCCCTATTTTAATCACCAGGACCTTTTTTAATAAAATAGATAGGAGCATTACGAGCTTTGTGTGGGCAGGGAAAGTTCCGAGAGTAAGGAGGGGGTTCCTTCAGCGCAGTAGGGACAGAGGAGGACTGGCACTACCGAACTTGGGAGATTATTATTGGGCCGTCAATGTGGCAATGATACGTAGATGGATGATGGAGGGTGAGGGAGCGGCGTGGAAAAGGCTGGAGAGAAGGTCCTGTAAAGGGACGAGTCTAGAGGCGCTGGTGACGGCGCTGCTACCGTTCTCACCGAAAAAGTACACCACGAACCCGGTGGTGGCGGCAACACTGAACATATGGGGACAGTGGAGGCGACAGAGAGGGGTGCGGGGAGCCCTGGCGGGGTCCCCTATCAGGAACAACCATAGGTTCGCCCCAGGAAGAATGGATGGAGGATTTCAAAGCTGGTACCAGTTGGGAATTAGGAAGGTGGGAGATTTATTCATAGATGGGACTTTTGCGAGCTTGGGAGCACTGGAGGAAAAGTATAAGTTACCCCGGGGGAATTTCTTGAGATATATGCAGGTGAGGGCGTTTACTAGACAACAGGTGAGGGAATTTCCGCGGCTCCCGACACAGGGGATACAGGACAGGGTGCTTTCAGGGGTGTGGGTCGGAGAGGGCAAGGTGTCAGAGATTTATAGTGAGATGAGGGAAGAGGGGGAGGAGTCGGTGGGCGAACTAAAAAGAAAGTGGGAAGAAGAATTAGGGGAGGAGATAGAGGAGGGTATGTGGGCTGGTGCCCTAAGCAGGGTAAATTCCTCTTCCTCATGCGCCAGGCTTAGCCTGATTCAATTTAAGGTGCTACATAGAGCACACATAACGGGGGCAAGATTGAGCAGGTTCTTTGGATTGGAGGACAAATGTGGGAGGTGTGGCGGGAGCCCGGCATACCACGCACATATGTTTTGGGCGTGCCCGGCACTGGAAGGGTATTGGAAGGGAGTGACGGGAGTGATTTCGCAGGTGGTGAAGGCCCGGGTCAAACCAGGCTGGGGGTTGGCTCTATTTGGAGTTGCGGAAGAGCCGGGAGTGCAGGAGGCGAAAGAGGCCGATGTCGTGGCCTTTGCGTCCCTCGTAGCCCGGCGCAGGATCCTACTCATGTGGAAGGAGGCGAAACCCCCCGGACTGGAGGCCTGGGTAAATGATATGGCGGGGTTCATTAAACTGGAGCAGATAAAGTTTGCCCTGAGAGGATCGGCTCAAGGGTTCACCAGGCGGTGGCAGCCATTTCTCGACTACCTAGGGGAACGTTAGAGGGAAGACGAATGATCAGCAGCAGCAACCCAGGGGGGAGGGGGGGGGGGAGGGGGGGGGGAGGCTCAGTTGAGTATAGGTCAATAGAGTACGAGGTTTTGTTACTTGTATATTATTATTATTATTATTGTTAAAAAGTTTAAAAATTTCTGTTTTGTTACTGTTATCGTTTCGCTTGTTTTGTAAGCGGGAAAAATGTTGCTCAGGGAAAAAAATTTCAATAAACTATATTTTAAAAAAAAAGATCTACCATCTGGATTCTGTTGCACTTTGTGAATCACTGAATCTCAGTAGAAATTTAAGTTAAAACTTCTCAGGTGCAAATAAGAATTGTTTTATTTGTCTTCTATTGATTACAATTGAGAGTCATTTAAAAGGCAATTTGTAGACAATTGAAACCTTCAAAGAATCACAGAAATGATCTTCTTGCTTAGGCAAACAGCTCGCAATAACTTCAAAAGTCAAGTCAGGAAGTGAAATATGAAAGACAGCGAATAGTTAAGTCAAAGTATAGATTGATTCCGGAAAGAGAGAGAGAGCGAGAGAGTGATCCAGCTAACAATGGCCGAACAAAACTTTCACAGTTATACTGTATCATACTTTAACCATCGAATTACACCCCAATATAATCCGAATTGGTTTGGGTTAGATTCAAATACATTTGATTTGATGTTAAGCAGTCCATCTTTAATATGCAACATGGACCTAAAATGAATTCCTGTATAAGTTATGGAATGCTGTTATCGCTCATAACCTGAACTGGTTTGTTGCCGAGTACAATAGCACTTTTAGGTTCCTGTGGCATTGCCGTGGAGCGTGCCCTGTCCTTGGTCACTTTATCTTGCAAATGTATTTGCTAGCTGAGTAAGAATGCTGTTTTAATCTATCTGCTTCTGTGTTCTGTTGAAGTTATGTTTTGCATGCTGAATGTGTGTTTTGAAATGATCTGAGGTTATGAGTGAGTTTTAAAATGGTATTTAATAGACTAGGGACTTAATGTTAAATAGCTATCTTTTACCTATAGAAAACAGCTGGCTTCCACACCCATCCAACTCCCCACCATCACACACACTTTACACCATCCAACTCCCCACCCTCACACACACTTTACACCATCCAACTCCCCACCCTCACACACACTTTACACCATCCAACTCCCCACCTTCACACACACACAATACTTTCTCGACCTCCCCATCCTCACACAAATTTTACCATCCAACCTCCCACCCTCACACACTGCACCCATCCAAATACACATGTACACACACACACACTGTACCCCATCCCATCCCATTCCCCACCCTCACACACACTGTACCACATCCAACTCCCCACCCTCACACACATTGTATTCCATTAAACTCCCCAGCCTCACACACACTGTACCCCATCCAACTTCTCACCCTGACACACACTGTACCCCATCCATCTCCCCACCCTCACACACACTGTACCCCATCAAACTCCCTACCCGCACACACACTCTACCCCATCCGTCTCCCCACCTCTTGAACACTAAGTTGCGCATTGAACTCCCTGATGTCCAGGTTGGTCATGTGTGTTATGTGTGGGGGCACAGTTCGATGTTCTGTCATAATAGATTGTTAGGTTTGTGGCAGTCCCTAATTATGCAGCCAACTGTAGCTTTCGATCGCGTTTTCATTCCAATTACTCACTCTCTGTTCAAATTGTTTCCACAGGAAAACCCACCAAGTGGATTCTCCCATTCATCTACTAATTTACATCATGTGAATAGTGACCATGTAGTTCTGTTGGTGACCATGTGGTTCTGTTGGAATATCACTCAATCCTCTTAGATCTTTCTCCAATCCAGTGAGATTCCCACTCAGTCTTCTCAACTCTCACCCAATCCATTTAGATCCTTTTCCAATCCAGTTTAATATTCATGCAATCTTAATTCATTCCATTTGGATCCTTATTAAAATCAGTAACATCCTTATTCAATCCAGTTAGATCTCTATTCAGTGTAGTTTGTCCTCATTAAATCTAATTTATCCTTATTAAATCCAATTAGGTTTTCATTAAATCCCACTCGATCTTCGCTCAATCGTGTTAGATCCTCCCTCAATCGTGTTAGATCGCCATTCAATCCAGTTAGATGTTCTTTCATTACAGTTCGATATTCTTTCAATAGTTCCTCAATCAATCCAGTAAGATATTCATAAAATCCAGACAGATCTTCATAAAATCCAGTTAGGTCCTCATTCAATGCTGTGCGACCCACATTCAATCCCATAAAATCTTCATAAAATCCAATTAGATCCTCATTCACTCCCTTAAGATCCTCAAAAAATCCAATTAGATGCTCATTCATTCCCATAAAATTTTCATAAAATCCAGTATGATCCTCATTCAATCGTGTTCGATCCTCATTCAATCCAGTCAGATCTTTTTAAACTCCAGTTAGATCCTTACTGTCAATTTTGTTAGTAAAATTGGTTCCGCTTTTCTGAATGCTGTTGGAACCCTATTTGAGCGCAGTTGGATTCATGTTGAAGGATCTGTTGAAAACTATACTGAAACTCTGTTTAAAACTCTAATGGAAACTTCCTGCATGCCAGTTCAAGATCGCTGGAGCCCTGCTGAAACCTAGTTGGAGCTGGACTGAAGTTTTATCTCACACCCTCTCCAAAAGCAGTGGCTCCTGACGCTGTTGATACAACTTTTCAATCTCCTGCCACCTTGGATCTTCCTGATGGAACATGAATATTTCATAGAAGAGAAAGAGCCGATAATCTTCGGAACTTTATCAACAGCAATAAAAATAGATAATCTCCCTCCATGAATCCCTCTCTTACTGTGTGTACATTTTAAAGGTGTTGCTGCGGTCAGCTAACTACAAGATGCTGATGTCATGATCTGCTTCTGCACAGAAGATCAGGTGAAATATTACAATTTAATAAAAGAGACGAGAATCACAGGAAAAGCATGGAAAAAAATCTCAAAACTTGTGCTATGTGAGGATATGTCCAAAGCCAAAGGACGATTTAGAGAGGCAAGGACTGATTCGGGGCAGTCAGCATGGCTTTGTGCGTGGAAAATCATGTCTCACAAATTTGATTGAGTTTTTTGAGGGGGTGACCAAGAAGGTAGATGAGGGCAGTGCAGTAGACGTTGTCTACATGGACTTTAGCAAAGCCTTTGACAAGGTACCGCATGGTAGGTTGTTGCAGAAGGTTAAAGCTCACGGGATCCAGGGTGAGGTTGCCAATTGGATTCAAAATTGGCTGGACGACAGAAGACAGAGGGTGGTTGTAGAGGGTTGTTTTTCAAACTGGAGGCCTGTGACCAGTGTTGTGCCTCAGGGATCGGTGCTGGGTCCACTGTTATTTGTGATTTATATTAATGATTTGGATGAGAATTTAGGAGGCATGGTTAGTAAGTTTGCAGATGACACCAAGGTTGGTGGCACAGTGGATAGTGAAGAAGGTTATCTAGGATTGCAACGGGATCTTGATCAATTAGGCCAGTGGGCCGACGAATGGCAGATGGAGTTTAATTTAGATAAATGTGAGGTGATGCATTTTGGCAGATCGAATCAGGCCAGGACCTACTCAGTTAATGGTATGGCGTTGGGGAGAGTTATAGAACAAAGAGATCTAGGAGTACAGGTTCATAGCTCCTTGATGGTGGAGTCGCAGGTGGACAGGGTGGTGAAGAAGGCATTCGGCATGCTTGGTTTCATTGGTCAGAACATTGAATACAGGAGTTGGGATGTCTTGTTGAAGTTGTACAGGACATTGGTACGGCCACACTTGGAATACTGTGTGCAGTTCTGGTCACCCTATTATTGAAGGGATATTATTAAACTAGAAAGAGTGCAGAAAAGATTTACTAGGATGTTACCGGGACTTGATGGTTTGAGTTATAAGGAGAGGCTGGATAGACTGGGACTTTTTTCCCTGGAGCGTAGGAGGCTTAGGGGTAATCTTATAGAGGTCTATAAAATAATGAGGGGCATAGATAAGGTAGATAGTCAACATCTTTTCCCAAAGGTAGGGGAGTCTAAAACTAGAGGGCATAGGTTTAAGGTGAGAGGGGAGAGATTCAGAAGGGCCCAGAGGGGCAATTTCTTCACTCAGAGGGTAGTGAGTGTCTGGAATGTGCTGCCAGAGGTAGTAGTAGAGGTGGGTACAATTGTGTCTTTTAAAAAGCATTTAGATAGTTACATGGGTAAGATGGGTATAGAGGGTTATGGGCCAAGTGCGGGCAACTGGGATAGCTTAATGGTAAAAACTGGGCGGCATGGACTGGTTGGGCCGAATGGCCTGTTTCCATGCTGTAAACTTCTATGATTCTATGAGGCAGTCTGCAAATACAGGGTGCTGATGGAGAGATAGAAGGTGTGGAAAGGGAGATTGAGGGTGCAGATGGAGAGATTCAGGATGCTTAAGGGGAGATTAAGGGAGCCAAAGGAGGGATTCAGGGTGCTTAAGGAGAGATTGAGGGAGTTGATGGTGGATACAGGGCATTTATGGAGAGATAAAGGGTGCTGATGAAGACATAAAGACAGCTGATGGAGAGATAAAGAGAGCTGCCGTAGAGATAAAGAGAGCTGATGGAGATATACAGGGTGCGGATGGAGGGATACAGGGTGTGGATGGAGGGATACAGGGTGTGGATGGAAAGATACAGGACGCGGATGGAGAGATACAGAGTGCGGATGGAGAGATACAGGATGCGGATGGAGAGATACAGGTGCGGATGGAGAGATACAGGGTGTGGATGGAGGGATACAGGGTGAGGAAGGAGGGATACAGGGTGCGGATGGAGAGATACAGGGTGCGGATGGAGAGATACAGGGTGTGGATGGAGGGATACAGGGTGCGGATGGAGAGATACAGAGTCTGGATGGGGGATACTGGGTGTGGATGGAGGGATACAGGGTGCAGATGGAGGGATACTGGATGCGGATGGAGGGATAAAGGGTGTGGATGGAGTGATACAGGGTGCGGCTGGAGGGATTCCGGTTGCGGATGGAGAGATACAGGGTGTGGATGGAGAGATACAGGGTGCGGATGGAGGGATACAGGGTGCGGATGGAGGGAATCAAGGTGCGGATGGAGAGTTACAAGGTGTGGATGGAGGGCATCAGGGTGCGGATGGAGAGATACAGAGTGCGGATGGAGAGATACAGGATGCGGATGGAGGGATACAGGTGCGGATGGAGAGATACAGGGTGTGGATGGAGGGATACAGGGTGAGGAAGGAGGGATACAGGGTGCGGATGGATGGATACAGGGTGCGGAAGGAGGGATACAGGGTGGGGATGGAGAGATACAGGGTGCGGATAGAGAGATACAGGGTGCGGATGGAGAGATAAAGGGTGTGGTTGGAGGGATACAGGGTGCGGATGGAGAGATACAGGGTCTGGATGGAGAGATACAGGGTGTGGATGGAGAGATACAGGGTGCGGATGGAGGGATGCAGGTTGCGGATGGGAAGATACAGGGTGCGGATGGGAAGATACAGGGTGCGGATGGAGAGATACAGAGTGCGGATGGAGAGATAAAGGGTGTGGATGGAGGGATACAGGGTGCGTTTGGAGAGATACAGGGTCTGGATGGAGAGATACAGGGTGTGGATGGAGAGATACAGGGTGCGGATGGAGGGATGCAGGTTGCGGATGGGAAGATACAGGGTGCGGATGGAGAGATACAGAGTGCGGATGGAGGGATAAAGGGTGTGGATGGAGGGATACAGGGTGCGGATGGAGAGATACAGGGTCTGGATGGGGGATACTGAGTGTGGATGGAGGGATACAGGGTGCGGATGGAGGGATACTGGATGCGGATGGAGGGATAAAGGGTGTGGATGGAGTGATACAGGGTGCGGCTGGAGGGATTCCGGTTGCGGATGGAGAGATACAGGGGGTGGATGGAGAGATACAGGGTGCGGATGGAGGGATACAGGTTGCGGATGGGAAGATACACGGTGCGGATGGAGAGATACAGAGTGCGGATGGAGAGATAAAGGGTGTGGATGGAGGGACACACGGTGCGGATGGAGTGAATCTGGGTGCGTATGGAGGGATACAGTGTGTGGATGGAGAGATACAGGGTCTGGATGGGGGACACTGGGTGCGGAATGAGGGATGCAGGGTGCGGATGGAGGGATACTGGATGAGGATGGAGGGATAAAGGGTGCGGATGGAGAGATACAGGATGCGGATGGAGGGATAAAGGGTGTGGATGGAGTGATACAGAGTGCGGATGGAGAGATACAATGTTGAATGGAGGGATGCAGGGTGTGGATGGAGGGATAAAAGGTGCGGATGGAGGGATTCCGGTTGCAGATGGAGAGATATAGGGTGTGGATGGAGGGATACAGGGTGCGGATGGAGAGATACAATGTGGAATGGAGGAATGCAGGGTGTGGATGGAGGGATACAAGGTGCGGATGGAGAGATACAGGGTGTGGATGGAGGAAATCTGGGTGCGGATGGAGGGATACAGGGTGCGGATGTAGAGATACAGGGTGTGGATGGAGGGATACAGGGTACGGGTGGAGGGATACAGGGTGCGGGTGGAGGGATACAGGGTGCGGATGGAGAGATACAGGGTGTGGATGGAGAGATACAGGGTGCGGGTAGAGAGATCTAGGGTGTGGATGGAGAGATACAGTGTGTGGATTGAGAGATACAGGGTGTGAATAGAGAGATAGAGGGTGCGGATGGAGAGATACAGGGTGCTGATGAAGAGATACAGGGTGGGGATGGCGGGAATCAGGGTGCGGATGGAGAGATACCGGGTGTGGATGGAGAGATACAGGGTGTGGATGGAGGGATACAGGGTGCGGATGGAGCGATACAAGGTGTGGATGGAGGGATATAGGGTGCGGATGGAGGGACACAGGGTGCGGGCGGAGGTAATCAGGGTGTGGATGGAGGGATACAGGGTGCGGGTGTAGGGATACAGTGTGCGGATGGCGGGAATCACGGTGCGGTTGAATGGATACAGGGTGCGTATGGAGGGAATCAGGGTGGGCATGGAGGTATACAGGGTGCGGATGGAGGGGTACAAGATGCGGGTGGAGGGATACAGTGTGCGGATGGCGGGAATCAGGGTGCGGATGGAGGGATACAGGCTGCGGATGGAGGGATACAGTGTGCGGGTGGAGGGAATAAGGGTGTGGGTGGAGGGAATCAGGGTGTGGATGGAGGGATACAGGGTGTGGAAGGAGGGATAAAGGTTGTGGTTGGAGGGATACAGGGTGCGGATGGAGGGAATAAGGGTGCGAATGGAGGGATACAGGGTGCGGATGGAGGGATACAGGGTGCGGATGGAGGGATACAGGGTGCGGAAGGTGGGATAAAGGTTGTGGTTGGAGGGATACAGGGTGCGGATGGTGGAATACAGGGTACGGATGGAGGGATACAGAGTGCGGATGGAGAGACACAGGGTGTGGATGGAGGGATACAGGGTGCGGATGGGGGGGATACAGGGTGCGGATGGAGGTAATCAGGGTGCGGATGGACGGAATCACGGTGCGGATGAAGAGATACAAGGTGTGGATGGAGGGAATCAGCGTGCGGATGGAGGGATACAGGGTGCGGATGGAGGGAATCAGGGTGCGGATGAAGAGATACAAGGTGTGGATGGAGGGACTCAAGGTGCGGACGGAGAGATACAGGGTGCGAATGGAGGGATACAGGGTGTGGATGGAGGGACTCAGGGTGCGGATGGGGGGATACAGGGTGCGGATGGAGGGATACAGGGTGCGGATGGAGGGAATCAGGGTACGGGTGGAGGGATACAGGGTGCGGATGGAGGTATACAGGGTGCGGATGGGGGGATACAGGGTACGGGTGGAGGGATACAGGGTGCGGATGGAGGTATACAGGGTGCGGATGGAGGGAATCAGGGTGCGGATGAAGAGATACAAGGTGTGGATGGAGGGAATCAGGGTGCGGATGGAGGGATACAGGGTGCGGATGGAGGGATACAGGGTGCGGATGAAGAGATACAAGGTGTGGATGGAGGGACTCAGGGTGCGGATGGGGGGAATAAGGGTGCGGATGGAGGGATACAGGGTGCGGATGGAGGGATACAGGGTGCGGATGGAGGGATACAGGGTGCGGCTGGAGGGATACAGGGTGTGGATGGGGGATACAGGGTGCGGATGGGGGGATACAGGGTGCGGATGGAGACATACAGGGTGTGGGTGGAGGGATACAGGGAGTGGATGGAGGGAATCAGGGTGCGGATGGACGGATACAGCGTGTGGTTGGAGAGATACTGGGTCTGGATGGGGGATACTGGGTGCGGATGGAGGGATACAGGGTGCGGATGGAGGGATACAGGATGCGGATGGAGGGATAAAGGGTGTGGATGGAGTGATACAGGGGGCGGATGGAGGGATTCCGGTTGCGGATGGAGAGATATAGGGTGTGGATGGAGGGATACAGAGTGCTGATGGAGAGATACAATGTGGAATGGAGGAATACAGGGTGTAGATGGAGGGATACAGGGTGCGGATGGAGAGATACAGGGTGTGGATGGAGGGAATCTGGGTTGGGATGGAAGATTACAGGGTGCGGATGGAGAGATACAGGGTGTGGATGGAGGGATACTGGATGCGGATGGAGGGATAAAGGGTGTGGATGGAGTGATACAGGGTGCGGCTGGAGGGATTCCGGTTGCGGATGGAGAGATACAGGGGGTGGATGGAGAGATACAGGGTGCGGATGGAGGGATACAGGTTGCGGATGGGAAGATACACGGTGCGGATGGAGAGATACAGAGTGCGGATGGAGAGATAAAGGGTGTGGATGGAGGGACACACGGTGCGGATGGAGTGAATCTGGGTGCGTATGGAGGGATACAGTGTGTGGATGGAGAGATACAGGGTCTGGATGGGGGACACTGGGTGCGGAATGAGGGATGCAGGGTGCGGATGGAGGGATACTGGATGAGGATGGAGGGATAAAGGGTGCGGATGGAGAGATACAGGATGCGGATGGAGGGATAAAGGGTGTGGATGGAGTGATACAGAGTGCGGATGGAGAGATACAATGTGGAATGGAGGGATGCAGGGTGTGGATGGAGGGATACAAGGTGCGGATGGAGGGGTTCCGGTTGCAGATGGAGAGATATAGGGTGTGGATGGAGGGATACAGGGTGCGGATTGGGAGATACAATGTGGAATGGAGGAATGCAGGGTGTGGATGGAGGGATACAAGGTGCGGATGGAGAGATACAGGGTGTGGATGGAGGAAATCTGGGTGTGGATGGAGGGATACAGGGTGCGGATGTAGAGATACAGGGTGTGGATGGAGGGATACAGGGTACGGGTGGAGGGATACAGGGTGCGGGTGGAGGGATACAGGGTGCGGATGGAGAGATACAGGGTGTGGATGGAGAGATACAGGGTGCGGGTAGAGAGATCTAGGGTGTGGATGGAGAGATACAGTGTGTGGATTGAGAGATACAGGGTGTGAATGGAGAGATAGAGGGTGCGGATGGAGAGATACAGGGTGCTGATGAAGAGATACAGGGTGGGGATGGCGGGAATCAGGGTGCGGATGGAGAGATACCGGGTGTGGATGGAGAGATACAGGGTGTGGATGGAGGGATATAGGGTGCGGATGGAGGGACACAGGTTGCGGGTGGAGGTAATCAGGGTGT
Source organism: Scyliorhinus torazame (assembly GCF_047496885.1). Classification (NCBI taxonomy): domain Eukaryota; kingdom Metazoa; phylum Chordata; class Chondrichthyes; order Carcharhiniformes; family Scyliorhinidae; genus Scyliorhinus; species Scyliorhinus torazame. The sequence goes on along the minus strand of NC_092714.1, from coordinate 167,719,609 downwards.
GGATGGAGGGATACAGGGTGCGGGTGTAGAGATACAGAGTGCGGATGGAGGGAATCAGGGTGCGGTTGAATGGATACAGGGTGCGTATGGAGGGAATCAGGGTGGGCATGGAGGTATACAGGGTGCGGATGGAGGGGTACAAGATGCGGGTGGAGGGATACAGTGTGCGGATGGCGGGAATCAGGGTGCGGATGGAGGGATACAGGCTGCGGATGGAGGGATACAGTGTGCGGGTGGAGGGAATAAGGGTGTGGGTGGAGGGAATCAGGGTGTGGATGGAGGGATACAGGGTGTGGAAGGAGGGATAAAGGTTGTGGTTGGAGGGATACAGGGTGCGGATGGAGGGAATAAGGGTGCAAATGGAGGGATACAGGGTGCGGATGGAGGGATACAGGGTGCGGATGGAGGGATACAGGGTGCGGAAGGAGGGATAAATGTTGTGGTTGGAGGGATACAGGGTGCGGATGGTGGAATACAGGGTACGGATGGAGGGATTCAGAGTGCGGATGGAGAGACACAGGGTGTGGATGGAGGGATACAGGGTGCGGATGGGTGGGATACAGGGTGCGGATGGAGGTAATCAGGGTGCGGATGGACGGAATCACGGTGCGGATGAAGAGATACAAGGTGTGGATGGTGGGAATCAGCGTGCGGATGGAGGGATACAGGGTGCGGATGGAGGGAATCAGGGTGCGGATGAAGAGATACAAGGTGTGGATGGAGGGACTCAAGGTGCGGACGGAGAGATACAGGGTGCGAATGGAGGGATACAGGGTGTGGATGGAGGGACTCAGGGTGCGGATGGGGGGATACAGGGTGCGGATGGAGGGATACAGGGTGCGGATGGAGGGAATCAGGGTACGGGTGGAGGGATACAGGGTGCGGATGGAGGTATACAGGGTGCGGATGGGGGGATACAGGGTACGGGTGGAGGGATACAGGGTGCGGATGGAGGTATACAGGGTGCGGAGGGAGGGAATCAGGGTGCGGATGAAGAGATACAAGGTGTGGATGGAGGGAATCAGCGTGCGGATGGAGGGATACAGGGTGCGGATGGAGGGATACAGGGTGCGGATGAAGAGATACAAGGTGTGGATGGAGGGACTCAGGGTGCGGATGGGGGGAATAAGGGTGCGGATGGAGGGATACAGGGTGCGGATGGAGGGATACAGGGTGCGGATGGAGGAATACAGGGTGCGGCTGGAGGGATACAGGGTGTGGATGGGGGGATACAGGGTGCGGATGGGGGGATACAGGGTGCGGATGGAGACATACAGGGTGTGGGTGGAGGGATACAGGGAGTGGATGGAGGGAATCAGGGTGCGGATGGACGGATACAGCGTGTGGTTGGAGAGATACTGGGTCTGGATGGGGGATACTGGGTGCGGATGGAGGGATACAGGGTGCGGATGGAGGGATACAGGATGCGGATGGAGGGATAAAGGGTGTGGATGGAGTGATACAGGGGGCGGATGGAGGGATTCCGGTTGCGGATGGAGAGATATAGGGTGTGGATGGAGGGATACAGAGTGCTGATGGAGAGATACAATGTGGAATGGAGGAATACAGGGTGTAGATGGAGGGATACAGGGTGCGGATGGAGAGATACAGGGTGTGGATGGAGGGAATCTGGGTTGGGATGGAAGATTACAGGGTGCGGATGGAGAGATACAGGGTGTGGATGGAGGGATACTGGATGCGGATGGAGGGATAAAGGGTGTGGATGGAGTGATACAGGGTGCGGCTGGAGGAATTCCGGTTGCGGATGGAGAGATACAGGGGGTGGATGGAGAGATACAGGGTGCGGATGGAGGGATACAGGTTGCGGATGGGAAGATACACGGTGCGGATGGAGAGATACAGAGTGCGGATGGAGAGATAAAGCGTGTGGATGGAGGGACACACGGTGCGGATGGAGTGAATCTGGGTGCGTATGGAGGGATACAGTGTGTGGGTGGAGAGATACAGGGTCTGGATGGGGGACACTGGGTGCGGAATGAGGGATGCAGGGTGCGGATGGAGGGATACTGGATGAGGATGGAGGGATAAAGGGTGCGGATGGAGAGATACAGGATGCGGATGGAGGGATAAAGGGTGTGGATGGAGTGATACAGAGTGCGGATGGAGAGATACAATGTGGAATGGAGGGATGCAGGGTGTGGATGGAGGGATACAAGGTGCGGATGGAGGGATTCCGGTTGCAGATGGAGAGATATAGGGTGTGGATGGAGGGATACAGGGTGCGGATGGAGAGATACAATGTGGAATGGAGGAATGCAGGGTGTGGATGGAGGGATACAAGGTGCGGATGGAGAGATACAGGGTGTGGATGGAGGAAATCTGGGTGTGGATGGAGGGATACAGGGTGCGGATGTAGAGATACAGGGAGTGGATGGAGGGATACAGGGTACGGGTGGAGGGATACAGGGTGCGGGTGGAGGGATACAGGGTGCGGATGGAGAGATACAGGGTGTGGATGGAGAGATACAGGGTGCGGGTAGAGAGATCTAGGGTGTGGATGGAGAGATACAGTGTGTGGATTGAGAGATACAGGGTGTGAATGGAGAGATAGAGGGTGCGGATGGAGAGATACAGGGTGCTGATGAAGAGATACAGGGTGGGGATGGCGGGAATCAGGGTGCGGATGGAGAGATACCGGGTGTGGATGGAGAGATACAGGGTGTGGATGGAGGGATACAGGGTGCGGATGGAGCGATACAAGGTGTGGATGGAGGGATATAGGGTGCGGATGGAGGGACACAGGGTGCGGGTGGAGGTAATCAGGGTGTGGATGGAGGGATACAGGGTGCGGGTGTAGAGATACAGAGTGCGGATGGAGGGAATCAGGGTGCGGTTGAATGGATACAGGGTGCGTATGGAGGGAATCAGGGTGGGCATGGAGGTATACAGGGTGCGGATGGAGGGGTACAAGATGCGGGTGGAGGGATACAGTGTGCGGATGACGGGAATCAGGGTGCGGATGGAGGGATACAGGCTACGGATGGAGGGATACAGTGTGCGGGTGGAGGGAATCAGGGTGTGGGTGGAGGGAATCAGGGTGTGGATGGAGGGATACAGGGTGTGGAAGGAGGGATAAAGGTTGTGGTTGGAGGGATACAGGGTGCGGATGGAGGGAATAAGGGTGCGAATGGAGGGATACAGGGTGCGGATGGAGGGATACAGGGTGCGGATGGAGGGATACAGGGTGCGGAAGGAGGGATAAAGGTTGTGGTTGGAGGGATACAGGGTGCGGATGGTGGAATACAGGGTACGGATGGAGGGATACAGAGTGCGGATGGAGAGACACAGGGTGTGGATGGAGGGATACAGGGTGCGGATGGGGGGGATACAGGGTGCGGATGGAGGTAATCAGGGTGCGGATGGACGGAATCACGGTGCGGATGAAGAGATACAAGGTGTGGATGGAGGGAATCAGCGTGCGGATGGAGGGATACAGGGTACGGATGGAGGGATCCAGAGTGCGGATGGAGAGACACAGGGTGTGGATGGAGGGATACAGGGTGCGGATGGGTGGGATACAGGGTGCGGATGGAGGTAATCAGGGTGCGGATGGACGGAATCACGGTGCGGATGAAGAGATACAAGGTGTGGATGGAGGGAATCAGCGTGCGGATGGAGGGATACAGGGTGCGGATGGAGGGAATCAGGGTGCGGATGAAGAGATACAAGGTGTGGATGGAGGGACTCAAGGTGCGGACGGAGAGATACAGGGTGCGAATGGAGGGATACAGGGTGTGGATGGAGGGACTCAGGGTGCGGATGGGGGGATACAGGGTGCGGATGGAGGGATACAGGGTGCGGATGGAGGGAATCAGGGTACGGGTGGAGGGATACAGGGTGCGGATGGAGGTATACAGGGTGCGGATGGGGGGATACAGGGTACGGGTGGAGGGATACAGGGTGCGGATGGAGGTATACAGGGTGCGGAGGGAGGGAATCAGGGTGCGGATGAAGAGATACAAGGTGTGGATGGAGGGAATCAGCGTGCGGATGGAGGGATACAGGGTGCGGATGGAGGGATACAGGGTGCGGATGAAGAGATACAAGGTGTGGATGGAGGGACTCAGGGTGCGGATGGGGGGAATAAGGGTGCGGATGGAGGGATACAGGGTGCGGATGGAGGGATACAGGGTGCGGATGGAGGAATAGAGGGTGCGGCTGGAGGGATACAGGGTGTGGATGGGGGGATACAGGGTGCGGATGGGGGGATACAGGGTGCGGATGGAGACATACAGGGTGTGGGTGGAGGGATACAGGGAGTGGATGGAGGGAATCAGGGTGCGGATGGACGGATACAGCGTGTGGTTGGAGAGATACTGGGTCTGGATGGGGGATACTGGGTGCGGATGGAGGGATACAGGGTGCGGATGGAGGGATACAGGATGCGGATGGAGGGATAAAGGGTGTGGATGGAGTGATACAGGGGGCGGATGGAGGGATTCCGGTTGCGGATGGAGAGATATAGGGTGTGGATGGAGGGATACAGAGTGCTGATGGAGAGATACAATGTGGAATGGAGGAATACAGGGTGTAGATGGAGGGATACAGGGTGCGGATGGAGAGATACAGGGTGTGGATGGAGGGAATCTGGGTTGGGATGGAAGATTACAGGGTGCGGATGGAGAGATACAGGGTGTGGATGGAGGGATACTGGATGCGGATGGAGGGATAAAGGGTGTGGATGGAGTGATACAGGGTGCGGCTGGAGGGATTCCGGTTGCGGATGGAGAGATACAGGGGGTGGATGGAGAGATACAGGGTGCGGATGGAGGGATACAGGTTGCGGATGGGAAGATACACGGTGCGGATGGAGAGATACAGAGTGCGGATGGAGAGATAAAGCGTGTGGATGGAGGGACACACGGTGCGGATGGAGTGAATCTGGGTGCGTATGGAGGGATACAGTGTGTGGGTGGAGAGATACAGGGTCTGGATGGGGGACACTGGGTGCGGAATGAGGGATGCAGGGTGCGGATGGAGGGATACTGGATGAGGATGGAGGGATAAAGGGTGCGGATGGAGAGATACAGGATGCGGATGGAGGGATAAAGGGTGTGGATGGAGTGATACAGAGTGCGGATGGAGAGATACAATGTGGAATGGAGGGATGCAGGGTGTGGATGGAGGGATACAAGGTGCGGATGGAGGGATTCCGGTTGCAGATGGAGAGATATAGGGTGTGGATGGAGGGATACAGGGTGCGGATGGAGAGATACAATGTGGAATGGAGGAATGCAGGGTGTGGATGGAGGGATACAAGGTGCGGATGGAGAGATACAGGGTGTGGATGGAGGAAATCTGGGTGTGGATGGAGGGATACAGGGTGCGGATGTAGAGATACAGGGTGTGGATGGAGGGATACAGGGTACGGGTGGAGGGATACAGGGTGCGGGTGGAGGGATACAGGGTGCGGATGGAGAGATACAGGGTGTGGATGGAGAGATACAGGGTGCGGGTAGAGAGATCTAGGGTGTGGATGGAGAGATACAGTGTGTGGATTGAGAGATACAGGATGTGAATGGAGAGATAGAGGGTGCGGATGGAGAGATACAGGGTGCTGATGAAGAGATACAGGGTGGGGATGGCGGGAATCAGGGTGCGGATGGAGAGATACCGGGTGTGGATGGAGAGATACAGGGTGTGGATGGAGGGATACAGGGTGCGGATGGAGCGATACAAGGTGTGGATGGAGGGATATAGGGTGCGGATGGAGGGACACAGGGTGCGGGTGGAGGTAATCAGGGTGTGGATGGAGGGATACAGGGTGCGGGTGTAGAGATACAGAGTGCGGATGGAGGGAATCAGGGTGCGGTTGAATGGATACAGGGTGCGTATGGAGGGAATCAGGGTGGGCATGGAGGTATACAGGGTGCGGATGGAGGGGTACAAGATGCGGGTGGAGGGATACAGTGTGCGGATGACGGGAATCAGGGTGCGGATGGAGGGATACAGGCTGCGGATGGAGGGATACAGTGTGCGGGTGGAGGGAATCAGGGTGTGGGTGGAGGGAATCAGGGTGTGGATGGAGGGATACAGGGTGTGGAAGGAGGGATAAAGGTTGTGGTTGGAGGGATACAGGGTGCGGATGGAGGGAATAAGGGTGCGAATGGAGGGATACAGGGTGCGGATGGAGGGATACAGGGTGCGGATGGAGGGATACAGGGTGCGGAAGGAGGGATAAAGGTTGTGGTTGGAGGGATACAGGGTGCGGATGGTGGAATACAGGGTACGGATGGAGGGATACAGAGTGCGGATGGAGAGACACAGGGTGTGGATGGAGGGATACAGGGTGCGGATGGGGGGGATACAGGGTGCGGATGGAGGTAATCAGGGTGCGGATGGACGGAATCACGGTGCGGATGAAGAGATACAAGGTGTGGATGGAGGGAATCAGCGTGCGGATGGAGGGATACAGGGTGCGGATGGAGGGAATCAGGGTGCGGATGAAGAGATACAAGGTGTGGATGGAGCGACTCAAGGAGCGGACGGAGAGATACAGGGTGCGAATGGAGGGATACAGGGTGTGGATGGAGGGAATCAGGGTACGGGTGGAGGGATACAGGGTGCGGATGGAGGTATACAGGGTGCGGATGGGGGGATACAGGGTGCGGATGGAGGGAATCAGGGAGTGGAAGGAAGGTTAAAGGGTGCAGATGGAGGGTTACAGGATGTGAATGGAGGGATACAGTGTGCGGATGGAGTGATATAGAGTGCGGATTGAGAGATACAGGGTGTGGGTGGAGGGAAACAGGCTGCGGATGGGTGGATACAGGGTGCGGATAGAGAGATACATGGTGTGGATTCAGTGATACTGGGTGTGGTTGGAGGGATACAGGCTGCGGACGGGTGGATACAGGGTGCTGATAGAGAGATACAGGGTGTGGATGCAGTGATACTGGGTGTGGATGGAGGGATACAGTGTGTGGATTGAGGGATACAGTGTGTGGATGGAGGGATACAGTGTGTGGATGGAGGGATACAGGGTGCGGATGGAGGGATACAGGGTGTGGATGGAGGGATACAGTGTGCGGCTGGAGGGAATTAGAGTGCGGATGGAGAGATACAGGGTGCGGATACCATGATACAATGTGCGGATGGAGTGATACAGGGTGCGGATGGAGAGATACAGTATGCGGATGGAGGGATACCGGGTGCGGATGGAGGGATACAGAGTGCGGATGGAAGGACACAGGGTGGGAATGGAGCGATAGATGTGCAGGTGGAGAGATACAGGGTGCGGATGGAGGGATACAGGGTGCGGATGGAGAGATACAGTGTGCGGATGGGGGATACAGGGTGCGGATGGAGGGATACAGGGTGCGGATGGGGGATACAGTGTGCGGATGGAGGGATACAGGGTGCGGATGGAGGGATACAGGGTGCGGATGGAGGGATAAAGTGTGTGGATGGAGGGGTAAAGGGTGCGGATGGAGAGACACAGTGTGCGGATAGGGGATACAGGGTGCGGATGGAGGGATACAGGGTGTGGATGGAGGGATACAGGGTGCGGATGGAGGGATAAAGGGTGTGGATGGAGAGATACAGGGTGCGGATGGGGGATACAGGGTGCGGTTGGAGGGATACAGGGTGCGGATGGGGGATACAGGGTGCGGATGGAGGGATACAGGGCGCAGATGGAGGGATAAAGGGAGTGGATGGAGGGATACAGGGAGCGGATGGCATGATATCGGTTGCGGATGGAGAGATACAGGGCGTGGATGAAGGGATAGAGGGTGCGGATGGAGAGATACAGGGTGCGGATGGGGGATACAGGGTGCGGATGGAGAGATACAGGGTGCGGATGGAGGGATTCAGGGTGCGGATGGAGGGATAAAGGGTGTGGATGGAGGGATGCAGGGAGCGGATGGCATGATATCGGTTGCGGATGGAGAGATACAGGGTGTGGATGAAGGCATACATGCTGCGGATGGCGAGATACTGGGTGGTATGGAGGGATACAGGGTGCGGTTGGAGGGATACAGTATGTGGATGGAGGGATACAGGGTGTGGATGGAGGGATACATGGTGCGGATGGAGGGATACAGCGTGTGGATGAAGGGAAGCATGGTGTGGATGGAGGGATACAGGGTGAGGATGGAGGGATACAGGGTGCGGATGGGGGGCTACAGGGTGTGGATGGAGGGATACAGAGTGCGGATGGAGGGAAACTGCTTGTGGATGGAGAGATACAGGGTGTGGATGGAGGGTATCAGCGTGTGGATGGAGGGATACAGGGTGCGAATGGAGGGAATCAGGGTGCGGGTGGAGAGATACAGGGTGCGGATGGAGAGATACTGGGTGCGGATCGAGAGATACAGGATGTGGATGGAGAGATACAGGGAGTGGAAGGAGGGTTAAAGGGTGCGGATGGAGGGTTACAGGATGTGAATGGAGGGATACAGTGTGCGGATGGAGTGATATAGGTTGCGGATGGAGGGAATCAGAGTGCGGATGGAGAGATACAGGGTGCGGATAGCATGATACAATGTGCGGATGGAGTGATACAGGGTGCGGATGGAGAGATACAGTGTGTGGATGGAGGGATACAGGGTGCGGATGGAGGGATACAGGGTGCGGATGGAAGGACACAGGGTGGGAATGGAGCGATAGATGTGCAGGTGGAGAGATACAGGGTGCGGATGGAGGGATACAGGGTGTGGATGGAGGGATACAGGGTGCGGATGGAGAGATACAGGGTGCGGATGGGGGATACAGGGTGCGGATGGAGGGATACAGGGTGCGGATGGAGGGATACAGGGTGCGAATGGAAGGACACAGGGTGTGGATGGAGAGAGACAGGGTGCGGATGAGGGATACAGGGTGCGGATGGAGGGATACAGGGAGCGAATGGAGGGATACAGGGTGCGGATGGAGGGATACAGGGTGCAGATGGGGGATACAGGGTGCGGATGGAGGGATTCAGGGTGCGGATGGAGGGATACAGGGTGCGGATCGAGGGATAAAGTGTGTGGATGGAGGGGTAAACGGTGCGGATGGAGAGATACAGTGTGCGGATAGGCGATACAGGGTGCGGATGGAGGGATACAGTGTGCGGATGGAGGGATACAGGCTGCGGATGGAGGGATAAAGGGTGTGGATGGAGAGATACAGGGTGCGGATGGGGGATACAGGGTGCGGATGGAGGGATACAGGGTGTGGATGGGAGATACAGGGTGTGGATGGAGGGATACAGGGTGCGGATGGAGGGATAAAGGGAGTGGATGGAGGGATACAGGGAGCGGATGGCATGATATCGGTTGCGGAAGGAGAGATACAGGGTGTGGATGAAGCGATACAGGGTGCGGATGGAGAGATACAGGGTGCGGATGGGGGATACAGGGTGCGGATGGAGGGAATCAGGGTGTGGATGGAGGGATACAGGGTGAGGATGGAGGGATACAGGGTGCGGATGGGGGGGATACAGGGTGTGGATGGAGGGGTACAGAGTGCGGATGGAGGGAAACTGGTTGTGGATGGAGAGATAAAGGGTGTGGATGGAGGGAATCAGCGTGTGGATGGAGGGATACAGGGTGCGGATGGAGGGAATCAGGGTGCGGGTGGAGAGATACAGGGTGCGGATGGAGAGATACTGCGTGCGGATGGAGAGATACAGGATGTGGATGGAGAGATACAGGGAGTGGAAGGAAGGTTAAAGGGTGCAGATGGAGGGTTACAGGATGTGAATGGAGGGATACAGTGTGCGGATGGAGTGATATATGGTGCCGATTGAGAGATAAAGGGTGTGGGTGGAGGGAAACAGGCTGCGGATGGGTGGATACAGGGTGCGGATAGAGAGATACATGGTGTGGATTCAGTGATACTGGGTGTGGTTGGAGGGATACAGGCTGCGGACGGGTGGATACAGGGTGCTGATAGAGAGATACAGGGTGTGGATGCAGTGATACTGGGTGTGGATGGAGGGATACAGCGTGTGGATTGAGGGATACAGTGTGTGGATGGAGGGATACAGTGTGTGGATGGAGGGATACAGGGTGCGGATGGAGGGATACAGGGTGTGGATGGAGGGATACAGTGTGCGGCTGGAGGGAATCAGAGTGCGGATGGAGAGATACAGGGTGCGGATACCATGATACAATGTGCGGATGGAGTGATACAGGGTGCGGATGGAGAGATACAATGTGCGGATGGAGAGATACAGGGTGTGGATGAAGGGATAGAGGGTGCGGATGGAGAGATACAGGGTGCGGATGGGGAATACAGCGTGCGGATGGAGAGATACAGCGTGGGATGGAGGGATACAGGGTGAGGATGGAGGGATACAGTGTGCGGATGGAAAAAATCAGAGTGCGGATGGAGAGATACAGGGTGCGGATAGCATGATACAATGTGCGGATGGAGTGATACAGCGTGCGGATGGAGAGATACAGTGGGCGGATTGAGGGATACAGGGTGCGGATGGAGGGATACAGGGTGCGGATGGAAGGACACAGGGTGTGAATGGAGCGATAGATGTGCAGGTGGAGGGATACAGGGTGCGGATGGAGGGATACAGGGTGCGGATGGAGGGATACAGGGTGCGGATGGAGAGATACAGTGTGCGGATGGGGGATACAGGGTGCGGATGGAGGGATACAGGGTGCGGATCGAGGGATACAGGGTGCGGATGGAAGGACACAGGCTGTGGATGGAGAGAGACAGGGTGCGGATGGGGGATACAGGGTGCGGATGGAGGGATACAGGGAGCGGATGGAGGGATACAGGGTGCGGATGGAGGGATACAGTGTGCAGATGGGGATACAGGGTGCGGATGGAGGGATTCAGGGTGCGGATGGGGGATACGGGGTGCGGATGGAGGGATACAGGGTGCGGATGGAGGGATACAGGGTGCGGATCGAGGGATAAAGTGTGTGGATGGAGGGGTAAAGGGTGCGGATGGAGAGATACAGTGTGCGGATAGGGGATACAGGGTGCGGATGGAGAGATACAGTGTGCGGATGGAGGGATACAGGGTGCGGATGGAGGGATAAAGTGTGTGAATGGAGAGATACAGGGTGCGGATGGGGGATACAGGGTGCGGATGGAGGGATACAGGGTGTGGATGGGGGATACAGGGTGCGGATGGAGGGATACAGGGTGCGGATGGAGGGATAAAGGGAGTGGATGGAGGGATACAGGGAGCGGATGGCATGATATCGGTTGCGGATGGAGAGATACAGGGCGTGGATGAAGGGATACAGGGTGCGGATGGAGAGATACAGGGTGCGGATGGGGGATACAGGGTGCGGATGGAGGGAAGCAGGGTGTGGATGGAGGGATACAGGGTGAGGATGGAGGGATACAGGGTGCGGATGGAGGGAAGCAGGGTGTGGATGGAGGGATACAGGGTGAGGATGGAGGGATACAGGGTGCGGATGGGGGGGATACAGGGTGTGGATGGAGGGGTACAGAGTGCGGATGGAGGGAAACTGGTTGTGGATGGAGAGATACAGGGTGTGGATGGAGGGAATCAGCGTGTGGATGGAGGGATACATGGTGCGGATGGAGGGAATCAGGGTGCGGGTGGAGAGATACAGGGTGCGGATGGAGAGATACTGCGTGCGGATGGCGAGATACAGGATGTGGATGGAGAGATACAGGGAGTGGAAGGAAGGTTAAAGGGTACGGATGGAGGGTTACAGGATATGAATGGAGGGATACAGTGTGCGGATGGAGTGATATAGGGTGCGGATTGAGAGATACAGGGTGTGGGTGGAGGGAAACAGGCTGCGGATGGGTGGATACAGGGTGCGGATAGAGAGATACATGGTGTGGATTCAGTGATACTGGGTGTGGGTGGAGGGATACAGGCTGCGGATGGGTGGATACAGGGTGCTGATAGAGAGATACAGGGTGTGGATGCAGTGATACTGGGTGTGGATGGAGGGATACAGTGTGTGGTTTGAGGGATAAAGTGTGTGGATGGAGGGATACAGGTTGTGGATGGAGGGATACAGGGTGCGGATGGAGGGATACAGGGTGTGGATGGAGGGATACAGTGTGCGGCTGGAGGGAATCAGAGTGCGGATGGAGAGATACAGGGTGCGGATACCATGATACAATGTGCGGATGGAGTGATACAGGGTGCGGATGGAGAGATACAGTGTGCGGATGGAGGGATACCGGGTGCGGATGGAGGGATACAGAGTGCGGATGGAAGGACACAGGGTGGGAATGGAGCGATAGATGTGCAGGTTGTCCCCCTCTCGAACAGATATACCCCTTTGGATACTGTCGGGGGGGATGGCCTATCAGGGGAAAACAGCAGCAGCCAGAGCAGTGGCACCACGGCTGGCTCTGATGTTCAGAAGGGAGGGTCAAAGCGCAGAAGAGTAATAGTTATAGGGGACTCTATAGTCAGGGGCACAGATAGGCGCTTCTGTGGACGTGAAAGAGACTCCAGGATGGTATGTTGCCTCCCTGGTGCCAGGGTCCAGGATGTCTCCGAACGGGTAGAGGGAATCCTGAAGGGGGAGGGCAAACAGGCAGAGGTCGTTGTACATATTGGTACTAACGACATAGGCAGGAAGGGGCATGAGGTCCTGCAGCAGGAGTTCAGGGAGCTAGGCAGAAAGTTAAAAGACAGGACCTCGAGGGTTGTAATCTCGGGATTACTCCCTGTGCCACGTGCCAGTGAGGCTAGAAATAGGAAGATAGAGCAGACAAACACGTGGCTAAACAGCTGGTGTAGGAGGGAGGGTTTCTGTTATCTGGACCACTGGGAGCTCTTCCGGGGCAGGTGTGACCTGTATAAGATGGACGGGTTGCATCTAAACCGGAGAGGCATAAATATCCTGGCCGCGAGGTTTGCTAGTGTCACACGGGAGGGTTTAAACTAGTATGGCAGGGGGGTGGGCACGGGAGCAATAGGTCAGAAGGTGAGAGCATTGAGGGAGAACTAGGGAATAGGGACAGTGTGGCTCTGAGGCAGCGCAGACGGGGAGAAGTTGCTGAACACAGCGGGTCTGGTGGCCTGAAGTGCATATGTTTTAATGCAAGGAGCATTACGGGTAAGGCAGATGAACTTAGAGCTTGGATTACTACTTGGAACTATGATGTTGTTGCCATTACAGAGACCTGGTTGAGGGAAGGGCAGGATTGGCAGCTAAACGTTCCAGGATTTAGATGTTTCAGGCGGGATAGAGGGGGATGTAAAAGGGGAGGCGGAGTTGCGCTACTTGTTCAGGAGAGTATCACAGCTATACAGCGAGAGGACACCTCAGAGGGCAGTGAGGCTATATGGGTAGAGATCAGGAATAAGAAGGGTGCAGTCACAATGTTGGGGGTATACTACAGGCCTCCCAACAGCCAGCGGGAGATAGAGGAGCAGATAGGTAGACAGATTTTGGAAAAGAGTAAAAACAACAGGGTTGTGGTGATGGGAGACTTCAACTTCCCCAATATTGACTGGGACTCACTTAGTGCCAGGGGCTTAGACGGGGCAGAGTTTGTAAGGAGCATCCAGGAGGGCTTCTTAAAACAATATGTAAACAGTCCAACTAGGGAAGGGGCGGTACTGGACCTGGTATTGGGGAATGAGCCCGGCCAGGTGGTAGATGTTTCAGTAGGGGAGCATTTCGGTAACAGTGACCACAATTCAGTAAGTTTTAAACTACTGGTGGACAAGGATAAGAGTGGTCCGAGGATGAATGTGCTAAATTGGGGGAAGGCTAATTATAACAATATTAGGCGGGAACTGAAGAACATAGATTGGGGGCGGATGTTTGAGGGCAAATCAACATCTGACATGTGGGAGGCTTTCAAGTGTCAGTTGAAAGGAATACAGGACAGGCATGTTCCTGTGAGGAAGAAAGATAAATACGGCAATTTTCGGGAACCTTGGATGACGAGTGATATTGTAGGCCTCGTCAAAAAGAAAAAGGAGGCATTTGTCAGGGCTAAAAGGCTGGGAACAGACGAAGCCTGTGTGGCATATAAGGAAAGTAGGAAGGAACTTAAGCAAGGAGTCAGGAGGGCTAGAAGGGGTCATGAAAAGGCATTGGCAAATAGGGTTAAGGAAAATCCCAAGGCTTTTTACACTTACATAAAAAGTAAGAGGGTAGCCAGGGAAAGGGTTGGCCCACTGAAGGATAGGCAAGGGAATCTATGTGTGGAGCCAGAGGAAATGGGCGAGGTACTAAATGAATACTTTGCATCAGTATTCACCAAAGAGAAGGAATTGGTAGATGTTGAGTCTGGAGAAGGGGGTGTAGATAGCCTGGGTCACATTGTGATCCAAAAAGACGAGGTGTTGGGTGTCTTAAAAAATATTAAGGTAGATAAGTCCCCAGGGCCGGATGGGATCTACCCCAGAATACTGAAGGAGGCTGGAGAGGAAATTGCTGAGGCCTTGACAGAAATCTTTGGATCCTCGCTGTCTTCAGGGGATGTCCCGGAGGACTGGAGAATAGCCAATGTTGTTCCTCTGTTTAAGAAGGGTGGCAGGGATAATCCCGGGAACTACAGGCCGGTGAGCCTTACTTCAGTGGTAGGGAAATTACTGGAGAGAATTCTTCGAGACAGGATCTACTCCCATTTGGAAGCAAATGGACGTATTAGTGAGAGGCAGCACGGTTTTGTGAAGGGGAGGTCGTGTCTCACTAACTTGATAGAGTTTTTCGAGGAGGTCACTAAGATGATTGATGCAGGTAGGGCAGTAGATGTTGTCTATATGGACTTCAGTAAGGCCTTTGACAAGGTCCCTCATGGTAGACTGGTACAAAAGGTGAAGTCACACGGGATCAGGGGTGAACTGGCAAGGTGGATACAGAACTGGCTAGGCCATAGAAGGCAGAGGGTAGCAATGGAGGGATGCTTTTCTAATTGGAGGGCTGTGACCAGTGGTGTTCCACAGGGATCAGTGCTGGGACCTTTGCTCTTTGTAGTATATATAAATGATTTGGAGGAAAATGTAACTGGTCTGATTAGTAAGTTTGCAGACGACACAAAGGTTGGTGGAATTGCGGATAGCGATGAGGACTGTCTGAGGATACAGCAGGATTTAGATTGTCTGGAGACTTGGGCGGAGAGATGGCAGATGGAGTTTAACCTGGACAAATGTGAGGTAATGCATTTTGGAAGGGCTAATGCAGGTAGGGAATATACAGTGAATGGTAGAACCCTCAAGAGTATTGAAAGTCAAAGAGATCTAGGAGTACAGGTCCACAGATCACTGAAAGGGGCTACACAGGTGGAGAAGGTAGTCAAGAAGGCATACGGCATGCTTGCCTTCATTGGCCGGGGCATTGAGTATAAGAATTGGCAAGTCATGTTGCAGCTGTATAGAACCTTAGTTAGGCCACACTTGGAGTATAGTGTTCAATTCTGGTCGCCACACTACCAGAAGGATGTGGAGGCTTTAGAGAGGGTGCAGAAGAGATTTACCAGAATGTTGCCTGGTATGGAGGGCATAAGCTATGAGGAGCGATTGAATAAACTCGGTTTGTTCTCACTGGAACGAAGGAGGTTGAGGGGCGACCTGATAGAGGTATACAAAATTATGAGGGGCATAGACAGAGTGGATAGTCAGAGGCTTTTCCCCAGGGTAGAGGGGTCAATTACTAGGGGGCATAGGTTTAAGGTGAGAGGGGCAAAGTTTAGAGTAGATGTACGAGGCAAGTTTTTTACGCAGAGGGTAGTGGGTGCCTGGAACTCACTACCGGAGGAGGTAGTGGAGGCAGGGACGATAGGGACATTTAAGGGGCATCTTGACAAATATATGAATAGGATGGGAATAGAAGGATACGGACCCAGGAAGTGTAGAAGATTGTAGTTTAGTCGGGCAGTATGGTCGGCACGGGCTTGGAGGGCCGAAGGGCCTGTTCCTGTGCTGTACATTTCTTTGTTCTTTGTTTTGTTCTTAGGTGGAGAGATACAGGGTGCGGATGGAGGGATACAGGGTGCGGATGGAGAGATACAGTGTGCGGATGGGGGATACAGGGTGCGGATGGAGGGATACAGGGTGCGGATGAAGGGATACAGGGTGAGGATGGAAGGACACAGGGTGTGGATGGAGAGAGACCGGGTGCAGATGGGGGATACAGGGTGCGGATGGAGGGATACAGGGTGCGGATGGAGGGATACAGGGAGCGGATGGAGGGATACAGGGTGCGGATGGAGGGATACAGGGTGCGGATGGGGGATACAGGGTACGGATGGAGGGATACAGGGTGCGGATGGAGGGATACAGGGTGCGGATGGAGGGATAAAGTGTGTGGATGCAGGGGTAAAGGGTGCGGATGGAGACATACAGTGTGCGGATCGGGGATACAGGGTGCGGATGGAGGGATACAGGGTGCGGATGGAGGGATACAGGGTGCGGATGGAGGGTTAAAGTGTGTGGATGGAGAGATACAGGGTGCGGATGGGGGATACAGGGTGCGGTTGGAGGGATACAGGGTGCGGATGGGGGATACAGGGTGCGGATGGAGGGATACAGGGTGCGGATGGAGGGATAAAGGGAGTGGATGGAGGGATACAGGGAGCGGATGGCATGATATCGGTTGCGGATGGTGAGATACAGGGTGTGGATGAAGGGATAGAGGGTGCGGATGGAGAGATACAGGGTGCGGATGGGGGATACAGGGTGCGGATGGAGAGATACAGGGTGCGGATGGAGGGATTCAGGGTGCGGATGGAGGGATAAAGGGTGTGGATGGAGGGATGCAGGGAGCGGATGGCATGATATCGGTTGCGGATGGAGAGATACAGGGTGCGGATGAAGGCATACATGCTGCGGATGGCGAGATACTGGGTGGGATGGAGGGATACAGGGTGCGGATACCATGATACAATGTGCGGATGGAGTGATACAGGGTGCGGATGGAGAGATACAATGTGCGGATGGAGGGATACAGGGTGCGGATGGAGGGATACAGAGTGCGGATGGAAGGACACAGGGTGGGAATGGAGCGATAGATGTGCAGGTGGAGAGATACAGGGTGCGGATGGAGGGATACAGGGTGCGGATGGAGAGATACAGTGTGCGGATGGAGGGATACAGGGTGCGGATGGAGGGACACAGGGTGAGGATGGAAGGACACGGTGTGGATGGAGAGAGACCGGGTGCAGATGGGGGATACAGGGTGCGGATGGAGGGATACAGGGTGCGGATGTAGGGATACAGGGAGCGGATGGAGGGATACAGGGTGCAGATGGGGGATACAGGGTGCGGATGGAGGGATACAGGGTGCGGATGGGGGATACAGGGTGCGGATGGAGGGATACAGGGTGCGGATGGAGGGATACAGGGTGCGGATGGAGGGATAAAGTGTGTGGATGGAGGGCTAAAGGGTGCGGATGGAGAGATACAGTGTGCGGATAGGGGATACAGGGTGCGGATGGAGGGATACAGGGTGCGGATGGAGGGATACAGGGTGCGGATGGAGGGATAAAGGGTGTGGATGGAGAGATACAGGGTGCGGATGGGGGATACAGGGTGCTGATGGAGGGATACAGGGTGCGGATGGGGGATACAGGGTGCGGATGGAGGGATACAGGGTGCGGATGGAGGGATAAAGGGAGTGGATGGAGGGATACAGGGAGCGGATGGCATGATATCGGTTGCGGATGGAGAGATACAGCGTGTGGATGAAGGGATAGAGGGTGCGGATGGAGAGATACAGGGTGCGGATGGGGGATACAGGGTGCGGATGGAGAGATACAGCGTGGGATGGAGGGATACAGGGTGAGGATGGAGGGATACAGTGTGCGGATGGAAAAAATCAGAGTGCGGATGGAGAGATACAGGGTGCGGATAGCATGATACAATGTGCGGATGGAGTGATACAGCGTGCGGATGGAGAGATACAGTGTGCGGATTGAGGGATACAGGGTGCGGATGGAGGGATACAGGGTGCGGATGGAAGGACACAGGGTGTGAATGGAGCGATAGATGTGCAGGTGGAGGGATACAGGGTGCGGATGGAGGGATACAGGGTGCGGATGGAGGGATACAGGGTGCGGATGGAGAGATACAGGGTGCGGATGGGGGATACAGGGTGCGGATGGAGGGATACAGGGTGCGGATGGAGGGATACAGGGTACGGATGGAAGGACACAGGCTGTGGATGGAGAGAGACAGGGTGCGGATGGGGGATACAGGGTGCGGATGGAGGGATACAGGGAGCGGATGGAGGGATACAGGGTGCGGATGGAGGGATACAGGATGCAGATGGGGATACAGGGTGCGGATGGAGGGATTCAGGGTGCGGATGGGGGATACGGGGTGCGGATGGAGGGATACAGGGTGCGGATGGAGGGATACAGGGTGCGGATCGAGGGATAAAGTGTGTGGATGGAGGGGTAAAGGGTGCGGATGGAGAGATACAGTGTGCGGATAGGGGATACAGGGTGCGGATGGAGAGATACAGTGTGCGGATGGAGGGATACAGGGTGCGGATGGAGGGATAAAGTGTATGGATGGAGAGATACAGGGTGCGGATGGGGGATACAGGGTGCGGATGGAGGGATACAGGGTGTGGATGGGGGATACAGGGTGCGGATGGAGGGATGCAGGGTGCGGATGGAGGGATAAAGGGAGTGGATGGAGGGATACAGGGAGCGGATGGCATGATATCGGTTGCGGATGGAGAGATACAGGGTGTGGATGAAGGGATACAGGGTGCGGATGGAGAGATACAGGGTGCGGATGGGGGATACAGGGTGCGGATGGAGGGAAGCAGGGTGTGGATGGAGGGATACAGGGTGAGGATGGAGGGATACAGGGTGCGGATGGGGGGGATACAGGGTGTGGATGGAGGGGTACAGAGTGCGGATGGAGGGAAACTGGTTGTGGATGGAGAGATACAGGGTGTGGATGGAGGGAATCAGCGTGTGGATGGAGGGATACATGGTGCGGATGGAGGGAATCAGGGTGCGGGTGGAGAGATACAGGGTGCGGATGGAGAGATACTGCGTGCGGATGGCGAGATACAGGATGTGGATGGAGAGATACAGGGAGTGGAAGGAAGGTTAAAGGGTGCGGATGGAGGGTTACAGGATATGAATGGAGGGATACAGTGTGCGGATGGAGTGATATAGGGTGCGGATTGAGAGATACAGGGTGTGGGTGGAGGGAAACAGGGTGCGGTTGGGTGGATACAGGGTGCGGATAGAGAGATACATGGTGTGGATTCAGTGATACTGGGTGTGGGTGGAGGGATACAGGCTGCGGATGGGTGGATACAGGGTGCTGATAGAGAGATACAGGGTGTGGATGCAGTGATACTGGGTGTGGATGGAGGGATACAGTGTGTGGATTGAGGGATAAAGTGTGTGGATGGAGGGATACAGGTTGTGGATGGAGGGATACAGGGTGCGGATGGAGGGATACAGGGTGTGGATGGAGGGATACAGTGTGCGGCTGGAGGGAATCAGAGTGCGGATGGAGAGATACAGGGTGCGGATACCATGATACAATGTGCGGATGGAGTGATACAGGGTGCGGATGGAGAGATACAGTGTGCGGATGGAGGGATACCGGGTGCGGATGGAGGGATACAGAGTGCGGATGGAAGGACACAGGGTGGGAATGAAGCGATAGATGTGCAGGTGGAGAGATACAGTGTGTGGATGGAGGGATACAGGGTGCGGATGGAGAGATACAGTGTGCGGATGGGGGATACAGGGTGCGGATGGAGGGATACAGGGTGCGGATGAAGGGATACAGGGTGAGGATGGAAGGACACAGGGTGTGGATGGAGAGAGACCGGGTGCAGATGGGGGATACAGGGTGCGGATGGAGGGATACAGGGTGCGGATGGAGGGATACAGGGAGCGGATGGAGGGATACAGGGTGCGGATGGAGGGATACAGGGTGCGGATGGGGGATACAGGGTGCGGATGGAGGGATACAGGGTGCGGATGGAGGGATACAGGGTGCGGATGGAGGGATAAAGTGTGTGGATGCAGGGGTAAAGGGTGCGGATGGAGACATACAGTGTGCGGATCGGGGATACAGGGTGCGGATGGAGGGATACAGGGTGCGGATGGAGGGATACAGGGTGCGGATGGAGGGATAAAGTGTGTGGATGGAGAGATACAGGGTGCGGATGGGGGATACAGGGTGCGGTTGGAGGGATACAGGGTGCGGATGGGGGATACAGGGTGCGGATGGAGGGATACAGGGTGCGGATGGAGGGATAAAGGGAGTGGATGGAGGGATACAGGGAGCGGATGGCATGATATCGGTTGCGGATGGTGAGATACAGGGTGTGGATGAAGGGATAGAGGGTGCGGATGGAGCGATACAGGGTGTGGATGAAGGGAAGCATGGTGTGGATGGAGGGATACAGGGTGAGGATGGAGGGATACAGGGTGCGGATGGGCGGCTACAGGGTGTGGATGGAGGGATACAGAGTGCGGATGGAGGGAAACTGTTTGTGGATGGAGGGATACAGGGTGTGGATGGAGGGATTCAGGGTGCGGATGGAGGGATAAAGGGTGTGGATGGAGGGATGCAGGGAGCGGATGGCATGATATCGGTTGCGGATGGAGAGATACAGGGTGTGGATGAAGGCATACATGCTGCGGATGGCGAGATACTGGGTGGGATGGAGGGATACAGGGTGCGGATGGAGGGATACAGTGTGTGGATGGAGGGATACAGGGTGTGGATGGAGGGATACATGGTGCGGATGGAGCGATACAGGGTGTGGATGGAGGGAATCAGCGTGTGGATGGAGGGATACATGGTGCGGATGGAGGGAATCAGGGTGCGGGTGGAGAGATACAGGGTGCGGAAGGAAGGTTAAAGGGTGCGGATGGAGGGTTACAGGATATGAATGGAGGGATACAATGTGCGGATGGAGTGATATAGGGTGCGGATTGAGAGATACAGGGTGTGGGTGGAGGGAAACAGGGTGCGGTTGGGTCGATACAGGGTGCGGATAGAGAGATACATGGTGTGGATTCAGTGATACTGGGTGTGGGTGGAGGGATACAGGCTGCGGATGGGTGGATACAGGGTGCTGATAGAGAGATACAGGGTGTGGATGCAGTGATACTGGGTGTGGATGGAGGGATACAGTGTGTGGATTGAGGGATAAAGTGTGTGGATGGAGGGATACAGGTTGTGGATGGAGGGATACAGGGTGCGGATGGAGGGATACAGGGTGTGGATGGAGGGATACAGTGTGCGGCTGGAGGGAATCAGAGTGCGGATGGAGAGATACAGGGTGCGGATACCATGATACAATGTGCGGATGGAGTGATACAGGGTGCGGATGGAGAGATACAGTGTGCGGATGGAGGGATACCGGGTGCGGATGGAGGGATACAGAGTGCGGATGGAAGGACACAGGGTGGGAATGGAGCGATAGATGTGCAGGTGGAGAGATACAGGGTGTGGATGGAGGGATACAGGGTGCGGATGGAGAGATACAGTGTGCGGATGGGGGATACAGGGTGCGGATGGAGGGATACAGGGTGCGGATGAAGGGATACAGGGTGAGGATGGAAGGACACAGGGTGTGGATGGGGAGAGACCGGGTGCAGATGGGGGATACAGGGTGCGGATGGAGGGATACAGGGTGCGGATGGAGGGATACAGGGAGCGGATGGAGGGATACAGGGTGCGGATGGAGGGATACAGGGTGCGGATGGGGGATACAGGGTGCGGATGGAGGGATACAGGGTGCGGATGGAGGGATACAGGGTGCGGATGGAGGGATAAAGTGTGTGGATGCAGGGGTAAAGGGTGCGGATGGAGACATACAGTGTGCGGATCGGGGATACAGGGTGCGGATGGGGGATACAGGGTGCGGTTGGAGGGATACAGGGTGCGGATGGGGGATACAGGGTGCGGATGGAGGGATACAGGGTGCGGATGGAGGGATAAAGGGAGTGGATGGAGGGATACAGGGAGCGGATGGCATGATATCGGTTGCGGATGGTGAGATACAGGGTGTGGATGAAGGGATAGAGGGTGCGGATGGAGCGATACAGGGTGTGGATGAAGGGAAGCATGGTGTGGATGGAGGGATACAGGGTGAGGATGGAGGGATACAGGGTGCGGATGGGCGGCTACAGGGTGTGGATGGAGGGATACAGAGTGCGGATGGAGGGAAACTGTTTGTGGATGGAGGGATACAGGGTGTGGATGGAGGGATTCAGGGTGCGGATGGAGGGATAAAGGGTGTGGATGGAGGGATGCAGGGAGCGGATGGCATGATATCGGTTGCGGATGGAGAGATACAGGGTGTGGATGAAGGCATACATGCTGCGGATGGCGAGATACTGGGTGGGATGGAGGGATACAGGGTGTGGATGGAGGATATCAGCGTGTGGATGGAGGGATACAGGGTGCGAATGGAGGGAATCAGGGTGCTGGTGGAGAGATACAGGGTGCGGATGGAGAGATACTGGGTGCGGATGGAGAGATACAGGATGTGGATGGAGAGATACAGGGAGTGGAAGGAGGGTTAAAGGGTGCGGATGGAGGGTTACAGGATGTGAATGGAGGGATACAGTGTGCGGATGGAGTGATATAGGGTGCGGATGGAGGGAATCAGAGTGCGGATGGAGAGATACAGGGTGCGGATAGCATGGTACAAGGTGCGGATGGAGTGATACAGGGTGCGGATGGAGAGATACAGTGTGCGGATGGAGGGATACAGGGTGCGGATGGAGGGATACAGGGTGCGGATGGAAGGACACAGGGTGTGGATGGAGCGATAGATGTGCAGGTGGAGAGATACAGGGTGCGGATGGAGGGATACAGGGTGTGGATGGAGGGATACAGGGTGCGGATGGAGAGATACAGGGTGCGGATGGGGGATACAGGGTGCGGATGGAGGGATACAGGGTGCGGATGGAGGGATACAGGTTGCGGATGGAAGGACACAGGGTGTGGATGGAGAGAGACAGGGTGCGGATGGGGGATACAGGGTGCGGATGGAGGGATACAGGGAGCGGATGGAGGGATACAGGGTGCGGATGGAGGGATACAGGGTGCAGATGGGGGATACAGGGTGCGGATGGAGGGATTCAGGGTGCGGATGGGGGATACAGGGTGCGGATGGAGGGATACAGGGTGCGGATGGAGGGATACAGGGTGCGGATCGAGGGATAAAGTGTGTGGATGGAGGGGTAAAGGGTGCGGATGGAGAGATACAGTGTGCGGATAGGCGATACAGGGTGCGGATGGAGGGATACAGTGTGCGGATGGAGTGATACAGGCTGCGGATGGAGGGATAAAGGGTGTGGATGGAGAGATACAGGGTGCGGATGGGGGATACAGGGTGCGGATGGAGGGATACAGGGTGTGGATGGGGGATACAGGGTGCGGATGGAGGGATACAGGGTGCGGTGGAGGGATAAAGGGAGTGGATGGAGGGATACAGGGAGCGGATGGCATGATATCGGCTGCGGATGGAGAGATACAGGGTGTGGATGAAGGGATACAGGGTGCGGATGGAGAGATACAGGGTGCGGATGGGGGATACAGGGTGCGGATGAGGGAAGCAGGGTGTGGATGTAGGGATACAGGGTGAGGATGGAGGGATACAGGGTGCGGATGGGGGGGATACAGGGTGTGGATGGAGGGGTACAGAGTGCGGATGGAGGGAAACTGGTTGTGGATGGAGAGATACAGGGTGTGGATGGAGGGAATCAGCGTGTGGATGGAGGGATACAGGGTGCGGATGGAGGGAATCAGGGTGCGGGTGGAGAGATACAGGGTGCGGATGGAGAGATACTGCGTGCGGATGGAGAGATACAGGGTGCAGATACCATGATACAATGTGCGGATGGAGTGATACAGGGTGCCAATGGAGAGATACAGTATGTGGATGGAGGGATACCGGGTGCGGATGGAGGGATACAGAGTGCGGATGGAAGGACACAGGGTGGGAATGGAGCGATAGATGTGCAGGTGGAGAGATACAGGGTGCGGATGGAGGGATACAGGGTGCGGATGGAGAGATACAGTGTGCGGATGGGGGATACAGGGTGCGGATGGAGGGATACAGGCTGCGGATGGGGGATACAGGGTGCGGATGGAGGGATACAGGGTGCGGATGGAGGGATACAGGGTGCGGATGGAGGGATAAAGTGTGTGGATGGAGGGGTAAAGGGTGCGGATGGAGAGATACAGTGTGCGGATGGAGGGAATCAGGGTTCGGGTGGAGAGATACAGGGTGCGGATGGAGAGATACTGCGTGCGGATGGAGAGATACAGGATGTGGATGGAGAGATACAGG
The DNA here is from genome assembly GCF_047496885.1 of Scyliorhinus torazame. NCBI lineage: Eukaryota > Metazoa > Chordata > Chondrichthyes > Carcharhiniformes > Scyliorhinidae > Scyliorhinus > Scyliorhinus torazame. The sequence continues at coordinate 167,695,391 of NC_092714.1, read as the reverse complement.
GAGTGGAAGGAAGGTTAAAGGGTGCAGATGGAGGGTTACAGGATGTGAATGGAGGGATACAGTGTGAGGATGGAGTGATATAGGGTGCGGATTGAGAGATACAGGGTGTGGGTGGAGGGAAACAGGCTGCGGATGGGTGGATACAGGGGCGGATAGAGAGATACATGGTGTGGATTCAGTGATACTGGGTGTGGGTGGAGGGATACAGGCTGCGGATGGGTGGATACAGGGTGCTGATAGAGAGATACAGGGTGTGGATGCAGTGATACTGGGTGTGGATGGAGGGATTCAGTGTGTGGATTGAGGGATACAGTGTGTGGATGGAGGGATACAGTGTGTGGATGGAGGGATACAGGGTGCGGATGGAGGGATACAGGGTGTGGATGGAGGGATACAGTGTGCGGCTGGAGGGAATCAGAGTGCGGATGGAGAGATACAGGGTGCGGATACCATGATACAATGTGCGGATGGAGTGATACAGGGTGCGGATGGAGAGATACAGTGTGCGGATGGAGGGATACAGGGTGCGGATGGAGGGACACAGAGTGTGGATGGAAGGACACAGGGTGGGAATGGAACGATAGATGTGCAGGTGGAGAGATACAGGGTGCGGATGGAGGAATACAGGGCGCGGATGGAGAGATACAGTGTGCGGATGGGGGATACAGGGTGCGGATGGAGGGATACAGGGTGCGGATGGAGGGATACAGGGTGAGGATGGAAGGACACAGGGTGTGGATGGAGAGAGACCGGGTGCAGATGGGGGATACAGGGTGCGGATGGAGGGATACAGGGTGCGGATGGAGGGATACAGGGAGCGGATGGAGGGATACAGGGTGCGGCTGGAGGGAATCCGAGTGCGGATGGAGAGATACAGGGTGCGGATACCATGATACAATGTGCGGATGGAGTGATACAGGGTGCGGATGGAGAGATACAGTATGCGGATGGAGGGATACCGGGTGCGGATGGAGGGATACAGAGTGCGGATGGAAGGACACAGGGTGGGAATGGAGCGATAGATGTGCAGGTGGAGAGATACAGGGTGCGGATGGAGGGATACAGGGTGCGGATGGAGAGATACAGTGTGCGGATGGGGGATCCAGGGTGCGGATGGAGGGATACAGGGTGCGGATGGAGGGATACAGGGTGCGGATGGAGGGATACAGGGTGCGGATGGAGAGATACAGGGTGCGGATGGAGGGATAAAGTGTGTGGATGGAGGGGTAATGGGTGCGGATGGAGAGATACAGTGTGCGGATAGGGGATACAGGGTGCGGATGGAGGGGTACAGGGTGTGGATGGACGGATACAGGGTGCGGATGGAGGGATAAAGGGTGTGGATGGAGAGATACAGGGTGCGGATGGGGGATACAGGGTGCGGTTGGAGGGATACAGGGTGCGGATGGGGGATACAGGGTGCGGATGGAGGGATACAGGGCGCGGATGGAGGGATAAAGGGAGTGGATGGAGGGATACAGGGAGCGGATGGCATGATATTGGTTGCGGATGGAGAGATACAGGGTGTGGATGAAGGGATAGAGGGTGCGGATGGAGAGATACAGGGTGCGGATGGGGGATACAGGGTGCGGATGGAGAGATACAGGGTGCGGATGGAGGGATTCAGGGTGCGGATGGAGGGATAAAGGGTGTGGATGGAGGGATGCAGGGAGCGGATGGCATGATATCGGTTGCGGATGGAGAGATACAGGGTGTGGATGAAGGCATACATGCTGCGGATGGCGAGATACTGGGTGGTATGGAGGGATACAGGGTGCGGATGGAGGGATACAGTGTGTGGATGGAGGGATACAGGGTGTGGATGGAGGGATACATGGTGCGGATGGAGGGATACAGGGTGTGGATGAAGGGAAGCATGGTGTGGATGGAGGGATACAGGGTGAGGATGGAGGGATACAGGGTGCGGATGGGGGGCAACAGGGTGTGGATGGAGGTATACAGAGTGCGGATGGAGGGAAACTGCTTGTGGATGGAGAGATACAGGGTGCGGATGGAAGGACACAGGGTGTGGATGGAGAGAGACAGGGTGCGGATGGGGGATACAGGGTGCGGATGGAGGGATACAGGGAGCGGATGGAGGGATACAGGGTGCGGATGGAGGGATACAGGGTGCAGATGGGGGATACAGGGTGCGGATGGAGGGATTCAGGGTGCGAATGGGGGATACAGGGTGCGGATGGAGGAATACAGGGTGCGGATGGAGGGATACAGGGTGCGGATCGAGGGATAAAGTGTGTGGATGGAGGGGTAAAGGGTGCGGATGGAGAGATACAGTGTGCGGATAGGCGATACAGCGTGCGGATGGAGGGATACAGTGTGCGGATGGAGAGATACAGGGTGCGGATGGAGGGATAAAGGGTGTGGATGGAGAGATACAGGGTGCGGATGGGGGATACAGGGTGCGGATGGAGGGATACAGGGTGTGGATGGGGGATACAGCGTGTGGATGGAGGGATACAGGGTGCAGATGGAGGGATAATGGGAGTGGATGGAGGGATACAGGGAGCGGATGGCATGATATCGGTTGCGGATGGAGAGATACAGGGTGTGGATGAAGGGATACAGGGTGCGGATGGAGAGATACAGGGTGCGGATGGGGGATACAGGGTGCGGATGGAGGGAAGCAGGGTGTGGATGGAGGGATACAGGGTGAGGATGGAGGGATACAGGGTGCGGATGGGGGGGATACAGGGTGCGGATGGAGGGAAACTGGGTGCGGATGGAGAGATACAGTGTGCGGATGGGGGATACAGGGTGCGGATGGAGGGATACAGGTTGCGGATGGAGGGATACAGGGTGAGGATGGAAGGACACAGGGTGTGGATGGAGAGAGACCGGGTGCAGATGGGGGATACAGGGTGCGGATGGAGGGATACAGGGTGCGGATGGAGGGATACAGGGAGCGGATGGAGGGATAAAGTGTGTGGATGCAGGGGTAAAGGGTGCGGATGGAGAGATACAGTGTGCGGATGGAGGGATAAAGTGTGTGGATGCAGGGGTAAAGGGTGCGGATGGAGAGATACAGTGTGCGGATAGGGGATACAGGGTGCGGATGGAGGGATACAGGGTGCGGATGGAGGGATACAGGGTGCGGATGGAGGGATAAAGGGTGTGGATGGAGAGATACAGGGTGCGGATGGGGGATACAGGGTGCGGATGGAGGGATACAGGATGCGGATGGGGGATACAGGGTGCGGATGGAGGGATACAGGGTGCGGATGGAGGGATAAAGGGAGTGGATGGAGGGATAGAGGGAGCGGATGGCATGATATCGGTTGTGGATGGAGAGATACAGGGTGTGGATGAAGGGATAGAGGGTGCGGATGGAGAGATACAGGGTGCGGATGGGGGATACAGGGTGCGGATGGAGAGATACAGGGTGCGGATGGAGGGATTCAGGGTGCGGATGGAGGGATAAAGGGTGTGGATGGAGGGATGCAGGGAGCGGATGGCATGATATCGGTTGTGGATGGAGAGATACAGGGTGTGGATGAAGGGATACATGCTGCGGATGGCGAGATACAGGGTGGGATGGAGGGATACAAGGTGCGGATGGAGGGATACAGTGAGTGGATGCAGGGATACAGGGTGGGGATGGAGGGATACAGGGTGCGGATGGAGGGATACAGGGTGTGGATGGAGGGATACAGGGTGCGGATGGAGGGATACAGTGTGTGGATGGAGGGATACAGGGTGTGGATGGAGGGATACATGGTGCGGATGGAGGGATACAGGGTGTGGATGGAGGGATACAGGGTGTGGATGAAGGGAAGCATGGTGTGGATGGAGTGATACAGGGTGAGGATGGAGGGATACAGGGTGCGGATGGGGGGCTGCAGGGTGTGGATGGAGGGATACAGAGTGCGGATGGAGGGAAACTGTTTGTTCATGGAGAGATACAGGGTGTGGATGGAGGGTATCAGCGTGTGGATGGAGGGATACAGGGTGCGATGGAGGGAATCAGGGTGCGGGTGGAGAGAAACAGGGTGCGGATGGAGAGATACTGGGTGGGATGGAGGGATACAGGGTGCGGATGGAGGGATACAGTGTGTGGATGGAGGGATACAGGGTGTGGATGGAGGGATACATGGTGCGGATGGAGGGATACAGGGTGTGGATGAAGGGAAGCATGGTGTGGATGTAGGTATACAGGGCGAGGATGGAGGGATACAGGGTGCGGATGGGGGGCTACAGGGTGTGGATGGAGGGATACAGAGTGCGGATGGAGTGAAACTGTTTGTGGATGGAGAGATACAGGGTGTGGATGGAGGGTATCAGCGTGTGGATGGAGGGATACAGGGTGCGAATGGAGGGAATCAGGGTGCGGGTGGAGAGATACAGGGTGCGGATGGAGAGATACTGGGTGCGGATGGAGAGATACAGGATGTGGATAGAGAGATACAGGGAGTGGAAGGAGGGTTAAAGGGTACGGATGGAGGGTTACAGGATGTGAATGGAGGGATACAGTGTGCGGATGGAGTGATATAGGGTGCGGATGGAGGGAATCAGAGTGCGGATGGAGAGATACAGGGTGCGGATAGCATGATACAATGTGCGGATGGAGTGATACAGTGTGCGGATGGAGGGATACAGGGTGCGGATGGAGGGATACAGTGTGCGGATGGAGGGATACAGGGTGCGGATGGAAGGACACAGGGTGATGTTGGAGCGATAGATGTGCAGGTGGAGAGATACAGGGTGCGGATGGAGGGATACAGGGTGTGGATGGAGGGATACAGGGTGCGGATGGAGGGATACAGGGTGCGGATGGAAGGACACAGGGTGTGGATGGAGAGAGACAGGGTGCGGATGGGGGATACAGGGTGCAGATGGAGGGATACAGGGAGCGGATGGAGGGATACAGGGTGCGGATGGAGGGATACAGGGTGCAGATGGGGGATACAGGGTGCGGATGGAGGGATTCAGGGTGCGGATGGGGTATACAGGGTGCGGATGGAGGGATACAGGGTGCGGGTGGAGGGATACAGGGTGCGGATCGAGGAATAAAGTGTGTGGATGGAGGGGTAAAGGGTGCGGATGGAGAGATACAGTGTGCGGATAGGCGATACAGGGTGCGGATGGAGGGATACAGTGTGCGGATGGAGGGATACAGGCTGCGGATGGAGGGATAAAGGGTGTGGATGGAGAGATACAGGGTGCGGATGGGGGATACAGGGTGCGGATGGAGGGATACAGGGTGTGGATGGGGGATACAGGGTGCGGATGGAGGGATACAGGGTGCGGATGGAGGGATAAAGGGAGTGGATGGCATGATATCGGTTGCGGATGGAGAGATACAGGGTGTGGATGAAGGGATACAGGGTGCGGATGGAGAGATACAGGGTGCGGATGGGGGATACAGGGTGCGGATGGAGGGAAGCAGGGTGTGGATGGAGGGATACAGGGTGAGGATGGAGGGATACAGGGTGCGGATGGAGGGATACAGGGTGCGGATGGAGGGATACAGGGTGCGGATGGAAGGACACAGGGTGTGGATGGAGAGAGACAGGGTGCGGATGGGGGATACAGGGTGCGGATGGAGGGATACAGGGAGCGGATGGAGGGATACAGGGTGTGGATGGAGCGATAGATGTGCAGGTGGAGAGATACAGGGTGCGGATGGAGGGATACAGGGTGTGGATGGAGGGATACAGGGTGCGGATGGAGAGATACAGGGTGCGGATGGGGGATACAGGGTGCGGATGGAGGGATACAGGGTGCGGATGGAGGGATACAGGGTGCGGATGGAGGGATACAGGGTGCGGATGGAAGGACACAGGGTGTGGATGGAGAGAGACAGGGTGCGGATGGGGGATACAGGGTGGGGATGGAGGGATACAGGGTGCGGATGGAGGGATACAGGGTGTGGATGGAGGGATACAGGGTGCGGATGGAGGGATACAGTGTGTGGATGGAGGGATACAGGGTGTGGATGGAGGGATACATGGTGCGGATGGAGGGATACAGGGTGTGGATGGAGGGATACAGGGTGTGGATGAAGGGAAGCATGGTGTGGATGGAGTGATACAGGGTGAGGATGGAGGGATACAGGGTGCGGATGGGGGGCTGCAGGGTGTGGATGGAGGGATACAGAGTGCGGATGGAGGGAAACTGTTTGTTCATGGAGAGATACAGGGTGTGGATGGAGGGTATCAGAGTGTGGATGGAGGGATACAGGGTGCGATGGAGGGAATCAGGGTGCGGGTGGAGAGAAACAGGGTGCGGATGGAGAGATACTGGGTGGGATGGAGGGATACAGGGTGCGGATGGAGGGATACAGTGTGTGGATGGAGGGATACAGGGTGTGGATGGAGGGATACATGGTGCGGATGGAGGGATACAGGGTGTGGATGAAGGGAAGCATGGTGTGGATGGAGGTATACAGGGCGAGGATAGAGGGATACAGGGTGCGGATGGGGGGCTACAGGGTGTGGATGGAGGGATACAGAGTGCGGATGGAGGGAAACTGTTTGTGGATGGAGAGATACAGGGTGTGGATGGAGGTTATCAGCGTGTGGATGGAGGGATACAGGGTGCGAATGGAGGGAATCAGGGTGCGGGTGGAGAGATACAGGGTGCGGATGGAGAGATACTGGGTGCGGATGGAGAGATACAGGATGTGGATAGAGAGATACAGGGAGTGGAAGGAGGGTTAAAGGGTACGGATGGAGGGTTACAGGATGTGAATGGAGGGATACAGTGTGCGGATGGAGTGATATAGGGTGCGGATGGAGGGAATCAGAGTGCGGATGGAGAGATACAGGGTGCGGATAGCATGATACAATGTGCGGATGGAGTGATACAGTGTGCGGATGGAGGGATACAGGGTGCGGATGGAGGGATACAGGGTGCGGATGGAGGGATACAGGGTGCGGATGGAAGGACACAGGGTGATGTTGGAGCGATAGATGTGCAGGTGGAGAGATACAGGGTGCGGATGGAGGGATACAGGGTGTGGATGGAGGGATACAGGGTGCGGATGGAGGGATACAGGGTGCGGATGGAAGGACACACGGTGTGGATGGAGAGAGACAGGGTGCGGATGGGGGATACAGGGTGCGGATGGAGGGATACAGGGAGCGGATGGAGGGATACAGGGTGCGGATGGAGGGATACAGGGTGCAGATGGGGGATACAGGGTGCGGATGGAGGGATTCAGGGTGCGGATGGGGGATACAGGGTGCGCATGGAGGGATACAGGGTGCGGATGGAGGGATACAGGGTGCGGATCGAGGGATAAAGTGTGTGGATGGAGGGGTAAAGGGTGCGGATGGAGAGATACAGTGTGCGGATAGGCGATACAGGGTGCAGATGGAGGGATACAGTGTGCGGATGGAGGGATACAGGCTGCGGATGGAGGAATAAAGGGTGTGGATGGAGAGATACAGGGTGCGGATGGGGGATACAGGGTGCGGATGGAGGGATACAGGGTGTGGATGGGGGATACAGGGTGCGGATGGAGGGATACAGGGTGCGGATGGAGGGATAAAGGGAGTGGATGGAGGGATACAGGGAGTGGATGGCATGATATCGGTTGCGGATGGAGAGATACATTGTGTGGATGAAGGGATACAGGGTGCGGATGGAGAGATACAGGGTGCGGATGGGGGATATAGGGTGCGGATGGAGGGAAGCAGGGTGTGGATGGAGGGATACAGGGTGAGGATGGAGGGATACAGGTTGCGGATGGGGGGGATACAGGGTGTGGATGGAGGGAATCAGGGAGCGGGTGGAGAGATACAGGGTGCGGATGGAGAGATACTGCGTGCGGATGGAGAGATACAGGATGTGGATGGAGAGATACAGGGAGTGGATGGAAGGTTAAAGGGTGCAGATGGAGGGTTACAGGATGTGAATGGAGGGATACAGTGTGCGGATGGAGTGATATAGGGTGCTGATTGAGAGATACAGGGTGTGGGTGGAGGGAAACAGGCTGCGGATGGGTGGATACAGGGTGCGGATAGAGAGATACATGGTGTGGATTCAGTGATACTGGGTGTGGGTGGAGGGATACAGGCTGCGGATGGGTGGATACAGGGTGCTGATAGAGAGATACAGGGTGTGGATGCAGTGATACTGGGTGTGGATGGAGGGATACAGTGTGTGGATGGAGGGATACAGGTTGCGGATGGAGGGATACAGGGTGTGGATGGAGGGATACAGTGTGCGGCTGGAGGGAATCAGAGTGCGGATGGAGAGATACAGGGTGCGGATACCATGATACAATGTGCGGATGGAGTGATACAGGGTGCGGATGGAGAGATACAGTGTGCGGATGGAGGGATACAGGGTGCGGATGGAGGGATACAGAGTGCGGATGGAAGGACACTGTGTGGGAATGGAGCGATAGATGTGCAGGTGGAGAGATACAGGGTGCGGATGGAGGGATACAGGGTGCGGATGGAGAGATACAGTGTGCGGATGGGGGATACAGGGTGCGGATGGAGGGATACAGGGTGCGGATGGAGGGATACAGGGTGAGGATGGAAGGACACAGGGTGTGGATGGAGAGAGACCGGGTGCAGATGGGGGATACAGGGTGCGGATGGAGGGATACAGGGTGCGGATGGAGGGATACAGGGAGCGGATGGAGGGATACAGGGTGCAGATGGGGGATACAGGGTGCGGATGGAGGGATACAGGGTGCGGATGGGGGATACAGGGTGCGGATGGAGGGATACAGGGTGCGGATGGAGGGATACAGGGTGCGGATGGAGGGATAAAGTGTGTGGATGGAGGGGTAAAGGGTGCGGATGGAGAGATACAGTGTGCGGATAGGGGATACAGGGTGCGGATGGAGGGATACAGGGTGCGGATGGAGGGATACAGGGTGCGGATGGAGGGATAAAGGGTGTGGATGGAGAGATACAGGGTGCGGATGGGGGATACAGGGTGCGGATGGAGGGATACAGGGTGCTGATGGTGTGATACAAAAGTGCTGGTGGTGTGATACAAAGGTGCTGATGGTGTGATTCAGGGTGCTGGTGGTGTGGTTCAGGGTGCTGGTGGTGTGGTTCAGGGTGCTGGTGGTGTGATTCAGGGTGCTGGTGGTGTGATCCAGGGTGCTGGTGGTGTGATTCAGGGTGCTGGTGGTGTGATTCAGGGTGCTGCTGGTGTTGATTCAGGGTGCAAGTGATACAGGGTGAGGATGGAGGGATACAGGGTGCGGGTGGGGGGCTGCAGGGTGTGGATGGAGGGATACAGAGTGCGGATGGAGGGAAACTGTTTGTTCATGGAGAGATACAGGGTGTGGATGGAGGGTATCAGAGTGTGGATGGAGGGATACAGGGTGCGGATGGAGGGATACAGGGTGCTGATGGTGTGATACAAAAGTGCTGGTGGTGTGATACAAAGGTGCTGATGGTGTGATTCAGGGTGCTGGTGGTGTGGTTCAGGGTGCTGGTGGTGTGGTTCAGGGTGCTGGTGGTGTGATTCAGGGTGCTGGTGGTGTGATCCAGGGTGCTGGTGTTGTGGTTCAGGGTGCTGGTGGTGTGATTCAGCGTGCTGGTGGTGTGATTCAGAATGCTGGTGGTGTAATACATGGTGCTGGTGTTGTGATTCAGGGTGCTGGTGGTGTGATTGAGGGTGCGGGTGCTGTGATTCAGGCTGCTGGTGGTGTAATTCAGGGTGCTGGTGCTGTGATTCAGGGTGCTGGTGGTGTGATACAGGGTGCTGGTGGTGTTGTTCAGGGTGCTGGTGGTGTGATTCAGGGTGCTGGTAGTGTGGTCCAGGGTGCTGGTGTTGTGGTTCAGGGTGCTGGTGGTGTGATTCAGCGTGCTGGTGGTGTAATACATGGTGCTGGTGTTGTGATTCAGGGTGCTGGTGGTGTGATTGAGGGTGCGGGTGCTGTGATTCAGGCTGCTGGTGGTGTAATTCAGGGTGCTGGTGCTGTGATTCAGGGTGCTGGTGGTGTAATACATGGTGTTGGTGTTGTGGTTCAGGGTACTGGTGGTGTGATTCAGGGTGCTGGTGGTGTGATTCAGGGTGCTGGTGGTATGATTCAGCTTGCTGGTGGTGTGTATCAGGGTGCTGGTGGTGTGTTTCACGGTGCAGGTGGTGTGGTTCCCGGTGCTGCTGGTGTGATTCAGGGTGCTGGTGGTGTGATTCAGGGTGCTGGTGGTGTGATACAGGGTGCTGGTGGTGTGGTTCAGGGTGCTGGAGGTGTAATTCAGGGTGCTGGTGGTGTGATTCAGGGTGCTGGTGGTGTTGATTCAGGGTGCAGGTGGTGTTGTTCATGGTGTTGGTGTAGTTCAGGGTGCTAGTGTGATACAGGGTGCTGATGGTGTGATACAAAGGTGCTGGTGGTGTGAAACAAAGGTGCTGATTGTGTGATTCAGGGTGCTGGTGGTGTGGTTCAGGGTGCTGGTGGTCTGATTCAGGGTGCTGGTTGTGTGATGCAGGTTGCTAGTGGTGTGGTTCAGGGTGCTGGTGGTGTGGTCCAGGGTGCAGGTGGTGTGATACAGGGTGCTGGCGGTGTTGATTCAGGGTGCAGGTGGTGTTGTTCATGGTGTTGGTGTAGTTCAGGGTGCTAGTGTGATACAGGGTGCTGATGGTGTGATTCAAAGGTGCTGGTGGTGTGAAACAAAGGTGCTGATTGAGTGATTCAGGGTGCTGGTGGTGTGGTTCAGGGTGCTGGTGGTCTGATGCAGGGTGCTGGTGGTGGGATTCAGGGTGCTGGTGTTGTGGTTCAGCGTACTGGTGGTGTGATTCAGGGTGCTGGTGGTGTGATTCAGGGTGCTGGTGGTGTGATTCAGCTTGCTGGTGGTGTGGTTCAGGGTGCTGCAGGTGTGATACATGGTGCTGCTTGTGTGGTACAGGGTGCTGGTGCTGTGATTCAGAGTGCTGGTGGTGTGATTCAGGGTGCTGGTGGTGTTATACAGGGTGCTGGTGGTGTCATACAGGGTGCTGGTGGTGTGATTCAGGGTGCTGGTGGTGTGATACAGGGTGCTGGTGGTGTGATACAGAGTGCTGGTGGTGTGATTCAGGGTGCTGGTGGTGTTATACAGGGTGCTGGTGGTGTCATACAGGGTGCTGGTGGTGTGATTCAGGGTGCTAGTGGTGTGATTCAGGGTGTTGGTGGTGTGATTCAGGATGCTGGTGGTGTGATTCAGCGTGCTGGTTGTGTGATACAGGGTGCTGGTGTTGTGATTCACGGTGCTGGTGTTATGATTCAGGGTGCTGATGGTGTGGTTCAGGGTGCTCGTGTTGTGGTTCAGGATGCTGGTGTTGTGGTTCAGGATGCTGATGGTGTGATACAGGGTGCTGACGTTGTGATTCACGGTGCTGGTGTTGTGATTCAGGGTGCTGGTGGTGTGATACAGGGTGCTGGTGGTGTTGTTCAGGGTGCTGGTGGTGTGATTCAGGGTGCTGGTAGTGTGGTCCAGGGTGCTGGTGTTGTGGTTCAGGGTGCTGGTGGTGTGATTCAGCGTGCTGGTGCTGTGATTCAGAATGCTGGTGGTGTGATTCAGGGTGCTAGTGTTGTGATTCAGGGTGCTGGTGTTGTGATTGAGGGTGCGGGTGCAGTGATTCAGGGTGCTGGTGGTGTAATTCAGGGTGCTGGTGCTGTGATTCAGGGTGCTGGTGGTGTAATACATGGTGTTGGTGTTGTGGTTCAGGGTACTGGTGGTGTGATTCAGGGTGCTGGTGGTGTGATTCAGGGTGCTGGTGGTATGATTCAGCTTGCTGGTGGTGTGTATCAGGGTGCTGGTGGTGTGTTTCACGGTGCAGGTGGTGTGGTTCCCGGTGCTGCTGGTGTGATTCAGGGTGCTGGTGGTGTGATTCAGGGTGCTGGTGGTGTGATTCAGGGTGCTGGTGGTGTGATACAGGGTGCTGGTGGTGTGGTTCAGGGTGCTGGAGGTGTAATTCAGGGTGCTGGTGGTGTGATTCAGGGTGCTGGTGGTGTGTTTCAAGGTGCTGGTTGTGTGATTCAGGGTGCTGGTGGTGTGATTCAGGGTGCTGGTGGTGTGTTTCATGGTGCTGGTGGTGTGATTCAGGGTGCTGGTGGTGTGATTCAGGGTGCTGGTGGTGTGTTTCAAGGTGCTGGTTGTGTGATTCAGGGTGCTGGTGGTGTGATTCAGCGTGCTGGTGGTGTGCTTCACGGTGCTGGTGGTGTGATTCAGCGTGCTGGTGGTGTGATTCAGGGTGCTGGTGGTGTGATTCAGGGTACTGGTGGTGTGATTCAGCGTGCTGTTGGTGTGGTTCACGGTGCTGCTGGTGTGATTCTGGGTGCTGTTGGTGTGATTCAGGGTGCTGGTGGTGTGATACAGGGTGCTGGTGGTGTGGTTCAGGGTGCTGGAGGTGTAATTCAGGGTGCTGGTGGTGTGATTCAGGCTGCTTGTGGTGTGATTCAGGGTGCTGGTGGTGTGATTCAGTGTGCTGGTGTTGTGATTCAGGGTGCTGGTGGTGTGATACGTGCTGCTGGTGGTGAGATACAGGCGACTGGTGGTATGATACGGGGTACTGATGGTGTGGTTCACGGTGCTGGTGAACAAGAACAAAGAACAAAGTAAAATTACATCTCAGGAACAGGCCCTTCGGCCCTCCAAGCCTGCGCCGATCCAGATCTGTATCCCTTTGCTCCCTGCCCATTCATGTAACTGTCTGGTTAAATCTTAAATGACGCTTCGTGCCCGCCTGTACCACCTCCGCCGGCAATGCATTCCAGGCACCTACCACCCTCTCCGTAAAGAACTTTCCACGCATATAGAATTTTCATAGAATTTACAGTGCAGAAGGAGGCCATTTGGCCCATCGAGTCTGCACCGGCTCTTGGAAAGAGCACCCTACCCAAGATCCACACCTCCACCCTATCCCCATAACCCAGTAACCCCACCCTACACAAAGGGCAATTTTGGACACTATGGGCAATTTAGCATGGCCAATCCACCTAACCCGCACATCTTTGAACTGTGGGAGGAAACCGGAGCACCCGGAGGAAACCCACGCACACACGGGGAGGATGTGCAGACTCCGCACAGACAATGACCCAAGCCGGAATCGAACCTGGGACCCTGGAGCTGTGAAGTATTTGTGCTATCCACAATGCTACCGTGCTGCCCCAAACAATTTTTTTTTTTTCATATCTCCCTTAAACTTTTGCCCTCTCACCTTGAACTCATGACCCCTAGTAATTGAGTCCCCCACTCTGGGAAAAAGCTTATTGCTATCCACCCTGTATATACCTCTCATGATTTTGTAGACCTCAATGAGGTCCACCCTCAACCTGCGTCTTTCTAATGAAAATAATCCTAATCTACTCAACCTCTCTTTATAGCTAGCACCCTCCATACCAGGTAACATCCTGGTGAACCTCCTCTGCACCTTCTCAAAAGCATCCACATCCTTTTGGTAATGTGGCGACCAGAACTGCACGCAGTATTCCAAATGTGGCCGAACCAAAGTCTTATACAACTATAACATGACTTGCCAACTCTTGTACTCAATACCCCTTCCGATGAAGGAAAGCATGCCGTATGCCTTCTTGACCACTCTATCGACCTGCGCAGCCACCTTCAGGGTACAATGGACCTGAACACCCAGATCTCTCTGTACATCAATTTTCCGCAGGGCTTTTTCATTGACCGTATAGTTCGCTCTTGAATTGGACCTTCCAAAATGCATCACCTCGCATTTGCCCGGATTGAACTCCATCTGCCATTTATCTGCCCAACTCTCCAATCTATCTATATTCTGCTGTATTCTCTGACAGTCCCCTTCACTATCTGCTACTCCACCAATCTTAGTGTCATCTGCAAACTTGTTAATCAGACCACCTATACCTTCCTCCAGATCATTTATGTATATCACAAACAACAGTGGTCCCAGCACGGATCCCTGGGGAACACCACTGGTCACATTTTGAGAAACTCCCTTCCACTACTACTCTCTGTCTCCTGTTGCCCAGCCAGTTCTTTATCCATCTAGCTAGTACACCCTGGGCCCCATGAGACTTCACTTTCTCCATCAGCCTATCATGGGGAACCTTATCAAATGCCTTACTGAAGTACATGCATATGACATCTACAACCCTTCCCTCATCAATTAACTTTGTCACTTCCTCAAAGAATTCGATTAAGTTGGTAAAACATGACCTTCCCTGCACAAAACCATGTTGCCTATCACTGATAAGACCATTTTCTTCCAAATGGGAATAGATCCTATCCCTCAGTATCTTCTCCAGCAGCTTCCCTACCACTGACGTCAGGCTCACCGGTCTATGATTACCTGGATTATCCCTGCTACCCTTCTTAAACAAGGGGACAACATTAGCAATTCTCCAGTCCTCCAGTACCTCACCCGTGTTCAAGGATGCTGTAAAGATATCTGTTAAGGCCCCAACTATTTCCTCTCTCACTTCCCTCAGTAACCTGGGATAGATCCCATCCGGAACTCGGCACTTGTCCACCTTAATGCGTTTTAGACTACCCAACACTTATGCCAACTTGACCTAGAGTAATCAAACGTCTATCCCTAACCTCAACATCCGTCATGTTCCTCTCCTCGGTGAATACCGATGCAAAGTACTCGTTAAGAATCTCGCCCATTTTCTCTGACTCCACGCATAACTTTCCTCCTTTGTCCTTGAGTGGGCCAACCCTTTCTCTAGTTACCCTCTTGCTCCCTATATATGAATAAAAGGCTTTGGGATTTTCCTTAACCCTGCTTGCTAAAGATATTTCATGACTCCTTTTAGCCCTCTTGATTCCTCGTTTCAGATTGGTCCTACATTCCCGATATTCTTCCAAAGCTTCATCTGTCTTCAGTCACCTAGACCTTATGTATGCTTCCTTTTTCCTCTTAGCTAGTCTCACAATTTCACCTGTCATCCATGGTTCCCTAATCTTGCCATTTCTATCCCTCATTTTCACAGGGGCATGTCTGTCCTGCACTCTAATCAACCTCTCTTTAAAAGCCTCCCACATATCAAATGTGGATTTACCTTCAAACAGGTACTCCCAATCCACATTCCCCAGCTCCTGCTGAATTTTGATATAGTTGGCCTTCCCCCAATTTAGCACTCTTCCTTTAGGACCACTCTCGTCTTTGTCCATGAGTATTCTAAAACTTACGGAATTGTGATCACTACTCCCAAAGTAATCCCTGATTGAAACTTCAACCACCTGGCCGGGCTCATTCCCCAACACCAGGTCCAGTATGGGCCCTTCCCAAGTTGGACTTGACAACAGCTCCTCCACAAACTACCTTCTGGATACAGTGACCGCAATGCACTGATGCAAATTTTACCTGCAACAGCCAATCAGCAGCTCCGCTCTGCTGCCCTCTGCTGGATGGTGGTGTGATACGGGGTGCTGATGGTGTGATACAGGGTGCTGGTGGAGACATAGTGTGCTCATGGAGATATAAAGGTGGCAGATGGAGACATGCATGGTTTGCTGGAGATAAAGCATCGGGATGGAGATATGCAGTATGTGGCTGTAGAGATACAGGGTGCTGATCAAGTGATACAGGGTCCTGACGGAAAGATACAGTTTGCGAATTGAGTGACACAGTGGGTAGTTTTATAGATATAGGGGGCGGGATTCTCCACTCCCGCACCGAAGTGGCCGCGCCGTCGTGAACGCCGTCGATGTTAACGACGGTGCGAAACGGCCCCGATCCCGACCGATTCAGGCCCTGACAATGGGCTAGGATCAGGGCCGCGTCATCTACACGCGCTCGCGTAATGGCGGCCCCACATAGATGACGCGGCCGGCGCCGCATAACTGCCGTCATCCGCGCATGCGTGGTTGCCGTCCTCTCTAAGTCCGCCCCGCAAGAAGATGGCGGACGGATCTTGCGGGGCCGCGGAAGGAAGGAGGTCCTCCTTCAGAGAGGACAGCCCGACGATCAGTGGGCACCGATCGCGGGCCACCCCACATTTGAGGTACCCCCCCGGTGCAGGAAACCCCCTCGCCCCCCCGCAGGCCGCACCCCCAGCGTTCACGCACCGTTCACAACGGCAGCGACCAGGTGTGGACGGCGCTGGGGGGGAACCCGCCATTTTGGCCTGGCCGCTCGGCCCATCTGGGCCTGAGAATAGCGGGGGAATAGCATGGTCCTATCCGGCGGGACCTCTGCGTTCTGGCTGCGGGGACCGTCCTGGTCAGGGGGCGGGGGGAGCCGACTCCGGGGGGGCCTCCACAGTGGCCAGGCCCACGATCGGGGGCAACCCAACGGTGCACGGGCTCATTCCGGGGGGTCTTATGGTCCTTCGCTCCGGGCCCATGTAGGGTTCCACCATGTTGCCCACGGGCCGGTGCGGAGCAGCGCACAGCAGTCCATCGCCGTTCTAGCCCCCTAGGAAAGGGTGAATGCCTGGGTCTGGAGGCCCATTGAGGCCAGAGTCGCTCGCCCCGGTTTTGACGCTGGTTTTGACAGGATTTTAGAGAATCCCGGCGACTGTCTTCCACCTTCTTCCGTGAGGGAAAAGGTACAAAAGTTTGAGGTCACATACCAACCGACTCAAGAACAGCTTCTTCCCTGCTACCATCAGACTTTTGAATGAACCTACCTCGTAATAAGTTGATCTTTTCTCCACACCCTAGCTATGACTGCAACATTACATTCTGAAGTCTCTCATTCCTTCCCTATGTACGGTATGCGTTGTCTGCATAGCCTGCAAGAAACAATACTTTTCACTGTATACTAATACAGAATTGGATAATTGGAGCGCATTCTGGGGCAGGTGGGACCTGTACAAGCAGGACGGGTTGTATCTGAATCAGAGGGGCACCAATATCCTGGGAGGGAGGTTTTCTAGTACTCTTCGGGAGGGTTTCAACGAATTTGGCAGGGGAATGGGAACCGGATTTGTAGTCCAGCAACTAAGGTAGCCGATGTTCAGAGTGCCAAAGCGTGTAGTGAGGCAGTGGGGAAGGTAACACTGACAAAGGAGAGAACTTGCAGGCATGGAGATGGGTTGAAGTGTGTATACTTCAACGCAAGAAGCATCAGGAATAAGGTGGGTGAACTTAAGGCATGGACCGGTACTTGGGACTACAATGTGGTGGCCATCACGGAAACTTGGATAGAAGAGGGGTAGAAATTGTTGTTGGAGGTTCCTGGTTATAGGTGTTTCAATAAGATTAGGGAGGGTGGTAAAAGAGGTGGGGGGGGGGGGGTGGCATTGTCAATTAGAGATAGTATAACAGCTGCAGAAAGGCAGTTCGAGGAGAATCTGCCTACTGAGGTAGTATGGGTTGAAGTCAGAAATAGGAAAGGAGCAGTCAACTTTTTGGGAGTTTTCTATAAGCCCCCCAATAGCAGCAGAGATGTGGAGGAACAGATTGGGAAACAGATTTTTGGAAAGGTGCAGAAGTCACAGGGTAGTAGTCATGGGTGACTTCAACTTCCCAAACATTGAGTGGAAACTCTTTAGATCAAATAGTTTGGATGGGGTGGTGTTTGTGCAGTGTGTCCAGGAAGCTTTTCTAACACAGTATGTAGATTGTCTGACCAGAGGGGAGGCCATATCGGATTTGGTACTTGGTAATGAACCAGGGCAAGTGATAGATTTGTTAGTGGGGGAGGATTTTGAAGATAGTGACCACAATTCTGTGACTTTCACTTTAGTAATGGAGAGAGATAGGTGCGTGCAACAGGGCAAGGTTTACAATTGGGGGAGGGTAAATACGATGCTGTCAGTCAAGAACTGAAGTGCATAAGTTGGGAACATAGGCTGTCAGGGAAGGACACAATTGAAATGTGGAACTTGTTCAATGAACAGATACTACGTGTCCTTGATATATATGTCCCTGTCGGGCAGGGAAGAGATGGTCGAGTGAGGGAAACATGGTTGACAAGAGAGGTTGAATGTCTTGTTAAGAGGAAGAAGGATACTTATGTAAGGCTGAGGAAACAAGGTTCAGGCAGAGCGCTGGAGGGATACAAGATAGCCAGGAGGGAACTGAAGAACGGGATTAGGAAAGCTAAGAGAGGGCATGAACAATCTTTGGCGGGTAGGATCAAGGAAAACCCCAAGGCCTTTTACACAAATGTGAGAAATATGAGAATGACTAGAGCGAGGGTAGGTCCGATCAAGGACAGTAGCGGGAGATTGTGTATTGAGTCTGAAGAGATAGGAGAGGTTTGAACGAGTACTTTTCTTCAGTATTTACGAATGAGAGGGGCCGGAGGGGACAGTGTGAAACAGACTGGTAAGCTCGAGGAGATACTTGTTAGGAAGGAAGATGTGTTGGGCATTTTGAAAAACTTGAGGATAGACAAGTCCCCCGGGCCTGACGGGATATATCCAAGGATTCTATGGGAAGCAAGAGATGAAATTGCAGTACCGTTGGCAATGATATTTTTGTTCTCACTGTCAACAGGGGTGGTACCAGGGGATTGGAGAGTGGCGAACGTCGTGCCCCTGTTCAAAAAAGGGAATAGGGATAACCCTGGGAATTACAGGCTTACTTCGGTGGTAGGCAAAGTAATGGAAAGGGTACTGAGGGATAGGATTTCTGAGCATCTGGAAAGACACTGCTTGATTAGGGATAGTCAGCACGGATTTGTGAGGGGTAGGTCTTGCCTCACAAGTCTTATTGAATTCTTTGAGGAGGTGACCAAGCATGTGGATGAAGGTAAAGCAGTGGATGTAGTGTACATGGATTTGATAAGGTTCCCCATGGTAGGCGTATGCAGAAAGTAAGGAGGCATGGGGATTTGGCCAGTTAGATAACAAACTGGCTAACCGATAGAAGGATGAGGGAGTTGAAGGGTGGGTCAGTACATTTGCAGACGATACAAAGATTGGTGGAGTTGTGGATAGTGAGGAGGGCTGTTATCGGCTGCAAAGAGACATAGATAGGATGCAGAGCTGGGCTGAGAAGTGGCAGATGGAGTTGAACCCTGAAAAGTGTGAGGTTGTCCATTTTGGAAGGGCAAATATGAATGTGGAATACAGGGTGAATGGTAGGGTTCTTGGCAATGTAGAGGAGCAGAGAGATCTTGGGGTCTATGTTCATAAATCTTTGAAAGTTGCCACTCAAGTGGATAGAGCGGTGCAGAAGGCCTATGGTGTGTTAGAGTTCATTAGCAGAAGGATTGAATTTAAGAGCTGTGAGGTGATGATGCAGCTGTACAAAACCTTGGTAAGACCACATTTGGAGTATTGTGTGCAGTTCTGGTCGCCTCATTTTCGGAAGGATGTGGAAGCTTTGGAAAAGGTGCAAAGGAGATTTACCAGGATGTTGCCTGGAATGGAGAGTAGGTCTTACGAGGAATGGTCGAGGGTGCTAGGCCTTTTCTCATTAGAACGGAGAAGGATGAGGGGCGACTTGATAGAGGTTTATAAGATGATCAGGGGAATAGATAGAGTAGACAGTCAGAGACTTTTTCTCCAGGTGGAACAAACCATCACAAGGGGACATAAATTTAAGGTGAATGGTGGAAGATATAGGGGGATGTCAGAGGTAGGTTCTTTACTTAGAGAGTAGTGGGGGTATGGAATGCACTGCCTGTGGAAGTAGTTGAGTCGGAAACATTAGGGACCTTCAAGCAGCTATTGGATAGATACATGGATTACGGTAGAATGCTGGGGTGTTGATTGATTTGTTCTTAATCTAGGACAAAAGTTCGGCACAACATCGTGGGCCGAAGGGCCTGTTCTATGCTGTATTTTCTATGTTCTATGTGACAATAATAAATCAAATCAAATCAAAAGGAAAAATACAGCGGGTTACTGGAGAGATGCAGGCTACTGATGGACAGATACAGAGAGTGGCTGCAGAGATACAGGGTGCTCATGGTGGATACAGGGTGCCGATTGTGAGATACAGCATGCTGTCGCAGAGTCACAGGGTGCTGATAGAGGAAACATGGTGCAGATTCAGGGTGCCGATTGTGAGATACAGCATGCTGTCGCAGAGTCACAGGGTGCTGATAGAGGAAACATGGTGCAGATTCAGGGTGCCGATTGTGAGATACAGCATGCTGTCGCAGAGTCACAGGGTGCTGATAGAGGAAACATGGTGCAGATTCAGGGTGCTGATGAAGGGATACGGGGTGCAGATAGAGATAGAGGGTGCTAATAGAGAGTTAGAGGGTATGGATTGTGAGATAAAGGGTGCTTATGGAGAGACACAGGGTGCTGCTGGAGAAATACAGCATGGTGATGGAGAAATATAGGTTGCAGATGGAGAGATGCTGATGCTGCTGGAGAAATAAAGTATGGGGATGGAGAGATACAGAGAGTGGCTGCAGAGATACAGGGTACTCATGGTGGATACAGGGTACTGATGGTGAGACACAAGGTGCTGATGCAGGGTGTGGATGGAGAGGTACAGTGTGCAGATGAAGAGATGCTATGTGCAGAAGGAGAGAAACAGGGTGCTGGCAAAGAGATATAGAATGTAGTTGGAGAGAAACAGGGTGTTGATGGAAAGATACAGTGTGTGGGTGCAGAGGTACAGGGTGCTAGTGGAGAGATCCAGGCTGATGATAGAGAGATACATGCTGATAATAGAGAGATACAGGGTGATGATAGACAGATACAGGGTGCTGGCAGAGAGATACAGGATGTATTTGGAGAGATACAGTGTGCAAATGGAGAGATACAAGGAGTTAATGAACATGATGCTGATAGTGGACACAGCATGTGGATGGAGAGACACAGGGTGTGGATGGAGAAATATCTTGTGTTAAGCTGCCGATGGAGTGATACAAGGTGCTGCCTATAGATAAAGGCTGCTGATGATGGGTAACAGTGTATCAATGGAAAGATACATGTTGATGGTACATGCAGAACACGGAATTTGGATGCACAGTGCTAATGGTTGATACTTGGCACTGTTGGTAGTTACAGGGTGACGATAGCGACAGATATGGTGCTGGTGGAGAGTTACAGGATGCTTGGCGTCACTGGCTGGACCGGCATTTATTGTCCATCCCTAGTTGCTCTCGAGACATTGGTGGTGAGCTGCGTTCTTGAATCACTGCAGTCACTATCTGGAAGGTGCAGCCACTGTCCTGTAAGGGAGGGAATTACAGAATGTTTCTAGCAACAGTGAAGGAATGACAATATATTTCCAAATCAGGATGGTAAGTGACTTGGAGGGAAACCTCCAGGTGCTGGCGTTTCCAGGTATCTGCTGCTCTTGTCCTTCTATATAGTCGTGGTCGTGGGTTTGCAAGGTGCTGTCTAAGGAGTCTTGGTGAGTTCCCACAGAGCATCTTGTAGATGGTACACACGACTCCCACTCTGCGTCGATGGTGGAGGGATTGAATGTTTGTAGAAGGGGTGCAAATCAAGTTGGCTGCTTTGTCCTGGATGGTGTCAAGCTTCTTGAGTGTTGTTGGAGCTGCATTCATCCAGGCAAGCGGAGAGTATTCCATTGCACTCCTGACTTGTGCCTTGTAGATGTTGGACAAGCTTTGTGGATTCAGGAAGTGAGTTACTCGCCACAGAAGCTTCGACCTGCTCTTGTAGCCACAGTATTTATATGGCTCCAGTTCATATTCTAGGCAATGGTAACCTCCAGGCTGTTGATAGTGGGGGATTCAGCGACAGTAATGCCATGGAATGCCAAGGGACATGATTAGGTCATCTTTTGTTGGAAATGGTCTTTGTCTGACATTTGTGTGGCGTGAATGTAACTTGCCAGTTATCAACACAAGCCTTGATATTAGCGAGGAACTTGCTGCATTTGGACATGGACTGCTTCAATTTCTGAGGAGTCGCGAATGGTACTGAACGGTGTGCAGGTCATCAGCAAACATCCCCACTTCTGACTTTATGTTGGAAGCAACATTGATGAAGCAGTTGAAGATGGTTGGGCCTAGGACACTACCCTGAGAAACTCCTGCAGTGATGTCCTGGAGCTGAGATGATTGGCCTCCAACTACCACAATCATCTTCCTTTGTGCCAGGTATGACTCCAACCAGCGGAGAGTTTTCCCCCTTATTCCCACTGACTCCAGTTTTGTTAGGGCTCCTTGATGTCATACTTGGTCAAATGCTGCCTTGACGTCAAGGACCGTCACTCCCACTCACCTCAAGCATTCAACTCTTTTGTCCATGTTTGGACCAAGAACAAAGAACAAAGAAAAGTACAGCACAGGAACAGGCCCTTCGGCCCTCCAAGCCCGCGCAGACCATGCTGCCCGACTAAACTACAATCTTCTATACTTCCTGGGTCCGTATCCCTCTATTCCCATCCTATTCATGTATTTGTCAAGATGCCCCTTAAATGTCACTATCGTCCCTGCTTCCGCCACCCCCTCCGGTAGCGAGTTCCAGGCACCCACTATCCTCTGTGTAAAAAACTTGCCTCGTACATCTACTCTAAACCTTGCCCCTCTCACCTTAAACCTATGCCCACTAGTAATTGACCCCTCTACCCCGGGGAAAAGCCTCTGACTATCCACTCTGTCTATGCCCCTCATAATTTTGGAGACCTCTATCAGGTCGCCCCTCAACCTCCGTCGTTCCAGTGAGAACAAATCGAGTTTATTCAACCTCTCCTCATAGCTAATGCCCTCCATACCAGGCAACATCCTGGTAAATCTCTTCTGCACCCTCTCTAAAGCTTCTACATGCTTCTGGTAGTGTGGCGACCAGAATTGAACACTATACTCCAAGTGTGGCCTAACTAAGGTTCTATACAGCTGCAACATGACTTGCCAATTCTTATACTCAATGCCCCGACCAATGAAGGCAAGCATGCCGTATGCCTTCTTGACTACCTTCTCCACCTGTGTTGCCCCTTTCAGTGACCTGTGGACCTGTACACCTAGATCTCTCTGACTGTCAATACTCTTTTTTTTAACAAACAATTTAAAGAGGTATTTTTGGCATTACGAACAACAGTATAAAAACAATGTACAAAGAGCAATAAACATAGTGCAAACACCGACTCCCACCCCTCCAAGACCCGCCTCTTTAACTCTCTATTCTACGCTACCCTAGCCCCCACTCCCCCCCTCTCATTGCCACCCTTGTTTTCAATACTCTGGACATGACGTCAGCAAACCCCTGCCAATATCCCCTGAGCTTTGGACACGCCCAGAACATGTGGACATGGTTTGCTGGTTCGCCCGCACATTTTATACACCTGTCCTTCACCACAAAGAATCTGCTCATCCGGGCCACTGTCATATGGGCCTGGTGGACCACCTTGATTTGGATCAAGCTGAGCCTTGCATATGTAGCAGTAGCGTTGACTCTGCTCAACGCGTCTGCCCATAAACCGTCCTCCATCTCTCCCCCAAGCTCCTCCTCCCACTTATGCTTCAGCTCCTCGGTCTGTGTCTCCTCCGCCCCCATTAGTTCTTTGTAGATGTCTGAGCTGCTCCCCTCTCCCACCCATCCCCTAGACACTACCCTATCCTGGATGCCCCTTAGTGGCAGGAGTGGAAAGGATGATGCCTGCCTGCGCAGGAAGTCCCGCACCTGTAAATATCTGAAGTCGTTCCCCCTTGCCAACCCAAATTCCCCTCCAGCGCCCTCAAGCTAGGGAAGCTCCCTTCCAGGAACAGGTCCCCCATCCTCTCAATTCCCGCCCTTCGCCATACTCGAAACCCCCATCCAAGCTCCCTGGGGCAAACCGGTGGTTGTCGCATATTGGGGACCAAACCGATGCTCCCACTGCTCCAACGTACCTCCTCCACTGACCCCAGATCCTCAGGGCCGCCACCACCACGGGACTGGTGGAATATCTCACCGGCGGGAACGGCAGAGGTGCCGTTATCAACGCCCCCAAGTTGGTGCCCCTACATGAAGCTGCCTCCATCTCCTCCCAAACAGCCCACTTCCTTATCATAGCAATGTTGGCCGCCCAGTAATAATTGCTGAAGTTTGGCAGGGCAAACCCCCCCTCGCCCCCGATTCCTCTCGAGCATCGCCTTCTTCACCCGCGGGGACTTACCCGCCCAGACAAAGCCCAACATGATTTTATTAATCCTCTTAAAGAAGGACCGCGGGATGAAAATTGGGAGGTATTGGAATACAAATAAAAATCTCGGCAGGACCGTCATCTTAACCTTCTGCACCCTCCCAGCCAGTGACAGTGGTAGCGCATCCCATCTCCGAAACTCGCCCCTCATCTGCTCAACCAACCGGGACAAGTTCAACTTGAGTAACCGACCCCAGTCGCGCGCTACTTGTATCCCTAGGTACCTAAAACTGTCCCCCATTAACCTAAATGGTAGCTCCCCCAGCCGACCCTCCTGACTTCTTGCCTGGACTACAAACATTTCACTCTTTGTCATATTCAATTTATATCATGAAAACCGGCCAATTTCCCCCAAAGACGCCATGGTTTCACCCATCCCTGTCCCTGGATCTGCTACATATAAGAGCAGGTCGTCCGTGTACAGCGAGACCCTATGTTCCACCCCCCTCCGAACCAGCCCCTTCCAGCCCCTTGAAGGGCACAGAGCAATTGCTAGCGGCTCTATAGCTAACGCAAACAGCAGTGGGGAGAGGGGGCATCCCTGTCTTGTCCCCCAGTGCAGTCTAAAATAGTCCGACGGCGTCCTATTCGTCCTTACACTAGCCTCCGGTACAACAGCATAACCCAGTCGATAAAGCCCCTCCTGAACCCAAATCGTCCCAACACCTCCCATAGATAGTCCCACTCCAGCCGGTCAAACGCCTTCTCCGCATCCATGGCCACCACCACCTCAACCTCCCTACTCTCCGGGGGCATCATGGTCACATTGAGAAGCCTTCTTATATTGGACACCAACTGCCTGCCCTTAACAAACCCAGTTTGATCCTCCATAATCACATCTGGCACACAATCTTCAATCCTGGATGCCAAAGCTTTGGCCTGCAGCTTGGCGTCCACATTAAGCTGTGAAATCGGCCTACAAGACCCACATAGCTCCGGGTTCTTGCCCCGCTTCAATATTAACAAAATAGTGGCCTGTGACATCATCGGGGGCAGCACGCCTCTATCCCTCGCCTCATTGAACACCTTGACCAGCAACGGCCCTAATATCTCCGAGAATTTCTTGTAGAATTCCTCCGGATACCTGTCCGGCCCCGGGGTCTTACTCGACTGCATTGCCTTCAAGCCCTCAGCTATTTCCTCAGCCCTGATCGGGGCCCCCAGCTCATCAACCAGCTCCCTGCCCACCCTTGGGAAGGTCAGTCTGTCCAAAAAGCGTCCCAACCCCTCGGGCCCCGTGGGGGTTTCCGAACGATCGAGTCCGCTGTAAAAGTCCCTGAATGCCCTGTATAGCCCAGCTGAGTCCCCTACCAGCTTCCCATCCCCATCAACCACCCTCTCTATTTCCCTGGCCGCCTCCCTCTTCCAAAGCTGCTGTGCCAGCATTCTGCTGGCCTTCTCCCCATGTTCATAAAATGCACCCCTCGCCTTTCTAAGCTGCTCCACTGCCTTGCCTGTGGACAACACCCCGAACTCAGCCTGCAGCCTCCGACGTTCCCTTAACAGCTCCACCTCCGGGGTCGCCGCATGCCTATCCGTCCTGTCCCTATGAGCCCGGATCGAGATCAGCTCCCCTCTCACCACTGCTTTCAGCGCCTCCCAGACCACCGCTGCTGAGACTTCCCCCGTGCATACACTTCCTCAGCCTCTCGCACACCGCCTCATCCGCCAACAAGCCCACGACCAGTCTCCATTGCGGGCACTGGAAGCTCTCCTCACTGACCTGCAGTTCCACTCAATGTGGAGCATGATCCAAACTAGTGATGGCCGAATACCCTGTCTCCACCACCCCCGCCAGCAAATTCCTGCTCAAATTGAAAAAATCAATCCGGGATTAAACCTTAAAAAGAAAACTCCCTCCCCGTCAGCTGCCTAAACCTCCATGGGCTGACCCCACCCCATCTGCTCCAGGGGGTGTCCAGCCGTGAATGAAAGACCTGACTGACCCAACACTTCCCCAGCCTGACTTGATCCGCTACTTTCAGGTGTCTCTGCTGCAACATCACCACGTCCGCCTTCAGAGCCCTCAGATGCGTGAACACACGTGCCCTCTTGACTGGCCCATTCAACCTTCTAACATTCCAGGTGATCAGCCTGGTTGGGGGCCACCGTGCCCCCCCCCCCCTCCACCCCCGCCGATCAGCTGTCACCTTTCCTGGGTCCGCCTCCAGCCCATGCGCCGCGCCGCCATCGGCCTCCTGGCAGCCCCCACCCCCGACTTCCTCTCTGTCCCAAAACCTAATCCCCTCCCTCGTCGGCCGACGCCAAGAAGTCTCCCACCTATTGTTCCCTACTCCCCTCCTCCCCGCCCATCGAAACCACTTTCCTAATCAAACCAAGACCGACCAATCTCCCAATTACCATAGGAGACAGCCCAAAACTAACAAAAACCCACAAAGAACCCCCCCAATAGTGCAAATCAAAGTAATAAAAAGTAAAAAGCCCCCACCAGCCACCCCCACCAAAACACCGAAAACCCATGGAAACCGAATAACATTTACTTCCCCATCTTCACCCAAACTTAAAGGCAGAAGAAAAACGACAATCAAAACAAATACACATCACTCAGAAAAGTTACAACTTAAAACCAAAAAGTTCTCAGTTCAGCACCAGCCCCTTCTTCTTGGCACAGTCCATCGCGTCTTCGGGCGATTCGAAATAATGGTGCTGGTCCTCATGCGTAGCCCACAGACGCACCGGGTAAAGCAGCCCAAATTTCACCTTCTCCTTAAACAGGATCGCCTTCACTTGTCTGAAGCCTGCCCTCCTACTGGCCACCTCCACACTCAGGTCCTGATAGACACGCAATATGCTATTGTCCCATTTGCAGCTCCTAGTACGCTTGGCCCAATTATCCAAAAATCTGTAGAACCGGACCACCATCGCCCTTGGGGGGTCCCCCGGCCGTGGCTTCCTCGCCATCGCCCTGTACGCCCTGTCCGCCTCCAATGGTCGGGGAAAAGCCCCCTCCCCCAGAAGCTTCTGGAACATACTCCCACAAACGCGCCAGCATCAGCCCCCTCAGCCCCTTCAGGGAGACCGACAATTCTTAAGTTCTGCTGACAAGCTCTGTTCTCCAGATCTTCCACCTTCTCCAGCAGCCTCTTTTGCTGATCCTTCAGCATCCCCACCTCTAGCTCGCCCACCGTTTGGTGCTCCTCCTGGTCTGCCAGCGCTTTCTCCAGCTTCTGAATCGTCCGATCCTGGGCATCCAGCCTGCGCTCCAGCCGATCGATCGACTCCTTTACCGGGTCAAGACAGTCCCATTTCTGTCTGGCAAAGCCCTCTTGGATGACCTGCATCAGCTCCTCCGTCGATGGTTGGGCCGTCGCAGCACGGGTGCGAACATCAGCCATGTTCTCTTCAGCCGCCACCTCCACCTAGCCCTTGCTTATCTTTTTATTTCTTCCTTTTCAGTCCCTTGGGGTTCTCCGTTCCATGCACTAGTGTGCGGATCCAGTGCCAAATTGTCTGCGCCTTCAAAGCCAAAACTCAAAACCACAAAAAAGTCGGGGAAAAAGTTTCAAAAGTCCGGCCAGAGCGGGAGCCACCAAATGTGCGACTTACTCCCTCATATTATCCGGATTAAACTCCACCTGCCATCTCTCCGCCCAAATCCCCAAACGATCTAAATCCTGCTGTATCCTCTGACAGTCCTCATCGCTATCCGCAATTCCACCAACCTTTGTGTCGTCTGCAAACTTACTAGTCAGACCAGTTACATTTTCCTCCAAATCATTTATATATACTACGAACAGCAAAGGTCCCAGCACTGATCCCTGCGGAACACCACGAGTCACAGCCCTCCAATCAGAAAAGCACCCTTCCATTGCTACACTCTGCCTTCCATGACCTAGCCAGTTCTGCATCCATCTACCCAGCTCACCCCTGATCCCGTGTGACATCACCTTTTGTACCAGTCTGCCATGAGGGACCTTGTCAAAGGCCTTACTGAAGTCCATATAGACAACATCCACTGCCCTACCTGCATCAATCATCTTTGTGACCTCTTCGAAAAACTCTATCAAGTTAGTGAGACATGATCTCCCCTTCACAAAACCATGCTGCCTCTCACTAATACGTCCATTTGCTTCCAAATGGGAGTAGATCCTGTCACGAAGAATTCTCTCCAGTAATTTCCCTATCACTAATGTAAGGCTCACCGGCCTGTAGTTCCCTGGATTATCCTTGCTACTCTTCTTAAACAAAGGAACAACATTGGCTATTCTCCAGTCCCCTGGGACATCACCTGAAGACAGTGAGGATCCAAAGATTTCTGTCAAGGCCTCAGCAGTTTCCTTCCTAGCCTCCTTCAGTATTTTGGGGTAGATCCCATCAGGCCCTGGGGTCTTATCTACCTTAATATTTTTCAAGACGCCTAACACCTCGTCTTTTTGGATCTCAATGTGACCCACCCTTCTCCAGACTCAACATCCACCAATTCCTTCTCTTTGGGGAATACTGATGCAAAGTATTCATTTAGTACCTCGCCCATTTCCTCTGGTTCCACACATAGATTCCCTTGCCTATCCTTCAGTGGGCCAACCCTTTCCCTGGCTACCCTCTTGCTTTTTATGTACGTGCAAAAAGCCTTGGGATTTTCCTTAACTCTATTTGCCAATGACTTTTCGTGAACCCTTGTAGCCCTCCTGACTCCTTGCTTAAGTTCCTTCCTACTTTCCTTGTATTCCACACAGGCTTCGTCTGTTCCCAGCCTTCTAGCCCTGACAAATGCCTCCATTTTCTTTTTGACGAGGCCTACAATATATCTCGTTATCCAAGGTTCCCGAAATTTGCCATATTTATCCTTCTTCCGCACAGGAACATGCCGGTCTTGAATTCCTTTCAACTGAGATTTGAAAGCCTCCCACATGTCAGATGCTGATTTACCCTCAAACATCCTCCCCAATCTAGGTTCTTCAGTTCCCGCCTAATATTGTTATAATTAGCCTTCCTCCAATTTAGCACATTCACCCGAGGACCACTCTTATCCTTGTCCACCAGCACTTTAAAACTTACTGAATTGTGGTCACTGTTCCCAAAATGCTCCCCTACTGAAACTTCTACCACCTGACTGGACTCATTCCCCAATACCAGATCCAGTATAGCCCCTTCCCTAGTTGGACAATCTACTTTTTGTTTTAAGAACCCCTCCTTGATGCTCCTTACAAACTCTGCCCCGTCCAAGCCCCTCGCACTAAGTGAGTCCCAGTCAATATTGGGGAAGTTGAAGTCTCCCATCACAACAACCCCGTTGTTTTTACTCCTTTCCAAAATCTGTTTACCTATCTGCTCCTCTGTCTCCCGCTGGCTGTTGGGAGGCCTGTAGTAAACCCCCAACATTGTGACTGCACCCTTCTTATTCCTGATCTCTACCCATATAGCCTCGCTGCCCTCTGAGGTGTCCTCCCGGAGTACAGCTGTGATATTCTCCCTAACCAGTAGCGCAACTCCACCACTCCTTTTACACCCCCCTCTATCCCGCCTGAAACATCTAAATCCTGGAACGTTTAGCTGCCAATCCTGCCCTTCCGTCAACCAAGTCTCTGTAATGGCAACAACATCATAGTTCCAAGTACAAATCCAAGCTCTTGGTTCATCTGCCTTACCCGTTATACTTCCAGCATTAAAACATATGCACTTCAGGCCACCAGTCCCCCTGTTTTCAGCAACATCTCCCTGTCTGCTCTGCCTCAGAGCCACACTGGCCCTATTCCCTAGTTTTCCTTCAATGTTTTCACCTTCTGACCGATTTCTCTGACCCACCCCCTGCCATACTAGTTTAAACCCTCCTTGCTGTTCATGTTGTTTGACCCACAAGTAGTCCTGTGTTGTAGCTTCACCAGGTTGACACCTTGGGCTGGATTGTCCGTTCTGGAAGTCCCCACGCCGGCGTGAAAAGGGTGGTGTTTTACACCAGGGAAACTTGTGCAAAGCGACCACCGATTCCCTGTTCCGGAGGGGGCTAGCAGCCAGGCAGCGTAGAGCTCCCAGCTCTAGCTGCCGATATGGCCTGAAGAGTTGCTGGGTCCGTGGCCATGCATGCGCATGGCGGCGGCATGCAGCGACCGCGCCGTGCTTCATGACGGATGCCGCTCACGGACCCGGCCCACGAATTAGTCCCCTATTCGACAAGCTCGCACGCCCCAACCGGCTCACCAAAGTTCCCCCAGCCCTGAATATGTCCACCCCTGTCCGCAGATCGGCCCTCCCCTGACTCTTGTGGCACTCTTCAGGGGACGGAGAGTCGCAAAAGCGGCTCCGCCCCCGATTTCGGCATCAATCGGGAATTTTCCGCCCCATCGCCGAACGCAATTTTGGTGTCGGGGATCAGAGAATCCAGACCCTTATTTTTAGATATGCCTGCTGTTGCTCCTGGCATGCTCTCCAGGCTCTTCATTGAACCAGGGTTCATCCCCTGGCTTGGTGGTAATGGTAGATTGGGAGATATGCCAGGCCATGAGGTTGCAGATTTGGTTGAGTACAAGTCTGCTGCTGATGGCCCACAGCGCCTCAAGGATGCCCAGTCTTGAGTTGCTAAGATCTGTTCGAAGTCTACCCAGTTTAGCACGGTGGTAGTGCCACACAACACGATGGAGCATATCCTCAATGTGAAGACGAGTCTTTGTCTCCATAAAGACTGTGCAGTGGTCACTTCTACCGATACTGCCATGGACAGATGCATCTGCAGTAGGCAGGCTGGTGAGGTTGAGGTCTAGTATGTTTGTCCCTCTTGTGGGTTCCCTCACCACCTGTTGCAGACCCAGTCTGGCAGATATGTCCTTTCGGACATGACCAGCCAGTCAGTAGTGGTGCTACCGAACCATTCTTGGTGATGGGCATTGAAGCCCCCCACCCAGAGTGCAATCTGTGCCCTTGCCACACTCAGTGCTTCCTCCAAGTGGTGTTCAACATAGAAGAGTACTGATCATCAGCTGAGGGCGGCCGGTGCGTGGTAATCAGCAAGAAGTTTCCTTCCCCATGTTTGACCTGAAGTCATTAAATTTCTTGGGGTCTAGAGTTGATGTTGAGGACTCCCAGGGCAACTCCCTCCCGACTGTATACCACTGTAGGTTTGCCTTGCAGTGAGATATACCCAGGAATGGTGATAGTGGTATGTGGTACATTATCTGTAAGGTATGATTCTGTGAGTATGACTATGTCAGGCTGTTGCTTAACTAGTCTACCAATTTTGGCATTAGCCCCCAGATGTTAGTAAGGAGGAGTTTGCAGGGTTGACAGGGCTGGGTTTGCCATTGTTGTTTCCAGTGCCTAGGTAGATGTAATGTGGCCCGTAAGGTTGAAAAAAAAAAGTTTTGGAAAGAGTTATATTCAATAAGCATGTCTAGCTCCTGGGGTACCCGTCAATTCCTTTACAAATGATGTCTACAGGGTGGCAGAGGGATGTGAAAGGAGAATTAAAGTCTGAGCTCATCAGGGAAATGTCATAATATACACCATATATCATGGTGCAGACACACACACTGATGGACACGCAGCAAGACCAATCAACACACACAAAACCGCAGCCAATCACCAGTTCGAGCACACTCACTATATAGACAGTGGGCATCAGAGTTCCTGCTCATTCGGGATGCAGCCCCTCAGAAGGACAGAACTTCCAGTTTACAGCACAGATCACCATGTGCTGAGTGCATAGACTGGTTAGGACAGGCACAGGTCTTTAGTTTAATCTACCATCGTGTTAACCCACAGTGAAAGTATGTTCAACAGTTTCTAACTTAATAAAATAGTGTTGTGCTATTTTAAGTGTTGGTGGCCTGTATGTGTTCCACGGATCCAGAGCACCCAACACATCAGGACACAATCGTGGTGGCTGTTGCAGATGATTCACTCTTTGACCTCCTACAGGCCTCTCATGACGGCACGGTGGCACAGTGGGTAGCACTGCTGCCTCACAGTGCGAGGGATCCGGGCTCAATACCGGCCTTGGGCGACAGTCTGTGTGGAGTTTACATGTTCTTCCCGTATCTGCGTGGGTTTCCTTCGGGTGCTCTGGTTTCCTCACACAGTCCAAAAATGTGCAGGTTAGGTGGATTAGCCATGCTAAATTGCCCCTTTATGTCCAACAATGTGCAGATTAGGTAGGGATCTATGGATAGGCAGGAGAGTGGGCCGTGGTAGGATACTCTTTCAGAGATGTGGAGATGCCGGCGTTGGACTGGGGTGAGCACAGTACGAAGTCTTACAACACCAGGTTAAAGTCCAACAGGTTTGTTTCAAACACTAGCTTTCGGAGCACTGCTTCTTCCTCAGGTGAAGAAGAAACAGCGCTCCGAAAGCTAGTGTTTGAAACAAACCTGTTGGACTTTAACCTGGTGTTGTAAGACTTCTTACTGTACTCTTCCAGAGGACCGGTGCGGACTTTGGGCTGAATAACCTCCTTTATGCATTGTCAGGATTCTCTGGTTCTAAGCCAAAGATGATCTTCTCCTAGTCGAGGCAATCCAGCTAATTTGACTGTCTGAGCTACATGATCTACACAGGACCATTCTCAGGGGCGAGATTACAACATGGGGCAGGAGCCCATCCTAAATCCAGACTACCAGGTCACAAAGGTGCAGAGACAATCCAAGTCAGGGAAAACAATTTCGGAACCGCCCTGCAGAGCGACCTTGCCAGCAGTTCTTCAACAGACACGTTCCACAACAGACACGTTCCATAACCAACCCATGACAACAAATAGCATCCTGAACTCCTCATGTGAAAATGAAAAGGAGACCCCAAAAGCCAAAACCGTGTCCTCATCAAAAATAAGTTTTCATTATTAAAAAGAGCCCCCAAGAAAATGTATAATAACTTAAAACAGATAGTAAAAGTTTCTACAAATACATAAAACAAAAAAGAGTGGCTAAGGTAAATATTGGTCCTTTAGAGGATGAGAAGGGAGATTTAATAATGGGAGATGAGGAAATGGCTGAGCAACTGAACAGGTTTTTTGGGTCGGTCTTCACAGTGGAAGACACAAATAACATGCCAGTGACTGATGGAAATGAGGCTATGACAGGTGAGGACCTTGAGAGGATTGACATCACCAAGGAGGTAGTGATGGGCAAGCTAATGGGGCTAAAGGTAGACAAGTCTCCTGGCCCTGATGGAATGCATCCCAGAGTGCTAAAAGAGATGGCTAGGGAAATTGCAAATGCACTAGTGATAATTTACCAAAATTCACTAGACTCTGGGGTGGTCCCGGCGGATTGGAAATTAGCAAACGTGACACCACTGTTTAAAAAAGGAGGTAGGCAGAAAGTGGGTAATTATAGGCCAGTGAGCTTAACTTCGGTAGTAGGGAAGATGCCGGAATCTATCATCAAGGAAGAAATAGCGAGGCATCTGGATGGAAATTGTCCCATTGGACAGACGCAGCATGGGTTCATAAAGGGCAGGTCGTGCCTAACTAATTTAGTGGAATTTTTTGAGGACATTAACAGTGCGGTAGATAACGGGGAGCCAATGGATGTGGTATATCTGGATTTCCAGAAAGCCTTTGACAAGGTGCCACACAAAAGGTTGTTGCATAAGATAAAGATGCATGGCATTAAGGGGAAAGTAGGAGCATGGATAGAGGATTGGTTAATTAATAGAAAGCAAAGAGTGGGGATTAATGGGTGTTTCTCTGGTTGGCAATCAGTAGCTAGTGGTGTCCCTCAGGGATCACTGTTGGGCCCACAACTGTTCACAATTTACATAGATGATTTGGAGTTGGGGACCAAGGGCAATATGTCCAAGTTTGCAGACGACACTAAGATAAGTGGTAAAGCAAAAAGTGCAGAGGATACTGGAAGTCTGCAGAGGGATTTGGACAGGCTAAGTGAATGGGCTAGGGTCTGGCAGATGGAATACAATGTTGACAAATGTGAGGTTATCCATTTTGGTAAGAATAACGGCAAAAGGGATTATTATTTAAATGATAAAAAATTAAAACATGCTGCTGTGCAGAGAGATCTGGGTGTGCTAGTGCATGAGTCGCAGAAAGTTGGTTTTCAGGTGCAACAGGTGATTAAGAAGGCAAATGGAATTTTGTCCTTCATTGCTAGAGGGATGGAGTTTAAGACGAGGGAGGTTATGCTGCAATTGTATAAGGTGTTAGTGAGGCCACACCTGGAGTATTGTGTTCAGTTTTGGTCTCCTTACTTGAGAAAGGACGTACTGGCACTGGAGGGTGTGCAGAGGAGATTCACTAGGTTAATCCCAGAGCTGAAGGGGTTGGATTACGAGGAGAGGTTGAGTAGACTGGGACTGTACTCGTTGGAATTTAGAAGGATGAGGGGGGATCTTATTGAACCATATAAGATTATGAAGGGAATAGATAGGATAGATGCGGGCAGGTTGTTTCCACTGGCGGGTGAAAGCAGAACTAGGGGGCATAGCCTCAAAATAAGGGGAAGTAGATTTAGGACTGAGTTTAGGAGGAACTTCTTCACCCAAAGGGTTGTGAATCTATGGAATTCCTTGCCCAGTGAAGCAGTAGAGGCTCCTTCATTAAATGTTTTTAAGATAAAGATAGATAGTTTTTTGAAGAATAAAGGGATTAAGGGTGTAGATGTTCGGGCCGGAAGTGGAGCTGAGTCCACAAAAGATCAGCCATGATCTCATTGAATGGTGGAGCAGGCTCGATGGGCCAGATGGCCTACTCCTGCTCCTAGTTCTTATGTTCTTATGTTCTTAGAATCCACTGATCTTCTGTTTCTTCCCCCATGACCAGATCTGCACAGGCTACTGTAGACAGTCCCTGGCTTCTGACATTGAAATCAATCTGTCTAAATCTAGAATCTTAGTTGTTTCTCCCTTTCAAACGTTTCATTGAACTCGATCACCATTTTTTTTTTTTAAATTATTTTTTTTATTTTTGAAATTTTTTATTTAAAAAAGATTTGTAACATTTACAGAGAAAAAAGGCCACATACAAAAGCCTTAACATATTGAAAATGAACAGTGGGAAAGAATAAACATATTAATAAGGCACGTCCCCTATCAGCTCTGTTTGCCCATGCCCAAAGTGTTCAACTAAACTAATGTGGCTCTAACCGCACCCCCCCCCCGCCCCCCAGGTGCTGCTGCTGTCGGTTTCCTGCACTGTTCCCTGAGAGTCTGCAAGTGACTTTCTACCCCGGGGGATCCCTGGTCACCCCACCTTGCCCACTTAAGTCTTCTCTGCTCTCCTTCCCGGCTGCCCCCCCTCCCGCCCCCCCCCCTTCCCCCACCCCCCGAGGCTTGACCTGCCAGGTCCGCACTGCGCTTGGCCCTAGCCCGCCCCTTCACCTACTCTCCCTGGTGCCCCCTGACCTACGCTAGCTACGCTGACCCCTGCCCTTGGCACCTGACTGTCTCCCGCCCAAGTGCTCGGGCCCTCCCCCCACACACCAAGGACCCATTAACCTGATTGTATCTCCCCATGCCATTTCAAGTCCCTTAACCAGCCCCTAGCCCATCCCCCTATCAGAGGCCCCGATCTCCCGCCAAAAGATACCAAGTGCAGGGCCCCCCTTGCAGGGCCCCTCTCTCCCCCCCTCCCCCCTCGTTGCAATCTCCCCAAATCACCCTAAGCAGTGCGCCCTCCAGCCCCCGCTCTCTGTCCCGGCTGAAAACAATCTTAGATAAAACATTACAGTACAGGATAATTTAACAGACCGCCACCACATAAAAGCTCTGAGAGCCCAGAGTCCTTCAGTTCAAGTCCAGCTTCTTCTTTTAATAAACGTCCATTCCTAGTCAAAGCAAGTTAGGTTAACAGACCGCCCGCCACTGTAGAGCACTGATAAAACTAAGTGCCCGTTAGTTCAAGTCCAGCTTCTTCTCTTTAATGAAGGTCCAAACCTGTTCTGGTGTCTCGAAGTAGTGATGGAGTTCCTCAAACGTAACCCAAAGCTTTGCAGGATACAGCATTCCAAACCTCACCTCCTTTTTGTAGAGGACTGCCTTTACCTTGATGAATCCTGCACGCCTCTTGGCCAGCTCCGCTCCCAAGTCCTGGTAGATGCGCACCTCGCAGTTCTCCCATCTGCTGCTCCTCTCTGCCTTGGCCCATCGCAGCACACAATCCCTGTCAGCAAGCCGGTGAAAGCGAACCACCAAGGCCATCGGTCGGTCGCCCGTCCTGGGCTTCCTTGCGGGGGCTCTATGTGCCCCATCCAACTCCAGGGGTCGAGGGAAGGCCTCTGGTCCCATCAGCGCCCCGAGCATACCCATCACGTATGCACCCGCATCCGATCCCTCACAGCCCTCGGGGAGGCCAACGATGCTCAGGTTCTGCCTCCTGGCTCTATTCCCCAGCTCTTCAAGCTGTTCCTGCATCCTCCTCTGGTGGGAGTTCAGCTCCTCCACCTCGTGCTCCAGCTCCGTTACCGTGTCCGCCTGGCTGGAGAGCTTCACCTCAACCTCCCTGAGCGCCTTCTCTTGGACCGCCTGTGTCTCGACCATTCTGTCCATTACCGCCCTCATCAGGTCCAACGTGTCCCGCCTCAGTTCGGTGAAGCAGCTCCTAAAAAACTCCATCTGTTGCTCTCTTGGCCAGTGAGCCTCCGCTCCCTGGTCCCTGCCGTCCGCCATGCTTCGCCGCCCGGTCTGGGGTCCCCGCTGCTCCCGCTTTGATCTTTGCCGCTCCACTTGACCACTTCTGGTCCAACTGTCCATACCCCGGGGGGAAAACCTCTTCCCTTCATCTCCTCCACTGATTCAGGTCGTCAGGTCCCGAAAAAATCCTGTGAAACAGGTCCGTTTGCCCATCGCGGGCAGGAGCGATCCGACCTGCGACCTACTTCCTCGAGGGCGCCACCAGAAGTCCTCGATCACTATTTAATGAATGTTCATTCACAGTTTGGCTCTGAGCAAATTTGGCCTTTCCACCCGATATTTATTGTCCACAAGAGCCTCCTGCACTCCTACTTCAGCTAAAGTCAGTTCTACCTTACTATCCCTTCCTCCATCATTGATTTAATAACCTGTGAGGCAACTATTCAATCTGTGTCTTCTGCTCGCTGAATTAGATGATTCTCTTGAATTTACAATTGGTTTTATTCGCAACAATCTTATATTGATTACCCCTAGTTTTGAACTGATTAACAGATGGAATTAGTTCCATGTTATATTAATGATCTGGAAGAAGGAACTGAAAGCACTGTTGCTAAGTTTGCCGATGATTCAAAGATCTGTAGAGGGTCAGGTACTATTGAGGAAGCAAGGGGGCTGCAGAAGGATTTGGACAGGCTCGGAGAGTGGGCAAAGAAGTGGCAGATGGAATACAATGTGGAAATGTGTGAGATTATGCACTATGGAAGGAGGAATTTAGGCATAGACTATTTTCGAAATGGGGAAATGCTTAGGAAATCAGAAGCACAAAGGGACTTGGGATTCCTTGGGCAGAATTCTCTGATAATGGGGCTATGTCCCCATGCCCATGTGAAAACGGGCGCGAATCACTGGACTTTCCTAGCGAAAGTCCAGAGTGATTCTCCGTTTTGAAGGGGGCTAGCAGGGTCCCGGAGCGCTCCACGCAGCTCCGGCTGCCGATACAGGGCCCTGCACTTCCGTCCACTGGTCGCTGCTACATGGTGTACCCACACAGCGGGCCGGCCCCGACAATATAGGCCCCCCAAGATCGCACGCGCCCGCCGATCAGTGGCCCCCGGTCGCGAGCCTGGCCGTCCTGGAGGGCCCCCTGGTGACAGATCCCCCCGCTCCCCACCAGGGCAGCCGCGGACTGAGTACGCAGCTGCCACTCCGAACGACCGCCGGGTGGAACCATGTGTGAACCATGCCGCGGAAACGCGGCCAGTTGTAGGCAGAGAACCGCAGCGGCGGCCTCTTCCAATGGCCCCCCAACCGGCACCGCGTCGACCGTGCGCGCATGATTAGTGCTGATTGTCCGGTCCTTGGAGAACGCGGAAAGGCGTTGGGCCCGATTGCGGGTCTGATGCCCCATTCTCCGCCCCCGCACCGAATGCAATTGCGGTGGTGAGGCTCGGAGAATCCGGCCCTTGTTCACGATTCTCTGAAGGTTAACGTGCAGGTTCAATCAGCAGTTAAGAAGGCAAATGCAATGTTAGCATTCATGTCAAGAGGGCTAGAATACAAGACCAGGGATGTATTTCTGAGGCTGAACCTCTGGCCAGACCCCACTTGGAATATTGTGAGCAGTTTTGGGCCTCATATCTAAGGAAGGATGCGCTGGCCTTGGAAAGGGTCCGAAGGAGGTTCACAAGAATGATCCCTGGAATGGAGCGCTTGTCGTATGAGGAACGGTTGAGGACTCTGGGTCTGTGTTCTTTGGAGTTTAGAAGGATGAGAGGAGGATCTTATTAAACCTTACAGGATACTGAGAGGCCTGGGTAGAGTGGACGTGGAGAGGATGTTTCTACTTGTAGGAAAAACTAGAAGCAGAGGACACCATCTCAGACTAAAGGAAAGATCCTTTAAAACAGAGATGAGGAGGAATTTCTTCAGCCAGAGGGTGGTGAATCTGTGGAACTCTTTGCCGCAGAAGGCTGTGGAGGCCAAATCACTGAGTGCTTTTAATACAGAGATAGATAGGTTCTTGATTAATAAGGGGATTAGGGGTTAAGGGGAGAAGGCAGGAGAATGGGGATGAGAAAAATATCAGCCATGATTGAATGGTGGAGCAGACCCGATGGGCCGAGTGGCTAATTCTGCTCCTATGTCTTATAGTCTTATGGTCTATGTCTGTGCTATTAAACGTTTCATCATAGAACCATAGAATTCTTACAATGCAGAAGGAGGCCATTCAGCCCATCAAATATGCACCAACGTCTGAAAGAGCACCCCACCTCGGCCCAATCATATCTTGAAGCTCTTTGTCAACCTTCCCTTTTCCACCAAAAGCAGCCCGAACCTTTTCAATGTGTTTCCTGATAGGTATAACCTATCAGTTCCCAAATGTAAATCAATTTTGCTCCTTCTCCAGTTTCTCTGTGCTGAGAATGGGGGTTGGTAAACTTTCTGTAAAATGTTTAAAGAAAGCTCAACTGTTAAGAGATCCCTCCGAACTCTAAATTGTAGCACTAGGACCTCAGGGAGGCAAATAAATTGGAAACACATTTCTGCCTTAATTGGCATAAAGTTACTGCCGGGATTTTGTGTAATGACACACCCCAGTGTGAATATTTGAAATATTTGAGGTATTGGGACCTGCCCACAGTCTGGCTGTGGATGTGCTTCACTCTCTGTGTCTCCAGTCTCGCTCAGTACAGCTCCTTCACTGTCAGACATGGCAACATATTCCCGATATCTACTCACCCTCACGCTCAGCATCCTCTTCCTGTGGTTCAATGCGACCTCTGCAAGCAGACACAACTCCACCGGTGAGTTTAACCTTCTTTCTCTGAACCTCAAAAGTGAACTTCAGGTTGTTTAGTTAACACAAAGCAAAGAGTAAGGATAAACAGGATGTTTCCTGGCTGGTAAGCTGCAACCAGTGGAGTGCCACAGGGATCAGTGCTAAGGCGTCTACTACTCACAATCTACACTAATGACTTGGATGAAAGTAGTGAATGTATGGTAACTAACTTTACCGGTGACACCAAGTTGGCAGGAAAGAGGAGGTAAAGAGTCTGCAAAGGATTACAGGCCGGTTCGGTGACTGGGCAAAAACTTGGCAGATGGAGTATAATGTGGGTAAATGTGAACTTATCCACTTTGGCTGACAAAGGAGAATACAATGTGAATGGAGAGAGATTGCAGAGCTCTGCGGTAATGAGGGATCTGGGTGTCCTGGTACATGAATCACAAGGAGTTATTCTGCAGGAACAGTCAGTGAATAGGAAGGAAAATGGAATGTTGGTGTTTATTACACAGGGAATGGAAAATAAATCTCGGACGTTCTACTGCAGCTGTACAGGGTCTGGCTGAGACCACATCTGGAATACTGTGCACAGTTTTAGTTTCCTTATTTAAAGAAATATATAATTACATTAGAAGCAGTTCAGAGAAAATTCACTCCACTCATTCCATACAAATCCTACAGTGTGGAAGGAGGCCATTTGGCCCATTGGGTCTGCACGACCCTCCAAAAGAGCACCCTACCTAGGCCCCCTGCCCTGTCCTACTCCTGCAATCCCACCTAAACTGGACATTTTGGACTGTGGGAGTCAACCAGAGCGCCCGGAGGAAACCCATGCAAACACGGTGAGAATGTGCAAACTCCACACAAACAGTCACCCGATGCCGGAAATGTACCCAGGTCCCTGGTGCTGTGAGGCAGCTGTGCTAACCACTGTGATGAAGGGCTTAACCAATGAAGAAAGGTTGAACAGGTTGGGTCTCTACCCATTGGAGTTTAGAAGAATGAGAGGCGATCTTATTGAAACACAAGACCCTGAGGAGACTTAATAGGATGGATAACCGGAGAATGTTTCCTCCTGTGTTGGCAACAAGAAATAGGGCACATAGTTTAAAAATGAGAGGTCTCCCTTTTAAGACAGATTTTCTTCACCATGAGGATGGTTAGCCTCTGGCTTTCTCTTCCGCAAAATAGTAGATACTGTGGCCGGGATTTTCCAAAATCCCGGCTAAGTGTTGACGCCGGCGAAAACACCGGAGTGTTTCATGCTGGCATCAACGGGCCTCTTGGCCCAGCGATTCAGTGGCCCACAGAGGGCAAGCACAGCGCCGGAGTGCTCCACGCAGCTCCAGTGTCGATACGCGGCCCTGCACTGCCTGCACGGGTCTGCGCATG
Organism: Scyliorhinus torazame; assembly: GCF_047496885.1. NCBI lineage: Eukaryota > Metazoa > Chordata > Chondrichthyes > Carcharhiniformes > Scyliorhinidae > Scyliorhinus > Scyliorhinus torazame. Next base: position 167,654,768 of record NC_092714.1, on the reverse strand, counting down.
TGTTGAATCCCAAATTTCTTTACCCGTCAGTCTGGCCTCAATAAAAGTCGAGATGGATTTGCAGGTATAACATTAGTTATTTTATTCAGCTTGCAAGCTAAACCTAGTCCACAGTGATACAGATAACATGTTGCTCTCTGCAGCTCCGGGACTAAGTGGTGTGTCCCAGACAAAGAGCTCCGTACTGATACATTCAAATGGCATCAAGTTTCACATACTCGACGCCCATAGGTCATCCTATGTCCCTCCTGACCTGTTTGATCTATTCTGATTGTCTCACTTCCAATCCCTTTCTCCGGCCCCTATCAATTCAGCATCACTCTCATAGACACACCTCTTCCTGCTTTTTCCATGCGGTCTAAAATCCTTTGTCTCTACTTGCCAGAATCAAAGTGGCTTATTTCTACATTACATTAACTAATATCTCTAAAGTAACTATTTTATATCACATTCGTCACATGCACGCGGCGGCCGTTTCCATGCCGCCGCATGCACGTGGTGGCTGTTTCCGCGCCGATGCCGCACAACATGGTGTAGCGACACAGCGGGCTGGCACAGAAGAAGGTAGGCCCCCCCAGATTGCGCTCGCCCGACGATTGGTAGTCCCCGATCGCAGGCCTGGCCGTCGTGGAGCCCCCCCCCCATCCTCCCACCGAGACGGACACCGCGGACGCGGGTCCGAGCTCCCGCCGGGTGGTATCATATGTGAACCACGCCAGCGGAACTTGGTGGGAACTCGGCGGGTCGACCGCGGAGAATCGTCGCGGGGGCCTCTTTCAATGTCCCCCGACCGGCACCGCGTCTACTGCGTGCGCGTGACTGCCGCCGATTCTCCAGTCACCGGAGAATCATGTCCCGGCGTCGGAGCGGTGTGGCGGGAATTTTGGGCGTCAACGGCGATTCTCCGACCCGGCGCTGGCTCGGAGAATCCCGGCCCATTCCTTTGAATGTATTTGAGGCGGATTTCTATTTTTGTTATGCAACGGAGTCGAGGATTATGGGGGTCAGACAGGAAAGTGGAGCTGAGACCACAACCAGTTTCTTCCCCGGAGATAGCGGCGACCCCGCGGGACTTGCACACTGTCGCGTAGTGGCCCTTCTTCCCGCAGCTTTTGCAGGTAGCCGCGCGGGCCGGGCAGCGCTGCCGAGGGTGTTTCGGCTGGCCGCAAAAATAGCAGCGGGGCCCCCCCGGTTGGTCTAGTGTTTTGGCCGCGCAGGTTTGCGGGGGTGGGGGGGATGCGGAGAGTCGACCGCAGCGGGTGTCCACGGAGCCCAAGGGGCTGTAATGCGGTCGGGGGTGTAGGCGCGGGCGTTACGCGAGGCCACATCGAGGGATGCCGCCAGGGCCCGAGCTTCTGTAAGTCCCAGAAATTCTTTCTCCAGAAGCCTCTGGCGGATCTGGGAAGAGGCCAAAACTGACACATACGCATCGCGGACCAGGAGCTCTCTGTGTTCACTCGCTGTTACCGCCGGGCAGTTGCAGTTTCGACCCAGGATCTGCAGGGCGTTATAAAACTCGTCCAGCGATTCCCCCCGAAATTGCCGTTGTGTGGCGAGCTGGTAGCGAGCAAAAACCTGGTTGGCGGGTCGGATGTAGATATCCTTCAGCGCGGCGATGGCACCAGTGAAACCGTCCTCGTCCTCGATAAGGGAGTAGACGTCAGGACTCACCCTGGAATAGAGGACCTGCATCTTTTGTTCGTCTGTCGGTGTGCCGGGGGCCGTTCTAAGGTAGCCCTCAAAGCATGCCATCCAGTGCTTGAAGATAGAGGCCGAGTTAGCTGCTTAGGGTGCGATGCGCAGGCACTCCATGGTGATTCGGAGCTCCATGTTCCCACGTCGTTTTCTTCAATTTAAATTCTGCTTAATAAATTGTAGCACCATCAATATGACGCGAGGCAGGTTGAGGTAATGTCAATTGAAGGCTTTATTAAGCAGAACTTTATCCCCAGCAGCGTGGTTACAGAATGCAGCTGCTGAGGGAAATGGAGGGAAAAGCTGGGTTCTTATACCGGCATTTCTGGGTGGAGTCCAGTAGGTGGCAGATCCTATCAGGACCTGGCATCCCTCCACCAATAGCCTGTCGACACGTGGTGTACCGTATTACCCCTAATACATACCACCACAAAGTGTTACTCCAATGATTCTGCAACATTCACTTTCTCTCTCACTCCTGTCAGCAATACTCTCTCTCTCCCCTCTGCAAATTCTCTCTCACTTTCTCCTGTGTGCAATACTCTCTCTCTCCTGTCTGTGATTCTCTCTTGTCTGCGATTTTCTCCTTTCTGTGGCACTCGTCCTTTCTGCGGCACTCTTTCTCCTGTCTGCTGCACTCTCTCTCTCTCTCCTGCCTGTGACACTCTCTCTCTCTCTCCTGTCTGCTGCACTCTCTCTTGTCTGTGACAGTTTCTCTCTCTCCTGTCTGAGACTCTTCTTGCTCTCTCCTCCCTCCAACTTTCTTTCTCTCTCCTGTCTGTGACATGTTCTCTCTCGCTGGCTCTCTCTCACTCTCCTGTTTGCAACACTCTCTCACTCATGCCTGTGACTGTCTCTTCTACTGTCTGTGAGTCACTCTCTCTCTTGCCTACGACATTCTCTCTCTCCCTCTCCTATCTGCGACCCTCTTTCTCTCGACTATGTTATGACACCCTGAGCGGGTGCACAGTCAATTCCAGCCCACAGACGCTGGGGTCCTAAGGTAAAAAAATTTAATAATTTGTGTATTTTCATGACTGTGGTAAACCACGGAACATACATTACATGTATTATGGTACACTGCCATTGTACTCCAGTTATTACGGTAAATTCCGGCCTGCTGGCTCCACCCAGTAGGCTCTGTATAAAAGTGTGCACTCTCCTGCACTGCCCCCATTCTTGGGTCCAGCTGCAGGAGGCTTTACATCTAGCACAATAAAGCCACAATAGTTCACCATTCACCTCGTCGTCATTGATGGTGCATCAATTTATTGTGCTAGAATTTTGAAGATGAACGTCTTACTCAGGCCGGATCGCCTGGAGCTGAACCCACACGCAGCCGACGCCACAGCGACTTTCGAGCACTGGCTAGCCTGCTTTGAAGGATATCTCGGAGCATCTACCGAAGTCATCTCAGACCCACAGAAGCTTCAACTACTCTACGCATGGGTGAGCCCACAAGACTTCCTCCTCATTCGGGACGCTCCCACCTACACGGAGGCAATAGAACTACTGAAAGGACAGTATATCAGGACTGTACATCAGGTGTTCGCCAGGCACCTCCTGGCCACGAGACGGCAACTCCCGGGTGTAGCCATCTGGGATGGCCACTTCCCGATTACAAAATGGACACTTTGCAAAGATTGCAGGGAGAATGGACAATACTGAGAAAACAAGCAGGTTCAGGGTTTGTCTGTATATTGGAGCCGCAGCTCCCAGACAAGACCAAAACTGTAGGTCCATCTCCGGGAACAAAAGAGTAACATTTGAGTAACCGATACTAAGGCAGACACCCCGGCGCCAGAGGAGACCGAAACAAAGCAGGCCAACGGCCACCTAGGACATGCCCAGCCATCAGGGCACCCACCCCTTTATTGGACGAGATCAATATGAATTATCAAGAAACGGCCCAATTGATTGGGGCCAAGTTCAAGGCCCGCCCAAAAGAGCGTGAAGCCTCTTTGGGTATGAGAAAAAGCCCCCAAGAGAGAATCGTTCTCTTGGACCAGGCCCTCACCAAGGAGAGACCTGTCCACCAGCTACACCAGAAACCAAGTCCAGTCCAAGGTCAACGCACGCTACTAGACAGACGACCTCAGCTGTTCCCCTATACCAGTTCCACCCCAGCAGCCTCAGAACTGAACAACGGCCATTGTTCCTCTGACTGAGTGGGCGCCCGAAGCTAAGTATAGGCTTTAGCAGTAGTGATAGTTTAGTCTGTAGAGTTTCATGCATGAGTATATTTAACTGTGTGTGTAAATAAATAAGCATTGACTTTGAACTAACTAACTGGTGTATCGAGTCTTTGATCAGTATTCGGTTCGAAAGACACCTGGCGACTCTCGAGCAAATGTAATTAGAATTAAGGAAGATGACCATATTGACCGCCGTATTCAGAGCCAACCAAAGAGGGCAACATTCACGGCCTGTGTGGTAGGGGTCAGGGGGGTAGCATCCGCGCGCAACTGAAGAGATCCCGCTATGATCCAGGTGAAAAACATGAAGGTTGTCTTCATCTTTCCTTTTGTCAGTCGTCTTCTTTTTCTTCCTCTGGGGTTCCTGAGGTTCCGGAGTTCTGTGGACACAAGCATAATATCTGATATTATCTTGCTTAAGATCTCGTATGTCTGTCTGTCTGTCCTTTGTTGCCAATTACCCATTATGATTGGTCACCATCTGTGACTCCCTCATTTAAAAAAAAAACCGAATGTTTGGACAAGACGTCCGAGAAAAATACTGACACAGTGCGAGCCGTCTCGCAGCCTGTGCGATCTACCATCCTCGTGTTTGAGGATGTAAATAGCATACGGAAGCAACCTTAGGGTCGCCAGAAACAAACAAAAGAATTTTGAACTGAAAGTGCTAAAATGGGGTGCGCATGGGGTGCGGGTAGGAAATGGGTGGAATCCCCGGGTAGGACGGTGATCAGTGCCATTTGTAGTCTACCCGAGCGTAGCTGACCAGAGGGGGTCCTCAGGCAGGGCGGGGACCAGTGCCGTTTCCCCACTGTCTGTGAAACCGGCAAGAACGGGTAAGAATGTGGTCGTCGTGGGGGCTGCCTCTCGCGATTACCTTCAAATCAGGAGAGTAGTTATGATTGGTTGTTTGCCGACAAACTTGTTCCATTAACTGCCAGTGGGCGTTAAAAGAGTGGTGGCGTGGGGCCATGAAAACTTTTAAATTCACAAACAACATTTAACATGTACATTAAACGAGCAAACATACAACAAACATGGTGCAGGTTCCATCAGAAAGGACACCATAACTCTCCATCAGTTCCTTTTTTACCATCATCTGGACACCTCATTGCTCAGTAGCGAACAGGGTCGCAAAGGGATTCGTTTGGTGGGAGTCAGACTCCATGTCATCATCTTCTCCCGGCTGCCATACTCTTGACTGGAGTAGTTTGGCTAAAGCTGCTTGGGGTGAATTGGGGTCCATCGCATCATTCCGGATGAGCCTGAACAAATTGTCTCGATGCCAGAATCGTGTGTCGAGGTTGGAGCTACAACGTTTTAATCCGTAATCGTCAGGCGGTGGGTCTGGGTCAGGGGCTTTGATGTATGTGATTTTGAAGGGGTCGCTGGAATCATGCTCGGAGTCGCTGGGAGTGGGGCCTGGTGCAGGGGTGTAACGTGGTGTGCTGTGGCTCTCGTCATTGCTATCGCTATCACTGTCGCTGTCGCTGCTGGTTGAAGGAAGGGAGAGGCGGAGTCGTGCCTCTGGGGGTGGAGGTGAAGATGTGTCTGAGGACGGGCTGGACTGGCTGGGGGAGGGTAGGAATGCATCATCTGTGGGCGGGGCGTCCTCATCTGCTGCTGCGAGCGAGATGTGGCGTGCATGGTTGTTCTGCGAGCCATAAGCCTTAAGCTGGTTTATGTGGAACCACGCAGACTTGCCATTGGGATATGTGATCTTGTATACAGAGGGGCTGACTTTGTCCGAAATGGAGTACGGTCTGGAAAATTTGGGGGAGAGGAATGAACTGGGGTTGTATGGGGAAAGCATCACTTGCTGCCCTACTACAAACTCGGTGGCATGTACCGTTTTATCGAAACAAGCTTTGCTTTGTTTCCTCCTGGTCCCAAGTCTCACAGCAGCTGCGAGTTGGGCTGCCTTTATATTCTCAATAAGCTGCTGTACAGCATTTTCATGCGTGAGGGCGGTGACCGCGGGGCCGGCCAAATCCAGTCCTAATAAATACTCTGTCCCTTTCATGGGGCGTCCAGCCATGAGGGTGTGGGGGGTGTATCCTGTGGACGTGGATACCGTGTTTCGTAAGAACATTAAAGCAAATGGGAGAACTGAGTCCCAGGTGCTGTTGTTCTGTTGCACCATTTTCCTGAGAGTGGCTTTCAGAGTTCTGTTCATCCTCTCTACAATGCCGCTTGACTGGGGGTGGTAGGCTATGTGAAACTTCTGCCTAATTCCAAAAATTGTGAGGACGTTCTTCATTACTCGTCCTGTAAAATGGGAGCCTTGATCAGACTCTATACTGCGGATGTAATATTTCCATCTTGTGGAAATGTGCTGTGTTAGGATTTTAGCTGTCGTTTTGGCCGTGTTCATTCTGGATGGAAAAACGTTCACCCATTTTGTGAAGGTGTCGATGACCACCAACACATACTTAAAACCATTTCTGCAGCGGGGGTAAGGGTCCTATGAAATCTATCTGCAAATTCGTCCAGGGGCCATTAATGAGCCGGGTATGACTAAGCTGAGCCTTTCTTGCATATCTGTCCGGGTTGTTCTGGGCACAGATCAAGCAATTTTCAATGTAATGGGTTACATCAGCTTTTAAATCAGGCCACCAGCAGCGAGGTCTGAGGTGGGTTAGGGTGGGTTCAATGCCTTGGTGTCCATGATTGTCATGGAACTGACAAATAATCTGGTTCCTGTCCTGGCTGGGAACTACATGAATCACACCGTCATGTGTAGTTATTGCGTTCTTAAACTTATCGTACGGGGCTGGGAAAGATCCTTTTAAAACTTCCCTGAGATTTTCATCTTCCTTTTGGGCTTTCGCTAGATCCTGAATGTTGGTCTGTGAGACCTGAACCGTGTGTACTGGGGTGCTCTCGGGTCTATGAACTAGAAATTGTCCATGTCTAGAACCTGCCTTCGCTAGGGCGTCTGCTTTAACGTTACCAGTGGGAGGAAGAACAGTAATGACTGCGAACCTTAATGATGCTGTATTTCCTATCTTTAGCTGTCTCTGGGATATGCCGGAGTAATGGGGCTGAGGGTAGGGGCTTTCCGTCTGCGGAAACGAATCCTCTAGTTTCCCACAGGGGTAGGAATTCTGTTAAACTATTGCAGACATATAACCTGTCCGAATATATGTCCGCTGGGGTTGGAAACGAGTCAGGGTGATCAACAATGTAAGCTATGGCTGCCAGTTCTGCTGTCTGCGAGCCTAGATATCGTGGCAACTTTAATGAAATCTCGTCAAGGTCCCTGCGCCTCCTCTACATAAATGCCGCAACTGGTGACTCTCTTTCCATTTAAAACTGTGGAGGAGCCATCCACATACATTTTCAGGGGCGCATACGTGTCTGTGGGCTGGGCTCTCTGGGGTGTATTACCTGCTTTCCTGGGAGCTGACTTAGGTATAAATGGGCCTGTATTATGGTTCGTGGTGATGATCTCACACTCATGTGGGGTACCTGCATATTGCAAATTGTCGGCGAGGAAGGTATGGGTCTTGGTTCTTTTAACTGTAATTTCCCGTCCCTGTAAAAGAAGGGTCCAACGGGCTGCGCGGATTTGACTGACTGCCATCTTTAAGTCGACCGTCTAATAATAGCTGTGTCAGGGTGTGTTCAGTGAGAATGGTGATGGGGTTGAGTCCTGTAATGTAGGCGAAGTACTATATTGCCCAAAAAACTGCGAGCAGGTGCCTTTCGCAGGCAGAAAATCCTTGCTCAACAGGATCTAACACACGTGATGCGTATGCCATGGGCCTAATCGGTCATGGCGTTCCTGGAGGAACACGGCCGAAAGGGTTCGGTCGGTGCTTGCAACTTCGATTGCGTACGGGGAGAGTAGATCTGGGACCTGTAATGCGGGGCTGTGCTGAGGGCTCTCTTTAAACCATCCACGGCATCCGTGTGCTGTGGAAGCCATTCCCAAGGTGCCTGTTTCTCGAGTAGGTCGGATAGGGGCGCTGCTTTTGTGGCGAAACTGTCAATGTGGTTTCGGCAGTAGCCAACCAGTCCTAGAAATGACCGGAGGGCTGAGACATTATGGGGAAGGGGCAATTTGACGATCGAGTCAATTCTCTTTTGTTCGATCTCACGTTTACCATGAGTGATTACTGTACCCAAGTAAATCACTTTTTCCTGCAGAATCTAGGCCTTCTTGGGGTTGACTTTACATCCAACCTGTTTTAGGAGTCCTAGGAGTTCGGCGAGAATCAAAATGTGCTCTCCCTTTGTGTCTGTAGTAGCAAGTCATCTACCCACTGGACAATCGGGTCGAAAATTTTGCTCGTCCATTTGCCAGCTGTCGGTGGAAAATGGAGGGGGAGTTGTGGAAGCCTTGTGGAAGGCACGTCCACATGTATTGTTGTCCCTGGAATATAAAGGTGAATTTGTATTGGCACGCTTTATCCAATGGAATGGACCAAAAGCCGTTGCTAATGTCCAAAACCCAATTTTTTTTTGACTGGAGTCCCTGTTTGAGCATGGTCTCGGGACTCGTGGCTACGGTGGGGGCTGATACTGGGGTTACTTTGTTCAGTTCCCGGTAATCGATGGTCAGTCGCCATGATCCATCGGGTTTCCTGACGGGCCACATTGGTGCATTATTTGTGGAGGCTACTGATCGGAGAACGCCTTGATCAAGCAGACTCTCTATTACTTTGGAGATCTCTCCCTCTGCTTCTTGGGGAAAACCGTACTGCTTTAGGCGTCTGGGGTCGGGACCTGTAATGTTCACTAAGCCGGCGATCTTGCTTGTGCTGTGCAAATGCTGCTTTGTGTTGCTGCAGGACTTCCCTAACTTCTTTATTCTGACTAATGGCTCGGGGGTCGAACCAGAAGTCTCCTACTGGGCTGATTCTGTTTGCATACACTCCAACTGTGAGTGTGGCGGGGGCTCGTGCTGCCTTTGCCATTCTCCATACACATTTATTAACCGGATCAAAAGAGAGGTTGTGGGAGCTCATAAAATCGATTCCTAGAATGTGTTCAGCTGTCTGGGGTAGATCGACAAAAACTACGGGGTGTTTAGTCGTAATGTTCCCGATTTGTATTGCTACAGGGGCTGTGATGTGTCCTTGTTGTAAATGACCTGTACAGCCGCTGAGTGTGATGGTGTCTGTTGTGGACCACGTGTCTCGTTGAAACATCGTGGAGGAATTGAGCATGGTGCGGGACCCTCCTGTGTCCCAAAGAAATTCTATGGGGTGTCCCCGGACTTTGCCTGCTACTACCGGTCTACCGGACTTGTCCCAAAGGGTGTTGCAGACCCAATTTGGGGAGCCCGAACACCGTCTGTTGGTGCCGTTCATGTCTGCGTTATCTGAACGGGCGCTAACGCTATGGATTGGCTTTGCCCTATTCTTATTTAGGGTGCCTGTCTATTGGTTCTTCTGCTGCTTTTGGGACGTGTTGCACTCTCGTGCAGTGTCCTAATTGTCCACAATTGTAGCATTCCTGGGATTTTGGTTGCGATGGATTGTTCCTGCCCACATTTACCCATGCACATTTACCTGGTGCGTCCTAACTGGATTCATGTCAGCCTGCTCTTCCTCTGGTTTTGCAAGTGCGGTTTTGCCTTGGACGTATTGTTCCCAAGTGCGGGACAATCTTTTCAAAACCCATTTCTCGTTGTGGGCCTCGTCTGAGAGGTCGTAATTTGCGCAAGCTCTCTGACCTGCCTCTGTCGCATGAGAGACTCTGATTCGAGTCCATTTGGCCATATTATCCGCGGACAAATGGGCGCGGTCTAACTCTCCAAATACTGCTGTGAAATGTATCCACAAGCGTCCAGCAAATGCTGTGGGGTGCTCTGTTTTCTTTTGCCTACACTTGTTTAGGCCTTCTACAGGGTCTCCTCTGTTCTCGCCGATCGCATCAAGGATCGCTGTGTGCATCTCTTGGAGTGTGCCTCCTCCTACATTCTGTGGGTCAGGAAGGGCTACCACGACTGAAGGGTCGAGGCTTAAAACTGTGAGCTTCACTTGTTCCTTTTCATCCAGGCCGTACATGGTAGCCTGCTGTTTAACTCTAGCGAAAAACTGGTGGGAGTCTGATGTGGCAAAGAACGGTGTAATTTTTCCACACGCGTCCTGTAATTGGGTCACGGTTAACGGGGTTGTCTATAAGAAATCTGCGTTTCTTTCTGCTGTGGCCCTGCGGTGTGTGGTTACAGGGTTCATGGGGGTGTGTTCTGCCTGTTCAGTCGGGGTTGGGGTGCTTTCCTTTTTTGTGGTTTTTCTTGCGTACATGTCCCATGTACGTATCTATGGGCAGTCTCGTTTAATTCCTGCCAGTCGGGGCCGTTTACCTGATCTAACTGGGGTCCAAACGTACTTTGAAACCCATTCTGGACAGAAAGCAGAGATTGCAATTCTGCAATTTGCTTCCGGCACTTTGCATGATCTACGGAGATCTGCCTTTGTTCCGTCGTGGAAGTGTGGCGCACTCGTAGGGCTGCTTTTAAATCATTGCAATTGCTCTACCTGTTGCTTGGTTTCTTGTCTTACCAAGACCGCTCGTTGCATGTCCTGGTAGACCTTATCGTACTGGGTCTGCAAACTACTCAAATGGGCGAGGCAAGACTGGTGTGCCCACTTGGCATCATCCACCTCGTGTCCCTCGCTGCTAACTGTTCTCTTAACTCCTTATTCGCTCACATCTCCCTCACTATTTCGCTCACATCTCCCTCACTATTTCTGTCTCTCTCCGGAGCGTCCTAAAGACCTCCTCTGTGCCTCGCAATTGTGCCAAGCAGGACACGATTGCCATCGGCTTGCGAGCTTTCCCGAAGCTCTTCTTGTGGATCTCAGACAGGTTCTCCCACCAAGTATGTCCTATACTCCCGGGACCTGTTTCGTCATTGGCGCAGAATTCACTCCAAAGGGGCCATCCTTTCCCTTTGAGAAATTTCCTGATCTCTTCTTCCCATACGGGACACTGTCCTACTCTACTGGTCGCTGCAACTTCGAATTCTTGGGGGTTCATAAGGCGTTCCATTGCCTTCAATGCCATTTTCTCTCTATCTCTGGGTTCTCTACTGAATTTGGAACAGGGGATGATAAAGTGGTGATGTAAACACGGGTACGGCTTACGCTAATTTCCGTCCTACAAAACTCCCGACAATTTTACTCAACAAAATCTCTCAGATTTACCTTATATCCCTGTTAGTACGCATGCATTAACACACTTCCGAATCTCGGAGGTTTGATCAGTACCGTTCTCACACTTGTGGTTTTTCTGTTTCCAATTGGATTCCAATTCAAATTTGGGTTCTCTCGGAGTGACTAGGCCAATTCCAGGTCGAGTCCCGTCAGAGGTTGCCAGTAAATGTTGCTCTCTTTGGTTGGCTCTGAATATGGCGGTCAATATGGTCGCCTTCCTTAATTCTAATTATGTTTGCTCTAGAGTCATCAGGTATCTTTCGATACCGCCACAAGGTTCAAAACCGAATACTGATCAAAGACTCGATACACCAGTTAGTTAGTTCAAAGTCAATGCTTATTTATTTACACACACAGTTAAATATACTCATGCATGAAACTCTACAGACTAAACTATCACTACTGCTCAAGCCTATACTTAGCTTCGGGCGCCCACTCAGTCAGAGGAACAATGGCCGTTGTTCGGTTCTGAGGCTGCTGGGGTAGAACTGGTACAGGAGGACAGCTAAGGTCGTCTGTCTGGTAGCGAGCGTTGACCTTGGACTTACTTATTTCTGGTGTAGCTGGTGGACAGGTCTCTCCTCGGTGTGTGCCAGGTCCAAGAGAACGATTCTCTCTTGGGGCCTCCTTCTTATACCCAAAAGCGCTCTTTTGGGCGGGCCTTGAACTTGGCCCCAATCAATTGGGCCATTTCTTGATAATTCATATTGATCTCGTCCAATAAAGGGGTGGGTGCCCTGATGGCTGGGCGTGTCCTAGGTGGCTGTTGGCCTGATTTGTTCTGGTCTCCTCTGGCGCCGGGGTGTCTGCCTTAGTATCGGTTACTCAAATGTTACTCTTTTGTTCCCGGAGATGGGCCATTAGTATGCTAATGGGCCTACAGTTTTGGTCTTGTCTGGGAGCTGCGGCTCCAATATACAGACAAACCCTGAACCTGCTTGTTTTCTCAGTATTGTCCATTTACCCTGCAATCTTTGCAAAGTGTCCATTTTGTAATCGGGAAGTGGCCATCACAGATGGCTACACGGGGGAGTCTCAGGACGATTTCCTGCGTGCCTTGCGGCTACTTGGCAGAAACTGTAGTTGCCAGGCGGTGTCGGCAGTCCAACACATGGAGCTGCGGATCAGGGATGCCTATGTCACGGGCATTAAGTCCGACTACATCCACCAGCGCTTATTAGACACTCGGTACACTCGGCCTCACAGAGACAGTACAGCTCGCGAACTCCTTAGAAGTGGCCTCCCGCAACCTGGAGTCCTGCACCTCCGACAGTGCGGCACCCTCGTGGGCGTCATGGGCCCCGCCATCATCCGACACGGGTGCACGGCACGCCTGTGTCGCGCGGCAGCCAGCTAACTCCAGAAGCCCCAAATGCTACTTTTGTGGCCAGAACAAGCACCCCAGACAACACTGCCCAGCATGGAGAGCGACCTACGATGGGTGTGGCAAAAAGGGCCACTTCGTCTCCGTTTGCCAGGCCCGATCGGTCGCTGCCGCTTCTAGGCTCAACGTCGCTACCGCAACATCCCCCACGTGCGATCCAGGGATGCCGCCATCTTCGCTGCTGCCCGCCACGTGTGGCCCATGGGCGCCGCCATCTTGGATGTCGCCTGGGTCTCGACTTCCTGTGCTATCTCCAGAGCCTCACCCTAAAGTTCTGCGGACCCCTGCCCCCCCTCACCGTCTGTGGCCTCATGACCCTGAAGGTCGATCCACCCTCGCTCTTCGCGAATCTCACCCCGGACTGTAAGCCCATCGCCACGAGGTGCAGGCGGTACAGTGCCCAGGACAGGACCTTTATCAGGTCAGAGGTCCAACGACTTCTGCGGGAGGGGATCATTGAGGCCAATAACAGCCCCTGGAGAGCTCAAGTGGTCATCGACTACAGTCAGATGATCAACCAGTACACGCAGCTCGATGCGTACCCCCTCCCCCGCATATCTGACATGGTCAACCAGATTGCGCAGTATCGAGTCTTCACCGTTGACCTGAAATCCGCGTAGCACCAGATCCGCCCGGAGGACCGCTAATACACAGCATTCGAAGCAGATGACCGCCCCAACCATTTCCTTGGGGTTCCCTTCGGCGTCAGCAATGGGGTCTCGTCTTCCAGCGAGAGATGGACTGAATGGTTGACCAGTACGGGCTGCGGGCCACGTTCCCGTATCTGGATAACGTCACCATCTGCGGCCACGACCAGCAGGACCGCGATGCGAATCTCCAGAAATTCCACCACACCGCTAAACTCCTTAACCTTACCTATAAGGAGAAATGCGTTTTCCGCACAACCCGCCTAGCCATTCTTGGCTGCGTTGTGGAAAATGGAGTCCTAGTGTCTGACCCCGACCGCATGCGCCTCCTCCTGGAACTTCCCCTCCCTCACTGTCCCAAGGCTCTGAAGCGATGCCTGGGATTCTTCTCATATATATTATGCCCAGTGGGTCCCTAATTATGCGGACGAGGCCGGCCATTCATCAAGTCCACCATTTTCCCCCTGACGGCTGAGGCCCGCCGGGCCTTCAACCACATCAAGGCGGACATTGCCAAAGCCACGATGTACACAGTCGACGGGTCCCTCCCATTTCAGGTGGAGAGCGACGCATCGGACGTGGCTCTGGCCGCCACCCTCAACCAGGCGGGCAGACCCATGGCTTTCGTCTCCCGTACCATTCATGCCTCCAAAATTTGGCACTCTACTGTCAAAAAGAAAGCCTAAGCCATTGGAGGCATTACCTGGCCGGCAGGCGATTCACTCTCCTCACTGACCAACGGTCGGTTGCCTTCATGTTTAGTAACACACAACAGGGCAAGATTAAGAACGACACGATCTTGAGGTGGAAGATCGAACTCTCCACCTATAACTACGAGATCTTTTATTGCCCTGCGAAGCTCAATGAGCCCCCAGATGCCATATCCCGCGGTACATGTGCCAGCGCACAAGTAGACCGACTTCGGACTCTCCACAACGACCTCTGTCACCGGGCGTCACCCGGTTCTTCCACTTTATCAAGGCCCGCAACCTGCCTTACTCCATCGAGGAGATCAAGACCAGAACCATGATCACACCACCTCTCCATCACACATCCACCTGCGCCACAACGGGCAGGGCTCGCACACGGAAGGAACCAGCACTGGCGTCCCCACTGGAAGCGGGTCTATTGCATGGCATGGAGGATGATGACAACCCGCTCTGTGATGAGCTCCGGGCTCCACACCGTTAGACAATGTCTGACTCATGGCCACAGTAACACCCTCCACCTGGGTCGTCCCTGCATGCGGCCTGGACACTGCAGTGCACAGACCCGTTGTCTGCCCGGGGGCGGGATGGGGAGGGCGCCCCGGGGGGGGGGGGGGGGGGGGCACACTCACCTGAGCTCGACGTCCTATCACCTCTCACACACACTGGCGCCAACTTCCCACCCCACCCCCGCACCGGATCGGACAGAGCACAGAGGCAGCTTCAGTAGGTGTAAAAGTGTTTTTAATGACAAACAGTTCATACAGGTGCCCTAGCCCATATAACTAGTCTGTGGCCTGCACCCATGCCAACATACTCAGTGTCTAATTTTCTGGCCTTACGGACCCTATGACTACGCCTAGATGCTTCCCAGTCGATACAGCAGAACTGGAGACGGACTCATGTGACTAGGGTCCCCTTTGGCGGCCGTTTCCTGGGGCTGCCCGGCCTGGATGGGCCAGGCTGCGCCTTGGGCGAGTGGGATGGCAAGCAGCCAGCCTGATCTGTCCATTCTCCACCAGAAGGGGAACGGGGGGGTGGGGAAAGTGGGGGGGTGAGGGGGGGGGGAGGGGGGAAGGAGGGGTGGAGGGAGGGGGAGGTGGGGATGGGAGGAGGGCGGAAAGGGGGATGGGAGGCGGGGGAGGTGGGGATGGGAGGAGGGGGGGCAGGAGTGGGGTGGGCAGGCAGGGGGGATCTCACTTGGTGGTGCGCCCTTGATCACTGCATCCGCAACCTCCTGGTTCTCGGGTCCACGTGCGAGGTCCAGGGCCCTCTGTTCATGAACGGTGAAGGGGCGCAATTCAGGTGGACCCGGGGCGGGGGGGGGGTTAGGGTTAGAGAAAAAGATCATTGTTCAGTGGACATATACTTGCAGCCCAGCGGATGTGTGTATGTTGGCATAGGTTCAGAGGCCATCCTGCCAATGCAGCTTGCAAGGGTGGGTGCAGCCATGTGGGTCTCAGCTAGGGCTGTACCGCCCATCATGCGGAGGGGGGGGGGGGTGCCACATGTGTGGGGGGTTGGGGGATTGGTGCCATGGGCACAGTCGGGAGTACTCACCCTACCTGCCCTGACTAGTTCATTTACCTTCTTGTGGCACTGGCTGCCTGTTTTGGGGGTTGTGCCCATGGCGCTGACAACATCTCCCACCTCCCTCCACAGGCGCCAGCTGGTGTTGGCTGCGACCCTACGGCCGTGTCCGTGGTACAGGGCCTCCCTCCTCCACTCCACTGCGTCCAGAAGCACCTCGATATCCTGGTCCTGGAACCTCGGTGCTGCACGGTGGGCGGCCATCTTCCCGCGTTGCACTGTGTCTGTGCTGTTGCCGTCTATTTAACATTGACGCGGCGGGCGTCAGCGCATCTATGACGCCACTCTGGTTCGCGCCATCGCGCTTCCCGTGACGCCAGTGCTGGTCCCTTCCGTGGCGCATAATATGCGCACTTTTGCTGGTCTTGACGCCGGAGTCGCTCGCGCCTCTTTTGACGCCGGCGTCAGCACTTGGCCACGGGATCGGAGAGTCCCAGCAATGGTCTTTGAATATATCTATGGCTGAACTAGATAGATTCTTGATTAACCAGGGAGTGAAAGATTATCAGGGATAGACAGGAATGTGGGATTGAGATTACAATCAGATCAGCCATGATTTATTGAATGGAGGAGCAGGCTCGAAGGGCCACGTGACCTACTCCTGTTCCTAATTCGCATTCATAGGTCCGTCTGTAAACACTTATGCCTCTGTGGTGTAGGTACACCCATAGTGCTGCTAGAGAGGGAGTTCCAAAATTTTGACCCTGGGACAGTGAAGGAATGGCGATATATTTCCAAGTCGGGATGGTGAGTGACTTGGAGGGGAACCTCCAGGTGGTGGTGTTCCCAGGTAGCTGCTGCCTTGTTCTTCTAGATGGTTGTGGTCATCAGTTTGGCAGGTGCTGCTGAAGGAACCTTGGTGAGTTCCTTCAGTGCATCTTGTAGATGGTACACACGGTTACCACTGTTCATCAGCGGTGGAGGGATTTAATGTTTGTGGGAGAGGGAGAAATCATACGGGTTTCTTTATCTTGGTTGATGTCAAGCTTCTTGAGTGTTGGTGAAGCTGCACTTCCCCAGGCAAGTGGAGGGTATTCCATTACACTCCTGACTTGCGCCTTGTAGATGGTGGACAGGCTTTGGGGGATCCGGAGGTGAGTTACTCGCTGCAGCATTCCGAGCCTTTGACCTGCTCTTGTAGCCACAGTATTTATATGGCTAGTCCGCTTCAGTTTCTGGTCAATGGTAAACCCCTGGATGTGGAAAGTGAGGGATTCTGCGATGGTAATGCCATTTGAATGTCAAGGGTGGATGGTTAGATTCTCTCTTGTTGGAGATGGTTATTGCCTGGCACTTATGTGGCATGAATGTTGTTTGCCACTTGTCACCCCCAAGCCTATATATTGTCCAGGTCTTGCTGCATTTGGACATGGGCTGCTTCAGTATCCAAGGAGTTACAAATGGTCCTGAACATTATGCAATCATCAGTAAACATCCCCACCTCTGACCTTTTGTTGGAAGGAAGATCATTGATGAAGATGGTTGGACCTAGGACACACCCTGAGGAACTCCTGCAGTGATGTCCTGGAGCTGAGATGATTGACCTCCAACCACCACAACCATCTTCCTTTGTGTTAGGTATAAATAGGAATGTAACTCTTTCTATAATTCCCTCCCTTACAGCACACTGTTCAACCATTAACATTTTAAATGAAAGGTTCATTTTAATGAATATTTTAAACATTGTCTGATTTCTAGATGGCTATTTAATTACAATCACTGTTTTAATTAAACCTCTCTCGAATATATGTTTACATTCTGTAATTCTTTGTGATCTTTGTATCCTCATTGGCTCCAGGTGAGATCCCAGGGGACTGGAGAATAGCTAATGTGGAACTGCTGTTTAAGAAAGGGAGCGGGGCAGCACGGTGGCGCAGTGGTTAGCATTGCTGCCTCAAGGCACCAAGGTCCCAGGTTCGATCCCGGCTCTGGGTCACTGTCGGTGTGGAGTTTGCACATTCTCTCCGTGTCTGCGTGGGATTCGCCCCCACAACCCAAAGATGTGCAGGGTAGGTGAATTGGCCAGGCTAAATTGCCCCTTAATTGGAAAAAATTAATTGGGTACTCTAAATTTAGAAAAAAAGAGAAAAAAAAAGAAATGTAGCAGGGATAATCCTGGAAACTATAGGCCGGTCAGCCTCACATTGGTAATAGGTAAATTATTGGACAGAATTCTCAGGGACAGGATTTGTACCCATTTGGAAACAAATGGACTCATTAGCGCTAGACAGCATGGTTTTGTGAAGGGGAGGTCATGCCTCACTAACTTGATCGAGTTTTTTGAGGAGGTGACAAAGATGATTGAAGAGGGGA
This sequence comes from Scyliorhinus torazame, assembly GCF_047496885.1. Lineage (NCBI taxonomy): Eukaryota > Metazoa > Chordata > Chondrichthyes > Carcharhiniformes > Scyliorhinidae > Scyliorhinus > Scyliorhinus torazame. The sequence goes on along the minus strand of NC_092714.1, from coordinate 167,637,068 downwards.
AAGCGGTGGATGTTGTTTAAATGGACTTCAGTAAAGCCTTTGACAAGGTCCCTCATGGCAGACTGGTACAAAAGTTGAAGTCACACGGAATCAGAGGTGAGGTGGTAAGATGCATACAGAACTGGCTAGGCCATAGAAGGCAAAGGGTAGCAGTAGAAGGGTGTTTTTCTGAATGGAAGGTTGTTGACTGGTGGTGTTCCACAGGGATCTGTCCTGGGGCCTCTGTTGTTTGTCGTGTACATAAACGATTTGGCGAAAAATATAGCCGGTCTGATTAGTAAGTTTGCGGATGACACCAAGGTTGGTGGAGTGGCAGATTGTTGAGGATTGTCAGAGGATACAGCAGGACATAGATAGGTTGGAGACTTGGCAAGAGAACTGGCAAATGGAGTATTAATTCGGATAAATGTGAGGTAATGCATTTTGGTAGGTCTAACATAGAGGGGAAATATATCGTAAATGGCAAAACTTAGGAATATCGAATGTCAGAGAGATCTGGACGTGCCGGTCAACAGATCTTTGAAGGTGGCAACACAAGTGGACAAGGTAGCCAAGAAAGCATATGGAATGCTTGCCTTCATTGGACGGGGCATCGAGTACAAAAACTGGCAAGTCATGCTACAGTTGTATAGAACCTTGGTAAGGCCGCACTTGGAATATTGCGCACAATTCTGGTCACCACACTACCAGAAGGATGTGGAGGCTTTGGGAAGAGTGCACAGGAGGTTTACCAGGATGTTGCCTGGTCTGGAGGGTGTTAGCTATGTGGAGAGGCTGAATAGGCTCAGACTGTTTTCATTAGAAAGACGGAGGTTGAGGGTGTCATGATATTCGAACACACACATCATGATAGACACACCAACAGACAAATCAGAACACACAACACCACAACCAATCACAGACAAAGACAGGAACCATATAAAAGGACAAACACGACACCTGGTGGACAGTAGATCTGGGGACAAGGACAAAGACAAGACCTGTTTCAACATCACAAACAGGGAATCCCCACGTGCAGAGTATCAAGACAAAACTGTAGATAGAAAGTTTAAATAAAACAGCGTTGTACCAAATACAACTCTGTTGGCTCATCTGTGTGTCAGAACGCCCAACACCACATGGTACAGGAGTGGACCGATACCTGCCGACTAACCTGCCATTCTGGACATGGACCGCACCGATAAACCGTAGCCGTTGCAAGTTGCGGGGAACCTTGGTACCAATTGGAAGCTCTTCAAGCAGCGATTTGACCTGTACATCCGAGCCAACGAGAAACAGAGTGCCTCGGATGAAACGAAGATTGCACTGCTCCTCTTCCACGCAGGGCAGCACGCCCTCGACGTCTTCAACTCACTGGTGTTCGAAGAAGGGGAAAACCAATCCAAGTATGACACAGTCATCCTCAAGCTAGACCAGCACTTTAATGTTGAAGTGAATGAAAGTTTTGAAAGATATCTCTTTCAGCAACGCCTGCAAGGTAAGGAGGAGCTTTTTCAACCCTTTTTGACGCACCTCCGAATTCTAGCGCAGTCCTGCGGTTACGGCAACACCACAGAGTCCATGATCAGGGACCAGATTGTTTTTGGCGTTGCCTCCAGTGGCCTACGCCAGCAGCTTCTTAAAATCAAAGGCCTCACCTGAGCGTCTGCTGTGGAAGCCTGTGTTCTCCACGAGAATGCAACCAGCCGTTTTGCCCGATTTCAGGCGTCCGAATTGGCACCGAGGGGGTCCCCAGCCGTCGAATCGGCAAGCCAGGCCGCCCACGACGCCGAACGCATCCAGGCCATCGATTATCTCCCGACCCGCGGCCTCGGCGAGAGCGGCTGCTTCCCGCGCTTTTCACGGTCTCCCGCGCTTGTGCGCACCAAAACTAACGGCAACATCGTGGGACGCACTGCGCAGACGTGCCCAATGCAAGATCGCACTGCGCATGCGCAGTGGTGCAACGAACGCCGTGACATCATGACGTGCGGCAACTGTGGAGCTGTACACTTAAAAGGGCAATGTCCTGCTAAAAACCGACAGTGCCTCCGATGTGGCAAGATGGGCCACTATGCTGCCCACTGTCGTGCGGCTCAACCCATGGATCCTACACATCTCCGACAACCTCGCAGACACGTCAGGACCGTCCATCCCACGCATCAAGACTTCCAGCTAAATGATGCAGATGACCAGGATGCCTTCCGGGTTTCCGTCATCGATGTTAACAGGGTCAATGCCATCAATCCAGCCGATGAGTGGAGTGCCGCCCTAACGGTCAACCGATCGCACGTCACCTTCCGTCTGGACACCGGCGCATCCGCCAACCTGATTGCATATTCTGAATTCCAGGCAATGAAGGTCAAACCACCCATCACGCCATCCCGGCTCAAGATGGTTGATTATAACGGGAGCGTCATCCCGTCCATGGGTTCTTGCCAGCTACAGATAACTCACAAAACGCACATGGCCACACTCCCCTTCGAAGTTGTCGGCTCATCAAAAGATTCGTTACTGGGCGCACAGGCGTGTAAGGTCCTTCACCTGGTACAGCGCATTATGTCTCTCTCTCCAGATGAGATATCCGACTTCCCGGATGCTGAGTTCCACGCAAATCTCCATTCCCTCCTTGCTCACAACCAGGAGGTTTTTGAAGGCATGGGGACATTGCCATACACTTACAAGATTCGACTCAAACCGGACGCCATCCCGGTCGTTCACGCACCTCACAGGGTTCCTGCGCCACTCAAAGACCGCCTCAAGTTGCAGCTGCAGGTTCTTCAGGACCAAGGGGTCCTATCCAGTGTCACGGAGCCCACGCCATGGGTCAGCTCCATGGCCTATGTAAAAAAGCCCTCTGGCGAGCTCCGCATATGCATAGATCCTAAAGATCTAAATAACAACATTATGCGGGAACACTATCCCATCCCGAAACGAGAGGAACTCACCAGCGAGATGGCGCAAGCCAAAATATTTACCAAATTGGATGCGTCCAAAGGATTTTGGCAGATCCAATTGGACCCGGCCAGCCGAAGGCTATGCACGTTCAACACCCCTTTCGGCAGATTCTGCTACAACCGGATGCCATTCGGCATCATCTCAGCATCTGAGGTTTTCCACCGAATCATGGAGCAGATGATGGAAGGCATCGAAGGGGTACGTGTATATGTGGACGATATCATCATTTGGTCCACCACTCCGCAGGAACACATGCATCGTCTACGATGCGTCTTTGCCCGCATACGACAAAATGGTCTGCGGCTCAACCGCGCCAAGTGTGCCTTCGGCCAGACTGAGCTGAAGTTCCTCGGGGACCACATCTCACGATCAGGGGTCCGCCCCGATGCAGACAAAGTTAGCGCCATCACAGCCATGCCACGGCCGGCTGACAAGAAGGCTGTCCTAAGATTCTTGGGCATGGTTAACTTCCTTGTTCATTCCCAACCTTGCTTCTCATACAACGAATATGCGCCATCTCGTGAAAAAATCAACAGAATTCCACTGGCAACAATCGCACCAGCTGGAATGGGAGGAGCTCAAGCACAAACTGGTCACGGCACCAGTGTTGGCGTTCTTTGACACGGCTCGCCTTACAAAGATCTCAACGGATGCCAGCCAATCTGGTATTGGAGCAGTACTCTTGCAAAAAGACAGCACGTCGTCATGGGCCCCGGTTGCATATGCCTCACGAGCCATGACCCCTACGGAACAGCGCTACGCGCAAATAGAAAAAGAATGCCTGGGCTTGTTAACTGGATTGGACAAGTTCCACGATTATGTATATGGTCTTCCACGATTCACGGTCGAAACTGACCACCGCCCCCTGGTCAACATAATAAACAAAGACCTGAACGACATGACCCCTCGCCTCCAGCGCATCTTACTTAAACTCAGGAGGTATGATTTCAAACTGATCTACACTCCGGGGAAGGATATCATCGTGGCGGACATGCTCTCCCGAGCAGTGAGCACACCACCAGATGCGGAGGGGTTCGTGCGTCAAATTGAGGCACACGTTACTCTGACAGCAGCAAATCTGCCAGCCGATGACCCAAGTCTGGCCCGCATACGCGCGGAGACGGCGACTGACCCCCTTCTACAGCGAGTGATGCGCCACATGGCGGAAGGGTGGCTCAAAGGGCAGTGCCCCCAGTTTTATAATGTGCGAGATGACCTTACCAACATTGACGGGGTCCTTATGAAGTTAGACAGGATTGTCATTCCGCACAGCATGCGCCAGATGATTCTTAATCAACTACACGAAGGCCACTTGGGAGTCGAGAAATGCAGACGAAGGGCCCGAGAGGCGGTATATTGGCCGGGTATTAATGAAGACATAGCCAACATGGTGCTCAATTGCACAACCTGTCAGAGGTTTCAGCCGGCGCAACCTCCGGAGACGCTTCTACCACACGAGATGGTGACGTCCCCCTGGGCGAAGGTGGGTGTTGACCTATTTCACGCGCTCGGCAGAGATTACATCATTATTATAGATTACTTCTCCAACTACCCGGAAGTCATGCCTCTACATGATCTGACGTCGTCCGCAGTCATTGGGGCCTGCAAGGAAACATTTGCTCGCCATGGCATTCCAATGACTGTCATGTCGGACAATGGACTCTGTTTCGCCAGCCGTGAATGGTCGTCCTTTGCCGCAGCATATGGTTTCACTCATGTGACGTCCAGCCCTCTACATCCACAGTCAAATGGGAAGGCAGAGAAGGGCGTTCACATTGCCAAGTGGCTCCTCTGCAAGGCTGCTGCTGCTGGATCGGACTTTAACCTCGCCTTGCTGGCCTATCGATCGGCCCCGCTAGCCACGGGTCTCTCACCAGCACAGCTCCTAATGGGTTGCTCCCTCAGGACGACGGTACCATCCATCCTGGCACCAACAACGGACCATGAGACGGTTCTTCGTAAGATGCAAATGCAGCATGATCGCCAGAAAAGTCCGTACGACACACGGACGACGGACCTCCCCCCCCCCTATCCTCCAGAGACAAAGTACGCATCCATCTACCGTATGGTGGCTAGTCAGCACCGGCCGAAGTTCTCCGACGTGTGGCTCCCCGCTCGTTCCTGATTCGCATGCCGGATGGTTCAGTGCGTCGCCGCAATCGGTGCGCCCTTGGCCGACTTCCACGCTCGCAGCCACACTGTACACACACGCCGGATTCTCACCAGGCTTCCGAGGATAACTTTGTGGAGCTGCCGCAGATCACGCCCTCTCCATCGCCACCCATGGCCAGGCTTGCACATCAGTCGATGGTTCTTGACCCACCCTTGAGGCGGTCAACCCGAACTCGTCGCACACCCATTAGACTGGACTTATAACACTGTTCATACGTTTAAAAAGTTAAACACTACTGTATTATAACCTGTTGTTGTTTATCGTTCCAGATATCGTCTGACCGGACCACTATTCAAGTTGTTTTTTTTCGCATTCATGTTTTGTTATGGTACAACCTTGTTAGTGTGACGCACCCGACATCGCCCCATGTAAATAGTTACGTCATATGCACATGCTGTACACAACACACACACACACTCTTAGATGCACTCATGACACGATTATATTTATAACCACGTAGGCACATATCTTTGTAAAAAGGGGGGATGTCATGATATTCGAACACACACATCATGATAGACACACCAACAGACAAATTAGAACACACAACACCACAACCAATCACAGACAAAGACAGGAACCATATAAAAGGACAAACACGACACCTGGTGGACAGTAGATCTGGGGACAAGGACAACGACAAGACCTGTTTCAACATCACAAACAGGGAATCCCCACGTGGAGAGTATCAAGACAAAACTGTAGATAGAATGTTTAAATAAAACAGCGTTGTACCAAATACAACTGTGTTGGCTCATCTGTGTGTCAGAACGCCCAACACCACAGAGGGGTGACCTGATAGAGGTCTATAAGATTATGAGGGGCATGGGATAGAGTGGATGGGTAGGCTCTCTTTCCCAGAGGGAGGGGTCAGTCACCAGGGGGCATAGGTTTAGGGTGCGTGGGGCAAAGTGTAGAGGAGATGTGTGAGGCAGGTATTTTACACTGAGGGTGGTGAGTGCCTGGAACGCGTTGCCAGTGGAGGTTGAGGAAGCAGATACATTAACGGTGTTCAAAAGGCATCTTGACAAACACATGGATAGGATGGGTATAGAGGGTTACGGCACTAGGCAGTGTTGAGGGTTTTTGCCAAGGGTGATATCATGACCAGGACAGGCTTGGAGGGCCGAAGGGCCTGTTCCTGTGCTGTACTGTTCTTTGTTCTTTGTGATTGTGCAAAATTACAGAGTATATCTTGTGTTTTGCAGTGGTTAAATTTGGAAAGTGTCCCCGGATATTGGTGGTTGCCGTGACGAAGCGAGGATGTACATGTGACGAGGACTGTCCTGGCTCTGATAAGTGCTGTGTGTTTGATTGTGGTGCTGTGTGTGTGCCCCCAGCATTCAGTAAGTATCATTCACTCTCAATTCTTGTTGCTTATCCAGGTAACTAAAAAATGTACCACAAACCAGTCTTCAACCATCTGAGAAATTACCTGTGATGCACGATCAATTACACAAAGGCGAGAGTAGGATGCAATCAAGACTTTATTACACTGAGATGTGTGGCCTCCTACAGCAGCTGACAAAGTGGTTGCTGTACTGGGAGCACACATATTTATACTCCGCCTACTGTATTTATGCTCCGCCTACTGCCCAGCAGGCAGGGATCTACCCCCGTACCTGTAGTACAGGGGCCTTACCATAAAGCACCTATATCAACATCCTATATATACAATATATACATCAGTGGTGACTACCACATTCACCCCCTGTTAAATAAATGAGTCCGGCGGGGGTGGTGGAGAACTATATACAGAAAGTTGTGTTTTAAAAGTACAGATAAGTTTACAAATTCAGGCGGTCCGGTGCCTTGATCTGTCGGTGAGAGCGCCGCAGTGCTGGTGGCGACTCCAGCGGCGGCTCGGTCTTCGGTGACTCCGGGAGCATGTCGAAATCCTCTTCATCCCCGGGTGTGAGCAAGGGGAGGACGGATTGTCCCGGAGCAAGGGCTGCGGTGGGGTGCGCCGGGGGGTGGGGGGGTTGAGCCAGCTGTTGCCAGGTCCCTGAGGGAGACTGTGTCTTGGCGGCCGTCGGGGAACGCTACGTAGGCGTACTGCGGGTTAGCGTGAAGTAGCTGTACCCTCTCCGCCTTGTGGAGTCGAACATGTCTACGGAGGAGAACGGTCCTGGAGCTGCCAGCCATGTCGGGAGCGACCGCCACCCCACCCCCCCCCCCCCGCCCCCCGGGGGTGGACTTCCTAGGGAAGGCAAAGAGCCGTTCATGGGGGGTTTCATTAGTCGCGGTGCACAGGAGCAACCGAATGGAGTGAGGTGCGTCAGGGAGGACCTCCTGCCAGCGGGTCGCCGGGACCGGGAGATTTCTGGACCGTAGGGCCAGCTGGACGGCCCTCCAGACCATCCCATTCTCCCTCTCCACCTGCCCGTTTCCCCTGGGATTGTAGCTGGTTGTCCTGCTCGATGCAATGCCCCTGTTGCGCAGGTACTGGAGTAGATTATCGCTCATGAATGAGGATCCCCTGTTGCTGTGGACGTAGGCGGGGAAGCCGAACAGAGCGAAGATGGTGTTGAGGGCTGTGTTGACGGTGGCAGACGTCATGTCAGGGCATGGGATGGCGAAGGGGAATCTGGAGCACTCATCGACCACACTGAGAATATACGTGTTGCAGTCGGTGGAGGGGAGAGGCCCTTTGAAGTCCACGCTGAGGCGTTCAAAGGGGCGGGAGGCCTTCACCAGGCATGCACGGTCTGGCTGGTAGAAGTGCGGTTTGCGCTCCGCGCAGACCTGGCAGTCTCTGGTGACAGCCCTGACTTCCTCGATGGAGTAGGGCAGGTTGCGGGCCTTGATGAAATGGTAAAAACGTGTGACCCCTGGGTGACAGAGATCGTCGTGCAGGGTCCGGAGTCGGTCCACTTGTGCGCTGACACATGTACCTCGGGATAGGGCATCGGGGGGCTCGTTGAGCTTACCGGGGCAATACAAAATCTCATAATTGTAGGTGGAGAGCTCAATCCTCCACCTCAAGATTTTATCGTTTTTGATCTTGCCCCGCTGTGTATTATTAAACATGAAGGAAACCGACCGTTGGTCAGTGAGGAGAGTGAATCTCCTGCCAGCCAGGTAATGCCTCCAATGCCGCACAGCTTCAGCGATGGCTTGGGCCTCTTTTTCTACGGAGGAATGCGGAATTTCGGAGGCATGGATGGTGCGGGAAAAGAAAGCCATGGGCCTGCCTGCCTGGTTGAGGGTGGCAGCCAGAGCGACATCTGATGCATCTACTGCGTGCATCCCGGCTTTGGCTATATCAGCTCTGATACAGGCGAAGGCCTGTTGTGCCTCGGCCGTCAGAGGAAAAACAGTGGATTGAATGAGTGGTCGGGCCTTGTCCTCCTAGTTTGGGACCCACTGGGCGTAATACGTAAAGCACCCCAGGAAACGTTTGAGGGCCTTGGGGCAGTGGGGGAGGGGGAGTTCCATGAGGGGGCGCATGCGATCGGGGTCGGTCCCCAGAACTCCATTCTGGACCACATAGCCGAGGATGGCTAAGCGGTTCGTGCTGAACACACACATCTCCTTGTGACACGTGAGGTTGAGGAGAGTGGCGGTGTGGAGAAATTTGGCAAGTTTGGCGTCATGGTGCTGCTGATCGTGGCCGCAGATAGTGACATTGTCCAGGTACGGGAAAGTGGCCCGCAGCCCATACCGGTCAACCATTCGGTCCATTTCCCGTTGGAAGACCGAGACCCTGTTGGTGATGCCGAAGGGAACCCTAAGAAAGTGATAAAGGCGGCCATCTGCCTCGAAGGCAGTGTATGGGCAGTGCGCCTTGCGGATGGGGAGCTGGTGGTAGGCAGATTTCAAGTCTACTGTTGAGAAGACCCGGTACTGTGCAATCTGATTGACCATATCAGATATGCGTGGGATATGCGTGGGAGGGGGTACGCGTCGAGCTGCGTGTACCGATTGATGGTCTGGCTGTAGTCAACGACCTTCCTGTTTTTCTCCCCAGTTTTGACCACTACCACTTGGGCTCTCCAGGGGCTGTTGCTGGCCTCGATGATGCCTTCCCGAAGCAGTCGCTGGACTTCGGACCTGATGAAGGTCCTGTCCTGGGCGCTGTACCGCCTGCTCCTGGTGGCGACGGGTTTGCAATCTGGGGTTAGGTTTGCAAACAGGGAAGGCGGGTCGACCTTAAGGATTGTGAAGCCGCATACAGTAAGGGGTGGTAAGGGCCTGCCGAATTTCAGGATTAGGCTCTGGAGGTTGCACTGGAAGTCCAGGCTGAGACGCAAGGCAACGCAGAGGTTGGGGAGGACGTAGAGGCGGAAGTCGCTGAACTCCATGCCCTGATGTGGAGATGCCGGCGTTGGAAGGAGCAGCGCTCCGAAAGCTAGTGACATCGAAACAAACCTGTTGGACTTTAACCTGGTGTTGTAAGACTTCTTTCCATGCCCTGGACAGTGAGAGTGGCGATGCAATATCCCCGGATCGCCACGGAGTGGGACCCGGAGGCCAGGGAGATTCTCTGGCTAGCGGGGTGTACCGCGAGGGAGCAGCGCCTTACCGTATCGGGGTGAATGAAGCCCTCAGTGCTCCCGGAGTCCAGCAGACAGGAGATCTCGTGCCCGTTGACCTTCACTTTAGTTGAAGCAGTCGCGAGGTTGTGTGGTCGAGTTTGGTCAATCGTGACCGAGGCGGGACGCGGCCGGTCGTTGGCGGTTGCAGGTGATGAGCGGCCGGATGAGGTGCCCGACGGGCACGGGTCCTGAGTCGGGTAAGATGGCGGCGCCCACGGGCCGCACGTGTCGTGGGGAAAGCAAGATGGCGGCACCCGTTGGTCCTGGGAGGAACAAGATGGCGGTGCCCACGGGCCGCCCGTGTTGCGAGTCGAGCAAGAAGGCGGCGTTGTCCACTGGCTGCACGTGGTCCTAGGAGGGGAAGATGGCGGCGCCCACTGGCTGCACGTGGTGGGTGCCGGGACAATAGCGGCGATTGAACGGGCCTGGCACACTGCAGCAAAATGTCCCTTCTTGCCACAGGCCTTGCAGAGGGCGCTCCGCGCCGGGCAGCGCTGTCGGGGGTGTTTTGACTGCCCACAGAAGTAGCATTTGGGCCCCCCCGGGGTTGGTTGGCTGCCGCGCAGCACAGGCGTGGGATTGGCTGAGGGCGGTCGCTGATGGGGTCCACAATGGGGCGGCCGTCTGTGGAGTCCACGATGCACAGTGGGGGGGGGGGGGGCGCGGTCGGGGGCATAGGCCTGAAGGTTGCGTGATGCGACCGTAAGTGAAAGTGCTAGTTTTTTGCTCGCCGCGAGGTCGAGCGTGGCCTCCTCTTTGAGGCGCTGGCGGATGTAGTCAGACCCTATGCCCGCAACAAATGCGTCTCTCATTAGCAAATTCGGGTGTTCCGTGGCCGAATCGGCCTGACAGTCACAGTCTCTAACTAGGGGGAGCAGGGCACGCCAGAAACCTTCCACCGACTCACCGGGAAGTTGACGCCGTTTGGAGAGAAGGTGCCTGGCGTAGAGTGTGTTAGTCCGCTGAGCGTAGTTTTCCTTCAGTAGCGCCATGGCCTCTGCGTAGGGCGGCGCGTCCTGGACAAGTGGAAAGACTTTGGAGCTCAGCCGCGTGTAAAGGATCTGGAGTTTCTGAGCTTCTGGGATTGGGTCTGGCGCAAACCCGATGTACGCTTCAAAACAGGCTGGCCAATGTTCAAAGTCCTTTTTGGCGTTGTCTGCTGGCGGATGCAACTGCAGACTTGATGAGGAGGACCATCTTCTGAAAAACTCAGTGTAATAAATAGATGCACGATCAATTACACAAAGACGAGAGTAGGATGTAATCGAGGCTTTATTACACTGAGATGTGTGGCCTCCTACAGCAGCTGATGAAATGGCTGCTGTACTGGGAGCACACATATTTATACTCTGCCTACTGGGCGGAGCCAGCTGGCCGGGATCTACTCCCTGATGCACGATCAATTGCACAAAGACTAAAGTTGGGTACAACTCACAGAATCATAGAATTTACAGTGCAGAAGGAGGCCATTCGGCCCATCGAGTCTGCACCGGCTCTTGGAAAAAGCACCCTAACCAAGGTCAGCAGCTCCACCCTATCCTCATAACCCAGTAACCCCACCCAACACTAAGGACAATTTTGGACACTAAGGGCAATTTATCATGGCCAATCCACCTAACCTGCACATCTTTTGGACTGTGGGAGGAAACCGGAGCACCCGGAGGAAACCCACGCACACACGGGGAGGATGTGCAGACTCCGCACAGTCAGTGACCCAAGCCGGAATCAAACCTGGGACCCTGGAGCTGTGAAGCAATTGTGCTATCCACAATGCTACCGTGCTGCCCGTGTGGCTATATTACAGTCAGATGCATAGCCTCCTGCTGCAGCTGGCGAAATGGCAGGGCATTGGAGGTCATGCATATTCATACAATTCTTCCTGGACGGAGCCAGCCGGCAGGAGCTACCGGTGAACCTGTAGTGCAGGTCCTACCTTACATCTCCTATTACAGTGGATCACCACATTCACCCCCTGTTAAAAATGAGTCCGAGGGTGACGTGAAACTATATACAATTAGTGTAATTATGTACAGTGGTAGGGAAAGAAAAATCCATGTTGATGGTCCGGAGTCCATCAAAGGTTCAGTCGGTTCGGTGCTTTGGTGCTTCGTTGGGAGCGGCGTAACGGTGGCGGCGAAGTCGGTGCTGGTGGTGGCCAGTCATCGGGGAACTCCGGGAGCGTGCAGAAGACCTCTTTGTCCTCTTGTGCGGAAAAGGGGAGGGGGGGGGGTGGTCTGGTGGGGTCAATATTGGTGGCGCGGTGGGAGGTGGGGGGGGGGGGGGCGCATTGGTGGGGGGGGGGTGTGTTGGGGTGGAACCTGACGGTGCCAGGTCTCTGAGTGAGACCGTATCTTGGCGGCCGTCGGGGAACTCAACGTAGGCATATTGAGGGTTGGCATGGAGCAGGTGAATCCTGTCCACCAAGGGGGCCGCCTTGTGGAATCGGACGTGCCTACGGAGAAGGACCGGTCCTGGAGCAGCGAGCCAAGTCGGGAGCGACACCCCGGATGTGGACTTCCTGGGGAAGGTAAAAACACGTTCATGGGGTGTGTTATTAGTGGCGGTGTGCAATAGTGACCGGATGGAGTATAGAGCGTCAGGGAGGACCTCCTGCCAGCGAGAGGCTGGAAAGCTCCTGGACCGTAGGGCCAGCTGGACAGCCCTCCAAACCATCACATTCTCCCGTTCTACTTGCCCGTTTCCCCGGCGGTTGTAGCTGGTCACCCTGCTGGAGACTATACCCCTGCTGAGCAGGAACTGACGCAGCTCATCGCTCACGAATGAGGATCCCCTGTCACTGTGGATGTAGGCGGGGAAATTGAACAGGGCGAAGATGGTGCTTAGGGCCTTGATGACGGTGGCAGACGGGATGGCGAAGGGGAATCTGGAGTACTCGTCGACCACACTGAGAATGTACGTGTTATGGTCGGTGGAGGGGAGGGGCCCTTTGAAATCCACGCCGAGGCGTTCAAAGGGGCGGGAAGCCTTCACCAGGCGCGCACGGTCCGGCCGGTAGAAGTGCGGCTTGCACTCCGCACAGACCTGGCAGTCCCTGGTGACTATCCTTACTTCCTCGACTGAGTAGGAAGTCGACCAGATGGTACAATCGAGTGACCCCTGGGTGACAAAGGCTGCCGTGTAGAGCCCGGAGTTAGTCCACTTGTGCGCTGGCACATGTACCTCGGTAGGCTCGTTGAGTTTACCGGGGCGATATAAGATCTCGTAATTATAGGTGGAGAGCTCGATTCTCCACCGCAAGATTTTATCATTTTTGATCTTGCCCCGCTGTGTGTTATTGAACATGAAGGCTACCGACCGTTGGCACGTAAGGAGAGTGAATCTCTTACCGGCCAGGTAATGCCTCCAATGCCGCACAGCTTCAACGATAGCTTGGGCCTCCTTTTCGACGGATGAGTGTTGAATTTCAGAGGCATGAAGGGTGCGGGAAAAGAATACCACGGGTCTGCCTGCCTGGTTTAGAGTGGCGGCAAGGGCGACGTCTGAAGCGTCGCTTTCTACTTGGAAAGGCAGTGACTCGTCCACTGCGCGCATCCCGGTCTTGGCGATGTCTGCTCTGATGCGGGCGAAAGCGTGTTGTGCCTCGGCCGCGAGGGGGAATTGGGTGGACTGGATGAGTGGACTGGATGCCTTGTCTGCATAGTTTGGGACCCACTGAGTGTAGTAGGAAAAGAGCCCCAGGCAACGTTTGAGGGCATTGGGGCAGTGGGGGAGGGGAAGTTCCATGAGGGGGCGCATGCGGTCGGGGTCGGGCCTGTTTTGGACTATATAGCCGAGAATGGCTAACCGAGTCGTGCTGAACACACACTTCTCTTTGTTGTAGGTCAGGTTGAGAAGGGTGGCAGTGCGGAGGAATTTATCGAGGTTGGCATCGTGGTCCTGCTGGTCATGGCCACAAATGGTGACATTATCTAAGTACGGAAAGGTTGCCTGCAAACGTGGTCGACCATTCAGTCCATCTCTCTTTGGAAGACCGAGACCCCATTTGTGACACCGAAAGGGACCCTAAGGAAGTGGTAGAGGCGACCGTCCGCCTCAAAGGCAGTGTATGGCCGGTCCGACTTCCGGATGGGGAGCTGGTGATTAAGAAGGCAAATGGAATTACGAGGAGAGGTTGAGTAGACTGGGACTGTACTCGTTGGAATTTAGAAGGATTAGGGGGGATCTTATAGAAACATATAAGATTATGAAGGGAATAGATAGGATAGATGCGGGCAGGTTGTTTCCACTGGGTAAAAGCAGAACTAGGGGGCATAGACTCAAAATAAGGGGAAGTAGATTTAGGACTGAGTTTAAGGAGGAACTTCTTCACCCAAAGGGTTGTGAATCTATGGAATTCCTTGCCCAGTGAAGCAGTAGAGGCTCCTTCATTAAATGTTTTTAAGATAAAGATAGATAGTTTTTTGAAGAATAAAGGGATTAAGGGTTATGGTGTTCGGGCCGGAAAGTGGAGCTGAGTCCACAAAAGATCAGCCATGATCTCATTGAATGGTGGAGCAGGCTCGAGGGGCCAGATGGCCTACTCCTGCTCCTAGTTCTTATGCTCTTATGTTCTTATTACTCCCTACACCGTGAGCTTTTATTTTCTGCAATAATCTTTGATGTGGCAGTTTATCAAATGCCTTCTGGAAATCTAAGTACAGTGCATCCTCCGGTTCCCCTTTATCTACAGCACATGTGACTCCTTCAAAAAACTCCAATGAATTGGTTGAACATGATTTCCCTTTCACAAACCCATGTTGCCACTTCCTTAATAACCTGCATTCTTCCAAGTGCCCTGCTGTAACATCTTTCACAATAGCTTCTAACATTTTCACGCTGACAGATGTTAGGCTAACTGGCCTGTAGTTTCCTGCTTTCTGTTTCCCTCCCTTTTTAAATAACGGAGTTACATTTACTATTTTCCAATCTAATGGAACCTTCCCTAAGTCAAAGGGATTTTGGAAAAATAAAAACAATGCATCAACTATCTCATTTGCCACTTCTTTCAGACCTTCAGGTGAAGTCCATCCGGACTATAGGATTTGTCAGCCCACAGACCCAACAATTCGCGAAGTATCACTTCCCTGGTGATTGTAATTTTCCCTTCCTTCCATTGCTTGATTAAAGAACAAAGAACAAAGAAATGTACAGCACAGGAACAGGCCCTTCGGCCCTCCAAGCCCGTGCCGACCATGCTGCCCGACTAAACTACAATCTTCTACACTTCCTGGGTCCGTATCCTTCTATTCCCATCCTATTCATATATTTGTCAAGATGCCCCTTAAATGTCCCTATCGTCCCTGCTTCCACTACCTCCTCCGGTAGCGAGTTCCAGGCACCCACTACCCTCTGCGTAAAAAACTTGCCTCGTACATCTACTCTAAACTTTGCCCCTCTCACCTTAAACCTATGCCCCCTAGTAATTGACCCCTCTACCCTGGGGAAAAGCCTCTGACTATCCACTCTGTCTATGCCCCTCATAATTTTGTATACCTCTATCAGGTCGCCCCTCAACCTCCTTCGTTCCAGTGAGAACAAACCGAGTTTATTCAATCGCTCCTCATAGCTTATGCCCTCCATACCAGGCAACATTCTGGTAAATCTCTTCTGCACCCTCTCTAAAGCCTCCACATCCTTCTGGTAGTGTGGCGACCAGAATTGAACACTATACTCCAAGTGTGGCCTAACTAAGGTTCTATACAGCTGCAACATGACTTGCCAATTCTTATACTCAATGCCCCGGCCAATGAAGGCAAGCATGCCGTATGCCTTCTTGACTACCTTCTCCACCTGTGTAGCCCCTTTCAGTGATCTGTGGACCTGTACTCCTAGATCTCTTTGACTTTCAATACTCTTGAGGGTTCTACCATTCACTGTATATTCCCTACCTGCATTAGCCCTTCCAAAATGCATTACCTCACATTTGTCCAGGTTAAACTCCATCTGCCATCTCTCCGCCCAAGTCTCCAGACAATCTAAATCCTGCTGTATCCTCAGACAGTCCTCATCGCTATCCGCAATTCCACCAACCTTTGTGTCGTCTGCAAACTTACTAATCAGACCAGTTACATTTTCCTCCAAATCATTTATATATACTACAAAGAGCAAAGGTCCCAGCACTGATCCCTGTGGAACACCACTGGTCACAGCCCTCCAATTAGAAAAGCATCCCTCCATTGCTACCCTCTGCCTTCTATGGCCTAGCCAGTTCTGTATCCACCTTGCCAGTTCACCCCTGATCCCGTGTGACTTCACCTTTTGTACTAGTCTACCATGAGGGACCTTGTCAAAGGCCTTACTGAAGTCCATATAGACAACATCTACTGCCCTACCTGCATCAATCATCTTAGTGACCTCCTCGAAAAACTCTATCAAGTTAGTGAGACACGACCTCCCCTTCACAAAACCGTGCTGCCTCTCACTAATACGTCCATTTGCTTCCAAATGGGAGTAGATCCTGTCTCGAAGAATTCTCTCCAGTAATTTCCCTACCACTGAAGTAAGGCTCACCGGCCTGTAGTTCCCGGGATTATCCCTGCCACCCTTCTTAAACAGAGGAACAACATTGGCTATTCTCCAGTCCTCCGGGACATCCCCTGAAGACAGCGAGGATCCAAAGATTTCTGTCAAGGCCTCAGCAATTTCCTCTCCAGCCTCCTTCAGTATTCTGGGGTAGATCCCATCCGGCCCTGGGGACTTATCTACCTTAATATTTTTTAAGACACCCAACACCTCGTCTTTTTGGATCACAATGTGACCCAGGCTATCTACACCCCCTTCTCCAGACTCAACATCTACCAATTCCTTCTCTTTGGTGAATACTGATGCAAAGTATTCATTTAGTACCTCGCCCATTTCCTCTGGCTCCACACATAGATTCCCTTGCCTATCCTTCAGTGGGCCAACCCTTTCCCTGGCTACCCTCTTGCTTTTTATGTAAGTGTAAAAAGCCTTGGGATTTTCCTTAACCCTATTTGCCAATTCTTATACTCAATGCCCCGGCCAATGAAGGCAAGCTTAACAGCTATCTTTGGGATGTAATTAACAGCTATCTTTGGGATGTAATCCGTGTCCTGTACAGTAAAGACCAATGCAATTCATCCACCCCTACTTCCCATTACCAATTCCCAGAATCACTTTCTATACGACCAATGTTTATATTTTAACTCTTCTTTTTTAAATATCTATAGATATTCTTGCTATCTCTATGTAAATTACCAGCTAGAAATAGCACGGTAGCACAGTGGTTAGTATTGTTGCTTCACAGCGCCAGGGTCCCAGGTTCGATTCCCGGCTTGGGTCACTGACTGTGAGGAGTTTGCATGTTCTCCCCGCCTCTGCGTGGGCTTTCTCCGGGTGCTTCGGTTTCCTCCCACAAGTCCCGAAAGATGTGCTGTTGGGAAAATTGGACATTCTGAATTCTCCCTCGGTGTACCAACTAGGGGATTTTCACAGTAGCTTCATTGCAGTGTTAATGTAAGCCGACCTGTGACAATAATAAGGATTATCATTATTATTATTATAGATCTCCCTCGTACTCTAGTTTTTCCCTCCTTATCAATCTTTTTGTCATTCTTTTGATCTTTTTCAATCATCTGACCTGCCACGCGTCTTTGCACAATAAATGGGGCAGGATTCTCCATCGGCCGATGACGGAATCGGGAAACACGATTGGGCAGAGAATCATTGCTGACGCTGAAATCGCCGTGGGCACCGATTTCAAGCCAAATCCGCCTCCAATGGGCCGAATTCCCAATGGTGAGGTTCACTCGTGCTTTTAAAAAGCGGAAAACCAGTGTCGTGGCTGATAAAGGAGAGAGTGGGAGAGCCGCGACCGTGGGCTGCCGAGCTGGCGGGGAGGGGTTACATTAACACTGCAATGAAGTTACTGTGAAAATCCCCTAGTCGGCACACTCCGGCCCCTATTCAGACACACTGAGGGAGAATTTAGAATGTCCAATTCACCTAACAAGCACTTTCGGAACTTTTGGGAGAAACTGGAGCATTCGGAGGAAACCCCCGCAGATACGAGGAGAACATGTAGCCAGTGACCCAAGACAGGAATTTAGCCTGGGACACTGGTGCTGTGAAGCAACAGTGCTAACCACTGTGCTACCGTGTAGTTTACATTGGTTCCAGCAAAGCCTTTAGCAAGGACCCACATGGGAGCCTTATAAAGAAGGCAGAAGGTGGATTCAAAATTGGCTTAGCTGAAGAAGACAGAGTGATGACAGACGGCTGCTTGAGTGACAGAAAGCCAGTGTCCAGTGGCGTACCTCAGGGATCTGTGCTGGGTCCCCTGTTGTTTGTCATTTATATAAACAACATAAATGATTATGTAGGGGGTAGGATCAGTAAGTTTGTGGATGACACAAATATTTGCCAGGTGGTTAACAGTGAGGTGGAGTATCTTGGGTTACAGGAACACACAGAACACAGAACATACAGTGCAGAAGGAGGCCATTCAGCCCATCGAGTCTGCACCAACCCACTTAAGCCCTCACTTCCACCCTATCCCCGGAACCCAATAACCCCTCCAAACATTTTTGGTCACTAAGGGCAATTTATCATGGCCAATCCACCGAACTTGCACGTCTTTGGACTGTGGGAGGAAACCGGAGCATCGGGAGGAAACCCACGCAGGCACGGGGAGAACATGCTGACTCTGCGCAGATAGTTGTTATGGGCCAGGGTGTAGAGAACCCCAAAGTGTATCATGGAGTTCACCTGACCCACAGCTTTTAATAGATTGTGGTATGGGGAGCACACGGCCCACTCTACAGGTGTGGTACAGCAGAAATTGAAAAATATGTGTTAAAGCAAAACAATGTTTATTCTATGAACTCAAGTTAACCTTTTTAAAACATACAGTGAACATCTCAGGAACCATCAATTCAAACACCCCCCCCAAAGAATAACACTCTAAGTAATCCTTAATCTTTCCTTGCAACATCCATAAGACAAAATGAACCCTTTGTACAGAACAACATCGGGTTTAACTTCAACACTGAGAACAGTTACCATGTTGAAATCAGCAAATGGACACTCATAAGCTTGCAGAGATTCACCCACATGCTGCTGTGATTACAGCTTCTCCAAAACTAAAATGAAACCAAACCCACCCAGCAGCAAAAAGCCTAAAGTAAAAGTAAAAATCTGACAGACAGCCCAGCTCCACCCACTCTCTGACACCACTGCAGTAATAAACAGCGATTTCTTAAGGGTACTCTCACTACAGATATTTATATACACAGCCATTTATAAACACCCAGTTCTTAAAGGTACTTTCACATGACACTTGTAGACCTCTACCAGGTCCTTCTGCACTGTAAATTCTATGATATTCTATGATTCTATGATATCCCTCAACCTCAAATGAAAACAGTCCGGATCTATTCAGCCTCTCCACATAGCTAACACCCTCCAGACCGGGCAACATCCCGGAAAACCGCCTCTGCACCCTCTCCAAAGCCTCCTTGTCCTTCTGCTTGTGCGGTGACCAGAAT
The DNA here is from genome assembly GCF_047496885.1 of Scyliorhinus torazame. Lineage (NCBI taxonomy): Eukaryota > Metazoa > Chordata > Chondrichthyes > Carcharhiniformes > Scyliorhinidae > Scyliorhinus > Scyliorhinus torazame. The sequence continues at coordinate 167,617,914 of NC_092714.1, read as the reverse complement.
TGTGTGCAATATTCCAAGTTCAGCCTTACCAAGGTTCTACACAACTGTAGCATGCCAGTTTTTATACTCTATGCCCCGTCCAATGAAGGCAAGCATTCCATATACTTTCTTGACTACCTTGTCCACTTGTGTTGCCATCTTCAAAGATCTGTGGACCTGCATGTCCAGATCTCTCTGACTTTCTATATTCCTAAGAGTTTTGCCATTTACGATATATTCCCCCTCTATGTTAGACCTTCCAAATGCATTACTTCATATTTGTCTGGATTAAACTCCATTTGCCATTTCTCTGCCCAAGTATCTTCTGGCAATCCTCAACACTATCTACCATTCCACCAACCTTGGTGTAATCTGCGAACCTGCTAATCAGACTGGCTACATTTTCCTCCAAATCGTTTATGTATACTACAAACCACAGAGGCCCGAGCACAGATCCCTGTGGAACACTACTCGTCACAATCTTCCATGCAGAAAAACACCCTTCTACTGCTACCCTTTGCCTACTGTGACCGAGCCAGTTCTGTATCCATCTTACCATCTCACCTCTGATCCCGTGTGACTTCACCTTTTGTATAGTCTGCCATGAGGCACCCTGTCAAAGACTTTACTGAAGTCCATGTAAACAACATCCACCGCCTTCCCCTCATCAATCATCTTTGTCACCTCCTCAAAAAACTCGATCAAGTTAGTGAGGCACGACCTCCCCTTCACAAAAACCATGCTGTCTATCACTTATGAGTCCATTTGTTTCCAAATGGTTATAAATCCTGTCTCTGAGAATTCTCTCCAATAATTTACCTACTACTGCCGTGAAGTTCACCGGCCTAGTTCCCAGGATTATCCATGCTACCTTTCTTAAACAGCAGTACCACATTAGCTATTCTCCAGTCATCTAGGATCTCACATGGAGCCCATGAGGATACAAAGATGTCAATCAAGGCCCCAACAATTTCCTCCCTTGCTTCCCTCAGTATTCTGGGGTAAATCCCATCTGACTTATCTAACTTAATATCTTTAGGCAGACCCAATACCCTCTCCTTTTCCATGGTAACCTGATCCAGACTGTCCACACACCCTACCCAAGAAACATCTTCCACAAAGTCCTTTCTTTGGTGAACACTGATGCCAAGTACTTATATGGTACCTCGCCCATTTCCTTTGGCTCAACACATAGATTCACCCCACTGTCCTTAAGTGGTCCAATCCTTTCCCTGGCCACCCTCGTGCTTTCTACATATGAATAAAAAGCTTTGGGTTTCACCTTAATCCTACTTGCCAATAACTTTTCATGACCCCTCCTAGCCCTCTTAATTTCCCGCTTCAGTACCTTCTTACTTTCTTTCTACTCCTCAAGCGTTTCGACTGTCCCCACCCTTTTAGACCATACAAAAGTCTCCTTTTTCTTTATGAAGAGGTTCACAATATCCCTCGTTAAACGTCCGATTCTTTCAGGAACATGTCTTTCCTGAATCCTAATCAACTGTCGCTTGAAAAAACATGTCCGATGTTGATTTACTATCCAACAGCCGCACCCAATCCAAATTCTTCAATTCCTGTTGAATGTTATCATAACTTGCCTTTCCCCAGTTTAGCACCTTAACGCGATGGTTACCCTCATTCCTGTCCGAAAGTACCCTAAAACTTACGGAATTGTGGTCACTACTCCCAAAATGTTCCTTACAGAAACCTCAACCACCTGTCCAGGCTCATTCCCCAATACCAGGTCCGCACTGCCCCTTCCCCAGTTGGACTATCTACATATTACATCAAGAAGGCTACCTGAATACACCTTACAGACTGCCCCATCCAAACCCGAGCACTAATTGAGCCCCAGTCAATATAGGGGAAATTAAAATCCCCTACCACAACAACCCAGTTACTTTTGCACCTCTCCAAAATCTCTCTATCTATCTGCTCTTCTATCTCTCGCTGGCAGTTAGGGGGGCCTGTAATAAACGCCCAACATTGTGATTGCCCCTTCCTGTTCCTGAGCTCTACCCAGATTATCTCAGTGTATGAGCCCTCCAAGGTGTCCTCCCACAGTACGGCTATAACATTCTCCTTCACCAATAATGCTACTCCCCCATCCCTTTTACATCCCCCTCTATCTCTCCTGAAGCATCTATATCCTCCAACATTCAGCTGCCAATCTTGCCCTTCCTTCAACCATGTTTCTGGGATAGCCACAACATCATAATTCCAAGTACTAATAAGTGCTCTAAGTTCATCCTCCTTACCCGCTATACTTCTGGCATTGAAAGAAAGGCTTGGCTTGTTTTCACTGGAGCACAGAAGACTTAAGAGGTGACCTAATCAAAGTGTACAAGGTTATGAGGGGCATGGACAGGGTGGATAGGGAGCAGCTGTTTCCCTTCATTGAAGGATCAGTTATGAGAGGACACAAGTTCAAGGTGAGGTTTAGGGAGGAATTTAAGAAAAACCTTTTTACCCAGAGGGTGGTGACAGTCTGGAATGCACGGCCTGGGTGGGTGGCAGAGGTGGGTTGCCTCACATCCTTTATAAAGTGCCTGGATGAGCACTTGGCACTTCATAACATTCAAGGCTATGGCCAAGTGCTGGCAAATGGGATTAGGTAGTAGGTCAGGTGTCTTTCATCCGTCAGTGCAGACACGATGGGCCGAAGGGACTCTTTTGCACCGTATCATTCTGTGATTCTGAGACATTGTTGAAGAGCTCCAGGGGTAACAATTCCTGCCGTATTAGCCAACCACTCAGTATGATCTTGGCTGATCCTTGACATTAACTTCACTCTCCCGCCCACTCCCCATATCAATGAATTTCAATTAAAGAGATTAAATGCCTTTCAATCCAGCCTTGAACTGGTTCTGGAAAATTATTCTCGTTAACGTTTGCTGTACCAGCTTCAATGTAAGTTCATCCTTCCCTTGATATAGAGACCAAAACCCGACATGGTCTCACCAATGAGTTCTTGCATTCGTGCAACTCTTGTAATAAAGTCCAACATGGCATTTCAGATTGCTTGCTGGACCTGTATGCTAACTTGCTGTGTTCTTCGCACATGTACTCATGCATCTCTGAATATCAACATATTGAAGTTCCGCACCTTTTCTATTCTTACCACCAAAAGTGAACACCATCACACTTCCCCACATGATTCTCCGTCTTTCACCTTGTTTCAGATTCACTTCATATCTCTTTGCATCCTCATTATATCCTGCTCACAGCTTACACTCCCACTTGCTCTTTGTATTCTCCGAAAACATGGACACATTAGCCTCTGTCTCTTTGTCTAAGTCTACAGAGTTTAATTTCCAATGGTTTAAAGAGGGAAAGGATAACACTAAATATTTCTTAACATTTCTGAATGTTTCATGAAGGGCGTAGACTAAATTTAGACTGGTCTCTGAGAATGGCTATTCAGCAATTTGTACCTTCAACATTTATAGCACAAGAAAACAACTTTCTAATGGAAAGGCAACAGGCCTAAAGCCGATTGAATCAGACACAAGACAAAACCTTGTTGCCAAAGCCAGGCCAGTCAGCAAAGAAATTAGAAAATAATTCATCCTGTAAAGGATGGGTGAAGGATGGATCGCTCTCTCACAATAAGTCAATGTTTCTTCAAGCTGAGAAATTTAAATCAGACAGCAATAGGAATTTGCAAGCCGGGGTAGTAAACAATATGGAGCTGTGGATGGAATAAGGGCAGCAAACAGCCATGTTCAAATTTAATGCCTGAACCTGAACGACCCTCTTATGGACTGACTTGATTAATACTACACTCCTGTATGCTTCACCCGATGCCGGTGTCTACGTATTTACATTGTGCACCTTGTGTTGCCCTATTATGTATTTTCTTTTTATTTTATTTCCATGTACTTAATGATCTGTTTGAGCTGCTCGCAGAAAAATACTTTTCACTGTACCTTGGTGGACGTGACAATAAACAAATCCAATCCAATCCAAATAACTCCAGGCGCAGAATGGCTCGATACTGGTCCGAACAGCTGGGCATGAGACACAACAGCCAGGAATGGGAAGGAAAAGTTACGTTTAATAATCTGGTCCAAACTGACAGTGAAGTTTTTGTGTTTCACAGGAAAAGATGGGGTCTGTCCACAGACACACGGTGGAGTTGGAGTGTGTGCAGAATATTGTACAGACGACAGTGACTGTCCATTGGATGAGAAATGCTGCAGCAATGGATGTGGCCATTCATGTATCTCTGCCCATCAAGGTACAATTAAACACTCAGGCACAACTGAGCTGAGACCGAAGTACACACACAACTGAAACAAGGAGCAGATACACACAGATTAATAACACAGGTTAAAAACACCTTGACAGGTACAAGAAACACACTCACACGTCAGGCAGACAGAAAATGCAACCCACAACCCAGACAGGTACAGGATACACACTCACACCTCAGAAAGGTATAAGATACACACTCATGCCACAGAAATGTACAAGATACACACTCACAGATCCAACAGGTACAAGATACACACTCACAACTCAGTCAGGTACAAGATATAGACTCACACCTCAGACAGGTACAAGATGCAGACTCACACCTCAGACAGGTACAAGATATACACTCACACCTCAGACAAGTACAAGATATACACTCACACCTCCTATATACTATACTACAGCTATATCCTGTCCACTTAAAACACGAGCATTTTTATAACACATCCGTCCCCGCACATGCTAGCTTCCAAATCTTGTAGCACCTTGCTCAAACTTGCCCTGTTTCTTTAACCACTATTTCCTTTTTTTTCTCAACACTGCTATATTTTTCAGAAGTTGTTACTCTTCCCAAATTAAAGCTATATCCTGTCTATCTCAAACCCTCATGGCTTTCTTTCTGAACCTCTCTCATGTCTGTTGTTTTTCTCAAGCTTTTGACCTCCGCCATGGTGGAGACCGTGGCGGAGGCGGAAGGGAAAGAGTGCCCCCACGGCACAGGCCCGCCCGCGGATCGGTGGGCCCCGATCGCGGGCCAGGCCACCGTGGGGGCACCCCCGGGGCCAGATCGCCCCGCACCCCCCCCCCCACCCCAGGACCCTGGAGCCCGCCCATGCCGCCTTGTCCCGCCGTTCAAAAGGTGGTTTAATCCATGCCGGCGGGACAGGCAATTTATCGGCGGGACTTCGGCACATCCGGGCTGGAGAATCCAGCGGGGGGGCCCGCCAACCGGCGCTGCCCGATTCCCGCCCCCGCCAAATATCCGGTACCGGAGACTTCGGCAACCGGCGGGGGCGGGATTCACGGCGATTCTCCAACCGGCGGGGGGTCGGAGAATGACGCCCCTGGTTTCCAAGCACAATTCACAGTTCAACCGTTGCAGATACACAAAAGCATGAATTGGTTTGATAGTCTTGATCATCCAGTCATTATGTCATTGCAGTTTGTGGGAGTTTTCTGTGGACAAATTGGGTTTCTTTCATTGCAACATGACATCTCAATGTCCTTTTAAAAAATTCATCTATTGCCCATCCCCAATTTCCCTCCATTTCAGAGGAGCATTGCTGTGGGTCTGGAGTCACATGTAGGCCAGACAGGGTTGGGACGGCACATTTCCTCCCCTAAAGGACACTACTGAACCAGATGGGTTTTTACAACAATCGACAATGGTGTCATGGCCACCCTTTTAAAAAATAAATTTAGAGTACCCAATTTTTTTTTTCCAATTAAGGGGTAATTTTGCATGACCGGTCCACCTACCCTGCACATCTTTGGGTTGTGGGGGTGAAACCCATGCAGAGAATGTGCGAACTCCACACGGACAGTGACCCGGAGCCAGGATCGAACCCATGAGGTAACGGTGCTAACCACTGTGCCGCCATGCTGCCGTGTCATCATTAGACTTTTAATTCCAGATTTTTAAAAATTGAATTTAAATTTCATAATCTTCCGCTGTGGGGTTCAAACCAGGGTTCATCCGGGGCTGGTTTAGCACAGTGCTAAATCGCTGGCTTTGAAAGCAGAGCAAGGCAGGCCAGCAGCACGGTTCAATTCCCGTAACAGCATCCCCGAACAGGCGCTGGAATGTGGCGACTAGGGGCTTTTCACAGTAACTTCATTGAAACCTACTTGTGACAATAAGCGATTTCATTTCATTCATTTCAGCGTCCCCCAGATCTAACTCTGGGTCTCAGGATTACTAGTCCAGAGACAATACCACTATGCCGCCACCTGTATGTCTACTCAATTGCAGCTACACTTACAGCTGTACAAATCTCTGGTGCGGCCGCATTTGGAGTATTGCGTGCAATTCTGGTCGGCGCATTATAGGAAGGATGTGGAAGCATTGGAAAGGGTGCAGAGGAGATTTACCAGAATGTTGCCTGGTATGGAGGGAAGATCTTATGAGGAAAGGCTGAGGGACTTGAGGCTGTTTTCGTTAGAGAGAAGAAGGTTAAGAGGTGACTTAATTGAGGCATACAAGATGATCAGAGGATTGGATAGGGTGGACAGTGAGCGCCTTCTTCCTCGGGTGGTGATGTCTAGCATGAGGGGACATAGCTTTAAATTGAGGGGAGATAGATATAAGACAGATGTCAGAGGTAGGTTCTTTACTCAGAGAGTAGTAAGGGCGTGGAATGCCCTGCCTGCAACAGTAGTGGACTCGCCAACACTAAGGGCATTCAAATGGTCATTGGATAGACATATCGGCGATAAGGGAATAGTGCAGATGGGCTTTAGAGTGGTTTCACAGGTCGGCGCAACATTGAGGGCCGAAGGGCCTGTACTGTGCTGTAATGTTCTATGTTCTATGTTCTATGTTCTTCTGTGCTTGCCAGTTTCAAGCTTTTAAAATGTCTTGACATTCCCGCTTGTATGTTACTTTACCTATTTTCCACATGTTTCCTTTATTCTGTGTATTTTGTTCTAAACTGCATCTTTCCTATTTTCATTTACAACACTCACACCTCAGACAGGTATAAGATACACACTCACACCACAGAGAGGTACAAGTACACACTCACATGACAAGACTGTTACAAGATACAGACTCAACCCACAGGCAGGTCCAAGATGCACATTCAAACCTCAGACAGGTACATGATGCGGACTCACACCTCAGACAGGTACAAGATACACACTCACACCTCAGACAGGTACAAGATACACACTCACACCCCAGTCAGGTACAAGATACACACTCACACCTCAGACAGGTACAAGATACAGACTCACGCCTCAGACAGATACAAGATACACACTCACACCTCAGACAGTTACAATATACAGACTCACGCCGCAGACAGATACAAGATACACACTCACACCTCAGGCAGGTACAAGATACGCACTCACACATCAGACAGGTACAAAGTACACACTTACAGGACAGACTGTTACAAGATACACACTCACACCTGAGACAGATACAAGATACACACTCACACCACCGACAGATACAAGATACACACTCACACCTCAGACAGCTACAAGATGCACACTCACACCTCAGACAGATACAACATACTGACTTACACCTCAGACAGATACAAGATACACACTCACACCTCAGACAGCTACAAGATGCACACTCACACCTCAGACAGATACAACATACTGACTTACACCTCAGACAGGTATAAGATACACATTCACACCTCAGACAGGTACAAGATACACACTCACACCTCAGACAGGTCCAAGATAGAGACTTACACCTCAGACAGATACAAGATACATACTCACACCTCAGACAGGTACAAGATATATTCTCGGTAGCATTGTGATCACACTATTGCTTCACAACTCCAGAGCCCCAGGTTCAATTCCCGGCTTGGGACACTGACTGTGCGGAGTCTGCACGTTCTGCTCCGGTTTCTTCCCACAGTCCAAAGATGTGCAGGTTAGGTGGATTGGCTATGCTAAATTGCCCTTAGTGTGCAAAATTGCCCTGAGTGCTGGTTGGGGTTACTGGGTTCTGGGGATAGGGTGGAGGTGTGGGTTTGGGTAGGGTGCTCTTTCCAAGAGCTGGTGCAGGCTTGATGGGCCGAATGGCCTCCTTCTGCACTGTAAAGTCTATGAAATCTATGAAATATACACTAACAGCTCAGACAGGTAGAAGATACACGCTCACACACTCACACCTCAGACAGATACAAGATACACACTCACATAACAGACCGGTACAAGATACACACTCAAAACCCAGACAGGTACAAGAGACACACCCACGCCTCAGACAAGTATAAGATACACACTCACGCCTCAGTCATGTACAATAGACGAACGCACACCTCAGTCAGGTACAAGATACACACTCAGACCCCAGACATGTACAAGATACACACTCACATGAGAGACTGCTACAAGATACACACTCACACGTCAGACAGATACAAAATACAAATGAAATGAAAATCGCTTATTGTCACGAGTAGGCTTCAATGAAGTTACTGTGAAAAGGCCCTAGTCGCCACATTCCGGCGCCTGTTCAGGGAGGCTGGTACAGGAATTGAACCCGTGCTGCTGGCCTGCCTTGGTCTGCTTTAAAAGCCAGCGATTTAGCCCAGTGAGCTAAACCAGCCACACATTCCACAGCTCCAACAGGTACAAGATATACACTCACCTCAGACAGATACAAGATACACACTCACACCTAATACAGATACAAGATACACACTCACATCTCAGACAGGCACCAGATACACACTCACACCTCTGACAGATACACGATGCACACTCACAGCTCAGACAGATACAAGATACACACTCACACCTCAGACAGGTACAAGATACACACTCACACCTCAGACAGGTACAAGATACAGACTCACGTGACAGACTGTTACAACATTACACGCTCACACTTCAGACAGGTACAAGATACACACTTCCACCTCAGACAGGGACAAGATACACGCTCACACCTCAGACAGGTACAAGATACACACTCACACCTCAGACAGGTACAATATATACTTTCACACCTCAGACAGGTACAAGATACACACTCACACCTCAGACAGGTACAAGATACAGACTCACGCCTCAGACAGATACAAGATACACACTCACACCTCAGACAGTTACAATATACAGACTCACACCTCAGACAGGTACAAGGTACAGACTCACACCTCAGACAGGTACAAGATACAGACTCACACCTCAGACAGGTACAATATACAGACTCACGCCTCAGACAGATACAAGATACACACTCACACCTCAGGCAGGTACAAGATACGCACTCACACATCAGACAGGTACAAAGTACACACTTACAGGACAGACTGTCACAAGAGACACACTCACACCTGAGACAGATACAAGATACACACTCACACCACCGACAGATACAAGATACACACTCACACCTCAGACAGCTACAAGATGCACACTCACACCTCAGACAGATACAACATACTGACTTACACCTCAGACAGGTATAAGATACACATTCACACCTCAGACAGGTACAAGATACACACTCACACCTCAGACAGGTCCAAGATAGAGACTTACACCTCAGACAGATACAAGATACATACTCACACCTCAGACAGGTACAAGATATATTCTCGGTAGCATTGTGATCACACTATTGCTTCACAACTCCAGAGCCCCAGGTTCAATTCCCGGCTTGGGACACTGACTGTGCGGAGTCTGCACGTTCTGCTCCGGTTTCTTCCCACAGTCCAAAGATGTGCAGGTTAGGTGGATTGGCTATGCTAAATTGCCCTTAGTGTGCAAAATTGCCCTGAGTGCTGGTTGGGGTTACTGGGTTCTGGGGATAGGGTGGAGGTGTGGGTTTGGGTAGGGTGCTCTTTCCAAGAGCTGGTGCAGGCTTGATGGGCCGAATGGCCTCCTTCTGCACTGTAAAGTCTATGAAATCTATGAAATATACACTAACAGCTCAGACAGGTAGAAGATACACGCTCACACACTCACACCTCAGACAGATACAAGATACACACTCACATAACAGACCGGTACAAGATACACACTCAAAACCCAGACAGGTACAAGAGACACACCCACGCCTCAGACAAGTATAAGATACACACTCACGCCTCAGTCATGTACAATAGACGAACGCACACCTCAGTCAGGTACAAGATACACACTCAGACCCCAGACATGTACAAGATACACACTCACATGAGAGACTGCTACAAGATTCACACTCACACGTCAGACAGATACAAAATACAAATGAAATGAAAATTGCTTATCGTCACGAGTAGGCTTCAATGAAGTTACTGTGAAAAGGCCCTAGTTCGCCACATTCCGGCGCCTGTTCGGGGAGGCTGGTACGGGAATTGAACCCGCGCTGCTGGCCTGCCTTGGTCTGCTTTAAAAGCCAGCGATTTAGCCCAGTGAGCTAAACCAGCCACACATTCCACAGCTCCAACAGGTACAAGATATACACTCACCTCAGACAGATACAAGATACACACTCACACCTAATACAGATACAAGATACACACTCACATCTCAGACAGGCACCAGATACACACTCACACCTCTGACAGATACACGATGCACACTCACAGCTCAGACAGATACAAGATACACACTCACACCTCAGACAGGTACAAGATACAGACTCACGTGACAGACTGTTACAACATTACACGCTCACACTTCAGACAGGTACAAGATACACACTTCCACCTCAGACAGGGACAAGATACACGCTCACACCTCAGACAGGTACAAGATACACACTCACGTGACAGACTGTTACAACAATACACACTCACACGATAGACTGTTACAAGATACACACTCACACCTCAGACAGATACAAGATACAGACTCACACCTCAGACTGGTACAAGATATACACTCACGTGACAGACTGTTACAAGATGCACACTCACACCTCAGACAGATACAAGATACACACTCACACCTCAGACAGATACAAGATGCACACTCACACCTTAGACAGATACAACATACTGACTTCCACCTCAGACAGGTGCAAGATACACACTCACACCTCAGACAGGTATAAGATACACACTCACACCTCAGACAGATACAAGATACACACTCACACCTCAGACAGATACAAGATACACACTTACACCTCAGACAGGTACAAGATACACACTCACACCTCAGACTGGTACAAGATATACACTCACGTGACAGACTGTTACAAGATGCACACTCACACCTCAGACAGATACAAGATACACACTCACACCTCAGACAGATACAAGATGCACACTCACACCTCAGACAGGTATAAGATACACACTCACACCTCAGACAGATACAAGAAAAACACTCACACCTCAGACAGGTGCAAGATACACACTCACACCTCAGACAGGTATAAGATACACACTCACACCTCAGACAGATACAAGATGCACACTCACACCTCAGACAGATACAAGATACACACTCACACCTCAGACAGATACAAGATGCACACTCACACCTCAGACAGATACAAGATACACACTCACACCTCAGACAGATACAAGATACACACTCACACCTCAGACAGGTACAAGATACACACTCACACCTCAGACTGGTACAAGATACACACTCACGTGACAGACTGTTACAAGATGCACATTCACACCTTAGACAGATACAACATACTGACTCACACCTCAGACAGGTATAAGATACACACTCACACCTCAGGCAGATACAAGATGCACACTCACACCTCAGACAGATACAAGATACACACTCACACCTCAGACAGATACAAGATACACACTCACACCTCAGACAGGTACAAGATACACACTCACACCTCAGACTGGTACAAGATATACACTCACGTGACAGACTGTTACAAGATGCACACTCACACCTCAGACAGATACAAGATACACACTCACACCTCAGACAGATACAAGATACACACTCACACCTCAGACAGGTGCAAGATACACACTTACACCTCAGACAGGTACAAGATACACACTCACACCTCAGACAGGTACAAGATACACACTCACGTGACAGACTGTTACAACAATACACACTCACACGATAGACTGTTACAAGATACACACTCACACCTCAGACAGGTGCAAGATACACACTCACACCTCAGACAGGTACAAGATAGAGACTTACACCTCAGACAGATACAAGATACACACTCACACCTCAGACAGGTACAATATACACACTCACACCTCAGACAGGTACAAGATATATACTCGGTAGCATTGTGATCAGCACTATTGCTTCACAACTCCAGAGCCCCAGGTTCGATTCCCGGCTTGGGTCACTGACTGTGCGGAATCTGCACGTTATCCCCGTGTGTGCGTGTGTTTCCTCCGGGTGCTCAGGTTTCTTCCCACACTCCAAAGATGTGCAGGTTAGGTGGATTGGCTGTGCTAAATTGCCCTCAGTGTTGGTTGGGGTTACTGGGTTCTGGGGATAGGGTGGAGGTGTGGTCTTGGGTAGGGTCTCTTTCCAAGAGCCGGTGCAGGCTCGATGGGCCGAATGGCCTCCTTCTGCACTGTAAAGTCTATGAAATCTATGAAATATACACTAACAGCTCAGACAGATACAAGATACACCCTCAAAGAGGTACAAGATACACACTGACACCTCTGACAGGTACAAGGTACACACTGACTCCTGAGACAGGTACAAGATACACACTCACAACCCAGGCAGGCACAAGATGCAGACTTACACCTCAGACAGGTACAAGATACACACTCACATCTCAGACAGGTACAAGATACACACTCAAAACCCAGACAGATACAAGAGACACACCCACGCCTCAGACAGGTATAAGGTACACACTCACATCTCAGACAGGTACAAGATACACACTCACACCTCAGACAGGTACAAGATACACACTCACATCTCAGACAGGTACAAGATACACACACACAACAGACAGGTACAAGGTACACACTCAAAACCCAGACAGGTACAAGAGACACACCCATGCCTCAGACAGGTATAAGGTACACACTCACGCCTCAGTCAGGTACAATAGACACACGCACACCTCAGACAGGTACAAGATACACACTCAGACCCCAGACATGTACAAGATACACACTCACATGAGTGACTGCTACAAGATACACACTCACACGTCAGACAGATACAAAATACAAATGAAATGAAAATCGCTTATTGTCACGAGTAGGCTTCAAGAAGTTACTGTGAAAAGCCCCTAGTTGCCACATTCCGGCGCCTGTTCGGGGAGGCTGGTACGGGAATTAAATGGTGCTGCTGGCCTGCCTTGGTCTGCTTTAAAAGCCAGCGATTTAGCCCAGTGAGCTAAACCAGCCACACATTCCACAGCTCCAACAGGTACAAGATATACACTCACCTCAGACAGATACAAGATACACACTCATACCTAATACAGATACAAGATACACACTCACATCTCAGACAGGCACCAGATACACACTCACACCTCTGACAGATACACAATGCACACTCACAGCTCAGACAGATACAAGATACACACTCACACCTCAGACAGGTACAAGATACACACTCACACCTCAGACAGGTACAAGATACTCATACACCTCAGACAAGTCCAAGATACACACTCACATCTCAGACAGGTACAAGATACACACTTCCACCTCAGACAGGGACAAGATACACACTCACACCTCAGACAGGTACAAGATACACACACACCTCAGACAAGTCCAAGATAGACACTCACATCTCAGACAGATACAAGATACACACTCACATGACAGACTGTTACAAGATACACACTCACACCTAATACAGATACAAGATACACACTCACATGACAGACTGTTACAAGATACACATTCACACCTCTGACAGATACAAGATGCACACTCACACCTCAGACAGATACAATATACACACTCACACCTCAGACAGGTACAAGATACACACACACTTCAGACAAGTCCAAGATACACACTCACATCTCAGACAGATACAAGATACACACTCACACCTCAGACAGGTACAAGATACACACACACTTCAGACAAGTCCAAGATACACACTCACATCTCAGACAGATACAAGATACACACTCACACCTCAGACAGGTACACGATGCAGACTCACACCCCAGACAAATACAAGGTACAGATTCACACCTCAGACAGGTACAAGATACACACTCACACATCAGACAGGTACAAGATACACACTCACACCTCAGACAGGTACAAGATACACACTCACACCTCAGACAGGTACAAGATACACACACACCTCAGACAGGTACAAGATACACACACACCTCAGACAAGTCCAAGATACACACTCACATCTCAGACAGATACAAGATACACACTCACACCTCAGACAGGTACACGATGCAGACTCACACCCCAGACAGATACAAGGTACAGATTCACACCTCAGGCAGGTACAAGATACACACTCACACCTCAGACAAGTCCAAGATACACACTCACATCTCAGACAGATACAAGATACACACTCACACCCCAGACAGATACAAGATACATACTCAGACCTCAGACAGGTACAAGATACGCACACACACAACAGACAGGTACAAGATACACACTCACACCTCAGACAGGTACAAGATACAGACTTACACCTCAGACAGATACAAGATAGGGACTACGATGTGGTGGCCATCACGGAAACTTGGATAGAAGAGGGGCAGAAATGGTTGTTGGAGGTCCCTGTTTATAGATGTTTCAATAAGATTAGGGAGGGTGGTAAAAGAGCTGGGGGGTGGCATTGTTAATTAGAGATAGTATAACAGCTGCAGAAAGGCAGTTCGAGGAGTATCACCCTAATGAGGTAGTATGGGTTGAAGTCAGAAATAGGAAAGGAGCAGTCACCTTGTTAGGAGTTTTCTATAGGCCCCCCAATAGTAGCAGAGATGTGGAGGAACAGATTGGGAAACAGATTTTGGAAAGGTGCAGAAGTCACACGGTAGTAGTCATGGGTGACTTTAACTTCCCAAATATTGAGTGGAAACTCTTTAGATCAAATAGTTTGGATGGGGTGGTGTTCGTGCAGTGTGTCCAGGAAGCTTTTCTAACACAGTATGTAGATTGTCCGACCAGAGGAGGGGCAATATTGGATTTAGTACTTGGTAATGAACCAGGGCAAGTGATAGATTTGTTAGTGGGGGAGCATTTTGGAGATAGTGACCACAATTCTGTGACTTTCACTTTAATAATGGAGAGGGATAGGTGCGTGCAACAGGGCAAGGTTTACAATTGGGGGAAGGGTAAATACGATGTTGTCAGACAAGAATTGAAGTGCATAAGTTGGGAACATAGGCTGTCAGGAAGGACACAAGTGAAATGTGGAACTTGTTCAAGGAACAGGTACTACGTGTCCTTGATATGTATGTCCCTGTCAGGCAGGGAAGAGATGGTCGAGTGAGGGAACCATGGTTGACAAGAGAGGTTGAATGTCTTGTTAAGAGGAAAAAGGAGACTTATGTAAGGCTGAGGAAACAAGGTTCAGACAGGGCATTGGAGGGATACAAGATAGCCAGGAGGGAACTGAAGAAAGGGATTAGGAGAGCTACGAGAGGGCATGAACAATCTTTGGCGGGTAGGATCAAGGAAAATCCCAAGGCCTTTTACAGATATGTGAGAAATATGAGAATGACTAGAGCGAGGGTAGGTCCGATCAAGGACAGTAGCGGGAGATTGTGTATTGAGTCTGAAGAGATAGGAGAGGTCTTGAACGAGTACTTTTCTTCTGTATTTACAAATGAGAGGGGCAATATTGTTGGAGAGGACAGTGTGAAACAGACTGGTAAGCTCGAGGAAATACTTGTTAGGAAAGAAGATGTGTTGGACATTTTGAAAAACTTGAGGATAGACAAGTCCCCCGGGCCTGACGGGATATATCCAAGGATTCTATGGGAATCAAGAGATGAAATTGCAGAGCCGTTGGCAATGATCGTTTCGTCCTCACTGTCAACAGGGGTGGTACCAGGGGATTGGAGAATGGCGAATGTCGTGCCCCTGTTCAAAAAAGGGACTAGGGATAACCCTGGGAATTACAGGCCAGTTAGTCTTACTTTGGTGGTAGGCAAAGTAATGGAAAGGGTACTGAAGGATAGGATTTCTGAGCATCTGGAAAGACACTGCTTGATTAGGGATAGTCAGCACGGATTTGTGAGGGGTAGTTCTTGATTTACAAATGTTATTGAATTCTTTGAGGAGGTGACCAAGCATGTGGATGAAGGTAAAGCAGTGGATGTAGTGTACATGGATTTTAGTAAGGCATTTGATAAGGTTCCCCATGGTAGGCTTCTGCAGAAAGTAAGAAGGCATGGGACAGTGGGAAATTTGGCCAGTTGGATAACGAACTGGCTAACCGATAGAAGTCAGAGAATGGTGGTGGATGGCAAATATTCAGCCTGGATCCCAGTTACCAGTGGCGTACCGCAGGGATCAGTTCTGGGTCCTCTGCTGTTTGTGATTTTCATTAATGACTTGGATGAGGGAGTTGAAGGGTGGGTCAGTAAATTTGCAGCCGATACGAAGATTGGTGGAGTTGTGGATAGTAAGGAGGGCTGTTGTCGGCTGCAAAGAGACATAGATAGGATGCAGAGCTGGGCTGAGAAGTGGCAGATGGAGTTTAACCCTGAAAAGTGTGAGGTTGTCCATTTTGGAAGGACAAATATGAATGCGGAAAACAGGGTTAACGGTAGAGTTCTTGGCAATGTGGAGGAGCAGAAAGATCTTGGGGTCTATGTTCATACATCTTTGAATGTTGCCACTCAAGTGGATAGAGCTGTGAAGAAGGCCTATGGTGTGCTCGCGTTCATTAACAGAGGGATTGAATTTAAGAGCCGTGAGGTGATGATGCAGCTGTACAAAACTTTGGTAAGGCCACATTTGGAGTACTGTGTACAGTTCTGGTCACCTCATTTTAGGAAGGATGTGGAAGCTTTGGAAAAGGTGCAAAGAAGATTTACCAGGATGTTACCTGGAATGGAGAGTAGGTCTTACGAGGAAAGGTTGAGGGTGCTAGGCCTTTTCTCATTAGAACGGAGAAGGATGAGGGGCGACTTGATAGAGGTTTATAAGATAATCAGGGGAATAGATAGAGTAGACAGTCAGAGACTTTTTCCCCGGGTGGAACAAACCATTACAAGGGGACATAAATTTAAGGTGAAAAGTGGAAGATATAGGAGGGATATCAGAGGTAGGTTCTTTACCCAGAGAGTAGTGGGGGCATGGAATGCACTGCCTGTGGAAGTAGTTGAGTCGGAAACATTAGGGACCTTCAAGCAGCTATTGGATAGGTACATGGAAATGGTACAGCAGTTATCATGGGGGATTTTAATCTACATGTTGATTGGTTTAACCAGGTCGGTCAAGGCAGCCTTGAGGAGGAGTTTATAGAATGTATCCGCGATAGTTTCCTCGAAAGAGTATGTATTGGAACCAACGAGGGAACAAGCGGTCCAAGATCTGATCCTGTGTAATGAGACAGGATTGATTAATGATCTCATAGTTAGAGATCCTCTCGGAAGGAGCGATCACAATATGGTGGAATTTAAAATACAGATGGAGGGTGAGAAGGTAAAATCAAGCAATAGTGTTTTGTGCTTAAACAAAGGAGATTACAATGGGATGAGAGAAGAACTAGCTAAGGTAGACTGGGAGCAAAGACTTTATGGTGAAACAGTTGAGGAACAGTGGATAACCTTCCAAGTGATTTTTCACAGTGCCCAGCAAAGGTTTATACCAACAAAAAGGAAGGACGGTAAAAAGAGGGAAAATCGACCGTGGATATCTAAGGAAATAAGGGAGAGTATCAAATTGAAGGAAAAAACATACACAGTAGCAAAGATCAGTGGGAGACTAGAGGACTGGGAAATCTTTAGGGGGCAACAGAAAGCTACTAAAAAAGCTATAAAGAAGAGTAAGATAGATTATGAGAGTAAACTTGCTCAGAATATAAAAACAGATAGTAAAAGTTTCTACAAATACATAAAACAAAAAAGAGTGGCTAAGGTAAATATTGGTCCTTTAGAGGATGAGAAGGGAGATTTAATAATGGGAGATGAGGAAATGGCTGAGGAACTGAACAGGTTTTTTGGGTCGGTCTTCACAGTGGAAGACACAAATAACATGCCAGTGACTGATGGAAATGAGGCTATGAGAGGTGAGGACCTTGAGAGGATTGATATCATCAAGGAGGTAGTGATGGGCAAGCTAATGGGGCTAAAGGTAGACAAGTCTCCTGGACCTGATGGCATGCATCCCAGAGTGCTAAAAGAGATGGCTCGGGAAATTGCAAATGCACTAGTGATAATTTACAAAAATTCACTAGACTCGGGGGTGGTCCCGGCGGATTGGAAATTAGCAAACGTGACACCACTGTTTAAAAAAGGAGGTAGGCAGAAAGCGGGTAATTATAGGCCAGTGAGCTTAACTTCGGTAGTAGGGAAGATGCTGGAATCTATCATCAAGGAAGAAATAGCGAGGCATCTGGATGGAAATTGTCCCATTGGACAGACGCAGCATGGGTTCATAAAGGGCAGGTCGTGCCTAACTAATTTAGTGGAATTTTTTGAGGACATTAACAGTGCGGTAGATAACGGGGAGCCAATGGATGTGGTATATCTGGATTTCCAGAAAGCCTTTGACAAGGTGCCACACAAAAGGTTGTTGCATAAGATAAAGATGCATGGCATTAAGGGAAAAGTAGTAGCATGGATAGAGGATTGGTTAATTAATAGAAAGCAAAGAGTGGGGATTAATGGGTGTTTCTCTGGTTGGCAATCAGTAGCTAGTGGTGTCCCTCAGGGATCAGTGTTGGGCCCACAACTGTTCACAATTTACATAGATGATTTGGAGTTGGGGACCAAGGGCAATGTGTCCAAGTTTGCAGAGGACACTAAGATAAGTGGTAAAGCAAAAAGTGCAGAGGATACTGGAAGTCTGCAGAGGGATTTGGATAGGCTAAGTGAATGGGCTAGGGTCTGGCAGATGGAATACAATGTTGACAAATGTGAGGTTATCCATCTTGGTAGGAATAACAGAAAAAGGGATTATTATTTAAATGATAAAATATTAAAACATGCTGCTGTGCAGAGAGACCTGGGTGTGCTCGTGCATGAGTCGCAGAAGGTTGGTTTTCAGGTGCAACAGGTGATTAAGAAGGCAAATGGAATTTTGTCCTTCATTGCTAGAGGGATGGAGTTTAAGACTAGGGAGGTTATGCTGCAACTGTATAAGGTGTTAGTGAGGCCACACCTGGAGTATTGTGTTCAGTTTTGGTCTCCTTACTTGAGAAAGGACGTACTGGCACTGGAGGGTGTGCAGAGGAGATTCACTAGGTTAATCCCAGAGCTGAAGGGGTTGGATTACGAGGAGAGGTTGAGTAGACTGGGACTGTACTCGTTGGAATTTAGAAGGATGAGGGGGGATCTTATAGAAACATATAAGATTATGAAGGGAATAGATAGGATAGATGCGGGCAGGTTGTTTCCACTGGCGGGTGAAAGCAGAACTAGGGGGCATAGCCTCAAAATAAGGGGAAGTAGATTTAGGACTGAGTTTAGGAGGAACTTCTTCACCCAAAGGGTTGTGAATCTATGGAATTCCTTGCCCAGTGAAGCAGTTGAGGCTCCTTCATTAAATGTTTCTCAGATAAAGATAGATAGTTTTTTGAAGAATAAAGGGATTAAGGGTTATGGTGTTCGGGCCGGAAAGTGGAGCTGAGTCCACAAAAGATCAGCCATGATCTCATTGAATGGTGGAGCAGGCTCGAGGGGCCAGATGGCCTACTCCTGCTCCTAGTTCTTCTGTTCTTATGTTCTTATTACGGTAAAATGATATAGTGTAGATTTATTTGTTCTTAACGGCAGCACGGTAGCATTGTGGATCGCACAATTGCTTCACAGCTCCAGGGTCCCAGGTTCGATTCCGGCTTGGGTCACTGTCTGTGCGGAGTCTGCACGTCCTCCCCGTGTCTGCGTGGGATTCCTCCGGGTGCTCCGGTTTCCTCCCACAGTCCAAGGATGTGCAGGGTAGGTGGATTGGCCATGATAAATTGCCCTTAGTGTCCAAGATTGCCCTTGGTGTTGGGTGGAGGTGTTGAGTTTGGGTAGGGTGCTCTTTCCAAGAGCCGGTGCAGACTCAGGGGGCCGAATAGCCTCCTTCTGCACTGTAAATTCAATGATAATCTATGATTAATCTAGGACAAAGGTTCGGCACAACATCGTGGGCCGAAGGGCCTGTTCTGTGCTGTATTTTCTATGTTCTATGTTTTTAAGATACAGACTTACACCTCAGACAGGTACAAGATACAGACTTACACCTCAGACAGGTACAAGATACAGACTTACACCTCAGACAGGTACAAGATACACACTCACACCTCAGGCAGATACAAGACGATTATTGCCTGCAGTGAATTCCTCCACGTCTGTCAAGGAGTTGTGTGTATGTTTGCTTTTACTGTTGCTTTAAACAAAGTTCACTGTTCACAATCCCCATGTTAGTTTCTCTTGTGTCCACACAGTGAAACCAGGAAAGTGTCCTCTGCCCGGTGGAACAAAGATGTGTGCTGAATTTTGCCATCATGATGGAGACTGCCCAGAGGAACAGAAATGCTGCAAAACAACCTGTGGGCATGCCTGCTCTGAGCCCTGTTAAATGTCTTTTAGTGCCATGTTAAAGGCCTGTAAGCACCTCTTGAAATATTGCTATTGCTGTCCCATTATCCTGTTAAGTGTCTACTGGAGTCCTGTCAGTTTCTTTCTGGAGCTTTGCTGAAATGTGAGAGGATCTTACGAGAACTATGCTGGATTAGATTCAATGTCCTGCTCAAGCTCTGTAAGAGCCCTACTGGAGCCCTTTGGGAGACCTCCTGGAATCCTGTTTGAGCTCTGCTGGAGCTGGCCAAAGGTGGAATCACAACAAACATAGCAATTTGTGTATTTTGAAAATGTAGTTTGGCCATCACTTGATGAAGAACCTGACTCCACTAATAGCTACACTAACAACCAATTTCAGCTTATCAGTTGAGCTCCTATTATGGTTTATTTACACTTGCTAGAAGCAACATTTATTCATATTCAGAGACCATTCAATGCAAACAAAATGAATACGTTCAAGCCTTGTACCTTCAAAAATTACCCAGGAACCTGGGGAGCTTATTGATCCCCATTGGTTTCTCCTTGGCAATGCCTTTGCCAATCAGAGTTCACTTCCTAACCAATCAGCACCCGGACTGACATTCTCCTGCCACACAAAGCGTTGTGTTCATTTAAAATTTGGTGTTCTTGAATGTAAGATGAAAGTTTGAGCAACAGTTCTCTTTTCATCCTTAGCTTTGTGGATCATCAAACAAAGTTAGACCCATTACTCTCTGTCTCTTTATAGTGATAGCGTCACAGTTTTAGAGCACAGTGTTATGGGCCAGGGTTTAGAGAACCCCAAAGTGTATCATGGAGTTCACCTGACCCACAACTTTTAATAGATTGTGGTTATGGGGAGCACACGAGCTTACCTTACAGGTGTGATGCAACCAGAAATCTACAGTACCTTTAAATTAAAACAATGTTTATTTGTGAAACCAGTTAATACTTTATAAACCCACTGTGTACATCTTAACATCTATTAACACCAATAAATCCCCCAAAGAATGCAGTACTCTCTAAGTAACTCTTAATCATTCCTTGCAACATCCATAAGACAAAAATAACCCTTTGTATAGAAAGACATCAGGTTTAACTTCACTACTGAGAACAGTTACCATGTTGAAATCACCAAATGGGCATTCATAAGCTTGCAGAGATTCATACACATCTTGCTGTGACTACAGCGTCTCCAAAACTAAAACGAAACTAAACACACCCTGTAGCAAACAGCCTAAAGCAAAAGTAAAGCAGACACAGCCTTGCTCCACCCACACTCTGACATCACTGATAAATACCCTTTTCTTAAAGGTACATTCACTACAGATATTTTTATAGACTTCAGGAAGCAAAGTACTGTACACACCCCTGTCAGCATCAACGGGGCCGAGGTGGAGATGGTTAGCAGTTTCAAATTCCGAGGGGAGCACATCTCCAAAAATCTGTCCTGGTCCACCCATGTCAACGCTACCACAAAGAAAGCACAGCAGCGCCTATACTTCCTCAGGAAACTAAGGAAATTCGGCATGTCCACATTGACTCTTACCAACTTTTACAGATGCACCATAGAAAGCTTCCTATCAGGCTGCATCACAGCTGGTATGGCAACTGCTCGGCCCAGGACCGCAAGAAACTTCAGAGAGACGTGAACACCGCCCAGTCCATCACACGAACCTGCCTCCCATCCATTGACTCCATCTAAACCTCCCGCTGCCTTGGGAAAGCGGGCAGTGTAATCAAAGATCCCTCCCACCCGGCTTACTCACTCTTACAACTTCTTCCATCGGGCAGGAGATACAGAAGTCTGAAAACACGCACGAACAGACTCAAAAACAGCTTCTTCCCCACTGTCACCAGACTCCTAAATGATCCTCTTATGGACTGATTTCATTAACACTACACCCTGTATGCTTCATCCAATGCCAGTGCTTATGTAGTTACATTGTATATGTTGTGTTGCCCTATTATGTATTTTCTTTTATTCCCTTTTCTTCTCATGTACTTAATGATCTGTTGAGCTGCTCGCAGAAAAATACGTTTCACTGTACCTCGGTACATGTGACAATAAACAAATCCAATCCAATCCAATCCAATAAACACCCATTTCTTAAACACCCATTTCTTAAACACCCATTTCTTAAACACCCATTTCTTAAAGGTACTCTCACATGACAACAGAAAGAAGCTCTTCAGTCCATTGTGTCTGTTCCAGCCATCAAGCACCTATCTATTCTCATCCCATTTTTCAGTTCTTGGTCCAAAGCCTTGAAAGCAATGACATTTCAAACGCTCATCTAAATGCTTCTTAAATTTTATGAGGTTCTCTGCCTCCACCACCCTTTCATGAACGAGTTCCAGACTCCCACCACCCTCTGGATAAAAAAGTTTTTCCTCACATCTCCCCTAAACCTCTTGCCCCTTACCTTAAACCTATGTCCCCTGGTTATTGACCCCTCTACTAATGGGAAAACCTTCTTCATTGCTACCCTAACCAAGTCCCTCATAATTCTGTACATATTGATGAGGTCTCCACTGAGTCTTTTTTGCTCCAAGGAAAACAACTCCAGTCTAACCAACTTCTCTTCATAGCTGCAATGCTCCAGCCCAGGCAACATCTTGGTGAATCTCCTCTGCACCCTCTCTAGTCAATCACATCCTTCCAATAGTGTTGCGACCAGAACGACACACAGTACTCTATCTTTGGCCTAACGAGCATTTATACAGCTCCATCATAACATTCTTGCTCTTATATTCTATGTCTCAACTCATAAAGGCAAGTATCCCATACGCCTTCTGAAACACCTTATTTCCCTGTCCTGCTGCCCTCAGGGACCTTTGGTCCTCTGTACTTCCTCGGGTGCTATTTCATTGTGTATTTCCTAATCATTAATTCCCCCTAAGTCAGTAATATGGATTGTGAATAGCATTGATCCTTGTACACTCTGCCAGTCAAGCCTGGCAACTTGAGAATTCCCAATATTTGCCTGCTCTTTGTTTCCTGTCCATTAACCAATCCTCTATCTCTGCTAATATATTACCCTCAACTCATAAACTATTATCTTATGGAGAAATGTTTGGTGTGGCACCTTATTGAATGCCCTTTTTAAAAATATGCTTTCATTCGATTTTTTCATTTTTCACAAATATCACAACAAAGAATAAAAAGAAAATAATTAACAATGCAAAACGGGTACAGTACAGAAGAAGAATTATTGGAAATATAGGAACAAACAAGACAGGAACAGTATACTTAAGGAACTAGTGCCTCCAGTTTTGATACCAGATCAATCCAATAACAGGTTAATAATGGATTACAGATTAAGGCGGGGACGGGAATAAGGGCAGCTCTGAAAGAGCAACAGTTCAAAGCACGGCCTTCAGGTATTGCGGGATCAAGGCACAATATACCTTACAATATGGCCCATGGAAAGGCCAACAGGAGCAAGTCAATCAAGTTGGAGCCTAGAAATTTACGATAGGTGTCCCACACATTATGGAATGCACCAGATTTAGATCCGGGTCGAGATTCTCCGACCCCCCGCCGGGTCGGAGAATCGCCAGGGGCTGGTTTGAATCCCGCCCCCGCCGGTTGCCGAATTCTCCAGCACCGGAGATTCGGCGGGGGCGGGAATTGCGCTGCGCCGGTTGGCGGGCCCCCCCCCCCCCGCGATTCTCCAGCCCGGATGGGCCGAAGTCCCGCTGCTAAAATGCCTGTCCCGCCGGCGTAGATTAAACCACCTACCTTACCGGCGGGACAAGGCGGCGCGGGCGGGCTCCGGGGTCCTGGGGGGGGGGGGGCGCGCGGCGATCTGGCCCACCGATCCGCGGGCGGGCCTGTGCCGTGGGGGCACTCTTTCCCTTCCGACTCCGCCACGGTCTCCACCATGGCGGAGGCGGAAGAGACTCCCTCCACTGCGCATGCGCGGGAATGCTATCAGCAGCCGCTAACGCTCCCGCACATGCGCCGCCCGGAGATGTAATTTCCGCGCCAGCTGGCGGGGCAGAAATTCGTCCGGGGCGGGCCTAACCCCTTAGGTTTGGGGCTCGGCCCCCAAAGATGCGTAGCATTCCGCACCTTTGGGGCGGCCCGATGCCCGACTGATTTGCGCCATTTCCGGAGAATTTCGCCCTAGGAGTGATATGTAAGCAGTGTTGTATCTTAGATTGAACCCTCTTCATTTTATTGCAAACAGAACTTTTATTGGCGTAACCTCAGATACTACCCCAGGTTTTCTCATCGATGTTAGTTGACAAGTCTTTTTTCTAAGACTGGAAGGTACCCAATGGACTAATGCAAGATCTAGAACACAGGGTATCATAGAACTTGTTGATTAAGTGTTTAGGCTCCAAAGTGTTTTGGCATCGCGACCCAGGACACCACGATCCAGGACACCACGACCTAGGACACCATGACACAGGCACTGCGACCCAGGCACCGCGACCCAGGACACCACGACCCTGGACACCACGACCCAGGACACCGCGACCCAGGACACCACGATCCAGGACACCACGATCCAGGACACCATGACCCAGGCACCGCGACCCAGGTGACAACAACCCAGGCACCGTGACCCAGGACACCACGATCCAGGACACCATGACCCAAGCACCGCGACCCAGGAGACCACGACCCAGACACCGCGACCCAGGAGACCACGACCCAGGACACCACGACCCAGGACGCCACGACCCAGGAGACCATTACCCAGGCACCACGACCCAGGACACCATGACCCAGGCACCGCGACCCAGGTGACAACAACCCAGGCACCGTGACCCAGGACACCACGACCCAGGACACCGCGACCCAGGACACCGCGACCCAGGACACCACGATCCAGGACACCATGACCCAAGCACCGCGACCCAGGAGACCACGACCCAGACACCGCGACCCAGGAGAACACGACCCAGGACACCACGACCCAGGACGCCACGACCCAGGAGACCATTACCCAGGCACCACGACCCAGGACACCACGACCCAGGTTTTCTCATCGATGTTAGTTGACAAGTCTTTTTTCTAAGACTGGAAGGTACCCAATGGACTAATGCAAGATCTAGAACACAGGGTATCATAGAACTTGTTGATTAAGTGTTTAGGCTCCAAAGTGTTTTGGCATCGCGACCCAGGACACCACGATCCAGGACACCACGATCCAGGACACCATGACCCAGGCACCGCGACCCAGGTGACAACAACCCAGGCACCGTGACCCAGGACACCACGACCCAGGACACCGCGACCCAGGACACCACGATCCAGGACACCACGACCCAGGACACCGCGACCCAGGACACCACGATCCAGGACACCATGACCCAAGCACCGCGACCCAGGAGACCACGACCCAGACACCGCGACCCAGGAGACCACGACCCAGGACACCGCGACCCAGGACACCACGATCCAGGACACCACGACCCAGGACACCGCGACCCAGGACACCACGATCCAGGACACCATGACCCAAGCACCGCGACCCAGGAGACCACGACCCAGACACCGCGACCCAGGAGACCACGACCCAGGACACCACGACCCAGGAGACCATTACCCAGGCACCACGACCCAGGACACCACGACCCAGGTTTTCTCATCGATGTTAGTTGACAAGTCTTTTTTCTAAGACTGGAAGGTACCCAATGGACTAATGCAAGATCTAGAACACAGGGTATCATAGAACTTGTTGATTAAGTGTTTAGGCTCCAAAGTGTTTTGGCATCACGACCCAGGACACCACGACCCAGGACACCACGACCCAGGACACCACGACCCAGGACACCACGACCCAGGACACCACGACCCAGGCACCGCGACCCAGGACACCACGACCCTGGACACCACGACCCAGGACACCGCGACCCAGGACACCACGATCCAGGACACCACGATCCAGGAGACTACGACCCAGACATCGCGACCCAGGACACCATGACCCAGACACCGCGACCCAGGAGACAACAAACCAGGCACCGTGACCCAGGACACCACGACCCAGGACACCGCGACCCAGGACACCACGATCCAGGAGACTACGACCCAGACACCGCGACCCAGGACACCACGACCCAGACACCGCGACCCAGGACACCACGACCCAGGACACCACGACCGAGGACACCGCGACCCAGGACACCACGATGGAGGACACTACAACCCAAGACACCACGACCCAGGCACCGTGACCCAGGAGACCATTACCCAGGCACCACGACCCAGGACACCACGACCCAGGACACCACGATCCAGGACACCATGACCCAAGCACCGCGACCCAGGTGACAACAACCCAGGCACCGTGACCCAGGACACCACGACCCAGGACACCACGACCCAGGACACCGCGACCCAGGACACCACGATCCAGGACACCATGACCCAAGCACCGCGACCCAGGAGACCACGACCCAGACACCGCGACCCAGGAGACCACGACCCAGGACACCACGACCCAGGACGCCACGACCCAGGAGACCATTACCCAGGCACCACGACCCAGGACACCATGACCCAGGCACCGCGACCCAGGTGACAACAACCCAGACACCGCGACCCAGGACACCACGACCCAGGACACCACGACCCAGGACACCACGATCCAGGACACCATGACCCAAGCACCGCGACCCAGGAGACCACGACCCAGACACCGCGACCCAGGAGACCACGACCCAGGACACCACGACCCAGGACGCCACGACCCAGGAGACCATTACCCAGGCACCACGACCCAGGACACCATGACCCAGGCACCGCGACCCAGGTGACAACAACCCAGACACCGCGACCCAGGACACCACGACCCAGGACACCGCGACCCAGGACACCACGACCCAGGACACCACGACCCAGGAGACCATTACCCAGGTTTTCTCATCGATGTTAGTTGACAAGTCTTTTTTCTAAGACTGGAAGGTACCCAATGGACTAATGCAAGATCTAGAACACAGGGTATCATAGAACTTGTTGATTAAGTGTTTAGGCTCCAAAGTGTTTTGGCATCGCGACCCAGGACACCACGACCCAGGACACCACGACCCAGGACACCACGACCCAGGACACCGCGACCCAGGACACCACGATCCAGGAGACTACGACCCAGACACCGCGACCCAGGCCACCACGACCCAGACACCGCGACCCAGGACACCACGACCCAGGACACCACGACCGAGGACACCGCGACCCAGGACACCACGATGGAGGACACTACAACCCAAGACACCACGACCCAGGCACCGTGACCCAGGAGACCACGACCCAGGACACCACGACCCAGGATGCCACGACCCAGGAGACCATTACCCAGGCACCACGACCCAGGACACCACGACCTAGGACAGCATGACACAGGCACTGCGACCCAGGCACCGCGACCCAGGACACCACGACCCTGGACACCACGACCCAGGACACCGCGACCCAGGACACCACGATCCAGGACACCACGATCCAGGACACCATGACCCAGGCACCGCGACCCAGGTGACAACAACCCAGGCACCGTGACCCAGGACACCACGACCCAGGACACCACGACCCAGGACACCGCGACCCAGGACACCACGATCCAGGACACCACGACCCAGACACCGTGACCCAGGAGACCACGACCCAGGAGACCACGACCCAGACACCGCGACCCAGGAGACCACGACCCAGTACACCACAACCCAGGGCACCACGAACCAGGCACCACGACCCAGGTGACCACGACCCAGACACCGCGACCCAGGACACCACGACCGAGGACACCACGACCCAGGACACCACGACTCAGGCATCGCAACACCACGACCCGTGAGACCAGAACCCAGGACACCACGACTCAGGACACCACGACCCAGGTGACCGTGCCCCAGGACACCACGACTCAGGACACCATGACCAAGGCACCTCGACCCAGGCACCGCGAACCAGGAGACCACGACCCAGGACACCACACCCAGGACACCACGTCCCAGGCACCATGACCCAGGCACCGCGATCCAGGCGCCGCGTCCCAGGCACCATGACCCAGGAGACCACGACCCAGGCACCACGACCCAGGAGACCACGACCCAGGACACCGCGACCCAGGCACCACGACCCAGGCACCGCGACCCAGGCACCGCGACCCAGGCACCACGACCCAGGCACCGCGACCCAGGCACCACGACCCAGGACACCATGACCCAGGAACCGCGACCCATGAGACCACGACTCAGGACACCACGACCCAGGACACCGCGACCCAGGACACCACGATCCAGGACACCACGACCCAGACACCGCGACCCAGGTGACCACGACCCAGACACCGCGACCCAGGACACCACGATGGAGGACACTACAACCCAAGACACCATGACCCAGGCACCGTGACCCAGGAGACCACGACCCAGGAGACCACGACCCAGACACCGCGACCCAGGAGACCACGACCCAGGACACCGCGACCCAGGCACCACGACCCAGGCACCGCGACCCAGGCACCACGACCCAGGACACCATGACCCAGGAACCGCGACCCAGGAGACCACGACTCAGGACACCACGACCCAGGACACCGCGACCCAGGACACCACGATCCAGGACACCACGACCCAGACACCGCGACCCAGGTGACCACGACCCAGACACCGCGACCCAGGACACCACGATGGAGGACACTACTACCCAAGACACCATGACCCAGGCACCGTGACCCAGGAGACCACGACCCAGGAGACCACGACCCAGACACCGCGACCCAGGAGACCACGACCCAGGACACCACAACCCAGGGCACCACGAACCAGGCACCACGACCCAGGTGACCACGACCCAGACACCGCGACCCAGGACACCACGACCGAGGACACCACGACCCAGGACACCACGACTCAGGCATCGCAACACCACGACCCGTGAGACCAGAACCCAGGACACCACGACTCAGGTGACAGTGCCCCAGGACACCACGACTCAGGACACCATGACCAAGGCACCTCGACCCAGGCACCGCGAACCAGGAGACCACGACCCAGGACACCACACCCAGGACACCACGTCCCAGGCACCATGACCCAGGCACCGCGATCCAGGCACCACGACCCAGGCACCGCGTCCCAGGCACCATGACCCAGGAGACCACGACCCAGGCACCACGACCCAGGCACCGCGACCCAGGCACCGTGACCCAGGAACCGCGACCCAGGAGACCACGACTCAGGACACCACGACCCAGGACACCACGACCCAGGAGACCACGACCCAGGACACCACGACTCAGGCATCGCAACCCAGGAGACCACGACCCAGGAGACCACGACACAGGACATCACGACACAGGCACCGCGACCCAGGAGACCACGACCCAGGACACCACGACTCAGGCATCGCAACCCAGGACACCACGACCCAGGTGACCATGACCCAGGACACCACGACTCAGGACACCACGACCCAGGAGACCACGACACAGGAGACCGCGACCCAAGCACCACGGCCCAGGCACCGCGACCCAGGAAACCACGACCCAGGACACCGCGACCCAGGAGACCACGACCCAGGCACCGCGACACAGGAGACCACGACCCAGACACCACGACCCAGGACACCACGACCCAGGACACCACGACCCAGGACACCACGACCCAGGCACCGCGACCCAGGATACAATGACCCAGGAGACCACGACCCAGGACATCACGACCCAGGACACCACGACCCAGGACACCACGACCCAGGACACCACGACTCAGGACACCACGACCCAGGCACCGCCACCCAGGACACCACGACCCAGGTGACCACGACCCAGGAAACCACGACCCAGGACACCGCGACCCAGGAGACCACGACCCAGGACACCATGACCCAGGACACCGCGACCCAGGAGACCACGACCCAGGACACCATGACCCAGGCACCGCGACCCAGGTGACCGCGACCCAGGACACCACGACCCAGGACACCGCGACCCAGGAGACCACGACCCAGGACACCATGACCCAGGCACCGCGACCCAGGCACCGCGACCCAGGCACCGCGACCCAGGCACCGCGACCCAGGCACCGCGACCCAGGACACCACGACCCAGGACACCACGACCCAGGAGACCACGACCCAGGAAACCACGACTCAGGACACCATGGCCAAGGTACCGCGACCCAGGCACCGCGACCCAGGACACCACGACCCAGGAGACCATGATCCAAGACACAACGACCCAGGAGACCGGGACCCAGGCACCGCGACCCAGGCACCGCGACCCAGGAGACCACGACCCAGGACACCACGACCCAGGAGACCACGACCCAGGACACCACGACCCAGGAGACCGGGACCCAGGCACCGCGACCCAGGCACCGCGACCCAGGACACCACGGACAGGACACCACGACCCAGGCACCGCGACCCAGGCACCGCGACCCAGGAGACCATGATCCAGGACACCACGACCCAGGAGACCACGACCCAGGAGACCGCGACCCAGGCACCGCGACCCAGGCACCGCGACCCAGGAGACCACGACCCAGGACACCACGACCCGGGACACCACGACCCAGGACACCATGACCCAGGAGACCATGACCCAGGACACCACGACCCAGGACACCACAACCCAGGACACCATGAACCAGGACACCACGACTCCGGACACCACGACTCCGGACACCACGGCCCAGGCACCGCGACCCAGGCACCGCGACCCAGGACACCACGACCCAGGACACCACGACCCAGACACCGCGACCCAGGACACCACGATCCAGGTGACCACGACCCAGACACCGCGACCCAGGACACCACGATCCAGGACACCACAACCCAGGACACCACAACCCAGGGCACCACGAACTAGGCTCCACGACCCAGGTGACCACGACCCAGAAACCGCGACCGAGGACACCGCGACCGAGGACACCACGACCCAGGACACCACGACCCAGGAGACAATGACCCAGGAGACCACGACCCAGGACACCACGACCCAGGACACCACGACCCAGGACACCGCGACCCAGGCACCACGACCCAGGCACCGCGACCCAGGCACCGCGACCCAGGCACCACGACCCAGGAGACCACGACCCAGGACACCATGACCCAGGAACCGCGACCCAGGAGACCACGACTCAGGACACCACGACCCAGGACACCGCGACCCAGGACACCACGATCCAGGACACCACGACCCAGACACCGCGACCCAGGTGACCACGACCCAGACACCGCGACCCAGGACACCACGATGGAGGACACTACAACCCAAGACACCATGACCCAGGCACCGTGACCCAGGAGACCACAACCCAGGAGACCACGACCCAGACACCGCGACCCAGGAGACCACGACCCAGGACACCACAACCCAGGGCACCACGAACCAGGCACCACGACCCAGGTGACCACGACCCAGACACCGCGACCCAGGACACCACGACCGAGGACACCACGACCCAGGACACCACGACTCAGGCATCGCAACACCACGACCCGTGAGACCAGAACCCAGGACACCACGACTCAGGTGACCGTGCCCCAGGACACCACGACTCAGGACACCATGACCAAGGCACCTCGACCCAGGCACCGCGAACCAGGAGACCACGACCCAGGACACCACACCCAGGACACCACGTCCCAGGCACCATGACCCAGGCACCGCGATCCAGGCACCACGACCCAGGCACCGCGTCCCAGGCACCATGACCCAGGAGACCACGACCCAGGCACCACGACCCAGGCACCGCGACCCAGGCACCGTGACCCAGGCACCACGACCCAGGAGACCACGACCCAGGACACCATGACCCAGGAACCGCGACCCAGGAGACCACGACTCAGGACACCACGACCCAGGACACCACAACCCAGGAGACCACGACCCAGGACACCACGACTCAGGCATCGCAACCCAGGAGACCACGACCCAGGAGACCACGACACAGGACATCACGACACAGGCACCGCGACCCAGGAGACCGCGACCCAAGCACCACGGCCCAGGCACCGCGACCCAGGAAACCACGACCCAGGACACCACGACCCAGGACACCACGACCCAGGCACCGCGACCCAGGATACAATGACCCAGGAGACCACGACCCAGGACATCACGACCCAGGACACCACGACCCAGGACACCACGACCCAGGACACCACGACTCAGGACACCACGACCCAGGCACCGCCACCCAGGACACCACGACCCAGGTGACCACGACCCAGGAAACCACGACCCAGGACACCGCGACCCAGGAGACCACGACCCAGGACACCATGACCCAGGACACCGCGACCCAGGAGACCACGACCCAGGACACCATGACCCAGGCACCGCGACCCAGGTGACCGCGACCCAGGACACCACGACCCAGGACACCGCGACCCAGGAGACCACGACCCAGGACACCATGACCCAGGCACCGCGACCCAGGCACCGCGACCCAGGCACCGCGACCCAGGACACCACGACCCAGGACACCACGACCCAGGAGACCACGACCCAGGAAACCACGACTCAGGACACCATGGCCAAGGTACCGCGACCCAGGCACCGCGACCCAGGACACCACGACCCAGGAGACCATGATCCAAGACACAACGACCCAGGAGACCGGGACCCAGGCACCGCGACCCAGGCACCGCGACCCAGGAGACCACGACCCAGGACACCACGACCCAGGAGACCACGACCCAGGACACCACGACCCAGGAGACCGGGACCCAGGCACCGCGACCCAGGCACCGCGACCCAGGACACCACGACCCAGGACACCACGGACAGGACACCACGACCCAGGCACCGCGACCCAGGCACCGCGACCCAGGAGACCATGATCCAGGACACCACGACCCAGGAGACCACGACCCAGGAGACCGCGACCCAGGCACCGCGACCCAGGCACCGCGACCCAGGAGACCACGACCCAGGACACCACGACCCGGGACACCACGACCCAGGACACCATGAACCAGGACACCACGACTCTGGACACCACGACTCCGGACACCACGGCCCAGGCACCGCGACCCAGGCACCGCGACCCAGGACACCACGACCCAGGACACCACGACCCAGACACCGCGACCCAGGACACCACGATCCAGGTGACCACGACCCAGACACCGCGACCCAGGACACCACGATCCAGGACACCACAACCTAGGGCACCACGAACTAGGCTCCACGACCCAGGGGACCACGACCCAGAAACCGCGACCGAGGACACCGCGACCGAGGACACCACGACCCAGGACACCACGACCCAGGAGACAATGACCCAGGAGACCACGACCCAGGACACCACGACCCAGGACACCACGACTGAGGAGACAATGACCCAGGAGACCACGACCCAGGCACCGCGACCCAGGACACCACGACCCAGGACACCACGACCGAGGCCAACGCGACCCAAGCACCGTGACCCAGGCACCACGACCCAGGTGACCACGACCCAGACACCGCGACCCAGGACACCACGATCCAGGACACCACAACCCAGGGCACCACGAACTAGGCTCCACGACCCAGGTGACCACGACCCAGAAACCGCGACCGAGGACACCGCGACCGAGGACACCACGACCCAAGACACAACGACCCAGGAGACAACGACCCAGGCACCGCGACCCAGGAGACCACGACCCAGGAACCGCGACCCAGGACACCACGACCCAGGAGACAATGACCCAGGAGACCACGACCCAGGAGACCACGACCCAGGACATCACGACCCAGGACATCACAACCCAGGACACCACGACCCAGGACACCACGACACAGGCACCGCCACCCAGGACACCACGACCCAGGCACCACGACCCAGGCACCGCGACCCAGGTGACCACGACCCAGGAAACCACGACCCAGGACACCGCGACCCAGGAGACCACGACCCAGGACACCATGACCCAGGCACCGTGACCCAGGCACCGCGACCCAGGAGACCACGACCCAGGACACCATGACCGAGGCCAACGCGACCCAGGTGACCATGAACCAGGACACCACGACCCAGGACACCATGGCCAAGGTACCGCGACCCAGGCACCGCGACCCAGGACACCACGACACAGGACACCATGATCCAGGACACCACGACCCAGGAGACCACGACCCAGGAGACCGCGACCCAGGCACCGCGACCCAGGCACCGCGACCCAGGAGACCACGACCCAGGACACCATGACCCAGGAGACCATGACCCAGGAGACCATGACCCAGGACACCACGAACCAGGACACCATGAACCAGGACACCACGACTCCGGACACCACGGCCCAGGCACCGCGACCCAGGACACCACAACCCAGGACACCACAACCCAGGGCACCACGACCGAGGACACCTCGACCGAGGACACAACGACCCAGGACACCACGACCCAGGACACCACGACCCAGGACACCACAACCCAGGACACCACAACCCAGGGCACCACGAACCAGGCTCCACGTCCCAGGTGACCACGACCCAGACACCGCGACCGAGGACACCGCGACCGAGGACAGCACGACCGAGGACACCACGACCCAAGACACAACGACCCAGGCACCGCGACCCAGGAGACCACGACCCAGGAGACCATGACCAAGGACACCACAACCCAGGACACCACGACCCAGGACACCACGACCCAGGACACCACGACCCAGGACACCACGACCCAGGACACCACGACCCAGGACACTACGACTCAGGCATCGCAATACCACGACCCGTGAGACCAGTACCCAGGACACCACGACTCAGGACACCATGACCAAGGCACCGCGACTCAGGCACCGCGACCCAGGACACCACGACCCAGGACACCACGACCCAGCCACCACAACCCAGAACACCACGAACCAGGACACCACGACCCAGCCACCACGACCCAGGCATCGCGACCCAGGCACCACGACCCAGGACACCATGATGCAGGAACCGCGACCCAGGAGACCACGACTCAGGACACCACGACCCAGGACACCACGACCCAAGAGACCACGACCCAGGACACCACGACTCAGGCATCGCAACCTAGGACACCACGACCCAAGACACCACGACCCAGGCACCGCGACCCAGGAGACCACGACCCAGGACACCGCGACCCAGGAGACCACGACACAGGCACCGCGACCCAGGACACCACGACCCAGGACACCACGACCCAGGACACCACGACACAGGACACCACGACACAGGCACCGCGACCCAGGACACCACGACGCAGGACACCATGACCCAGGCACCGCGACCCAGGCACCGCGACCCAGGCATCGCAACCTAGGACACCACGACCCAGGCACCGCGACCCAGGACACCACGACCCAGGACATCACGACACAGGCACCGCGACCCAGGACACCACGCCCCAGGACACCACGACCCAGGACATCACGACACAGGCACCGCGACCCAGGACACCATGACCCATGACACCACGACCCAGGCACCGCGACCCAGGAGGCCACGACCCATGACACCACGACACAGGACACCACGACGCAGGACACCATGACCCAGGACACCACGACCCAGGAGACCATGACCCAGGAGACCATGACCCAGGACACCACGACTCAGGACACCACAACCCAGGTGACCATGAACCAGGCACCACGACGCAGGACACCATGACCCAGGCACTGCAACCCAGGCACCGCGACCCAGGACACCACGACCCAGGACACCACGATCCAGGACACCTCGACCCAGGAGACTACGACCCAGGACACCACGACCCAGGCATTGCGACCCAGGACACCACGACCCAGGAGACCACGACCAAGGCACCACGACACAGGCACCGCGACCCAGACACCGCAACCCAGGACAGCACGACCCAGGACACCACTACCCAGGACACCACGACCCAGGACACCACGACCCAGGACACCACGCCCCAGGCACCGCGACCCAGGACACCACGACCCAGGCACCGCGAGCCAGGTGACCACGACCCAGACACCGCGACACAGGAGACCACGACCCAGACACCATGACCCAGGACACCACGACCCAGGACACCACGACCCAGGACACCACGACACAGGCACTGCGACCCAGGACACCACGACCCAGGACACAACGACCCAGGATACCACGACCCAGGCACCGCGACCCAGGTGACCACGACCCAGGAAACCACGACCCAGGACACCGCGACCCAGGATACCACGACCCAGGACACCATGACCCAGGCACCGTGACCCAGGCACCGCGACCCAGACACCGCGACCCAGGACACCACGACCCAGGAGACCACGCCCCAAGCACCGCGACCCAGGACACCACGACCCAGGACACCGCGACCCAGGACACCATGCCCCAGGCACCGCGACCCAGGACACCACGACCCAGGCACCACGACCCAGACACCGCGACACAGCTGACCACGACCCAGACACCGCGACCCAGGAGACAACGACCCGGACACCATGACCCAGGACACCACGACCAAGGACACCACGACCCAGGAGACCATGACCCAGGACACCACGACTCAGGACACCATGGCCAAGGCACCGCGACGCAGGCACCGCGACCCAGGACACCACGACCCAGGAGACCACGACCCAGGAGACCACGACCCAGGCACCGCGACCCAGGCACCGTGACTAAGGAGACCACGACCCAGGACACCATGACCCAGGAGACCATGACCCAGGACACCACGACCCAGGACACCACAACCCAGGACACCACGAACCAGGACACCACGAACCAGGACACCACGGCCCAGGCACCGCGACCCAGGCACCGCGACCCAGGACACCACGACCCAGGACACCACGACTCCGGACACCACGGCCCAGGCACCACGACACAGGCACCATGACCCAGGACACCACGACCCAGGACACCACAACCCAGGACACCACGAACCAGGACACCACGGCCCAGGACACGACGACCCAGGCACCGCGACCCAGGTGACCACGAACCAGACACCGCGACCCAGGACACCACGACCCAGGCACCGCGACCAAGGCACTGCGACCCAGGAGACCATGACCCAGGACACCATGACCCAGGAAACAATGACCCAGGACACCACGACCCAGGACACCACGACCCAGGACACCACACACCAGGCACCGCGACCCAGGACACCACGACTCCGGACACCACGGCCCAGGCACCGCGACCCAGGCACCGCGACCCAGGACACCACGACCGAGGCCAACGCGACCCAAGCACCGTGACCCAGGCACCACGACCCAGGACACCACGACCCAGGACACCACGACCCAGGCACGGCGACCCAGGACAACACGACCCAGGACACCACGACCCAGGACACCACGACCCAGGTGACCATGACCCAGACACCACGACCCAGGACACCACGACCCAGGTGACCACGACCCAGACACCACAACCCAGGACACCACGACCCAGGTGACCACGACCCAGACACCGCGACCCAGGCACCACGACCCAGGACACCACGACCGAGGACACCGCGACCCAGGACAGCACGACCGAGGACACCACGACCCAAGACACAACCACCCAGGCACCGCGACCCAGGAGACCATTACCCGGGCACCATGACCCAGGACACCACGGCCCATGAGACCAGGACCCAGGATACCACGACTCAGGACACCACGACCCAGGTGACCATGACCCAGGACACCACGACTCAGGACACCATGACCAAGGCACCGCGACCCAGGCACCGCGAACCAGGACACCACGACCCAGGCACCACGACCCAGGCACCGCGACCCAGGCACCACGACACAGGCACCGCGACCCAGGACACCACGACCCAGGCACCGCGACCCAGGACACCATGAACCAGGACACCACGACCCAGGCACCATGACCCAGGCATCACGACCCAGGCACTGCAACCCGGGCACCGCGACCCAGGACACCACGACCCAGCACCGCGACCCAGGACACCACGTCACAGGCACCATGACCCAGGCACCGCGACCCAGGAGACCACGACCCAGGACACCACGACCCAGGACACCACGACCCAGGCACAGCGACCCAGGAGACCACGACCCAGGAGACCACGACCCAGGAGACCACGACCCAGGACACCGCGACCCAGGAGACCACGACCCAGGAGACCACGACCCAGGAGACCACGACCCAGGACACCACGACTCAGGACACCACGACCCAGAACACCACGACCCAGGAGACCACGACCCAGGACACGACGACTCAGGCATCGCAACCTAGGACACCACGACCCAGGACACCACGACCCAGGACACCACGACCCAGGAGACCACGACCTAGGACACCACGACACAGGCACCGCGACCCAGGACACCACGACCCAGGACACCACGACCCAGGACACCACGACCCAGGACACCACGACACAGGCACCGCGACCCAGGACACCACGACCCAGGCACCGCGACCCAGGACACCACGACCCAGGACACCACGACCCAGGCACCGCGACCCAGGAGACCACGACCCAGGAGACCACGACCCAGGACACCACGACTCAGGACACCACGACCCAGAACACCACGACCCAGGAGACCACGACCCAGGACACCACGACCCAGGACACCACGACCCAGGAGACCACGACCTAGGACACCACGACACAGGCACCGCGACCCAGGACACCACGACCCAGGACACCACGACCCAGGACACCACGACCCAGGACACCACGACACAGGCACCGCGACCCAGGACACCACGACCCAGGCACCGCGACCCAGGACACCACGACCCAGGACACCACGACCCAGGCACCGCGACCCAGGTGACCACGACCGAGACACCGAGACCAAGGAGACCACGACCCAGGACACCATGACCCAGGACACCACGACCCGGGACACCACGACCCAGGACACCACGACCCAGGAGACCATGAACCAGGCACCACGACGCAGGACACCATGACCCAGGCACCGCGACCCAGGCACCGCAACCCAGGACACCACGACCCAGGAGACCACGACCCAGGACACCATGACCCAGGCATTGCGACCAAGGACACCACGACCCAGGAGACCACGACCAAGGCACCACGACACAGGCACCGCGACCCAGACACTGCAACCCAGGACACCACGATCCAGGACACCACGCCCCAGGACACCACGACACAGGGCACCACGACCCAGGCACCACGACCCAGGACATCACGACCCAGGACACCACGACCCAGGACATCATGACCCAGGACACCACGACCCAGGAGACCACGACCCAGGACACCACGACTCAGTACACCACGACCCAGAACACCACGACCCAGGAGACCACGACCCAGGACACGACGACTCAGGCATCGCAACCTAGGACACCACGACCCAGGACACCACGACCCAGGAGACCACGACCTAGGACACCGCGACCCAGGACACCACGACCCAGGCACCGCGACCCAGGACACCACGACCCAGGACACCACGACCCAGGTGACCACGACCGAGACACCGAGACCAAGGAGACCACGACCCAGGACACCATGACCCAGGACACCACGACCCGGGACACCACGACCCAGGACACCACGACCCAGGAGACCATGACCCAGGACACCACGACTCAGGACACGACGACCCAGGTGACCATGAACCAGGCACCACGACGCAGGACACCATGACCCAGGACACCATGACCCAGGCACCGCGACCCAGGCACCGCAACCCAGGACACCACGACCCAGGAGACCATGACCCAGGACACCATGACCCAGGCATTGCGACCAAGGACACCACGACCCAGGAGACCACGACCAAGGCACCACGACCCAGACACTGCAACCCAGGACACCACGATCCAGGACTCCACTACCCAGGACACCACGACACAGGACACCACGCCCCAGGCACCGCGACCCAGGACACCACGACCCAGGCACCACGACCCAGGTGACCACGACCCAGACACCGCGACACAGGAGACCACGACCAAGACACCATGACCCAGTACACCACGACCCAGGACATCACGACCCAGGACACCACGACCCAGGACATCACGACCCAGGACACCACGACCCAGGAGACAATGACCCAGGACACCACGACCCAGGACACCACGACTCAGGCACCGCGACCCAGGTGACCACGACCCAGACACCGCGACACAGGAGACCACGACCCAGACAAAATGACCCAGTACACCACGACCCAGGACACCACGACCCAGAACACCACGAACCAGGACACCACGACCCAGCCACCACGACCCAGGGCACCACGACCCAGGAGACCACACCCAGGACACCACACCCAGGACACCACGTCCCAGGCACCATGACCCAGGCACCGCGACCCAGGCACCGCGTCCCAGGCACCGCGACCCAGGAACCGCGACC
Source organism: Scyliorhinus torazame (assembly GCF_047496885.1). Lineage (NCBI taxonomy): Eukaryota > Metazoa > Chordata > Chondrichthyes > Carcharhiniformes > Scyliorhinidae > Scyliorhinus > Scyliorhinus torazame. The sequence goes on along the minus strand of NC_092714.1, from coordinate 167,577,035 downwards.
CAGGCACCACGACCCAGGACACCACGACTCAGGACATCACGACCCAGGAGACCACGACCCAGGAGACCGCGACTCAGGACACCACGACCCAGGACACCACGACCCAGTACACCACGACCCAGGGTACCACGCCCCAGGCACCACGACCCAGACACCGCGGCCCAGGCACCACGACCCAGGCACCACGACCCAGACACCGTGACCCAGGACACCACGACCCAGGCACCACGACCCAGACACCGCGACCCAGGCACCACGACCCAGGACACCACGACCCAGGCACCGCGACCCAGACACCACGACCCAGGCACCACGACCCAGACACCGCGACGCAGGTGACCACGACCCAGACACCGCGACCCAGGGTACCATGCCCCAGGCACCACGACCCAGACACCGCGACCCAGGAGACCACGACCCGGACACCATGACCCAGGACACCACGACCAAGGACACCATGACCCAGGACACCACGACCCAGACACCGCGACCCAGGAGACCACGACCCGGACACCATGACCCAGGACACCACGACTCAGGACACCACGACCCAGGTGACCATGACCCAGGACATCACGACCCAGGACACCATGACCCAGGTGACCATGAACCAGGACACCACGACTCAGGACACCATGGCCAAGGTACCGCGACCCAGGACACCACGACCCAGGACACCACGACCCAGGACACCACGACCCAGGGTACCACGCCCCAGGCACCACGACCCAGGCACCGCGGCCCAGGCACCACGACCCAGGCCCCACGACCCAGACACCGCGACCCAGGACACCACGACCCAGGCACCACGACCCAGACACCGCGACCCAGGTGACCACGACCCAGACACCGCGACCCAGGAGACCACGACCCGGACACCATGACCCAGGACACCACGACCAAGGACACCACGACCCAGGAGACCATGACCCAGGACACCTCGACTCAGGACACCACGACCCAGGTGACCATGACCCAGGACATCACGACCCAGGACACCATGACCCAGGTGACCATGAACCAGGACACCACGACCAAGGAGACCACGACCCAGGACACCACGACTCAGGCATCGCAACCCAGGACACCACGACCCAGGTGACCATGACCCAGGACACCACGACTCAGGACACCATGGCCAAGGCACCGCGACCCAGGCACCGCGACCCAGGACACCACGACCCAGGACACCACGACCCAGGAGACCACGACCCAGGAGACGGCGACCCAGGCACCACGACCCAGGCACCGCGACCCAGGTGACCACGACCCAGGAAACCACGACCCAGGACACCGCGACCCAGGAGACCACGACCCAGGACACCATGACCCAGGCACCGTGACCCAGGCACCGCGACCCAGGAGACCACGACCCAGGACACCACGACCGAGGCCAACGCGACCCAGGTGACCATGAACCAGGACACCACGACCCAGAACACCATGGCCAAGGTACCGCGACCCAGGCACCGCGACCCAGGACACCACGACCCAGGACACCATGACCCAGGAGACCATGACCCAGGAGACCATGACCCAGGACACCACGAACCAGGACACCACGACCCAGGACACCATGACCCAGGAGACCATGACCCAGGAGACCATGACCCAGGACACCATGATCCAGGACACCACGACCCAGGAGACCACGACCCAGGAGACCGCGACCCAGGCACCGCAACCCAGGCACCGCGACCCAGGAGACCACGACCCAGGACACCATGACCCAGGAGACCATGACCCAGGAGACCATGACCCAGGACACCACGAACCAGGACACCATGAACCAGGACACCACGACTCCGGACACCACGGCCCAGGCACCGCGACCCAGGCACCGCGACCCAGGACACCACGACCCAGGACACCACGACCCGAGGCCAACGCGACCCAAGCACCGTGACCCACGCACCACGACCCAGGACACCACGACCCAGGAGACCACGACACAGGCACCGCGACCCAGGTGACCACGACCCAGACACCGCGACCCAGGACACCACGACCCTGGACACCACGACCCAGGACACCACAACCCAGGACACCACAACCCAGGGCACCACGAACCAGGCTCCACGACCCAGGTGACCACGACCCAGACACCGCGACCGAGGACACCGCGACCGAGGACAGCACGACCGAGGACACCACGACCCAAGACACAACGACCCAGGCACCGCGACCCAGGAGACCACGACCCAGGACACCACAACCCAGGACACCACGACCCAGGACACCACGACCCAGAACACCACGACCCAGGACACCACGACCCAGGACACCACGACCCAGGACACTACGACTTAGGCATCGCAATACCACGACCCGTGAGACCAGTACCCAGGACACCACGACTCAGGACACCATGACCAAGGCACCGCGACCCAGGCACCGCGAACCAGGACACCACGACCCAGGACACCATGACCCAGGACACCACGACCCAGCCACCACGACCCAGGCATCGCGACCCAGGAGACCACGACCCAGGCACCATGACCCAGGCACCGCGTCCCAGGCACCGCGACCCAGGCACCGCGACCCAGGCACCACGACCCAGGAGACCACGAACCAGGACACCATGATGCAGGAACCGCGACCCAGGAGACCACGACTCAGGACACCACGACCCAGGACACCACGACCCAAGAGACCACGACCCAGGACACCACGACTCAGGCATCGCAACCTAGGACACCACGACCCAGGAGACCACGACACAGGACATCACGACACAGGCACCGCGACCCAAGACACCACGACCCAGGCACCGCGACCCAGGAGACCACGACCCAGGACACCACGACACAGGACACCACGACACAGGCACCGCGACCCAGGACACCACGACCCAGGACACCACGACCCAGGACACCACGACACAGGACACCACGACACAGGCACCGCGACCCAGGACACCACGACGCAGGACACCACGACCCAGGACACCACGACACAGGACACCATGACCCAGGCACCGCAACCCAGGCACCGCGACCCAGGACACCACGCCCCAGGACACCACGACCCAGGACATCACGACACAGGCACCGCGACCCAGGACACCATGACCCATGACACCACGACCCAGGCACCGCGACCCAGGAGGCCACGACCCATGACACCACGACACAGGACACCACGACCCAGGACACCATGACCCAGGACACCACGACCCAGGACACCACGACCCAGGAGACCATGACCCAGGACACCACGACTCAGGACACCACAACCCAGGTGACCATGAACCAGGACACCACGACGCAGGACACCATGACCCAGGCACTGCAACCCAGGCACCGCGACCCAGGACACCACGACCCAGGACACCACGATCCAGGAGACTACGACCCAGGACACCACGACCCAGGAATTGCGACCCAGGACACCACGACCCAGGAGACCACGACCAAGGCACCACGACACAGGCACCGCGACCCAGACACCGCAACCCAGGACAGCACGACCCAGGACACCACTACCCAGGACACCACGACCCAGGACACCACGACCCAGGACACCACGCCCCAGGCACCGCGACCCAGGACACCACGACCCAGGCACCGCGTGCCAGGTGACCACGACCCAGACACCGCGACACAGGAGACCACGACCCAGACACCATGACCCAGGACACCACGACCCAGGACATCACGACCCAGGACACCACGACCCAGGACACCACGACACAGGCACTGCGACCCAGGAGACCACGACTCAGGACACCACGACCCAGGACACCACGACCCAGGACACCACGACCCAGACACCACGACTCAGGACACCACGACCCAGGCACCGTGACCCAGGCACCGCGACCCAGGACACCACGACCCAGGAGACCACGCCCCAAGCACCGCGACCCAGGACACCACGACCCAGGCACCACGACCCAGACACCGCGATACAGCTGACCACGACCCAGACACCGCGACCCAGGAGACAACGACCCGGACACCATGACCCAGGACACCACGACACAGGAGACCATGACCCAGGAGACCATGACCCAGGACACCACGACTCAGGACACCACGACCCAGGTGACCATGACCCAGGACACCACGACTCAGGACACCATGGCCAAGGCACCGCGACGCAGGCACCGCGACCCAGGACACCACGACCCAGGACACCATGATCCAGGACACCACGACCCAGGAGACCACGACCCAGGAGACCACGACCCAGGCACCGCGACCCAGGCACCATGACCCAGGAGACCACGACCCAGGACACCATGACCCAGGAGACCATGACCCAGGACACCACGACCCAGGACACCACAACCCAGGACACCACGAACCAGGACACCACGAACCAGGACACCACGGCCCAGGCACCGCGACCCAGGCACCGCGACCCAGGACACCACGACCCAGGACACCACGACTCCGGACACCACGGCCCAGGCACCGCGACCCAGGCACCGCGACCCAGGACACCACGACCGAGGCCAACGCGACCCAAGAACCGTGACCCAGGCACCACGACCCAGGACACCTCGGCCCAGGACACGACGACCCAGGCACCGCGACCCAGGTGACCACGAACCAGACACCGCGACCCAGGACACCACGACCCAGGCACCGCGACCAAGGCACCGCGACCCAGGAGACCACGACACAGGACACCATGACCCAGGAAACCATGACCCAGGACACCACGACCCAGGACACCACAACCCAGGACACCACGAACCAGGCACCGCGACCCAGGACACCACGACTCCGGACACCACGGCCCAGGCACCGCGACCCAGGCACCGCGACCCAGGACACCACGACCGAGGCCAACGCGACCCAAGCACCGTGACCCAGGCACTACGACCCAGGACACCACGACCCAGGACACCACGACCCAGGACACCACGACCCAGGTGACCACGACCCAGACACCACGACCCAGGACACCACGACCCAGGTGACCACGACCCAGACACCACAACCCAGGACACCATGACCCAGGTGACCACGACCCAGACACCGCGACCCAGGCACCACGACCCAGGACACCACGACCGAGGACACCGCGACCCAGGACACCACGACCGAGGACACCACAACCCAAGACACAACCACCCAGGCACCGCGACCCAGGAGACCACGGCCCAGGACACCACGACGCAGACACCGCGACCCAGGAGACCACGACCCAGGACACCATGACCAAGGACACCACAACCCAGGACACCACGATCCAGGAGACCATTACCCGGGCACCATGACCCAGGACACCACGGCCCATGAGACCAGGACCCAGGATACCACGACTCAGGACACCACGACTCAGGTCACCATGACCAAGGCACCGCGACCCAGGACACCATGAACCAGGACACCACGACCCAGGCACCATGACCCAGGCATCGCGAACCAGGCACCGCGACCCAGGACACCACGACCCAGCACCGCGACCCAGGACACCACGACCCAGGCACCACGGCCCAGACACCGCGACCCAGGACACCACGACCCAGGCACCGCGACCCAGGACACCACGACCCAGGACACCACGACCCAGGACACCACGACCCAGGCACAGCGACCCAGGAGACCACGACCCAGGAGACCACGACCCAGGACACCACGACTCAGGACACCACGACCCAGAACACCACGACCCAGGAGACCACGACCCAGGACACCACGACTCAGGCATCGCAACCTAGGACACCACGACCCAGGAGACCACGACCCAGGACATCACGACCCAGGAGACCACGACACAGGACACCACGACACAGGCACCGCGACCCAGGACACCACGACCCAGGACACCACGACCCAGGCACCGCGACCCAGGACACCACGACCCAGGCACCGCGACCCAGGTGACCACGACCGAGACACCGAGACCAAGGAGACCACGACCCAGGACACCACGACTCAGGACACCACAACCCAGGTGACCATGACCCAGGCACCGCGACCCAGGCACCGCAACCCAGGACACCACGACCCAGGACACCACGACACAGGCACCGCAACCAAGGACACCACGACCCAGGACACCACGACAAAGGCACCACGACCCAGACACTGCAACCCAGGACACCACGACCCAGGACTCCACTACCCAGGACACCGCGACCCAGGACACCACGACCCAGGCACCACGACCCAGGCGCCGCGACCCAGGTGACCAGGACCCAGACACCGCGACACAGGAGACCACGACCCAGACACCATGACCCAGTACACCACGACCCAGGACATCACGACCCAGGACACCACGACCCAGGAGACAATGACCCAGGACACCACGACTCAGGCACTGCGACCCAGGCACCACGACCCAGGTGACCATGCCCCAGCACACCACGACTCAGGACACCATGACCAAGGCACCGCGACCCAGGCACCGCGAACCAGGACACCACGACCCAGAACACCACGAACCAGGACACCACGACCCAGCCACCACGACCCAGGCACCACGACCCAGGAGACCACGACCCAGGACACCACACCCAGGACACCACGTCCCAGGCACCACGACCCAGGACACCACGACCCAGGAACCGCGACCCAGGCACCACGACCCAGGACACCACGACCCAGGCACCGCGTTCCAGGCACCGCGTCCCAGGCACCGCGACCCAGGAACCGCGACCCAGGCACCACGACCCAGGAGACCACGACCCAGGAGACCACGACCCAGGACACCACGACCCAGGAGACCACGACCCAGGACACCACGACCCAGGAGACCACGACCCAGGACACCACGACCCAGGCACCGCGACCCAGGAGACCACGACCCAGGACACCACGACCCAGGACACCACGACCCAGGCACAGCGACCCAGGAGACCACGACCCAGGAGACCACGACCCAGGACACCACGACTCAGGACACCACGACCCAGAACACCACGACCCAGGAGACCACGACCCAGGACACCACGACTCAGGCATCGCAACCTAGGACACCACGACCCAGGAGACCATGACCCAGGACATCACGACCCAGGAGACCACGACACAGGACACCACGACACAGGCACCGCGACCCAGGACACCACGACCCAGGACACCACGACCCAGGCACCGCGACCCAGGACACCACGACCCAGGCACCGCGACCCAGGTGACCACGACCGAGACACCGAGACCAAGGAGACCACGACCCAGGACACCACGACCCGGGACACCACGACCCAGGACACCACGACTCAGGACACCACAACCCAGGTGACCATGACCCAGGCACCGCGACCCAGGCACCGCAACCCAGGACACCACGACCCAGGACACCACGACACAGGCACCGCAACCAAGGACACCACGACCCAGGACACCACGACAAAGGCACCACGACCCAGACACTGCAACCCAGGACACCACGACCCAGGACTCCACTACCCAGGACACCGCGACCCAGGACACCACGGCCCAGGCACCACGACCCAGGCGCCGCGACCCAGGTGACCACGACCCAGACACCGCGACACAGGAGACCACGACCCAGACACCATGACCCAGGACACCACGACCCAGGACATCACGACCCAGGACAGCACGACCCAGGAGACCACGACCCAGGACATCACGACCCAGGACACCACGACCCAGGACACCACGACACAGGCACTGCGACCCAGGCACCACGACCCAGGTGACCATGCCCCAGCACACCACGACTCAGGACACCATGACCAAGGCACCGCGACCCAGGCACCGCGAACCAGGACACCACGACCCAGTACACCACGAACCAGGACACCACGACCCAGCCACCACGACCCAGGCACCACGACCCAGGAGACCACGACCCAGGACACCACACCCAGGACACCACGTCCCAGGCACCACGACCCAGGACACCACGACCCAGGAACCGCGACCCAGGCACCACGACCCAGGACACCACGACCCAGGCACCGCGTTCCAGGCACCGCGTCCCAGGCACCGCGACCCAGGAACCGCGACCCAGGCACCACGACCAAGGAGACCACGACCCAGGAGACCACGACCCAGGACACCACGACCCAGGAGACCACGACCCAGGACACCACGACCCAGGAGACCACGACCCAGGACACCACGACCCAGGAGACCACGACTCAGGACACCACGACCCAGGACACCACGACCCAGGACACCACGACCCAGGGTACCACGCCCCAGGCACCACGACCCAGACACCGCGGCCCAGGCACCACGACCCAGGCACCACGACCCAGACACCGCGACCCAGGACACCACGACCCAGACACCGCGACCCAGGTGACCACGACCCAGACACCGCGACCCAGGGTACCACGCCCCAGGCACCACGACCCAGACACCGCGGCCCAGGCACCACGACCCAGACACCGCGACCCAGGATACCACGACCCAGGCACCACGACCCAGACACCGCGACCCAGGTGACCACGACCCAGACACCGCGACCCAGGAGACCACGACCCGGACACCATGACCCAGGACACCACGACCAAGGACACCACGACCCAGGAGACCATGACCCAGGACACCACGACTCAGGACACCACGACCCAGGTGACCATGACCCAGGACATCACGACCCAGGACACCATGACCCAGGTGACCATGAACCAGGACACCACGACTCAGGACACCATGGCCAAGGTACCGCGACCCAGGCACCGCGACCCAGGACACCACGACCCAGGACACCACGATCCAGACACCGCGACCCAGGACACCACGACCCAGGCACCACGACCCAGACACCGCGACCCAGGCACCACGACCCAGACACCGCGACCCAGGACACCACGACCCAGACACCGCGACCCAGGTGACCACGACCCAGACACCGCGACCCAGGACACCACGACCCAGGACACCACGACCCAGGCACCGCGACCCAGGACACCACGACCCAGGCACCGCGACCCAGGTGACCACGACCGAGACACCGAGACCAAGGAGACCACGACCCAGGACACCACGACCCGGGACACCACGACCCAGGACACCACGACTCAGGACACCACAACCCAGGTGACCATGACCCAGGCACCGCGACCCAGGCACCGCAACCCAGGACACCACGACCCAGGACACCACGACACAGGCACCGCAACCAAGGACACCACGACCCAGGACACCACGACAAAGGCACCACGACCCAGACACTGCAACCCAGGACACCACGACCCAGGACTCCACTACCCAGGACACCGCGACCCAGGACACCACGGCCCAGGCACCACGACCCAGGCGCCGCGACCCAGGTGACCACGACCCAGACACCGCGACACAGGAGACCACGACCCAGACACCATGACCCAGGACACCACGACCCAGGACATCACGACCCAGGACAGCACGACCCAGGAGACCACGACCCAGGACATCACGACCCAGGACACCACGACCCAGGACACCACGACACAGGCACTGCGACCCAGGCACCACGACCCAGGTGACCATGCCCCAGCACACCACGACTCAGGACACCATGACCAAGGCACCGCGACCCAGGCACCGCGAACCAGGACACCACGACCCAGTACACCACGAACCAGGACACCACGACCCAGCCACCACGACCCAGGCACCACGACCCAGGAGACCACGACCCAGGACACCACACCCAGGACACCACGTCCCAGGCACCACGACCCAGGACACCACGACCCAGGAACCGCGACCCAGGCACCACGACCCAGGACACCACGACCCAGGCACCGCGTTCCAGGCACCGCGTCCCAGGCACCGCGACCCAGGAACCGCGACCCAGGCACCACGACCAAGGAGACCACGACCCAGGAGACCACGACCCAGGACACCACGACCCAGGAGACCACGACCCAGGACACCACGACCCAGGAGACCACGACCCAGGACACCACGACCCAGGAGACCACGACTCAGGACACCACGACCCAGGACACCACGACCCAGGACACCACGACCCAGGGTACCACGCCCCAGGCACCACGACCCAGACACCGCGGCCCAGGCACCACGACCCAGGCACCACGACCCAGACACCGCGACCCAGGACACCACGACCCAGACACCGCGACCCAGGTGACCACGACCCAGACACCGCGACCCAGGGTACCACGCCCCAGGCACCACGACCCAGACACCGCGGCCCAGGCACCACGACCCAGACACCGCGACCCAGGATACCACGACCCAGGCACCACGACCCAGACACCGCGACCCAGGTGACCACGACCCAGACACCGCGACCCAGGAGACCACGACCCGGACACCATGACCCAGGACACCACGACCAAGGACACCACGACCCAGGAGACCATGACCCAGGACACCACGACTCAGGACACCACGACCCAGGTGACCATGACCCAGGACATCACGACCCAGGACACCATGACCCAGGTGACCATGAACCAGGACACCACGACTCAGGACACCATGGCCAAGGTACCGCGACCCAGGCACCGCGACCCAGGACACCACGACCCAGGACACCACGATCCAGACACCGCGACCCAGGACACCACGACCCAGGCACCACGACCCAGACACCGCGACCCAGGCACCACGACCCAGACACCGCGACCCAGGACACCACGACCCAGACACCGCGACCCAGGTGACCACGACCCAGACACCGCGACCCAGGACACCACGACCCAGGCACCACGACCCAGACACCGCGACCCAGGTGACCACGACCCAGACACCGCGACCCAGGAGACCACGACCCGGACACCATGACCCAGGACACCACGACCAAGGACACCACGACCCAGGAGACCATGCCCCAGGACACCACGACTCAGGACACCACGACCCAGGTGACCATGCCCCAGGACACCACGACTCAGGACACCATGACCAAGGCACCTCGACCCAGGCACCGCGAACCAGGACACCACGACCCAGAACACCACGAACCAGGATACCACGACCCAGCCACCACGACCCAGGCATCGCGACCCAGGAGACCATGACCCAGGCACCGCGACCCAGGAGACCACGACCCAGGACACCACACCCAGGACACCACGTCCCAGGCACCATGACCCAGGCACCGCGTTCCAGGCGCCGCGTCCCAGGCACCGCGACCCAGGCACTACGACCCAGGAGACCACGACCCAGGACACCATGACCCAGGAACCGCGACCCAGGAGACCACGACACAGGACACCACGACCCAGGAGACCACGACTCAGGACACCACGACCCAGGACACCACGACCCAGTAGACCACGACCCAGGACACCACGACACAGGACATCACGACACAGGCACCGCGACCCAGGAGACCACGACCCAGGACACCACGACTCAGGCATCGCAACCCAGGACACCACGACCCAGGTGACCATGACCCAGGACACCACGACTCAGGAGACCACGACCCAGGAGACCACGACCCAGGAGACCACGACCCAGGACACCACGACTCAGGCATCGCAACCCAGGACACCACGACCCAGGTGACCATGACCCAGGACACCACGACTCAGGAGACCACAACCCAGGACACCATGACCCAGGACACCACGACTCAGGACACCATGGCCAAGGCACCGTGACCCAAGCACCGCGACCCAGGACACCACGACCCAGGAGACCACGACCCAGACACCGCGACCCAGGCACCGCGACCCAGGAGACCACGACCCAGGACACCATGACCCAGGAGACCATGACCCAGGACACCATGATCCAGGACACCACGACCCAGGACACCACGAACCAGGACACCACGACCCAGGACACCACGACCCAGGACACCACGAACCAGGACACCACGACACAGGAGACCGCGACCCAGGCACCGCGACCCAGGCACCGCGACCCAGGAGACCACGACCCAGGACACCATGACCCAGGAGACCATGACCCAGGACACCACGACCCAGGACACCACAACCCAGGACACCACGAACCAGGACACCATGAACCAGGACACCACGACTCCGGACACCACGGCCCAGGCACCGCGACCCAGGCACCGCGACCCAGGACACCACGAACCAGGACACCACGACCGAGGCCAACGCGACCCAAGCACCGTGACCCAGGATACCACGACCCAGGAGACCACGACACAGGCACCGTGACCCAGGTGACCACGACCCAGACACCGCGACCCAGGACACCACGACCGAGGACCCCTCGACCGAGGACACCACGACCCAGGACACCACGACCCAGGACACCACAACCCAGGGCACCACGAACCAGGCTCCACGACCCAGGTGACCACGACCCAGGAGACCACGACCCAGGACACCACGACCCAGGACACCACGACCCAGGACACCACGACCCAGGCACCGCGACCCAGGTGACCACGACCCAGGAAACCACGACCCAGGACACCACGACCCAGGCACCGCGACCCAGGAGACAATGACCCAGGACACCACGACCCAGGCACCGCGACCCAGGAGACAATGACCCAGGACACCACGACCCAGGCACCGCGACCCAGGAGACCACGACCCAGGACACCACGACCCAGGACACCACGACCCAGGCACCGCGACCCAGGAGACAATGACCCAGGAGACCACGACCCAGGAGACCACGACCCAGGACATCACGACCCAGGACACCACGACCCAGGACACCACGACCCAGGACACCACGACCCAGGACACCACGACCCAGGCACCGCGACCCAGGTGACCACGACCCAGGAAACCACGACCCAGGACACCGCGACCCAGGAGACCACGACCCAGGACACCACGACCCAGGCACCGCGACCCAGGGACCGCGACCCAGGCACCGCGACCCAGGCACCGCGACCCAGGAGACCACGACCCAGGACACCATGACCCAGGAGACCATGACCCAGGACACCATGACCCAGGAGACCATGACCCAGGACACCACGACCCAGGACACCACAACCCAGGACACCACGAACCAGGACACCATGAACCAGGACACCACGACTCCGGACACCACGGCCCAGGCACCGCGACCCAGGCACCGCGACCCAGGACACCACGACCCAGGACACCACGACCGAGGCCAACGCGACCCAAGCACCGTGACCCAGGACACCACGACCGAGGACACCTCGACCGAGGACACCACGGCCCAGGACACCACGATCCAGGATACCACGACCCAGGACACCACGACCCAGGGCACCACAACCCAGGACACCACGACCCAGGACACCACGACCCAGGACACCACGACCCAGGACACCACGACTCAGAACACGATGACTCAGGCATCGCAATACCACGACCCGTGAGACCAGTACCCAGGACACCACAACTCAGGACACCACGACCCAGGTGACCATGACCCAGGACACCACAACTCAGGACACCACAACCCAGGTGACCATGACCAAGGCACCTCGACCCAGGCACCGCGAACCAGGACACCACGACCCAGAACACCACGAACCAGGACACCACGACCCAGGTGACCATGACCCAGGCACCACGACCCAGGACACCACGACCCAGGTGACCATGACCCAGGACACCACAACTCAGGACACCACAACCCAGGTGACCATGACCAAGGCACCTCGACCCAGGCACCGCTAACCAGGTGACCATGACCCAGGACACCACAACTCAGGACACCACAACCCAGGTGACCATGACCAAGGCACCTCGACCCAGGACACCACGACCCAGGTGACCATGACCCAGGACACCACGACCAAGGACACCACGACCCAGGTGACCATGACCCAGGACACCACAACTCAGGACACCATGACCAAGGCACCTCGACCCAGGCACCGCGAACCAGGACACCACGACCCAGAACACCACGAACCAGGACACCACGACCCAGCCACCACGACCCAGGCATCGCGACCCAGGTGACCATGACCAAGGCACCTCGACCCAGGCACCGCGAACCAGGACACCACGACCCAGAACACCACGAACCAGGACACCACGACCCAGCCACCATGACCCAGGCACCGCGACCCAGGAGACCACGACCCAGGACACCACGACCCAGGACACCACGACCCAGGACACCACGACCCAGGTGACCATGACCCAGGCACCACGACCCAGGACACCACGACCCAGGTGACCATGACCCAGGACACCACGACCCAGGACACCATGACCCAGGCACCACGAACCAGGACACCACGACCCAGGACACCACGACCCAGGTGACCATGACCCAGGCACCACGACCCAGGACACCACGACCCAGGTGACCATGACCCAGGACACCACGACCCAGGTGACCATGACCCAGGACACCACAACTCAGGACACCACGACCCAGGTGACCATGACCCAGGACACCACAACTCAGGACACCACAACTCTGGTGACCATGACCAAGGCACCTCGACCCAGGCACCGCGAACCAGGACACCACGACCCAGAACACCACGAACCAGGACACCACGACCCAGCCACCACGACCCAGGCATCGCGACCCAGGTGACCATGACCCAGGCACCACGACCCAGGACACCACACCCAGGACACCACGACCCAGGCACCGCGACCCAGGAGACCATGCCCCAGGCACCGCGACCCAGGCACCACGACCCAGGACACCACGACCCTGGACACCACGACCCAGGACACCACGACCCAGGACACCACGACCCAGGACACCATGACCCAGGACACCACGACCCAGGACACCACGACCCAGGACACCATGACCCAGGCACCACGACCCAGGACACCATGACCCAGGCACCACGACCCAGGCACCGCGACCCAGGCACCACGACCCAGGAGACCACGACCCAGGACACCACGACCCAGGACACCATGATGCAGGCACCGCGACCCAGGAGACCACGGCTCAGGACACCACGACCCAGGACACCACGACCCAGGAGACCACGACCCAGGACACCACGACTCAGGCATCGCAACCTAGGACACCACGACCCAGGACACCACGACCCAGGACACCACGACCCAGGCACCGCGATCCAGGAGACCACGACCCAGGACACCACGATACAGGCACCGCGACCCAAGACACCATGACCCAGGACACCACGACCCAGGCACCGCGACCCAGGAGACCACGACCCAGGACACCACGACCCAGGCACCGCGACCCAGGAGACCACGACACAGGACATCACGACACAGGCACCGCGACCCAAGACACCATGACCCAGGACACCACGACCCAGGCACCGCGACCCAGGAGACCACGACCCAGGTCACCACGACTCAGGACACCACAACCCAGGTGACCATGAACCAGGACACCACGACGCAGGACACCATGACCCAGGCACTGCAACCCAGGCACCGCGACCCAGGACACCACGACCCAGGACACCACGACCCAGGACACCACGACACAGGTGACCATGAACCAGGACACCACGACGCAGGACACCATGACCCAGGCACCGCAACCCAGGCACCGCGACCCAGGACACCACGACTCAGGCATCACAACCTAGGACACCACGACCCAGGAGACCACGACCCAGGACACCACGACCCAGGACACCACGACACAGGACATCACGACACAGGCACCGCGACCCAGGACACCATGACCCATGACACCACGACCCAGGCACCGCGACCCAGGAGGCCACGACCCATGACACCACGACACAGGACACCACGACCCAGGACACCATGACCCAGGACACCACGACCCAGGACACCACGACCCAGGACACCACGACCCAGGACACCACGACCCAGGCACCGCGACCCAGGACACCACGACCCTGGACACCACGACCCAGGACACCGCGACCCAGGACACCACGATCCAGGACACCACGATCCAGGAGACTACGACCCAGACATCGCGACCCAGGACACCATGACCCAGACACCGCGACCCAGGAGACAACAAACCAGGCACCGTGACCCAGGACACCACGACCCAGGACACCGCGACCCAGGACACCACGATCCAGGAGACTACGACCCAGACACCGCGACACAGGACACCACGACCCAGGACACCATGACCCAGGACACCACGACCCAGGACACCACGACCCAGGAGACCATGACCCAGGACACCACGACTCAGGACACCACAACCCAGGTGACCATGAACCAGGACACCACGACGCAGGACACCATGATTCAGGCACAGCGACCCAGGCACCGCGACCCAGGACACCACGACCCAGGACACCACGACCCAGGAGACTACGACCCAGGACACCACGACCCAGGCATTGCGACCCAGGACACCACGACCCAGGAGACCACGACCAAGGCACCACGACACAGGCACCGCGACCCAGACACCGCAACCCAGGACAGCACGACCCAGGACACCACGACCCAGGACACCACTACCCAGGACACCACGACCCAGGACACCACGACCCAGGACACCACTCCCCAGGCACCGCGACCCAGGACACCACGACCCAGACACCGCGACACAGGAGACCACGACCCAGACACCATGACCCAGGACACCACGACCCAGGACACCACGACCCAGGAGACCACGACACAGGTGACCATGAACCAGGACACCACGACGCAGGACACCATGACCCAGGCACCGCAACCCAGGCACCGCGACCCAGGACACCACGACCCAGGCACCGCGAGCCAGGTGACCACGACCCAGACACCGCGACCCAGGACACCACGACCCAGGACACCACGACCCAGGACACCACGACACAGGCACTGCGACCCAGGACACCACGACCCAGGACACCACGACCCAGGAGACCACGACCAAGGCACCACGACCCAGGCACCGCGACCCAGGCACCGCGACCCAGACACCGCAACCCAGGACACCACGACCCAGGACACCACGACCCAGGGCACCACGACCCAGGACACCACGACCCAGGGCACCACGACCCAGGGCACCACGACCCAGACACCACGACCCAGGCACCGCGACCCAGACACCGCAACCCAGGAAACAACGACCCGGACACCATGACCCAGGACACCACGACCAAGGACACCACGACCCAGGAGACCATGACCCAGGACACCACGACTCAGGACACCACGACCCAGGTGACCATGACCCAGGACACCACGACTCAGGACACCATGGCCAAGGCACCGCGACCCAGGACACCACGACCCAGGACACCACGACCCAGGACACCACGACCCAGGCACCGCGACCCAAGACACCACGACCCAGGACACCACGATCCAGGACACCACGACCCAGGAGACTACGACCCAGGACACCACGACCCAGGCATTGCGACCCAGGACACCACGACCCAGGAGACCACGACCAAGGCACCACGACACAGGCACCGCGACCCAGACACCGCAACCCAGGACAGCACGACCCAGGACACCACTACCCAGGACACCACGACCCAGGACACCACGACCCAGGACACCACTACCCAGGACACCACGACCCAGGACACCACGACCCAGGACACCACTCCCCAGGCACCGCGACCCAGGACACCACGACCCAGACACCGCGACACAGGAGACGACGACCCAGACACCATGACCCAGGACACCACGACCCAGGACACCACGACCCAGGACACCACGACCCAGGACACCACGACCCAGGACACCACGACACAGGTGACCATGACCCAGGCACCGCAACCCAGGCACCGCGACCCAGGACACCACGACCCAGGCACCGCGAGCCAGGTGACCACGACCCAGACACCGCGACCCAGGACACCACGACCCAGGACATCACGACCTAGGACACCACGACCCAGGACACCACGACACAGGACACCACGACCCAGGGCACCACGACCCAGGGCACCACGACCCAGGACACCATGCCCCAGGCACCGCGACCCAGGACACCACGACCCAGACACCACGACCCAGGCACCGCGACCCAGACACCGCAACCCAGGACACCGCGACCCAGGACACCACGACCCAGGACACCACGACCCAGACACCGCGACCCAGGAAACAACGACCCGGACACCATGACCCAGGAGACCATGACCCAGGACACCACGACTCAGGACACCTCGACCCAGGTGACCATGACCCAGGACACCACGACTCAGGACACCATGGCCAAGGCACCGTGACCCAGGACACCACGACCCAGGAGACCACGACCCAGGAGACCACGACCCAGGCACCGCGACCCAGGCACCGTGACCCAGGAGACCATGACCCAGGACACCACGACCCAGGACACGACAACCCAGGACACCACGAACCAGGACACCACGGCCCAGGCACCGCGACCCAGGCACCGCGACCCAGGACACCTTGACCCAGGACACCACGACTCCGGACACCACGGCCCAGGCACCGCGACCCAGGCACCGCGACCCAGGACACCACGACCGAGGCCAACGCGACCCAGGACACCACGACCGAGGCCAACGCGACCCAAGAACCGTGGCCCAGGCACCACGACCCAGGACACCACGACCCAGGACACGACGACCAAGCACCACGACCCAGGTGACCACGAACCAGACACCGCGACCCAGGACACCACGACCCAGGCACCGCGACCAAGGCACCGCGACCCAGGAGACCACGACCCAGGACACCACGACCCAGGACACCACAACCCAGGACACCACGAACCAGGCACCGCGACCCAGGACACCACGACTCCGGACACCACGGCCCAGGCACCGCGACCCAGGCACCGCGACCCAGGACACCACGACCGAGGCCAACGCGACCCAAGCACCGTGACCCAGGCACCATGACCCAGGACACCACGACCCAGGCACGGCGACCCAGGACAACACGACCCAGGACACCACGACCCAGGACACCACGACCCAGGTGACCACGACCCAGACACCACAACCCAGGACACCACGACCCAGGTGACCACGGCCCAGACACCGCGACCCAGGCACCACGACCCAGGACACCACGACCGAGGACACCGCGACCCAGGACAACACGACCGAGGACACCACGACCCAAGACACAACCACCCAGGCACCGCGACCCAGGAGACCACGGCCCAGGACACCACAACGCAGACACCGCGACCCAGGAGACCACGACCCAGGACACCATGACCAAGGACACCACAACCCAGGACACCACGATCCAGGAGACCATTACCCGGGCAGCATGACCCAGGACACCACGGCCCATGAGACCAGGACCCAGGATACCACGACCCAGGCACCATGACCCAGGCACCGCGTCCCAGGCACCGCGACCCAGGCACTGCAACCCAGGCACCGCGACCCAGGACACCACGACCCAGGACACCACGACCCAGGACACTACGTCCCAGGCACCATGACCCAGGCACCGCGACCCAGGACACCACGACCCAGGACACCACGACCCAGGACACCACGACCCAGGAGACCACAACCCAGGACACCACGACCCAGGCACAGCGACCCAGGAGACCACGACCCAGGAGACCACGACTCAGGACACCACGACCCAGGACACCACGACCCAGGAGACCACGACCCAGGACACCACGACCCAGGCACAGCGACCCAGGAGACCACGACCCAGGACACCACGACTCAGGACACCACGACCCAGAACACCACGACCCAGGAGACCACGACCCAGGACACGACGACTCAGGCATCGCAACCTAGGACACCACGACCCAGGAGACCACGACCTAGGACACCACGACACAGGCACCACGACACAGGCACCGCGACCCAGGACACCACGACCCAGGACACCACGACCCAGGACACCACGACCCAGGACACCACGACACAGGCACCGCGACCCAGGACACCACGACCCAGGACACCACGACCCAGGAGACCACGACCTAGGACACCACAACACAGGACACCACGACACAGGCACCGCGACCCAGGACACCACGACCCAGGACACCACGACCCAGGACACCACGACCCAGGACACCACGACCCAGGACACCACGACCCAGGACACCACGACCCAGGACACCACGACCCAGGCACCGCGACCCAGGTGACCACGACCGAGACACCGAGACCAAGGAGACCACGACCCAGGACACCATGACCCAGGACACCACGACCCGGGACACCACGACCCAGGGCACCACGACCCAGGACACCACGACCCAGGACACCATGACCCAGGACACCACGACCCAGGACACCATGACCCAGGACACCACGACTCAGGACACCACGACCCAGGCACCGCGACCCAGGACACCACGACCCAGGTGACCATGAACCAGGACACCATGACCCAGGCACCGCGACCCAGGCACCGCGACCCAGGACACCACGACCCAGGACACCACGACCCAGGAGACCATGACCCAGGACACCACGACCCAGGAGACCATGACCCAGGACACCACGACCCAGGAGACCATGACCCAGGACACCATGACCCAGGACACCACGACCCAGGAGACCATGACCCAGGACACCATGACCCAGGCACCGCGACCCAGGCACCGCGACCCAGGACACCACGACCCAGGACACCACGACCCAGGAGACCATGACCCAGGACACCATGACCCAGGACACCACGACCCAGGTGACCACGACCCAGGCACCACGACCCAGGCACCGCGACCCAGGTGACCACGACCCAGACACCGCGACACAGGACACCGCGGCCCAGGAGACCACGACCCAGGACACCACGACACAGGCACCGCCACCCAGGACACCACGACCCAGGCACCACGACCCAGGTGACCATGCCCCAGGACACCACGACTCAGGACACCATGGCCAAGGTACCGCGACCCAGGCACCGTGAACCAGGACACCATGACCAAGGCACCGCGACCCAGGCACCGCGTCCCAGGCACCGCGACCCAGGAACCGCGACCCAGGCACCACGACCCAGGAGACCACGACCCAGGCACAGCGACCCAGGAGACCACGATCCAGGCACCGCGACCCAGGAGACCGCGACCCAGGCACCGCGACCCAGGAGACCACGACCCAGGCACAGCGACCCAGGAGACCACGATACAGGCACCGCGACCCAGGAGACCGCGACCCAGGCACCGCGACCCAGGAACCGCGACCCAGGCACCGCGACCCAGGAGACCACGACCCAGGAGACCACGATCCAGGAGACCACGACCCAGGACACCATGACCCAGGCACCGCGACCCAGGACACCACGACCCAGGAGACCACGACCCAGGAGACCACGACCCAGGAGACCACGACCCAGGACACCATGACCCAGGACACCATGACCCAGGCACCGCGACCCAGGACACCATGACCCAGGACACCACGACCCAGGACACCATGACTCAGGACACCACGACCCAGGCACCGCGACCCAGGACACCATGACCCAGGCACCGCGACCCAGGACACCATGACCCAGGACACCATGACTCAGGCACCGCGACCCAGGACACCATGACTCAGGCACCGCGACCCAGGACACCATGACCCAGGACACCATGACTCAGGCATCGCAACCCAGGAGACCACGACCCAGGAGACCACGACTCAGGACACCACGACCCAGGAGACCACGACCCAGGACACCACGACCCAGGAGACCACGACCCAGGAGACCACGACTCAGGACACCACGACCCAGGACACCACGACCCAGGAGACCACGACCCAGGACACCACGACTCAGGCATCGCAACCCAGGACACCACGACCCAGGACACCACGACTCAGGACACCACGACCCAGGACACCACAACCCAGGAGACCACGACCCAGGACACCACGACTCAGGCATCGCAACCCAGGACACCACGACCCAGGACACCACGACTCAGGACACCATGGCCAAGGCACCGCGACCCAGGCACCGCGACCCAGGACACCACGACCCAGGAGACCATGATCCAGGACACCACGACCCAGGAGACCACGACCCAGGAGACCGCGACCCAAGCACCGCGACCCAGGCACCACGACCCAGGCACCGCGACCCACGTGACCACGACCCAGACACCGCTGTGGTGTTGGGTGCTCTGGTGCACAGATGAGCCAACACAGTTGTATGTGGTACAACTCTATTTTATTATAACTCTTATAATACAGTTCGTTCTGGATACTCTGCACGTGCTGTCTCCCTGAGTGTGTTTGGTAACAGATGTGTCCTGGTCCTCCTCTGCAGCTAAAACTGACCACCGGGGGTCGTGTCTGTGCTTTTATATCTTTCTGTCATTGGTTGTGGTGTTGTGTGTTCTGATTTGTCTGTTGGTGTGTCTATCATGATGTGTGTGTTTGAATATCATGACATCCCCCCTTTTCACAAAGATATGTGCCTACGTGGTTATAAATATAATTGTGTCGTGAGTGCATCTAAGAGTGTGTGTGTGTGTTGTGTACAGCGTGTGTATATGACGTAACTATTTACATGGGGCGATGTCGGGTGCGTCACACTAACAAGGTTGTACCATAACAAAACTTGGATGCGAGAGAAAAAAAAAACTTGAACATTGGTCCGGTCAGACGATATCTGGAACAATAAACAACAACAGGTTATAATACAGAAGTGTTTGACTTTTTGAACGTATGAACAGCGTTATAAGTCCAGTCTAATGGGTGACCGCCTCAAGAATGGGCTGGTCCTCAAGCCGGTTCAGCTGTGGAGATTTGGGGTCACACTGGTTCACCTTGGACTGTTGGAGGTGATGCTGTTGCCGAAGTCTCTACTTTACCATTTGTTGTACTTCGTGCAGTGCTTGGTTTTTTCATTCGTGCAAATATAACATTCAACATCTTTGTTAGTGGTGCCTTGGCTGTGGTTTGGTTCTGGTGGCGATGGAAGGGGCATGATCCGTGGCATCTCCACGAAGTCATCCTTGGGAACCAGTGGAGGATCCGGCGTGTGCGTACGGTTCAGTTGCGAGCATGGAAGGCGGCGCAAAGCTCGCTGATTGCGCCTACGCACCAATCCATCCGCCCTGCATGCCAGGAACAAGGTGGAGTCTTTTTCTTTTTATGTTTGTGGTGGACGGCATCTTGTAGCCGATGGGTCGTTGCCATCGAAGTAGCACCATCACTAATATCATGCAAGGCGATGACTGTGCCAGATGTGGAAGTTGGCCGAGACCGTGTACGCTGGTTCCGGCCACCTGCTGTGCCGGAAGGGCGACTCCGCAGAGAAACGTCGAAGCATGTCGCCTTGGAGAGAGAATTGTTGCTCGCATCAACGTCTGGCGATGGCGCGAATTGGTGTGTCCATCTTGGACCGCCGGTGCTGGTTGCCACTGCCGACCCAGTGGGACTGCCACGCGATCCATTCCCTGTCGCCGTGGCATCCGCCGTCACCCTGAGCGTGCCATCACCGAGGCCGCGACACCGCCCGTCCGGAGCAAGGTCTGGCGTGCGCGAATCAGAGTCGGCGCTTGGCTGCTCCCCATCTGGAGTCCGGTCTGCCTTCCGTCGATGCCCCCCGTCCGGAGTCCCAACAGGTTCACTGGAGGCAGCCGAGATTCCCTGAAGCTGCACTTCTGGAGTCGGAACATGCAGGAATGCACCAACCAGTGGAGAGGGTCGAGCCATCGAGGGTGGAAGCGGTGCGCCGCCACCGCAGTCGTCAGTGGTCCCACCGTGATCGTCGAGTGCCTCGGTACGCACTAGGCGAGGTCTGTCACCTTGCACCTTTTGCAGGGGAAGTGGGATGCTGTCGTCACTCGTCTCACATCCCGTGGATAGATCCTCATTAGCAGCTTGCTGTTCACTAGGGTTGGGTAATTGTCAGAGTTTCATCTGGTGGTGCACACTATGTCGGTGGACTGTCATTGTCTTGCCGTTGTCCTTCATTTGGGCTTTTCTTCTTTGGAATTTTAAATCTTCCCCCAGACATTGCAGAACCATGTTTATTACCCCCAAATTCTCCCATAGGTATGGTCTCGAATATAGGATCCAATGTTTCTATCGTCCCTGAAAAACTCATACCCAAAACCATCCAGCCCCGCGACATTGCCTAGTTGAAGCTTCCTAATAACTGCAGTCACCTGGGGCGAAATTCTCCGGAAACGGTGCGATGTCCGCCGACTGGCGCCCAAAACGGCGTAAATCAGTTGGGCATCGCGCCGCCCCAAAGGTGCGGAATGCTCCGCATCTTGGGGGGCCGGGCCCCAACCTTAAGGAGCTAGGCCCACGCCGGACGAATTTCTGCCCCGCCATGGTGGAGACCGTGGCGGAGGCGGAAGGGAAAGAGTGCCCCCATGGCACAGGCCAGCCCGCGGATCGGTGGGTCCCGATCGTGGGCCAGGCCACTGTGGGGGCACCCCCGGGGCCAGATCGCCCCGCGCCCCCCCCCAGGACCCCGGAGCCCGCCCGCGCCGCCTTGTCCCGCCGGTAAGGTAGGTGGTTTAATCTACGCCGGCGGGACAGGCATTTTAGCGGCGGGACTTCGGCCCATCAGGGCCGGAGAATCGCGGGGGAAGGCCCGCCAACCGGCGCGGCGCGATTCCCGCCCCCGCCGAATCTCCGGTGCCGGAGAATTCGGCAACCGGCGGGGGCGGGATTCACGCCAGCCCCCGGCGATTCTCCGACCCGGCGGGGGGTCAGAGAATCTCGCCCCTGATCTTCAGACAAGAACGTTAAAGGTCAAGCACTGGTCCTCCAAAGAAACAGGGAGCCGAAGGGAGGAGAAAATCGTTCCATACCTGACATCACGGGCGTCATTCTCCGACCCCCCGCCGGGTCGGAGAATGGCCGTTGGCCGCCGTGAATCCCGCCCCCGCCCCCGCCGAAGTCTCCGAAGGGAGAAAAGTCGGCGGGGCGTTAATGGCGCCGCTGCCGCGGAGAATGTCACGGGTCTGCGCAAGGCAGCCGATTTTCGGCCTGCCGATATTCTCCCTTCCGGATGGGCCGAAGTCCCGTCGATGTGATGACCGTTCACGTCGACGTGAATCAAACCTCCTTTTCATCGGCGTGACCCGGTGCTCCAGGCTCACGCCGACCAGCGAGGAGGTGAGTGACGGCCTGGGGGGTTGGCTCTGGGCAGGAAATGGCGTGGCCGCAGACTGATTGCGTGAGGAGAGGTGTGTCTCGGCTTGTGTGTGTGTGTGTGTGTGTGCGGCGGGGGGTGGTTAGAGTAGGCTGGGCTCCGGGGGAGTGCCGGGAGGGGGTCCGTGCTGGGGTGGAGGTTGGGGGTTGGGGGGGGATCCGTGCCGGGGTGGAGGTTGGGGGTTGGGGGGCGGTCCGTGCTGGGGTGGAGGTTGGGGAGGGGGTCCGTGCTGGGGTGGAGGTTGGGGGGGGTCCGTGCTGGGTTGGAGGTTGGGGGGGGGTCCGTGCCGGGGTGGAGGTTGGGGGTTGGGGGGGGGGTCCGTGCTGGGGTGGAGGTTGGGGAGGGGGTCCGTGCTGGGGTGGAGGTTGGGGGGGGTCCGTGCCGGGGTGGAGGTTGGGGGTTGGGGGGGGTCCGTGCTGGGGTGGAGGTTGGGGAGGGAGTCCGTGCTGGGGTGGAGTTTGGGGGGGGTCCGTGCCGAGGTGGAGGTTGGGGGTTGGTGGGGGGGTCCGTGCTGGGGTGGAGGTTGGGGAGGGGGTCCGTGCTGGGGTGGAGGTTGGGGGGGGTCCGTGCCGGGGTGGAGGTTGGGGGTTGGGGGGGGGTCCGTGCTGGGGTGGAGGTTGGGGGGGGGTCCGTGCCGGGGTAGAGGTTGGGGGTTGGGGGGGGTCCGTGCTGGGGTGGAGGTTGGGGAGGGGGTCCGTGCTGGGGTGGAGGTTGGGGGGGGGTCCGTGCCGGGGTGGAGGTTGGGGGTTGGGGGGGGGTCCGTGCTGGGGTGGACGTTGGGGAGGGTGTGCGTGCCGGGGTGGAGGTTGGGGGGGGGGGGGGTCCGTGCTGGGGTGGAGGTTGGGGAGGGGGTCCGTGTTGGGGTGGAGTTTGGGGGGGTCCGTGCCGGGGTGGAGGTTGGGGGGGGGTCCGTGCCGGGGTGGAGGTTGGGGGTTGGGGGGGGGGGGGGCCCGTGCTGGGGTGGAGGTTGGGGGGGGTCCGTGCTGGGGTGGAGGTTGGGGGTTGGGGGGGGGGTCCGTGCTGGGGTGGAGGTTGGGGAGGGGGTCCGTGCTGGGGTGGAGTTTGGGGGGGTCCGTGCCGGGGTGGAGGCTGGGGTTTGGGGGGGGGGTCCGTGCTCGGGTGGAGGTTGGGGAGGGGGTGCATGCCGGGGTGGAGGTTGGGGGGGGTCCGTGCTGGGGTGGAGGTTGGTGGTTGGGGGGGGTCTGTGCTGGGGTGGAGGTTGGGGGGGGGGTCCGTGCCGGGGTGGAGGTTGGGGGTTGGGGGGGGGGGGTCCGTGCTGGGGTGGAGGTTGGGGAGGGGGTCCGTGCCGGGGTGGAGGCTGGGGGGGGGTCCGTGCCGGGGTGGAGGTTGGGGGTTGGGGGGGGGGTCCGTGCTGGGGTGGAGGTTGGGGAGGGGGTCCGTGCCGGGGTGGAGGTTGGGGGGGGGGTCCGTGCTGGGGTGGAGGTTGGTGGTTGGGGGGGTCCGTGCTGGGGTGAAGGTTGGGGAGGGGGTCCGTGCCGGGGTGGAGGTTGGGGGGGGGGTCCGTGCCGGGGTGGAGGTTGGGGGTTGGGGAGCGGGTCTGTGCCGAGGAGGGTGATGGTAGGGCAAATGAGTTGGTCCACCTGGCCAGGTGCCAGCCTCCAACAGTTGGACCCATGCGGTCCATGCCACCTGGCTGGGGGGAGGAGGGGATATGGGCAATGATGACATGTCGTCGTTCCCCTCCACCCCACCAGGCCGTCATGTTTTCAGACCATCCAGCTATGTTGGCCGCCGTGGTGGCAGCCGCTCATGTCTATGTTGCCCTGGATGAGGAGGAGGAGGAGGACGAGCGTGCCAGAGAGGCGGCGCAGGCTGCCGCAGAGGGGCAGGCGGCAGCCGCCCAGGCTGGAGGGACACCTGACCGACAGGACGAGGAGGGGGAGGAGGACGTCGCGGCCCCACGGTTGCCCCCCCGTGGGCGCCCCGTGTGTACCGGCCCCGGCAGTCATACCAGGACCTCACGGACTGGGAATGCAGGAGGAGACTCCGGATGAGCCGGGAAACCGTGGCACACATCTGCCACCTGCTGGCAGGCCTGTCACCGCGTGGCACTGGCGGGGGACACCCTTTCCCCGTGTCCGTAAAGGTTACGGTGGCCCTGAACTTTTGTGGGGACCTGTCCGGCATATCGCAGACATCGGTGCATCGGTGCATCCGGGCAGTGACAGATGCCCTTTATGCCATGGCGCACCGCTACATCCGCTTCCCCGTGGACCGGGCCAGCCAAGATGCCCGGGCCGTGGGCTTCTCTGCCGTTGCCGGGTTCCCCATGGTCCAGGGCGCGATCGATGGGATGCACGTCACCGTGCGGCCACCTGCAGATAACAGGGCCGTGTTCACTAATAGGAAGGGGACCTATTCGATGAACGTACAGGTGGTCTGCGACCACCGCATGATGATCCTGCACGTCTGCGCCCGTCACCCAGGCAGTGTACACGACTCATTCGTGTTGTCGCGATCATCCATCCCCGGCATGTACGAGGGATGCCATCCCCGGCTGAGGGGCTGGTTGCTGGGCGACAGGGGCTACCCATTGCGATCGTGGCTGATGACGCCTATACGGAGGCCACGCAATGAGGCGGAGAACCGCTACAATGATGCCCATGTAGCGACAAGGGGAGTGATCGAGAGGTGCTTTGGCGTGCTGAAGATGCGTTTCAGGTGCCTGGACCTCTCTGGGGGCGCCCTCCAGTATCGGTCAGATAGGGTCGGCCGCATCATTGTGGTGTGCTGCGTCCTGCACAACATAGCCCAGCAGAGGGGCGATGTGCCGCAGGCAGAGGAGGGCGGAGTGGAGGAGCAGCAGGAAGAGGCGCAGTCCTCCCCAGATGAGGGGGATGGGGGCAATGGTCAGGGCAGACGGGGTAGACACAGGCGGGTGGCTGTCCACCGTTACCGGCTGGCCCAGCGGGCATGGGACAGACTGATAGCCGCCCGCTTCACTGACTAGATGGGCGTGGGAATTGGGTAGTATGGCCACAGACCGCACACCATGGCAACAGCCGACCACCCACACCCCCCACCCATCCACCCACCCAGCACCCTCACCCCCCTCCCCAACCCCACACACCCCACCCGCATGCACACCACCCCCCCCCCCCAATTGCCGATCCACCGGCGGCACAACGGGCCGAGCTCACCCAGTTGCGGGTGGACGCGTGTCTATCGCAGGCCATGGAGGATGATGACAACCCGCCCTGCGATGAGCTCCTGGCTCTACATCGTTGGACTATGTCTGACCCATGGCCACAGTACCACCATCCACCCGGACCATCCCTGCTTGCGGCTGTGACACTGCAGCGCACGGTCCCGTCCTCTGCCCGGGGGATGATGATGGCGGCCCAGGGGGAAGGGGGCAGACTCACCTGGGGCTGAGGTAAGACCACCCGTCACACACACACTTGCGCTCAACGTACATAACACGCCCGCACACTTTGGACAGAGCACAAAGGCAGCTTCGGTAGGTGTAACATTGACTTTAATAACCAAAGTAGTTCATGCACGTGCCCTAGCCCCTAAAACTCATCTGTGCCCTGCACCCATGCCAACTTACTCAGTGTCTAATTGTTTGGCCTTACGGGCCCTTTGACTACATCTACGTGGTTCCCCAGACGGTACAGCAGAACTGGAGGTGGACTCCTGTGATTCCTGCCCTCTGACACTGGATCCCTTTGGCGGGTCCGGGTAGGGGTGTCCTGGATAGTGGTGTCCTGGGTAGTGGTGTCCTGGCTCGGATGTGACGGGGGCCTGTGGCTGCCCCCCTCATCGCTGGGTGGTCGCTCCCGCACGTGACGGGGGTGTCGTCTCCCTGTTGCTCCAGGTCTCTCCGTCTCCCGTGGTGTGCGAGGGGCATCCTGCGGGCGTCGCATGCTGGAGGGTCCGGGTCTCTCCGTCTCCCGTGGTCTCCGAGGGGCATCCTGCGGGCGTCGCATGCTGGAGGGTCCGGGTCTCTCCGTCTCCCGTGGTCTCCGAGGGGCATCCTGCGGGCGTCGCATGCTGGAGGGTCCGGGTCTCTCCGTCTCCCGTGGTCTCCGAGGGGCATCCTGCAGGCGTTGCATGCTGGAGGGTCCGGGTCTCTCCGTCTCCCGTGGTCTCCGAGGGGCATCCTGCGGGCGTCGCATGTGGAGGGTCCGGGTCTCTCCGTCTCCCGTGGTCTCCGAGGGGCATCCTGCGGGCGTCGCATGCTGGAGGGTGCGGGTCTCTCCGTCTCCTGTGGTCTCCGAGGGGCATCCTGCGGGCGGTGTGCATCTGCGGGGATGGGTGCCTGGACGTTTGGTCCTGCGATACACAATGAAGCATGCATGGTTAGACATCAGGCAGTGATCAGGTGATACGGGGGAGGGGGATATAGGGGAGGGGGGATATGGGGACGGGCTGTTGGTGGCTCACTTGCTCGTGGGCCCCCGACCTCTGCATCAGCAACCTCCCGGTCCTCAGGTCCGCCAGCCAGTTCCAGGGCCCTTTCCTCGTGTACGGTCAGTGGCCTCTCATCAGCGGGCCCTCCTCCAGTCCTCACATGCTCCCTATTGTTATGTGCGCGCTTCTCCTGTGGGGGGGGGGGGTGGTGGCAGGGGTAAAAGGCAACAGTGTTAGGCAGGTATATGAATGCACGCCATCGGTTGCGCGTGCATTGCAGAGGTTAAGGTTAGGGCTGGATTCACTTGGGGATATGGGGGATATGGGGGAGGGGGGATATGGGGGAGGGGGGATATGGGGGAGGGGGGATATGGGGGGGGATATGGGGGAGGGGGATATGGGGGAGGGGGGGATATGGGGGAGGGGGGATATGGGGGAGGGGGGGATATGGGGAGGGGGGATATGGGGGAAGGGGGATATGGGGGAGGGGGCATATGGGGGAGGGGGGATATGGGGGAGGGAGGGATATGGGGGAGGGGGATATGGGGGAGGGGAATATGGGGGAGGGGGGATATGGGGGAGGGGGGATATGGGGAGGGGGGATATGGGGGAGGGGGGATATGGGGGAGGGGGGATATGGGGGAGGGGGGATATGGGGAGGGGGGGAGAGGGGATATGGGGGAGGGGGGATATGGGGGAGGGGGGATATGGGGAGGGGGATATGGGGAGGGGAGTATGGGGGAGGGGGGATATGGGGAGGGGGGATATGGGGAGGGGGGGATTTGGGGAGGGGGGATATGGGGGAGGGGGGATATGGGGGAGGGGATATGGGGGAGGGGGGATATGGGGGAGGGGGGATATGGGGGAGGGGGGGATATGGGGGAGGGGGGATATGGGGAGGGGGATATGGGGGAGGGGGGATATGGGGAGGGGGGATATGGGGGAGGGGGGATATGGGGGAGGGGGGATATGGGGGAGGGGGGATATGGGGGAGGGGGATATGGGGGAGGGGGGATATGGGGGAGGGGGGATATGGGGAGGGGGGATATGGGGGAGGGGGATATGGGGGAGGGGGGGATATGGGGAGGGGGGGATATGGGGGAGGGGGGATATGGGGGAGGAGGGATATGGGGGAGGGGGGATATGGGGGAGGGGGGATATGGGGGAGGGGGGAGGGGGGATATGGGGGGAGGGGGATATGGGGGAGGGGGTTATGGGGGAGGGGGGTATGGGGGAGGGGGGATATGGGGGAGGGGGGATATGGGGGAGGGGGGATATGGGGAGGGGGGATATGGGGGAGGGGGGATATGGGGGAGGGGGGGATATGGGGGAGGGGGATATGGGGGAGGGGGGATATGGGGAGGGGGGATATGGGGGAGGGGGGGTATGGGGGAGGGGGGATATGGGGGAGGGGGGATATGGGGGAGGGGGGATATGGGGGAGGGGGATATGGGGGAGGGGGGATATGGTGGAGGGGGCATATGGGGAGGGGGGATAGGGGGGAGGGGGGATATGGGGGAGGGGGATATGGGGGAGGGGGATATGGGGGAGGGGGGATATGGGGAGGGGGGGATATTGGGGGAGGGGGGATATGGGGGAGGGGGGATATGGGGGAGGGGGGATATGGGGGAGGGGGGATATGGGGGAGAAGGGGATATGGGGGAGGGGGGATATGGGGGAGGCTCACCCTGCCTGCTCTGACGAGGTCGTTCACCTTCTTGTGGCACTGGGTGCCTGTCCGTGGTGTCAGGGCCACAGCAGTGACGGCCTCTGCCACTTCCCTCCACAGACGCCGGCTGTGGCGTGGGGCAACTCTGCGGCCGTGCCCGGGATACAGGACGTCCCTCCTCTGCTCCACCGCGTCCAGGAGCGCCTCCACATCGCGTGACTCGAACCTCGGGGCTGAGCGACGGCCAGCCATCCAGTCGGGTGTTGCGGTCGGGTGTTCTGGTCGGGTGGGGGGGAGCTGCGCGGCCTTATGAGCCGTCACGCCGTGCAGCGCGTATGACGCTGCACGGCGTGAACCACTGCGCAAGCGCGGATCCCGTTACGTCGCTGCTAGCCCATTTCGGGCCGGAGACTATCGTCCCATTTTTATGACGTGACGCAAGTGGGATTTGCGCCGTTTTTTGCGCCGATCGGCGGACTTTCCGCCGATAACGGAGAATTTCGCCTCACATCACCAGATGGATCTGATCTGTAGACTCAGGTTTGAAATCTTAAAAAGCACCATTAATCTCCTCCGGCTTCATTAGCCTCCCACCCTCCGAGATCCACACAGAGGGGATAGCCCTGAAGTCTGCCTTCTTCTTAATCAGGCAGGCCAAGTACTTACTTGGCTGATTCCCAAACTCACTGGGCGCAATTCTCCCATCGGGAGTCTAAGTGCCGACGCCGGAGTGGTTGCCGTCCTTCCCGAGGCCGCCCCGCAAGAAGATGTTGGATGGATCTTGCGGGGCGCGGAGGAAAGGAGGTCCTCCTTCAGAGAGGCCGGCCCGCCGATCGGTGGGCACCAATCGCGAGCCAGACCCCATTTGAGGCCCCCCCCGGTGCAAGAACCCCCCCCCCCCCACAGACCGCCCCCCCAGCGTTCCCGCGCTGTTACCGCCGGCAGCGACCAGGTGTGGACGGCGCCAGGGGAACCCGTCGTATTGGGAAGGCCGCTCGGCCCATCCGGGCCGGAGAATCGCTGCTTGCCCATTGAAAACGGCGAGTGGCGATTCTCCCAGCGGCCAGCCGCGATTCGCGCCGCGCCAATTTGGGGGGTGGGAGAATCGCGTGCGGGCGTCGGTGCCCCGGCGATTCTCCCACCCGGCGTGGAGGGGAGAATTCCGCCCATTAGTTTCTGTCTTGCAAATGTTAAGCTTCTCTCATCCTGCAGCGTCAATAGTCAACAAGTCACCCTTACTACATTAACCTCCTTCAACAATTACTTGTTCGGGGGCACTCCTATACTTCTCCTCAGCAGCAGTCAAACAGACCTCCAGTGGATCTCCAGCATTCTACGCCTTTAATTGGCCGTGTACGAAATAACCAGTAAAAGATGCACCCCTAAGTAGAGAGGCTTCAAACTGCACTTCTGATCATGGTTGATGTGGTATTGGAGAGGGGCCCTCAAGGTAGCTAGCGCGGAGTTTGGATGTAAGGTTGCTATCAGACATGGGTTCTGCGTGAAGATGGTAAGTGCGATAGTTAAGTATGTGGAGTTTAATAAAAATGCGGGGGTCCCGCTGTTGGTGCTTTTGGAAGCTTTGATAACGGTGGAGAGAGGTGAGATAATCTTGCATAAGGTACAGGTTGAGAGGGGCGGCGGGGGGGCGGGGGGGGTGGGGGGGGGGTAGGGGAGCTGAAGCAAACCTTCCAGGAAGTGGGGGGGGCTGAAGCAAACATTCCAGAAAAATGGATGCATGATTGGAAATTACAATACTGCCGATAGAACAAGAGGAGACTAAATGTAGGATTGTCCGAGGCACAAAGAGAAGTCAATTTTATTCTGACAGACTTCCGGGTGCGGCGATGACCAGCTGAGTCGCACGTTTCGGCAGCTCCCGGTGGAACGGACTTTTGGGCTCTTAATAAGAGCCCCAACGGCAATTTTAATGGCTAAAAGTAGTGTGCGGTAAACCAGAAGGGAATCCCCCCTGGATACGGATGAAAAAAGGAGAGGAAGGTGGCCGGATTGCGGTGGATCCTTTAGAGCAGCGGCAAGGAAGGCAAGCAAAAACCAAGATGGCGTCGGAAGGTGGCAGTTTAATATGGGGCCCTGAACAACATGAGTTTTTGAAACGCTGCGTGGAAGAACTCAAAAAGGAAATGAAGAAGGAGCTGTTGGCCCCGATATTACAGGCGATCGAAGGGCTAAAGGAGGAGCAAAAGACCCAGG
The DNA here is from genome assembly GCF_047496885.1 of Scyliorhinus torazame. Lineage (NCBI taxonomy): Eukaryota > Metazoa > Chordata > Chondrichthyes > Carcharhiniformes > Scyliorhinidae > Scyliorhinus > Scyliorhinus torazame. The sequence goes on along the minus strand of NC_092714.1, from coordinate 167,543,982 downwards.
AGCGAGAGCTTCGGGTCGTGAAGGCAAAGGCTGCCGAGAATGAGGACGACATACAGGGCCTGGTGGTGAAGACGGAGATGCACGAGGCACACCATAAACGATGTGTGGAAAGGCTGGAGGCGCTGGAGAACAACGCGAGGAGGAACAACCTAAGGATTCTTGGTCTTCCTGAAGGTGTGGAGGGAGCGGACGTCGGGGCATATGTGAGCACGATGCTGCACTCGTTAATGGCCCCGGCGGGTCCACTGGAGGTGGAGGGAGCATACCGAGTGATGGCGCGAGGACCGAGAGCAGGAGAAATTCCTAGAGCCATAGTGGTGAGATTCCTCCGTTTTAAGGACAAAGAGATGGTCCTTAGATGGGCAAAGAAAACTCGGAGCAGTAAGTGGGAGAACGCGGTGATCCGCGTATACCAAGACTGGAGTGCGGAGGTGGCGAGAAGGAGGGCGAGCTTTAATCGGGCCAAGGCAGTGCTTCACAAAAAGAAGATAAAATTCGGAATGCTGCAACCGGCAAGACTGTGGGTCACATATCGAGGGAGGCACCACTACTTTGAGACGGCGGAGGAAGTGTGGACTTTTATTGTGGAAGAAAAATTGGAATGAGCGGGTTTTTAGAAAAAAAAAGAACGTTTGAAACAAAGTGGTGGGGCGAGTATGGGGGGCGAAGAGGGGGGTAAAAAGGGGGGAAAGAGGAGTTTTATGTTATTAATCCTGCGATGTGGTAACTTTTCTCTCTTCCACAGGAAGTGGTGGGGGGAGGAAAGGAGGTGGAGGAGATGGGGCGTTGACCATTGGGGGCGGGGCCAAGGGGGAGGCGCGGGCTCGGTTCCCGCACTATGATAATCATGGCGGGAATAGGGAAGCAGGAAGGAGGGGGCGTCGCCCGGTGCGAGCCGAGGTCACGGGGGGAAGCCGAGGTCGGCCAGAGTTTGCTGACTTCTGGGAGCAACATGGGGGGTGTAACTACGCTAGTGGGGGATCTAGTGGGGGGGGGTGGGTGGGAGGGGGGGGTGGGAGGGGGGAACTATTGGGCTGCTGCTGCTGGGGAGAGGGGGGAGCTGGTATGGGGTGGGATGGGCGGGGGGGCACCGCCTGTGGGGGACACAGCTGCGTGGGAACCGGGTGAGGAGCTGGAAAAAGGGGATGGCTAATCGACAAGGGGGGGGTAAAAAGCCCCCCAACCCGGCTGATCACGTGGAACGTGTGAGGGCTGAACGGGCCGATAAAGAGGGCACGGGTACTCGCTCACCTTAAGAAACTTAAGGCAGACGTGGTTATGTTACAGGAAACGCACTTGAAACTGATAGACCAGGTGAGACTACGCAAAGGTTGGGTGGGGCAGGTGTTCCATTCGGGGCTAGATGCGAAAAACAGGGGGGTGGCTATATTAGTGGGGAAGCGGGTAATGTTTGAGGCAAAGACTATAGTGGCGGATAGCGGGGGCAGATACGTGATGGTGAGTGGCAAACTACAGGGGGAGACGGTGGTTTTGGTAAACGTATATGCCCCGAACTGGGATGATGCCAATTTTATGAGGCGTATGCTAGGACGCATCCCGGACCTAGAGGTGGGAAAGTTGGTAATGGGGGGAGATTTCAATACGGTGTTGGAACCAGGGCTGGACAGGTCGAGGTCCAGGACTGGAAGGAGGCCGGCAGCAGCCAAGGTGCTTAAAGATTTTATGGAGCAGATGGGAGGAGTAGACCCGTGGAGATTTAGCAGACCTAGGAGTAAGGAGTTTTCGTTTTTCTCCTATGTCCACAAAGTCTATTCGCGAATAGACTTTTTTGTTTTGGGAAGGGCGTTGATCCCGAAGGTGAGGGGAATGGAGTATACGGCTACAGCCATTTCGGATCACGCTCCACATTGGGTGGACTTGTAGATAGGGGAGGAAACAGAAGGGCGCCCACCCTGGAGAATGGACATGGGACTAATGGCAGATGAGGGGGTGTATCTAAGGGTGAGGGGGTGCATTGAAAAGTACTTGGAACTCAATGATAATGGGGAGGTCCAGGTGGGAGTGGTCTGGGAGGCGCTGAAGGCAGTGGTTAGAGGGGAGCTGATATCAATAAGGGCACATAAAGGAAAGCAGGAGAGTAGGGAACGGGAGCGGTTGCTGCAAGAACTTCTGAGGGTGGACAGGCAATATGCGGAGGCACCGGAGGAGGGACTGTACAGGGAAAGGCAAAGGCTACACGTAGAATTTGACCTGCTGACAACGGGTACTGCAGAGGCACAGTGGAGGAAGGCACAGGGTGTACAGTACGAATATGGGGAGAAGGCGAGCAGGTTGCTGGCCCACCAATTGAGGAAAAGGGGAGCAGCAAGGGAAATAGGGGGAGTGAGGGATGAGGAAGGAGAGATGGAACGGGGAGCGGAGAGAGTGAATGGAGTGTTCAAGGCATTTTATAAAAAATTATACGAAGCTCAACCCACGGATGGGAGGGAGAGAATGATGGGCTTTCTGGACCGGCTGGAATTTCCCAAGGTGGAGAAGCAGGAAAGGGTGGGACTGGGAGCACAGATTGAAATAGAGGAAGTAGTGAAAGGAATTAGGAGCATGCAGAGGGGGAAGGCTCCGGGACCGGATGGATTCCCAGTTGAATTTTACAGGAAATATGTGGACTTGCTCGCCCCGCTACTGATGAGGACCTTTAATGAGGCAAAGGAAAGGGGACAGCTGCCCCCGACTATGTCTGAGGCAACGATATCGCTTCTCCTAAAGAAGGAAAAGGACCCGCTGCAATGCGGGTCCTATGGACCTATTTCCCTCCTAAATGTAGACGCTAGGATTCTGGCCAAGGTAATGGCAATGAGGATAGAGGATTGTGTCCCGAGGGTGGTCCATGAGGACCAAACTGGGTTTGTGAAGGGGAGACAGCTGAATACGAATATACGGAGGCTGCTAGGGGTAATGATGATGCCCCCACCAGAGGGGGAAGCGGAGATAGTGGTGGCGATGGATGCCGAGAAAGCATTTGATAGAGTGGAGTGGGATTATCTGTGGGAGGTGCTGAGGAGATTTGGTTTTGGAGATGAATATGTTGGATGGGTGCAGCTGTTGTATAGGGCCCCAGTGGCGAGTGTGGTCACGAATGGACGGGGGTCTGCATACTTTCGGCTCCATAGAGGGACAAGGCAGGGATGCCCTCTGTCCCCATTATTGTTTGCACTGGCGATTGAGCCCCTGGCAATAGCATTGAGGGGTTCCAAGAAGTGGAGGGGAGTACTTAGAGGAGGAGAAGAACACCGGGTATCTCTGTATGCGGATGATTTGTTGGTATATGTAGCGGACCCGGCGGAGAGGATGCCAGAGATAATGCGGACACTTCGGGAGTTTGGAGAATTCTCAGGATATAAACTGAACATGGGGAAAAGTGAGTTGTTGGTGGTGCATCCAGGGGAGCAGAGCATAGAAATAGAGGACTTTCCGCTGAGGAAGGTAACAAGGGACTTTCGTTATTTGGGGATCCAGATAGCCAAGAATTGGGGTACATTGCATAGGTTAAATTTAACGCGATTGGTGGAACAAATGGAGGAGGACTTCAAGAGATGGGACATGGTATCCCTGTCACTGGCAGGGAGGGTGCAGGCGGTTAAAATGGTAGTCCTCCCGAGATTTCTCTTTGTGTTTCAGTGCCTCCCGGTGGTGATCACGAAGGCTTTTTTCAAAAGGATCGAAAAGAGTATCATGAGTTTTGTGTGGGCCGGGAAGACCCCGAGAGTGAGGAAGGGATTCTTACAGCGTAGTAGGGATAGGGGGGGGCTGGCACTACTGAGCCTAAGTGAGTACTACTGGGCCGCCAATATCTCAATGGTGAGTAAGTGGATGGGAGAAGAGGAGGGAGCGGCGTGGAAGAGATTGGAGAGGGCGTCCTGTAGGGGGACTAGCCTACAAGCTATGGTGACGGCCCCATTGCCGTTCTCACCGAAGAAATACACCACAAGCCCGGTGGTGGTGGCGACTTTGAAAATTTGGGGACAGTGGAGACGGCATAGGGGAAAGACGGGAGCCTTGGTGGGGTCCCCGATAAGAAATAACCATAGGTTTGCCCCGGGGAGAATGGATGGGGGATTTGGAATATGGCAAAGAGCAGGAGTAACGCAACTGAAAGATCTGTTTGTGGATGGGAAGTTCGCGAGTCTGGGAGCGCTGACCGAGAAATATGGGTTGCCCCAAGGGAATGCATTCCGGTATATGCAACTGAGGGCTTTTGCGAGGCAACAGGTGAGGGAATTCCCACAGCTCCCGACGAATGAGGTGGAGGACAGAGTGATCTCAAAGACATGGGTGGGGCACGGTAAGGTGTCAGATATATATAGGGAAATGAGGGACGAGGGGGAGATTATGGTAGATGAGCTGAAAGGGAAATGGGAAGAAGAGCTGGGGGAGGAGATTGAGGAGGGGCTGTGGGCGGATGCCCTAAGTAGGGTAAACTCATCGTCCTCGTGTGCCAGGCTAAGCCTGATTCAATTTAAGGTGTTACACAGGGCGCATATGACTGGAGCACGGCTCAGTAAATTTTTTGGGGTAGAGGATAGGTGTGCAAGATGCTCGAGAAGCCCAGCGAATCACACCCACATGTTCTGGTCATGTCCGGCACTACAGGGGTTCTGGGTGGGGGTGACAAAGGTGCTTTCGAAAGTAGTGGGGGTCCAGGTCGAACCAAGCTGGGGGTTGGCTATATTTGGGGTTGCACAAGAGCCGGGAGTACAGGAGGCGAGAGAGGCCGATGTTTTGGCCTTTGCGTCCCTAGTAGCCCGGCGCAGGATACTGTTGATGTGGAAGGAAGCCAAGCCCCCGGGGGTGGAGACCTGGATAAATGACATGGCAGGGTTTATAAAGCTGGAACGGATTAAGTTTGTCCTAAGGGGATCGGCTCAAGGGTTCACCAGGCGGTGGCAACCGTTCGTCGAATACCTCACAGAAAGATAGAGGGAATGGAAAAGAAGAAGGCAGCAGCAGCAGCCCGGGGGGGGGGGGGGGGGGGAGGAACCAGAAGGACTCTCAGGGTTGTTAATATATATGTATAATATGTATAGGTCGTTGCTATAAATAATTGTATGTTGGACTGTTAAATCATATTTTTGGAGAGTGTTTATCTGAGACAAGGCAGTTGCCATTTAGTTTTAGTTTTAGTTTTTGTTATATATTATTTATTTTTTGTTTATAAAACAGGTCATTGTTATTTATACGGTTATATTATTGTGTAAAGGATACACAATGTACTGTGATGGTTGACCAAAAATTTTCAATAAAATATTTAAAAACAAAAAAAAAAATTTATTCTGACACTGGTGAAGGGCGGAGAAAAAGTGAAATCTCTATCCTTAAGATGCAAAGTGCTCAACACATCGAAATATCCCAGCTGCTCACACATCTAGGCCAGTTATCTAGCCTATCGGGTGGGGGGTCCTGGCAAACAAAAGCTTGTCCATCAAGGGGTTCAGATGACAATTGAAGTCACCAACCATAAATGAATTAGTCACAGCCAATTCTGCAAGGTCCAGAAAAGCCTTAGTGATAAACTCTGGAGTAATTTGGTGGGCCTTACACATTCATTACTGAGACAGTTTCCTGATGTACCAGCCCGTTTAATATCACGGGCCATATTCTCCGTTTCTGAGGCGAAGCACGGAGGATCTGTGGCGTTTTACATGGAAAGAATCGGTGGCGCCCCTCACCGATCCTGCAAGAGGGGCTAACAGCCGGGCCTCCACAAAATAAATGGTGGGAGAATGGCTGGGTCTGCGACCGCTCATGCGCATGGCGATGTCCTGCAGCTGTCGCGCCGTAAAACATGGCGCTGGCCATGCACGGACTCGACCTGCCAGATAGTGCCCCCTGACCACCCCCCACCAGTCCCCCCAGCCCTCGCGGAAACCATACCTACCACCGTTATCCTTAAAGTACTTCTCTACCTTCAAGGGGACACTCTTGTTGATCAGGATTTCTGCCTCTCCAACTCATTGAAAAAGAGGGGAAAAAATCTGTCCCTCAATTTTAAGTGCTCTTTGTCATCCAAGTGGGTCTCCTGTAACAAGGTTATGTCCACTTTCTCCTTCTTAAGAAAAGTGAGGATCTTTTTTCTTTTCCCCGTACATTCCATGAGCAAAGTTTAAAATTAGTTACAGCCATTGCATAGGATTTTCACAACCCATTTAGGCATGTGCCAAAATGCACTTCCCCATCTCAATTTTTTTTTTTTTAAAGTTCCAATTAAGAGGCAATTTAGCATGGCCAATCCACCTACGTTGTGGTTTGGGTTGTGGGGTGAGACCCACGTAGACATAGGGACAAAGTGCAAACTCCACACGAACAATGACCCAGGGCCGGGATCGAACCTGAATCCTCGGCGCCTTGAGGCAGCAGCGCTAACCACTGTGCCACTGTGCCACCCCCGGGCACTATATTTAAAGGCTACCTCTGTATACAGCTAGCACACTGTGCCACCATGCTACCCACCCCCACCATCGCAATTTATATAAGAGCCACCAAAATGTTTCCAACATGTTCCTTTCATGGATATAAGATCTGTCTGGACCGAAGCATGATTTAGGCACCAACATAGAGACTCCAGTATAATAATAATACAAAAGAATTGCAACCACAATAAGTTTTTTCTTGCGCAATATTTTAATTACGTTTTTAACATTTTGTACTTAAAAAAATAAGACACCCCCCCACCCCAAACTGAACTAGTACAAAAAGAAACACCCACAACACCCCCTCCCACACCCCAACCCACCCCCCAAACCCCACTCCCCCATTCCTAGAAGCTGACAGCGACCAACTGTTAGAAATATAGAATGAACAGGCGCCATCTTTTACAGAACCCCTCGATCTGCCCCTCTCAAGGTGAACTAAACATTTCAAAGTGTCGGAATTCCATTAAGTCCCCCAGCCATACTGAGACGCAGGGTGGAGAAACTGACCTGCACCCTAACAGGACCCACCTGTGAGCAACCAGCGAGGCGAAGGCTAAAACATCCCCCCACCCCCACCCCCGCCCCCCCCCCACCATCTGCAGCTCCAGCAGGTCCGACACCCTAAATTTGGCCCTTTGGGGATTGGCTCCAAATCCATTTGCAAGATTGCCGATATGGTGCCGAAGAACGAGCTCCAAAACCTCCCCAGCTCAGGGTAAGACATGTGATTATGATTGACCGGGCCCCTCCCACACCACTCACACTTTCCCTCCACTCCCTCAAACAGCCAACTCATCCTCAACCTCATTAAATGTACCCATTTGGCCTTCACTCCCTCCAGCGGTACCATATCTTCCACCAGAATCTTCCCGAAAACCCCTGAGGTACCTCCCTACTCCGTGCCCGCCACCGACAGCAGTCTCTCTAACAGCGAGGAGGGTGGCATCACCAGGAACATCGGAAAGACCTTCCTCGCAAAAGCCTGCACCTGCCACCCCCTGCCACCCCCTTGCCCTCCCAGCCCCGAAACCTAGCATCTCATCTAGCTGGTTCAAACAAGTGATTTTCACAGATTGATGCCTTATTCGACGCCACCCCTAATTTAAAATGCTGCCGAAACTGCCTCCAAGTCTTCAGAGTCACTACCACCACCGGATTGCCTGAATATTTCCCGGGGGAGAATGTAAATGGCGTCGCCACCAGCACCCGCAATCCCGACCCCTTACATGAACCCGCCTCCATCTTCACCCAAATTTCCTCTTGATCCCTGTACCATCCCACCATCTTCTTGGTGTTCGCTGCCCATTGTAATAAATCAAATTTGGCAGAGCCAAACCACCCGGCTGCCGACCCCTTCGAAGCACCGTTTTCCGAATTCTGGATGTCTTGCTCGTGCAAATAAGTGATTTGATCAACTGCTGCACCCCCTGAAAAATCACCTTTGGCAAAAAAATCGGCAGGCATTGGAATAAACATAGAAACTGTGGTAAAATATTCATCTTTATCAATTGAATCCAGCCGGCCAACGACAGAAGGAGGTGATCTCACCTCTGTAAATCCGCTTTGACTTTACCCACCAGGCTCGTGAAGTTCAATTTACGGAACCGGGCCCGATCTCAAACCTCCTGCACCCCCAGATACATGGGGCTGGATTCTCCGAGGCCCCGCCACTCCGACGGCGTTTCCCAATTCTCCACACCCAAAAGGATCGCGGCGTCCGCCGCACGGCCCGGAGAATGGCTGAAATTGGCCCGACAATGCTGCGCCCGGATAGGCCGAAGTCCCGACGGCGTGGTTCTCGCCACCTATAAAAAATCATCAACCAGTCGTGTTGGTTGATGAGGCGTCCGGAGGAGGTAGGGATCGGCATGGGTGGACCTGGGGCTCTCAAAACGGAGATGGTCTTGGCTGACGCAGGGCGGGGGGAAGCCATCCAGGCTTGGGGGAGTATGGCGGAAGGTGAGGGAGACAGGATGAGCGGCCAGAACCAGCCGCCCTGACAGGGCGATGCCCTCGCGACGGCCGCCATTATGACGGCCATGCCGATGGGCAACCACACCGGGCGCTGGCCCATCGCAGGCATCACAGCCATTTGGGTGTTTGCCGGGCCCTTCGCCAGTCACCCCACCCAGCCGGCTGCACCCATCAGGGGTGGTGACACAGGGCCACACCCACAGCAGACCCCAGTGAGGGCTCTGCCATGGAACAGTGGCCATGGCAGCAGGGATGGACGACAGGTGCAGAGGCACCGACGGGGCGGCAGTGGGGGGGCATGCATGGCTGGGGCACCCGGTGCCAACCGGGGCGACCATGTAGTCCATGGCACCTGGTTGTGGACGGCTGTATGCGCCATGATAACATTCCGTTTCCCCTCACCGCTGCAGATCATAATGTTTGGACACCACCTAGCGATGTTGGCCACCATGGCGGGGGCCATTGCCCTGCATGTCGCCCTCTGGTAGCTTGAGCGGGGGCGGCTCAGAGCGGAGGCTGAGGCCGCAGCAGAGGAGCGGGCCACAGAGGGGCATGTGCTAGCCGCTCAGGCTGCAGGTCCGCCTGCCCGACAGGCGGAGGAGGAGGAACCAGACGAGGGGGAGCCGCAGGACGAGGATGATGATGGGGAGGAGGAGGAGGGGGAGGAGGAGGTGGTGGTGACATGGAGGCACCTGATGAGGCCCTGTGTGTACCGGTGCCGCATGTCTTTCCTGGACCTCCCGGACAGGGCACAAGGAGACTGAGGATGAGCCGTGGCCCACATATGCCACATGATGGAACATCTGGCACCTTGTGGGACTGGAGGAGGACACCCCCTCCCAGTGGCCGTCAAGGTTACGGTCACCCTAAACATCTATGCGATGGGGTCATTCCAGTCGCCGAGTGGGGATCTGTCTGGCATCTCACAGGCGTAGGTGCATCCGTGCAGTGACTGATGCCGTGTATGACATTGCGGACCGGTACATCCAGTTCCCCGTGGACCTCGCCCACCAGGATGCCCGGGCAGCGGGGTTCGCTGCTGTCACCAGGATACCCATGGTCCAGGGGATCATCGATGGGGTGCACATCATCCTGCGACCACCAGCGGATAACAGGCCGGTGTTCATGAACAGGAAGAGCTACTACTCCATGAATGTGCAGATAGTCTGTGACCACCAGATGAAGATACTGCATGTCTGCGCCCGGTACCCGGGGCCGTGTGCATGACTCCTTCGTATTGGCACAATCTGTGATTCCCACCATGTTCGAGGGACACCCACTGCGGGGCTGGTTGCTGGGCAACAGGGGTTACCCGTTGCGATCTTGGCTGATGACGCCTATACGGAGGCCACAGACCGATACGGAGAGCCATTACAATGAGGCCCAATGTGTCACCAGGGGTGTGGTAGAGAGGTGCTTTGAGGTCCTGAAGATGCGCTTCAGGTGCCTGGACCGTTCTGGAGGGGCCTCCAGTATGACTCAAGGAGGATAGGCCACATCATTGTGGTCTGCTGCGTCCTCTACAATATAGCAGAGGGGCGATGTGCTGGAGGTACAGGAGGAGGAGGAGGATCAGGAGGAGGGGGAGGCTTCTCCAGGCTAGGAGGAGGGGGAGAGGTAGGACACGGAAGCAGGACATGGGTGGGAGGCAGCACGGCGCCAGCGGCAGGGCCAGCGAGCACCGGGCGGTTTAATAGCCGCATGTTTCACCACCGAGGGAGGGGGGTGGTTCTCTGATGCAAAGGGGTATGGTGCCACAACACGGCGTCACCTCATCACTGACCACACTCACCTCCCTCACCACCGACCACAACACGGCATCACCTCATCACCGACCACACTCACCTCCCTCACCACCGACCACAACACGGCATCACCTCATCACCGACCACACTCACCTCCCTCACCACCGACCACAACACGGCATCACCTCACCACCGACCACAACACGGCATCACCTCACCACCGACCACAACACGGCATCACCTCACCACCGACCACAACACGGCATCACCTCACCACCGACCACACTCCCCTCCCTCACCACCGACCACACTCCCCTCCCTCACCACCGACCACGCTCACCTCCCTCACCACCGACCACAACACGGCATCACCTCACCACCGACCACAACACGGCATCACCTCATCACCAACCACAACACGGCATCAGCTCATCACCAACCACAACACGGCATCACCTCACCACCGACCACACTCCCCTCCCTCACCACCGACCACACTCCCCTCCCTCACCACCGACCACGCTCCGCTCCCTCACCACCGACCACACTCACCTCCCTCACCACCGACCACACTCACCTCCCTCACCACCGACCACGCTCCGCTCCCTCACCACCGACCACGCTCCGCTCCCTCACCACCGACCACACTCCCCTCCCTCACCACCGACCACACTCCCCTCCCTCACCACCGACCACGCTCCGCTCCCTCACCACCGACCACACTCACCTCCCTCACCACCGACCACGCTCACCTCCATCACCACCGACCACAACACGGCATCACCTCACCACCAACCACAACACGGCATCACCTCATCACCGACCACAACACGGCATCACCTCATCACCGACCACAACACGGCATCACCTCATCACCGACCACAACACGGCATCACCTCATCACCGACCACAACACGGCATCACCTCACCACCGACCACACTCCCCTCCCTCACCACCGACCACACTCCCCTCCCTCACCACCGACCACACTCCCCTCCCTCACCACCGACCACACTCCCCTCCCTCACCACCGACCACGCTCCGCTCCCTCACCACCGACCACGCTCCGCTCCCTCACCACCGACCACGCTCCGCTCCCTCACCACCGACCACACTCCCCTCCCTCACCACCGACCACACTCCCCTCCCTCACCACCGACCACACTCACCTCCCTCACCACCGACCACACTCCCCTCCCTCACCACCGACCACACTCCCCTCCCTCACCACCGACCACACTCCCCTCCCTCACCACCGACCACGCTCCGCTCCCTCACCACCGACCACGCTCCGCTCCCTCACCACCGACCACGCTCCGCTCCCTCACCACCGACCACACTCACCTCCCTCACCACCGACCACGCTCACCTCCCTCACCACCGACCACAACACGGCATCACCTCACCACCAACCACAACACGGCATCACCTCATCACCGACCACAACACGGCATCACCTCATCACCGACCACATCACGGCATCACCTCACCACCGACCACACTCCCCTCCCTCACCACCGACCACACTCCCCTCCCTCACCACCGACCACACTCACCTCCCTCACCACCGACCACACTCACCTCTCTCACCAACGACCACACTTCCCTCCCTCACCAGCGACCACACTCCGCTCCCTCACCACCGACCACGCTCTGCTCCCTCACCACCGACCACGCTCCGCTCCCTCACCACCGACCACGCCCCGCTCCCTCACCACCGACCACGCTCCGCTCCCTCACCACCGACCACGCTCCGCTCCCTCACCACCGACCACACTCCCCTCCCTCACCACCGACCACACTCAACTCCCTCACCACCGACCACACTCCGCTCCCTCACCACCGACCACGCTCCGCTCCCTCACCACCGACCACACTCCCCTCTCACACCACCGACCACACTCACCTCCCTCACCACCGACCACACTCACCTCCCCCACCACCGACCAGAACACGGCATTACCTCACTACCATGATATCCATATTAACATATCATGGTGCAATCACACACACACACTGATGGACAGGTCGACGGACCAATCATCACACACACAACATCACAGCCAATCACCAGTGAGAGCACACGCACTGTAAAACAGGGAACACCACAGTTCCCGCTCATTCTACTAGGAGATAGCTCAGAGCACAGATCTCACAGCGCGCCACTCAGACATACACCATGTGCTGAGTGCCTCTCTAAGTTAGTGCTAGGGCTGGGTCCACAGGTTAGCTGGTGAAGTACGAACCACAGCCAGAAGTTAACAGTTGTTATTATACAGAATAATAAAACAGAGTTGTACCATCTACAACCGTGTTGGTTTGTTTGTGTATCGGAACACCCAACACGACAGCATGAAATGAAATTGAAAATCGCTTATTGATACCAGGACTGGAAACTCGCCAGCAACTGTGAGACCTACCTGCACATCTTCAGAGATCCGCCATCCTGCGCCATGGACACCATCAGCCCGCCGCAGCCGCTCCAAATCGCTGGAAATCTCGGCGTCAACTGGAAGCTGTTTAAACAGCACTTCCAGCTCTTCCTAGAAGCCACAGAAAGGGAGAATGCATCGGACACCAGGAAGATCGCCCTCCCCCTCTCTACGCGGGGCAACACACCATCCACCTCTACAACTCCCCGGCATTCACGGAAGGCGAGGACAAGACGAAATACAAGACGGTCCTTCTAAAACTTGAGCAACACTTCAGCGTCGAAGTGAATGAGAGCTTCGAGAGGTACCTCTTCCAGCAGCGCCTGCAGGGTAAGGATGAGCCTTTCCAATCTTTCCTGACATACCTCCGTATCCTCGCGCAGTCCTGCGGCTATGAGGCCACTTCCGATTCCATGATACGAGACCAGATAGTTTTTGGGGTCACCTCAGACACCCTACGCCAGCAGCTCCTCAAAATAAAGAGCCTCACCCTAGCCACCGCCATCGAAACCTGCGCCCTCCACGAAAATGCGACCAGCCGGTACTCCCAATTCCAGGAGGCCGAATCGGCGCGGCAGGGGTCCGACAAAGCTGGGCGGGTCCAGTCGATCGAGTTCCTCCTGACCTGCGGCCCGGACGAGGGCGGCCATTTTGCAGGCTTTCCGAGGCCTCCCGCGCTTGTACGCGCCAAAAGAGGGGACGTCGCGCAGAGGGACGTGTCGCGCAGGCGCGCTCTATGCAGGACCGAACTGCGTATGCGCGGTGGCGGCACGAACGCCATGGCGTCACGACGTGCAGCAACTGTGGATCCGCACACTTAAAGCGGCAATGTCCAGCCAAAACTCGACAATGCCTCCGCTGTGGCAAGATGGGCCACTACGCTGCCTGCTGTTGAGCAGCTCAACCTGCCAACGCTCCGCAATTCCTCACTCACCACCGACCACACTCACCTCCCCCACCACCGACCACACTCACCTCCCTCACCACCAACCACAACACGACATCACCTCACCACCGACCACAACACGGCATCACCTCATCACCGACCACAACACGACATCACCTCATCACCGACCACACTCACCTCCCTCACCACCAACCACAACACGGCATCACCTCATCACCGACCACAACACGGCATCACCTCATCACCGACCACAACATGACATCACCTCATCACCGACCACACTCACCTCCCTCACCACCGACCACAACACGACATCACCTCATCACCGACCACACTCCCCTCACTCACCGCCGACCACACTCACCTCCCTCACCACCGACCACAACACGGCATCACCTCATCACCGACCACACTCCCCTCACTCACCGCCGACCACACTCCCCTCCCTGACCACCAACCACACTCCCCTGCCCCACCACCGACCCCACTCCCCTCACTCACCATCGACCACATTCCCCTCCCTCACCACCGACCACACTCCCCTCCCTCACCACCGACCACAACACGGCATCACCTCATCACCGACCACACTCCCCTCACTCACCGCCGACCACACTCCCCTCCCTGACCACCAACCACACTCCCCTGCCCCACCACCGACCCCACTCCCCTCACTCACCACCGACCACCCTCCCCTCCCTCACCACCGACCACACTCCCCTCCCTCACCACCGACCACACTCCCCTCCCTCACCACCGACCACACTCCCCTGCCCCACCACCGACCACACTCCCCTCACTCACCACCGACCACACTCCCCTCCCTCACCACCGACCACACTCCCCTCCCTCACCACCGACCACACTCCCCTCCCTCACCACCGACCACACTCCCCTCCCTCACCACCGACCACACTCACCTCCCTCACCACCAACCACAACACGACATCACCTCATCACCGACCACACTCCCCTCACTCACCACCGACCACACTCCCCTCCCTCACCACCGACCACACTCCCCTCCCTCACCACCGACCACACTCCCCTCCCTCACCACCGACCACACTCCCCTCCCTCACCACCGACCACACTCCCCTCCCTCACCATCGACCACACTCCCCTCCCTCACCACTGACCACACTCGCCTCCCTCACCACCGACCACACTCCCCTCCCTCACCACTGACCACACTCCCCTCCCTCACCACCGACCACACTCCCCTCCCTCACCACTGACCACACTCCCCTCCCTCACCACTGACCACACTCCCCTCCCTCACCACCGACCACACTCCCCTTCCTCACCAACGACCACACTCCCCTCCCTCACCACTGACCACACTCCCCTGCCCCACCACCGACCACACTCCCCTCCCTCACCACTGACCACACTCCCCTCCCTCACCACCGACCACACTCCCCTCCCTCACCACCGACCACACTCCCCTCCCTCACCACCGACCACACTCCCCTCCCTCACCACGGACCACACTCCCCTCCCTCACCACCGACCACACTCCCCTCCCTCACCACCGACCACACTCCCCTCCCTCACCACCGACCACACTCCCCTCCCTCACCACCGACCACACTCCCCTCCCTCACCACCGACCACACCCCCCTCCCTCACCATCGACCACACTCCCCTCCCTCACCACCGACCACACTCCCCTCCCTCACCACCGACCACACTCCCCTCCCTCACCACTGACCACATTCGCCTCCCTCACCACCGACCACACTCCCCTCTCACACCACTGACCACACTCCCCTCCCTCACCACCGACCACACTCCCCTCACTCACCACCGACCACACTCCCCTCCCTCACCACCGACTGCACTCCCCACCCCCACCACCGACCACAGTCCCCACCCTCACCACCGACCACACTCTCCTCCCTCACCACCGACCACACTCCCCTCCCTCACCACCGACCGCTCTGCCCTCCCTCACCACCGACCACACTCCCCTCCCTCACCACCGACCACACTCTCCTCCCTCACCACCGACCACACTCCCCTCCCTCACCACCGACTGCACTCCCCACCCCCACCACCGACCACACTCCCCACCCTCACCACCGACCACACTCTCCTCCCTCACCACCGACCACACTCTCCTCCCTCACCACCGACCATACTCCCCTCCCTCACCACCGACCACACTCCCCTCCCTCACCACCGACCACAACACGGCATCACCTCACCACCGACCACACTCTCCTCCCTCACCACCGACCACACTCCCCTCCCTCACCACCGACTGCACTCCCCTCCCTCACCACCGACTGCACTCTCCACCCCCACCACCGACCACACTCTCCTCCCTCACCACCAACCACTCTCCCCTCCCTCACTACCGACCACACTCCCCCCTCACACCACCACAACACCCTCATGCACACCACCCCTCCATTACACATCCACCTGCAGCACATTGAGCTGGGGGCACATGGTTGCCCGTGACAGTGGGCCTGGTCCATGGCATGGAAGATGATGACAGCCTGATCTGCGATGAGGTCTGAGCTCCAAATCTTCAGACAATGTCTGACTCATGCACACACTGTGGTAAACCACTGTTGCACCTCTATTAGGTAATGTATGGTAGGACCTGTACTACAGGTACATTGGTTGTCCCTGCCTGCTGGCTCCGCCCAGTAGGCGGAGTATAAAAATGTGTGTCCTCTATGCTGCAGCCATTTTGCCAGCTGCTGTGGGAGGCCACACATCTTAGAGCAATAAAGCCTCAGTTGTACCCAACTCAAGTTATTGTGCAATTGATCGTGCATCAATTAATTGCTCTAAGATTTTCAAAAGATGGACCTTCGTATCAAACTGGTTCACCTGCAGCTGGATCTGCATTCAAGCGGCGCCAAAAAGGACTTTCAACACTGGCTAGCTTGTTTCGCGGCGTACATCAACTCGGCGCCCAGCCCTGTCTCGGAGGCTCAGACGATACAGATCCTGTACTCAAGATTGAGCTTCAGCGTCTTTCCGCTAATCCAGGACGCGCCGAACTACGCCGAAGCCATGACGCTTCTCAAGGACAAGTACACTCAGAAGACGAACACGGTCTTCGCCAGGCACGTATTCGCCACTCGCTCTCAACTCCCTGGTGAGTCCATAGAAGACTTCTGCCGGGCCCTAATCCCACTCGTCCGGGACTGTGACTGTCAGGCCACTACGGCCACTGAACATTCAAACCTCCTTATGCGGGACACGTTTGTTACGGGGATTGGGTCGGACCTCATACACCAGCGACTGTTAGAAGGGGCCACGCTCAACCTAGCAGAGACAAAGAAACTAGCACTCTCTATGACGGTCGCCTCGCACAACATTCAGGCCTACACCCCCAGCCCACCCCTCCTACGCATCGTGGACCCTACAGACGGCCACCCCAGTGGGGGCCTTAACCAACCAATACGCCTGTGCCACATGCCATACAGCGATCACCGGGGGTCCCCGATGTTACTTTTGCGGCCAGCAGAAACACCCCCGCCAACGCTGCCCGGCCCACGCTGTCCTTTGTAAGGATTGCGGCAAGAAGGGGCACTTTGCCGGTGTGCCAGGCCCGTGCAGTCGCCGCTATCGCCCCCACCCCCCCTCAATTACAGACAATGGGCGCCGCAATCTTCACCTCTCCGGACCATGCGCGGCCAGTGGGCGCTGCCATCATCTCCCCCTCAGACACGCGCGGCCAATGGGCGCCGCCTTCTTCTCCCCCTCAGACCACGCGCGGCCAGTGGGCGCCGCCATCATCTCCCCCTCAGACGCGCGCGGCCAGTGGCCGCTGCCTTCTTCTCCCCCTCAGACCAAGCGCGGCCAGTGGGCGCCGCCATCTTCCCCTCCGAGCAACACGTGCGGCCAATGGGCGCCGCGATTTTGTCCTCCTCAAGATCTTCAGGCGCCACCATCTTGTCTCCCCCATGGTACATGGGCACCGCCAGCGTTCCAAGACCTGTGCCCCTCGGGCTCCCCATCATCCGACACCAGCAATGACCGACCACCACTCGCCTCAGTGACCATCGACCAGTCTCGTCCGCACAACCTGGCCACCGCATCGACCAGCGTTAAAATCAACGGACACGTGACGTCTTGCCTGCTGGACTCCGGAAGCACCGAAAGCTTCATCCACCCGGATACGGGGAGGCGCTGCTCCCTTGCGGTACACCCCGCCAACCAAAGAATCTCCCTGGCCTCCGTATCCCATTCCGTGATGATCCGGGGGTACTGTACGGTCACACTCACGGTCCAGGGCATAGAATTCAGCGGAGAGCTCAAGTGGTAGTAGTTAAAATTGGGGAGAAACACAGAATGGTCGTGGACTACAGCCAGACCATCAATCGGCACACGCAGCTCGACGCGTACCCCCTCCCACGCATATCTGATATGGTCAATCAGATTGCACAGTACTGGGTCTTCTCAACGGTAGACCTCAAATCCGCCTACCATCAGCTCCCCATTCATAAATTGGACCGTCCATACACCGCCATAGAGTCAGACGGCCGCCTCTATCACTTCCTCAGGGTTCCCTTCAGCGTCACCAACGTGGTCTCGGTCATCCAAAGGGAGATGGACCGAATGGTCGACCGGTACAGTTTGCGGGCCACCTTTCCGTACCTAGACAATGTCACCATCTGCGGCCATGATCAGCAGGGCCACGACGCCAACCTTGCCAAATTGCTCCACACCGCCACTCTCCGAAACCTCACCTACAACAAGGAGAAGTGCGTGTTTTGCACGACACGCTTAACCATCCTCAGCTATGTGGTCCAGAACAAGTTCTGGGGCCCGATCCCGACCGAATGTGCCCCCTCATGGGGCCCCAAGGCCCTCAAACGCTGCCTGGGGCTCTTTTCGTACTACACTCAGTGGGTCCCAAACTATGCGGACAAGGCCCGTCCACTTATACAGTCAACCCATTTTCCCCTGACGGCCGAGGCACAATAGGCCTTCCCCCATATCAGAGCCGATATCGCCAAGGCCGGGATGCACGCAGTAGACGAGACACTGCCCTTTCAAGTAGAGAGCGACGCATCAGACGTCGCCCTAGCCGCCACCCTCAATCAGGCAGGTGTCATAATACACATCTATGTATACAATGGAGTGCAGACAGGCAGTGATTGACACACAGGATGACCAATAAGCTCACAGAACAGAGCAGCCAATCACCAGACAGGACACGACCACTATAAAACCAGAGGGCACCAGTTTTCCCGCTCTCTCGGGACCCAGCCTCTGAGACAGTCAGAGTTAGTGAGCTGGCCAGTGCAAACACCATGTGGTAGCTAGTAAGTCTGGTTAGGCTAGTATCAGGTCTCCAGTCAAGTCAGCATAGTGTCAACCCACAGTTGAACATGTATAATAGTTTAGATGTTAAATAAAATTGTGTTGCATCTTATCAAGTGTTGGAGGTCTGTCTCTCGCTGCACTGCATCAAGTGCAGTCCACATCGACCCAGCCTACCCAACACATCATGGTACCAGTGAGTGATGCTGAAAATTGACATACCTACCTTGAGTGAATCAGCGTTGACCAGCAAACAGCCATCCGGTGACATGGAAAACGTCTGTCCTCCTCCGCAGCTCCGCATCGCCGGCAACCTCGGTGCAAATTGAAAGATCTTCAAACAAAAGTTCCAACTTTATCTAGAAGCCACCGATCTTGAGGCCGCATCGGACGCCAGGAAGATCGCACTATTCCACTCCACAGCCGGGGACCACGCCATCCAAATCTACAACTCCCTTACATTCGCTGAAGGCGAAGACAAGACAAAATTTAAAACTGTCCAACTGAAGTTCGACAGCCACTGCGACATTGAGGTGAATGAGAGCTTTGAACGGTACGTTTTCCAGCAGAGGCTTCAGGGTAAGGATGAACCTTTTCAATACTTTCTGACCCATCTCTGCATCCTCGCGCAGTCACGTAACTATGATTCGACCACTGATTCCATGACCCGGGATCAGATCGTTTTTGGGGTCCACTCCGATTCCCTTCGTCAGCAGCTCCTGAAAGTCAAGCAGCTCACCCTCACCATCGCCATCGAAACGTGCGTTCTCCACGAACATGCTAACAATCGGTACTCCCACATCAGGGTGGCAGAAACGGCAAAGCTAACCTCCCACGAGGTGGAGCGGGTGCAGGCCATCGCACAAATGCAGGGCCTAAGTATCGACGAGAGTGGCCATTCCGCGCGCTTTTCCCGTGCCCTTGCGCATGCGCGCCACGACCGAGGGGACGGCGAGACCGACGACCAGACTGCGCAGGTGCGTACGTCGTTCGACCGCACTGTGCATGCGCGATAGCGCACGGAACGTGCTGACGTTGGCGTCATGACGTGTCCGAATTGTGACGCCGCCCATTTAAAGCGGCAATATCCGGCAAAATCACGACGGTGTCTACAGCGTGGCCACTACGCAGCCCTTTGCAGATCTGCTCCACTGCCCATCATCCAGCGATCCCAGCCGCGGCACAGAAGCGCCCATTCAATACAGCAGGCCATGCCAGACTCCGACCCCAACAGATCCTGATTCTGCGTGCCTCAAATCTCCATACCGGGTGGACATCATTACGAAGCATGCGCTGCCTTTCTCCAAGACAGCGACACACCTTCCGATCCTCAGCGTGGATCCCGACGATGAGTGGTGCTCACAGTCAACAAGGCTCGCATCCGGTTCAAACTAGACACCGGCGCATTGGCGAACCTCATCTCCAAACCCGATCTCGACACCATCCGCGTCAGACCAAGCATTCTTCCACCGGCCTGCCAGCTCCTTGACTACAATGGCAATGCTCACGCCAACTCGGAGTTTCCAATAAGTCATTTAAAGCGACACTGCGATTTGAGATTGTGGGACTTGACAGAGCATCCCTGCTCGGTGCTCGGACCTGCAAACCCCTGAACTTGGTTCAGCAAGTCCACACCATGTCATCCTCACAGGCGACGGCCCCACCTGATGAGAACTTCCAGGCTGAAATTGATGACATCATCACGCAGTACCACAGTGTGTTCGACGGAATGGGCACACTCCCATACCTATACAAAATCCTGCTCAAACCAAACGCCACCCCTGTGATCCACGCACCGCGTCGGGTGCCGGCACCCCTCAAGGACCGCCTCAAGCAGCAGTTACAGGACTTCCAGGACCAGGGCATCATTTCAAAGGTCACAGAACCCATGGACTGGGTCAGCTCCATGGTCTGCGTCAAGAAGCCGTCAGGGGAGCTTCGAATCTGCATCGAGCCCAAGGATTTAAACCGCAACATCATGAGGGAACATTACCCGATACCAAAACGAGAGGAGTTGACCAGCGACATGGCTCATGCCAAACTCTTTACGAAGCTGGACGCCTCCAAGGCGTTCTGGCAAATACAGCTGGATGCATCCAGTCGCAAGCTGTGCACATTCAATACCCCGTTCAGTCACTACTGCTACAACCAGATGCCTTTTGGCATCATCTCTGCCTCAGAGGTATTCATGAAACAGATGATGGAGGGTATCGAGGGGGTGTGCGTGTATGTTGACAATGTCATAATCTGGTCTACAACTCCTCAAGAACACATTGATCGCCTCAAGCAGGTATTCCACAGAATCCATGAGCATGGGCTCCGACTCAACAGAGCCAAGTGCTCGTTCGGTCAATCAGAAATCAAATTCCTTGATGACCACATCTCGCAGCAAGGCGTGCGGCCAGATGCTGACAAGGTTTCGCCGATCAACACCATGAAGACCCCAGAGGACAAGAAGGCGGTCCTCCGCTTTCTAGGGATGGTCAACTTCCTTGGGAAGTTTATTCTCAACATGGCGGCACACACCACAGCCCTCTGCCATCTCGTCAAAAAGTCGACGGAATTCCAGTGGCTGCCCGCTCATGAGAACGAATGGCGTGAGCTGAGGGCAAAACTCACCACAGCCCCGGTTCTGCCGTTCTTCAACCCTACCAAAGAGACCAAAATATCCACTGACGTGAGCCAGGATGGTATTGGGACGGTGCTCCTCCAACGGGATGACTCCTCCTCATGGGCCCCAGTTGCGTATGCCTCCAGAGCCATGACGCCCACTGAGCAACGGTACGCTCAGATCGAGAAGGAATGCCTGGGCCTCCTAACGGGTATCGACAAATTTCACGTCTATGTGTATGGCCTCCCAAAATTCACGGGGGAGACGGACCACAGGCCACTAGTCCACATAATCCAGAAGGACTTGAATGACATGACGCCTCGGTTACAACAAATCCTTCACAAGCTACGCCACTATGACATTGAACTTGTCTACACGCCAGGCAAAGAACTCATTGTTGCAGATGCCCTTTCCAGGTCTATCACCACACCGTGTGAACAAACTGACTTTGTCTGCCAAATCGATGCGCAGGTGCAATTGTGAACCTCCAACCTTCTGGCTACTGATGAGAAGGTCATCCAAATCTGTGAGGAAACGGCCAAGGATCCTCTGCTACAGCATGTGATGCAGCACCTCACAAATGGCTGGCAGAAGGGACAGTGTCCCCAGTTTTACAACGTCAAGGACGACCTGATGGTGGTGGACGGCATCCTCATGAAGCTCGATAGGATTGTGATTCCTCAGAGCACGCGAGCTGTGGTGTTCGGCCAACTCCATGAGGGTCACCTGGGGGGTCAAGAAATGTCGACGCAGAGCTCGATGGCGGTCTATTGGCCGGGCATCAGCCAGGACGTTGCCAACACGGTCCTCAACTGCCCCACATGTCAGAAATTTCAGCCAGCTCAACCCAAAGAAACTCTGCAGCAACATGAGATAGTGACCTCCCCATGGTCCAAAGTCGGTGTCGACCTTTTCCAAGCCAAGGGGCGTGACTATGTCCTCCTGGTCGACTACTTCTCCAATTACCCTGAAGTGGTGAAACTGTTCGACCTCACGTCGAAGGCGGTGATTAAAGCATGCAAAGAAACGTTTGCCAGGCATGGGATACGGCTCACGGTGATGAGTGACAACGGTCCCTATTTTTACAGCCAGGAATGGTCTGATTTTGCCCGCCTACACAACTTTCGTCACGTAACCTCCAGACTACCCGCAGTCAAACAGGAAGGCCGACAAAGGGGTCCATATCGTCAAGAGATTACTATGCAAGGCTGTAGACTCAGGCTCCGACTTCAACCTGGCGCTGTTGGTATACAGAGCATCCCCATTGTCCACTGGGTTGTCTCCCGCGCAGATGCTCATGAATCGCACTCTGCGAACCACGGTTCCAGCCATCCATGTTCCAGACCTTGACAACCTCACGGTCATACAAAAGGTGCAGCAGCCTCGGACCCAACAGAAATCAGCATACAACACTCATGCCACGGATCTCCCCGAGCTGGTCCCAACTGATCGTGTTCGTGTGCAGTTGCCTGACAGCGGCTGGTCCGCCACAGCTCTGGTGATCAAGCAAGTGGCCCCGAGATCGTTCCTCGTCTGCATGGCTGATGGCTCCTTCCTATGACGCAACAGATGAGCGCTGGACAGAGTTCCACGCCCGCCACCTAACCATGACGTCCCGCCTCACACAATGCTTCCTCCGGATGTGCCCTACCACGAGGGCACCGATCTACCAGCAATCCTGTCGACCCCTGCGACCACCGCATTGGCGGCGGTCCCACCTACCCAAGTGCAGGCGGCCCCTGATCCACCCTTGAGACAATCAACCAGAATTTGTCACCCGCCGCAGAGACTAAACTTATAGACTGAACTTTTGCACAACTGTGTTACCTTATCGTTTTGACCTCTGTAAATATCGTTGTTACCGTTTCATCTGCCCTATATCTGCACTAGCGACACCTACCTATGTACATAAGGTCATTTTAGCACATTCTGTCTATAGCCATGCACATATACAAATCCACACGCACATGCACCTTAATATTTATTATCTCAACACACACAATACAGAACAAAACAAAAAGGGGGGGAGATGTCATAATATACATCTATGTATACAATGGAGTGCAGACAGGCAGTGATTGACACACAGGATGACCAGTAAGCACACAGAACAGAGCAGCCAATCACCAGACAGGACATGACCACTATAAAGCCAGAGGGCACCAGTTTTCCCGCTCTCTCGGGACCCAGCCTCTGAGACAGTCAGAGTTAGTGAGCTAGCCAGTGCAAACACCATGTGGTAGCTAGTAAGTCTGGTTAGGCTAGTATCAGGTCTCCAGTCAAGTCAGCATAGTGTCAACCTACAGTTGAACATGTATAATAGTTTAGATGTTAAATAAAATTGTGTTGCATCTTATCAAGTGTTGGAGGTCTGTCTCTCGCTGCACTGCATCAAGTGCAGTCCACATCGACCCAGCCTACCCAATATATCAGCAGGCTGACCCGTGGCATTCTCTTCCCGCACCCTTCATGCCTCAGAAATTGACTCATCCGTCAAAAAGGAGGCCCAAGCCATTGTTGAAGCTGTGCGGCATTGGAGGCATTACCTGGCCAGCAGGAGATTCACTCTTCTCACTGACCAATGGTCGGTAGCCTTCATGTTCAACAACACACAGCGGGGCAAGATCAAGAATGATAAGATCTTGAGGTGGAGGATCGAGCTCTCCACCTATAATTACGAGATTATGTATCACCCCGGCAAACTCAACGAGCCCCCAGACGCCCTATCCTGAGGTACATGTGCGAGCGCACAAGTAGACCGACTCCGGACCCTGCACGACAGCCTTTGTCACCCGGGAGTCACACGGTTGTACCATTTCATAAAGGCCCGCAATCTGCCCTACTCCGTCGAGGAAGTCAGGGCGATCACCAGAGACTGCCAGGTCTGTGCGGAGTGCAAATTACCGACCGGACCGTGCGCACTTGGTGAAGGCCTCCCGCGCTTTTGAACGCCTCAGCGTCGATTTCAAAGGGCCCCTCCCCTCCACCAACCGTAACACGTATTTTCTCAGTGTGATCGATGAGTACTCCAGATTCCCCTTCGCCATCCCATGCCCCGACATGATGTCTGCCACCGTCATCAAAGCCCTCAACACAATCTTCGCTCTGTTCAGTTTCCCCGCCTACATCCACAGTGACAGGGGATCCTCCTTCATGAGTGATGAGCAGCGTCAGTTCCTGCTCTGCAGGGGTATTGCCTCCAGCAGAACGACAAGCTACAACCCCCGGGGAAACGGACAGGTAGAGAGGGAGAACAGGACGGTGTGGAGGGCCGTCCAACTGGCCCTACGTTCCAGGAATCTCCCGGCATCCCACTGGCAGGAGGTCCTCCTGCACTACACTCCATTCGGTCACTACTGTGTGTGGTAATACCAGGTATTGCAGTACCTGAGAGGTGAATGACCATTGGCTAGACCTAGCGGTCTACCATTGGATAATGTACATTACCCCGCCCTGAGAGGCGGGGTATAAGAACCAATGCCGTCCCAGCAGCCTTCACTTTCTGTATCATCGCTGCTGGATACAGTTCTAGCTGATTAAAGCCAATTAGATATGACTCCTCTTTGTCTCGAGAGTATTGATTGCGCATCAATTTAATCAGCTAGTACTTTTGAAGGATGGATCTCCGCATCAAGCCGGCGTGCCTTCAGCTCAGCCCCCACGCAGAAAACTCCGCTGCTATTTTTAAGCATTGGCTGACGTATTTTGAGAGCTACCTCGAAACGGCTGCCGACACCCCCACGGAAAGGCAGAAGATACACCTCCTACGCTCGCGGGTCAGCCCGGCGATCTACCCCCTGATCGAAGGGGCGGTGAACTATGCTGCAGCCATGGAGCTGCTAAAAGGACATTACATTCGTCCACTGAACCAGGTCTATGCCCGTCACCTGCTGGCAACGAGATGGCAGAGCCCAGATGAGACACTCGAAGACTTCTACTGGGCACTGATAGTGCTGGGCCAAAACTGCGGCTGCCCAGCAGTGACAGGGAACGAGCACACGGAACTTTTAATTCGGGACGCTTTCGTGGCAGGTATGGCTTCCCCCGACATCCGCCGAAGGCTCCTCGAAATGGACACACTGAGGCACGGGCCCTGGCAGGGTCCATGGACATTGCGTACAAGAACGCACTTGCTTACGCCCCCGTGCGCACGGCGCCCCCTTGGGCTGCGTGGCACCCCCGCAGCAGCCCACCAGCCTTACCCGCTAACCCCACAGGCCTGCGCAGCAAGACGGCCCGCTACCGCCGCCGGCCAACGCTGCTTCTTCTGCGGCCAGACGAATCAGCGCGCTGCCCGGCCCGCACCGTCACCTGCAAAGGGTGCGGCAAGAAAGGCCACTATGCCGCGGTCTGCCTGGCCCGCGCTGTGGCCGCGGTCTCCAGCGACTACCAACAGCCTTCCTTCCAGGTCCCGGCTGTCCAAGGCCCACCGCAGCCGTTCTTTCAGGTCCCAGCAGCCCAAGGCCCACCGCAGTCTTTTTTTCAGGTCCCGCCAGCCCAAGGCCCACCGCAGTCTTTCTGGCAGGTCCCGGCCGTCCAACGCCCACCGCAGCCTTTGTCTCTCCAGGCAGCGTGCGACCCGCGGCCGCGGCCACTTTACCCCCCGGCAACCACGTTGTATGGGTGGGCGCCGCCATTTTGTCCCTCGCCGCAGCCATCTTCGGAATCCCCGTCCCCGGACTCCATGTGCGACCCATGGCCGGCGCCATCTTGGATGGGGCCTCAAGTCCCCAGCACGGCTGACTACACGCTGCCCGACCAGAACTCCCCCTTGTTGCAGCTGGCCTCCGTTACCCTGGATCAGAGTCGGTCCCAGACGCTAGCGAAGGCCACCACAACGATTGCCATCAACGGCCACGTGACGTCGTGCCTGATCGTCTCCGGGAGCACGGAAAGCTTTATCCACCCCGACACGGTAAGGCGCTGTTCTCTGGTCACCCATCCGATCAAACAAAGGATCTCCCTGACCTCCGGGTCACACGCAGTGCAGATAAAGGGGTTCTGCCTCGCGAACCTCACCGTCCAAGGCAGGGAATTCCGCAATTTCCGCCTGTACGTGCTGCCGCACCTCTGCGCAGCCACCCTCCTTGGGCTGGATTTCCAGTGCCACCTACAAAGCTTGACTTTTAAATTTGGAGGCCCCAGACCCCCCCTTACTGTCTGCGGCCTCGCGACCCTTAAGGTCGACCCGCCTTCCCTGTTTGCGAACCTCACCCCGGATTGCAAACCCGTCGCCACCAGGAGCAGACGGTACAGTGCCCAGGACCAGAACTTCATCAGGTCCGAAGTCCAAAAGCTGCTGAAGGAAGGGGTCATCGAAGCAAGCAACAGCCCCTGGAGGGCTCAAGTAGTGGTGGTAAAGACCGGGGAGAAACATAGGATGGTCATCGACTATAGCCAGACCATCAACCGGTTTACGCAACTGGACGCGTACCCTCTTCCCCGTATTGCCGACCTGGTCAACGGGATTGCACAATACAAGGTCTTCTCCACGGTGGATCTCAAGTCTGCCTACCACCAGCTACCCCTCCGTACTAGTGACCGCAAGTACACTGCCTTTGAAGCAGATGGGCAGCTCTACCACTTTTTAAGGGTTCCCTTCGGTGTCACGAACGGGGGCTCGGTCTTCCAGCGTCAGATGGACCGAATGGTTGACCGGTACGGCTTACGCGCAACTTGCGCGTATCTTGATAACGTTACCATCTGCGGCCATGACCAGCAGGACCACGACATCAACCTCCGCAAATTCCTCCAGACCGCGAAAATCCTTAATCTGACCTACAATAAGGAGAAGTGCGTGTTTAGCACCGACCGTCTGGCCATTCTAGGCTACGTAGTGCAAAATGGAGTCATAGGCCCCGACCCTGAACGCATGCGCCCCCTCATGGAGTTCCCCCTCCCTCACTGCCCCAAGGCCCTAAAGCGCTGCCTCGGCTTCTTCAGCACAATGGGTCCTTAATTACGCCGACAAGGCTCGACCCCTGATCCAATCCACAACCTTCCCCCTGTCGACGGAGGCCCGCCAGACCTTCTGCCGCATCAAAGCGGACATCGCAAAAGCCACGATGCGCGACATCGACGAGTCCCTCCCCTTCCAGGTCGAGAGCGACGCGTCTGACGTAGCTCTGGCGGCCACCCTCAACCAAGCAGCAGGCCCGTGGCTTTCTTCTCCCGCACTCTCCATTCGCCACTCCTCGTTGGAAAAGGAGGCCCAGGCCATAGTAGAGGCTGTGCGACACTGGAGGCATTACCTGGCCGGCAGGAGATTCACTCTCCTCGCGGACCATCGGTTGGTGGCGTTCATGTTCGATAATGCACAGCGGGGCAAGATTAAGAACGACAAGATCTTGCGGTGGAGGATCGAACTCTCCACCTACAATTACGAGATCTTGTACCATCTCGGGAAGCTGAACGAGCCTCCTGATGCCCTGTCCCGCGGCACTTGTGCCACCGCACAAGTAGACCGCCTCCGAGCCCTCCACGAGGACCTCTGCCACCCGGGGGTCACTCGGTTCTTCCATTTCGTTAAGACCCAAAACCTGCCTTACTCCATCAAGAAGGTCAGGACAGTCACCAGGGACTGCCGAATCTGCGCGGAGTGC
This sequence comes from Scyliorhinus torazame, assembly GCF_047496885.1. Taxonomy (NCBI): domain Eukaryota; kingdom Metazoa; phylum Chordata; class Chondrichthyes; order Carcharhiniformes; family Scyliorhinidae; genus Scyliorhinus; species Scyliorhinus torazame. The sequence continues at coordinate 167,515,987 of NC_092714.1, read as the reverse complement.
AAACCGCACTTCTACTGACCAGAGAGGGCACATCTGATAAAGGCGTCCCGTCCCTTTGAACGCCTCAGCATGGGCTTCAAAGACCCCCTCCCCTCCACCGACCGCAACACGTACTTCCTGAACGTGATTGACGAGTACTCCTGGTTCCTTTTCGCCACCCCCTGCCCAGTCATGATCACAACCACCGTCATCAAGGCCCTCCAAAGTATTTTTACACTGTTCGGTTTCCCCGCATACATCCACAGTGATAGGGGGCCCTCCCTTATGAGCGCCGAACTGCGTCAGTTCCTGCTCAGCAAAGGCATCGCCTCGACCAGGACGACCAGTTACAACCCCCGGGGAAACGGGCAGGTAGAAAGGGAGAACGGAACGGTCTGGAAGACTGTCCTGCTGGCCCTTCGGTCCAGGAATCTCCCAGTCTCCCGCTGGCAAGAAGTCCTCCCAGTGGCCCTTCACTCCATTCGGTCGCTGCTATGTACTACCACAAACCAGACACCTCACGAACGTCTCCTTGTTTTCCCCAGGAAGTCCTCCTCCGGGACCTCGCTCCCCACCTGGCTAGCAACACCCAGACCCGTCCTGCTGCAGAAACATGTGAGGGCGCACAAGTCGGACCCATTCGTCGAGAGGGTCCACCTGCTACATGCCAACCCCCAGTACGCCTACGTAGCGTTCCCCGACGGCCGCCAAGACAAGGTCTCCCTTCGGGACCTGGCGCCCGCCGGAGCCCCACGCGCACCCGCACCATTGCCCCCAACCCCACCCCCCCCCCGCAGCACCTGACCGGAGGGTCAGTATTGCCGCCGGAGCCCCTACCCACCGCCGAACAGGCACCGACGCCCCCTACAGGCGCCCCTCCCCCGCCCACTTTTCGCCCCAACAGCGCCGCCTAGGTGTGACGGAGCTGCCTGGGAGGAAGATACAACTTTCCCGGAGCCACAACCGCCGGGGCCCCCACCAGGATCGTCGCCGAAACTCAGACGCTCCAGAAGGATGACCAGGCCACCCGATCGTCTGATTGCTGCACCATAGACTCTTCTTCCGTGACCCTCGACATCACGGTACCTCCATACCTGGTCCTACCATGCACAAGGCGACAGTAATAGCTGGCATTCACCCCTCTGGGTTCTTTTTAACAGGGGGTGAATGTGGTAATACCAGGTATTGCAGTACCTGAGAGGTGAATGACCATTGGCTAGACCTAGGGGTCTACCATTGGATAATGTACATAGCCCCACCCTGAGAGGCGGGGTATAAGAACCGATGCCATCCCAGCAGCCTTCACTTTCTGTATCATCGCTGCTGGGTACAGTTCTAGCTGATTAAAGCCGATGAGATATGACTCCTCTTTGTCTCGAGAGTATTGATTGCTCATCACTGTGCACCGCCACTAACAACACCCCATGAACGTATTTTTGCCTACCCCAGGGAGTCCACATCCGGGTTGTCGCTCCCGACTTGGCTCGCAGCTACAGGACCCGTCCTACTCCGTAGCCGTGTCCGACTCCACAAGGCAGGCCCGTTGGTGGAAAGGGTGCAATTGCTCCATGCAAACCCCCAGTATGCCTACGTGGCATTCCCCGACGGCCGCCTGGACACTGTCTCTCTCAGGGACCTGGCACCAGCAGGTTCCGCACACACACCCGGCCCGGCATCACCCACCCCTCCCCGACGCTCCCAGCAGCAAGCTCCCCGGGACCATCCGTCCTCCCCCTGCCCACACCCGAGGATAAAGAGGATTTAGGCACGCTCCCGGAGGCACCGGACATCAGACCAGCATCGGCATCACCACCACCACTACGTGGCCACCACTCCCAGTGGCACATCAAGGCCCCGGACCGGTTAAACCTCCTACTGGTCCACTGGACTTCAAAATACATTTTTTTCTCTCTATCAAATATTGTAAATGTAAACGTAAAAAAAAAACCATTTGTTGTATATAGTTATCCACCACCCCCGCCGGACTCCATTTTAACAGGGGGTGAATGTGGTAAACCACTGTTGCACCTCTATTAGGTAATGTATGGCAGGACCTGTACGACAGGTATTTGGTAGTGCCTGCCTGCTGGCTCCGCCCAGCAGGCGGAGTATAAAAATGTGTGTCCTCCATGCTGCAGCCATTTTGCCAGCTGCTGTGGGAGGCCACAAATCTTAGAGCAATAAAGCCTCAGTTGTACCCAACTCAAGTCTTTGTGCAATTGATCGTGCATCACACACTAAGACCCAACACCTTTCAGCCGGGGGCGGGGTGGTGTGGACGTCCGGGAGGGGGGGGTTACTGGGGCTGCATGGCACACCCACCAGGGCTCAATGCTCCATCACCCCCTCAGCCACAGCGTCACTAACCTCCCTCCCCACCCCCGCACACATCGGACAGAGCACAGAGGCAGCTTCCATCAGTGATAACAAGCGTTTAATTGGTACAGTTATATAAATGTGCCCTAGCCCCTATACCTTAACTGTGCCCTGCACCCGTGCCAACTTACCCAGTGTCTAACCTTCTGGCCTTACGGGCCCTATCACTACGCCTAAGTGGTTCCCCAGACAGCTCAGCAGAGTGGAGGTGGACTGCTGAGACTCCTGCCCTGCGACAAGGCGCGCGTTTCCTGGGGCGGCCCGGCCTGAATGTGGCCGGCCACTCCTCGGGCATGCCGGCTGGCGTGCTGCTCTGCCCGCTGCCCACCAGATGCACCAGGGACGGTAGGGGGGGGGGATTCCGAGGTGTCGCGGTATTCTGGGACCTCCCCTGCAGGAGGCACCGGCACGGGCCCCAGCTCCTCCTCCTCCCTTGAGGTGCCCTGTGGCCCCCGGGCTTCTCCATGGGTCTGGGGTGCAAGCGGAGCCCTCCTACCGAGGCACCTCCGACACCTGGTGCTGCCAGTCCTGGAGACCCGCCGTGGCATCGACAAGGGTCTGGACGTTATCGGCTATGGAGCCATGGGAGTGGTCCATCCATGACTGGAATCGTGACACCTCCCACTGGGAATGTGCCACCTCCCTCTGGGACGGTGCCGCCTCCCTTTGGGCCATTTCCCTCTGGGTCTGTGCGGCCGGCCAGCACCTGGGCAATAGCGTGGATGCTCTCTGCCATGGCCTGCTGGGACTTTGTTTGCTTCACAAGCAGAGCAACCTCCTGTATTAACTTCCTTTCTTGTTTCTTTCTACATCCTGGTGGCTCCGAAAGAATTGGTAGCATTTACAACCATCTTGTAAAGTGACACATGCTCGGATGCTGCTGCATCCCTCAATCATTTTCTTTCCACCTGACAATTCTGCTACTTTATTCAGCTGTTGGTATCAGACACATTTTTCAGGCTGATTTTTTAAAAACTATTTTTATTCAGGACATTTTCATTTTATATGCAAAACAATCAATCCAACATTATACATTTCTCGTTAAGCTGACTTTTTTTTTAAGACATGAGGTAACGACATGCCGAACACAACACATTGTACAAAAATTATCAAACGTGCCATGGTATATGATGCACGATCAATTGCACAAAGGCTAAAGTTGGGTACAACTTTGGCTTTATTACAGTCAGATGTGTAGCCTCCTGCTGCAGCTGGCGAAATGGCAGGGCATTGGAGGTCATGCATATTTATATAGTTCTCCGTGGGCGGAACCAGCCGGCAGGAGCTACCGGCGAACCTGTAGTGCAGGTCTTACCGTACATCTCTTATTAAAGTGGTTCACCACATTCACCCCCTGTTAAAAATGAGTCCGGCGAGGGTGACGTGAAACTATATACATTAGTGCAATTATGTACAGTGGTAGGGAAAGAAAAATCCATGTTGATGGTCCGGAGTCCGTCAAAGGTTCAGCCGGTCCGGTGCTTTGGTGCTTCATAGGGAGCGGCGTAATGGTGGTGGCGAGGTCGGTGCTGGCGGTGGTGGAGGTGGCACCGATGGCGGTGCTGATGCTGGCCAGTCATCGGGGAACTCCAGGAGCGTGCAGAAGTCCTTTTCATCCTCTTGTGCGGAAAAGAGGAGGGAGGGGGGTGGTCTGGTGGGGTCAATATTGGTGGTGCGGTGGGAGGTGGGAAGGCATTAGTGGGGGTGTGTGTTGAGGTGGAACCTGACGGTGCCAGGTCCCTGAGTGAGACAGCATCTTGGCGGCCGTCGGGGAACTCAACGTAGGCATATTGAGGGTTGGCGTGAGCAGGTGAACCCTGTCCACCAAGGGGTCTGCCTTGTGGAGTCGGACGTGCCTACAGAGAACGACCGGTCCTGGAGCAGCGAGCCAAGTCGGGAGCGACACCCCGGATGTGGACTTCATGGTGAAGGTAAAAGCACGTTCGTGGGGTGTGTTATTAGTGGCGGTGCACAATAGTGACCGGATGGAGTGCAGAGTGTAAGGGAGGACATCCCGCCAACGAGAGGCTGGGAGGTTCCTGGACCGTAAGGCCAGCTGGACGGCCCTCCAAACCGTCTCATTCTCCCGTTCTACTTGCCCGTTTCCCCGGGGGTTGTAGCTGGTCGTCCTGCTGGAGGCTATACCCCTGCTGAGCAGGAACTGACGCAGCTCATCGCTCATGAATGAGGATCCCCTGTCACTGTGGATGTAGGCGGGGAAACCGAACAGAGCGAAGATGGTGCTGAGGGCCTTGATGACGGTGGCAGACATCATATTGGGGCATGGGATGGCGAAGGGGAATCTGGAGTACTTGTTGACCACACTAAGAATGTATGTGTTACGGTCGGTGGAGGGGTTCAAAGGGGCGGGAAGCCTTCACCAGGCATGCATGGTCTGGCCGGTAGAAGTGCGGCTTGCACTCCGCATAGACCTGGGAGTTCCTGGTGACTGTCCTTACTTCCTCAACGGAATAGGGCAGATTGCGAGCTTTGACCAGATGGTACAATCGAGTGACCCCCGGGTGACAAAGGCTGTCATGTAGGGCCCGGAGTTGGTCCACTTGTGCGCTGGTACATGTACCTCGGAAGAAGGCGTCTGGGGGCTCGTTGAGTTTAACGGGGCAATACAAGAGCTCGTAATTATAGATGGAGAGCTCGATTCTCCATCGCAAGATTTTATCATTTTTGATCTTGCCCCTGTAGCACCATCGATCACACACGAGGCGAGACGTAGAGAACTTCAATCGAGGCTTTATTGAGCAGACTTGTTCAGACTTGTTCCCCAGCAGCTCAGTCACAGAATGCAGCTGCGGGGAGTAAACCGGGTTCTTATACCCCGCCTAACTGGGTGGAGCCCAGTAGGCGGCAGATCCAATCGGGACCCAGCATCTGTCCTCCAATAGCTCCTCGGCATTCATGGTGTACCGTATTACCCCTAATACATACCACCACATTCTCCCCTTGTTAAAAAGGAACCCAGTGGGGTGGTGGGTGGTCGGGGTTTACAGGGTCGGTGCCTTAACCATTGAACTATAGACAACCATGTCGCTTTTACTGGGCCACCGAATTATTCACATTTTACCCGATTAGCAGCGTTAACTATTTACAACAATGCCGCCTTACTGGGCCACTGAATTATATACATCTTAAGTCGACTCGATGAGTCGAGATGGTGCTCTGGTCGCCCTCTCCGGTCGTCTCAGCCCGGGTGGTGGTGGTGCTGGCTCGGGTCCGGTCGACTCTGGGAGCATCACGCTGTCCCTCTCTGTTTCCTTACTCCTGGACGGGCCTGGGAGGAGAATCGATCCCCCCGGGAATGGGGTGGCTGTGGGGTGCACCGGCAGGAGTGAGGGGGTGGTGATTTGTGTTGGGGGGGTGCGGGGAGCTCCGGCGGGTGCCAGGTCCCGCAGAGAGACCGTGTCCTGTCAGCCGTCTGGGAACGCCACGTAGGCGTACTGCGGGTTGGCGTGGAGTAGATGTACCTTTTCCACCAGTGGGTCTGATTTGTGTGCCCGCACATGTTTCCGGAGCAGGATGGGTCCCGGGTCTGCCAGCCAGGTCGGAAGTGACGTTCCAGAAGCGGACTTCCTAGGGAAGACAAGGAGGCGCTCCTGCGGCATTTGGTTCGTGGTGGTGCACAGCAGGGACCGGATAGAATGAAGGGCATCCGGGAGGACTTCCTGCCAGCGGGAAGTTGGGAGATTCCTAGACCGTAGGGCCAGTAGGACGGTCTTCCAGACCGTTCCGTTCTTCCTCTCTACCTGCCCGTTCCCCGGGGGTTGTAGCTGGTCGTCCTGCTCGAGGCTATGCCCTTGCTGAGCAGGAATTGATGCAGCTCGTCACTCATGAAGGAGGACCCCCTGTCGCTATGGATGTAGGCAGGGAAACCGAACAGTGTAAAAATGGTACCGAGGGCTTTAATGACCGTGGCCGCGGTCATGTCGGGGCAGGGGATGACGAAGGGGAAATGGGAGTATTCGTCAACGTGTTGCGATCGGTGGAGGGGAGGGGGCCTTTGAAATCCAGACTGAGGCGTTCAAAGGGACGGGAAGCCTTTATCAGGTGCGCTCTATCTGGCCTGAAAAAATGCAGTTTGCATTCTGCGCAGATTTGGCAGTTCCTGGTGACTGTTCGGACGTCCTCGACGGAGTAAGGGAGGTTGCGGGCCTTTAATAAAGTGGTAGAAGCGAGTGACCCCCCGGGTGGCAGAGGTCCCCGTGGAGGGCTTGGAGGCGGTCCACTTGTGCGTTGGCACATGTGCCACGAGATAGGGCATCGGACGGCTTGTTCAGCTTTCCGGGACGGTACAAGATCTCATAGTTGTAGGTGGAGAGTTCGATCCTCCACCGCAGGATCTTGTCGTTCTTTATCTAGCCCCGCTGTGCATTATCGAACATGAAGGCTACCGACCGTTGGTCAGTGAGGAGAGTGAATCTCCTACCGGCCAGGTAATGCCTCCAATGTCGCACAGCTTCCACTTTGGCTTGGGCCTCCTTTTCTACTGAGGAGTGGCGAATTTCTGAAGCGTGGAGGGTCCGGGAGAAAAAGGCCACGGGTCTGCCCGCTTGGTTGAGGGTGGCCGCCAGAGCTACGTCGGCTGCGTCGCTCTCGACTTGGAAAGGGAGGGACTCGTCGATGACACACATCGATATCCGCTTTGATGTGGCTGAAGGCCTGGCGGGCCTCTGTCGACAGGGGTAAAGTAGTGGACTAGATTAGTGGGCGGGCCTTGTCTGCGTACTGGGGGACCCACTGGGCGTAATAAGAAAAGAAGCCCAGGCAGCGTTTCAGGGCTTTGGCACAGTGGGGAAGAGGGAACTCAATGAGGGGGCACATGCGTTCAGGGTCGGGGCCGATCACTCCATTACGCACTATGTAGCCCAGGATGGCTAGACAGTCGGTGCTAAACACGCATTTTTCCTCGTTGTAGGTGAGATTGAGGGCGTTAGCGGTCTGGAGGAATTTGTGGAGGTTGGCGTCGTGGTCCTGCTGGTCGTGGCCGCAGATGGTGACGTTGTCGAGGTACGGGAACGTGGCCCGTAAACCGTGCTGGTAAACCATTCGGTCCATCTCCCGTTGGAAGACCGAGGGTGCGATTCTCCACTCCCACGCCGGTTGGGAGAATCGCCTGGGCCGCCAAAATTTCCGGGGACGCCGGTCCGATGCCCTCCCGCGATTCTCCCAAACGGCGGGAACGGCCCGGTTGAGTTTCGCGGGCCGCAGGCCGGAGAATCGCCGGAGACACCGAAAGTGGCGATTCCAAGGCACCCCCGCGATTCTAAGGCCCGGATGGGCCGAGCGGCCAGGCCAAAACAGCGGGTTCCCCCCCGGCGCCGTCCACACCTGGTCGCTGCAGTCGTGGGTGGTGCGTAAACGCTGTGGGGGGGGCGAGGGGGGATCCTGCACCGGGCTTCACGTGGAATGTGGGGTGGCCCGCGATCGGTGCCCACCGATCGTCGGGCCGTCCTCTCTGAAGGAGGACCTCCTTCCTTCCACGGCCCCGCAAGATCTGTCCCCCATCTTCTTGCGGGGCGGACTTAGAGAGGACGGCAACCACGCATGCGCGGATGACGTCCGTTATGCTGCGACGGGCGCGTCATCTATGCGGCGCCGCTTTTACGCGGGCGACAAGGCCTGACGCGTGTAGATGACGCAGCCCCGATACTGGCCCATTGTCAGGGCCTGAATCGGTCGGGATCGGGGCCGTTCCACGCCGTCGTGAACCTCGACGGCGTTCACGACAGCGCGGCCACTTCGGCGTGGGAGTGGAGAATCCCGCCCCGAGACTCCGTTCGTGACGCCGAATGGAACCCTTAAGAAGTGGTATAGCCGCCCGTCTGCTTCGAAGGCGGTGTACTTGCGGTCACCGGGGCGAATGGGGAGCTGGTGGTAGGCGGACTTAAGGTCCACGGTGGAGAAGACCTTGTACTGTGCAATCCGATTGACCATGTCGGATATGCGGGGGAGAGGGTACGCATCAAGCTGCGTGTACCTGTTGACGGTCTGACTGTAGTCTACGACCACCCTCTGCTTCTCCCCTGTCTTCACTACTACCACCTGAGCTCTCCAGGGACTATTGCTGGCCTGGATTATGCCTTCCTTCAGCAGCCGCTGGACTTCGGACCTGATAAACGTCCGGTCCTGTGTGCTGTACCGTCTGCTCCTAGTGGCGACGGGTTTGCAATCCGGAGTGAGGTTCGCAAACAAGGAGGGCTGTTCGACCTTGAGTGTCGCGAGGCCGCAGATAATCAGTGGGGGTATAGGGCCACCAAATTTAAATGTTAAGCTCTGGAGGTTGCATTGGAAGTCCAACCCCAGGAGAGTGGGAGCGCAGAGATGGGGGAGGACATACAGCCGGTAATTTTTGAACTCTCTCCCCTGCACTGTTAGGTTTGCGATGGAGACGTCACCCTCGTCTGGAGCGTCCAGGGCCGCGACTGGTTGAGGGTCACCGATGCCAAACGTGGTTGGTGCATCAGATCGTTGTCTTCAGCCGTCCACGCTGGGGTCTTTGCCTGTCAGCCAAGATGGCGGCGTCCATGGATCACACGCTGCCGGGGGTGGACAAAATGTACGCTCCCATGGGTCGCAAGCGGCCGGGGGTCGACAAAATGGCCGCTCCCATGGATCGCACGCGGCCCGTGGGTAGGAAGATGGCGGGACGTCCCCCCCTCGTGGTGTCCGGGGTACAAAATGACGGCACCCGTTGGCTGCCCGTGGGTCGCTGGGGGGGTTGAGCCCGTGGTCCCATTTGTTCCCCGGAGATAGCGGCGACCCCACGGGACTGGCACACGGCTGCGTAGTGCCCCTTTTTACCGCAGCTTTTGCAGGTGGCCGAGCGGGCCGGGCAGCGCTGGCGGGGGTGTTTTGGCTGCCCGCAAAAATAGCAGCGGGGCCCCCCCGGGTGGTCTGGGATTCTGGCCGCGCACGCTTGCGGGGGGGTGGGGGGTGCCGGGGGGTCGGTCGCAGCGGGGGTCCACGGAGCCCAAGGGGCTGCAGCGCGGTCGGGGGCATAGGCGCGGGCGTTTTGGGAGGCCACGTCGAGGGAGGCTGCAAGGGCCCGTACCTCTGTGAGTCCGAGAGAGCCTTTCTCTAAAAGTCTCTGGTGAATTTGCGACGATGCCAAACCTGCTACGTAAGCGTCTCTGATCAGGAGGTCCGTATGTTCGTTCGCCGTAACCGCTGGGCAGTTGCAGTTTCATCCCAGGATCGTTAGAGCATTGAAGAATTTGTCCAGCGATTCCCCGGGGATTTGTCGTCTTGTTGCCAGCTGGTAGCGTGCGTAGACCTGGTTGACGGGCCTAATGTAGGTCTGTTTCAGCAAGTTGATCGCCGCTGGGAATTCTTCCGCGTCCTCGATGGGTGCGTAGATTGCGGGACTCACTCTGGAACGCAGGACCTGCATCTTCTGGTCTTCCATTGGTCTGCCGGGGGCCATTCGAAGGTACCCCTCAAAGCACGCCAGCCAGTGTTTAAGCACCGATGTTGCGTTAGCTGCTTGGGGGCCAATTCACAGGCACTCCAGGGCGATCCGGAGCTCCATATTCCTTTTTAAGTCTGCTCAATAAATTGTAGCACCATCGATCACACATGAGGCGAGACGTAGAGAACTTCAATCAAGGCTTTATTGAGCAGACTTGTTCAGACTTGTTCCCCCAGCAGCTCAGTCACAGAATGCAGCTGTGGGGAGTAAACCGGGTTCTTATACCCCGCCTATCTGGGTGGAGCCCAGTAGGCGGCAGATCCAATCGGGACCCAGCATCTGTCCTCCAATAGCTCCTCGGCATTCATGATGTACCGTATTACCCCTAATACATACCACCACAGCCCCGCTGTGTGTTACCGTTGGTCCGTAAGGAGAGTGAATCTCTTACCGGCCAGGTAATGCCTCCAATACCGCACGGCTTCAACGATAGCTTGGGCTATTTCCTTTTCGACGGATGAGTGTTGAATTTCCGAGGCATGAAGGGTGCGGGAAAAGAATGCCACGGGTCTGCCTGCCTGGTTTAGAGTGGCGGCAAGGGCGACGTCTGAAGCGCCGCTTTCTACTTGGAAAGGCAGTGACTCGTCCACTGCGCGCATCCCGGCCTTGGCAATGTCTGCTCTGATGCGGTGGGGCAGTGGGGGAGGGGAAGTTCCATGAGGGGACGCATGCGGTCGGGGTCGGGCCCGAGAAGTCCGTTTTGGACTATATAGCCGGGAATGGCTAACCGGGTCGTGCTGAACACACACTTCTCTTTGTTATAGGTCAGGTTGAGAAGAGTGGCAGTGCGGAGGAACTTATCGAGGTTGACATTGTGGTCCTGCTGGTCATGGCCGCAGATGGTGACATTATCTAGGTACGGAAGGGTGGCCCGCAAACCGTACTGGTCGACCATTCGGTCCATCTCTCTTTGGAAGACCGAGACCCCATTTGTGACACCGAAAGGGACCCTAAGGAAGTGGTAGAGGCGACCGTCCGCCTCGAAGGCAGTGTATGGCCGGTCCGACTTCCGGATGGAGAGCTGGTGGTAGGCGGATTTCAGGTCAATTGTTGAGAAGACCCGGTACTGCGCAATCTGATTGACCATATCAGATATGCGTGGGAGGGGGTACGCGTCGAGCTGCGTGTACCGATTGATGGTCTGGCTTTAGTCCACGACCATCCTGTGTTTCTCCCCAGTTTTAACCACTACCACTTGAGCTCTCCGGGGCTGTTGCTGGCCTCGATAATAACCTCCTTAAGCAGCTCCCAGCCGCTGGACTTCAGACCTGATGAAGGTCTTGTCCTGGGTGCTGTACCGTCTGCTCCTAGTGGCAACGGGCTTGCAATCTGCAGTTAGATTGGCAAAAAGGGAGGGGGGGGTCGACCTTGAGGGTCGCGAGGCTGCAAACGGTAAGGGGGGTAAGGGCCCGCTGAATTTGAGGGTGAGGCTCTGGAGGTTGCACTGCAAGTCCAGGCCCAACAGGAGTGCAGCGCAGAGATTAGGAAGGACATAGAGGCGGAAGTTACTAAATTCTACGCCCTGGACCGTGAGGGTGACTGTACAGAAGCCTCGGATCGGGACGGAGTGGGATCCGGAGGCTAGGGAGATCCTTTGATTGTTAGGGTGGACCGCGAGGGAGCAGCGCCTTACCGTATCTGGGTGAACGAAGCTTTCGGTGCTCCCGGAGTCCAGCAGGCATGAGGTCGCGTGGCCGTTGATTTTAACCGTCGTCGACGCGGTGACCAGGTTGTGCGGGTGAGATTGGTCCACTGTCATCGAAGCGAGCTGCGGGTAGCCATCGGATGCTTCGGGTGGCGAGCGTGTGCGGTTCCAATGTCGGGATGTCCGGAGACCCTGTGGGGGACAAGACGGCGGCACCCATGGTGCGCACATTGCGAGGTCGGGAGAAGATGGCGGCGCCCATTGGTCGCACATGGACCCGGGAGGAGAAGATGGCGGCTCCCATTGTGCGTCTGGCGTGGGGGAGGGGGCGATAGCGGGAGCGATCGCAGCGACTGCGCGGGCCTGGCACACAGCCGCGAAGTGGCCCTTTTTACTGCAGGCTTTACAAACTGCAGTGCGGGCCGGGCATTGTTGGCGGGGGTGCTTCTGCTGACCGCAGAAGTAACAGCGGGGACCCCCGGGGTGTGCGGATCGGCGTGCGGCGCAGGCGTATTGGGAAGGCAGGGCCCCGGCTGAGGAGGTCGTCGGCGGGGTCCCGGAGCGGTAGGAAAGAGTAGAAGGGTGGGCAGCGAGGCGGGAGGGGTACGACTGTACGTTACGGGATGCGACGTCATGGAGAGCACCAAGGTTTTCGTCTCCGCCAGTTCAAGCGTGGCCCCTTCCAGTAATCGTTCTCGGATGCGGTCCGACGCAATCCCCGTAACGAAGGCATCGCGCATGAGGAGATTTGCGTGTTCGTCGGCCGTAACGGCCTGACAGTCACAGTCCTGGATGAGTGGAATTAGGGCCCGCCAGATGTCTTCGATGGACTCACCAAGTAGTTGCGAGCGGGTGGCGAGTACATGCCTGGCGAAGAGCGTGTTCGCCTTCTGCGCGTAGTGTTCCTTTCGGAGTTCCATTGCTTTTACATAGATTACATAGATTACATAGAACATACAGTGCAGAAGGAGGCCATTCGGCCCATCGAGTCTGCACCGACCCACATTAATCCCTCACTTCCACCTTATCCCCGCAACCCAATAACCCCTCCCAACCCTTATGGACACTACGGGTAATTTTAGCATGGCCAATCCACCTAACCTGCACGTCTTTGGACGTGTGTAATTTGTGGCGTTTAGGATCAACGGGAACACGCTGCAGCTCAGTCTGCAGTACAGGACGTTTATCTTCTGAGCCTTCATTGGCTCGGGGTTCGCACCCTTGATGTAGGCCTCGAAACATGCTAGCCAGTGAGTAAAGTCTTTTCTGGCGTCGGGCGAGTGAAGATCCAGCTGCAGGCGATCGGGCTTAATTCGGATATCCATTCTGTGGAAAATCTGACAGTAATAAATTGATGCACGATCAATTGCACAAAGACTAAAGTTGGGTACAACTGTGGCTTTATTACAGTCAGATGCGATGCCTCCTGCTGCAGCTGGCAAAATGGCAGGGCACTGGAGGTCATGCATGTTTATACAGTTCTCCGTGGGCGGAGCCAGCTAACCTGTAGTGCAGGTCCTACCTTACATCCCCTAATACAGTGGATCACCACAGTATATGATCACAAAGAAAGGCCTGCTCATGTCTTTAATCAGTTTGCTGTTATGAAAAACATGTTATCATGGCTCTCAGGGAGTTGCTCTGAACTGCTGACATTCATCAACGATGGTTACATTGAATCAGTAATATTCCCAGCAAATGGTCCATCGACACTCCTAATAACCAATGGTTGGAGGCTGGTGGAACTTACAACAGGACTCAGAGCAACAGTCTATTTACAACAGTCTATTTACACAGCGGAGTCTTTTTAAACAGCACACTACAGCAGTCTACAGAGTCTATTGATACTACAGCAGTGTCACCCTATAAAACTGGGGATTTTTCCCAGCAAAACAAAAGTGCAGGATAGTTACATTCAAAGTGTGTGTGTAAACTCAATCCCAGCTATTTACAGCAGGGAGCTCCATAGGTGTGATTGGCAAGGGAATTTCCCAATCATTTTCATTTCATGGAGGGGCATGGTAGCACAGTGGTTAGCACAGTTGCTTGACGGCTCCAGGATCCCGGATTCAATTCCCAGCTTGGGTCACTGTCTGTGCGGAGTCTGCACGTTCTCCCCGTGTGTGCGTGGGTTTCCTCCGGGTGCTCCGGTTTCCTCCCACAGTCCAAAGACGTGCAGGTTAGGTGGATTGGCCATGATAAATTGCCCTTAGAGTCCAAAAAGGTTGGGTGGGGTTACTGGGTTATGGGGATAGGGTGGGGGTGTGGGCTTAGTTAGGGTGCTCTTTCCAAGGGCAGACTCGATGGGCCGAATAGCCTCCTTCTGCACTGTAAATTCTATGATTCTATGGCCTGCTGAGACTGGGCCACAGTGAGGAGCCCCGCCGCAATCTGCACATGTCTCCCGTCTGTGAGTGGGCAGCCATGTCCTGGGCCATGGCCCCCGCCTGCACAGAAAGCCCCAGGCCTTGCATAACGTGATCCATACCTGACTCCGTCGCCTCCATTGCCTCCACCACGGACGCCGGCGATTTTGGTCTGGGTGGCATGCATGACCGGCACCACCCCCTGTTCCTGCATATGGTTGGACTCCTCCACCTGCGTATGCAGGTGCTAGAAGCCAGCCGTCATCCCCTTGTCTGGTCCCGAGGTCCCTGACTGCATCGCATCTATGGGTGGGAGTAGAGATTCCAGGAACCCGGGACCCGTCTGTGTGGCAGCTGGTTGCTGGAACCGGGCTGCCCTCCGACCGTCCAGCGCCTTGGCTGCTCCTACCTCTGCCTGCTAAACTGGAGCGGCTGTGTGGCACTCACCAGTATGTCTCCTAGGGGCCTCCACACTAATGATCCCACCCGAGGGGATAGTCTCTGCGGTGGTGGAGGCTGTGGGTGATAGCAGTGCCGGAAAGTCTAACGCAGTGTCCTCTTCGGACCCGAAATCCGACGTCTCCTGTGTCCTTGTGTGCTGTCCGTTGGATCCCTGTGTGTCCATCCCCTGTGTGTCCACCCTCTGTGTGTCATTCCCCTGTGTGTCCGTCCCCTGTGTGTCAGTCCCCTGTGTGTCAGTCCCCTGTGTGTCCCTTCCCTGTGTGTCCGTCCCCTGTGTGTCAGTCCCCTGTGTGTCCATCCCCTGTGTGTCCGTCCCCTGTGTGTCCGTCCCCTGTGTGTCAGTCCCCTGTGTGTCAGTCCCCTGTGTGTCCGTTCCCTGTGTGTCCATCCCCTATGTATCCGTTCCCTGTGTGTCCGTTCCCTGTGTGTCAGTCCCCTGTGTGTCAGTCCCCTGTGTGTCCGTTCCCTGTGTGTCCGTCCCCTGTGTGTCCGTTCCCTGTGTGTCCGTCCCCTGTGTGTCCGTCCCCTGTGTGTCCGTTCCCTGTGTGTCAGTCCCCTGTGTGTCCGTCCCCTGTGTGCCCATCCCCTGTGTGTGCGTTCCCTGTGTGTCCGTCCCCTGTGTGTCCGTCCCCTGTGTGTCCGTCCCCTGTGTGTCAGTCCCCTGTGTGTCCATCCCCTGTGTGTCAGTCCCGTGTGTGTCAGTCCCGTGTGTCCGTCCCCTGTGTGTCCGTCCCCTGTGTGTCAGTCCCGTGTGTGTCAGTCCCCTGTGTGTCCGTTCCCTGTGTGTCAGTCCCCTGTGTGTCTGTTCCCTGTGTGTCCGTCCCCTGTGTGTCCGTTCCCTGTGTGTCCATCCCCTGTGTGTCAGCCCCCTGTGTGTCAGTCCCCTGTGTGTCCGTTCCCTGTGTCTCCGTCCCCTGTGTGTCCGTCCCCTGTGTGTCAGTCCCCTGTGTGTCCGTTCCCTGTGTGTCAGTCCCCTGTGTGTCAGTCCCCTGTGTGTCAGTCCCCTGTGTGTCAGTCCCCTGTGTGTCCGTTCCCTGTGTGTCCATCCCCTGTGTGTCAGCCCCCTGTGTGTCCGTTTCCTGTGTCTCCGTCCCCTGTGTGTCCGTCCCCTGTGTCTCCGTCCCCTGTGTGTCAGTCCCCTGTGTGTCCGTTCCCTGTGTGTCAGTCCCCTGTGTGTCCGTTCCCTGTGTGTCCGTCCCCTGTGTGTCCGTCCCCTGTGTGTCAGTCCCCTGTGTGTCCGTTCCCTGTGTGTCAGTCCGCTGTGTGTCCGTTCCCTGTGTTTCCGTCCCCTGTGTGTCCGTCCCCTGTGTGTCAGTCCCCTGTGTGTCCGTTCCCTGTGTGTCAGTCCCCTGTGTGTCCGTTCCCTGTGTGTCCGTCCCCTGTGTGTCAGTCCCCTGTGTGTCCGTTTCCTGTGTGTCCGTTCCCTGTGTCTCCATCCCCTGTGTGTCAGCCCCCTGTGTGTCAGTCCCCTGTGTGTCCGTTTCCTGTGTTTCCGTCCCCTGTGTGTCCGTCCCCTGTGTGTCAGTCCCCTGTGTGTCAGTCCCCTGTGTGTCCGTTCCCTGTGTCTCCATCCCCTGTGTGTCAGCCCCCTGTGTGTCAGTCCCCTGTGTGTCCGTTTCCTGTGTTTCCGTCCCCTGTGTGTCCGTCCCCTGTGTGTCAGTCCCCTGTGTGTCAGTCCCCTGTGTGTCCGTTCCCTGTGTGTCCGTCCCCTGTGTGTCAGTCCCCTGTGTGTCCGTTTCCTGTGTCTCCGTCCCCTGTGTGTCCGTCCCCTGTGTGTCAGTCCCCTGTGTGTCAGTCCCCTGTGTGTCCGTTCCCTGTGTGTCCGTCCCCTGTGTGTCAGTCCCCTGTGTGTCCGTTCCCTGTGTGTCCGTCCCCTGTGTGTCAGTCCGCTGTGTGTCCGTTCCCTGTGTGTCCGTCCCCTGTGTGTCCGTCCCCTGTGTGTCAGTCCCCTGTGTGTCAGTCCCCTGTGTAGATGTGTCCTGTGTCTCCGTCCCCTGTGTGTCAGTCCCCTGTGTGTCCGTTCCCTGTGTGTCAGTCCCCTGTGTGTCCGTTCCCTGTGTGTCCGCCCCCTGTGTGTCCGTTCCCTGTGTGTCCATCCCCTGTGTGTCAGTCCCCTGTGTGTCCGTTCCCTGTGTGTCCGTCCCCTGTGTGTCCATCCCCTGTGTGTCCGTCCCCTGTGTGTCAGTCCCCTGTGTGTCAGTCCCCTGTGTGTCCGTCCCCTGTGTGTCAGTCCCCTGTGTGTCCGTTCCCTGTGTGTCCGTTCCCTGTGTGTCCGTCCCCTGTGTGTCAGTCCCCTGTGTGTCAGTCCCCTGTGTGTCCGTCCCCTGTGTGTCAGTCCCCTGTGTGTCAGTCCCCTGTGTAGATGTGTCCTGTGTAGATGTGTCGGGCGCAGGGCCATTGAGATGGCTGGCCTCCTCGTTGGTGCTTGCGTTCCTGTGGGGTACCGGCCCTGGCAATGATTGGGGGCGGGGGGGGGCACCAGATGGGCCCGGAACATCGCCGGCTGGTCCTGCAAGACACAAGACAGCAGGTATGGTGAGACCGACGGGCGGGGGTACGGGGGTGGGATGGGGTGAAGGGGGTAGGGGCGAGGGAGATTGTGGTGAGGGGGATTGGGGTCGGGGCATTGTGGTGAGGGGTGTGGGGTGGGGGGTTTGTGGTGAGGGGTGTGGGGTGGGGGGGTTGTGGTGAGGGGTGTGGGGTGGGGGGGTTGTGGTGAGGGGCGTTGTGGTGGGGGGGGTTGTGGTGAGGGAGTTTGGCACAAATGTGTTGGGAGGGGCCACAGCCAGGCAGGGGTGTGTCGCACTTGGTGGCACACCTCCGACCTCGGCATCGGCAACCTCCCGAACCTCGGGTCGGCCAGCGCGATCAAGTGCCCTTTGCTCGGCCACGGTGAGGGGACGCAGTGCAGGTGCTCCCCACCCAGTCTTCTCCCGCTCCCTGCGGTTATGGCCGTTCTTCTCCTTGGTGGGTGGGGGGGCACACAAACATCACCAGTGTTAGACGGTCTGACACATGCTGCCCAGCGGTTGGGTCCGTGATGGCATTGGTGCACAGGGCACGAGGTCACTGCGGCTGCCATGGGTGGATGCAGCCATGTGGGTCAGGGCAGGAGTGGGACTGTTCCACTCGGGGGGCGGGGGCTCACATGTGTCGGGTCGAGGGGTTGGTGCCAGGGACACAGCGATGGGTACCCACCCTGGCTGCCCTGAGCAGGTCGTGCATCTTCTTGCGGCACTGCTTGCCAGTCCTGACAACCGTCCCGACGGCGCTGACGGCTTCGCCCACCTCCACCCACGAATGCTGGATGTCAGTGGCTGCTACCCTGTGGCCTGGTGTGGGGTACAGGACCCCCCTCCTCTCCTCCACAGCATCCAGGAAGGTGTCCAGCTCTCCCTCCTGAAATCTCAGTGCTGCACGGCGGGCAGCCATCTTCCATGCGATGGAAGTGTTTGCGCGATGTGGCTTTAAGGCGCAGCAGCGTCTCGTCAATGACGCAAGGCCGCCTATCGGTAACCGCACCCTCAGGCACTTCCCGTGGCGCCTGTGCTGGCCCCTTGTGGGCTGTTGAATCGGTGGGCACGATTGACGCCGTCGTAAAAACTCTACGGTGTTTACGACGGCATCAACACTTAGCCCCATTATCGGAGAATCCAGCCCATGAAGTGGGAGGTCGTCACAGGAAATAGTAACCCCCTAAATCCACACCCTTCCCCGCTGGAGAAACCGAAAGGCACTCGCTCTTCTCCAAGTTCAGTTTGTATCCCAAGAAAGCCCCAAATTAAGTCAGGAGCCCCATTATATCCCCCATTGTGGGGACCGGGTCCAAGATATACAAAAGAAAGTCATCGGCATATAGAGAAACCCAATGCTCCCCTCCTCCGCCCCATCGCCCCCCCCCCCCCCCTCCACTATCCCCCCTCCACTTATCTGACTGCCTCAGCACGATGGCCAAAGGCTCTATCGCCAATGTAATCAGGAGGGATGGACATAGGACATCCCTGCCTCATTCCCCTATGCAACTGGAAGAACCCGAATTCCGTCCATTCCGATGGACACTCGCCTTGGGCTCTATATGAAGCAACTTAACCCATGACAGAAACTTGGGCCCTATCCCAACAATTCCAACACCGCAAAGACGTAATTCCATTCCACCCTATCAGAGGCCTTCTCCGCATCCAGCGCCACAATAACCTCCTGCTCCCCTCTACTCGATGGGGAGTACACCATGTTCAACAAATGCTGCAAATTCGAGGACAACCACCTACCCTTTACAAACCCTGTTTGGTCCTCCCCAACCATCTGGGGAAGACACTCCTCCAACCTGAGCGGCAGCACCTTACCAAGAATATTGGCATCCACATTTAGTAGAGATATTGGCCGGTGTGACCTGCACAGATTTTTATCTTTCTTCAAAGAAGCGAGATGGATGCTTGCCTCATCGTCTCCGGGAGCACCTTTCCTTGCCACCGCATCCTCAAACATCTCCATCAACAGCGGAGCTCTTTTAAAATTCCACCGGGAACCAATCTGGTCCCGGTGCCTTGCATGCCCTGCATTTTCCTTGTAGTTGGCCAAACTT
Organism: Scyliorhinus torazame; assembly: GCF_047496885.1. Taxonomy (NCBI): domain Eukaryota; kingdom Metazoa; phylum Chordata; class Chondrichthyes; order Carcharhiniformes; family Scyliorhinidae; genus Scyliorhinus; species Scyliorhinus torazame. The sequence goes on along the minus strand of NC_092714.1, from coordinate 167,497,094 downwards.
TCTTAACCCCCAGTGACTCATCGAACTCCACCCCATCCTCCTTCTCCACCATAGGGCACTCCAATCCCTCCAAAAACCTCCACCATATCCGACTCATCTTCTGGCGACTCCGTCCTGTACAGCTTTTGATAAATCTCCTCAAATGCTCTACTCACCTTCTCCAGTACGAAGTCTTACAACACCAGGTTAAAGTCCAACAGGTTTGTTTCGATGTCACTAGCTTTCGGAGCGCTGCTCCTTCCTCAGGTGAATGAAGAGGTCTGTTCCAGAAACACATATATAGACAAATTCAAAGATGCCAAACAATGCTTGGAATGCGAGCATTAGCAGGTGATTAAATCTTTACAGATCCAGAGATGGGGTAACCCCAGGTTACCTTCTCCAGAGCAGACACCAACGCCCCATTTGCCTCTCATATCTGAACAATCTCCCGGGAGGCCTCCTGCCACCTAAGCTGGTCAGCCAACAAGCGGCTGGCCTTCTCCCCATATTCTTACATTGTTTCTTTTGCCCACCTCAGCTGGCGCACCACCTTGCCTGGCGACAACAGATTGGGCTGTGACTGCAGTGCCTTCCTGCTGGCCAGATGCTCTGGGGTGGGATCTCCTGAATACTTGCCATCAGGCTCCAAGATTTCATTTATTAGTTTCTGGGGTCCTCCCTTGCTTCCCTCTCAACCTGCACTTTATGCAAGATTACCTCACCTCTCACCACCGCTTTCAAAGCCTCTGACCGCGCCAACTGTGACACCCTTTCATTTTTATTAAACTCCACATACTCATCAATCATCCTCGCCATCTTCACGCAGAACCCCTCCTCCGCTAGCAACCCAACTTCCAAACGTCACACCCCCTCTCCAATACCACATCCACCAGGTGTGAGCATGATCAGAAATGATGATCACTGCCCTCCTTACCCTTGCCAACAAGGACCTCCCCCTGATGAAAAAAATCAATCCGAGAGTGTACGTTGTGTACTAGAGAAAAGAAAGAGTGCCCTCTGCCCCCGGATTTAGAAACCCCCACAGGTCTACTCCCACAACCTCCTTCATAAACTCTGCAAACACCTTTGCACCCCCTGACAGAGCCGAAGACTTTGGCTTAGACCAATCCACTCTTAGGTTCAAGACCATATTCAAGTCCCCCCCCCCAGAATCAACTGATGTGCGTCCATATCGGTGATGACCGCGAATGGTGATCTAATCTTTATAATCAGACTGTTTCTGCTCCTTTCATATTGGCAGATTCACTGCCAGAATACTCCTCAACGATGGCATGGTGAGGCAGTGGTTAGCACTGCTACCTCACAGCGTGGAGGATCCGGGTTCCAGCCCAGCCCCTGGTCATTGTCCGTATGGAGATTGCACATTCTCCCCGTGTCTGCGTGGGTCTCACCTCCACAAACCAAAGATGTGCAGGGTAAGTGGATTGGCCACACTTAATTGCCTCTTACTTTAAAAAAAGAATACTCCTCAACCACCTCTTCCCAGTGGCTGAAGAGCTCCTCCCTGAGTCTCAGTGCGGCTTCCGCCCATCAAATGGCTCAATGGACATGATCTTCAGCGAGTGACAAATCCAGAAAAAAGTACAGGGAGCAGCATCAACCTCTACATGAGACCTTCTTCGATCTCACAAAGGCCTTCCACTCTGTCAACCCTGAGGGATTGTGGAACATCCTCCTCAAATTCGGCTGCCCAAAGAAATTGCTTGCCACTTTCCAGCTGCTCCGCGATGTCATGCAAGCTGTGATCCTCACCGACGGACCCAATACATGTTCAAACTGGGGTCAAACAAGGTTGCGTCATTGCACCAACGATCTTCTTTGCAGTAACACTCCACCCCATAACTCTGAAGCTCACCGTTGGAGCGGAGCTAACCTACCAGACAAGCGGGAAACTGTTCAACTTCCGACACCTTCAGACCAGAACCAAAATCAACCTCTGTTATCAAGCTGCAGTACACAGACGACGCCTGTGTGTGCGCACATTCAGAGGCTGAGATACAAACCATCACCAAGGCATTCACCGAGGCAAATGAGAGAATGAGCCTTGTCATGCGAGAGTGCCTTTAAGAACTGGATGTTTAAGCAATGTACCTTTAAGAAACAGTGATGATGTCATAGAGTGGGTGGAGCTCAGCTCAGGTCAGCCATTTTGCAGGTTTTTAGTTTCAGTTTTGAAAAGTGCCTGGCTGTTTTGCTGTGAGCTGATTAAAAGGAGAAAGCCAGTTGGAGACAGCAGCTTGAGAAGTTCTGGTTTGCTGTGAGTTGCTTGGAGGGAGAAAGCCAGTTGGAAAAAGCAGTTTTTGTGTGTCTGTGTGTGTCCAGAGAGCTGTAAGAAGAAAGCAAGGTGCTGGAGCTGAAATCAACCAAGCTAATATATCTCTGCCATTCTACAGAAAATATATATATCCTTTAAACTGATGTAATACTGTTTAAAGGTGTTAAGTCTCTTGGAAGTTTGAAGGAACAGTTTAAGGAGTTATTTACTGTTGCAATATTTTCTGAGTTATCTTTGAATTAAGGGGTGTTAAGAGATCCAATGTTTATTTAAGATGTTAAGTTGAGTTCATGGAATAAACAGAGTTTTGTGTTTAAAAACCCACTTGTCCAAATTGTAGTATCACACCTAGGAAAAAAGCCGTGTGCTCGGAAAAGCAACAAATCCATTAAAGGGAGAGATTGGTTGAACTCCATGATACATTTTGGGGTTCTGAAACGCTTCACCCACAACAGCCTTCGACTAAACATTCTAAAAACAAAGATTCTCTACAAGACAGTTCCCGCCACACAAAACTGCCCCTTGACCATCAAGATCCACGGTGAGTCCCAGGACAATGTGGGTAATTTTCCATACCTCGGGAGTTTCCTCTTGGTGTGAGCAGACATTGACAATGCAATCCAGCATCGGCTCCAATGCACCAATGCATTTCTCGCACACCTGAGGAACTGAAATCTCAAACCCAGCACCAAGCTCATGGTCTACAGAGCAGCTGTGGTCCCCGCCCTCCTGTCTGCATCAGATACACAGACGATATACAGCAGGCACCTCAAATCCTTAGATAGGCCACATTGCCCGCATGCCCAACACAAGACTCCCAAAACAAGTGCTCTACTCCGAGCTCCCACAATGGCAAGCAATCATTAGGAGGGCAGAGGAAACACTACAAAGACACTCTGAAAACCTCCCTAAATAAATGCAACATTCCCACTGACATTTTGGAATTGCTTGCCTTAGAATGCACAAGCTGGAGAAAAAGCATCCGCGAAGGTGTTAATCACCTCGAGTGTCATATTGTTGAGCAAGTGGAGGCCAAGCGTAAACAGCGGAAGGAGAGCGCAGAATCCAGAGCATCCACCTCATCAAACATCACCTGCCAAACCTGTGGCAGAGTCTGTGCCGATCCAAGATTGGGCTGTTCAGCGACTGCAGAAGACACCTACCCGGAGTGGCAGCAAGTCCCTCGATCCTGAGGGACTGCCCAAGGAGAAGAAGATTTATCCCTCAAAAATACCTGAGAGCAGATGATCTAATATTTATAATCAGGCAGTTTCTCTTCCTTTCATGTTAGCAGCTTCACTGCCATGACTGCTACAACATTCGTAATGCATTGCCCGTTAAATGTTTGGCACATCCTGAGGTCATTTTAGACTGCAAATCAATCAGTCTCTCTTTCTCCCGCAATTGAAATGAATTAAGAGTGTTTTGTTTCTTCATTTGCCATGCTGCAGGAATGTACTCGGCCATTTGGACAATGGGGGCATTCTCTGCAACATGAGAAATGGCACTGAAATACATGTGATCCAAAAATACCACCAAGACAATGAATCAAGTGTGGTCGGGGGGGCTCCTATTAATACATCTCCCAACCCTGAAGTCTACATGAAACTGAGAGGCAAATGTTTCCAACATGAAAGCACAGAATTCTTGCTCCAGCTGTTTCCAGCTTGACGGGAAAGCTGACTCCAATACTGTGGGCACTGTCGGCCAATTGGCACTCTTGTTGCATTTCTTCATTGTAAGGTCAAATCCCCTCTCCCCCGCCCCCTCCCCAAGGTGCCTGTAGTCAAGGAAGGAAACTATTCCGATTGCCACAAGGAAGGAGTCCACACAGAGTCACAAGGTTAAACAGTAGGTTTATTGAGTTGTACAGCAGAGCTCTAGCCTGGGCTATACATCAAAATAAGTGCCAGCGGGTTCTGAGCGGGCCGGCTTTATACCAGTAGTCCCAGATCACTCCACCCCCTTCAGCAGGGGAGCGCATATTCTCCTAGGGCTTCTGGGAAAACCAGATCCCTGCCACTTCAGCCGGGCCGAGGATATGACATCCTGCCCTCAAGGTCCGAAGGACCGTCCATCATTGTTGACAAAAGGGAGGAGGAGAGCAGCTGTACAAAACTTTGGTAAGGCCACATTTGGAGTACTGTGTACAGTTCTGGTCACCTCATTTTAGGAAGGATGTGGAAGCTTTGGAAAAGGTGCAAAGGAGATTTATCAGGATGTTGCCTGGAATGGAGAGTAGGTCTTACGAGGAAAGGTTGAGGGTGCTAGGTCTTTTCTCATTAGAACGGCGAAGGATGAGGGGCGACTTGATAGAGGTTTATAAGATGATCAGGGGAATAGATAGAGTAGACAGTCAGAGACTTTTTCCCTGGGTGGAACAAACCATTACAAGGGGACATAAATTTAAGGTGAAAGGTGGAAGATATAGGGGGGATGTCAGAGGTAGGTTCTTTACCCAGAGAGTAGTGGGGGCATGGAATGCACTGCCTGTGGAAGTAGTTGAGTCGGTAACATTAGGGACCTTCAAGCAGCTATTGGATAGGTACATGGATTACGGTAGAATGATATAGTGTAGATTAATTTGTTCTTATGGGCAGCATGGTAGCATTGTGGATAGCACAATTGCTTCACAGCTCCAGGGTCCCAGGTTCGATTCCGGCTTGGGTCACTGTCTGTGCGGAGTCTGCACATCCTCCCGATGTGTGCGTGGGTTTCCTCCGGGTGCTCCGGTTTCCTCCCACAGTCCAAAGGTGTGCAGGTTAGGTGGATTGGCCATGATAAATTGCCCTTAGTGTCCAAATTTGCCCTTAGTGTTGGGTGGAGGTGTTGACCTTGGGTAGGGCGCTCTTTCCAAGAGCTGGTGCAGACTCAATGGGCCGAATGGCCTCCTTCTGCACTGTAAATTCTATGATAATCTATGATTAATCTAGGACAAAGGTTCGGCACAACATCGTGGGCCGAAGGGCCTGTCCTGTGCTGCATTTTTCTATGTTCTATGTTCTATGTCCCTCCCCTGCCCTTCAGTGGACCAACTCTTTCCCTGGCTACCCCCTTGCATTTTATGTACGTGTAAAAAGCCTTAGGATTTTCCTTAACCCTATTTGCCAATGACTTTTCGTGACCCCTTCTAGCCCTCCTGACCCCTTGCTTAAGTTCCTTCCTACTTCCCTTCTGTTCCACACAGGCATTGTCTGTTCCCAACCAATGGGAACCGGATTTGTAGTCCAGCAACTAAGGTAGCCGATATTCAGGACGCCAAAGCGTGTAATGAGGCAGTGGGGAAGGGAACACTGACAAAGGAGAGTACTTGCAGGCACGGAGATGGGTTGAAGTGTGTATACTTCAACGCAAGAAGCATCAGGAATAAGGTGGGTGAACTTAAGGCATGGATCGGTACTTGGGACTACGATGTGGTGGCCATCACGGAAACTTGGATAGAAGAGGGGCAGAAATGGTTGTTGGAGGTCCCTGGTTATAGATGTTTCAATAAGATTAGGGAGGGTGGTAAAAGAGGTGGGGGGTGGCATTGTTAATTAGAGATAGTGTAACAGCTGCAGAAAGGCAGTTCGAGGAGTATCACCCTAATGAGGTAGTATGGGTTGAAGTCAGAAATAGGAAAGGAGCAGTCACCTTGTTAGGAGTTTTCTATAGGCCCCCCAATAGTAGCAGAGATGTGGAGGAACAGATTGGGAAACAGATTTTGGAAAGGTGCCGAAGTCACAGGGAAGTAGTCATGGGTGACTTTAACTTCCCAAATATTGAGTGGAAACTCTTTAGATCAAATAGTTTGGATGGGGTGGTGTTTGTGCAGTGTGTCCAGGAAGCTTTTCTAACACAGTATGTAGATTGTCCGACCAGAGGAGGGGCAATATTGGATTTAGTACTTGGTAATGAACCAGGGTAAGTGATAGATTTGTTAGTGGGGGAGCATTTTGGAGATAGTGACCACAATTCTGTGACTTTCACTTTAGTAATGGAGAGGGATAGGTGCGTGCAACAGGGCAAGGTTTACAATTGGGGGAAGGGTAAATACGATGTTGTCAGACAAGAATTGAAGTGCATAAGTTGGGAACATAGGCTGTCAGGGAAGGACACAAGTGAAATGTGGAACTTGTTCAAGGAACAGGTACTACGTGTCCTTGATATGTATGTCCCTGTCAGGCAGGGAAGAGATGGTCGAGTGAGGGAACCATGGTTGACAAGAGAGGTTGAATGTCTTGTTAAGAGGAAAAAGGAGACTTATGTAAGGCTGAGGAAACAAGGTTCAGACAGGGCATTGGAGGGATACAAGATAGCCAGGAGGGAACTGAAGAAAGGGATTAGGAGAGCTAAGAGAGGGCATGAACAATCTTTGGCGGGTAGGATCAAGGAAAACCCCAAGGCCTTTTACACATATGTGAGAAATATGAGAATGACTAGAGCGAGGGTAGGTCCGATCAAGGACAGTAGCGGGAGATTGTGTATTGAGTCTGAAGAGATAGGAGAGGTCTTGAACGAGTACTTTTCTTCTGTATTTACAAATGAGAGGAGCGATATTGTTGGAGAGGACAGTGTGAAACAGACTGGTAAGCTCAAGGAAATACTTGTTAGGAAGGAAAATGTGTTGGGCATTTTGAAAAACTTGAGGATAGACAAGTCCCCCGGGCCTGACGGGATATATCCAAGGATTCTATGGGAAGCAAGGGATGAAATTGCAGAGCCATTGGCAATGATCTTTTCGTCCTGACTGTCAACAGGGGTGGTACCAGGGGATTGGAGAGTGGCGAATGTCGTGCCCCTGTTCAAAAAAGGGACTAGGGATAACCCTGGGAATTACAGGCCAGTTAGTCTTACTTCGGTGGTAGGCAAAGTAATGGAAAGGGTACTGAAGGATAGGATTTCTGAGCATCTGGAAAGACACTGCTTGATTAGGGATAGTCAGCACGGATTTGTGAGGGGTAGGTCTTGCCTTACAAATCTTATTGAATTCTTTGAGGAGGTGACCAAGCATGTGGATGAAGGTAAAGCAGTGGATGTAGTGTACATGGATTTTAGTAAGACATTTGATAAGGTTCCCCATGGTAGGCTTCTGCAGAAAGTAAGGAGGCATGGGATAGTGGGAAATTTGGCCAGTTGGATAACAAACTGGCTAACCGATAGAAGTCAGAGAGTGGTGGTGGATGGCAAATATTCAGCCTGGATCCCAGTTACCAGTGGCGTACCGCAGGGATCAGTTCTGGGTCCTCTGCTGTTTGTGATTTTCATTAATGACTTGGATGAGGGAGTTGAAGGGTGGGTCAGTAAATTTGCAGACGATACGAAGATTGGTGGAGTTGTGGATAGTAAGGAGGGCTGTTGTCGGCTGCAAAGAGACATAGATAGGATGCAGAGCTGGGCTGAGAAGTGGCAGGTGGAGTTTAACCCTGAAAAGTGTGAGGTTGTCCATTTTGAAAGGACAAATATGATTGCGGAATACAGGGTTAACGGTAGAGTTCTTGGCAATAACAAAGAACAAAGAAATGTACAGCACAGGAACAGGCCCTTCGGCCCTCCAAGCCCGTGCCGACCATGCTGCCCAACTAAACTACAATCTTCTACACTTCCTGGGTCCGTATCCTTCTATTCCCATCCTATTCATATGTTTGTCAAGATGCCCCTTAAATGTCCCTATCGTCCCTGCTTCCACCACCTCCTCCGGTAGCGAGTTCCAGGCACCCACTACCCTCTGCGTAAAAAACTTGCCTCGTACATCTACTCTAAACCTTGCCCCTCTCACCTTAAACCTATGCCCCCTAGTAATTGACCCCTCTACCCTGGGGAAAAGCCTCTGGCTATCCACTCTGTCTATGCCCCTCATAATTTTGTATACCTCTATCAGGTCTCCCCTCAACTTCCTTCGTTCCAGTGAGAACAAACCGAGTTTATTCAATTGCTCCTCATAGCTAATGCCCTCCATACCAGGCAACATTCTGGTAAATCTCTTCTGCACCCTCTCTAAAGCCTGCACATCCTTCTGGTAGTATGGCGACCAGAATTGAACACTATACTCCAAGTGTGGCCTAACTAAGGTTCTATACAGCTGCAACATGACTTGCCAATTCTTATACTCAATGCCCCGGCCAATGAAGGCAAGCATGCCGTATGCCTTCTTGACTACCTTCTCCACCTGTGTTGCCCCTTTCAATGACCTGTGGACCTGTACTCCTAGATCTCTTTGACTTTCAATACTCTTGAGGGTTCTACCATTCACTGTATATTCCCTACCTGCATTAGACCTTCCAAAATGCATTACCTCACATTTGTCCGGATTAAACTCCATCTGCCATCTCTCCGCCCAAGTCTCCAGACAATCTAAATCCTGCTGTATCCTCCGACAGTCCTCATCGCTATCCGCAATTCCACCAACCTTTGTGTCGTCTGCAAACTTACTAATCAGACCAGTTACATTTTCCTCCAAATCATTTATATATACTACAAAGAGCAAAGGTCCCAGCACTGATCCCTGTGGAACACCACTGGTCACAGCCCTCCAATTAGAAAAGCATCCCTCCATTGCTACTCTCTGCCTTCTATGGCCTAGCCAGTTCTGTATCCACCTTGCCAGCTCACCCCTGATCCCGTGTGACTTCACCTTTTGTACTAGTCTACCATGAGGGACCTTGTCAAAGGCCTTACTGAAGTCCATATAGACAACATCTACTGCCCTACCTGCATCAATCATCTTAGTGACCTCCTCAAAAAACTCTATCAAGTTAGTGAGACACGATCTCCCCTTCACAAAACAGTGCTGCCTCTCGCTAATACATCCATTTGCTTCCAAATGGGAGTAGATCCTGCCTCGAAGAATTCTCTCCAGTAATTTCCCTACCACTGAAGTAAGGCTCACCGGCCTGTAGTTCCCGGGATTATCCTTGCTACCCTTCTTAAACAGAGGAACAACATTGGCTATTCTCCAGTCCTCCGGGACATCCACTGAAGACAGCGAGGATCCAAAGATTTCTGTCAAGGCCTCAGCAATTTCCTCTCCAGCCTCCTTCAGTATTCTGGGGTAGATTCCATCAGGCCCTGGGGACTTATCTACCTTAATATTTTTTAAGACACCCAACACCTCGTCTTTTTGGATCACAATGTGACCCAGGCTATCTACACCCCCTTCTCCAGACTCAACATCTACCAATTCCTTCTCTTTGGTGAATACTGATGCAAAGTATTCATTTAGTACCTCGCCCATTTCCTCTGGCTCCACACATAGATTCCCTTGCCTATCCTTCAGTGGGCCAACCCTTTCCCTGGCTACCCTCTTGCTTTTTATGTACGTGTAAAAAGCCTTGGGATTTTCCTTAACCCTATGTGGAGGAGCAGAGAGATCTTGGGGTCTATGTTCATACATCTTTGAAAGTTGCCACTCAAGTGGATAGAGCTGTGAAGAAGGCCTATGGTGTGCTCGCGTTCATTAACAGAGGGATTAAATTTAAGAGCCGTGAGGTGATGATGCAGCTGTACAAAACTTTGGTAAGGCCACATTTGGAGTACTGTGTACAGTTCTGGTCACCTCATTTTAGGAAGGATGTGGAAGCTTTGGAAAAGGTGCAAAGAAGATTTACCAGGATGTTACCTGGAATGGAGAGTAGGTCTTACGAGAAAAGGTTGAGGGTGCTCGGCCTTTTCTCATTAGAACGGAGAAGGATGAGGGGCGACTTGATAGAGGTTTACAAGATGATCAGGGGAATAGATAGAGTAGACAGTCAGAGACTTTTTCCCCGGGTGGAACAAACCATTACAAGGGGACATAAATTTAAGGTGAAAGGTGGAAGATATAGGAGGGATATCAGAGGTAGGTTCTTTACCCAGAGAGTAGTGGGGGCATGGAATGCACTGCCTGTGGAAGTAGTTGAGTCGGAAACATTAGGGACCTTCAAGCAGCTATTGGATAGGTACATAGATTACGGTAAAATGATATAGTGTAGATGTATTTGTTCTTAAGGGCAGCACGGTAGCATTGTGGATAGCACAATTGCTTCACAGCTCCAGGTTCCCAGGTTCGATTCTGGCTTGGGTCACTGTCTGTGCGGAGTCTGCACGTCCTCCCCGTGTCTGCGTGGGTTTCCTCCGGGTGCTCCGGTTTCCTCCCACAGTCCAAAGATGTGATGGGTAGGTGGATTGGCCATGATACATTGCCCTTAGTGTTCAAAATTGCCCTTGGTGTTGGGTGGAGGTGTTGAGTTTGGGTAGGGTGCTCTTTCCAAGAGCCGGTGCAGACTCAGGGGGCCGAATGGCCTCCTTCTGCACTGTAAATTCAATGATAATCTATGATTAATCTAGGACAAAGGTTCAACATCGTGGGCCGAAGGGCCTGTTCTGTGCTGTATTTTCTATGTTCTATGTTCTATGTTCTAGCCCTGACAAATGCCTCCTTTTTCTTTTTGACGAGGCCTGCAATATCTCTCCTTATCCAAGGTGAAGAAAGGGTGAGAGAGAGAGTGAGGAAGAGAGAGAGAGAGTGAGTGAGAGAGAAAAAATGCATAGGGCTGTCAGTTCTGAAACTGGAGGTTGTGTCACAAGCAGGTGTACTTTGAGGGGCAGTCTAAAGAGGCAGAATAATTGTGATATCTGGTCAGGTGAGGAGTCCAAACAGGAATCCTGAGCAGAATAGGAACCAGGAGGTTGATTTAAGGTTGCTCAGCAGAAAGAGCTGCCCAGGAAAACTATACTGAGTGTAAGAAAAAGGTTAAGAAAATAGAGGCAAAATTACAGAAACAAAGAAGAATTGTTTGTGTCATGACTACCTTACCCAGTGGGGCCAAGTAAGATGGCCTGACTCCCACTCAGTTGTATAAGGATCAGGGCCCAGCCTCTTGGGCAGATAATTGCTCCAGAGAATCTGTCTGGTCTGGCTACAAATGTTTAAACTAGGAACCGGTGGACTGTACGAGGTCATTGGCAAATACCCAGAGGTGTTTCAAGAAGGCCTTCGTTGAATAAAGAGAACAAAAGCAAAGATGTATGTGGACCCCACGCTCTGCCCAAATAGCTCAGGGCACATCCAGTTCCATACGCTTTACTTACTGAAGTTGAGTCCGAACTCAAGCAGTTAGAGAGCCTCGGGATAATACGACCAGTGCAGTTCTCAGAGTGAGCTGCATCAGTAGTCCCGTCCTTAAGGCCGGCAAGTCGGTCCGTCTTTGTAGGGGCTATAAACTAACGGTTAATAAAGCCTCACATTTAGATCGGTATCCCATGCCACGTGTAGAAGATCTATATGCCAAACTGGTAGAGGTCAAACCTTCACCACATTAGATCTGAGCCATGACTACCTCCTGGTAGAACTAGATGAGTCATGCAAGAAATATGTGGCGACCAACACTCATAAGGTTCATATGAATATGCAGGACTGTCCTTCGGAGACTCATCGGCATGCTTCATTTTTCTATGTGTAATGGAGAACATTCTCCAAGAGCTATATCAGGTGGCAGTATACTTAGCCAACATACTAATCACAGGAGCCATGGATAAAGAGCACCTAGCAAACCTGGAGGAGGTTTTGAGACAATTTTATGATGCAGGTGTCCATCTCAAATGAGAAAAATGCGGGTTCCAGGAAGGCGAAGTGATCTACCGAAGGTACCGAATCAATAAAAAGACCTCCACCTCATGGAGGATAACGTTAAGGCCATCAGAAAGGCACCAATCCCACAAAATATGACAGAATTAAAATATTCCTCAGTGAAGCAGCAGTTACTATCATCAAACACTCAGGCTCATTACAATTTGTGGTGAACCACTGTAATAGGAGATGTAAGGTAGGATCTGCACTACAGGTTCGCCGGTAGCTCCTGCCGGCTGGCTCCGCCCACGGAGGACTGTGTAAATATGCATGACCTCCAATGCCCTGCCATTTCGCCAGCTGCAGCAGGAGGCCACGCATCTGACTGTAATAAAGCCACAGTTGTACCCAACTTTAGTCTTTGTGCAATTGATCGTGCATCAATTTATTACTGTCAGATTTTCCACAGAATGGATATCCGAATTAAGCCCAACCGCCTGCAGCTGGATCCGCACTCGCCCGGCACCAGGAAAGACTTTACTCACTGGCTAGCATGTTTCGTGGCTTACATCAACGTGGCGGACCCCGCGCCAACGGAGGCTCCGAAGATAAATGGCCTGTACTCCATACTGAGCTGCAGCGTGTTCCCGTTGATCCAAGACGCCACGTATTACATAAAAGCAATGGAACTCCTTAAGGAACACAACGTGCAGAAGGCAAACACGCTCTTCGCCAGGCATGTACTTGCCACCCGCTCGCAACTACCTGGTGAGTCCATCGAAGTCTTCTGGCGGGTTCTAATCCCACTCGTCCGGGACTGTGACTATCAGGCCGTCACGGCTGCCGAACACTCGAATCTCCTCATGCGCGATGCCTTCGTGACGGGGATTGCTTCGGACCGCATCCGACAACGATTGCTGGAAGGGGCAATGCTCGAACTGGCGGAGACGAAAACCTTGGCGCTCTCCATGACGGTCGCATCTGGTAACGTACAATCGTACCCCTCCCGCCGCGCTGCCCACCCTTCTACTCCTTCCTACTCCTCCCGCCATCTTGTCCCGACACCACAATGTGCGCACCATGGGCACTGCCACCTTTTCCCCCCCCAGGGCCTCCGGACATCCCAACATCGGAACCGCACATGCTCGCCACCCGAAGCATCCGATGGCTACCCGCAGCTCACTTCGATGACACTGGACCAATCTCGCCCGCACAACTGGCCACCGCGTCGACGACGGTTAAAATCAACGGCCACGCGACCTCATGCCTGCTGGACTCCGGGAGCACCGAAAGCTTCGTTCACCCAGATACGGTAAGGCGTTGCTCCCTCGCGGTCCACCCTGACAATCAAAGGATCTCCCTCGCCTCCGGTTCCCACTCCGTCCTGATCTGAGGCTTTTGTACAGTCGCCCTTACGGTCCAGGGCGTAGAACTTAGTAGTTTCCACCTCTATGTCCTTCCTAATCTCTGCCCTGTTGCGCCTGGACTTCCAGTGCAACCTCCAGGGCCTCACCCTCAAATTCGGCAGGCCCTTACCCCCCTTACCGTTTGCGGCCTTGCGACCCTCAAGGTCGATCCCCTCTCCCTTTTTTACCAATCTAACTGTGAATTGCAAGCCCGTTGCCACTAGCAGCAGAAGGTACAGCACCCAGGACAAGACCTTCATCAGGTCCGAAGTCCAGCAGCTGCTTAAGGAGGGTATTATCGAGGCCAGCAACAGCCCCTGGAGAGCCCAAGTGGTAGTGTTTAAAACTGGGGAGAAACACAGAATGGTCGTGGACTACAGCCAGACCATCAATCGGTACACGCAGCTCGACGCGTACCCCCTCCCACGCATATCTGATATGGTCAATCAGATTGCGCAGTACAGGGTCTTCTCAACAATTGACCTGAAATCCGCCTACCACCAGCTTCCCATCCGGAAGTCAGACCGGCCATACACTGCCCTCGAGGCGGACGGTCGCCTCTACCACTTCCTTAGGGTCCCTTTCGGTGTCACAAATGGGGTTTCAGTCTTCCAAAGAGAGATGGACTGAATGGTCGACCAGTACGGTTTGCGGGCCACCTTTCCGAAATTAGATAATGTCACCATCTGCGGCCATGACCAGCAGGACCATGATGCCAACCTCGATAAATTCCTCCGCACTGCCACTCTTCTCAACCTGACCTATAACAAAGAGAAGTGTGTGTTCAGCACGACCCGGTTAGCCATTCTCAGCTATATAGTCCAAAACGGACTTCTCGGGCCCGACCCCGAGCGCATGCGCTCCCTCATGGAACTTCCCCTCCCCCACTGCCCCAAGGCCCTCAAACGCTGCCTGGGGTTCTTTTCCTACTACGCTCAGTGGGTCCCAAACTATGCAGACAAGGCCCCCCCCCACTCATCCAGTCCACCCAATTCCCCCTCGCGGCCGAGGCACAACATGCTTTCGCCCGGATCAGAGCAGACATCGCCAAGGCCGGGATGCGCGCAGTGGACGAGTCACTGCCTTTCCAAGTAGAAAGCGACGCTTCAGACGTCGCCCTTGCCGCCACTCTAAACCAGGCAGGCAGGCCCGTGGTATTCTTTTCCCGCACCCTTCATGCCTCTGAAATTGAACACTCACCCGTCTAGAAGGAGGCCCAAGCTATCGTTGAAGCTGTGCGGCATTGGAGGTATTATCTGGCCGGTAAGAGATTCACTCTCCTTACGGACCAACGGTCGGTAGCCTTCATATTCAATGTACTCCTCATCCACTTCATGTTCAATAACACACAGCGGGGCAAAATCACAAATGATAAAATCGTGCGGTGGAGAATCGAGCTCTCCACCTATAATTACGAGATCTTGTATCGCCCCGGTAAACTCTCGTTGATGCCCTCTCCCGAGGTACATGTGCCAGCGCACCAGTGGACCAACTCCGGGCCCTACACAACAGCCTGTGTCACCCGGGGGGTCACTCGATTGTACCATCTGGTCAAAGCTCGCAATCTGCCCTACTCCATTGAGGAAGTAAGGACAGTCACCAGGGACTGCCAGGTCTGTGCGGAGTGCAAGACGATGAAGAGGACTTCGGCACGCTCCCAGAGTTCCCCGATGACTGGCCAGCATCAGCACCGCCACCACTGCCATTGGTGCCACCTCCACCACTGCCAGCACCGACTTGCTGCCACCGCTACGCCGCTCCCAACGAAGCACCAAAGCATCGGACCGGCTGAACCTTTGATGGACTCCGGACCGTCAACATGGACTTTTTCTTTCCCTACCACTGTACATAATTACACTGATTGTATATAGTTTCACGTCACCCCCGCCAGACTCATTTTTAACAGGAGGTGAATGTGGTGAACCACTGTAATAGGAGATGTAAGGTAGGACCAGCACTACAGGTTCGCCAGTAGCTCCTGCCGGCTGGCTCCGCCCACGGAGAACTGTATAAATATGTGTTCCCTCCAGTGTCCTGCCCATGCACAGGAGGCCACACATCTGACTGTAATAAAGCCACATTTGTACCCAACTTTAGTCTTTGTGCAATTGATCGTGCATCACAATCCCAAGAGAGAGAACTGGTGTTAACATGTGATGCCTCGGTAGCATTGTGGATAGCACAATTGCTTCACAGCTCCAGGGTTCCAGGTTCGATTCCGGCTTGGGTCGCTGTCTGTGCGGAGTCTGCACATTCTCCCCGTGTGTGCGTGGGTTTCCTCCGGGTGCTCCGGTTTCCTCCCACAGTCCAAGGATGTGCAGGTTGGGTGGATTGGCCATGGTAAATTGCCCTTAGTGTCCAAAATTGCCCTTAGTGTTGGGTGGGGTTACTGGGCTGTGGGGATGGGGTGGAGGTGTGGACCTTAGGTGGGGTGCTCTTTCCAAGAGCCGGTGCAGACTCAATGGGCCGAATGGCCTCCTTCTGCACTGTAAATTCTATGATCCTCTACATATGCAGTAAGGGCAGTCCTTTCCCATTGTGGGACGATGGCACAGACAGACCTATGGCATATGCATCCAGAACCTTGGCAGACGCGGAAAGATGCTGTACTCAAGTCGAAAAGGAAGGATTGGCTGTTATTTCTGGGGTGAAGAAATTCCACCCAGATGCCTATGGCCAATATTTCATAATTGTAACAGACAATAAACCCCTGCTGGGTCCTTTCAAAGAGAATAAAGCGATTCCCCCATCGCCTCAGCTCGGATCCAACATTGGGCATTATTGTTAGTGGCCTACAAATACTCTCCCGAGCATCACACAGGAACACGCATTGCCAATGTGAATGCCCTGAATCGCCTCCCGCTGCCCAGAAGCTTGGCCCATCTTCCGTTATTGGAAGAAGTCATCTTGATCTTGAACTTCCTGGATACCGCGCCAGGATCCGCAAAGCAGAGTCAAGCATGGGCCTAGAAGGACCCCACACTGGCAAAATTCTGCCGTATGATCCTCAGTGGCTGAATCTGAGGCCAGCCCACAGACGAGATGAAGGCCTTCCTCATAAAGCGACAAGAGCGGAGTATAAAAGATGGCAACATCCTGTCGGGAACCCAAGTATAGTTGTCCCCACCCAGGTTGGCACCCAATCATGTTGGAATTACACAATGGACACCCCGGGGTGTCGAAGCTGAAAATGCTCACAAGGAGCTGCATCTGGTGGCCCGAGCTTGACACAGACACCAAGAACCTGATGAAGCAGTGCTCCTTCTGCCAGGAAAACCAGAAGCTCCCACCTTGAGCCTCTTTATACCCATGGGAATCATAGAATTTACAGTGCAGAAGGAGGCCATTTGGCCCATCTAGTCTGCACCGGCTCTTTGAAAGAGCACCCTACCCAAGCCCACACCTCCACCCCATCCCCACAGCCCAGTAACCCCACCCAAGGTCCACACCTCCACCCCATCCCCACAGCACAGTAACCCCACCCAATACTGAGGGCAATTTTGGACACTAAGGGCAATTTAGCATGGCCAGCCCACCTAACCTGCATATCTTTGGACTGTGGGAGGAAACCGGAGCATCCGGAGGAAACCCACGCACACACGGGGAGAACGTGCAGACTCCGCAAGCCAGGAATCGAACCTGGGACCCTGGAGCTTTGAAGCAATTGTGCTAACCACCATGCTACCCTGCTGCAGAATGACCAGGAAGGCCATGGGTATGGGTGGGTGAACATGGACTTTGCTGACCCGTTCTTGGATCGATGTTCCTTATTGTGTTTGGCGCCGACTTGAAATTGTTAGAAGTACATTCTATGTTCATCACGACTTCTCATGCAACAATAGAAAAACTCTGGCAAAGTTTCTGTACCCAAGGCATACCCGAGGTCCTCATATCTGACAACAGTACCCCCTTTAACAGTGGAGAATTTCAGGCATTCATGAAGTCACACAACCTGCTGTTTCTCTTGATATGAAATTGTCCCAGTTCCTCTTTGATTATAGAACTACGACAACGG
This sequence comes from Scyliorhinus torazame, assembly GCF_047496885.1. Lineage (NCBI taxonomy): Eukaryota > Metazoa > Chordata > Chondrichthyes > Carcharhiniformes > Scyliorhinidae > Scyliorhinus > Scyliorhinus torazame. The sequence continues at coordinate 167,479,869 of NC_092714.1, read as the reverse complement.
GAGTCGCACCAGCTGAATAGTTAATGGATGATGACTGCGCTCCAGGCTCAGCCTATTGTTTCTCAACTTGGTGAGGAATGTGGAGGCAAATCAGGAGACCTAAAAAAGGATCTAAAGAAGACTCGAAAGGACCTTCATGGCAGGAAATGCCATCCATGTTCGGAATTTTGGAGATGGCTCAGGAGTCGGTTTCTCCCAAAGTCAAAGTTCAAAGGAAGGCTGTGAAAAAACACCTGGACCACCTGAGAAACAGGGAACCCACTCCAGCGGAGGTGATTTCAACAGAGATGACGTCCTTGACACCCATTGCGGCTACCTCCGGCAAGGTGACTCAGCCTATGGGGGACCCGAGGATTGTTCCCCCCCACCCGTCCCCCCCCCCCGCCCCCGATGATGAAGATTCAGAGTCCAAAATGGAGACTGACTAGATTGATCCTCTGCCAGAGGTCAGCACTGAAGACCAGCCTCTGTCCGTGGCCCTTCGACGCTCAGCAAGGAAGCGACAATGCCCAGTCCGCTTGATCTAGCTCCACCTGCCGCTGACGAAAGAGGCCTCAACGCTGTGGGAGTGAGGATGATGATTCGGACTTGAGGGGGAGGGGTGTGATAACCCTCACAGGGACCACGGGAAATCACTGAGTGATCTCATAGAATATGAGTTCCCATGCAGAGTGGGCAGAAGTCTGCCCAGCTGGGACCTTTCACTGTAGCTCCCAGAGCCGGACCGGCAGTTCCCGGTAGTCCTGGGCTGGGACGTTTGTTTTGTGAGCCGCGTAATGGATTTATTTTCAGTTTAAAATGAACCATTTTGGCCTTTCACTCTGCATCTCCTGGAATGAATAAAGTACCTTTGCAATTCATTCTACAGCAACTGGTTAGATGTGACAAGCAGCAAGCAAGGTTGCCTTCTTGCTGGATATCCACTGGAGCTGCATTTCTTTGTTGGCTCCCGGGACAGAAGACATTGATGTACTGAGATCAGGTGGTGATAGAGTGAGAGTAAAGGATGATGGCGAGGAGGTGACTGAGGGAGGGTGCAGGGTGATGGCTTCCAGCTCCAGGGCTAATATAAGTGTCCGGGAATATGGCTACAACAACAAGAAGAGTTCTCTGGGGTAATTCTCGAGGGGGAGCTGCCCACGGCAGGTGACTGGAGACCAGCGTGCAGCCAATACAGAGTATAAAGCTCCCCAATGGGCCAAATTTCTGCAGCCAGGAAGGAGGACCTCCCACTAACATCCCTGGGAGCAGGACCTGCTGACATTCCTGGATGGCCTGGGGGAGAACCTGCAAGGAAGGTTTTGCTAAACTGTGTAGCCACAAGTTGTCAGTCCATAGACATTGAATCAGAACAGCAGGTGGGAGGAGCAGTTAGTTATATCCATACTGGTGAACAATGAGCAGATGGTGGCAGGAGTTGAGGTTATCCAGGGTTGAGAGAAGAACAGATGGTCTCAAGGTATCGACTCACACAGCCGCACTGACGCTGCTGCTTTGCAGGGACTGATAGCCTGTACTGTCACCCATTAAATATGGTATTGGGACCTTTGACCCCATGTAGTAATGGTGGGGTCATTGGCACTTCCTCTCAACGCCAGTTGCCCTGAACTTTGACACCATGGGGTCCTTCCAGGTGCCGAGTGGTGACCTGTCTGAGATCTCAAAGACTTCGGTGCACAGGTGCATCCGTACCGTTATGGACGCCCTGTATGCCTGGTCAGCACAATATATCAAATTCAATGTGGACCGAGCCCGCCAGGATACCCGGCTAGCGGGGTTTGCCACCATCGTCAACATGCCCCAGGTCCAGGGGGTGCATGTCCCTCTACGAGCGCCAGCCCGTCATGTCTTCACACACTGAAAGGGGTTCCACTTAATGAACGTGCAGTTGGTATGTGACCTGAGATGCACATCATGCACGTCTGTGCCTGATACCTGGGCAGTGTACCTTTGAGGTGCACCTCCGGGGGTTTGGCTCCAGGGCGACAGGGGTTATCTGCTGCGGTCGTGGCTGATGACACCTACCCGGAAGGCCAGACCGACTCGGAGACCGTTGCAGCGGCAAGGGGCATGATCAAAACGTACAATGGCATCCTGAATCATAGAATCATAGAATTTACAGTGCAGAAGGAGGCCATTCGGCCCATCGAGTCTGCACTGGCCCTTGGAAAGAGCACTCGACCTAAGCCCACAGCCCCACCCCATCCCCGTAACCCCACCCAACCCAACTTTTATTTGGACACGAAGGACAATTTATCATGGCCAATCCACCTAACCTGCACATCTTTGGACTGTGGGAGGAAACCGGACACCCGGAGGAAACCCACGGAAACACGGGGAGAACGTGCAGACTTAGCACAGACAGTGACCCAAGCCTGGAATCGAACTTGGGACCCTGGAGCTGTGAAGCAACTGTGTTAACCACTGTGCTATCATGGCCACTGAAGATAAGGTTCAGGTGTCTGGAACGCTCTGGAGGGGCCTTCCAGAATAGCACTAGGAGGGTCTCTCACACCGTGGTGGCCTGCTGATCCTCCACAACATCACACAGAAGAGGGACGATGTGCTGGAGCAGGGGGATGAATGCTCGACCTCGTCCGACCAGGAGGGCGCGGGCATGGGCCAGGATGGGCAGGGCATAGGGCCTAGGCAGGCATGGGAGACCGCACAACGTGTGTGCCAGGGCCGGCGGGCACGGGATTCTCTAATCGCCTTCAGCTTCCCCAACTAGGAGGCCTGGCCAATGGCATGAACATCCAAATCTCCCCCCCCCCCCCCAACCCCCTCCTTCCCCCCACCCTGCCCTGGCCTATCTCCCCTCCCATGATCATCCTCCCATGACCACCGTCACCTCCATCCACTGTTCCCCTCACCTGCCTCACTACGGGTGCAGTCACTGGGTTGGCAGTAACAGCGGGACTTGTCCATTGGATGGAGGATGATGATGATCTGCTCTGTGATGAGCTCTGGTGCTCCTCATCATTTGACAACAGCTGACTCATGCCCATGGTAGCACTTTCCACCTGAATGATCCCTGCATGTAAGCTGGACAGTCCCACCAAATCCCTGAGGTGGCGGAAATTGGAACGGGGTGCAGGGGGGGTTGGGGTTGAGAGGGAGGGGGAGGGGCAGGGTACCGGGTGATATGCAATGTCCGACCTCAGGGCTACGGCCCGTACCCACCTACAACGTCTTCCCATCTCCCCCCCACCCCTACCCCCAGCGCTCCCTCTGCAGCCAGCCTAGCCCCGCCCAGCCCATCCCGCACACCTTTCTGGGAGAGCACCAAGGCAGTTTGGAACTTGTGTGCACAGGAGTTCATTTTGACCATAACAGGTGAACATCTCTGTAACAGTTTGTGCCCTAGCCACTGTGCCCTGCACCTGTGCCAAATTAACTGGTATTTACCTTTCTGGCCTTACAGGCCCTAACGCTATGTGTGAGGTGGATCCCCAGGTGATACATCAGAAGTGGAGGCAGCCTGCTGCGATTCTCACCCTGTGGCATGCATCCCCTTTGGTGGCATTCCTCTGGAGCGATCGGGCAGAATGCCTCGGTAATCACCCAGGTGTCCCTGGTTTCATGGTGTTCTGCCCGCTGCCCATTGAATGCAGATGGGGAGTGGGGGAGGGGATCGGGAGTCTGAGGAACTGAGGCCTTCCAGCACCTCCCTGGCGAGTCACCGACATGGGCCCCATCCCTTCCTCCTCCCTCGGGGTGCGCCATGGCCCCTAAGCTACTCCTTGCGAAAAGGGTGCGACCAGCACCACCAGCCCTGGAGGCCCGCTCTTATTTCAACCAGGGTCTCCATGCTCGCGGCCATGGAGCACAGGGACTGGGCCACCTCCCTCTGGGACTGGCTCAGATCAGCAATATCGACGACGCCCTCAGCCATAACCCGTTGTGACTGGGCCATGTTCTGGAGTGTGGTGATATGCATCACTATAAATACACAAGGGGTTAATGAAAATGCACTACAACTAAGTAAACACTAGAGGGAGCAGTACAGCTCAAGACAATGACAAGAGTACAGACATACCGTGGCATGACAACGCATCTTACAAATTCACTTTTGCTACACTACAAACAAGCAGACCAACTTTCAAGGCAGCTGACATACGGCATCAATACCGCAAACACAGACACCAGTCCAGGTCAGACAGGAAAAATGACATCAAGAATCGCTACCACAAGCATCAAACAAATAGAGTCCAAATCAGACAACAAAGTGATTTGACCATTTGCATACCTCCTGATGACTTCTTGGTTCCTTAAGCACAGGAACACTGACGGCGTTCACAAGGACATGACAACATCAACATCGCCACTTCCATAACAGCACAAGAAAGCCACTCGACCGTGTAAATTCATAAACCTTGGACTCATACATTTTATTTGGTATTGTATAATCATCACATTTTGGTATTGTATAATCTTGTACATGTCATCACTTATCTACCTATTTTGTTCAATTTTCTTTAACACTGTACAGAAAATATGTAACACGAAAAAAGGGGGGATGTGGTGATATGCATCACTGTAAATACACAAGGGGTTAATGTAAATACACTACAACTAAGTAAACACGAGAGGGAGCACCGGAGATTTCATTACATGCAGACATACAGCTAATGAACACACAGAATAGGACATGACCAATGGGCAGCCAAGACACCCAGAGGTGACACTACCACAAGGGGGCATTTACACAACCCATATAAAAGGACAGGGCACACATGTTCTTTCTCTTTCCACAGGCGACACTTAGGGAGGACAGGGCAGATCAGAAGCATCACACCCACCGGATGGCTTACAGCAGACTGGTTAGTTAGACTGAGTTACTATAGCAAGATTAGCAGGAGAGTCGAACTCAAGTAGGAGAATTGTTAACTGTTTAATAAATGTGTTAAACCTATCTCCAAGTCTGAACCTTCCTTTGTCAGAGTACACATCAAGGAAGCAGCTTATGTTGCATGAAGAAGCATAACACAACATGGAGCACCGCTGCAACGTCCAGGTGGCCTTGGTACATAGCTGCCTCGAGATTCTGATCCAAGGCTGACACCTTCTCCTCCAAGGCCTCCACAGCAGATGCCACCTGTGTGCTGTTGGCCGGCGTAACACGTATGATTGGTCCCTGCTTGCGGCTGGACTCGTCCAAACTGCACCTGCAGGCGCTGGATGGCTACTGACAGCAACTAGTATACACGGCCACTTTGTTTGGAGGGGGGCTAATTGAAACAGAAAAGGTTTTAAAATGCCCCATCGACCTAAACACCTATGAAACCTCCTAGGATATGGAAATTGGACAAGGCAGACAACATCAATGAAAAAGTGTGGACAATCGGACTTGATGTTCCAGTGTCCATCACAAAGTCTCCTCTTTCTCCTCTGTTACCTTAACCAATCATTCAGACTGAGTGGTCAAGGTACTCAGGTAGGGGTGGCTCCTTCATGCTTGTGGTTCCACATGATCTTTTTGCTAGCTATCTCTATACGGAATCCACTCCTGAAATTCCATCAGATGCTCTTTCACACATTTAGTAAACAATGTGATCATTTCTCCCAAAGTCAGTCAGCAGCTTCTAACTTTCCTTTCCTTCAAATCCAGCAGCAATATCTGACTCCTCCACAATTATAACAGCCCTAGCACTCCCTTTTTGGGATTGTCCCATCGTGATGGTGGGCAGGGTGTCATGGAGAGGGTATGTCAATGACCCCACCATTACTACATGGGGTCAAAGGCCCCAACACCATACTTAATGGGTAACAGTACAGGCAATCAGCCCCTGCAAAGCAGCAGCATCAGTGTAGCTGTGTGAGTCGGTGCTTTGAGACCCATCTGTTGGTTCCCTCGCCACCTGCTGCAGGCCAAGTCTCGCAGCTATGCCCTTTAGGGCCCAGTCTGTGGTGATGCTACCGAAAAACTCTTAGTGACAGAAGTCACCCAGAGTACATTCTGTGCCCTTGCCAACCTCACTGCTTCTTCCAAGTGGTATTCAACATGCAGGAGTACTGATTCATCAGTTGAGGAGGGATGGTACGTGGTAATCAGCAGGAGGTTTTCTTGCCCATGTTTGATCTGAAGACATGAGACTTCATGGATCTAAACTGATATTGAGAACTCCCAGGGGAACTCCCTCCCGACTGTATACCACTGTGCCACCAAGTCTGCTGGATCTGACCTCTCGGACGGATAGGACATTCCGAGAGATGCTAATACTGGTGTCTGGCGTAGTGATATGTATATATAAAGACATATAAAGGATTAATGATTATATCTCAGTGTAATACAACCACTAGAGGGCAACACTAGATGCCACTATAAATATGAGAACTCAAAGGATCTTGGGTCTCTTCCAACCAGGAGTGACTAGACAGCAGAGTGTTAGAGAGATAGATCACAGCATTTTTAGCATGTGTAGTTTAAATTAGTTAATACTTTAATATAGACTACTTGATTACTAGTTTAAGTTCTGTAGAGTGTGCAAACTCAATATTAATCCATTTGTTATTCATTAAATCTGCTTTACTTTAAGTTGAAGATTGGTGGTTTCCTCAGAATCACACCATCAGACCATTCTGGATATATAAAGCAAAGAGTAACGATATATTACGAAAGAGTAATATAACTTGGTACCAGATCATTGGCTACAGAAACTAACTAGCATAATCCAGTAAAATCAAAAAAAAGGAAAAAAACTAAGAAGCTATTCGACTTGAGAAGCATCATCAGCAAACAACAGACCTTTGAAGACTGCAGGATCAATAGATAAAGCTCAAGCTCCTCGACGCCTAAAGATAACCGGTAACTTAAATGTAAACTGGCGTTTATTCAAACAGCAATTTCAAATTTATCTAGAGGCTTCTGATTTGGCTAATGCAACCGATGCTCGCAAAATTGCTCTGCTATTAACTATGGCTGGTCAACATGCAATTGAGATCTACAATTCTTTTCAGTACACTGCGGGTCAAGACAAAACAAAGTTTGATGTACTTCTTGCAATATTCGATGACCATTGTAAAATCCAAACTAATGAAATGTTTGAGTGTTTCATATTTAACAAGAGATTGCAAAACATGGGTGAATCGTTTAATAGTTTTATTACTGATCTGAGACTGCTAGCACAATCCTGTAACTTCTCCGCACAAAATAATTCCATGATTAAGGACCAAATAGCCTTTAATGTTAATGATGAACAGCTTAGAGAAAGATTACTTAGGCAAAAGGATCTAATTCTAGAAATTGCGATTGAAATGTGTCTTGTTCATCAACAATCAAAAAGTCAAAATCAAGAGTATTATCTCCGTGAAAAGGGTGTGAAAATTTACCATGAGATAGTGGCAGTGTCGCAGATGAAGAAGATATGCGTTTCGGACAGCATCCATCTTGTGCTTGCGTATTCTGGCCAGTACACACATGAGACCAAAAAAGACGCAAACCGGCAAAATACTGTTCTGTGCATGTGCGAGAAGTTGCGCATGCGCAGTTGAAAAAAGAGCACACTCTGGAAGAAAATTGATTTGCGCATGCGCAATCGAAGATTACGCATGACGTCAGAACATTCTGGACACTCCCACATAAAGGGAAACTGCCTGAAAATTAAACTAACAATTTTAAAGGCACAAACCCCAAATTTTAGTTAACCTTACAAGGCAGAACATTGCCTGAATTTCAACAAACGGTTGAAGAAAACTTTTGCAGCACCATGGAACAAGAAGTTTGCAGCATTCAACATGAAGAAAATATTAACAAATCCAAAACTGAAGAAGATGATTTGTATATTGAAGATTACTACTTAGACACGGTAGAAATATTCGGATATGATGAACATAGCATTAGCAACACGGTTGAAATGCTAAATACCACTCTACCAATGGTAGATGAATCCAATACCTTGATGGAATGACAGATCATTGATACACTGGATGACAGTAACCTGTCAAATAATCAAGAAGAATACAACTCCACACAGAGAGCACTGAAAGACTCCACAGAGAGAGCATTGATAGACTCCAGATGGAAGCAATTAGACTCCAGGGTGACAACCATGCAAGAAGAAGACTATGAACGTCTATGCACCTTATTTGATCATCAACAAGAAGACTATGAATGTTTACTCACTGTCTTTGCAAATAGTGACAAACTGATCACAATTAGTATACAAGATGTGCAAGGCCACAGCGAGACTGACAGATCTCAGCTCGACTGTACAAAAGAATATCACAATCAAAGTAAAACAGAAAATGAATCAATTGAAACCACATCTATTTCAAACAACCTGCAAAAAAATGAAATCTTGAAGACGTCTACTCCAGAAGAAGAACACCAAGAAATCAAACGTACAGCAGATCAACCAGAAATGATTGATGTCACGAAGATCAATGAAACATCAGATCATTCACATAAACCTAAGATCAAAAAGCTCAATGAAACATCAAATACCACAAAGGACAATGATACTGAAAAGTTTGAAAATTACTCAAACTATCCTGAAAGAACAGTTATTGAGAACGACAACACAGAAATAACGAAACAACAAACTGTACACAATGGTATGTCTCTGAAACTGAAGGACAACTTAACAACATAGTCCAAAACAATGGCAAGAGTAGAAACATCACATGGACATTGTTCAGCCAAAACAAATGTCATGCCAATGTACTTCATGCATTCGTAGTTGCTCCAAGACAAAAAAGCAAACCAGTTTTTAAGGCAAATGACATACAAAATCGATACCACACGCACAGAGAAAAGATCAGGTCAGACAAAGAAAGTGGTTCAACCTTTGAATACCTGATGATGACTTGTTGGTCCTTCAATAGCATCATGTTCGTATATAGTTAAGACGGCTGAAGGAAACATACTTCGAGCAATCGTCGTGCACTTCAATAAATTAGGCTACACACTAAAATCTTTCTGGACTTACAACTTAATGAAACAATCCTTCAAGATACTTTAACCAACACTCAAAGTTTTGATGACACACAAAGAACTTTAAAAACTTCATTGTCACCTCCTCGTCAATTAAGAAGATCAATGAGCAGGAGAAAACCTAACAGACTGAAGTTGTAAATATTTACAGTAAATTGTGTGATCATTACTCATTTTGCCTTGTACAAAGATACACATATCAAGTTTTGTTATATTATTGTTATGCATTTTTTCTTTTGTTACACATAAGAAAGAAATGTTAAAAAAAGGCGATGTAGTGATATGTATATATAGAGACATGTAAACAGTTAATGACACAGCCAGAGTGAGACACAACCAAGAGGGAATTTGGGAATTTAAAGCTAGGTGACAATTCAAAGTTTGGGGGGGAGGAGGTGCTTTTTATCCCTGGTAAGTGACTGGTAAGTAGTTTTACTTTTCATTGTCTAATTTATTTATTTTTTCTTTTGTTTTTTGGAATTGTAGTTTACCTAAGGTTTAAGACATGGCAGGAGATCCCAGACCTGTGTCATGCTCCTCGTGTGCGATGTGGGAGCTCAGGGACACGTCCACTGTCCCTGGCTCCTTCACGTGCAAGAAGTGTCTCCAGTTGCAGCTCCTGTTAGACCGCTTGACGGCTCTGGAGCTGCGGATGGATTCACTTTGGAGCATCCGCGATGCTGAGGATGTCGTGGATAGCACGTTTAGCGAGTTGGTCACACCGCAAGTGAAAGTTACTGAGGGAGATAGAAAATGGGTGACCAAAAGACAGAGCAAGAGTAGGAAGGCAGTGCAGGTGTCCCCTGCGATCATCTCCCTGCAAAACAGATATACCGCTTTGGTTACTGTTGAGGGAGATGGCTCGCCAAGGAAAGGCAGCAGCAGCCAGGTTCATGGCCCATGGCTGGCTCTGCTGCGCAGCTGGGCAGGAAGAAAAATGGCAGGGCTATAGTGATAGGGGACTCAATTGTAAGGGGAATAGACAGGCGGTTCTGCGGACGCAATCGATGTCATGATATTCAAACATACATCATAACACATACATAATGATAGACAGACCAACGGACCAATTAGCACATATAACACGACAGCCAATCACAGACAAGAGCAGACACAGTATAAGACAAGAAACACGACACTTCCTGGGCAGTCCATCTGGAGACAGCACAGGGCCAGAACCTCAGAGCAAGACACTCACACCGTCACAACATGCTGAGTACCAAGTCTGATGTATAAATAGTTAAATGGAATAAAACTGCGTTGTACCAATCGCAACCGTGTTGGTTCGTCTGTACCTCAGAGCACCCAACACTTCATGATACCAGGAGTGAATCGATACCTACCGGCAAATCTGCCATCCTGAGCCATGGACACCCGCAACAAACCGCAGCCGTTGCAAGTCGCTGGGAACCTGGGTACAAATTGGAAGCTCTTCAAGCAGCACTTTGAACTCTTCATGCAAGCCAATGAAAAACAGGGCGCCTCGGACGAAACAAAGATTGCCATGCTCCTCACTACCGCAGGTCAGCACGCCATCGATGTATACAATCCCTTGGTGTTCGCGGAAGGCGAGAGCAAAGCGAAGTATGGCACGGTCCTCCTCAAGCTCGACAAGCACTTCAACGTTGAGGTCAACGAAAGCTTTGAGAGGTATGTCTTTCAGCAGCGCCTGCAAGGTAAGGATGAGCTCTTTCAGTCCTTCCTGACGCACCTCCGCATACTCGCGCAGTCCTGCGGTTACGAGACTACCTCCGAGTCCATGATCCGGGACCAGATCGTTTTTGGCATTGCCTCCAGTGGCCTACGCCAGCAGCTTCTAAAAATTAAGGGCCTGACCTTAGCATCTGCAGTTGAAGCCTGTGTCCTGCATGAGAATGCGACCAGCCGCTATGCCCAATTTCAGGCGACCGAATCGGCACGGAGGGGGTCCCACGCGATCGAATCGGCAAGCCAGGCCGCCCACGAGGCCGAACACGTCCAGGCAATCGAGTTTCTCCCGGCCCGCGGCCCGGACGACGGCGGACGTTTTGTGCGCTTTTTAAGGCCTCCCGCGTTTGTGCGCACCAAAACCTACGGCAACACTGAGGGACGTGCTGCGCAGGCGCGCCCGACGCAAGACCGAACTGCGCATGCGCAGTGGCGTAACGAACGCCATGACGTCATGACGTGCGGCAACTGTGGAGCTGCGCATTTAAAAGGGCAATGTCCTGTAAAAACCCGACAATGCCTACGCTGTGGCAAGATGGGCCACTACGCTGCCTACTGTCGAGCGGCTCAATCTGTTGATCTTCCACATCTCCGACAACCTCGCAGGAACGTGCGGACCATTCAGCTTCCACATCACGACATCCAAACCAACGACACAGATGACCAAGACGCCTTCCGGGTTGTGGTCATTGATGCGAACCGGGTCAACACCATCAATCCGGGCGATGAATGGAGTGCCACCCTAACGGTCAACCGATCGCCGATCACTCTCCGCCTGGACAATGGCGCCTCCGCCAACCTCATAGCATGGTCAACCTTCTACGCTATGAAGGTCAGACCACCAATCCAGCCATCCTGGTGCAAGATGGTCGACTACAATGCGAACGTTATCCCGGCCATGGGATCCTGCCAGCTCCAGGTGACACACAAAAAACACACGGCCACACTCTCGTTCGAGATAGTTGGCTCATCGAAGGACTCCCTGTTGGGTGCACAGGCATGCAAGGCTCTCCACCTTGTGCAACAAATTCTCTCTCTCTCTCCAGATGGCACGTCTGACTTCCCGGATGCAGAGTTTTGCGCACAGCTCCAATCGCTCCTCGCCCACAACCAGGAGGCATTCGAAGGCATGGGAACACTGCCATACACCTACCGAATTTGCCTCAAACCGGACGCCATCCCGGTCGTTCACGCACCTCGCAGGGTTCCTGCGCCACTTAAAGACCGCCTCAAGCAGCAGCTGCAGGATCTCCAGGACTTAGGTGGATTGGCCATGATAAATTGCCCTTAGTGTCCAAAATTGCCCTTAGTGTTGGGTGGGGTTACTGGGTATGGGGATAGGGTGGCGGTGTTGACCTTGGGTAGGGTGCTCTTTCCAAGAGCCAGTGCAGACTCGATGGGCCGAATGGCCTCCTTCTGCACTGTAAATTCTATGATATCTATGACCAAGGGGTCCTATCCAGGGTCACGGAGCCCACGCCATGGGTCAGCTCCATGGTGTGTGTCAAGAAGCCCTCTGGCGAGCTCCGCATCTGTATTGACCCCAAAGACCTCAATAATAATATTATGAGGGAACATTATCCCATACCCAAACGGGAGGAGATCACCAGTGAAATGGCCCAGCCAAAGATATTCACAAAACTGGATGCTTCTAAAGGATTTTGGCAGATCCAACTGGACCCGTCCAGCCGAAAGCTATGTACCGTCAACACCCCTTTCGGCAGGTTCTGCTACAACCGGATGCCATTTGGCATCATCTCGGCATCCGAGGTCTTCCATAGAATCATGGAGCAGATGATGGAAGGCATCGAAGGGGTGCGCGTATATGTGGACGATGTCATCATCTGGTCCACCACACCGCAGGAGCACATACATCGTCTCCAACGCGTTTTTGCCCGCATACAGGAAAACGGCCTGTGCCTCAACCGAGCCAAGTGCTCCTTTGGCCAGACCGAGTTGAAGTTCCTGGGGGACCATATCTCCCAGTCAGGGGTCCGTCCGGATGCAGACAAGGTGAGTGCCATCACAGCCATGCCGCAGCCGGCCGACAAGAAGCTGTCCTACGCTTCCTTGGCACGGTCAACTTCCTGGGGAAGTTCATTCCCAACCTTGCCTCCCACACGACAACTCTGCGCCACCTCGTCAGAAAATCCACAGAGTTCCAGTGGCAACACACACACCAGCTGGAATGGGAGGAGCTCAAACGCAAACTCACTGCGGCACCAGTGTTGGTGTTTTTTGACACGTCTCGTGCCACCAAAATCTCAACTGATGCCAGCCAATCCGGCATTGGAGCAGTGCTCCTGCAGAGGGATGACACGGCATCATGGGCCCCAGTGGCCTATGCATCGCGGGCCATGACCCCCACAGGGCAGCGCTACGCGCAAATCGAAAAAGAATGCCTGGGCTTGCTAACCGGTTTAGACAAGTTCCACGATTACGCCTATGGTCTTCCACGGTTCACGGTCAAAACTGACCACCGCCCCCTGGTCAGCATAATAAACAAGGACCTGAACGAGATGACCCCCTCGCCTCCAGCGCATCCTACTAAACTCAGGAGGTACGACTTCCAACTGGTCTACACTCCAGGGAAGGACCTCATCGTCGCGGATGCCCTATCCAGAGCAGTGAGCACGCCGCCAGATGCGGAGGGGTTCGTATGTCAGGTCGAGGCACAGGTGGCTTTTACAGCGGCAAATCTGCCAGCTGACGACTCCAGTCTGGCCCGTATCCGCCGAGAGACTGCGGCCGACCCCCTTCTGCAGCGAGTGATGCGCCACATGACGGGAGGGTGGCTCAAAGGGCAGTGCCCGCAGTTCTACAATGTCCGAGACGACCTAGCCATCATTGATGGTGTCCTTCTGAAGCTTGACCGGATTGTGATTCCGCACAGCATGCGCCAGCTGGTTCTTGACCAACTACACGAAGGCCACTTGGGGGTCGAGAAGTGCAGACAGAGGGCTCGAGGGGCGGTATACTGGCCGGGCATCAGTGACGATATTGCCAACATGGTGCTCAACTGTACAACCTGCCAAAGGTTTCAGCCGGCGCAACCTCCTGAGACGCTTCTGCCCCATGAGCTGGTGACGTCCCCCTGGGCGAAGGCGGGTGTCGACCTATTTCACGCGCTCGGCATGGACTATGTCATCATAGTTGACTACTTCTCAAACTACCCAGAAGTCATACGCCTGCACGATTTGACGTTGTCTGCTGTCATCAGGGCCTGCAAAGACACCTTTGCTCGCCACGGCATTCCGATGACTGTCATGTCGGACAATGGGCCCTGTTTTGCCAGCCATGAATGGTCGTCCTTTGCTGCTTCGTATGGCTTCACACACGTGACGTCCAGCCCTCTGCATCCCCAGTCCAATGGAAAGGCGGAGAAGGGCGTTCACATTGCCAAGCGGCTCCTCTGCAAGGCTGCTGCTGCCGGGTTGGACTTCTACCTCGCCCTGCTGGCCTATCGCTTGGCCCCACTAGCCACTGGTCTCTCACCAGCACAGCTGCTGATGGGTCGTGCCCTCAGGACCACTGTGCCTTCCATCCTGGCACCAACAATAGACCATGCTCCGGTACTGCATAGGATGCAACTGCAGCGCGGTCGCCAGAAGAGGTCGTACGACATACGGGCAACTGATCTTCCCTCCCTGGCCCCTGGAGACAACGTCCGCATCCACCTACCAGACGGTGGCTGGTCAGCACCTGTCGAAGTTCTGCGACGCGTGGCTCCCCGCTCGTTCCTGGTACGCATGCCGGATGGATCCGTGCGTAGGCGCAATCGCCGAGCCCTTCGCTTACTTCCACGCTCGCAACGGGACCCTACACAGACGCCGTGTCCTCCACTGGTTCCTGATACCGACTTTGTGGAGCTGCCATATACCATGCCCCCTCCATCGCCACCCGTGGCCAGGCTCGCACCTCAGCCGGTGGTTCTTGACCCACCCTTGAGGCGGTCAACCCGAATTCGTCGCCCACCTACTAGACTGGACTTATGAGACTGTTCACACGTCAAACTTTTGCAACAATTGTTTTATAACATGTCACTGTTTTATCGTTACAGGCCTCGTTTGATCGTTCCAAATTTCAACGTTGTTCTTCTTTTGTTATGGTACAAACTCGTTAGCATGTCACACCTGACATCGCCCCTTGTATATAGTTAAGCCCCATGTACATGATGTAAATATTACGCGCACACACACACCTTTAGCTGCACTCAGGACACATTTATATTTATAACCACGTAGGCACATAATCTTGTAAAAAATGGGGGATGTCATGATATTCAAACATACATCATGACACATACATAATGATAGACAGACCAACGGACCAATTAGCACACATAACACGACAGCCAATCACAGACAAGAGCAGACACAGTATAAGACAAGAAACACAACACTTCCTGGGCAGTCCATCTGGAGACAGCACAGGGCCAGGACCTCCTAGCAAGACACTCACACCATCACAACGTGCTGAGTACCAAGTCTGATGTCTAAATAGTTAAATGGAATAAAACTGCGTTGTACCAATCGCAACTGTGTTGGTTCGTCTGTACCTCAGAGCACCCAAAACTTCAATCGAGACTCCAGGATTGTATGTTGCCTCCTTGGTGCAAGGGTCAAGCATGTCTCGGAGCGGCTGCAGGACATTCTGGGGGAGGGAGGATGAACAGCCAGCTGTCGTGGTGCACATAGGCACCAACGATATAGGTAAAAAATGGGACGAGGTCCTACAAGCTGAATTCAGGGAGTTAGGAGTTAAACTAAAAAGTAGGACCTCAAAGGTAGTAATCTCAGGATTGCTACCAGTGCCACGAGCTAGTCAGAGTAGGAATGTCAGGATAGAGAGGATGAATGCGTGACTCGAGGGATGGTGCAAGAGGGAGGGATTTAAATTCCTGGGACATTGGAACCAGTTCTGGGGGAGGTGCGACCAGTACAAACCGGATGGTCTGCATCTGGGCAGGACTGGAACCAATGTCCTAGGGGGGGTGTTTCCTAGAGCTGTTGGGGAGTGTTTAAACTAATGCAGTAGGGGGATGGGAACCGATGCAGGAAGTTGGAAGGTAGTAAAAGAGGAACAGAAACAAAAGGCAGTAAGGGGGAAAGTGTAAGGCAGAGAAGCCACAGTCAAAAATCTAAAAGGGCGACAGTACAAGATACAGTGACTGAGGGGAGCTCAGTGAATAGGCCCAGTAATGCTAAAAGGAATAAAACGGGAAGTAAAAACATTAATGGTAAGCGACGCGGCAGGTTGTTACATGAAGATATGGGTTCAACGACAAGGAAAATTAGGAGCAAAGTTAAGAGGAAATATAACTTAGGACAGGATACTGATCGAGGTGGTAAGATTCAAAACAGAGGTAAAAAAGCCAACATAAGTGTACTTTACCTGAATGCTCGTAGTATTCGGAATAAGGTAAATGAGTCGATGGCGCAAATAATCGTGAATGACTATGATTTAGTGGCTATTACTGAAACATGATTTTTAAAAAATATATATATTTATTAAAGTTTTTAACACAATTTTTCACCCTTACAAACAAAACCCTCCCCCCTCGCAACAAAATAGAAAGAAAACGCACACAGCAAGATATAAACATGGTAAAACGATATGTTACAGAACTTTGTACATTGGATCCCTCCCGTACATGCCAGTTTTCCAGATCTTTCATGTATTATCTTGCTCAAATACCCCCAAAGCAGACCCCCCTTCCCCCTCCCTCCACCCCCCTTCACAAGGCATACCCCCCACCCCACCCCCCACCCCACCCCCCCCCACCCCCCCCCCCCCCGGGTTGCTGCTGCTGCTGACCGACCTTCATCTAACGGTCCGCGAGATAGTCTAGGAACGGTTACCACCGCCTGTAGAACCCCTGTGCAGACCCTCTCAAGGCAAACTTAATCCTCTCTAGCTCGATAAACCCTGCCATATCATTTATCCAGGCCTCCACGCTGGGGGCTTCGCCTCCTTCCACATTAGTAAGATCCTTCGCCGGGCTACTAGGGATGCAAAGGCCAGAATGCCGGCCTCTTTTGCCTCCTGCACTCCCGGCTCGTCCACTACTCCAAATATTGCTAGCCCCCAGCTTGGCTTGACCCGGGCTTTCACCACCTTAGATATTGTTCCCGCCACTCCCCTCCAGAACCCCTCCAGTGCCGGGCATGACCAAAACATATGGACATGGTTCGCCGGACTTCCTGAGCACCTCCCACATCTGTCCTCTACCCCAAAGAACCTACTCAACCTCGCCCCCGTCATGTGCGCTCTGTGAACCACCTTAAATTGTATCTGGCTAAGCCTGGCACACGAGGAGGAGGAATTAACCCTCCCTCGGGCATCAGCCCATAGCCCCTCCTCAATCTCCTCCCCCAGCTCCTCCTCCCATTTACCCTTCAGCTCCTCTACCAACGCCTCCCCCTCTTCTTTCATCTCCTGGTATATCGCCAACCCATACGCCCAAGATCATCCTGTCTTGAATTTCCTGTGCCGGGAGCAACGGGAATTCCCTCACCTGCCGCCTCACAAACGCCCTCACCTGCATGTATCTGGAAGCATTTCCCGTGTGTAGCCCAAATTTCTCCTCGAGTGCCCCTAGGCTCGCAAACGTCCCATCAATGAACAGGTCCCCCATTCTTCTAATCCCCGCCCGATGCCAGCTCTGAAACCCCCCGTCCATCCTCCCCGGGACAAACCACTGGTTACCCCTGATCGGGGACCACACCGAGGCTCCCATTGCACCCTTGTGCCGTCTCCACTGGCCCCAGATCTTTAGCGTTGCCGCCACCACCGGGCTCGTGGTGTACCTTGTCGGCGAGAGCGGCAGCGGTGCCGTCACCAGCGCCCTCAGGATCGTTCCTTTGCAGGACGCCATCTCCAACCTCTTCCATGCCACCCCCTCTCCCTCCATCACCCACTTACGGATCATCGCCACATTTGCTGCCCAGTAGTAGTTCCCCAGATTCGGCAGCGCCAACCCTCCTCGGTCCCTACCGCGTTCCAGAAACCCTCTCCTTACACTCGGGGTCTTATTTGCCCACACAAACCCCATAATGCTCCTGCCTACCCTCTTAAAAAAGGCCTTGGTGATCACGATTGGAAGGCACTGGAACACAAAAAGAAACCTCGGGAGGACCACCATTTTGACCGACTGCACTCTACCCGCTAGCGAGAGCGGTAACACGCCCCATCTTTTGAAGTCCTCCTCCATCTGCTCCACCAGTCTCATCAGATTCAGTTTATGTAGGGCCCCCCAACTCCTAGCTATTTGGATCCCCAGGTACCGAAAGCTCTTTTTCGCCCTCCTCAGCGGTAGATCGTCTATCCCCCTTTCTTGGTCTCCTGCCTGTACTACAAAGAGCTCACTCTTCCCTACATTGAGCTTATAGCCCGAGAAACCCCCAAACTCCCTTAGAGTCTGCATGACTTCCACCATCCCCTCCACTGGATCCGCCACATACGGCAACAGGTCATCTGCATAGAGCGACACTCGATGCTCCTCTCCGCCTCGGACCACCCCCTCCATCTCCTAGACTCCCTTAATGACATGGCCAAGGGTTCAATTGCTAATGCAAACAACAGGGGGGACAGGGGGCACCTCTGCCTCATCCCACGGTACAGACAAAAATACTCCGACTACCGCCGATTCGTAACCACACTCGCCACTGGGGCTCTGTAAAGGAGCTTAACCCAACCAATAAACCCTCCCCCAAACCCAAACCTACGCACTTCCCAGAGGTACTCCCACTCTACTCGGTCAAAGGCCTTCTCCGCGTCCATAGCTGCCACTATCTCCGCCTCTCCCTCCACCGATGGCATCATTATCACGTTTAGGAGCCGCCGCACATTGGTGTTTAGCTGCCTGCCCTTTACAAATCCCGTCTCGTCCTCGTGAATCACCCCCGGGACACAGTCCTTGATCCTCGTAGCCAGCACTTTTGCCAGCAACTTAGCATCCACGTTGAGGAGCGAAATCGGCCTGTACGACCCACATTGCAGTGGGTCCTTGTCCCGCTTCAGGATCAAAGAGATCGTCGCCTCCGACATTGTCGGGGGCAGGGTCCCTCCCTCCCTTGCCTCATTAAAAGTCCTCACTAGCAGCGGGGACAACAGGTCTACATACTTCCTGTAGAACTCAACCGGGAACCCGTCCGGTCCCGGGGCCTTCCCTGCCTGCATTCTCCCCAAACCTTTGCTCAGCTCCTCCAACCCAATTGGTGCCCCCAAACCAGCCACCTCCTGCTCCTCCACCCTCGGGAACCTCAGTTGGTCTAGGAATCGTCTCATCCCCTCTTCCCCCGCTGGGGGCTGGGATCTGTACAGCTCCTTATAGAAGGCCTTGAATGCCTCATTTACTTTCGTCGCACTCCGCACCGTAGCTCCCCTTCCATCCTTGACTTCACCTATTTCCCTCGCTGCCATCCTCTTACAGAGCTGGTGTGCCAGCATCTGACTAGCCTTTTCCCCATACTCGTACGTCGCCCCCTGCGCTTTCCTCCACTGTGCCTCTGCCTTCCCTGTGGTCAACAGGTCAAACTCCATCTGGAGACGTCGCCTTTCCCTAAGTAATCCCTCCTCAGGGGCCTCTGCGTATCTCCGGTCCACTCTTAAAATCTCCCCCACTAACCTCTCCCCTTCCATGCCCTCTATCTTCTCCCTATGAGCCCTGATGGAGATTAGCTCTCCCCTGATCACCGCCTTCAGCGCCTCCCATACCACACCCACCCGCACCTCCCCGTTGTCGTTGGCCTCCAAGTACCTTTCGATACACCCCCTCACCCTCCCACACACCGCCTCATCTGCCAGCAGTCCCACATCCAACCACCACAACAGGCGTTGGTCCCTCTCCTCTCCCAACTCCAGTTCCACCCAGTGCGGGGCGTGATCTGAAATGGCTATGGCCGAATACTCCGTTCCCTCCACTTTCGGGATCAGCGCCCTGCCCAGAACAAAAAAATCTATCCGAGAGTAGGCTTTGTGCACGTGGGAGAAAAAAGAAAATTCCCTGGCCTGTGGCCTGGCAAACCTCCACGGGTCCACTCCCCCCTTCTGATCCATAAACCCCCCCCTCCCCCCGCCGACTAGCCATCTCCTTTTCTAGGCCAGTCCCGTGCCTGCGCCGCCCTCACCCTCCAGCCCCCCAGACGGGAGACCCCCGCACCAACCATCTCTTCTGTGTCCCATTCCCCTTCGGCCAGTGCAGCAACAACCCTTTTTTCCCCCCCTTCCCCCCCTCCCCGCTAGACCCGTGTCTAGCCTTTTTGCTCCCCCCATAACACTCCCGTAAGTCAGCTGACACCTGCTGACCCCGGCTTCCCCCGCCGTCCCATTGACCCTCCCCGTGTGGGAATCTCCCAGTGTGCGTTCCTCCATTCCCTCCCCCGCCTTTCTTCCCTGGCGTGGGAAAAAACCCATGCTTTCCTAAGACTGCCCCGCCCCCTCTGGCGCAGCTCCGAGCCTCCTTTCCCTCCAGCAACAGCGCCTACCTTCTCGTACGGTCTTCTCACCGGGTCTCTTCCCCATCCCCATCTCTCCCCGAGCCCGTGGAACATTTCCTGCGCGTGATTAACACCCTATGGACAACAAACATCAAACATCCCCCCCACCCTCACAAACCCTCAGTTTGAGTCCAACTTTTCAGTTTGAATAAAGGTCCAAGCCTCTTCAGGCGTTTCAAAATAGTGGTGTTGATCCTTGTATGTGACCCACAATCGCGCTGGCTGCAGAATTCCGAATCTCACTCCTTTCCGGTGCAGCACCGCCTTGGCCCGGTTGAAACCCGCTCTCCTCTTTGCAACCTCCGTGCTCCAGTCCAGGTATATTCAGATCTCCACGTTCTCCCAGCTGCTGCTCCGCTCTTTCTTGGCCCATTTCAAGACACTCTCTCTGTCCGTGAAACGGTGAAACCTCACCACAATCGCCCTTGGCGGCTCGTTAGCCTTGGGCCTCCTCGCCAGCACCCGGTGTGCCCCATCCAGCTTCAAAGGCCTCGAAGGGGCCTCCGCGCCCATCATCGACTCGAGCATCGTGCTCGCATATGCCCCGGCATCGGCCCCCTCCACTCCTTCAGGGAGACCCAGGATCCGAAGATTCTTTCTCCTCGACCTGTTCTCCAGGTCTTCGAATCTTTCCGCCCACCTCTTGTGTAGCGCCTCGTGCACCTCCACCCTCACCGCCAGGCCCAAGATCTCATTCTCGTTCTCATTGACTTTTTTCTGCACCTTCTGGATCTTTACCTTGTGGACCTTCTGGGTCATCCCTAGTCCTTCAATCGCCGACAGCATAGGCGCCAGCATCTCCTTCCGCAGCTCCTCGAAACAGCGCTTGGTGAACTCTTGCAGCTCCGGCCCGCATTCCACTTGATCCCCGGCTGCCGCCATTTTGTTTTTCTTCCCTTACTTCTCCTGCTGCTCCAATGCCGCTTTTTTGGCCATTTCGCTTCTGGTCCGGTCCATAAACGGTGAAGGGGGACCTCACTCTTCCCTTCCCACATGGAACGTCTTCAAAAAATTCCCGTTGGGGCTCCTCTAGAGAGCCCGAAAGTACGTGATCGCGGGAGCTGCCGAATCGTGCGGCTTAGCTCCGCATCGCCGCAACCGGAAGTCCACTGAAACATGGTTAAAGGATGGTCACGACTGGGAGTTAAATATTCGAGGGTCTCAAACTATTCGGAAGGACAGAGTGGATGGTAAGGGAGGTGGTGTAGCTTGGTTATTCAAGGATGACATCTGGGCAGCAGTAAGGGATGACATCGGAGGATAAGGTTGAATCCATTTGGGTGGAAATCAGGAATACTAAGGCGAAAAAGTTACTGATAGGAGTAGTCTATAGGCCACCAAATAGTAACATTATGGTGGGGCAGGCAATAAACAAAGAAATAACAGATGCATGTAGAAATGGTACAGCAGTTATCATGGGGGATTTTAATCTACATGTCGATTGGTTTAACCAGGTCGGTCAAGGCAGCCTTGAGGAGGAGTTTATAGAATGTATCCGCGATAGTTTCCTGGAACAGTATGTAATGGAACCTACGAGGGAACAAGCGGTCCTAGATCTGGTCCTGTGTAATGAGACAGGATTGATTCAGGATCTCATAGTTAGGGATCCTCTCGGAAGGAGCGATCACAATATGGTGGAATTTAAAATACAGATGGAGTGTGAGAAGGTAAAATCAAACAATAGTGTTTTGTGCTGAAACAAAGGAGATCACAATGGGATGAGGGAAGAACTAGCTTCGGTTGACTGGGAGCAAAAACTTTATGGTGAAACAGTTGAGGAAAAGTGGAGAACCTTCCAAGCGATTTTTCACAGTGCTCAGCAAAGGTTTATACCAACAAAAAGGAAGAATGGTAGAAAGAGGGAAAATCGACCGTGGATATCTGAGGAAATAAGGGAGAGTATCAAATTGAAGGAAAAAACATACAAAGTGGCAAAGATAAGTGGGAGACTAGAGGACTGGGAAATATTTAGGGGGCAACAGAAAGCTACTAAAAAAACTATAAAGAGTAAGATAGATTATGAGAGTAAACTTGCTCAGAATATAAAAACCAATAGTAAAAGTTTCTACAAATATATAAAACAAAAAAAGAGTGGCTAAGGTAAATATTGGTCCTTTAGAGGATGAGAAGGGAGATTTAATAATGGGAGATGAGGAAATGGCTGAGGAACTGAACAGGTTTTTTGGGTCGGTCTTCACAGTGGAAGACACAAATAACATGCCAGTGACTGATAGAAATGAGACTATGACAGGTGAGGACCTTAAGAGGATTGTTATTACTAAGGAGGTAGTGATGGGCAAGCTAATGGGGTTCGAGGTAGACAAGTCTCCTGGACCTGATGGAATGCAACCCAGAGTGCTAAAAGAGATGGCTAGGGAAATTACAAATGCACTCGTGATAATTTACCAAAATTCACTAGACTCTGGGGTGGTCCCGGCAGATTGGAAATGAGCAAACATGGCACCTCTGTTTAAAAAAGGAGGTAGGCAGAAAGCGGGTAATTATAGGCCAGTGAGCTTAACTTCGGTAGTAGGGAAGATGCTGGGATCTATCATCAAGGAAGAAATAGCGAGGCATCTGGATGGAAATTGTCCCATTGGGCAGACGCAGCATGGGTTCATAAAGGGCAGGTCATGCCTAACTAATTTAGTGGAATTTTTTGAGGACATTACCTGTGCGGTAGATAACAGGGAGCCAATGGATGTGGTATATCTGGATTTCCAGAAAGCCTTTGACAAGGTGCCACACAAAAGTTTGCTGCATAAGATAAAGATGCATGGCATTAAGGGTAAAGTAGTAGCATGGATAGAGGATTGGTTAATTAATAGAAAGCAAAGAATGGGGATTAATGGGTGTTTCTCTGGTTGGCAACCAGTAGCTAGTGGTGTCCCTCAGGGATCAGTGTTGGGCCCACAATTGTTCACAATTTACATAGATGATCATGAGTTGGGGATCAAGAGTAATGTGTCCAAGTTTGCAGATGCCACTAAGATGAGTGGTAAAGCAAAAAGTGCAGAGGATACTGGAAGTCTGCAGAGGGATTTGGACCAGTTAAGTGAATGGGCTAGGGTCTGGCAGATGGAATACAATGTTGACAAATGTGAGGTTATCCATTTTAGTAGGAATAACAGCAAAAGGGATTATTATTTAAATGATATAATATTAAAACATGCTGCTATGCAGAGAGACCTGGGTGTATTAGTGCATGAGTTGCAAAAAGTTGGTTTACAGATGCAACAGGTGATTAAGAAGGCAAATGGAATTTTGTCCTTCATTGCGAGAGGGATGGAGTTTAAGACTAGGGAGGTTATGCTGCAATTGTATAAGGTGTTAGTGAGGCCACACCTGGAGTATTGTGTTCAGTTTTGGTCTCCTTACTTGAGAAAGGACGTACTGGCATTGGAGGGTGTGCAGAGGAGATTCACTAGGTTAATCCCAGAGCTGAAGGGGTTGGATTACGAGGAGAGGTTGAGTAGACTGGGACTGTACTTCTTGGAATTTAGAAGGATGAGGGGGGATCTTATAGAAACATATAAAATTTTGAAGGGAATAGATAGGATAGATGCGGGCAGGTTGTTTCCACTGGTGGGTGAAAGCAGAACTACGGGGCATAGCCTCAAAATAAGGGGACGTAGATTTAGGACTGAGTTTAGGAGGAACTTCTTCACCCAAAGGGTTGTGAATCTATGGAATTCCTTGCCCATTGAAGCAGTAGAGGCTCATTCATTAAATGTTTTTAGGATAAAGATAGATAGTTTTCTGAAGTATAAAGGGATTGGGTTATGGTGTTTGGGCCGGAAAGTGAAGTTGAGTCCACAAAAGATCAGCCATGATCTCATTGAATGGCGGAGCAGGCTCGAGGGGTCAGATGGCCTACTCCTGCTCCTAGTTCTTATGTTCTTATTACATCTTAGTGTAACACAACCACTAGAGGGCAACACTAGATTCCAATATAAATATGAGAACTCAAAGGATCTTGGGTCTCTTCCAACCAGGAGTGACTAGACAGCAGAGTGTTAGAGAGATAGATCACAGCATCACATTTGCATGTGTAGTTTCAATTAGTTAATACTTTAATATTGATTACTTGATTACTAATTTTAGCTCTGTAAAGTGTGCAAACTCAATATTATTCAATTTGTTCTTCATTAAATCTGTTTTGCTTTAAGTTGAAGATTGGTGGTTTCTTTAGAATCACACCATCAGACCATTCTGGATATATAAAGCAAAGAGTAACGATATATTACCAAAGAGTAACATAACAACCCTGCAAAGCAGCAGCATCACTGCGGCTGTGTGAGTCAATGTCTTGAGACCCATCTGTTGGTTCACTCGCCACCTGCCGTAGATCCAGCCTCGCAGCTATGTCCTTTAGGGCCCAGTCTGTGGTGATGCTACCGAAAAACTCTTCGTGACAGAAGTCACCCAGAGTGCATTCTATGCCCTTGCCAGTGCTTCTTCCAAGTGGTGTTCAACATGCAGGAGTTCTGATTCATCAGTTGAGGGGGGAAAGACATGTGATAACAGCAGGAGATTTTCTTGCCCATGTTTGACCTAAAGCCATGAGATTCATGGATCAAAACCAATATTGAGAAATCCCAGAGCAACTCCCTCCCAACTGTATACCACTGTGCCACCACCTCTGCTGGGTCTGCCCTCCTGGACAGACAGGACATTCTGAGGGATGCTGTTAGTGGTGTCTCGGACATTATCTGTAAGGTATGTTCTTCTGATTGAGAGAGAGAATAATGGAGAGAGGAATATTTGCGAGAGAGAGAGATTTAATGAGAGCAACAGGGAGACTGAATTTTGGAATACAAACAAAGAACAAAGAAAATTACAGCACAGGAACAGACCCTTCGGCCCTCCCAGCCTGCACCGATCCAGATCCTGTCACCTATTTTCCAAGGATCTACTTTCCTCTGTTCCCCGCCCATTCACGTATCTATCTAGATGCATCTTAAATGATGTTATTGTGACCACCTCTACCACCTCCGCTGGCAAAGCGTTCCAGGCACCCACCACCCTCTGCGTAAAAAACTTTCCACGCACATCTCCCTTAAACTTTCCCCCTCTCACCTTGAAATCGTGACCCCTTGTAATTGACACCCTCACTCTTGGAAAAAACTTGTTGCTATCCACACTGTCCATACCTCTCATAATTTTGTAGACCTCAAACAGGTCCCCCCTCAACCTCCGTCTTTCCAACGAAAACAATCCTAATCTACTCAGCCTTTCTTCATAGCTAGCACCCTCCATACCAGGCAACATCCTGGTGAACCTCCTCTGCACCGTCTCTAAAGCATCCACATCCTTCTGGTAATGTGGCGACCAGAACTGCATGCAGTATTCCAAATATGGCCTAACCAAAGTCCTATACAACTGTAACATGACCTGCCGACTCTTGTACTCAATACCCCGTCCGATGAAGGCAAGCATGCTGTATGCCTTCTTGACCACTCTATCGACCTGCATTGCCACCTTCAGGGTACAATGGACCTGAACTCCCAGATCTCTCTGTACATCAATTTTCCCCAGGACTCTTCCATTGACTGTATAGTCCGCTCTTGAATTGGATCTTCCAAAATGCATCACCTCACATTTGCCTGGATTGAACTCCATCTGCCATTTCTCTGCCTAACTCTCCAGTCTATCTATATTTTGCTGTATTCTCTGACAGTCCCCCTCGCTTTCTGCAACTCCACCAATCTTAGTATCATCTGAAAACTTGCTAATCAGACCACATATACCCTCGTCCAGATCATTTCTTTTTCTCACAAACAACAGTGGTCCGAGCACGGATCCCTGTGGAACACCACTCGTCACCCTTCTCCATTTTGAGACACTCCCTGCCACCACTACGCTCTGTCTCCTGTTGCCAGCCAGTTCTTTATCCATCTAGCTAGTACACCCTGAACCCCATGCGACTTCACTTTTTCCATCAACCTGCCATGGGAAACTTTATCAAACGCCTTACTGAAGTCCATGTATATGACATTTATAGCCCTTCCCTCATCAATTAACTTTTCACTTCCTCAAAGAATTCTATTAGGTTTGTAAGACACGACCTTCCCTGCACAAAACCATGCTGCCTATCACTGATAAGTCTATTTTCTTCCAAATGTGAATAGATCCTATCCCTCAGTATCTTCTCCAACAGTTTGCCTACCACTGACGTCAGGCTCACAGGTCTATAATTCCCTGGATTATCCCTGCTACCCTTCTTAAACAAAGGGACAACATTAGCAATTCTCCAGTTCTCCGAGACCTCACCCGTGCTCAAGAATGCTGCAAAGATATCTGTTAAGGCCCCAGCTATTTTGTCCCTCGCTTCCCTCAATAACCTGGGATAGATCCCATCCGGACCTGGGGACTTGTCCACCTTAATGCATTTTAGAATACCCAATACTTCCCCCTTCCTTATGCCGACTTGACCCAGAGTATTTAAACATCCATCCCTAAACTCAACATCCGTCATGTCCCGGGAGCCGGGACCTTGGAAACAGCGCGGGAGTTTGAAAAAGCGCGGGAGCTGCGAGCCAGAGGGGACAGTTTAAAAGGTCGCGGCGTGGGTGAGGTAAGTACTGCTTAACCACTTCCTTACCTTGCAGGTCAGCTGTTCGGGAGAGAGAGAGAGCCGGGACCTTGGAAACAGCGCGGGAGTTTGAAAAAGCGCGGGAGCTGCGAGCCAGAGGGGACAGTTTAAAAGGTCGCGGCGTGGGTGAGGTAAGTACTGCTTAACCACTTCCTTACCTTGCAGGTCAGCTGTTCGGGAGAGAGAGAGAGCCGGGACCTTGGAAACAGCGCGGGAGTTTGAAAAAGCGCGGGAGCTGCGAGCCAGAGGGGACAGTTTAAAAGGTCGTGGCGTGGGTGAGGTAAGTACTGCTTAACCACTTCCTTACCTTGCAGGTCAGCTGTTCGGGAGAGAGAGAGAGCCGGGACCTTGGAAACAGCGCGGGAGTTTGAAAAGGCGCGGGAGCTGCAAGCCAGAGGGGACAGTTTAAAAGGTCGCGGCGTGGGTGAGGTAAGTACTGCTTAACCACTTCCTTACCTTGCAGGTCAGCTGTTAGTTTCGGGAGATCATTTTCGGAGCAGGCCTATTGGCTGACTGTAAATCAGGAAGGATACAAAGGGTGTGGCTGAAGTGCCTAGAGAAAAGGAGTGCTGGAGGCAAACAGAGTGTATCTAAGTTTGGGTAAGGCTGAGTTCGGGTAAGAGGTGAGTGAGGGCTGTGTTTGTTTTTTGGAGTTTGGTGTTTGGGAGTTGAGTTTCCCCCCCCCCCCCAAAAAAAAATCCAATTAATTAAGTAAATTAATTAACTAGTTAAGGGAATTTGGTGCTCATCTTAAGGAGGTGCAGAGAAGCAGACCTGTGAGGGGGGAGCCTCGGGATCAATTACATCACAGCCAGCAGGTAAGTGATTGGCTTGTAACTGGTAAGTGATTTCTCTCTCTTTGACTTTCTCTTAGCTGTGTAGTGTAGTTCAAATTTAACTTCAGGTTTAAGTCATGGCAGGAGAGCTCAGACCCGTGTCATGCTCCTCTTGTGAGATGTGGCAAGTCAGGGACCCTTCTGGTGTCCCTGACTCCTTCATCTGCAAGAAGTGTGTCCAACTGCAGCTCCTGTTAGACCGCTTGACGGCTCTGGAGCTGCGGATGGACTCACTTTGGAGCATCCACGATGCTGAGGAAGTTGTGGATAGCACATTCAGTGAGTTGGTCACACTGCAGATTAAAATTACTGAGGCAGATAGGGAAAGGGTGACCAACAGACAGAGGAAGAGTAGGAAGGCAGTGCAGGGATCCCCTGCGGTCATCTCCCTCCAAAACAGATTTACCGTTTTGGAAACTGTTGGGGGAGATGGCTCACCAGGGGAAGGTGGCAGCAGCCAGGTTCATGGCACCGTGGCTGGCTCTGCTGCACAGAAGGGCGGGAAAAAGAGTGGCAGAGCTATAGTGATAGGGGATTCAATTGTAAGGGGAATAGACAGGCGTTTCTGTGGACGCAAACGAGAATCCAGGTTGGTATGTTGCCTCCCTGGTGCAAGGGTCAAGGATGTCTCGGAGCGGCTGCAGGGCATTCTGGAGGGTGAGGGTGAACAGCCAGCTGTCGTGGTGCATATAGGCACCAACGATATAGGTAAAAAACGGGATGAGGTCCTACAAGCTGAATTCAGGGAGTTAGGAGTTAAACTAAAAAGTAGGACCTCAAAGGTAGTAATCTCAGGATTGCTACCAGTGCCACGTGATAGTCAGAGTAGGAATGACAGAATAGCTAGGATGAATACGTGGCTTGAGAGATGGTGCAAGAGGGAGGGTTTCAAATTCCTGGGACATTGGGACCGGTTCTGGGGGAGGTGGGACCTGTACAAATCGGACGGTCTGCATCTGGGTGGGACCGGAACCAATGTTCTCGGGGGTGTGTTTGCTAGTGCAGTTGGGGAGGGTTTAAACTAATGTGGCAGGGGGATGGGAAC
Source organism: Scyliorhinus torazame (assembly GCF_047496885.1). Taxonomy (NCBI): domain Eukaryota; kingdom Metazoa; phylum Chordata; class Chondrichthyes; order Carcharhiniformes; family Scyliorhinidae; genus Scyliorhinus; species Scyliorhinus torazame. The sequence continues at coordinate 167,451,251 of NC_092714.1, read as the reverse complement.
CGATGTAGGAAGTCAGTGGGGACAGAAACAAAAGGCAGGAAGGGAGAGTGTGGAAAGCATGACCAGAGAAAGCAGGGCAGAGAGCAAGGAAGGTCTACATTAAACTGCATTTATTTCAATGCAAGGGGCCTGACGGGCAAAGTGGATGAACTCAGGGCATGGACGGGCACATGGGACTGGGATATTATAGCTATGACTGAAACATGGCTAAGGGAGGGGCAGGATTGGCAGCTCAGTTCCGGGGTACAGATGCTATAGAAAGGATAGAACAGGAGGTAAGAGAGGAGGGGGAGTGGCGTTTTTGATTAGGGAGAACATCACGGCAGTACTTAGAGGGGATATATCCGAGGGTTCGCCCACTGAGTCTATATGGGTGGGACTGAAAAATAAGAAGGGAGAGATCACCTTGGTAGGATTGTACTACAGGCCCCCAAATAGTCAGCGGGAAATTGAGGAGCAAATATGTAAGGAGATTACAGATAGCTGCAAGAATAATAGGGTGGTAGTAGTAGGGGACTTTAACTTTCCCAACATTGACTGGGACAGCCATAGCATTCGGGGCTTGGATGGAGGGAAATTTGTTGAGTGTATTCAGGAGGAATTTCTCATTCAGTATGTGGATGGACCGACTCGAGAGGGGGCAAAACTTGACCTCGTCTTGGGAAATAAGGAAGGGCAAGTGACAGAAGTGCTAGTGAGGGATCACTTTGGGACAAGTGACCATAACTCCATTAGTTTTAAGATAGCTATGGAGAATGATAGGTCTGGCCCAAGAGTTAAAATTCTTAATTGGGGCAAGGCCAATTTTGATGGTATCAGACAGGAACTTGCAGAGGTAGATTGGGGGAGACTGTTGGCAGGCAAAGGGACGGCTGGTAAATGGGAGGCTTTTAAAAATGTGTTAACCAGGGTGCAGGGTAAGCACATTCCCTTTAGAGTGAAGGGCAAGGCTGGTAGAAATAGGGAACCCTGGATGACTCGAGATGTTGAGACTCTGGTCAAAAAGAAGAAGGAGGCATATGACGTACATAAGCAACTGGGATCAAGTGGATCCCTTGAAGAGTATAGAGATTGTCGAAATAGAGTTAAGAGGGCAAAAAGGGGACATGAAATTGCTTTGGCAAATAATGCAAGGGAGAATCCAAAGAGATTCTACAGATACATAAAGGGGAAAAGAGTAACTAGGGACAGAGTAGGGCCTCTTAAGGATCAACAAGGGCATCTATGTGCAGAGCCACAAGAGTTGGGTGAGATCCTGAATGAATATTTCTCATCGGTATTCACGGTGGAGAAAGGCATGGATGTTAGGAAACTAAGGGAAATAAATAGTGATGTCTTGAGAAGTGTGCATATTACAGAGGAGGAGGTGCTGGAAGTCTTAAAGCGCATCAAGGTAGATAAATCCCCGGGACCTGATGAAATGTATCCCAGGATGTTGTGGGAGGCTAGAGAGGAAATTGCGAGTCCCCTAACAGAGATATTTGAATCATCGGCAGCCACAGGTGAGGTGCCTGAAGATTGGAGAGTGGCGAATGTTGTGCCCTTGTTTAAGAAGGGCAGCAGGGAAAAGCCTGGGAACTACAGACCGGTGAGCTTAACGTCTGTAGTAGGTAGGTTGCTTGAAGGTATTCTGAGAGACAGGATCTACAAGCATTTAGAGAGGCAAGGACTGATTCGGGGCAGTCAGCATGGCTTTGTGCGTGGAAAATCATGTCTCACAAATTTGATTGAGTTTTTTGAGGGGGTGACCAAGAAGGTAGATGAGGGCAGTGCAGTAGACGTTGTCTACATGGACTTTAGCAAAGCCTTTGACAAGGTACCGCATGGTAGGTTGTTGCAGAAGGTTAAAGCTCATGGGATCCAGGGTGAGGTTGCCAATTGGATTCAAAATTGGCTGGACGACAGAAGGCAGAGGGTGGTTGTAGAGGGTTGTTTTTCAAACTGGAGGCCTGTGACCAGTGGTGTGCCTCAGGGATCGGTGCTGGGTCCACTGTTATTTGTGATTCATATTAATGATTTGGATGAGAATTTAGGAGGCATGGTTAGTAAGTTTGCAGATGACACCAAGATTGGTGGCACAGTGGATAGTGAAGAAGGTTATCTAGGATTGCAACGGGATCTTGATCAATTAGGCCAGTGGGCCGACGAATGGCAGATGGAGTTTAATTTAGATAAATGTGAGGTGATGCATTTTGGCAGATCGAATCAGGCCAGGACCTACTCAGTTAATGGTATGGCATTGGGGAGAGTTATAGAACAAAGAGATCTAGGAGTACAGGTTCATAGCTCCTTGAAGGTGGAGTCGCAGGTGGACAGGGTGATGAAGAAGGCTTTCGGCATGCTTGGTTTCATTGGTCAGAACATTGAATACAGGAGTTGGGACGTCTTGTTGAAGTTGTACAAGACATTGGTACGGCCACACTTGGAATACTGTGTGCAGTTCTGGTCACCCTATTATAGAAAGGATATTATTAAACTGGAAAGAGTGCAGAAAAGATTTACTAGGACGTTGCCGGGACTTGATGGTTTGAGTTATAAGGAGAGGCTGGATAGACTGCGACTTTTTTCCCTGGAGCGTAGGAGGCTTAGGGGTGATCTTATAGAGGTCTATAAAATAATGAGGGGCATAGATAAGGTAAATAGTCAACATCTTTTCCCAAAGGTAGGGGAGTCTAAAACTAGAGGGCATAGGTTTAAGGTGAGAGGGGAGAGATTCAGAAGGGCCCAGAGAGGCAATTTCTTCACTCAGAGGGTAGTGAGTGTCTGGAATGGGCTGCCAGAGGTAGTAGTAGAGGCGGGTACAATTGTGTCTTTTAAAAAACATTTAGATAGTGACATGGGTAAGATGGGTATAGAGGGTTATGGGCCAAGTGCGGGCAACTGGGACTAGCTTAATGGTAAAAACTGGGCGGCATGGACTGGTTGGGCCGAAGGGCCTGTTTCCATGCTGTAAACTTCTATGATTCTATGATTCTCTCCTTGGTGAATACCAAAGTACTCATTAAGAATCTCACCCATTTCCTCTGACTCCACGCATAAATTCCCTCTTTTGTCTTTGAGTGGGCAATTCATTTCTCTAGTTACCCTCTTGTTCCTTGTATACGAATAAAATACTTTGGGATTTTCCTTAACCCTGTGAGCCAAAGATATTTCATGACCCCTTTTAGCCCTCTTTATTGCACGTTTGAGATTTGTCCTACTTTCCCAAGTATGTGTGAGTAAGAGAGTTGTGGAGTGAGAGTTAGAAATTGATAGTGTGTGACAGCGAGTGGAAGGAGAGTGTGAGACAATGATGGAGAGTGAATGTGAGAGAGAGAGGCAGAGTAAGTTTGTGTGAGAGTTTTGGAGTGATAGAGACTGCTGAAGTGAGGCAATGAGTGATGGGCAGAGGAAGAGAGTGAACGTGTGTGATTAATACAGATAGAAAGTGAGGGAGAATGAGAGAGAGGAAGAGAATGAGAAGGGCAGCAAGGAAGAGTGGAAGAGAGATACATTGAGGGAGAGTGAGTGAACCAAGGAAGGTTCACTGAATGAAAGGAAACTTTGGCCATCAGCTGCAACAAACTGAGATAGTAGTTATACTGGGACAGCAGTAGAAAGCATCATATGAGGCCAGTGCTTGCCGGCTGCATTAGTGCTCTGGCTCCCTCGCTCTTCCCTAGGATGTTGGCTCGAATTACTGGAACTCATTGTGGGAGTATGAAAACCTCTAACCTCAGAGGAACCACCTTTCAGATTGGGTATCACACACGGGTTCCCATCTGCCCTCTGGGGCGCTACTTTGATGAAGAACAGGAGAGTTAATTCTGGCGTCCTGGCCAATATTTATCCCTCAATCAACATCATTAAAACAGAATATTTGGTCATTGTTTCATTGTTGGGTGTGGGAGCTTACTGTGTACAAACTAGCTGTAATGTTGCCTACATTACAACAGTGACTGTGGGCTGGATTCTCAGCGAAATCGCGTTCTGCGACGGAACGGAGAATCCAGTTTCCCACATGAAATCAGGACCAGAGCCGGTTCCGCGATTCTCTGCACCCCCCCCCCCCCGAAAAGCGGCGTACTCGGGGAATACGCCACACCGATTATCCACTGCCTCAAGCCATTGCCTGAGGCCCGCCCCGCTTTTCCCGGCTGGTTGAATTCCCGACCGCGTGGACCAATCATGGTCCCACCGTCCATGGTACCCGCATGGCAGCTGTGGACTCAGTCCGGGACCGCCACATTCGGGTCCGGCTGATCGGAGGGCAGGGGGGGGGCCTCATTTGGGACTGTTTTTTTTGTGCAGGTGGCCCGGGCCGGGCAAGCAGCCGATCGGGGGCACTATTTCCGCGGTCTGGGTCCACAGTCTGAGTCCACCATGGAGCCTGGCGTGGCCGCTGGAGGCCGCCGCGGTGCGCATGCACAGCCTCTGACCTGGACTTGCAGCGGTCCGTATCGGCAGTTGGAGCTGCGAGCTTCCCGATGGATCCCTGCTCGCCCCCTGTGAATCTGTGGCCTTTTGACGCCGGTTTTTCTGGCATAAAAGACCACGGTTTTCATGATGGCGTGGGGACATAGTCCCAAAAATGGAGAATCCAGCCCTCAGCATTTCTTTGGATTTAAAGTGTTTTGAGATGTGGAAGGTGATTTGGAAATAATCTCCTCTCGATCACACACTGGCTCCTGATTCCAATTTACTGAGAGGTTTTGTTTTGTAACTTACTTTTCAATAATAGACCTTGTGTGTCCATGATCTGCTCTTCAGCTGTTCTTAAACCATAAATAATACAAATGTTACATTCTGTTCCGGAATCACCTCCCTGTGCTCCTGGCAGCTCTATGCGTTCTTTGATATGAGCCTCTCCAAGATCACGCCAACCTGTCACACTACTGACTGTGTGTGGCTGCTCAGAGGCCTGTATAGGCCTTAAACTGAGGACTGTGTTTTGACAAAGGTTTGGAGAAGATGAGAGTCAGAGCAAGAACCACTTTTTAATGCGATTGCCACAGACGCACACTCATGCAGACACAGTTGTTACTAACTGACAGCTAAATATCAGCCAGGGATTCTTCACTACAGGGAAGAATGTAACCTGCACATAATGGAACCAAATACAGGAGGATGGGAAGAGCTGTCGCACTATATTTGGAATTGAGTGCTTGATACAGTTGGAATGCGGCCTGGCTATTTTCTGCACCCTCTAGTTTGGTCACTGTGAAGTGCATTGAAACACTATCATTGAGGGAAGTCGGTGAACAACGCTGGGACATCCCGCTGTCTCAGAGGAACCATGGCGACAGTCAGGAAGCTGAGTGCGGCCCATGTCAGCAATTCACTCGGCAGCGATTTGAATGTGGTCAACATTAAACTAGATAGTGTGAACAAGAAGGTGGATAGATTGCTACTGGGGCAGGAGGGGCTCCTGAAGCAACTGAAGCAGCTGTCCCAGGACACCAGCACCCTGGAGAAAGAGGTGGCGGGGATAAAGTCCGGAGAGAGAGGACAGAGACCAGAGGGCAGTTGCTGCACATGTAAGAGTCTCCATCAGGACATATCTCAAATGCTGCTCACACTGTCCAAAATGTACCAGCAAAATGATGAGAGGATGGGATCTCTGGAGAGCGCATTAACACGGATGACTGAGAGGTTCCAGACATCAGAGAGCTCATCTGGTCTCAGTGACTCACAGCAAGTGGACAGGACAGAGACGAAACTGGAAACAGCTGCTCAGAGACTCAGTGAGGTACAGAATGGATTTGAGGTTTGGGATCAGGGATCAGGTATTGGTGTTCATTACAGTGTGTGTGACACAGCTCAAATCTGTTCCAACACGTTCAGCTGTCAAAGATGCTTTGGTTCCTGTTGGATAGAGCTTCAGAAAGTGAGGGAGGAAACTTTAGAGGAAAGTAACACAATATGGTAATGGAGAGATTTTTATTGTTGTTTTCAGAACTGAGATTCCCCCACGATCAAATACAACATTGACGACCCTCCAAAAACATGTCATTGGCTGTATAGGACTTTGGAATGGCCTGTTGTTGATAAAGGCACTATAGAAATTGAGCTAGTTGGTCAGTCTTTCTTTCTATACTCACAGCTGCAATACAGGACAGGTCCAGGGCCTGAGATGAACAGTCGTAAACCATTGATTTGGACATTGTCTCATGATAGAAATGGATAAACTGATCCTGGTAGATCACAGCAAGCAGGGACACCCAAATATCTGTCTTTTCCCTTTCTTTCCTTTCAAAGCTGTCCTCTTTCTCGATGCAACCCATCCAGAAGCTGTGTGAGTGATGGATATTGTTATTTGTTGGATAACAGGGTGAAGACAAGTATGAAGTCAGCCTGTGATCTGAGATATCTACACTCCTCGAATTCTGCCGTGGGCAGCATGGTAGCACAGTGGTTACCACTGTTGCTTCACAGCTCCAGGGTCCCAGGTTCGATTCCCGGCTTGGGTCACTGTCTGTTCGGAATCTGCACATCCTCCCCGTGTGTGTGTGGGTTTCCTCCGGGTGCTCCGGTTTCCTCCCACAAGTCCAAAGATGTGCAGGTTAGGTGGATTGGCCATGATAAATTGTCCTTAGTGTCCAAAAAAGGGTGAGGTGGGGTTGTGGGGTAGGGTGGAGGTGTGGGCTTAAGTAGGGTGCTCTTTCTAAGAGCCGGTGCAGACTCGATGGGCCAAATGGCCTCCTTCTGCACTGTAAATTCTATGATTATAATTGCTGCAACATTGGCGACCATGCCCTTCAGTTACCCAGACTCCAAGCTCCGGAAGCCCCTGTGCCTCACTGCCTCTCCCCTCGCTTTCCTCCTTTAAGACATTCCCTAAATCCTACCTCTTTAACCGGGATTTAGATAATCTGACCCAATATCTTCTTATATGACTTAGGGCAAAATCTAACAGCCTGAATTTACATGTCTTGCCACGCCTTCCGAGATCTAAAGGGATCTTGCGAGACATTGTGAAAGGGACCCTGGCCACAATGGGCGGGATTCATATTTGACAAATCTGCATATTGAAGTGCCACCCTTACATTACCAGGTTGGCAGGGGCACTCCCAGGGTGCCAGGCGAGCAGTGCCAAGGTGCCCATGTGGCAATTTGCCTGTGCTGGGGATTGGGGCCAGGGGTGCCCTGACTTTATTAGATGGGGTGCGGGGGGTTTGGGGGGATCTGGGGTCGTGCGGGGGTCTCGAGATTGGGGTGTCACGATCTCTTCCTGCACTGACAAGAAATTAGACTAACTACAGCCTCGACAGGGGTTCCCCACTGAGGCCCAAAAATAAAACAGAGTTCCATTAGATAGCGGGGTCTTTCTCGCGCTGCCAGCACCGGGAAACGCCTGGCCAAATGCGCTCGACAAGTGACTCTGTTTCATTTCTGTTAAATCGCCCCCTCGTTGTCATACTTTACTCCTGTGAGATGTTTCATTATGTTAAGGATGCTATCTAAATATAAGTTGTTGATGTTATTGGAGACTGCCCCTGTTTTCATAATGTCAGCCATATTGGGATTCCTTCACTGGCATCAAGAACAAAATTGCATTTCTACAGCACCTATCATGGCCACGAGCTATCTCAAAAGCCAATGAATAATTTCTGAAGTACAGTGACGATTGTAACATACAAACCACGCAGCAAGAATCCACCATCAGCAACATGATAACGGCCAGATAATTTGTTTTTGAGTGCAATAGGTTGAGGATAAATAATGGCCAAGATACTGGGAAGACCTCCCCTGCTTTCAGTCAAAGTTGTGACATGTTTACCCGAGTGGGCAGAGAATTGCGAAGTTGATGAATGACAGGATTGTAACTATTAAAACCATCCAGCTGTTCTGTTAGTCACACATGGAAAGACAGGAGTTCAGTGAAATCATTTTTTCCTCTGATTAAGATATTTAAGGCCATCAAAGATCATAATCAGAGAGATTAAATGTTTTCCAAACAATGGGCTTGAATGTGACAACTGAGACGGGGAATTAATATATTGGAACTTTCTGCCATATAGAAATATTCTATCTTCCAAAGTTTCACAAGAACTATTTTCAGATTCATTCACAGCATGTGGATATGTCAGCATGTGACTTACATAAATTCTTAATAGTTCTGACAATAGTTTTTGGAAGGCTTGCTCAGCCATTGTAGAGAGCATCATTTTTATTCATTCATGAGATATGGGCCGGGATTCTCCGCTAACCGGCGGGCGGGCCGTATCGGTGCCGAGGAGTGGCATGAACCAATCCGGCGTTGGGCCGCCCGGAAGTTGCGGAATCCTCTGCACTTCCGGGGGTTAGGCCGGCGCTGGAGTGGTTGGCACCGAAGAGCCTCCGCCGGCCGGTGCATGCGCGGGAGCACCAGCGTGTTCTGGCGCATGCGCAGAACCGCTGGCGTGATCCCTGCGCATGTGCAGGTGGTTTCTTCTCCGCGCCGGCAATGGCGGAGCTTTACAGAGGCCAGCGCGGAGGGAAAGAGTGCCCCCACGGCACAGGCCCGTCCGCAGATCGGTGGGCCCCAATCGTGGGCCAGGCAACCGTGGACAATCCCCCGGGGCCGGATCCCCCGCACCCCCCCGAGGACTCCGCAGGCCGCCCTCAGAGCCAGGTCCCGCCAGTAAGGACCTTGTGTATTTTACGCCGGTGGGACCGGCCAAAGACGGGCGGCCGCTCGGCCATCAGGGCCCAGAGAATCGCCGGAGGGGCCAGTGCCAACGGCCCCCGACCGGCGCGACGTGATCCCCACCCCCGTCAAAAAACTGCTGCCGGAGAATTCGGCAGCTTGCGTTGGAGCGGCGGGGCGGGATTCACTAGCTAGTCCAGTATTTATTGCCCATCCCTAATTGCCCGTTGAGAAGGTGGTGGTGAGCTGCCTTCTTCAAGTGCTGTTACGGAGGGAATTTCAGGATTTTAACCCAGCGACAGTGAACAAATGGCGATATATTTCTAAGTCAGAATGGTAAGTGACTGGAGGAGAACTTCCAGGTGGTGGTGTCAGAGCAACCACATTGCTGTGGGTCTGGAGTCACATGTAGGCCGGACCAGGTAGGGGACGGCAGATTTCCTTCCCTAAAGAGCATTAATGAAGCAGCTGGGTTTTTAAGACACTCCAACAGCTTTTCCTGGTCACATTTATTCCTCCAATTCTCTGTGATGGTTAGCTCACACACACTGACTCAAACACTGTGATCAGGATATCACATTGTGAAAGGGACCCAATCCCCAGCACAGGCAAATTGCCACATGGGCACCTTGGCACTGCTCGCCTGGCACCCTGGGAGTGCCCCTGCCAACCTGGCAATGTAAGGGTGGCACTTCAATATGCAGATTTGTCAAATATGAATCCCGCCCATTGTGGCCAGGGTCCCTTTCACAATGTGATATCCTGATCTCTCCTCCTGTAGCTTCCCGTCAAGTTTTGTTTGGTAACATGCTGTGAAGTGTCTTATGACCTTTTACTGTGTGAAAGGTTGTGTATAAATAGTCGTTTAGTTGCACAGAAGAGTATTGCTGAAAACATACATTTGGTTGAAACCGATCATCTTTCCCTCATCGGAACAATCAAAAGATTACCACAAATAAATTACACAGACAACCAATTTAAGGGTGTCAGCCGGACCTGCAGTGTGGCACATTTGCATGTACTGGAAACTGCATATATTAATACGCAAGGCCCTGTTCTTTGTAGACAGAAAGAATATGTACACACATTGGGCTGGATTTCCCAACTGCATGGGGCTGCCCACAATGGGAAGCCCCATTGGCCAGCTAGCAAGACGGAGAATCCCGCCCATTGCGTCTGCTTCAGCTAAACAAAATAAATGACACCCATCCACTAGTTTATTCCTCAAAGCAATGCATTGACCAGAGTCAAGCTGCCTGGTTCAAATTTTAAGACATTGCTTGGTAGTTAACTGTCAGTCATCATCAGCTGGTGCATTCTCCATAACAATGCCTCTATGACTCAGAGTCCACTTGCCAACCAATCAGCACTCTCTTCTCATACAGTACAGAGTTGTTGTTTCCCCTGACATTGGTATTTTTCTGATTGTCCGGATGAGTGCAAAATGAAAAACTTCGACAGAATGTCTTTTTTCAGAAATTCTCAATTCTATACAAGTTTAAGTTGCTGTTGTTTAAGCGGCACCCAGCAATTGTCAATGGGACTTATGGTTGTTCCCCCTCATCTGCTGCCACATAAATTGTTGAAGATATGGGTCAGTCAGGCTTAAATAACAATGAGGTTGTGATGGTTCACTGCAATAAACCTCAGTTTGGAGCCAGAGAACCAAAAGGGAAATTGAAATTTTGGAGCCTTTCAGCCTATCCTCTGTGAACTTCGTTCAGTTAAACAATGTCTCAGAAAATGGTTGCATTCCCCACAGCTCCCACAGCTGGGACAGGTGCGCAGTCAGAGAAAATTGCCTCCCCATCCGTCACCTTCACTTCACATCGCCAGGGTCGCAGGTTCGATTCTCCGCTGGGTCACTGTCTGTGCGGAGTCTGCACGTTCTCCCCGTGTCGGCATGGGTTTCCTCCGGGTGCTCCAGTTTCCTCCCACAGTCCAAAGACGTGCTGGTTAGGTGGATTGGCCAAGCTAAATTGCCCTTCGTGTCCAAAAAAGGTGAGGAGGGGTTATTGGGTTATGGGGATTGGGTGGAAGTGAGGGCTTAAGTGGGTCGGTGCAGACTCGATGGGCCGAATGGCCTCCTTCTGCACTGTATGTTCTATGTTCTATGTTCACCCAAACCCTCTCCCTCTTCTGAGACAGAACATTTAAATACGTCAGTTTGCTAACTCAGGGCTCCAGGTCTGGGTCAGATCAGGACAAGACCCACTCCATGCAGCAACTGCCAAGAGTTTGTGACATTTCACTCACACACGCATTCAATTTACACACTCGAACCACTCTTTCACTTTCTCTCACTCACTTGCACACATGCCCACTTTCTCACACTTACACGCATATACTTTCTCACACTCACACATATTAACTTTTTCACACTCACTCGCACTCATACTCATTTCTCACACTTGCACATGTTAATTTTCTCACTCACTCGCACTCATACTCACTTTCTCACACTCTCAGGTATTCTTTTCCTCACACTCACTCATACTCACCTTCTCACACTCCCACATATTAATTTTCTCACACTCACTTGCACTCATACTCACTTTCTTACACTCACACACACATACTCACTTTCTCACACTCGCGCATATTCATTTTCTCACACTGACTTGCACTCATACACACTTTCTCACAGTCGCACATATCCCTTTTCTCACACTCACTCACTCATACTCACTTTTTCACACTGACTCATGTGAGTCTGTCACAGTCTAACTCACAATATAAGATTTACATTGAGTACACTATTTGCTGTGATTATTGGGTTGTAATGAAACCACTACCTTATCAACTGAATGTGAGATTCCTGACCCCAGAAAATCTTGAGGAACTCCAAAGGGATTCCAAAGATTGGAGACCATAAAATCTCTCTTTGAAACAAGCAAGGTGCATATCAAATAAAGAGTAAACAAAGAACAAACAAAGAAAATTACAGCTTAGGAACAGGCCCTTCGGCCCTCTCAGCCTGCGCTGATCCAGATCCTTTATCTAAACCTGCCACCCATTTTGCAAGGATCTACTTCCCTCTGTTTCCCACCCGTTCATATATCTGTCTAGATGCATCTTAAATGATGCTATCATGCCCGCCTCTACCACCTCCGCTGGCAAAGAGTTCCAGGCACCCACCACCCTCTGCGTAAAAAACTTTCCACGCACATCTCCCTTAAACTTTCCCCCTCTCACCTTGAAATCGTGACCCCTTGTAATTGACACCCCCACTCTTGGAAAAGGCTTGTTGCTATCCACCCTGTAAATACCTCTCATAATTTTGTAGACCTCAATCAGGTCCCCCCTCAACCTCCGTCTTTCCAACAAAAACAATCCTAATCTACTCAAACTTTCTTCATAGCTAGCACCCTCCATACCAGGGAACATCCTGGTGAACCTCCTCTGCACCGTCTCCAAAGCATCCACATCCTTCTGGTAATGTGGTGACCAGAACTGCATGCAGTGTTCCAAATGTGGCCTAACCAAAGTCCTATACAACTGTAACATGACCTGCCGACTCTTGTACTCAATACCCCGTCCGATGAAGGCAAGCATGCTGTACGTCTTTTTGACCACTCTATCGACCTGCGTTGCCACCTTCAGGGTACAATGGACCTGAACTCCCATATCTCTCTGTACATCAATTTTCCCCAGGACTCTTCCATTGACCGTATAGTCCGCTCTTGAATTAAATCTTCCAAAATGCATCACCTTGCATTTGCCTGGATTGAACTCCATCTGCCATTTCTCTGCCTAACTCTCCAATCTATCTATATTTTGCTGTATTCTCTGACAGTCCCCCTCGCTATCTGCAACTCCACCAATCTTAGTATCATCTGCAAACTTACTAATCAGATCACCTATACCTTCGTCCAGCTCATTTATGTATATCACAAACAACAGTGGTCCGAGCATGGACCCCTGTGGAACACCACTAGTCACCCTTCTCCATTTTAAGACACTCCCTTCCACCACTACTCTCTGTCTCTTGTTGCCCAGCCAGTTCTTTATCCATCTAGCTAGTGCACCCTGAACCCCACACTTTTTCCATCAACCTGCCATGGGAAACTTTATCAAACGCCTTACTGAAGTCCATGTACATGACATCTACAGCCCTTCCCTCATCAATTAACTTTGTCACTTGCTCAAAGAATTCTATTAGGTTTGTAAGACATGACCTTCCCTGCACAAAACCATGCTGCCTATCACTGATAAGTCTATTTTATTCCAAATGTGAATAAATCCTATCCCTCAGTATCTTCTCCAACAGTTTGCCTACCACTGACGTCAAGCTCACAGGTCTATTACGGTAAAATGATATAGTGTAGATTTATTTGTTCTTAAGGGCAGCACGGTAGCATTGTGGATAGCACAATTGCTTCACAGCTCCAGGGTCCCAGGTTCGATTCCGGCTTGGGTCACTGTCTGTGCGGAGTCTGCACGTCCTCCCCGTGTCTGCGTGGGTTTCCTCCGGGTGCTCCGGTTTCCTCCCACAGTCCAAAGATGTGCAGGTTAGGTGAATTGGCCAATGATAAATTGCCCTTAATGTCCAAAATTGCCCTTGGTGTTGGGTGGAGGCGTTGAGTTTGGGTAGGGTGCTCTTTCCAGGAGCCGGTGCAGACTCAATGGGCCGAATGGCCTCCTGCACTGTAAATTCAATGATAATCTATGATTAATCTAGGACAAAGATTCGGCACAACATCGTGGGCCGAAGGGCCTGTTCTGTGCTGTATTTTCTATGTTCTATGTTCTATAATTCCCTGGATTATCCCTGCTACCCTTCTTAAACAAGGGGACAACATTGACAATTCTCCAGTCGCCCGGGACCTCACCCGTGCTCAAGGATGAGGTTCTTCATCCTCAAAGTTACTGAGAAGCGGAGAGAGAGCCAGAAACAAATATCCCGACTCCAGAAGAGCAGATTCTCTGCAGCTGCCGTTGATGGGGATTGATGTCGAGGAGGATCTCCAAGTGGTGAAGAACCAGCAAATCTCTCAAAATGGGTTTTGGAGAACAAATCCACAACTGGATCCAACTGCTCTTCACAGTTCCAATTAATGGGTGGGAATTAGAAATCTGGAGTCAGGAAGGGCTGTCCTCTCTTCTCATACAGTTGTATCAAACTTTCCCTCCATCCATCAGGAAGTGTATGTGAGAAGAGGAGTGGCAATCCCAGGCAGTGGAGGAACCAGGATCAAAATCCCAGATTGTTATGCTTCCCATTGTGTCGGATCAGAGGCAGGCAGCTTGGAATTCCAGGATCCTATGGCAAGATGGTGAAACTACAACACAGGATTACTTGCATGCCAAACAGTTAAGCAACAAGTAATCGACAAAGCTCAGCAATCCCACAACCAATGGATCAGATCTTTTTTTTAAATACATTTTAGAGTACCCAATTAATTTTTTCCAATTAAGGGGCAATTTAGCCAATCCACCTACCCTGCACATCTTTGGGTTGTGGGGGCGAAACCCACGGAGACACGGGAAGAGTGTGCAAACTCCACACGGACAGTGACCCAAAGCCAGGATCGAACCTGGGACCGTGGCGCCATGAGGCTGCAGTACTAACCACTGCGCCACCGTGCTGCCCCCAATGGATCAGATCTAATCTCTGTAGTTCTGCCACACATTCCAAAGATGTGCACGTTAGTTGGATTGGCCATGATCAATGTGCAGGATTACAGGGATAGGGTGGAGGAATGGGCATGGGTAGGGTGCACTTTCAGAGGGTTGGGGCAGACTCGATGGGCCAAATGGCCTCCTTCTGCACTGTAGGGATTCTATGAAACTGCTACAAACTCAAAACAAATGAAACTGGATCCAAGGAAGAAGCATACTGATTGGCCAAGGAAAATAATAACTCTGTGGATTGGGAGCAGTTTAGAATTCATCAAAGAAGGACGAAGATATTGATTAAGAAGGGGAAAGTACAGTACGAAAGGAAGCTTGGAGGAAACATAAAGACTGAAACTAAGAGTTTCTATAGATATGTGAAGCGAAAGAGATTGGTAAAGAGAAATGTAGGCCCCCTACAGACAGAAACAGGGGAATGCATAATAAGGGACAAAGAAATGGCTGAGAAATTTAATACATACTTTGGTTCTGTCTTCACAAAAGAGGACACAAAACATTTACCGGAATGCTGGAAAATGAAAGGTTTAGTGAGAGGGAAGATCTGAGGGAGTTCAACATTAGTAGAGAAATGGTGCTGGGAAAATTGATGGGATTAAAGGTGGATAAATCCCCAGGGCTGAGAATCTGCATCCCAGAGTTCTTAAGGAGGGGGCTCTGGAAATAGTGGACACATTGGTGGTCATCTTCCGGGATTATATAGACTCTGAAACTGTCCCTGCAGATTGAAGGGTAGCTCATGTCACACCGATATTCATAAAGGGAGATCGAGAGAAAGCAGGGAATTATAGACCAGTAAGCCTAACAACGGTAGTGGGGAAAATGCTTGAATCCATTATCAAGGACTTTATAGCGGAACATTTAGAAAGCAGTGGCAGGATCAGTCAGAATCAGCATGGATTTATGAAGGGAAAATCATGCTTGACAAATCTGTTGGAATTCTTTGAAGATGTAACCAGTACAGTTGACAAGGGGGAGCCAGTCGATGTGGTATGTTTGGACTTTCAGAAGGCGTTTGACAACGCATAAGAGATTATTGTGTAAAATTAAAGCGCATGGGATTGGGGAAATGTATTGAGGTGGATATAAAACTGGTTTGCAGAGAGGAAACCAAGAGTAGGGATTAATGGGTCCTTTTCAAATTGGCAGGCAGTAACGAGTGGGGTACCACAGGGACCGGTGCTGGGACCCCAGCTATTCACACTATATATTAATGATTTGGATGAGGGAACAAAATGTAACATCTCAAAGTTTGCAATGATACCAAATTAGGTGGGAGGGTGAATTGTGATGAGGATGCAGGGATCCTACAGCAAGATCTGGACAGGTTGGGCGAGTGGGCAAATCAATGGCAGATGCAGTATAATTTGGATAAGTGTGAGGTTATTCATTTTGGAAGCAAAAACGGGAAGGCAGATTACTACCTGAATGATTATAAATTGGGAGAGGGGAGTGTGCAGCAGGACCTGGGTGTCCTTGTGCACCAGTCACTGAAGGTAAGCATGCAGGTGCAGCAGGCGGTAAAGAAGGTATGTTGGCCTTCATTGCGACAGGTTTTGAGTACAGAAGCAGGGATGTGTTGCTGCAATTATACTTGGTGAGGGGCCTTGGTGAGGCCACACCTGGAGTATTGTGTGCAGTTTTGGTCTCCTTCGCTGAGGAAGGATGTTCTTGCTCTCGAGAGAGTGCAGCTATGGTTTACCAGACCGATTCCAGGAATTGCGGGACTTTCATATGAGGAGAGATGACTAGGCTGGGATTGTTCTCGCTGGAGTTCAGAAGAATGAGGGGGGTCTCATGGAGACTTATAAAATTTTAATAGGACTAGGCAGGGTAGATGCAGGGAAGATGTTACCAATGATGGGTGTGTCCAGAACCAGAGGTCACAGTCTGAGGATTCTGGGTAAACCATTTCGGACAGATATAAGGAGACATCTCTTCACACAAAGAATGGTGAGCCTGTGGAATTCATTATCACAGGAAGTAGTTGATGCTAAAACTTTGAATATATTCAAGAGGCTGATAGATATAGCACTTGGGGAGAATGAGATCAAAGGCTATGGGGAGAAAGCAGTCTTAGGCGACTGAGTTGGATGATCAGCCATGATCTGATGAATGGCAGAGCAGGCTCGAAGGGCCAAAAGGCCTCACCTGCTCCTATCTTCTCTGTATCAATGTATCTATGCATCTATGAAACCAGACACCTGAAACGACAACGGCACATCCAGCCTTGTCGACCCTGCAAAGCCTTCTCACTAACATCTGGGGGAATGTACGAGGGGAGCTGTCCACAGACTAATGTCCCAGACACCACCATCACCGTCCTTATGTATGTCCTGTCCAACCAGCAGGTTATATAAGAACATGCAAACAAGAAGCACAAATAGGCCATTTAGCCACTCAAGCAGGTGGTGAGGGAACCAACAAGAGGGAAAAACATATTTGACCCGATCCTCACCAATCTATCTGTCACAGATACATCTTTGGTATGAGTGACCACCATACAATCCTTGTGGAGACAAAGTCACATCTTCACATTGGGGATACCCTCCATTGTGTTCTGTGGCATAACCACTGTGCTAAATGGGATAGACATTTAACAAATCTAGCAACCTGAGACTTTTTTATTCAGGGGCAATTTAGCGTGGCCAATCCACCTACCCTGCAAATCTTTGGGTTGTGGAGGCGAAGCCCGCGCAAACATGGAGAGAATGTGCAAACTCCATAGCAACTCAAGACTGGGTACCCATGAGGTACTGTGGGCCATCAGCAGCAGAATTGTACTTAACCACAATCTTTAACCATGATGTGGAGATGCCGGCGTTGGACTGGGGTGAGCACAGTAAGAAGTCTTACAACACCTGGTTCAAGTTCAACAGGTTTAAAATCACTAGCTTTCGGAGCACTGCTCCTTCCTCAGGTGAATGAAGAGGTGGGTTCCAGAAACATATATATAGACAACGTCAGAGATGCAAGACGATACTTTGAATGTGAGCATTTGCAGGTAATTAAGTCTTTACAGACCCAGAGAGAGGGGTAACCCCAGGTTAAAGAGATGTGAATTGTCTCAAGCCAGGACAGTTGGTCGGATTTCACAAGCCCAGGCCAGATGGTGGGGGGTGAATGTAATGCGAGGTCCCAGTTGAGGCCGTACTCATGCATGCGGAACTTGGCTATCAGTTTCTGCTCGGTGATTCTGCATTGTCGCGCGTCCTTTAGGCCGCCTTGGAGAATGCTTGAAGAACCTCTCTGGCTACATCGAGGGCATTTTGAAACCCATCATACAAGGAACGCCTAGCTTCTGTCGCGTTACAACGGACTTCCTTTAGAAACACAGCACCCATGGACCAATTGAACCAGGAACATTCCTCGTCACAATAGATGTCTCGGCACTCTGCACCAGTATCCCCCATGACGACGGCATTACTGCATCAGCCTCAGTACTCAACACCGACAACTGCCAATCTCCAGACACAATTCTGAAACTCATCCGCTTCATTCTGGATCACGTCTTCGCCTTCGACAACAAGTTCTTCATCCAGACACACGGAACAGCCATGGGGACCAAATTCGCACCTCAATACGCCAACATCTTCATGCACAAGTTTGAACAAGACCTCACCGCACAGGACCGTCAACCGACGTTATACACCAGATACATCAATGACATTTTTTTCCTTTGGACCAACGGCGAAGAATCACTGAAATGACTACACAATGACATCAATAAGTTCCATCCCACCATCAAACTCACCATGGACAACTCTCCAAAATCGGTTGCATTCTTGGACACACTCATCTCCATCAAGGACGGTCACCTCAGCACTTCGCTTTACCGCAAGCCCACGGATAACCTCACGATGCTCCACTTCTCCAGCTTCCACCCAAAACACATTAAAGAAGCCATCCCTATGGACAAGCCCTCCGTATACACAGGATCTGCTCAGACGGGGAAGAGCGTAACAGAAATCTAAAGACGTCCTCGTATGAAAGATACCCTCGTACGAACGGGATATGGCGCTCGACTCATTGATCGACAGTTCCAACACACCACAGCGAAAAACCGCACCGACCTCCTCAGGAGACAAACACGGGACACAACCGACAGAGTAGCCTTCGTCGTCCAGTTCTTCCCCGGAGCGGAGATACTACGACATCTTCTTCAGAGCCTTCAACACGTCATCGATGAAGATGAACATCTTGTCAAGGTCATCCCCACACCCCACTAGTTGCCTTCAAACAATCGTGCAATCTCAAACAAACCATTGTTTGCAGCAAACTACCCAGCCTTCAGAACAGCGACCACGACACCACACAACCCTGCCATGGCAATCTCTGCAAGACGTGCCAGACCATCGACATGGGTACCACCATACACGTGAGAACACCACCCACGAGGTACGTGGTACATATTCATGCGACTCAGCCAACGTTGTCCACCTCATACGCTGCAAGAAAGGATGTCCCGAAGCGCGGTACATTGGCGAGATCATGCAGACGTTGCGACAACGGATGAACGGACATCGTACGACAATCGCCAGGCAGGAATGTTCCCTTCCGGTCAGCACTCAAGGGCATTCAGCCTCTGATCTTCGGGCAAGCGTTCTCCAAGGCAGCCTTCAGGACGCGCAGAATCGCCGAGCAGAAACTTATAGCCAAGTTCCGCACACATGAGTACGGCCTCAACCGGGACCTTGGATTCATGTCGCACTACATTCCCCCACCCCCCCCACCATCTGGCCTGTGCTTGCGAAATCCTACCAACTGTCCTGGTTTGAGACAATTCACACCTCTTTAACCTGGGATTACCCCTCTCTCTGGATCTGTAAAGACTTAATTACCTGCAAATGCTCATATTCAAAGTATCATCTTGCATCTTTGACTTTGTCTATATATATATATGGAACCTACCTCTTTATTCACCTGAAGAAGGAGCAGTGCTCTGAAAGCTAGTGATTTGAAACAAACCTATTGGACTTTAACCTGGCATTGTAAGACTTCTTACTACAATCTTTAACCTCATGGCCCGGCATTTCCACCACTCTGCCAGTACCACCAAGCCATAGGATCAATCCTGGTTCAATGAAGGGTGCAGGAGAGCATGCCAGGAGCAGCACTAGTCATACCTAAAATGAGGTGTCAACCTGATGAAGCTACAACACAAGACAACTTGTGTGCCAAACAGCATGAGCAGCATGTAATTGACTGAGCTGAGCGATCTCACAATGAGTGCATCAGATCAATGCTCTGCAGTCCTCCAACATCCAGCTATGAATGGTGGTGGACAATTAAACAACTCAGTTGAGGAGAAGGCTCCACAAATACCCCCATCCTCAATGATGGAGGAGCCCAGCAAATCTGTGCAAAAGACAAAGTTGAGGCATTTGCAGCCTTTAGCCCGAAGTGCCAAATGGATGATCCATCTTGGTCTCCTCCTCGGGTCCCCAGCATCACAGATGTCAGTCTTCAACCAATTCAATTCACTCCATGCGATATCAAGACATGGCTGAAGACACTGGATACTGCAAATGACAATATTCCGGCAATAGTACTGAAAACATGTGTTCCAGAACTTGCCGCACCCCTCGCCAAACTCTTCCAGCACAGCTACAAAACTGGCATCTACCTGGCAATGTGGAAACTTTCCCAAATATGCCCTGTACACAAATAGAAGCACAATCCAACCCAACCAATGACCGCCCTATCAGTCTACTCTCCATCTTCAGCAAAGTAATGGAAGGGGTCATCAACAGTGCTATCAAGCAGTATTTGCTCAACAATGGCCTACACACTGACACTCAGTGTGGGTTCCACCAGGGTCACTCAGCTCCTAACCTCATGGCAGCCTTGGTTCAGACATAGACAAAAGAGCTGAACTCCAAAGGTGGGGTGAGAGTGACTGTCCTTGACATCAAGGCAGCATTTGAGTGATTATGCCATCAAGGAGCCCAAGCAAAACTGGAGTCAATGGGAATCCGAGGAAAACTCTCCAGATGCTGAAGTGGTCAATATTCAAATTCAGCAAGACCTGGATAATATCCAGGCTTGGGCCATTAAGCGGCAAGTAACATTCATGCCACACAAGTGTTACAACATCCTGAGCTTGTGCACAGTCACTTCCAGCCCCACCTGTCCCAGAGTCATGACACAAGTGAGTTAACCAATAATTCTTCGAAAAATACCCAAAGTCTTTGGCCCTTGACTGTCCAATAATTAGTCACCAAGTTTGTAAATATAAACAGAAGTACTGTTTATTTATAACAAGAACTATAATGAAATATGCAGCAAATAAACTGCTTAACTATTTTTTTTAATTAATTTTTTTTTTAACAACTGGTTAACTATTAACTAACTCCAAACTCACCGCCTAAAATTTTCCCCCAGCCCCTACACACACACAAAACAGACAAGCACAGGGATGGAAAGGGGTAAAAATCAAAAGGAAAAGGAAAAGGAGTATTTGTTTCAGATGATGGACCTTTACACAAGTGCCAGGCAATGACCATCTCCAACAAGAGAGAATCTAAGCATCACCCTTTGATATTCAATGGCATTAATATCACTGATTCCCCCACTATCAACAGCCTCGGGTTTACCATTGATCAGAATGTGAACTGGACTGGTCATATGAATATTGTGGCTACAAGATGTTAAGTAATGGGTTAAGAGACATTGCAATTAGTTGTCTCATTTATGTTAAGTATCCATTAATTGACACTGATATGTAAAGGGGCTTCAGGTGGCCTCTGTCAGGTGGTGTGTTGTTAAGAGTTTTGTGCAGAGGCTGTGGAAGTGAAATAAATGGCGTTTGGTGAAAAGGAACAAGAACTTTAGACTCTTCATTTCACAGCAACTAAAATGTCTAACAATGGTAAATGTTGCCCACTTGTGTGGGAAATAAAGAAAATAAGGAGAGTGGTAAAAAGCACTTTGGCTGCTGAGACGTTAAGCCTTGTAGAGGCGGTGGATATGGCTTTTTATATAAGTATGATATTGACAGAAATTTTGGGATTAGGGGATTTGGGTAATATACCTATTGACTGTCACAATGACAATAAATCCCTGTGGGAAAATGTGCACTCTACAAAAAGTGTCAATGAAAAGAGGTTACGGATAGACATCGCAAGTTTGAAGCAGATGTTGGACAGAGGGGAAATAACAAAAATTAAATGGGTCGACAGGAGCTATCAACTGTCAGACTGTTTTACGAAAAGAGGGGCGAGTTCACAGAAACTTTTGGATATTGTTAATGAAGGGCGCTTGTTTCTGTGACTGTTTTTTTTTCTTTCCCGTCCAAACAAAAAAAAGGAGGGGGGGACATCATGTGTGTGTTTTTGAGTTTCCTGAAATTTTGTTTTCACCTAATTATTTTTTTTCTCCAAGGAAGGGGAGACTGTTAAGTAATGGGTTAAGAGACATTGCAATTAGTTGTCTCATTTATGTTAAGTATCCATTAATTGACACTGATATGTAAAGGGGCTTCAGGTAGCCTCTGTCAGGAGGTGTGTTGTTAAGAGTTTTGTGAAGAGGCTGTGGAAGTGAAATAAATGGTGTTTGGTGGGTGAAAAGGAACAAGAACTTTAGACTCTTCATTTCACAGCAACTAAAACATCTAACACAAGAGTAGGTGGGTAACTCTCCTTCTGGTTCCTCAAAGCCTGTACACCATCTACCAGGCACAAGTCAGAAGTGTGATGGAATACTGTCCACTTACCTGGATAAGTGCAACTCCCCTGACATTCAGGAAGGTCAACACCATTCTGGACAAAGCAGCCACTTGATTAACACCCCCTCCAGGACCTTAAACATTCAATGCCGCCATCACCAATAGACAGTGGCAGTCGTGTGTGCCATGTACAAGATACACTGCAGGAACTCACCAAGGTTCCTTACGCAGCACCTTCCAAAATCACAACCGCTACCATCCAAAAGGGCAAGGGCAGTAGATACCTGGGAACACTGTTATGGGCCAGGGTTCAGAGAACCCCAAAGTGAATCATGGAGTTCACCTGACCCACCACTTTTAATAGATTGTGGTATGGGGAGCACACTGCCCACTCTACAGGTGTGGTACATCAGAAATGGAAAAGTATTTTTTAAAGCAAAACAATGTTTATTCTATGAACTCAAGTTAACCTTTTTAAAACATACAGTGAACATCTTAGCAACCATTAATTCAAATACAACCCCCAAAGACTACAACACTTAGTAATCCTTTAAGCTTTCCTTTTAACATCCATAAGACTTTTTAAAAAATGTTAAACAGAAGCAAGAACGGACTCTTATCTTATCCCACGTTTGGAGGATTGCATTGAGAAAGTGGGACAATCCGCTTTTATTTCCAAATTGGATTTACTTAAAGGTGGAGGACTTAGTGGAGCTGAGTCCACAAAAGATCAGCCATGATCTCATTGAATGGTGGAGCAGACTCGAGGGGCCAGATGGCCTACTCCTGCTCCTAGTTCTTATATGTTCTTATGTTACTGGCAGGTACCTTTATCCGAAACGGCGAACGAGATTTCAGCTTTTGTGACCCCAGATGGTATATACCAATTCAAAGTTATGCCATTTGGCATGAAAAACGCTCCAGCCACATTTCAACGGTTAACTAACAAAGTTGTTTCAGGATTACCCAATTGTGCGGTGTACATCGACGATCTGGTAATTTTCAGCCAGACATGGAAAGAACATTTAAAACATCTGTTGGAGTTATTCTATCGACTTCAGGAGGCAGGTTTGGCGATAAACCTAGCCAAAAGTGAATTTGGAAAAGCCCAAGTCATTTTCCTTGGCCGTACGATCGGACAGGGTCGAATGGTCACACGGGATGTGAAACCAACAGTTATTGAGTTTTCAATACCCTCGACACAAAGGGAAATATTGCGATTTCTTGGCTTGAGTGGATTTGATCTAACATTTGTGAAAAAGATTTGTAGCGTGATTGCTCCACTGATGGACTTGCTGAAGAATTTCAAATATTTCAGTGGACAGAGGACTTTCAACCAGCATTTGACTGCCTGAAAGCTGTGATAACTAATGCTCCTGTGTTGGAGAAGTACAAGGGACTCTGCGATCAGATTGAACTAAAGTATCTGGCTTTAAAGGGAAATGCCGAGGCTCAGAGAAATGGACAGATCATGCAGAGACCGTCTTGTTTAAAGAGACTGTCAATCAAGAAGGATTTCAGTTGGAGGAAGAAGAACAAAAAAAAAATGGACTATATTATCATACCTGTTTGCGTGTGTTGTTTTTTGAAACGAAAAAGTATATTTACTGTGTGCATTTCTTAAAGGATAGTGAAAAGGTGAAAAATGAAACCATCCTGAAGTTGATAGTTTTTTTTTTCTTGGGGGAAGGTGTCATGTGAGAGCACCTTTAAGAAATGGGTGTTTAAGAAATGTACCTTTATGAAATGGGTGTTTAAGAAATGTACCTTTAAGAAATGGGTGTTTATCAATGATGTCAGAGTGTGGGTGGTGCTGGGCTGTCTGTCAGCTTTTTACTTTTGTTTTAGGCTGTTTGCTGCATAAAGGTGCCTGCCAGTAACCTTTAAGTAAATCCAGTTTGGAAATAAAAGCTGATTGTCCCACTTTCTCAATGCAAACGTGGGATAGGATAAGAGTCCATTCTTGTAACTGCATTAACCTTTCTATAGTCCACACACAACCGTTGGGTACCGTCTTGTTTAGGTACCAACACTATGGGTGAGCTCCATTGGCTGCAACCCAGTTCAATTATGCCATTTTTAAGCATACTCTCAATCGCTTTGTTAACCTGTGCCAATTTTAAAGGGTTAAGTCTGTATGAATGTTGTTTGATTGGAACAGCATTTCCCACATCTACATCATGTATAGCCATTTTAGTACTTCCCAATTTATCTCTACAAACTTGCCCACATGATATCAATAACTCTTTCAGGTCCGTCCGTTTTTCCTCTCGAAGGTAACTCAACAATTTATCCCAATTTTTAAGAACATCCTCATTTTCCAATTTAATTTGAGGTATGTCAAATTCACAGTCATCTGGATTTGGTTTGTCACTTTGAGTTAGAATCATTAAAACCTCCTCCTTTATCCCTCCTACCCTTTCAAAGTACCTTTTAAGCATATTCACATGACACACTCGGTGAGTCTTCCTTCTATCTGGTGTTTTTACCACATAATTCACCCCACTTAATTTACTTTCAATCTGATAAGGTCCACAAAACCTATCTTTTAAAGGTACACCTACCACTGGTGACAATACTAAAACTTTATATCCACAGGCAAAACTATGAACTTTGGATTTCTTGTCCGCTACCCGTTTCATGACATTTTGTGCAACTTTTAAATGTTGTCTAGCCAATTCACCTGCTCGATTTAATCATTCCCTAAGATTTGAGACGCAATAATGTATGTTCCGATTTCTCACTCACCAATTTTTCCTTCATCCATTTAAGTGGTCCTCTTACCTCATGACCAAAAATTAGTTCAAAAGGACTACATTTGGTTGACTCATTAGGTGCATCCCTAATTGCAAACAGTACGAATGGAATTCCTTTATCCCAATCCTCTGGATAATCTTGACAATACGCCCTCAACATTGTCTTTAATGTCTGATGCCACCATTCTAACGTTCCCTGCGATTCTGGATGGCACGCAGTTCATTTAAATTGTTTTATTCCTAAACCATCCCTAACTTCTTTGAATGAACTTGAGTAAAATTTGATCCTTGATCCGATTGTATTTCTGTGGGTAGTCCATATCTAGTAAAGAATTTAAGTAACTCCTCCACAATTTTTTTAGTTGTAATATTAAGTACTGGAATGGCCTCTGGAAACCTAGTAGACACGTCCATTATAGTCAAAAGATATTGATTCCAACCATTTGTTTTAGGAAGCGGTCCTACGCAATCAAGTAGGATCCTTGTAAACGGTTCCTCAAATGCTGGAATGGGTATTAAGGGTGCTGGTTTTATCACTGCTTGAGGTTTCTCTATCACATGACATGTGTTACATGATTGACAAAATTTAACTACATCTTTATGTAGTCCAGGCCAATAAAAATGTTTCTGGATTTTAGCTTGAGTTTTCCTTATTCACAAATGACCTCCCACTGGTACCTCATGTGCAACTCACAACACCTCCTTTCTATACCCAACCGGTAATAGTACTTGATGAACTTCTGCCCACTTTTCATCCGCCTGCATATGCAAAGGTCTCCATTTTCTCATCATGACATCACTTTTATGGTAATAACACTCTGGTACTGGTATGCACTCAAATTCCTCTTCCGTATATGCTTTCTGATACATCCGTTTTATTTCTATATCTTTCTGTTGTAACTCCGGCAATTTTCCTGAACTAAAAATATCCGCCTCATCCTCCACCTGTTCTTGTTCTTTTTCAACCATCTGATCAAAAATCATTTCTGAAAATTGCACTTCAACATCATCTTCACTCTTTGATTTCTCCTCTTGTCTTAACCTGTGGCTGTGTGATCTTGTTACTACACAATCCGGAAAAATCCCAGGATACTCGTCCTTCAACACTTCAGTTCTCTGATTTTCCACTGGCTTATCACCCACAGTAGGCATCACTCCCACCTGTGATCCAGCTATATCATTACCCATAATAAACTGTATTCCTGGACAAGATAATTTGTCTATTACTCCTACTACCACTTCACCACTCTTCACTGGACTTTCCAATCTTACCTTATATAATTGAACACTACTCCTCTCACCCTGAATTCCACATATTACCACCTTTTCTGGCAATATTCTTCCCAAACTACATAATTCCTCATCTCTTACCATTAAAGATTGACTAGCCCCTGTATCTCTCAAAATTGTGACTTCTTTACCTGCTCCTCCTGATACACATGAGTAAACTTTACCCACACAAGTAAATTCTTTAAAGACATCTGGCACCTTCTTATCAATCACCTCTTGATCAGGCTGTACAATCTTTTGCCCCTCCGTCGCTTCACTTGGGCTTTCCTTTAACAATTTAACAAACCCTACTGTCTTCGCCTGTTTTACGACATCAGCCTTCCCAGTGCTTTTCTTCAACCACCAACACTGTGACTTTACATGGCCTAGTTTATTACAGTGAAAACATTTGAAACTTTTCATGTATTTGGCAGGTAGGATCAAGGAAAACCCAAAAGCTTTCTATAGGTATGTCAGGAATAAGCGAATGACTAGGGTAAGAGTAGGACCAGTCAAGGACAGGGGTGGGAAGTTGTGTGTGGAGTCTGAAGAGATAGGCGAGATACTAAATGAATATTTTTCATCAGTATTCACTCAGGAAAAAGATAATGTTGTGGAGGAGAATGCTGAGACCCAGGCTAATAGAATAGATGGCATTCAGGTACGTAGGGAAGAGGTGTTGGCAATTCTGGACAGGCTGAAAATAGATAAGTCCCCGGGTCCTGATGGGATTTATCCTAGGATTCTCTGGGAGGCCAGGGAAGAGATTGCTGGACCTTTGGCTTTGATTTTTATGTCATCATTGGCTACAGGAATAGTGCCAGAGGACTGGAGGATAGCAAATGTGGTCTCTTTGTTCAAAAAGGGGAGCAGAGACAACCCCAGCAACTATAGACCGGTGAGCCTCACGTCTGTAGTGGGTAAAGTCTTGGAGGGGATTATAATAGACAAGATTTGTAATCATCTAGATAGGAATAGAATCATAGAATTTTTTTACAGTGCAGAAGGAGGCCATTCAGCCCATCGAGTCTGCACCGGCTCTTGGAAAGAGCACCCTATCGAGGCCCACACCACCCTATCCCCATAACCCAGTAACCCCACTCAACCAACCCTAAGGCCAATTTTGGACACTAAGGGCAATTTAGCATGGCCAATCCACCTAACCTGCACGTCTTTGGACTGTGGGAGGAAACCGGAGCACCCGGAGGAAACCCACGCACACACGGGGAGAACGTGCAGACTCCGCACAGACAGTGACCCAAGCCGGGAATCGAACCTGGGACCCTGGAGCTGTGAAGCAATTATGCTAACCACTATGCTACCGTGGTGCCCCACGGTATGATCAGGGTATGAATAATATGATCAGGGATAGTCAGCATGGCTTTGTGAAGGGTAGGTCATGCCTCACAAACCTTATCGAGTTCTTTGAGAAGGTGACTGAACAGGTAGACGAGGGTACAGCAGTTGATGTGGTGTATATGGATTTCAGCAAAGCGTTTGATAAGGTTCCCCACGGTAGGCTATTGCAGAAACTACGGAGGCTGGGGATTGAGGGTGATTTAGAGATGTGGATCAGAAATTGGCCAGCTGAAAGAAGATAGAGGGTGGTGGTTGATGGGAAATGTTCAGAATGGAGTTCAGTTACAAGTGGAGTACCACAAGGATCTGTTCTGGGGCCGTTGCTGTTTGTCATTTTTATCAATGACCTAGAGGAAGGCGCAGAAGGGTGGGTGAGTAAATTTGCAGACAATACTAAAGTCGGTGGTGTTGTCGATAGTGTGGAAGGATGTAGCAGGTTACAGAGGGATATAGATAAGCTGAAGAGCTGGGCTGAGAGGTGGCAAATGGAGTTTAATGTAGAGAAGTGTGAGGTGATTCACTTTGGAAGGAATAACAGGAATGCGGAATATTTGGCTCATGGTAAAGTTCTTGGAAGTGTGGATGAGCAGAGGGATCTAGGTGTCCATGTACATAGATCCCTGAAAGTTGCCACCCAGGTTGATAGAGTTGTGAAGAAGGCCTATGGAGTGTTGGCCTTTATTGGTAGAGGGATTGAGTTCCGGAGTCAGGAGGTCATGTTGCAGCTGTACAGAACTCTGGTACGGCCGCATTTGGAGTATTGCGTACAGTTCTGGTCACCGCATTATAGGAAGGACGTGGAGGCTTTGGAGCGGGTGCAGAGGAGATTTACCAGGTTGTTGCCTGGTATGGAGGGAAAATCTTATGAGGAAAGGCTGATGGACTTGAGGTTGTTTTCGTTGGAGAGAAGGAGGTTAAGAGGAGACTTAATAGAGGCATACAAAATGATCAGGGCGTTAGATAGGGTGGACAGTGAGAGCCTTCTCCCGCGGATGGAAATGGCTGGCACGAGGGGACATAGCTTTAAACTGAGGGGTAATAGATATAGGACAGAGGTCAGAGGTAGGTTCTTTACGCAAAGAGTAGTGAGGCCGTGGAATGCCCTACCTGCAACAGTAGTGAACTCGCCAACATTGAGGGCATTTAAAAGTTTATTGGATAAACATATGGATGATAATGGCATAGTGTAGGTTAGATGGCTTTTGTTTTGGTGCAACATCGTGGGCCGAAGGGCCTGTACTGCGCTGTATCGTTCTATGTTCTATGTTCTATGTTCTATGTCTCTTCCACCCTCCTAGATTTCCTTTTTAATCTGAGGTAGACTCTCCTTATCATCTCCCATCAGATCACTTTTACTTTTACCACTTGAGTATTTCTCATGTCCCCAGTTTCTATCCCTCACAGGCAGAAAATGATGTCAGAAACCAAGCTTTGAATTATGAACTAATTCATAATCATCTGCCATTTCCGCTGCTAATCTCACAGTTTTAACTATCTGCTCTTCCACATGAGTTCCCACTACATCAGGAATTGAATTTTTAAACTCCTCCAAAAGTATAATTTCTCTGAGAGATTCATATGTTTGGTCTATTTTCAAAGCCCTTATCCACCAATCAAAATTACTCTGTTTGAGCCTTTCAAACTCCATGTATGTTTGACCAAATTCTCTCCATAAATTTCGAAACCTTTGTCTGTAGGCTTCAGGCACTAGTTCATATGCAGCTAAGATGGATTTTTTCACCTCCTCATAGGTCCCAGATACCTCCTCCGGTAGTGATGCAAACACTTCACTAGCCCTACTAGCTTTGTTTGAATCAGTAATACCCACATGTCCTGTAGCCATTTAATTTGTTTAGCTACCTTCTCAAATGAAATGAAAAAGGCTTCTACCTCCTTCTCATCAAACCTTGGCAATGCTTGGACATATTTAAATGGATCCCCACTTTTAATAGATTGTGGTATGGGGAGCACATGGCCCACTCTACAGGTGTGGTATAGGAGAAATGGAAAAGTATTTTTTAAGGCAAAATAATGTTTATTCTATGAACTCAAGTTAACCTTTTTAAACCATAAAGTGAACATCTTAGCAACCATTAATTCAAATACAAGCCCCAAAGAATACAACACTAAGTAATCCTTCAGCTGTCCTTTTAACACCCATAAGACTTTTTTTTAAAACTTCAAACAGAAGCCTGAGCCTTACTTCTGTTGTGGGCAAAATCTTGGAAAGGTTTATAAGAGATAGGATGTATAATCATCTGGAAAGGAATAATTTGATTACAGATAGTCAACACACTTTTGTGAAGGGTAGGTCGTGCCTCACAAACCTTATTGAGTTCTTTGAGAAGGGGACCAAACAGGTGGATGAGGGTAAAGCAGTAAAGCAGGTGTATATGGATTTCAGTAAAGCATTTGATAAGGTTCCTCAAGGCTACTGCAGAAAATACGGAGGCATGGGATTCAGGGTGATTTAGCAGTTTAGATCAGAAATTGGCTAGCTGGAAGAAGACAAAGGGTGGTGGTTGATGGGAAATGTTCAGACTGGAGTCCAGTTACTAGTGGTGTACCACAAGGATCTGTTTTGGGGCCACTGCTGTTTGTCATTTTTATAAATGACCTGGAGGAGGGCGTAGAAGGATGGGTGAGTAAATTTGCAGATGACACTAAAGTCGGTGGAGTTGTGGACAGTGCAGAAGGATGTTACAAGTTACAGAGGGACATAGATAAGCTGCAGCGCTGGGCTGAGAGGTGGCAAATGGAGTTTAATGCAGAAAAGGCTAATGGTAAGATTCTTGGCAGTGTGGATGAGCAGAGAGATCTTGGTGTCCATGGACATAGATCCCTGAAAGTTGCCACCCAGGTTGAGAGGGTTGTTAAGAAGGCGTATGGTGTGTTAGCTTTTATTGGAAGAGGGATTGAGTTTCGGAGCCATAAGGTCATGTTGCAGCTGTACAAAACTCTGGTGCGGCCGCATTTGAAGTATTGCATTCAATTCTGGCCGCCGCATTATTGGAAGGATGTGGAAGCATTGGAAAAGGTGCAGATTTAGCAGAATGTTGCCTGGTATGGAGGGGAGACCTTATGAGGAAAGGCTGAGGGACTTGAGTCTGTTTTCGTTAGCGAGAAGGAGGTTAAGAGGTGACTTAATTGAGGCATACAAGATGATCAGAGGATTGGATAGGGTGGACAGTGAGAGCCTTTTTCCTCGGATGGTGATGTCTAGCATGAGGGGACATAGCTTTAAATTGAGGGGAGATAGATATAGGACAGATGACAGAGGTAGGTTCTTTACTCAGAGAGTAGTAAGGGCGTGGAATGTCCTGCCTGCAACAGTAGTGGACTCGCCAACACTAAGGGCATTCAAATGGTCATTGGATAGACATATGGACGATAAGGGAATAGTGTAGATGGGCTTTAAAGTGGTTTCACAGGTCGGCGCAACATCAAGGGCCAAAGGACCTGTACTGCGCTGTATTGTTCTATGTTCTATAAGCACATCAGGTTAAAGTCACTACTGAGAGCAGTTATTAGTTTTGAATCACCAAAGGACCAATTTACAGTCATTAGATTACAGAGAGAGAGACTAATACCCCTCTGGCTGTGACTGCAGCTATCCAGCTCTGAAAACGAAACTAAAACACACCCTGCAGCAAACAGCCGAAAACAATAGTAAAAAGCTGACAGACAGCCCAGCTCCACCCACACTCTGACATCACTGATAAACACCCATTTCTTAAACACCCATTTCTTAAAGGTACTCTCATATGACAACACCATCTGGAGGTTCTCTCCAAGTCAGGAACCACCCCAACTTGAAAATATACCGGCCTTTCCTTCACTGTCTTTGGGTTAAAATCTTGGAACTCCCTCCCGAACAACACTGTGGGTGTACCTGCACCTCAGGGACTGCAGAGGTTCAAGAGGGCAGCTCACCACCACCTCCTCAAAGGATTAGGGATGGAAAATAAATACTGGCCCAGTCAGCGACACCCAAAACCCATTAATGAATTTTTTATAAATGAATATTGTAAATGCAAGCTATAATTGTAAATGTGGTGAGGTCCCTCAGGGTGTCACATGCATAATGAAGGTAACTGGCATGGACATAGAAAGGTTGGAGACTTGGGCAGACAAATGGCAAACGGAGTTTAATCCGGACAAATGTGAGGTAATGCATTTTGGTAGGTCTAACATAGAGGGGAAATATACAGTAAATGGCAAATGGGAATATAGAAAGTCAGAGTGATCTGGGCGTACGGGTCCACATATCTTTGAAGGTGGCAACACAAGTGGACAAGGTAGTCAAGAAAGCATACGGAATGCTTGCCTTCATTGGACGGGGCACCGAGTACAAAAACTGGCAAGTCATGCTACAGTTGTATAGAACCTTGGTAAGGCCGCACTTGGAATATTGCGCACAATTCTGGTCACCACACTACCAGAAGGATGTGGAGGCTTTGGAGAAGGTGCAGAGGAGGTTTTCCAGGATGTTGCCTGGTCTGGAGGGTGTTAGCTATGTGGAGAGGCTGAATAGACTCGGACTGTTTCCATTAGAACGACGGAAGTTGAAGAGGCGACCTGATAGAGGTCTACAAGATTATGAGGGCATGGATAGAGTGGATGGGCAGGCACTCTTTCCCAGGGTGGAGGGGTCTGTCACCAGGGGGCATAGGTTTAAAGTCCGTGTGGCAAAGTTTAGAGGCGATGCGCGAGGCAGGTTTTTCACACAGAGGGTGGTGAGTGCCTGGAACGCTGGGGAGGTTGTGGAAGCAGGTACATTAATAGCGTTCAAATTGCATCTCAACAAATACATGGATAGGATGGGTATAGAGGGATACGGCACTAGGAAGTGCTGAGGGTTTGACCAAGGGTGGTATCATGACCGGTACAGGCTTGGAGGGCCGAAGGGCCTGTTCCTGTGCTGTATTGTTCTTTGCTCTTTGTTGATGTAGTTTTATTTTCTACAATGTTAAATTGGAACTGTTTGTAACATCACTTTTATGAATTTTATAAGTCAAATATATTTTTGGGGGAATTAACACCATCGGCTGGATTCTCCGCCGTCGGGATGCTCCGTTTTGCCGGCAGCCGGGGGGTTTCCCGACGGCGTGGGGCTGCCCCACAGTGGGAAACCCCATTGACCGGCCAGCGTAATGGAGCATCCCGCCGACGGGGTGACCCTGAACTGTGGCACAGCGAGGCGGAGAATCCAGCCCCATGTCTTGAACAAAAACTGACAGTTTGTCTTTCTCATTCCTCCTCAGCCAGCAGTAACTGAGGCCAGTGAGACAGCAGCAGCAAAGGAACTAACGGATGACAAAGGTAATCACAGATCCTGTAACCAAGGGCTGAGATTGATGCTGTGTCGTGCTACAAACCCAAAGGCACTGAACAGCTATCAACGTACATTAATACCTCGAGTGGAGCATGTGTCAGCCATCACCAAAACTGCTCTCTCCCCATCCTCTGCAAGTATGAGACCAGTCAGGGTGCAATACTGTAGAAGCATTGCACACGAAGCTCTTCAGCCCATTGTTTCTATGCTGATGCTTTGCTCGAGCGATCCAAACATAATCTCACTGCTCTGCACTTTAACTTCCAATAAATATTTCCCTTTTCCCATGAACAATCCAATAATGGTGCCTCGATTATTCCCCATTGCAAAGCATTCCGATTTCAAGCCAAACCACACTCTCTATAAAGACATATTTGCTCTCCTGTCTCCTCACTCTCTTAGTAATACCTGTAACTTCATCATCTCGTGTGACCGACCACCCAGCCAGAGCAAATGGGGCGGGATTCTCCAATAATGGGGCTATGTCCCCACGGCTGTGAAAAAACGCACGCGAATCACTCTGGACTTACCTGGAGTAAGTCCAGGGTGATTCTGCAATTTTCAGGGGGCTAGCAGGGCCCTGGAGTGCTGCTCGCAGCTCTGGCTGCCCATACGGGGCCCTGCATGCGCACGGCAGCGGCCTGTGTCGGCCGCCCCGCGCGACATGGCCGACCCACATCGTGGAGGGACAGCAAGAAGATAGGCCCCTCCCCCCAGATCACGCGCGCCTGCGGATCGGTGGCCCCCGGTCAATAGCCTGGCCGTCCTGGAGGCCGCCCCCCCCCCCCAGCCCCCCCCCGCCCCCCCCCCCCCCCCCCCGGTGAATGATTCGCCCTCCCCCCACCAGGGCGGCCGCAGCCAGGTGAAACCATGAGAGAGCCATGCCGGTGGGAACTCGGCCAGCTGCACTGGGAGAATCACCACGGTGGCCTTTTTCAATGGCCCCCGACTGGCGCCGCATCGACCGCGCGCGCCTGATTGGCGCCGAGTCTCTGGGGACCGGAGAATCGCGGGGGCGGTGTCAGACCCGCGATTTCGGCACGGAGGCTCAGAGAATCCCGCCCACAATCTTCCCTTATTCACGTCCATCATTTAAAACCCTGTGTATTTTCCATTGAAATCAGTTTATAGCCAGGTCGCATGCTCTGCCAATAGATTCAATTTTACCCCCTTTTAGCTTCAATTTAAAGAGGAGACAAAATGTATTTAAATGGTTACATTAGAGATTTGACTGTTTATCCATGGGAACAGGTATCAGCCATCGAATTCCACCACCTTGTTGAGCATTATCTCAGATTAAAAATTTACAATTGATGAAACATCTACTGTTGTCTCAAAGTTCTAAAACCTTGGGCGCGATTCTCCACTCCCACGCCGGTTGGGAGAATCGCCTGGGCCGCCAAAATTTTCTGCGACGCCGGTCCGACGCCCTCCCGCGATTCTCCCAAGCGGCGGGAACTGTCCGGTCGAGTTTCGCGGGCCGCAGGCCGGAGAATCGCCCGAGACACCCAAAACGGCGATTTTCCGGCACCCCTGCTATTCTCAGGTCCGGATGGGCCGAAGTCCCGACGGCGTGACCCCAGTGTGCAGGGGGGGGGGGAGAGGGTGCAGGTGGGAGGGGGGGTGGGAGAGCGTGCAGGTGGGAGGGGGGGGGGTGCGGGAGAGTGTGCAGGTGGGGGGGGGGGAGAGTGTGCATGTGGGGGAGGGGTGGGAGAGTGTGCAGGTGGGAGGGGGGGTGGGAGAGGGTGCAGGTGGGAGGGGGGGTGGGAGAGTGTGCAGGTGGGAGGGTGGAGGGTGGGAGAGTGTGCAGGTCCTTTAAAAATCACTTACCTTCACAGGAGCAGGCCTTTGGATTTTGGCGGGAGCGGTGCGCAAGTGATTTCTGGGAGGTAAGTTTTTCCTTTAAAAAACACTTACCTTCACAGGAGCAGGCCAGTGCCATCCTGACCTGCCCGTTCCCCACCAGATGCGCCAGTGACGGAACGGGGGGAGGCCGAGTGTACCGGGACGTCCCTTGGTGGAGCTACCGGACGGGCCCCAGAATCTCCTCCTCCCTCGGGGAGCTCGGTGGCCCCTGGGCCTCACTGTGGGACGGAGATGCGCTCGGAGACATGCCCCGTCGCACCCCCGACACCTGGCGCTGCCAGTCCTGGAGGCCTGCAGCGGTATTGACCACGGTCCGAATGTTCGCCGAGATGGGGCCCAGGGAGTGCCACATTCCTGCCAAGGTCTGTGCGATCTCGACCTGTGAGTGTGCGACACCATCCATCACGTGTGCCAGGCGGTCAATGCTCTCCGCGACCGACTGCTGGGACTGAGCCATCGCTTGCTGGGAACGGGCCATGGCATGGTGAGGCTCAGCCAGGGCCCGGAGAGCGGCGGCAATGTCGTGTTGGCTCTGTGAGATGGCTACCTGTGAGAGGGCAGCCCGCTCCTGGGCTATGGGTGACGCGTGCACGTGAAGCCCAATGGCTTGCAGAACCTGACCCATGGCCGAAACCCCTTCACCCATTGCCTCCACCGCGGACGCCACCCGTGCGGTGTCGGCCTGGGTGGCTGCGATGAGCGGCACCACTCCCTGCTGCTCGACGCGGATAGACTCCTCCAGCTGCATGTGCAAGTCCTGGAAGATGGCCCTCATCCCGTTACTCAGTCCCTGGGTGTCCACACGCATCGGTTGTCCGGGTGGGTCAATTACATCCAGGAACCCGGGAACCGTCTGGGTGGCAGCTGGTTGCTGGGCCTGGGCTGCCCTCCGACTGTCCAGCCCCTCGGCTGCTCCAAACTCCACCTGCTGTACCGGCTCGGCTGTGGGGTGCGCACCAGACAGTGACCCGGGAGCCTCATCACTTATATGCCCAACCGAGGTGAGTGTCTCTGCGATGGTGAACGGTGTGGGAGACAGCAGTGCCGCAAGCTCGAGGTCATCATCCGTCCAGACGTCTGGGGCGTCATTCTCCGACCCCCCGCCGGGTCGGAGAATGGCCGTTGGCCGCCGTGAATCCCGCCCCCCGCCCCCGCCGAAGTCTCCGAAGGGAGAAAAGTCGGCGGGGCGTTAATGGCGCTGCTGCCGCGGAGAATGTCACGGGTCTGCGCAAGGCAGCCGATTTTCGGCCTGCCGATATTCTCCCTTCCGGATGGGCCGAAGTCCCGTCGACGTGATGACCGTTCACGTCGACGTGGATCAAACCTCCTTTTCATCGGCGTGACCCGGTGCTCCAGGCTCACGCCGACCAGCGAGGAGGTGAGTGACGGCCTGGGGCGTTGGCTCTGGGCAGGAAATGGCGTGGCCGCAGACTGATTGCGTGAGGAGAGGTGTGTCTCGGCTTGTGTGTGTGTGTGTGCGGCGGGGGGGGGGGGGGGGGGTGGTTAGAGTAGGCTGGGCTCCGGGGGAGTGCCGGGAGGGAGTCCGTGCCGGGGTGGAGGTTGGGGAGGGGATCCGTGCTGGGGTGGAGGTTGGGGGTTGGGGGGGTCCGTGCTGGGGTGGAGGTTGGGGAGGGGGTCCGTGCTGGGGTGGAGGTAGGGGAGGGGGTCCGTGCTGGGGTGGAGGTTGGGGAGGGGGTCCGTGCTGGGGTGGAGGTTGGGGAGGGGGTCCGTGCCGGGGTGGAGGTTGGGGGTTGGGGGGGGGGGTCCGTGCTGGGGTGGAGGTTGGGGAGGGGGTCCGTGCCGGGGTGGAGGTTGGGGGTTGGGGGGGGTCCGTGCTGGGGTGGAGGTTGGGGAGGGGGTCCGTGCCGGGGTGGAGGTTGGGGGGGGGTCCGTGCCGGGGTGGAGATTGGGGAGGGGGTCCGTGCTGGGGTGGAGGTTGGGGGGGGTCCGTGCCGGGGTGGAGGTTGGGGGTTGGGGGGGGTCCGTGCTGGGGTGGAGGTTGGGGAGGGGGTCCGTGCTGGGGTGGAGGTTGGGGGGGGTCCGTGCCAGGGTGGAGGTTGGGGGTTGGGGAGGGGGTCCGTGCCGGGGTGGAGGTTGGGGATTGATGAGGGCGTCCGTGCCGGGGTGGAGGTGGGGGGGGGGGGGCGTCCGTGCTGGGGTGGAGGTTGGGGGTTGGGGGGGGTCCGTGCCGGGGTGGAGGTTGGGGAGGGGGTCCGTGCCGAGGAGGGTGATGGGAGGGCAAATGAGTTGGTCCACCTGGCCAGGTGCCAGCCTCCAACAGTTGGACCCATGCGGTCCATGCCACCTGGCTGGGGGGAGGAGGGGATATGGGCAATGATGACATGTCGTCATTCCCCTCCCCCCCACCAGGCCGTCATGTTTTCAGACCATCCAGCGATGTTGGCCGCCGTGGTGGCAGCCGCTCATGTCTATGTTGCCCTGGATGAGGAGGAGGAGGAGGAGGAGGAGGAGCGTGCCAGAGAGGCGGCGCATGCTGCCGCAGAGGGGCAGGCGGCAGCCGCCCAGGCTGGAGGGACACATGACCGACAGGACGAGGAGGGGGAGGAGGACGTCGCGGCCCCACGGCAACGGAGGCACCCGAGGGCGCCCCGTGTGTACCGGCCCCGGCAGTCATACCAGGACCTCACGGACCGGGAATGCAGGAGGAGACTCCGGATGAGCCGGGAAACCGTGGCACACATCTGCCACCTGCTGGCACACCTGTCACTGCGTGGCACTGGCGGGGGACACCCTCTCCCCGTGTCCGTCAAGGTTACGGTGGCCCTGAACTTTTATGCAACGGGGTCATTCCAGGCACCGAGTGGGGACCTGTCCGGCATATCGCAGACATCGGTGCACTGGTGCATCCGGGCAGTAACAGATGCCCTTTATGCCATGGCGCACCGCTACATCCGCTTCCCCGTGGACCGGGCCAGCCAAGATGCCCGGGCCGTGGGCTTCTCTGCCGTTGCCGGGTTCCCCATGGTCCAGGGTGCGATCGATGGGATGCACGTCGCCGTGCGGCCACCTGCAGATAACAGGGCCGTGTTCACTAATAGGAAGGGGACCTATTCGATGAACGTACAGGTGGTCTGCGACCACCGCATGATGATCCTGCACGTCTGCGCCCGTCACCCAGGCAGTGTACACGACTCATTCGTGTTGTCGCGGTCATCCATCCCCGGCATGTACGAGGGACGCCATCCCCGGCTGAGGGGCTGGTTGCTGGGCGACAGGGGCTACCCATTGCGATCGTGGCTGATGACGCCTATACGGAGGCCACGCAATGAGGCGGAGAACCGCTACAATGATGCCCATGTAGCGACAAGGGGAGTGATCGAGAGGTGCTTTGGCGTGCTGAAGATGCGTTTCAGGTGCCTGGACCTCTCTGGGGGCGCCCTCCAGTACCGGTCAGATAGGGTCGGCCGCATCATTGTGGTGTGCTGCGTCCTGCACAACATAGCCCAGCAGAGGGGCGATGTGCCGCAGGCAGAGGAGGGCGGAGTGGCGGAGTAGCAGGAAGAGGCGCAGTCCTCCCCAGATGAGGGGGATGGGGGCAATGGTCAGGGCAGACGGGGTAGACACAGGCGGGTGGCTGTCCACCGTTACCGGCTTGCCCAGCGGGCACGGGACAGACTGATAGCCGCCCGCTTCACTGACTAGATGGGCGTGGGAATCGGGTAGTATGGCCACAGACCGCACACCATGGCAACAGCCGACCACCCACACCCCCCACCCATCCACCCACCCAGCACCCTCACCCCCCTCCCCAACCCCACACACCCCACCCGCATGCACACCACCCCCCCCCCCAATTGCCGATCCACCGGCGGCACAACGGGCCGGGCTCACCCAGTTGCGGGTGGACGCGTGTCTATCGCAGGCCATGGAGGATGATGACAACCCGCCCTGCGATGAGCTCCTGGCTCTACATCGTTGGACTATGTCTGACCCATGGCCACAGTACCACCATCCACCCGGACCATCCCTGCATGCGGCTGTGACACTGCAGCGCACGGTCCCGTCCTCTGCCCAGGGGATGTTGATGGCGG
This sequence comes from Scyliorhinus torazame, assembly GCF_047496885.1. Lineage (NCBI taxonomy): Eukaryota > Metazoa > Chordata > Chondrichthyes > Carcharhiniformes > Scyliorhinidae > Scyliorhinus > Scyliorhinus torazame. Next base: position 167,412,706 of record NC_092714.1, on the reverse strand, counting down.
CCCGGGGGAAGGGGGCAGACTCACCTGGGGCTGAGGTAAGACCACCCGTCACACACACACATGCGCTCAACGTACATGACACGCCCGCACACTTTGGACAGAGCACAAAGGCAGCTTCGGTAGGTGTAACATTGACTTTAATAACCAAAGGAGTTCATGCACGTGCCCTAGCCCCTAAAACTCATCTGTGCCCTGCACCCGTGCCAACTTACTCAGTGTCTAATTGTTTGGCCTTACGGGCCCTTTGACTACGTCTACGTGGTTCCCCAGACGGTACAGCAGAACTGGAGGTGGACTCCTGTGATTCCTGCCCTCTGACACTGGATCCCTTTGGCGGCCGTTTCCTGGGGCGTCCTGGCCTAGATGGGCCAGGCTGCGGCCCGGGCGACTGGGATGGCGAGCTGCCAGCCTGTCCTGCCCGTTGCCCACCCGATGCACCTGGGACGGAAGGGGGGGAGTCCGAGGTGTCGCGGTGTACAGGGACCTCCCCTACAGAGGGAGCCGGGACGGACCACACCACCTCCTCCTCCCTCGGGGTGCCCGATGGCCCCCAGGCCTCTACATGGGTGGGGGATGCGAATGGACTGGCCATCCGACGCGTCCCCGACATCTGGCGCTGCCAGTCCTGGAGGCCCGTGCTGGTATCGACAGGGGTCTGCAGGTTTGCAGCCATGGAGCCCAGGGATTGTCAAACCCTGTCTGTGACAGTGCGACGCCGGCTCGCACATGGCCACTGGCGCCGATGCCCTCAGCGATGGCCTGCTGAGACTGGGCCATGGCCTGCTGAGACTGGGCCATGGCCTGCTGAGACTGGGCCATGGCCTGCAGAGACTGGGCCATGGCCTGCAGAGACTGGGCTATGGCCTGCTGAGACTGGGCCATGGCCTGCTGAGACTGGGCTATGGCGTTGAGCGCCTCTGCCATCTGGCGCTGGCACTGGCTCATGGCCTCCTGTGAGAGGGCAGCCATTTCCTGGGCCACAGACGCCGCCTGCACGGAAGGCCCCAGGCCTCGCAAACCGTTCCCCATGTCTGACACCGTCGCACCCATTGCCTCCACCGCGGACGCCGCCCGTGCGGTGTCAGCCTGGGTGGCACGCATGACCGGGACCACTCCCAGCTCCTGGACGCGGGTGGACTCCTCCACCTGCGACCGCAGCCGCCGCAAGCCACCCGTCACCCTATTCGCTCGTCTCCGTGTCGGTGGTTGCATCGGATATATGTGTGGGTGTGGTAACTGCAGGAACCCGGGATCCATCTGGGCGGCAGATGTTCGCTTGGCCTGGGCTGCCCTCCGACCGCCCGGTCCCTCTGCTGCTCCTACCTCCACCTGCTGTACCGGGACAGCTGTGTTGTGCGCACCAGTGAGTGTACCAGACGCCTCATCACTAAAGTGCCCAACCGTGGTGAGTGGTTCTGCGATGGTGGAGGGTGTTGGTGACAGCAGTGGTGTTGTGTCGTGCTCTTCGTCCCACTTTGACTCCATGGCACTTTGGGGTGGGGGTTCGTCTCCACCCATCCACTCTGAGTCACTGTCCGGTATTTTGTCTTCCCGGGTAGGGGTGTCCTGGGTAGTGCTGTCCCGGGTAGTGCTGTCCCGGGTAGTGCTGTCCCGGGTAGGGGTGTCCTGGGTAGTGCTGTCCCGCGTAGTGCTGTCCCGGGTAGGGGTGTCCTGGGTAGTGGTGTCCCGGGTAGGGGTGTCCTGGATAGTGGTGTCCTGGGTAGTGGTGTCCTGGCTCGGATGTGACGGGGGCCTGTGGCTGCCCCCCTCATCGCTGTGTGGTCGCTCCCGCACGTGACGGGGGTGTCGTCTCCCTGTTGCTCCAGGTCTCTCTGTCTCCCGTGGTGTGCGAGGGGCATCCTGCGGGCGTCGCATGCTGGAGGATCCGGGTCTCTCCGTCTCCCGTGGTCTCCGAGGGGCATCCTGCGGGCATCGCATACTGGAGGGTCCGGGTCTCTCCGTCTCCCGTGGTCTCCGAGGGGCATCCTGCGGGCGTCGCATGCTGGAGGGTCCGGGTCTCTCCGTCTCCCGTGGTCTCCGAGGGGCATCCTGCGGGCGGTGTGCATCTGCGGGGATGGGTGCCTGGACGTTTGGTCCTGCGATACACAATGAAGCATGCATGGTTAGACATCAGGCAGTGATCAGGTGATACGGGGGAGGGGGATATAGGGGAGGGGGATATGGGGATGGGCTGTTGGTGGCTCACTTGCTCGTGGGCCCCCGACCTCTGCATAAGCAACCTCCCGGTCCTCAGGCCCGCCAGCCATTTCCAGGGCCCTTTCCTCGTATACGGTCAGTGGCCTCTCATCAGCGGGCCCTCCTCCAGTCCTCACATGCTCCCTATTGTTGTGTGCGCGCTTCTCCTGTGGGGGGGGGGGTTGTGGCAGGGGTAAAAGGCAACAGTGTTAGGCAGGTATATGAATGCACGCCATCGGTTGCGCGTGCATTGCAGAGGTTAAGGTTAGGGCTGGATTCACTTGGGGATATGGGGGATATGGGGGATATGGGGGAGGGGGGATATGGGGGATATGGGGGAGGGGGGATATGGGGGAGGGGGGATATGGGGGAGGGGGTTATGGGGGAGGGGGGATATGGGGGAGGGGGGGATATGGGGGAGGGGGGATATGGGGGAGGGGGGATATGGGGGATATGGGGGAGGGGGGATATGGGGGATATGGGGGAGGGGGGATATGGGGGAGGGGGGATATGGGGGATATGGGGGAGGGGGGATATGGGGGAGGGGGGGATATGGGGGAGGGGGGGATATGGGGGAGGGGGGGATATGGGGGAGGGGGGATATGGGGGAGGGGGGATATGGGGGATATGGGGGAGGGGGGATATGGGGGAGGGGGATATGGGGAAGGGGGGATATGGGGGAGGCTCACCCTGCCTGCTCTGACGAGGTCGTTCACCTTCTTGTGGCACTGGGTGCCTGTCCGTGGTGTCAGGGCCACAGCGGTGACGGCCTCTGCCACTTCCCTCCACAGACGCCGGCTGTGGCGTGGGGCAACTCTGCGGCCGTGCCCGGTATACAGGGCGTCCCTCCTCTGCTCCACCGCGTCCAGGAGCGCCCCCACATCGTGTGACTCGAACCTCGGGGCTGAGCGACGGCCAGCCATCAAGTCGGGTGTTGCGGTCGGGTGTTCTGGTCGGGTGGGGGGGAGCTGCGCGGCCTTATGAGCCGTCACGCCGTGCAGCGCATATGACGCTGCACGGCGTGAACCACTGCGCAAGCGCGGATCCCGTTACGTCGCTGCTAGCCCATTTCGGGCCGGAGACTATCGTCCCATTTTTATGACGTGACGCAAGTGGGATTTGCGCCGTTTTTTGCGCCGATCGGCGGACTTTCCGCCGATAACGGAGAATTTCGCCCCTGGTGTGTACTGGTCCCCCTCATGGCCCGGCGCAAGCTCCATGCGGGCCATGTCGTCTTGAGTTTGATCCAGCGGGTGTGTGGCCGTGATGTGGGCTTCGGCATTACTGTCCACCCTGTGCCCCTCACTAATGTCTGTCCCGGTGGTCTCAGCGTTCCGGTCCTGTGTCCCAGACTGTGAGGTCTGCCCTCCCGTCCGGCCAACTGCCAACCTCTGGCGTGCGTCCCTCGGTGCAGTTGCGGTGGGCGGCGTTGCGCTGCTTCCTGGGCGAGACGTCCCTGAAGGTTCGGCGGATGGCCCTGGGGAACATAAAAGATTCGGGGTTCGTTAGACACGGTTGTGGGGTGTATGGTGGTGGTGGGTGCACAGTGTGAGGGGGGATGGGATCGGGGGTGCAGTGACCAGAGTGTGAGGGGGGATGGGATCGGGGGTGCAGTGGCCAGAGTGTGAGGGGGGATGGGATCTGGGGTGCAGTGGCCAGAGTGTGAGGGGGGTGGGATCGGGGGTGCAGTGGCCAGAGTGTGAGGGGGGATGGGATCGGGGGTGCAGTGGCCAGAGTGTGAGGGGGGGTGGGATCGGGGGTGCAGTGGCCAGAGTGTGAGGGGGGATGGGATCGGGGTGCAGTGGCCAGAGTGTGAGGGGGGATGGGATCGGGGATGCAGTGGCCAGAGTGTGAGGGGGGGCGATGACGGGTTGGGGGTGGAGAGGACATGCAGGGTTCTCTCACTTGCTTCTGCGCCTCTGACCTGGCATGGCGGATCCCCCAGCGAGGTCCAGGGCCCTCTGCTCGTGAACACTTAGGGGGTGCAGGACCGGAGAACCTCCTCCAGTTCTCATGTGCTCCCGCTGGTTGTGCGCTGTCTTGTCCTGGGGGGGGGGGGATTTGGATCAAGCATCACCATTAGGCGGGTATCATCAGGGCATGCAGATATAGACAACATTGTTGCTGGTTCAGGAGACAGCACACCATGGCTTCGCTCCAGGGGGGTCCCGGGGCTCATGTGGGTCGAGTAGATAGTTGGGCACCGTGACCCCCCCCCCCCAAACCCCCCTGACCCCCCCCAACATTGCCCCTGATACCCCAGTCCCCCCCAACACTCCCAACTCTCCCCCTCCCCCCACTCCCCCCCCCCCCCTCCCCCCGTGCCGGGGGGGGGGAGCCTGGGGGCACCCTCATGGCACTTACCCTGGCAGCCCGGGTGAGGTCGTGCAGCTTCTTACGGCACTGCTCCCCCGTCCGGGGGGTCTGCCCCACAGCACTGACTGCGGTGCCCACCTCCCGCCAGCCGTGCCTCACCGCGCTGGATGGCTGGCGATGCCCACGTCTTGGGCAGAGTGCCAACTTCTCTGCTCCACCTCATCCACCAGCGTGTCCAGGTCCGTGTCCTGGAACCTCGACGCGGCTCTTCGGGGCTCAGCCATCTCCTCTGTCCTCCTCCGGGTCCTCTGTGCGCGGATCTCGCAATTTATGATGCAGCGCTGCGTCATTCGGGCGTCGCGCCGTGACGGCGCGGCCTTCGCGGAACGCCCCCCCCGAGGTTCTCGCGGCCCCGATCTTAGCCCATTTTCGGGCCCTGAATCGGTCGGGATAGGGGCCGTTTCGCGCTATCGTGAACCTCGACGCCGTTCACGACGGCGCGGACACTTCGGCGTGGGAATGGGGAATTGCGCCCTAGTGTGTAGAGATGTTTCCACATTTCACTCCTGAAAGGTCTGGCTCTAGTTTTTTAGACTTTCCCCCCTGGACTACCTGACTGGGTCAAATCATCTCTTAACCTCTGAAATTCCGAGGAGCTCAATATGAGTTGGTGCAATCCCTTTTTATAGCTGAACCTTCGAGTTTGACATTATTTATTCTTTCATGGGTTGTGTGCGCCGCTGGCTAGACCAACATTTATCACCCATCCCTAATTGTTCCTTCAGAAGGTGGTGGTGAGCTGCCTTCTTGCACCACTGAAATCCTGGGGTGTAGGTACACCCACTGTGCTGTTAGGGAGGGAGTTCCAGGATTTTGCCCCAGCGACAGTGAAGGAACGGCAATATATTTCCAAGTCAGGATGGTGATTGACTTGGAGGGGAATCTCCAGTGGTAGTGTTCCCAGGTATCTGCTGCTCTTGTTGTTCTTGTGGGTTGGCAAAGTACCATCTATGGAGCCTTGGTGAGTTGCTGCAATGCATCTTGTAGATGGTGCATAATGCAACCAATGTGCGTCGATGGTGGAGGGAATGATTGTTGAAGGTGGGGTTGGGTACCAATCAAGTGGGCCGCTTTGTCCTGGTTTAGTTTCTTGAGTGTTGTTGGAGCTGCACTCATCCAGGTATGTGGAGTGTATTCCATCACACTCCTGACTTGTACCTTGTAGATGGTGAACAGACTTTGGGGAGTCTGGAGGTGAGTTACACTGAACAGAATTCCCAGCTTCTGGGGTCTTGCAGAATTACAGTATTTATACTGGTCCAGGTCAATTGCAATGCCCAGGTGGTTGTTGGGGAATTCAGTGATGGTAGTTTTTATTTTTTTTCATTATTTATTGTGTTATGGGATATGGGTGTCGCCCACAGTATTTGTTGCCCATCTCTAATTGCCCTTGTGCTGTGTGGCCTGACACACCATTTCAGAGGAGCAGTTAAGAGTTAACCACATTGCGGTGGGTATGAAGTCACATGTAGGCAGAACAGGGAAGGACAGCAATTTTCCTTCCCTAAAGGACATAGGATTTCCACAACAACCAACACTAGCTTCATGGTCATCTTGAGACTAGCTTTTCAATTCCAGAATAATTATTGAATTCAAATTCCATCAGCTACCTAGGCGGGATTTGAACCCAAGACCATGATAACAATAAGAATTATGGTTTGATGTAGGCACTGACACAAGAGTCCCGGCTTTCCAGTCGTACACCGTGTAGATTAGGGCCAAGCAATCTACCTGGACAGAGCTCTTTCTGCTGCTAACTGCTCAATGGTAAAATGGACTGCCCGAGTTCCATTCCACACTGCAATATTACAGATTCTAGCAGCTTGGGGAGGTCATGTGACATACCTCCCACTTCCTCTCTTGAATTTTGAACAAAGGATGTATTTTTCCAGGTCTGGAATCTTGACAGGCTAAATAGAGGAGTAACGGTCCCTTTTGTCCCCGACAGATATATGTCTCCATGGCCAATGCTCTGCCTTAAAAATGTAAAGGGCGTTGGTGCATTTCTTCTGCAGTCACTGGGAGCATTAGTGCATCTTTAAAGATACGGAGTACCCTGATGGTTCCTGAAGGTTAGAAATTCCTTTAGTATGAGTCAGGGAAGTCAGGGTAAAGCCCTTGCCAATTTTAAATATAAAATAATTTTATAAAGTAGCCAGGTTGGCATAGATATGCGTTTTCCTTGCCACTGGTCAGCCCAGGCCTGGATATTGTCCAGGTCTTGTTGCATTTGGACATGGGCTGCTTTAGTATCTGAGGAATCGCAAATGGTGCTGAACATTGAGCAGTCATCAGCAAACTTCCCCAATTCTGACCTTATGATGGAAGGAAGGTCATTAATGAAGCAGCTGAAGATTGTTAGGCCTAGGACACTACCCTGAGGAACTCCTGCCCTAGAATTGAGATGATTCACCGCCAACCATCTTTCTTTGTGCCGGGTATGACACCAACCAGTGGAGACCCCCCACCCCGCAATTCCTATTGACTCCAGTTTAGCGAGGGCTCCTTGATGCCGTACTCAGTCAAATGCTGCCTTGATGTCGAGGGCAGTCGCTCACCTCGCCTCTGGCACTCAGCTCTTTTGTCCATGTCTGATCCAAGGTTGTAATGAGATCAGGAACTAAGTGACCCTGGCAGAACCCAAACTGAGCATCCATGAGCAGGTTATTGCTGAGTAAGTGCCACTTGATAGCACTGTTGATGACTCCCTCCATCACTTTACTGATGATTGAGTAGATTAATGGTATGATTATTAGATTGATTCGATTTGTGCTGCTTTTTGTGTACATTTCTGGGTAGATGCCAATATTGTAGATATACTGGAACAGCTTGGCTCGGGGCGCGGCAAGTTCTGTAGCACGTCTTCAGTACGACTGATGGAATATTTTCAGGGTCCATAGCCTTTGCAGTATCCAGTGCCTTCAGCCATTTCTTGATATCACATGGAGCGAAACAAATTGACTAAAGGCTGGCATCTGTGATTTTAAAAATATATATTTTATTGAGGCAATTTTATATTCAGACAACAACCATAATCACAAAATAAAACAAGCCAACAGGGCTGCAAATAACAAACTCAATAAAATACCTAACACCCCACCATCCTGCCCCGCACTTCCCAGCTCCCCTGCCTCCCCATTTTAACCCCCGCCCTTCATGGCTGACACCTTGGGCTGGATTCTACGGTCGCCGACACCAAAATCGCATTCGGCGATCAGCCAGAGAATCAAAGTTCCCGACCAAATCGGAGGCGGCGCTGCTTTCGTAATACTCAACCCCCTCCAAAGTGGCATATTCGGAGAGTACGCCACGCAACGTATCAACGCCCTCAGGACATTGCCTGAGCTCGCTCCCCGATGCACCGCCCCTGACCGGCCAAGTTCCCGTCGGCATCGGTCACGTGTGGTCTCATCCGTCGGGAACTCGGCGTGGCTACTGTGGACTCAGGCCAGCGCCGACACAGTCGGGGGAGGGCCGATCCGCGGGCTGTGGGGTATTTTGTCAGGGGCTAGGGGCTGGGTGGTGGGGGTGGTCCGGGGTGCACAAGCCGGCCAAAAGGGAAGCACTATCTTGTGGGCCGGGTCTGCGACCGGCCTCCGCCATGTAGCATGGTTCCGTCGCTGCAGGCCGCCGCCGTGCATGTGCGCGGTTACGGACCCGGCCATTCTCCGGGCCATATCAGCAGCGAGAGCCGGGTGCTCTACACTGACGGCATGCTAGCCCCCAGCCAAACAGAAGATTGGTGGCCATTTTACAGCATTTTGTCTGGCACCGTTCCCACGCCAGCGTGGGGTCATAGCCTCAGAATCGGAGAATCCAGCCCCTTAATTTTTCTCAAAGAAGTCGATAAATGGCTACCACCTCCAGGCAAACCCTTCCATGGACCCTCTCAAGGCGAACATTATTTTTTTTAGCCTGAGGAACTCTGCCAGGTTACTCACCCACACCCAGTCGCGGGGGCCTCGAGTCCCTCCATTCTAACAATATCCGTCTCCGGGCTACCAGGGAGGCAAAGGCCAAGACATCGGCCTCTCTCGCCGCCTGGATTCCCGGGTCCTCTGAAACTCCAATGATCGCCACTTATAGATTCGCGACTACATTCACCTTCAGGACCTCCGACATACCCCTGTTAGAATCCCCCAAGCTTCGGACATTCCCAAAACATGTGGGCATGATTCGCGGGCCCACCCGCACACTGCCCAAACCTATCCTCCACCACTTCAAAAAACCTGCTCATATGTGCCCTGTGGGCCACCTTAAACTGGACAAGGCTATGCCTATCGCACTACAAGGATGCATTCACCCTCCTCAAAGCCTCTTCCCACAACCCAGACTCCAGCTCCCTACCCAACTCCTCCTCCCACTTACACTTCACTACCCCTATCGGGGCTCCCTCCCAATCGATCAGCTCCTTGTACATTTCTGACACATTCCCGTCCCCTACCCTTGTTCTTGACACCACCTTGCCTTGTAAGCTGGCATCTGTGATGCTGGGTGTTATAACCTGCCTGCTTACCACTGGCTGGGGACTAATGGCAATCCCACAATCTTTTTGGAGTATGAGCTTCCCCAATGAGGGGGGTGTAGAAATCATTAGCAGAGTCCCTGTATAAATAGAGCTGGCCAGTGTGAGACCAGCTCGAGAGGAGTGAGCAGCAAAGGAGTTACTGCTGCTGTTGTATATATGTAATTGTAAATAAAGTTATGTGGTAAACACCACTAGTAACACATTGCATGTATTACGGTACTGCCCATGTATTACAGGTACCACGGTAAATCCCAGCTTGCTGGCTCCTCCCAGCAGGCGGTGTATAAAAGTGTCTGCTCTCCTGCGCTGCTCCCATTCTGGTTCCAGCTGCAGGAGGCACAACATCTTGTGCAATAAAGCCTCGATTGTTTCACCATTCTCGTCTCGTGGTAATTGATGGTACATCAATTTATTGCACAAGATTTTAAAAGATGGACTTCCTAATCAAGCCTGATCGCTTACAGCTTACGCAGCCAACGTCACGTCCACCTTCGAAGGCTACCTCAGAGCAGCCACTGAAGAACTCTCGGACCACAGAAGCTCCAAGTCCTCTACTCACGGGTGAGCCCAGAAAGTTTTCCCCTCATCCGGGATGTGCCCACCTACACAGAAGCGATGACGCTACGAAAGGGACATTACGTTAAGTCGGTGAATCAAGTGTACGCCAGGCACCTCCTGGCCACGAGACGGCAACTCCCGGGGGAGACACTGGACGATTTCATGCGGGCTCTACAGATTCACTGTGGGAACTGTGACTGCCAGGCAGTTTCGGCAATCCAACACACCGAACTATTAATCAGAGTCGCTTATGTCACGGCCATGAAGTCTACGTACGTTCGCCAGCGACTATTGGAAGGAGGTACACTCGATCTTACAGAGACTAGACAGCTTGCTCATTCACTAGAAATGGCCTCTTGTAATCTGGAGGCCTACACCTCCGACCGCGCAGCACCCCCGTGGGCATTGTGGGGCCCACCAGCTGCCGACTTGAGCTCACCGCAAGCCTACGCCACGTGGCAGCCAGCCAACTGCGGAGGGCCCAAGTGTTATTTCTGTGGCCAGAGCAGACATCCCAGGCAGCGCTGCCAGACTCCGAGCGTGACCTGCAACTGGTGCGGGAAGAAGGGCCACTTCGTTTCCATTTGCCAGGCCCGGTCGGTCGCCGCTGTTTCCAGGCCCAGCATTGCTACACTCCCCATGTGTGATCCAGGGGCGCTGCCATGTCCTCCACCACAAGCCACCCGCGGCCTGTGGGCGCCGCCATCTTTGATGCCGCCCGCCATGGGCGCCGTCATCTTGGACCACGCCTCAGGACCCCGGCTCGTCTGGCCGTTCGCTGCCTGCTGATGCCGCCGCTGATCAGCCCGGGACCTCCCAACATCTTCCGCAGCTCGCCTCCATCACTCTGGATCAGTCTCGGCCCCACAACCTCGCGACCTCTACGACAACAGGAAAGATCAACGGGCACGAGACAACCTGCCTCTTTGACTCCGGGAGCACAGAGAGTTTCATCCACCCTGCTACGGTAAGGCGCTGCTTCCTCCCGGTGCTCCCCGTCACCCAGAAAATCTCCCTGGCCTCCAGATCTCATTCCGTGGAAATCCGGGGGTACTGTGTAGTGACCCACACCGTTCAGGGCATAGAGTTCAGCAACTTCAGGCTCTACGTCCTCCCCCATCTCTGCGCTGCCCTGTTACTAGGTCTTGATTTTCAATGCCAAGTCCAAAGCCTTACTTTGAAATTCGGCGGACCCCTCACCGTCTGCGGCCTCACGACCATTAAGGTCGATCCACCTTCACTGTTTGCAAACCTCACCCCGGACTGCAAGCCAGCCGCCACTAGGAGCAGACGGTACAGTGCGCAGGACAGGGCCTTTATCAAGTCGGAGGTCCAACGGCTTCTGCGAGAGGGGATCATTGAGGCCAGTAACAGCCCCTGGAGAGCTCAAGTGCTGGTAGTGAAGACTGGGGAGAAGCACAGGATGGTCATTGACTACAGTGAGACCATCAACCGTGTCATGGCTGGTTTAGCACAGGGCTAAATAGCTGGCTTTGAAAGCAGACCAAGGTAGGCCAGCAGCACGGTTCAATTCCCGTACCAGCCTCCCCGAACAGGCGCCGGAATGTGGCGACTAGGGGATTTTCACAGTAACTTCATTTGAAGCCTACTTGTGACAATAAGCGATTTTCATTTCATTCATTTCATGTGAGAGTACCTTTAAGACATGGATGTTTAAGCAATGTACCTTTAAGAAAACAGTGATGTCAGAGAGTGGGTGGGGCTGAGCTCAGGGCAGCCATTTTGCAGTTTGGTTTTGCAGTTTGGAAAATGTCTGCCTGGTTTAGCTGAGAGCAGCTAAAAAGTGCCTGGCTGGTTTTGCTGAGAGCAGTTTAAAAGTAGAAAGCCAGTTTGAGACAGCAGCTTGAGAAGTTCTGGTTTGCTGTGATCTGCTTGAAGGGTGAAAGCCAGGTTTGAGAAAGCAGCTTGGGTGTGTCTGAAGATGCTGGAGCTGAAGTCACCCAAGCTAATATATCTCTGCCATTCTACAGAAAATATATATATCCTTTAACCTGATGTGATTTTGTTTAATGGTGTTAAGTCTCTTGGAAGTCTGAAGCAACATTTTAAGGAATTATTTAGTGTTGCAATATTTTCTGAGTTATCTTTGAAGTAAGGGGTTTTAAGAGATCCAATGTTTATTTAAGATGTTAAGTTGAGTTCATGGAATAAACAGTGTTTGTGTTTAAAAATCCACGTGTCCATAATTGTAATCCCACACCTAGGGAAAAAGCTGTGTGCTGGGAAAAGCAACAAGCCAATAAAGGGAGAGGTTGATTGAACTCCATGATACATTTTGGGGTTCTGAAAAAGCTTCGCCCATAACAATTGGGGGCTCGAGGGGGATAAAAGTCTATTTTTTGGATTGGCTTTTGTGAACTTAAAGACAGTGAAGGATTGTTGCTTTTCCGGTGTGGTATTTTAGTTTAAGTGGGGAGAGTGTCGTGAATAATGACTCTTTCAGAGGCTCAGAAATTTTTTGGGGTGGAGAATGTCACACGTAATACTTTACAGGCAGAAACGAAAAGCAGACTGTTAGATTTGGCAAGAACATTGCAGTTAACATTACCTGACAAAATGGGAAAAGATGAGGTAATTATGGCGGTGGTTAAGTTTTTAAAGTTGCCTGAGATAGAGATTGACTCATGGGAAATGGCAAAAATTCAGTTGCAAATTAAACAAATGGAACAGAAGAAAGAATTAAAGCGGCTTGAATATGAGAGTGAGCGAGAGGAAAAAGAAAGAGAAAGAGAGAGAGAGGAAAAAGAAAAGGAGAGAGAGGAAAGGAAAAAAGAAAGAATAGCCCTAGCAGAACAAAAAGAAAAAGAAAGGGAGATACAGATCAGGGAAAAAAATAAAGAGAGGGAGTTTGAACTTCAGAAAATGGCCATGAAACATGACAGTCAGTTAAAATTGGCAGACGTAAAGGGAAATGTACAGTTGAATGATAGTGATGAGGATAGTGAGAAAGAACGTCATAGTTGAAGGCTTGGTGGGAATCTATTTAAATATGTCCAAGCATTGCCAAGGTTTGAGGAGAAGGAAGTGGAAGCCTTTTTCATTTCATTTGAGAAGGTAGAGTAAACAAATGAAATGGCCACAGGACTTGTGGGTGTTACTGATTCAAACAAAGTTGGTAGGTAGAGCTAGTGAAATGTTTGCATCACTACCGGAGGAGGTATCTGGAACGTATGAGGAGGTGAAGAAATCCATCTTAAGTGCAGATGAGCTAGTGCCTGAAGCTTACAGACAAAGGTTTAGAAATTTAAGGAAAGAATTTGGTCAAACATACATGGAGTTTGAAAGGCTCAAACAGAGTAATTTTGATAGGTGGATAAGGGCGTTGAAAATAGACCAAACATATGAAGCTCTCAGAGAAATTATACTTTTGGAGGAGTTTAAAATTTTAATTCCTGATGTAGTGAGAACTCATGTGGAAGAACAGTGGATTAAAATTGCGAGATTAGCAGCGGAAATGGCAGATGATTATGAATTAGTTCATAAATCAAAAATTGGTTTCCGACATCAGTTTCAGCCGCTAAGGGATAGAAACTAGGGACATGAGAAATACTCAAGTGGTAAAGGTAAAGGTGATCTGATGGGAGACAATAAAGAGAGTGTACCTCAGATTAAAAACAAAATCCAGGGGGGTGGAAAAGAGATGAAAAGTTACAAATGTTTTCACTGTAATAAACTAGGCCATGTAAAGTCACAGTGTTGGTGATTGAAGAAAAGCACTGGGAAGGCTGATGTGGTAAAACAGGATAAGGTAGTGGGGTTTGTTAGAGTGGTAAAGGAAAGCCTAAGGGAAGCGAAGGAGGTGCAAACGATTGCACAGCCTGTTCAAGAAGTAATTGTTAAGAAGGTGCCAGAATTTACTTGCGTGGGTAAAGTTTACTCATGTGTATCAGGAGGAGCAGGTAAAGAAGTTACAATTTTAAGAGATACAGGGGCTAGTCAATCTTTAATGATAAGAGATGAGGAATTATGTAGTTTGGCAAGAATGTTGCCAGAAAAGGTGGTGATATGTGGAATTTAGGGTGAGAGGAGTAGTGTTTCATTATAAAAGGTAAGGTTGGAAAGGCCAGTGAAGAATGGTGAAGTGGTAGTAGGAGTAATAGATAAACTATCTTGTCCAGGAATATAGTTTATCTTGGGTAACGATAGAGCTGGATCGCAGGTGGGAGTGATGCCTACTGTGGTTGATAAGCCATTGGAAAATCAGACAACTGAAGGGTTGAAGGACGAATATCCTGGGATTTTTCCGGATTGTGTAGTAACAAGGTCGCAAAGTCGCAGGTTAAGACAAGAGGAGAAATCAAAGAATGAAGATGAAGTTGAAGTGCAATTATTAGAAACAATTTTTGATCAGATGGTTGAAAAAGAACAAGAACAGGTGGAGGATGAGGCGGATATTTTTAGATCAGGAAAATTGGCGGAGTTACAACAGAAAGATGTAGAAGTAAAACGGATATATCAGAAAGCATATACGGAAGAGGAATCTGAGAGTATACCAGAGTGTTATTACCGTAAAAATTATGTCTTGCTGAAAAAATGGAGACCTGTACACATGCAGGCGGAGGAAAAGTGGGCAGATGTTCATCAAGTAGTATTGCCGGTAGGGTATAGAAAGGAGGTGTTGCGGGTTCACATGAGGTACCAGTGGGAGGTCATTTGGGAATAAGGAAAACTCAAGCTAAAATCCAGAAACATTTTTATTGGCCTGGACTACATAAAGATGTAGTTAAATTTTGTCAATCATGTCACACATGTCAAGTGATAGGGAAACCTCAAGCACTGATAAAACCAACACCTTTAATACCCATGCCAGCATTTGAGGAACCTTTTACAAGGGTCCTAATCGATTGTGTAGGACCACTTCCTGAAACAAAAAGTGGGAATCAATATCTTTTGACTGTAATGGATGTGTCTACTAGGTTTCCAGAGGCCATTCCAGTACGTAATATTACAGCTAAAAGGACTGTGGAGGAGTTACTTAAATATGGACTACCCACAGAAATACAATCGGATCAAGGATCAAATTTTACCTCAAGTTTATTCAAAGAAGTTATGGATAGCTAAGGAATAAAACAATTTAAGTCAACTGCATACCATCCAGAATCGCAGGGAGCGTTAGAAAGTTGGCATCAGACATTAAAGACAATGTTGAGGGCGTATTGTCAATGTTATCCAGAGGATTGTGATAAAGGAATCTCATTCGTATTGTTTGCAATTAGGGATGCATCTAAATGAGTCAACCAAATTTAGTCCTTTTGAACTAATTTTTGGTCATGAGGTAAGAGGAGCACTTAAATTGATTAAGGAAAAATTGGTGGGTGAGAAATCGGAAATTACACTATTGGATTACGTGTCAAATTTTAGGGAACAATTAAATAGAATTGGCTGGACAACATTTGAAAGTTGCACAAAATGTGATGAAACGGGTAGTGGACAAGAAATCCAAAGTTCGTAGTTTTGCCAGTGGGGATAAAGTTTTACTGTTGTTACGAGTGGTAGGGGAGCCTTTAAAAGCTAGGTTTTGTGGACCGTATCAGATTGAAAGGAAATTAAGTGAGGTGAATTATGTGGTAAAAACACCAGATAGAAGGGAAACTCACCGAGTGTGTCATGTGAATATGCTTAAAAGGTACTTTGAAAGGGAAGGAGAGAAAAGGGAGGTTTTGATGATTCTAACTCAAAGTGACAAACCAAATCCAGATGACTGTGAATTTGACATACCTCAAATTAAATTGGAAAATGAGGATGTTCTTAAAAATTGGGATGAATTGTTAAGTTACCTTCCAGAGGAAAAACAAACTGACCTGAAAGAGTTATTGATAGCACATGGGCAAGTTTGTAGAGATAAATTGGGAAGTACTAAAATGGCTATACATGAATGAATGAATGAAATGAATGAATGAAATGAAATGAATGAATGGATACATGATGTAGATGTGGGAAATGCTGTTCCTTTCAAACAACATCCATATAGACTTAATCCTTTAAAATTGGCACAGGTTAACAGAGAGATTGAGAGTATGCTTACAAATGGCATAATTGAAGTGGGTTGCAGCCAATGGAGCTCACCCATAGTGATGGTACCTAAACCAGACGGTACCCAATGGTTGCGTGTGGACTGTCGAAAGGTGAATGCAGTTACAAGAACGGACTCTTATCCTATCCCACATTTGAAGGATTGCATTGAGAAAGTGGGACAATCTGCTTTTATTTCCAACTTTCAGACATGGAAAGAACATTTAAAACATCGTTTGGAGTTCTTCGATTGACTTCAGTAGGCGAGTTTGGTGATGAACCTAGCCGAAAGTGAATTTGGAGAAGCCCGAATCACTTTCCTTGTGGAGTTTCCGATATCCTCAAGATGAAGGGAAATATTGCGATTTCTTAGCATGAGTGGATTTGATCGAACAGCTGTGCGAATGTTTTGTGGCGTGATTACTCCACTGGTGGAATTGCTGAAGAAACATAAAAAAATTCAATGGACAGCGGACTTTCAACAGGCATTTGACTGCCTGAAAGCGGTGATCACCAAAGTTCCTGTATTGGAGAATTGTAAGGGACTCTGTGGTCAGATTGAACTAAATTATCTGATTCTGAAGAGAAATGCTGAGGAGTAGAGGAATGGATGGATCGTGCAGAGACTTTCTTCAAAGAGACTGTCAATCGAGAAGGTTTTCGGTTGGAGGAAGAAGAACAAAGAAAAATTGACTATATTATTGTACCTGTTTGCATGTGTTGTTTTTTTAAAAAAACAAAAAGGTATATTTACTGTGTACATTTCTTAGTGGATGGTGCAAAAGTGAAAAATGAAATCATCTTGAAGTTGATGGTTTATCTTTTTTCTTGGGGGGGGGGTGTCATGTGAGAGTTCCTTTAAGACATGGATGTTTAAGAAATGTACCTTTATGAAAAGAATGATGTCAGAGAGTGGGTGGGGCTGAGCTCAGATCAGCCATTTTGCAGTTTGGTTTTGCAGTTTGAAAAGTGCCTGCCTGGTTTTTCTGAGAGCAGCTAAAAAATGCTTGACTGGTTTTGTTGAGAGCAGTTTAAAAGTAGAAAGCCAGTTTGAGACAGCAGCTTGAGAAGTTCTGGTTTGCTGTGATCTGCTTGAAGGGAGAAAGCCAGGTTTGAGAAAGCAGCTTGGGTGTGTCTGTGTGTTTCCAGAGAGCTGCAGGAAGAAAGCAAGGTGCTGGAGCTGAAGTCACCCAAGCTAATATATCTCTGCCATTCTACAGAAAATATATATATCCTTTGACCTGATGTGATATTGCTTAAAGGTGTTAAGTCTCTTGGAAGTTTCAAGGAACATTTTAAGGACTTATTTACTGTTGCAATATTTTCTGAGTTATCTTTGAAGTAAGGGGTTTTAAGCGATCAAATGTTTATTTAAGATGTTAAGTTGAGTTCATGGAATAAACAGTGTTTTGTGTTTAAAAACCCACGTGTCTATAATTGTAATCCCACACCGAGGGAAACAGCCGTGTGCTAGGATAAGCAACAAATCCATTAAAGGAAGAGGTTGGTTGAACTCCATGATACATTTTGGGGTTCTGAAAACGCCTCGCCCATAACACCCGTACATGCAGCTTGACGCGTACCCCCTCCCACGCATATCTGACATGGTCAATCAGATTGCGCAGTATCGAGTTTTTTCCACAGTAGACTTGAAGTCCGCCTACCACCAGCTCACCATCCGCCTCGAGAACAGCCAATACACTGCCTTCGAAGCAGCTGGCCGCCTCTTTCATTTCCTGAGAGTTCTTTCGGCGTCACCAATGGGGCCTCGGTCTTCCAGCGAGAGATGGACCGAATGGTTGACCAGTACGGGCTGCGGGCCACCTTCCCGTACTTGGATAATGTCACCATCTGCGGCCACGATCAGCAGGACCACAACGCAAACCTCCAAAAATTCCTCTCTACCGCCAAACTCCTTGACCTCACCTACAATAAGGAGAAATGCGTTTTCCGCACCAACCGCTTAGCCATCCTTGGCTACGTAGTGGAAAATGGAGTCCGAGGGCCCGACCCCGACTGCATGCACAGTAGCATTGTGGATAGCACAATTGCTTCACAGCTCCAGGGTCCCAGGTTCGATTCCGGCTTGGGTCAATGTCTGTGCGGAGTCTGCACATCCTCCCCGTGTGTGCGTGGGTTTCCGCCGGGTGCTCGGGTTTCCTCCCACAGTCCAAAGATGTGCAGTTTAGGTGGGTTGGGTATGATAAATTGCCCTGAGTGTCCAAAATTACCCTTATTGTTGGTTGGGTGGGGTTACTGGGTTATGGGGACGGGGATAGGGTGGAGGTGTTGACCTTGGGTAGGGTGCTCTTTCCAAGAGCCGGTGCAGACTCGATGGGCCGAATGGCCTCCTTCTGCACTGTAAATTCTATGATTGCTATGATTGCTCCTAGAACTCCCTCTCCCCCACTGCTCCAAGGCCCTGAAACGATGCCAGGGGTTTTTCTCGTATTACGCCCAGTGGGTCCTTAATTATGCGGACAAGGCCCGCCCACTCATCACGTCCCCTGTTTTTGCAACTGCAACACATGCACTTCTCCCCCTGACGGCTGAAGCCTGCCAGGCCTTCAACCACATCAAGGCGGACATCACCAAAGCCACGATGTACACAGTCGACGAGACCCTCCTCTTTCAGGTGGAGTGCGATGCATCAGACGTAGCTCAGGCCGCCACCCTCAACCAGGTGGGCAGACCCGTGGCTTTCTTTTCCCGCACCTTCCATGCCTACGAAATTCGGCACTCCTCTGTCGAAAAGGAGGCTCAAGCCATTGTGGAAGCTGTGTGGCATTGGAGGCATTACCTGGCCGGCAGGAGATTCACTCTCCTCACTGACCAACGGTCGGTTGCCTTCATGTTTAACAATACGCAGTGGGGCAAGATCAAGAATGACAAGAACTTGAGGATGTACCTCGGGATAGGGCATCGGGGGGCTCGTTGAGCTCGTTGATACAAAATCTCGTAATTGTAGGTGGTGAGCTCTATCCTTCACTTCAAGTTCTTATCATTTTTGATCTTACCCCGCTGTGTGTTGTTAAACATGAAGGCAACCGACCGTTGGTCAGTGAGGAGAGTGAATCTCCTGCCGGCCAAGTAATGCCTCCAATGCCGCACAGCTTCTACTATGGCCTGGACCTCCTTCTCGACGGAGGAGTGCCGAATTTCAGAGGCATGGAGGGTGCGGGAAAAGAATGCCACGGGCCTGCCTGCCTGGTTGAGAGTGGCAGCCAGAGCGACATCTGATGCATCGTTCTCGATGCCAGAGCGACATCTGATGCATCGTTCTCGACTTAGAAGGGGAGCGTCTCTTCGACCGATTGCATTGCGGCCTTGGTGATGTCGGCCTTGATACGGTTGAAGGCCTGGTGAGCCTCAACCGTCAGTGGGAAAACGGTGGAGTGGATGAGTGGGCGGGCCTTGCCCACACAGTTAGGTACCCACTGGGCGTAGTACGAGAAGAACCCCAGGCATTGTTTGAGGGCCTTGGGGCAGTGGGGAAGGGGGAGTTCCATGAGGGGGCGCATGCGATTGGGGTCGGGTCCTAGGACTCCCGTTTTGAACCACATAGCCGAGGATGGCTAAACTTCTCCTTGTTGTAGGTTAGCTTGAGGAGTTTGGCGGTGTGGAGGAATTTGGAAAGGTTAGCGTCGTGGTCCTGCTGGTTGTGGCCGCAGATGGTGACGTTATCCAGGTACGGGAAGGTGGCCCGCAGACCGTACCGGTCAACCATTTGGTCCATCTCCCGTTGGAAGACCGAGACCCCGTTAGCGACGCCAAAGGGAATCCTAAGGAAATGGTGAAGGCGGACGTCCGCTTCAAACGCAGTGTATGGGCGGTCCGCCTTGCGAATGGGGAGCTGGTGGTAGGCAGATTTCAGGTCCAACATTCGAGAAGACCCGGTACTGTGCAATCTGATTGACCATATCAGATATGCGTGGGAGGGGGTACGTGTCGCGCTACATGTACCGATTGATGGTCTGACTGTCGTCAACAACCATCCTGTTTTTCTCCCCAGTTTTGACCACTACCAGTTGGGCTCCCCCGGGGCTGTTGCTGGCCTCGATGATACCTTCCCGCAGCAGCCGCTGGACCTGAGAACTGATGAAGGTCCTGTCCTGGGCGCTGTACCGTCTGCTCCTGGTGGCGACGGGTTTGCAATCCGAGGTGAGGTTTGCAAATAGAGAAGGCGGGTCGACCTTTAGGGTCGCGAGGCCGCAGACAGTAAGGGGTGGTAGCGGCCCGGCAAATTTCAGGGTTAGGTTCTGGACGTTGCACTGGAAGTCCAGGCCGAGTAGCAAGGCAGCGCAGAGGTTGGGGAGGACTTAGAGCTGGAAGCCGCTGAACTCTACACCCTGGATGGTGAGGGTGGCGGTGCAGTACTCCCAGATCGCCACGGAGTGGGATCCGGAGGCCAGGGAGATTTTTTGGTTAATGGGGTGGATGAAGCTCTCAGTGCTCCCGGAGTCCAGAAGGCAGGATGTCTCGTGCCCGTCGTCGACGCGGTCGGGAGGTTGTGCGGTCGGGACTGGTCGATCGTGATGGAGGCGAGATGCGGCTGGTCGGCGGCGATTGCAGGCGATGAGCGGCCCGATGAGGTTGGTTGACTGCCGCGCGGCGCAGGCCTGGGGTTGGCTGGGGGCGGTCGCTGGTGGGGTCCACGATGGGGTGTTCGCTGGCAGGGTCCACGACGGGGTGTTCGCTGGCGGGGTCCATGATGCCCAGGAGGGGTGTGCCGTACGGTCGGGGGCAAATGCCTGTACATTGCGTGAGGCGACTGTGAGGGAGATCGCTCGTTTCTTGGTCGCCGCGAGGTCGAGGGTAGCCCCTTCTAGGAGTCACTGGCGGATGTAGGCTGACCCTATGCCCGTACCGAACGCATCTCTAATTAGAAGTTCAGAATGTTCAACGGCCGAAACGGCCTGGCAATCGCAATCCCTTGCCAGGGCGTGCAGGGCACGCCAGATATCTTCCACAGACTCACCGGGGAGTTGGTGCCACGTGGAGAGAAAGTGCCTGGCGTAGATTTTGTTAGTCTGCTGAGTGTAGTTCTCCTTCAGTAGCGCCATGGCCTCAGCGTAGGTAGGCGCATCCGGATGAGGGGAAAGATATCGGAGCTCAGCTGTGTCTACAGGATCTGGGGCTTCTGTGCCTCTGAGGGTGGTTCTGTCGCTGATCCGATGTAGGCTTCAAAACAAGCTAGCCAATGTGCGAAGGCCGACTTGCCGTTGTCTGCTTGAGGATGCAGCTGCAGGCGATCCGGCTTGATGCGGAGATCCATCTTTGTAAAATCTCTGTGTAATAAATTGATGCACTATCAATTACGACGAGACGAGAGTAGAGAGTAATCGAGGCTTTATTACGCAGAGATGTGGAGCCTCCCGCAGCTGCTACCGAAATGGCTGCAGCTCGGAGAGCCCACACATTTATACTCCGCCTGCTGGGCGGAGCCAGCAGGCAGGGATCTACCCCCGTACCTGTAGTACAGGGGCCTTACCGTACTACACCTCATATACGGTACATACAATACACCAGTGGTGACTACCACAGACCTCTGCCACCCGGGGGTCACCCGGTTCTTCCATTTTGTCAAGGCCCACAACCTGCCCTCCCGCCCCTTTGAGCGCCTCAGCATGGACTTCAAAGGGCCCCTCCCCACCACCGACTGCAACGTGTACTTCCCCAACATAATTGATGAGTACTCCCGGTTCCCTTTCGCCATCCTATGCCCCAACATGACTTCTGCCACGGTCATCAAAGTCCTGCACAGCATCTTCACTCTGTTCGGTTTCCCCACCTATATCCACAGCGATTGGGGATCCTCCTTCATGAATGATGAGCTGCGTCAGTTCCTGCTCAGCAAGGGCATCACCTCAAGCAGGACGACAAGCTACAACCCCCGGGGAAACGGGCAGGTGGAGAGGGAGAACGGGACGGTCTGGAAGGCCTTCCTGCTGGCCCTTCAGTCGAGAAATCTCCCGGTTTCCTGCTGGCAGGAGGTCTTCCCCAACGCGCTCCACTCCATCCGGTCGCTCCTGTGCACCGTGACTAATGAGACCCCTCACAACGTGTGTTTGCCTTGCCCAGGAAATCCACCTCCGGGGTCTCGCTCCCAACCTGCCTGACAGTTCCGGGACTCGTCCTCCTCCGGAAGCATGTGCGGAGCCATAAATCGGATCCCTTGGTTGAGAAAGTCCACCTCCTCCATGCAAACCCGCAGTACGCCTACATGGCACACCCCAACAGGCGAGAGGACACAGTCACTCTCTGGGACCAGCACCTGCTGGGTCCTCACCCTCAACCCCCGACCTGACACCGCTCCTTCCCCTCCCGGTTGCCTCATTCACCCCTGCGCCACCCACCCTCCCACCGGCGAACCTCACCACAGCCCTCACCCAGCAGGATCCTTCCCCTCACTAAGGGGTGACAAAGTAGATGACAACACGCTCCCGGAGTCGCAGGTGACCACGTCGGCACCCACATCACCACCAGGACTGAGGCGATCGCAGCGGAGGGTCAGAGCCCCGACAGACTCAATCTGTAATGTCGTTCTTCACCCCCGCCGGACCCTTTTTGAAACAGGGGGTGAATGTGGTAAACACCACTAGTAACACATTGCATGTATTACGGTACTGCCCATGTATTACAGGTACCACGGTAAATCCCAGCTTGCTGCCTCCTCCCACTAGGCGGCGTATAAAAGTGTCTGCTCTCCTACGCTGCTCCCATTCTGGTTCCAGCTGCAGGAGGCACAACACCTTGTGCAATAAAGCCTCGATTGTTTCACCATTCTCACCTCGTGGTAATTGACGGTACATCAAGTTATTTCTTTCTATTCCACAAACTCGTGCTGGATTCTTCGTGGCCCTCACAAAAGTGGGCGCCCTCCAGAGATGGACAAGATGGATCATCCATTAAAACTCTTGGCTGTCGGCGGTTTAAATGTTTCAACCCTGTCTTTTGAACTAATGCGCTGCGTTCCTCCATCATTTGTGGAGCCTCCTCCTCCAGCAATTTGTTTAATTTAAAGGGATATGGGAAATATAAGAGCAATAGTCATAGGCGCTTCTGTGGTTGTGAAAAAGACTCCAGGATGGTGTGTTGCCTTTGTCATGTGCGAGTACCTTTAAGAAATGGATGTTTAAGCAATGTACCTTTAAGAAATGGAGCTGATCATATTACTTAAGTGATGTCCGAGGTTGGGGGAAGCTGAGCTCACTTCTGCTTTTGGTTTCAGTTTGAGGAGAAAGCTGTGAGTCTGTGTTTTGCTGAGAGCTGCAGGAAGAAAACACAGAGCTGGTCTGTTGATTTCTACAATCCAAAGACTATAAATATATTGAATGTAACCTCATGTCTGTTTTTGAAGGTTTTGAAGTCTTTTAGATGTTAAAAGAACAGTTTGAAGGATTATTTAGTGTTGTAGTCTTTTGAGGTTATCTTTGAAGTAATGGGTGTTAAGATATTCAATGTTTGTTTTTAAAAGGTTAAATTGAGTTCATAGAATAAACAATGTTTTGTTTTAAAAACCATTTGTCCATAATTGCTGTATCACACCTGGAGAGTACGCCGTGTGCTTCCCACACCACAATCTATTACAAGTTGTGGGTCGGTTGAACTCCATGAAACACTTTTGGGTTCTGTAAACCCGGACCCATAACAATTGGGAGCTCGAAAGAGGTACACTCTCCTTATTCCTGGAACGTTGAGACATTTTTGGGGGAAAGGTGGGCGCTGTACAAGTGGGATGGTCTACATCTAAACCAGAGTGGGACTAACATCCTTGTTGGCGGGTTTGCTAGTGCTGTGTGAAAGAGTTTAAACTAGTCTGACAGGGGGAGGGGACACAGACGAGGAACACAGTATAACAGAAAAGCAATCAGATCAAAGGGAATACATGTGTAGTAAGTTTCAAGGGAGTAAGACAAGGTTGGGCGGCCTCTACTTTAATGCTAATGTAATAATGATTGACATATTACATTATAATTATGATATAATAGCTATCTCAGAGACATCGTGAAGTGAGGGGCAAATTTGGCGGCTGAACATCCTGGGATATAGAGGGCGGGATTCTCTAAGGGAGTGTTCACGCCGTCGTAAACAGCGTGGCGTTTTACGATGGTGTGAACAGGCCGCTCCGAGGACGGATTCAGGTCCACAAATTGGGCCAGCATTGGCGCCGCGAGAAGCAGGGGGGGGACGTGGCGCCAGACCGTCATCGGGTATGTGGGACGCCTCGGCGACGTGTCGCTTAAGGTGCGTGAGTGGCGCACAGTCCCGAGCCCCGCGAGATGGCCGCTGTCCGCTGTGCCGCCCCGAGGTTCAGGGACTACAACCTCATCACGCTGCTGGTCGCGGTCGATGAGAGGAGGGTGATCCTGTGCCCCAGGCGTGGCCACCGCCACCCGACCAGCACAGTCCGGCGAACATGGAGGGAGGTGGGCAATGCTGTCAGCACAGTGGGGCACACCCCACAGACCGGCGAACAGTGCTGGAAAAAGATGCACGACCTGATGAGGGCAGCCAGGGTGAGTACACAGAGACAGGCCCCTGGCACCACCCAACCCCTACCACCCACACATGTGACAGTAACCCCCCCTCCCTAGGAGGAGGTCAAACCCCTCACCTGACCCACATGGGCTGCACACACCCCAGAGAGCTGCTTTGGCCGGGTGCCCCGTGCTCCCATGCCATCATCTAGCCAACAGCTGGGCGGCATGCGGTGGACCGCCTAACTCTGATGCTTTCACCCCCCCAGGATAAGACCGCCCACAACCTCAGGGAGCGTGGGAGAACCAGAGGGGGTCCCCCTGTACTGCAACCTCTCACTGTCCACGGGAAGAGAGCACTGGACCTCGTTGGCGGAGTCGAGGACCGGGAGGTTGCCCCTTGCCAGATCAGAGGTGCACCAGCAGGTGAGACTCCCCTGCCTGGCTCCACCGACTCGCCCCAACCTCCACCCCCTCACCCCAACCCCCACCCGCACTCCACCCCCTCACCCCATTTCTCCTCCCCACTCAACCCCTCACCCCAACCCCCCCATTCCATCCCCTCACCCCAACCCCTCACTCCACCCCCTCACCCCATTCCTCCCCCCACTCCACCCCTCACCTCAACCCCCCCATTCCACCCCCTCACCCCAACCCCCCCAACCCCCCACTCCACCCCCTCACCGCATTCCTCCCCCCCACTCCACCCCCTCACCGCATTCCTCCCCCCCACTCCACCCCCTCACCCCATTCCTCCCCCCCACTCCACCCCCTCACCCCATTCCTCCCCCCACTCCATCCCCTCGCCCCAACCCCCCACTCCACCCCCTCACCCCATTCCTCCCCCCACTCCACCCCTCACACCAACCCCCCATTCCACCCCCTCACCCCAACCCCCCAACCCCCCACTCCACCCCCTCACCGCATTCCTCCCCCCCACTCCATCCCCTCACCCCAACCCCCCACTCCACCCACTCATCCCATTCCTCCCCCCCCACTCCACCCCCTCACCCCATTCCTCCCCCCCACTCCATCCCCTCACCCCAACCCCCCACTCCACCCACTCATCCCATTCCTCCCCCCCCACTCCACCCCCACACCCCAACCCCCCAACCCCCCACTCCACCCTCTCACCCCATTCCTCCCCCCCCACTCCACCCCCTCACCCCAACCCCCCCAACCCCCCACTCCACCCCCACACCCCATTGCCCCCCACCCCACCCCCTCACCCCAGTCCGCGTGTCTCACGATACACGCTGTCTTGTGTCTTCCAGGACCTGCCGCCGGTCATCCCAGCCCATCTAGCGTACCTCGCCCACGACCAGTGCCAGGTCCAGATGCCCCCAGGGACGCACGCCACGGCGGGGAGGGCAGACGGCAAGGAAGCCCATCCACCGACACAGAGACCCAGGACACTGATGCACAGAGGACGGACACCCAGGACACCGACAGCCAGGACACAGAGACGCAGGACACAGATGCACACGACAGCCAGGACACTGACACATAGAAGTCGGCGACGCAGGACAGTGACACATAGAGGAGGGGGACACAGTTGACGGGCAGACTAGACAGTGACCCTAGATGGGGGCGAGACAAGGACCATCGGGTCAAGGGTCGACACAGGAGTCCCTATACTTTGGCTTCGATGAGGACCTGGACTTCGCGTCACTGTTTCTCCACCATCGCAGAGACTCTCACCTCGGTTGGGCACTTTAGTGATGAGGCTTCTGGGACACTCACTGGTGCGCACCACACAGCCGCACTGGTACAGCAGGTGGAGGTGGAAGCAGCTGAGAAGCCGGACGATCGGAGGGCAGACCGGCCCCAGCACCCAGCTGCCGCCCAGATGGTTCCCGGGTTCCTGGACTTTCCAGACACACCCACAGACCTGATGCATTTGGACACCTAGGGACTAGACAATGGGATGACGGCCGGTTTGCAGCAGCTGCAGACACAGGTGGAGGAGTCCATCCGCGTCCAGGAGCAGGGAGTGGTGCCGGTCATGGCTGCTACCCAGGCTGACACCGCACGGGTGGCGTCCGCGGTGGAGGCAGTGGGCGCAACAGTTTCGGCCATGGGTCAGGTCATGCAAGGTGTGGGGCTCCATGTGTACACATCATCTGTGGCCCAGGACAGGGCTGCCCTCTCACAGGCAATCATGTGCCAGAGCTAGCTGGACATTTCAGCCGGGCTCCGCAATCTGGCTGAGTCTCAGCAGGCCATGGCCCAGTCTCAGCAGGCCATCGCTGACAGCATGGGCACCATTGCCCAGATAATGGCCCAGTCTCAGCAGGCCATCGCTGAGAGCATGGGCACCATTGCCCAGATGCTGGATGGCGTCGCACAAGCCCATAGAGAGGTGGCGCAGTCCCAGACAGGGATGGGCCACTCCCTGGGCTCCATCGCAGCTGACGTTCGGACCCTGGTCGATACCACAGCGGGCATCCAGGACTGGCAGCGCCAGGTGTCGGTGGTGCCTCGGGGCTTGTCTCTGCTCGCACCCCCATCCCATAGAGAGGCCCAGGCGCCACCGAGCACACCGAGCAAGGGAGGTCCTGGAACAGCGTGGATCCTCGGACTCCCCCCGTTCCGTCCCTGGTGCATCTGATGGGCAGCGGGCAGAACAGGGCGGCACCATGCCATCCAGCACACCCGCAGAGCAGCCTGGCCCATCCAAGCTGGGCCGTCCCAGGAAACGCGTGCCAATGGGGAGCCAGGTCGCAGGGCAGGAGTCTCAGCAGTCCACCTCCACTCCTGATGTACCGTCTGGCGAAACACTGAGACGTAGTGATAGGGCCCGTAAAGTGCAGAAGTTTGACACCTAGTAAGTTGGCACGGGTGCAGGGCACAGTTTAGTTGTAGGGGCTGGGGCACTTGTATGTTACCGTTCCAATTAAACTCACTGTTACACCAATGCAAGATGCCTCTGTGCTATGTCCGGTGCCTGCGGGGTCATGTGCAAAGAACAAAGAACAAAGAAAGGGTGCAGCACAGGAACAGGCCCTTCGGCCCTCCAGGCCTGCGCCGACCATGTTGCCCGTCTAAACTAAAATCTTCTACACTTCCGGGGTCCGTATCCCTCTATTCCCATCCTATTCATGTATTTGTCAAGATGCTCCTTAAATGTCACTATCGTCCCTGCTTCCACCACCTCCTCCGGTAGCGAGTTCCAGGCACCCACTATCCTCTGCGTAAAAAACTTGCCTCGTACTCTAAACCTTGCCCCTCTCACCTTAAACCTATGCCCCCTAGTAATTGATCCCTCTACCCCGGGGAAAAGCCTCTGACTATCCACTCTGTCTATGCCCCTCATAATTTTGTAAACCTCTATCAGGTCGCCCCTCAACCTCCGTCGTTCCAGTGAGAACAAACCGAGTTTATTCAACCGCTCCTCACAGCTCAGTGTAGGGGACTGAGTGCCACTGTGGTCGAAGGGCGATGGAATGTTGAGCCCAGGTGGGTGTAAATCTTCCCCCCATCCCCCCTGGGCATCCCTGGAATACCGCCACCAGCTACTCAACATGGCCATGTGATGGAGTGTCCAGGACGCACACAGGGACCACCCAGGTGGAGGGTGTAGCTGTGGCCATGAGTCAGAAAATGGCTAACGATTTGGAGCTGACAGCTCATCATAGAGCGGGTTGTCATCATCCCCCATGGCATTGATCACACCCGCTTCCACAAGCAACCGTGTGAGACCAGCCTATTGTGCCGCAGGCGGATGTGTGGTGGAGCGGTATTGTGCATGTGGTGGTGTGGGAGCTGAGGTTGGTGGGAGGTGTGGGAGGTGCATCTCATGGGTGTTGTGGGTGGTGGGTGTGCTGGGTGGTGAGGTGGTGCCGAACGGTGGTGCCAGTGCCCCTGCTCAGTGAGCCCCTACAGTGAAACATGCGGCGATCAACGCCTCGCGTGCTTACTGGCCAAGCCGGTGGCGTCGTGCAGCCTCGCTTCCATATCCAGCCCCCATGTAGCGCCTATTGCCCCCCTCGCCCCATCCTTCTCATCTGGAGAGATATCCCCTCCCGCGGGCTCCCCCTCTGCCTCCTCCTCCTCCTCCAGCACATCGCCCCTCTGCTGGGCTATATTGTGGAGGACACAGCAGACCACAACGATGTGGCCGACCCTCTCCGACTGGTACGGGAGGGTCCAGAGCGGTCCAGGCACCTGAAGCGCATCTTCAACAGGCCGATGCACCTCTCGATCACACCCCTGGTTGCTGCATGGGCCTCATTGTATCGGTTCTCTGCGTCTGTCTGTGGCCACCATATAGGCGTCATCAGCCACGACCGCAACAGGTAACCCTTGTTGCCCAGCAACCAGCCCCTCAGCCGGGTGGGGGGGGGCATCCCTCGAACATGGCAGGGATGAACGATTGTGCCAGGATAAACACATCATGTACACTGCCCGAGTACTGTGCGCAGGCGTACGTGATCTTCATGCGGTGGTCACAGACCACCTGAATGTTCATGAAGTGGGTCCCCTTCCTGTTCATGAACACGTCCCTGTTCTCCGCTGGTGGCCGCATGACGACGTGCACCCCATCGATCGCCCCTGGACCATGGGTATCCTAGCAACGGCAGCGAATCCCGCTGCCTGGGCATTCTGGTGGGCCCGGTCCATTGAGAACTGTATGTACCGGTCCGCGATGTCATACAGGGCGTCAGTCACTGCACGGATGCACCAGTGCACTGATGACTGGGAGATGCCGGAGCGGTCCCCACTGGGCGACTGGAACAACCCCGTGGCATAGACGTTCAGGGCCCCCGTAACCTTGACGGCCACCGGGAGAGCATGTCCTCCCCCAGTGCCACGCGGTGCCAGGTATGCCATCAGATGGAAGATATGGGCGACCGCTTCCCGACTCATCCTGAGTCTCCTCCTGCAATCCCTGTCCGGTAGGTCCTCGAAGGACATGTGGCGCCGGTAGACACGTGGCCTCATCAGGCGCCTCCGCCGCCTTGGCACCACCACCACCTGCTCCTCCTCCTGCTCCTCATCCACATCGGTATCCTCATCCTGTGCCTCCCCCTCATTGTTGTGGTCGTCGTCCTCCTCCTGCACCCGTCGGGCGGGCGGCCCTGCAGCCTGATCGGGTGCCACCTGGCTCTCTGCAGCCGGTCCCTCTGCTGCAGCCGCCGCTGCCGCAGCCGCTATGAGCTGCCTGCGCCGACTCTGCAACAGGGCCACATGCAGGGCAGCGGCTCCCGCCATGGCGGCCAACATCGCTGGCTGATGCCCAAACATTATGATCTGCAGGGGGTTGGGGTATACAACATGTTTAGGGATGGCCCCCTCTACAGCCATGCACCATGAGCTACATGTCTTCCCCGGTTTGCTGATTGCGCCACAGACACACATGCACCCAGACCCCTGCCAACATCTTCCGTGCTCCGCCCAGTACTGTCCGTCCCTCCTGCTAGTGCCATCGTTGGATGGCTATGCCCTCACGGGGGGCTGCCAAGGGTGCGGCCCTGGACCTGCCTGCCGGTGGGTGCCGCCAGCTGGGACGACCGGTCCCTGGGGGGTCCGGCACCCATGGGCATGGCCGGGTGCCTTGCGAGCAGCCAGCGCCCGGGGTCGGCACATCAGCCTGGCCGCCGTGGCTTTGGCACCGCTCTACCATGGCGGGCCGTTCCAGGCCGGCTGGCATGTTGTCCCCACGCCCCCCTACCCGAATATGGAGGCCCTCCCCCCCAGCCCCCTCGCCCCCAGCCCCGGTCGTGCTCATCCCGACAGACTCAGGTACCCCCACATGTCGGCTGCTCACCTCCTCTCCCGCATCGTCAGCCAGCACGACTGGCTGACGATTTTTATTAGCAGGTTAGAATGGCGCCGGCGTGATGTGAGGTTGGGACTTCGGCCCTCCGGCCCGCAGAATCCACGGGAGCCTGGAGAATCGCTGAACTTGCCCCCTCGTGCGATTCTCCGGGCATCAAGGCGCCGATCACGATGACGTCATTCTCGCTGATTGAGAGAATGGCGAAACGACGTCGAACCGGCGTCACGTAATCCGATTGCCGATTGAACCGGCCCGGGGTGAGAGAATCCTGCCCAGAATCTTCAGGCAAGACAGAGGAGGGGGTGGAAGAAGAGGAGGTATGGCATTTAGTTAAGGAGCCAGTTACAGCAGTAAGGAGAGATGATATCTTGTAGGGGACATCAAATGAAGCTTTGTCGGTAGAGTTTAGGAATGAAAAAGCTAGGTCAGCACAGTGGTGCAGTAGGTTAGCCCTGCTACCTCATGGTGCTGAGGTCCCCGGTTCGATCCCGGCTCTGGAACACTGTCCGAGTGGAGTTTGCACATTCTCCCCGGGTTTGCGTGGATTTCGCCCCCACAACACAAAGATGTGCAGGGTAGGTGGATTGGCCACACTAAATTCCCCTTATTTGGAAAAAATGAATTGGGTACTCTAAATTTATTTTAAAAAGGGACAGCTACATTGTTCGATGTTTATTATAGACCCCCAGCGGGAAATTGAGGAGCAAATATGTGTGCAATTCGCAGAGGGGTGTAAAAATAATAAGAGGGTAATTATATGAGGTGATTTCAACTTTCTCAAAATTAATTGTTAAAATGTTTAGGGCTTAAATGGAGTAGAGTTCTTAAAATGTATACAGGAGAACTTTTTAGCTCAATATGTAGAGGATCCAACAAGGGATGGTGCAGTGCTGGACCGATTCTGGGGAATGAAGCCGGACAGGTGTTTGATGTGATAGTGGGGAAGCATTTTAGTGATTGCGACCACAACAATTTAAATTTGTTATGGACAAAGAAATAGACAAGTTGCAAAAAAAGGTTTTAGATTGGAGGAGAGTAGATTTTAATAAAATAAGGCAGGATCTGGCCAAGGTAGACTGGAAAGAGTTACTTGTGGGAAACCTACAGAAGAGCAGTGCGGGGCTTTCAAAGATGAATAGGGGGTACAGGCCCAATATGTTCCCTCTAAGATAATAAGACGGTGGAACAAACCCAGAGAAAATGGATGACCAGAGACAATCAGGATACGATAAGGAAGGAAAAAAGAGATGCTTTTAACAAGCATGTCTGCAGAGGTATTAGTGGGGTACAGCAAGTGCAGGATGGAGGTTAAGAAATCAAGTCAGAGAGCAAAGAGGGGCTATGAGAAAGAACAAAGAAAACTACAGCACAGGAACAGGCCCTTCGGCCCTCCAAGCCTGTGCAGACCATGTTGCCCGTCTAAACTAAAATCTTATACACTCCCACAATTCCCATCCTATTCATGTATTTGTCAAGATGCCCCTTAAACGTCACTATCGTCCCTGCTTCCACCACCTCCTCCGGCAGTGAGTTCCAGGCAACCACTACCCTCTGTGTAAAAAACTTGCCTCGTACATCTCCTCTAAACCTTGTCCCTCGCACCTTAAACCTAAGCCCCCTCTACCCTGGGATAAAGTCTCTGACTATCCACCCTATCTATGCCCCTCATAATTTTGTCGACCTCTATCAGGTCGCCCCTCAACCTCCGTTGTTCCAGTGAGAACAAACCAAGTTTATTCAACCTCTCCTCATAGCTAATGCCCTCCATACCAGGCAACATCCTGGTAAATCTCTTCTGCACTCTATCTAAAGCCTCCACATCCTTCTGGTAGTGTGGCGACCAGAATTGAACACTATACTCCAAGTGTGGCCTAACTAAGGTTCTATACAGCTGCAACATGACTTGCCAATTCTTATACTCAATGCCCTGGCCAATGAAGGCAAGCATGCTGTATGCCTTCTTGACTACCTTCTCCACCTGTGTTGCCCCTTTCAGTGACCTGTGGACCTGTACACCTAGATCTCTCTGACTGTCAATACTCTTGAGGGTTCTACCATTCACTGTATATTCTCTACCTGCATTAGACCTTCCAAAATGCATTACCTCACATTTGTCCGGATTAAACTCCATCTGCCATCTCTCCGCCAAGTCTTCAAACTATCTAAATCCTGCTGTATCCTCTGACAGTCACATCACTATCCGCAATTCCACCAACCTTTGTGTGATCAGCAAACTTACTAATCAGACCAGTTACATTTTCCTCCAAATCATTTATATATACTACAAACAGCAAAGATCCCAGCACTGATCCCTGCGGAACACCACTAGTCACAGCACTCCAATCAGAAAAGCACCCTTCCATTGCTACTCTCTGCCTTCTATGACCTAGCCAGTTCCGTATCCACCTTGCCAGCTCACCCGTGATCCCGTGTGACTTCACCTTTTGTACCAGTCTACCATGAGGGACCTTGTCAAAGGCCTTACTGAAGTCCATGTAGACAACATCCATTGCCCTACCTGCATCAATCATCTTTGTGACCTCCTCGAAAAACTCTATCAAGTTAGTGAGACACGATCTCCCCTTCACAAAACCGTGCTGCCTCTCGCTAATACATCCATTTGCTTCCAAATGGGAGTAGATCCTGCCTCGAAGAATTCTCTCCAGTAATTTCCCTACCACTGACGTAAGGCTCAAAAGCTTTGGCTGGTAAAAGTAGGGAAAATCCCAAGATATTCTATGAGTATATCCATGGGACGAGGATAACCAGGGAAAGGGTAGTGTCCAATAAGGACCAAGAGGGAAATATGTGGGCGGAGCCAGAGGCCATTGGTAGAGTGTTGAACAAATATTTCACACCTGTCTTTACCCAAGAGAATTAGAAGATAGTTATGGAACTCGGGGAGAGAGATTGTGAAGTTCTCAGCAAATGGTCACAGGGAATGACAAGGTATTGGAGGTATTGGCAGGCTTAAAAGTGGACAAATCTCCAGGTCCGGATGAATTGTGTCCCAGGCTGCTGGGGGGGGGGGGGGGGTTGGAGGGAGGAGATTGCCGGGGCTCTGACCTACATTTTTAATTCCTCTCTGGTCACGGGGGAAGTGATTGGAGAACAGCTAATGTGGTCCCACTATTTAAGAAACGTATCAGGGACAAGCTGGGGAACTACAGACCAGTGAATCTCCCGCCAGTGGTTGGGAAATTACTGCAGAAGACTCTGAAGGAGAGAATCTATCTCCACTTGGAGAGGCAAGGTTTGATCAGGGATAGTCAGCATGGCTTTATCAGAGGGAGGTCATGCCTAACAAATTTGATTGAATTTTTTGAACATGTAATCAAGTGCATAGATGAGGGTGTTCTCCACCCACAGATTTCCCTCTTGGTCCTTAATGGGCCCTTTCTTTTTTCTGGTTATCCTCATCTCCTTGATATACTCAATGACATATATGACTATGTGGGGGGAGGATCAGTAAGTTTGTCAATGACACAAAGATTGGCCGGGTGGCTAACAGTTAGGTTGAGTGCCTTGGGTTACAGGAAGACATGGACGGGATGGTCAAATGGGCGGATAGGTGGCAGATAGAATTTAACCCTGAAAAGTGAGAGGTGATACACTTTGGAAGGAGTAATTTAACAAGGAAGTATACGATGAAAGCTCTGACATTGGAAAGTTCCGAAGAACAAAGGGACTGTGGTAGTATGTATTGGGGGTCATGTGGGACTGGAAGCCCTAATGTCATTGGCTGACAGATCCCGGGTCCTGGTTGGCCGTTGACCTCTAGCTCCGCCCTGAAGGCGGAGTATAAGAAGCCGGAGTCTTCCCCCGCAGGCCAGTTTACTATCGAGCTGCGGGGGAACAGACACGCTTAATAAAGCCTCATCGACTTCACTCTATTCGTCTCACGGAGTCTTTGTGCGCTACAGGGACCTTGGCGTGTTTGTCCGTAGATCTCTGAAAGCAGAAGGGCAGGTTAATAGGGTAGTGAAAAAGGCATATAAGGCAATCGCTTTTAGCAATCGGGGCATAGATTACAAAAGCAGGGAGGTCATGATGGAGCTGTATAGAACCTTGTGAGACCACAGCTGGAGTACTGTGTGCAATTCTAGTTGCCACATTATCGGAAGACTCTAATTGCACTGGAGAGGGTGCAGAGAAGATTCACCAGAATGTGGCCTGGGATGGAACATTTAAGTTATAAAGAGAGGTTAGATAGGTCATTTTCTCTGGAGCAGAGAAGACTGAGGGGTGACCTGATTGAGGTGTACAAGATTATGAGGGGCATGGACAGGGTGGATATGGAGCAGCTGTTCCCCATACACAATCACTAAGTGACTAAGGGTCAGTTATGAGGAGACACAAGTTCAAAATGAGGGAGGTTTAGGGAGGATTTGAGGAAAAACTTTTTTACCCAGAGAGTGGTGCCGGTCCGGAATACACTGCCTGGGAGGGTGTAAGAGGCAGGATTCCTCACATCCTTTAAAACGTACCTGGATGAGTACTCAGCATGCCATAGCATTCAAGGTTATGGGCCATGTGCTGGCAAGTGGGTTTAGGTGGGCAGGTCAGGGCCTTTCATGCATCGGTGAGAACTAATGGGCCGAAGGGCCTCTTCTGCACTGTAGTATTCTGTGATTCTGTGAACAAATGAATTTGAGACCAGGAAGAGATCAGCCATGATCTAATTGAATGGCGGAGCAGGCTCGAAGGGTTGAATTGCCTACTGCTGCTCCTAATTCCTATGTTCCTAATCATCATTCATAACCTGATGTGGCAGGACTGCAGAGTTATATCTGACCCGTTGGTTGTGGATTTGCTTAACTCTGTCTATTACTTGCTGCTTATGCTGTTTGACACGCAAGTAGTCCTGTGTGTAGCTTCACCAAGTTGACATCTCATTTTTAAGGATGCCTGGTGCTGCTCCTGGAATGACCTCCTGCACACTTCATTGAACCAGGGTTGATCCCCTGGCTTGGTGGTATTGGTAGAGTAGGGGATATGCTGGGCCATGAGGTTACAGACTGCGACTGAGTATAATTCTGCTGCTGCTGATGTCCCCCAAATACCTCTTATTGTCCAACCTTGAGTTACTAGATCTGTTTGAAGTCTATCCCATTTAGCATATGGGTAATGTCACACAACACGATGGAGGGTATCCTCAATGTGAAGATGGAACTTTGTCTCTACAAGGACTGTGCGATTGTCACTCCTACTGATACTGTCATGGACAGTTGCATCTGTTGCAGGAAAATTGACGAGGATGAGGTCTAGTATGTTTTTCTCTCTTAGAGATGTGGAAGCAGGGACGATAGTAACATTTAAGGGACATCTTGACAAATACATGAATAGGATGGGAATAGAGGGATACGTACCCCGGAAGTGTAGAGGATTTTAGTTTAGATGGGCAGCATGGTCAGCGCAGGCTTGGAGGGCCGAAGGGCCTGTTCCTGTGCTGTACTTTTCTTTGTTCCTTGTTTGTCCTTCCCTCACCACCTGCCGCAGACCCAATCTGACATATATGTCCTCCTGGATTAGGGCAACTCAGTCAGTAGTGGTGCTACAGAGCCACTCTTGGTGATGGAAATTGAAGTCCCCCACTCAGAGCACATTCTGTCCCCTTGCCACCCTCAGTGTTTTCTTCAAGTGGTGTTCAATATTGAGGATACTGTTTCATCAGCTGAGGGGTGGTGGGGGTAGTAGGTGGTAATGAGCAGGAGGTTTCCTTGCCCACGTTTGATCTAACATCATATCACTTCACAGGTCCAGAGTTGAAGTTGAGCTTCCCAGATCCAGTCCTTCCTCATTGTATTACCTGGGTTGGCACCTCTGCGGGGTCTGTTCTGCCGATGGGACATACCCAGGGATGATGATAATGGTGACCCGGACATTGTCTGTGAGGAATGATACCGTGTGCATGAGTACATCAGACTGATTTGTGAGACAGCTCTCCCAATTCTGACACAAGCCCCCAGACGTTCATAAGGAGGAATTTGCAGGGTCGACAGGGCTGGGTTTGCCGTTGTATTTCCAGTGCCTCGGTCGATGAGACCGATTCATCCAATTCTTTTTTTAAATTTTCTGCAATAGTTTGATACTACTGAAATCATTCTGGCAAATCTTCACTGAACTCCTTCCAAGGCTGATATATCCTTCCCAAGGTGTGGCCTTCTCAGGGCTTCATTCAGGTGAAGCATGTCCTCTATCCTCTTCTGGGTGGCACAGTAGCACAGTGGTTAGCACTGTTGCTTCACAGCGCCAGGGATCCAGGTTTGATTTCTTGCTGAGTCATTGTCTGTGCGGAGTCTGCACATTCTTCCCACGTCTGCGTGGGCTTCCTTATGTCCCGAAAGACATGCTTGTTAGGTGTACTGGACATTCTGAATTCACCCTCAGTGTACCGGAATGTGGCGACTCGGGGATTTTCACAGTAGCTTCATTGCAGTGTTAATGTAAGCCTACTTGTGACACTAATAAAGATTATTATTATTGTAATCTAGTCTCCAGATAGAAAGGCCAGCATTCTATTAGCATTTTGAATGATTTTCTGTACCTATTCATGATATTTTTATGACCAGTCTATCTGAATTTGTTTTCAGCTTTTTATCTTTTAGTAAAAGCTCTGTTCTATCCTTTTGATCCAAAATTAATGACCTCACATTTACCTATATTAAAATCCATTTGCCACAGCTTTGTCCAATCACTCAGTCTATTAATATCTCTTTGCAACGGATGGTTCCCTCTACAATTATTACAATCCACCATCAGTAATCTTGGAAATATTTCTATCCCAGACATAAGTAAGGCCCAAACATAGATCCTCTGGCACACCACTAGTCACATCCTGTCACTTAGATATCTTTCTATTAACCTTATCCTCTATCCTGTCACCCAGCCAATTCCTAACCAGCTCAATCATATGTCTTCAATTTCATGAGCCTCCACTTCCAGTAACTGCCTCTTATGAAGGGCGTTATCAAATGTCTTTTGGACTCCATATGAATAAAACAGCATAGCCAAAAGACTATTTTATCTATTAAGTACCCACAGGCTGTTTTGAAGATCAACCTAGTTAATCCCACTCCACACACGCGCACTCACATAAACACAGACATAGGCACAAACACACGCACACATATGCACACAGGCACAAACATACACACATGCACACACACAGGCACAAGTTCATGGGTACAGGCACAAGTTCATGGGTACACACACACACACACTCATACGCACACCTACACAGACACGTTTTACAACTATGGGTAACAACAGTAAAAGAAGCACAGAAATAAATACTAGTTCACATGATTTCCAGAGTGTGATGAATATAGGATTTTAGATTTTTGGATGATAAGTATTTGGTGCAGTCAGGATTAAAAGCCTGGGCTAGAGTCTGTTTGACTGCCACAGTCATGTTTTTAAAAGACATCTTGGTTTGAAAGACAACAAAGGTTTTAGGAACCAGATTTACAATTAACCATTGTAAGAAGCATGGGCTAATGCAATTTTGTTTTGAATGTGGGGATTCCATGGGGAATTCATTTGTTTAAAGCTTGGTGAGATTATGTCATTGGTGGGTGGAGCTACGGTGTCAAGCATTTTGAGAAAGCATTTTCAGTTCCGTCCTGATCTGTCTGATGCTGTATGCACAGTGAAACAGTTCTGCACTCACTGTAAGTTAGTTGAAAGAGATTGGCCGTATTTAAAGCAGTGCTGACTTGTCTGAGGGCAGGGGGGGGGCTGAAACAAGCCAGTTGAAACAGCTTTTGAAGACATCCAGCCAGAGTTTCTGCATGGGTCTGACTGGAGTTGGATCTTTTCGGTAAAGCAGTGTCAAGAGATCTCTCTTTCTCAAAGAACATCTCTATAAAGCAAGTATTTCTCTGTGCCATTGGTGGATTGAGGGCTGAAATGGTTAATTGTCTCGTTGTTTAAGTGGGAATAAAGATAGAAATTAAGGGTATTGTATTCACTGCATTGATTAGTATTGTTCAAGGGATAATTTTGGGTGTGATGGTCAAGATTTTAATACTGTGTTAATAATAAAGTTTTGTTTTAAAATACCATTTTTCTATGTGCAATCAATCCTGGAGCGAAGTATCCTTTCCTCACAGTCTTACAAAATTAATATAAATTATGGGGGTTTCAGTCCAGCATCCTAGCCACTGTTGGGGTCTGGTCTGGGTTCCTAACAAGAGTCCAGATGGTGAAAGCCCAGGGAGAAATAACAGTTCAAAATTCATTTTGTAGTGATGATGATGATGTATGAGGGGATTTCTGTCCTAACACTGCTTGGCAGGTTTTGACCAGAGATCAGGGGCGGGATTCTCCACAGCCTCGCGCCGTAATCGCATTTGGTGCGGAGGCGGAGAATCGATCTTTATGCGGAAATCGTAGCCGGCGTTG
This sequence comes from Scyliorhinus torazame, assembly GCF_047496885.1. Classification (NCBI taxonomy): domain Eukaryota; kingdom Metazoa; phylum Chordata; class Chondrichthyes; order Carcharhiniformes; family Scyliorhinidae; genus Scyliorhinus; species Scyliorhinus torazame. The sequence continues at coordinate 167,374,347 of NC_092714.1, read as the reverse complement.
CCTCCGTGATTCTTCGGTCCCCGGAAAATCTCTAGGGCGCGGATTACGCAGCATGGCTGGGGGGCCATTGACAGAGGCCCCACCAGCGATTCTCTGGGCAAAACTGGCCGAGTTCCCGATGGTGTGGTTCTTGTCATGATATACAGACACACACGTAATGATATACAGGCAGGCACAGACAAGCAGCTAATGGACACAGAGAACAGGACATGACCAATAAGCAGGCAGGGCACTGAGGGGTGGGATCTGACTATAAAAGACACGAGGCACTCACACTCCGCTTTTTCCACTGATGAACATCTAGAGAGTCAGTCAAGGGTGTTACAATCTCACACCTCCACCACGTGGCTAAGAGCTAGTCTGGTTCAGTCAGACAGAGTAACCACACTTAAGTTAACAGGGAGTCGAACTCACAGAGAACTGTGCTAACTGTGCTATTAGTTCAATAAACCTGATTGAACTAACTTCAAGGTCTGGAGTATCTTTTTGATCTAAGCTGCATCCAGTTGCAGCCAGTGTTATACCAGTGTACCTAGCACGGCAGTTCTAACCACGTATTGACAGTCGGAGACCCTAGGTGGTGGCTGCGGACTCAGTCTGCGGCCACCCTGGTGAGAGGTGGGGGGATCGAGCACTGGGGGGGGGGTCCTCAGGGCCAAACAGGACAACGATCGGGAGCGCACCATCTCGAGGTGGGGGGGGGGGCTACATTTTTGATGTCGGTCTGTGGTCTGAGTCCGCCATCGCACACGGCGCGGCCAGCACAGGCGCCTGCTATGCGCATGCACAGACTCCCGATCGGAAGTGCGGGGGCCAGTATCTGCAGCCAGAGCCGCGAGAAGCACTCCGGGGCCCTGCCAGCCCCCTGCAGGTAAGAGAATCGTTCCTGATTTTTTTAAGGAAAGGCAAGAGTGAAACGCCAGTGTGGGGACTAGTTGAATATGGCTGGACAGGTGATGTGCTGTTGCTGTATGATGATGGAACTGGTGGATCTCATTGAGACCGTCAGTGACCACATCTGCAGCAAGTGTTGGCTGCTCGAGGAACTTCGGCTCAGAATTGATGAGCTGGAGACCGAGCTGCACACACTGCGGCACATCAGGGTGGGGGAACCTGGATGCTTTGTTTCAGGAGGCAGTCACACCCGGTAGAATAAGTACTGTTAATTTGGTTAGTGGTCAGGGACAGAGTGGTGTGACTGCAAGGGAGGCAGGTAGGGGGATCCTGAGTTTAGGAGTTGAGGAGCCTCAGCCCTTGACCTTGTCCAACAGGTACTGTGTGGATGAGGAAGAGGGCTGTAGAGAGGATGCGTTGACTGACCACTGCACCGTGGTACAGGAAGCCATTCAAGAGGGGAGAGCAAAAAGACAAGTGGTAGTTGTAGGGGATTCTATAATTAGGGGGATTGATGGCATCCTTTGTAAGCCAAATCGTGAGTCCCGCATGGTATGTTGCCTGCCTGGTGCCAGGGTGAAGGACATCTCTGATCAGCTTGAAAGGATTTTGGAGAGGGAGGGGGAGGATCCAGTTGTTGTGGTCCACGTTGGGACTAACAACATAGGTAAGACTAGGAAAGAGGACCTGTTTGGGGATTATCAAACACTAGGGACTAAATTAAAGAACAGGTCCTCCAGGGTTATAATCTCTGGATTACTACCAGAGCCACTTGCCAATTGGCATAGGGTTGAGAAAATTAGGGAAGTTAACACGTGGCTAAAGGGGTGATGCGGGAAAGAGGGATTCCATTTCATGGGGCATTGGGATCAGTACTGGGGCAGGAGGGACCTGTACCGTTGGGACGGTCTTCACCTGAACCATTCTGGGACCAGTGTTCTAGCGAATAGGATAAATAGGTTGGTCACAAGGACTTTAAACTAGCAAGTTGGGGGGAAGGGTAAAGCTATGGACAGTACAATGGTTAATGGAGAGCAAGGCAGCAGGTTACGTGACAGGTTATTATGTAGAGATATGGGTTCAAAGACGAGGAAAATTAGAAGAAAGGGTAAGAGCAAAAATAATTTGCGAAAAGTTACTGATCAAGGTGTTAGGATTCATAACAAAGACATAAAAAACAGCATAAGTGTACTTTACCTGAATGCTCGTAGTATACGGAATAAGGGGCAGCACGGTAGCCTTGTGGATAGCATAATTGCTTCACAGCTCCAGGGTCCCAGGTTCGATTCCAGCTTGGGTCACTGTCTGTGCGGAGTCTGCACATCCTCCCCGTGTGTGCGTGGGTTTCCTCCGGGTGCTCCGGTTTCCTCCCACAGTCCAAAGATGTGCAGGTTAGGTGGATTGGCCATGATAAATTGCCCTTAGTGTCCAAAATTGCCCTTAGTGTTGGGTGGGGTTGCTGGATTATGGGGATAGGGTGGCGGTGTTGACTTTGGGTAGGGTGCTCTTTCCAAGAGCCGGTGCAGACTTGATGGGCCGAATGGCCTCCTTCTGCACTGTAAATTCTATGATAATTCTATGAAAGGTGAATGAGTTGGTGGCGCAAATCATCGTGAATGACTATGATTTAGTGGCAATTACTGAAGCATGATTAAAAGATGGTCACGACTGGGAGTTAAATATCCAAGGGTATCAGACGATACGAAAGGTTAGAATGGACGGTAAGGGCGGTGGTGTAGCTTTGTTGTTTAAGGATGGCATCCGGGCAATAGTAAGGGATGATATTGGTGCTATGGAGGACAAGGTTGAATCAATTTGGGTGGAAATCAGGAATAGTAAGGCGAAAAGGTCTTACCGTCCATTCTAACCTTTTAGTGGCGAAAAGGTCACTGATAGGAGTAGTCTATTGGCCACCAAATAGTAACAGGATGGTAGTGCAGGCAATAAGCAAAGAAATAACGGATGCATGTAGAAATGGTACAGCGGTTATCATGGGAGATTTTAATCTGCATGTCGATTGGTTTAACCAGGTTGGTAAAGGCAGCCTTGAGGAGGAGTTTATAGAATGTGTCTGGTATAATTTCCTGGAACAATATGTAATGGAACCTACAAGGGCCTAGATCTGGTCCTGTGTAATGAGGCAGGATTGATTAATGATCTGATTGTTCGGGATCCTCTTGGAAGGAGCGACCACAATATGGTGGAATTTAAAATACAGTTGGAGGATGACAAGGTAAAATCAAACACTAGTGTTTTGTGCTTAAACAAAGGCGATTACAATGGGATGAGAGAAGAACTAGCTAAGGTAGACTGGGAGCAAAGACTCCATGGTGAAGCAGTTGAGGAACAGTGGAGAACCTTCCGAGCGATCTTTCACAGTGTTCAGGAAAGGTTCATACCGACAAAAAAGAAAGACGGTAGAAAGGGGAAAAATCGACCATGGATATCTAAGGAGGTGAGGGAGAGTATCAAATTGAAGGAAAAAACATACAAAGTGGCAAAAATTAGTGGGAGACTAGAGGACTCGGAAGTCTTTAGGGAACAACAGAAAGCTGCTAAAAAAGCTATAAAGAAGAGTAAGGTAGACTATGAAAGTAAACTTGCTCAGAACATAAAAGCAGATAGTAAAAGCTTCTACAAATATATAAGACAACAAAGAGTGGCTAAGGTAAATATTGGTCCTTTGGAAGATGAGAAGGGAGATTTAATAATAGGAGACTGGGAAATGGCTGAGGAGCTGAACAGGTTTCTTGGGTCAGTCTTCACAGTGGAAGACACAAATAACATGCCAGTGACTGATGGAAATAAAGATATGATAGGTGAGGACCTTGAGATGATTGTAATCACTAAGGAGGCAGTATTGGGCAAGCTAATGGGACTAAAGGTAGACAAGTCTCCTGGCCCTGATGGGATGCATCCCAGAGTGTTAAAAGAGATGGCTAGGGAAATTGTAAACGCACTAGTGATAATTTATCGAAATTCACTAGACTCTGGGGTGGTCCCAGAGGATTGGAAAGTAGCAAACGTGACACCACTGTTTAAAAAAGGAGGTCGGCAGAAAGCGGGTAATTATAGGCCGGTAAGCTTAATTTCAGGGAAAATGCTGGAATCTATCATTAAGGAGGAAATAGCAGGGCACCTGGAGGGAAATTGTCCCATTGGGCAGACTCAGCATGGGTTCATAAAGGGTAGGTCGTGTCTGACTAATTTGGTAGAATTTTTTGAGGACGTTACCAGTGCAGTAGATAACGGGGAGCCAATGGATGTGGTATATCTGGATTTCCAGAAAGCTTTTGACAAGGTGCCACACAAAAGGTTGTTGCATAAACTAAAGATGCATGGCATTGAGGGTAAAGTGGTAGCATGGGTAGAGGATTGGTTAACTAACAGAAAGCAGAGAGTGGGGATAAATGGGTGTTTCTCTGGTTGGCAACCTGTAACTAGTTGGGTCCCTCAAGGATCAGTGTTGGGCCCGCAGTTGTTCACAATTTACATAGATGATTTGGAGTTGGGGACCAAGTGCAATGTGGCAAAGTTTGCAGACGACACTAAGATGAGTGGTAAAGTAAAAAGTGCAGAGGATACCAGAAGTCTGCAGAAGGATTTGGATAGGTTAGGTGAATAGGCTAGGGTCTGGCAGATGGAATTCAATGTTGCCAAGTGTGAGGCTATCCATTTTGGAAGGAATAACAGCAGAATGGATTATTATTTAAATGGTAAGATGTTAAAACATGCTGCTGTGCAGAGGGACCTGGGTGTGCTGGTGCACGAGTCGCAAAAAGTTGGTGTGCAGGTGCAACAGGTGATTAAGAAGGCTAATCGAGTTTTGTCTTTCATTGCTAGAGGGATGGAGTTCAAGACTAGGGAGGTTATGCTGCAATTGTATAAGGTGTTGGTGAGGCCACATCTGGAGTATTGTGTTCAGTTTTGGTCTCCTTACCTGAGAAAGGACATATTGACACTGGAGAGAGTGCAGAGAAGATTCACTAGGTTGATCCCAGAGTTGAGGGGATTAGATTATGACGAGAGGTTGAGTAGACTGGGACTGTACTCATTGGAGTTTAGAAGGATGCGGGGGGATCTTATTGAAACATATAAAATTATGAAGGGAACAGATAGGATAGATGCGGGCAGGTTGTTTCCACTGGTCGGGGAAAGCAGAACTAGGGGACATAGCCTCAAAATAAGGGGAAGTAGATTTAGGACCGAGGTGAGGAGGAACTTCTTCACCCAAAGGGTTGTGAATCTCTGGAATTCCTTGCCCAGTGAAGCAGTTGAGGCTCCTTCTTTAAACGTTTTTAAGAAAAAGATAGATACCTTTCTAAAGAATAAAGGGATTCGGGGATATGGTGTACGGGCCGGAGAGTGGAGCTGAGTCCACAAAGATCAGCCATGATCTCATTGAATGGCGGAGCAGGCTCGAGGGGCCAGATGGCCTACTCCTGTTCCTAGTTCTTATGTTCTTATGACATAGCCCCATTTTTGGAGAATCCAGCCCAAGGTTTGGGGAGTTGAAATACGCTGACCAGCTGAGGGTCTTGCTCTCTGGTGGTTCAATTAGTTGGTAATTTAACAGACTGAAGGTTTCTCAGCTCTCACAGGAAAATTGAGATTTCAAAATGGTCACTTGAATCACGTGGCCTTCTTTCTCCAGAATGATTTAAAAGGGATGTTTATCTACTGTCTGGTACTGGCTTTGGGTCCAAGACTGATAATGAATCAGTTATTAGTTTTTCAAAGAGTTACCCATGTTGAGGTTCTTATGTCAGGAAGCCATTGTCTAGGCAGACCCTCTGACTCTGCTAGAGGGGTAAGCTCATAGAGATGCCAATGACGTCCATTGTCCCTCATTGGTGCCCTTTTGAAATGGATCTGGACAGTCCCAGGTGTAAGATGGGTCTGCCTATAACTCTGCAGGAATAACGGGCGGGATTCTCCGAAATGGAGGCAGAGTGTTCGCGCTGTCGTGAACGCCGTCGAGGTTCACGACGGCGCGAAACGGCCCCTCTCCCGACCGATTCAGGGCCTGATCAGGGCTCGGAGTGGCGTTGCGTCATTTACGCGCGCCTGGCCTTGGAGTCGCGTCAAGGCGGCACTGCATACATGACTCGGCCGGCGCCGCATAACTGACGTCACCCACGCATGCGTGGGTTGGCCGGCGCCAACCCGCGCATGCGTGGTTGCAGTCCTCTCCGAGTCCGCCCCGCAAGAAGATGTCAGACGGATCTTGCGGGGCTGCGGAAGAAAGGAGGTCCTCCTTCAGAGAGGACGGCCTGACATCGGTGGGCACCGATCACGGGCCACACCCCATTTGAGGCGCCCCCCCCCCCCTGTGCAGGATCCACCCTCCCCCCCCTGCAGGCCACCCCCCAAGCGTTCCCGCGCTGTTCCCGCCGGCAGCGACCAGGTGTGGACGGCGCTGGGGGGAACCCACCGTTTTGGGCTGGCCGCTCGGCCCATCCGGGCCTGAGAATAGCAGGGGTGCCGGAGAATCGCCATTTTAGGTGTCTCGGGCGATTCGCCGGCCTGCGCCGCGCGGATCTCGACGGGGCCGTTCTCGCCATTTGGGAGAATCGCGGGAGGGTGTCGGACCGGTGTTGCGGGAAAATTTGGCGACCCAGGCGATTCTCCCAACCGGCACGGGAGCGGAGAATCGCACCCAACAAGTTTGGATCTGTGAGTCTCTTGGTTTCGTCATTAGAATATCCATACAATTTTGTGTGAGGTTCCAGAAAAAAGGGTGGGACTTGTGGTCATGTGACTTGCAGCAGCCATCTTGTTGAATTCAACATAAAGTCAATTTTAAAAACAAAAAACAAAAATGAGTAAAGTCTGAGATACACAGTTTGGATTTCTTTCATGTCTTATTGACTTAACATTTTTATAACTGCCCCAGTCATCAGGTTTTGTGTCTGATTTTGCCTTTTTGCAGGCTTTCCATTTTCAATTTAAGTTGTTCTTTATGTCTTTTATTATCCAAGATTGTTTTGGGCAAGTAAACCTCTTGCCCTTAAGCATATTACTGGATTCTGCATCATGTTCTTTTTTTGAACATCTTGAGAGCAAAAATAATAAAGTGCGTGATATGAAGTGCTCTTTAAGAATGAGATTTTATATACTCAGCTCTCCTTATCCCCTCAATGAGCTGTGGAATCTATTAGGCTTTGTGTCAAGTTTATATTTACTACATTTAGCATGAGTATCGGGCAGCTTAGACTTTTATATACTGCACCTGTTGTTAAAACTGGTTAGAGATTTACAGTCATTCAGAAAACAATGTGTCATATTTATAACAGAGATATAGAGCCTGTCACTTATAAATAACCCCAAAGCTTATATTTCGGACATTTCCTGCCATTCAACAAGCACCAATGATGCTCTCCCGGATATCCCGGTTGAGAGGCGGGAGATTTAGAACTGAGATGAGGAGGAACTACTTCTCACAGAGGTTGCTGAATTTGTGGGACTCGCTGTCCCATAGTGCGATGGAATCTGAGTCATTAAATGGTTTCAAGAAGGAGATAGATACATTTCTGCGAAGAAAACTTGTTAAATGGGCTATGGAGAGAGAGCGGGTAAATGGAGTTGAAATCAGCCATGATTGAATGGTGGAGTGGACTCGATGGGCCGAATGGCCTTACTTCCGCTCCTATGTCTTATGGTCTCATGGTCTAAATGGGTAACAGGTGGGGAGATGGATTTGAGGCCAGGAAGTATCAGCCATGATCTTATTGAATGGGAGAGCAGGCTCGAAGGGCTGAATTGCCTACTTCTGTTCCTAATTCCTATGTCCCCCACAATACTCAATCACAGACTCTAATAAACCACTGACTGTCTGTGACCGTGTGCCCCTTTAAGAGAGCAAGTTCTCTAAGGGTCATGTGACCCAACTGGCCAATGGGCTGGAGTGCACGAACCCTGGGGGCAGAGCGTGCGTTCCCAATCAGTTAGGAGTTTGAAGTCTTGGAACATGGTAGCTTTTATCTCATTCTCTGTACATAGTTTCTTACATTAATAAATTATTCATTTGTTCATCTATCTGGTGGTCACCTGTCTGTCAGGATATTGCATTGGTGGTGTCGATCAATCAGAGTGCCTTCCTGCTGTTACAACATTTCTCCATTGAAGCAAATGTCTTCCACAGTCCATGAGTGACAATGCCCCTTTTTGGTAAACTAGAACCATTCGGGGTGCCCCCCCAGATGGGGCAATGGGCGCTATATGTAGAGTGTTTCTGCTACTTTTTCAAGCCTATGAAATCGGGGGGAAGGAAAGCTGTGAGTAGTCCTACTAATGGCCTGTGGGGCTCCCACTTACAATCTGATTAGGAGTCTGACTTCTCCAGATGCCCCAGATTCCAAAACATTCAAGGAGCTGGGGTCCTCAACGCCAAGGACCCAAGTGGCGCAGGGTCATTACCACCTGCATAATGCATTGTTACAAATTAAATTAGATGACAAGGGCCCCAAGGGCGATGATCGCAGCATTTGTGGTACACCTAAAACGTGTAATGGCTCAACAAGGCGAGTTTGGGTCTGCACTAAACGACATGGTGAGGGGCAGGCTGGCCTGTGGTGTTAATGACATGGCCATACAAAAAAATTATCAGCTGAGACAGAGACTCAGGAACAGCTCCTTCCCTGCTGCCATCAGACGCTTGAATGGACCTACCTCGTAATAAGTTGATCTTTTCTCTACATCCCAGTTATGAATGTAACTTTACATTCTGTAGTCTCTCCTTCCTTTCCTATGTACCGTATGCATTGTCTAATGTATGTAGATGGCTGCTACATTATTATGCTGATGGTCGCTGGTATCGATGCTGTCTGGGCTTTTGCAGAGTTTTAATACACAGCAAACCTGCACCTGCTGGTTTCTGCCTGTGTTGGCTGAATTTCCCTTCAGCCTTTGCTGTTCTCCATTTTAAATCGGGAGTTGGCAAATTTAGGTGGCTACACCCCCTCCTTGTGATCCTAACGCGAAGCGTGAAGGATCACATAACTGCATTGTTTTTCCATTCCCTGACCCGGTGAGCACTTCTTTCATGGCCTCTACACTGACCATAACTATGCAAAAAGTTTTTAACTGACAATTCTAAGGGGCGCTATGTCAAACAGGGACATGCATTACAAAACAAGAAAATGGGAACCTCTAACTATCCTAATACACTACACTCACTTAAACATTTCATCATTCTACCTTCCTTAACCATACAAACAAAATCATAGCAGTTTATACACATTTTTCCTGGCTTGGCAGTCAAGCTCAGTACAATTTGCTCATGAACATTTCTTTATTTACAACAAAATTGCAAACGAATGCTCTTTATTATAGATCGCGGGGGTCGGGGGTCTGGTCCTATCCGAAAATAGGGGATCTGATCCTATATACCGGGGTGTGAGCGTTGTAGGCTCTCCGTCTCCATTTTCTCAGACGCATAGTCTGCACGATGCAGCAGAGTATCGCCAATACCAATAGGGATTCTATCAAGTAGGATAGGGAGTGCCAGGTTATAAACCTGTCACATCAAGATGGTGTGGTGTCGTTTGTGACTGGGCTCTGGGTACTGTGGGGACGTGAATCATTAACGGCTGGGGCGGGGGGGGGGGGGGGGGGTTGAGGTCAGGGGGTTCGCGTTCACGCGCAACCAAATGTCCATTATAACGATGAACCACGCGGAGGATGTCCTCATGGTTCTTCTTCTTTGACTTCTCTTCTCTTCTCTTCTCCTGTTCTGGAGCTTCTGGAGTTCTGTGGAAACAAGCATAGTGTCTGTTACTATCTTGGTTTAACATCTCGGATGATATCCTGTCTATCCTTTAGTGCCAATTACTCCCTTTATAATTGGTCACTATGTATGACTCCCTCTTTTTTTTTTCAAAAACAGGACAAGACACACGTACAAATAATGAACCAGTGCGAGCCGTCTCGCAGACTGTGTGATATACCATCCAAATGTTTCAGGATGTAAATAGCATTGGTTGGCAACCTAAGGGTTACCTGAAACAAACAAAACTTTTTGAACTAAAACTTTCCAAAATGAGGTGCGTATGGGCCGCGACGGGTAAGAATTGGATGGGGTCCCCGGGTAGGACGGCGACCAATGCCGTGTGTCCCCTACCCGAGCGTAGCTGACCAGAGGGGGTTCCCAGGCAGGGCGGGTCCCAAGCCGTTTCTCCACTGCCTGAGCAACCGACAAGAACGGGCAAAAAATGTAGTCATTGTGGGGGGGCTGCCGTATTGGTTCCTTCCTCGAATCAGAAGGGCAGTTACGAACAGGCGTCTGTCGACAGACGAGTTCCTCTGAACTGGCGTCTGGGACAGTAGCAAGTCTCTGTGGGCAAGTCCTCAGAGGTTTCTGCTGAAAGGGCATGGGGCTGTGGGAAAAAAAATTCCGGTCTGACATACAACATTTAACAGTACAAGTACAAACAACATCAAACATGCTGCAGGTTCCATCAGAAAGGACACTGTTTTCTCCCCAGCGGTTCCTTTTAAAACATCATCTGGACACCTCAGTTATCGGTTGCGAACAGGGTCGCAAAGGGGTTCTCGTTTTGGGAGTCAGACTCAAGGTCGTCATCTTCTCCTGGATGCCAAACTCTTGAGTGTGTCAGGGCTGATAGGGCTGCTTGGTACGATTTCGGATCGCTCTCGTCATTCCGGATGAGTCTGTATGAATTATCTCGGTGCCAAAAGAGGGTGTCTAGTTGTGTGGGGACGGAATCGGGGTCGTCATTGTAGGTCGGTGGTCGGTGGTGGGGTTTGTGTAGGAAAGCGATCGTGAAGGGATCACTCGAATCGTGGTCAGATTCGCTGGGTGTGGGTCCTGTTGCATGGGGATAGTAGGGAGGCGTGCTGTGGCAATCGTCCGAGTCACAGTCGTTGTCTCTGCTGCTGCAGTCTGTGGGCGTTCCGGGGCGGAGTGTATATTTTGGGGGTGGAGTCGAGGTTGAGTCCGTGGATGTGGTGGCCGTGTTGGGGGATGGTAGGGTTACGTTGGCTGTGGGCGAGGTGTGGTGTGCTGCGTCGAGCATGATGTGGTGTGCGTGGTTAGACTGTGTTCCATATGCCTTCAGCTGGTTGATATGGAACCACGCAGTCTTTCCATTGGGGTACTTTATTTTGTAGACGGAAGTGCTTACTTTGTCCGCAATGGAATACGGACCCGAGTACTTTGGTGACAGGAATATGCTGGGGTTGTATACGGAGAGCATAACTGGCTGTCCTACACTGAACTCAGTCGCATGCACTGTCTTATTGAAACAGGCCTTGCTCTGTTTCTTTTTTGTGCCCAATTTCACTGCGGCTGCTAGCTGAGCCGTTTTAACATGATCCACTAATTGTTTGACTGCGTCCTCGTATGTGAGGGCCGTCACTTCGGGGCTGGTCAAGTCTAAACCTAATAAAAGTTCTGTGCCTTTCATGGGGTGTCCGGTCATGAGGGTGTGTGGGGTGTAACCTGTAGAAGTTGAAACTGTATTGCGCAAAAGCATCAGCGCAAAAGGGAGGACTGAGTCCCAAGTGGTGTTGTTTTGCTGGACCATTTTTCTGAGGGTGGATTTTAGGGTCCGATTCATGCGCTCCACGATACCACTCGACTGGGGGTGGTATGCAATGTGGAATTTTTGGGTAATGCCAAATATCGTGAGGACGTTCTTCATGACACGTCCTGTAAAATGGGAACCTTGGTAGGATTCAATGCTGCGGGGGAGTCCCCATCTTGTAAAGATGTGGGGGGTCAAAATCTTGGCTGTGGTCTTTGCCGTGTTAGTTCTGGATGGGAATGCTTCCACCCATTTTGTAAACGTGTCTATCACCACGAGTACATATTTATAACCATTCCTGCAAGGGGGCAATGGTCCTATAAAATCAATCTGGAGGTTAGTTCAGGGGCTATTAACGGGTCGGGTGTGACTAAGCTCAGCCTTTTTGGCGCATCTGTCCAGGTTGTTCTGGGCACAGATAAGACAATTCTCGATGTAGTGATTTACATCGTCCTTTAAATTCGGCCACCAACAAAGCTGCCTGAGATGGGCTGTAGTGGGATCGATTCCCTGATGTCCATGACCGTCATGGAACAAACAAATCAGTTGATTCCTGTCCTGTTCAGGAATCATATAAAGGGTGTCTTTTAACACCACACCGTCATGTGTGGTCAGTGCATTTCTAAACCTATCATAGGGGGCTGGATAGTTTCCTTTAAAAATCTCCCTGACATTGTTGTCCTGCTTCTGGGCCTGCACTAAATCCTCGATCTTAGTCTGCGAGACCTGAACTGCATTCACCGGTGCGCTTTCGGGACGTGTCCAAATATATCCATGCCTGGAACCTGCTTTAGCCAGTGCATCAGCTTTTACATTTCCAGGGGGGAAGGAACGATGGTGACTTCGAACTTTGACTATCCCAAAAGTCCTGTTCTGTGCGCTCTCTAAGATGTGACGGAGCAATGGGGCTGAAGGGAGGGGTTTTCCGTCTGCGGAAACAAATCCTCTTGCTTTTCACAGGGGCAGGAATTCCGTAAGGTTGTTGCAGACATAGAGGCTGTCCGAGTATATGTCTGCTGGGCTGGGGAAGGAATCTGGGTGTTCCACTATATACGCGATAGCCGCAAGCTCTGCTGCCTGCGCGCCTAAGTGGCCTGGAAGTTTTATGATATTTCCTCTAGGGCGCGTCCCTGCGTGTCCTTGACATAAATACCGCATCCTGTTATGCGCTTCCCTTCTAATATTGTGGAAGATCCATCCACATATATCCTAATGGGTTCGCACAAGTCTGTGTGCTTGGGGCTCTGGGTTGAACTACCTATCTTTCTGGGGGGGGGGTTTAGCAATAAAGGGGCCTGTGTTGTGGTGTGGAGAGATAATTTCACATTCATGGGGCGTTCCGGGGTACTGTAGGTTGTCGGCTAAAAAGGTGTGGGTCTTTGTCCGCTTCACAGTGATGTCCCGTCCCTGCAAAAGAAGTGTCCATCTAGCTGCTCTAATCTGACTGACTACCGTCCTTTCGTCATCCATCCAGTAAAAGTTGGGTGGGGGTGTGTTCGGTGAGAATTGTAATGGGGTTCAGTCCGGTAATGTATAAAAAATACTGCACTGCCCAGAATACTGCGACCAGGTGCCTCTCACGGGCTGAAAATCCCTGCTCCACAGCATCTAAAATTCTGGCGGCCTTAACTGTTTGTGCTGTTCCTGGAGGAGCACGGCCGAAAGGGTGCAGTCTCTGGTTGCTACCTCTATAGCGTAAGGGGAAAGCGGGTCTGGAACTTGTAGTGCGGGGGCTGCTATGAGTGCCTGTTTTAAAGAGTCCACAGCATCCGTATGCTGCGGAAGCCATTCCCAGGGGGCTCCTTTCTTTAGGAGGTCTGAGAGGGGTGCTGCCTTGCTGGCGAAACCGTCAATGTGGTTTCGGCAGTAGCCAACCAGTCCTAAAACCGACCGGAGGGCTGAAACGTTCTGGGGAAGGGTCAATTTAGCAATCGAGTCAATCCTTTTATGCTCGATCTCGCGTTTACCATGTGTGATAATTGTTCCCAAATATATCACCTTGTCTTCCAAAAGCTGGGCCTTTTTGGGGTTAACTTTACAACCAATTGAGTGTAAGAGTTCCAGGAGTTCGGACAGAAGCTCGATGTGCTCTTCCTTGGTGTCTGTCTGCAGTAGTAGGTTGTCTACGTACTGGACCAGACATTCGGGGCGAGAGAATTTGGCTAAACCATTTGCCAGCTGTCGGTGGAAAATGGAGGGGGAGTTGTGGAATCCTTGTGGCAGGCATGTCCACGTGTACTGCTGATTTTTAAAAGTGAAGGCAAATTTGTACTGGCACGCCTTTGCCAATGGAATGGACCAAAATCCATTACTGACATCCAAAACCGTAAAGAATCGGGAATTGAGTCCCTGCTTGAGCATGGTCTTGGGACTTGTTGCTACTGTGGGGGCTGCTGCGGGGGTGATTTTGTTGAGTTCCCGGTAATCGATGGTCAGTCGCCATGATCCATCGGGCTTTCTCACTGGCCAAATCGGGGCATTATTAGTGGAGGCGACTGATCTAAGTACACCCTGCTCTAATAAGCTTTTGATTACTTTTGCGATTTCTCCCTCTGCCTCTTGGGGAAATCCATATTGTTTTTGGGGTCTAGGGTTAGGTCCTATGATTTGTACAGAGCTAGTCATCCGGCCACAGTCGTGTTTGTGGGTCGCAAATGCTGTCCTGTTCTTTTGCAGAACTGCCCTAACCTGCTTGTCCGTGCTAAGCGTGGTCGGGTTGAACCAAAATTTGCCTACTGCGCTAATTTTGTTGCCGTATTCTCCTATGTTGAGCGTTGCGGGGGCTCTTGCAGACGTTTGCCATTTTCCAGACACACTGGTTGACTGGATCAAATGAAAGATTGTGGGAATTCATGACGTCTATTCCTAGAATGTGTTCTGCTGTGTGGGGCAGGTCAACTAAAACTATGGGGTGCTTGGTGGTGATGTTGCCGATTTGAATGGGCACAGGGGCTGTGATGTGTCCCTGCTGTGAGTGGCCTGTAAAGCTGCTGAGGGTGATGGTGGCTGTAGTGGGCCACGTGTCTTTTTGAAACAGGGTGGAGGAATTTATTGTGGTGCGGGACCCTCCTGTGTCCCATAGAAATTCGATGGGCTGTCCCCAAATTTCCGCTGCAACTACCGGTCGTCCGGACCTATCCCAAAGGGTGTCGCAGACCCAACTGGGGGAGCCCGTACACCGTCGGTCCGTTCCGGTCAGGTCCGTCTGATCTGAACGGGTGCGAACACTATGAATGGGCTCTGTCTTCTTACTCAGAGTGCCCGTCTGCTGGGCTCTCTGTGACTTTCTAGGGGCATTGCACTCTCTTGCAAAGTGTCCCAACTGTCCACAGTTGTAACACTCCTGTGACTTGGGTGGGGGGCTGTTCTTTCCTTCATTCACCCATGCGGGGCTCTGGTGTGTTGTAACTGCCTGTATATCTGCGTCGGCCTGCTTTTCTTCGGGATTTTTAACTGCGGGTTTGCTTTGTACAGACTGCTCCCAGGCGCGGGACAATCTTTTTACTACCCATTTTTCATTATGAACCTCCTCTGAGGGATCATAATTTGCGCAAGCTTTTTGTCCTGTGTCTGTGGCATGGGAGATAATGGTGCGGGTACATTTGGCCATGTTGTCTGGGTACAAATGGGCGCAGTCTAAGTCTCCAAAGACTGCTGCAAAGTGGATCCACAGGCGTCCAGCGAACGATGTGGGGTGCTCGGTTTTCTTTTGACTGCATTTGTTGAGGCCATCTACGGGGTCACCCCGGTTATACCCGATCGCATCTAGGACCGCGGTATGCATTTCTGCAAGGGTGCCTCCTCCTACATTCTGTGGGTCGGGAAGGGCTGCTACGACTGCAGGGTCTAAATTTAAAACTGTGAGCTTTACATGCTCTCGCTCATCCAGGCCGTACATGGTCGCCTGCTGCTTTACTCTGGCAAAGAAATGGTGAGGGTCTGAGGGGGGGAGGAACAGTGTAATCTTATCGCACACGTCCCGTAATTGGGTCACTGTTAAGGGGGTGGTGTATAGAAATTCCGCGTCGTCTGATATGGCTGTGCGGTGGGTGGCTACTGGGTTCATTGGAGCCTGAACTATCTGCTTTGTGGGGGTTGGGGCGCTTTCCTCTTCTGTGGCTTTCCCTGCGCACATGTTCCCTGAACATATCTCTGCGCTGTTTCATTTAATTCTTCCCAATCAGTGCCGTCTTCCTTATCTAATTTTGCTCCAAAGGTTTCCTGGAATCCTTTTTGGACTGAAAGCAGCGATTGCAGCTCTGCAATCTGCTTCCGGCACTTTGCGTGGTCTAGTAAGCTGTGTCTTTGCTCCGTGGTGGCAGCATGGAGTGCTCTTAACGCTGCCTTCAGGTCACTACACTGCCTCTGCAATGCTTCTACCTGCTTCTCTGTTTCTTTTCGTACCAGGACTGCACGTTGCGTGTCCTGATAGGCCTTTTCATATTGAGACTAGAAGCTGCTTAAGTGCGCCAGACAAGACTGGTGTGCCCACTTGGCGTCATCCACCTCTCCGTCTTTTGCTGCCAACTTCCTTCTGAACTCTAAGTTCTCTCTTTCTACCTCGCTTACATCGACCTTGCTCATTCGATGTATGCCTTCTACCTCTTTCCGGAGCATCCTAACGACCTCCTCTGTGTCTCGCAATTGTGCCAAGCAGGATACGATTGCCATCGGCGTGTGAGCTTTTCCTAAGCTCTTCTTGTGAATCTCGCTCAGGTTCTCCCACCAAGTATGTCCTATACTCCCGGGGCCTGATTCCTCATTGTCACAGAATTCACTCCAAAGGGGCCATCCCTTCCCTTTGAGATATTGCCTGACCTCCTCTTCCCAAATGGGACATTGTCCCACTCTACTGCCGCTGGTCGCTGCTACCGCAAATTCCTCGGGGTTCATGAGGCGTTGCATTGCCTGCATTGCCATCTTTCCTATCTGAATGCTGCTCTTGAAATTTGGGACAGGAGTATTAAGGCGGTGCTGTAAATACGGGTACGGCTTTCGCTACATTCCGAAATACAAACTCCCGACAGTTTTGTCGCAACAAAAAATCAATCAGTTTTACCTTATCGCCTTGTTCGTTCCGCATGCATACACACACTTCCGAATTATGAGGATTGATCAGAACTGCTTGAACGCTTGTGGATTTCTGTTCCCAATTGGATCTCTAATTCAAATTCTGGGTTCTGCCGGAGTGGTTATGCCACTTCTAGATCGGGTCCCGGCGGAGTCGCCAAATAATGTTGCTAACTTTTCGGTTGGTTCAATTGCTCTCGAGTCGCCAGGTATCTTTATGATACCGCCACGAGGTTCAAGTCCAAGTAATGATCAATAACTCAATACACCAATTAGTAAGATTCAAATCAAAGCACATTTATTATACACAGTAATTGCTACTCATGCACAAATTCTACGTCTAAGCTACTTCTACAACTAACAGGCCTATACTTAACTTTGGACTGGTCCACCAGGTCAGGGGAACAAATGGCCTTTCGTTCGGGTTCTGAGTCTGCGGGATTCGAAGTTGGTACGGATTGGTAGCTCGGAGCGCCTATCTCGTAGCGAGCGTTGAAATAAGACTTACGGTCTTTCGGCGGTCACTGCACCGGTCACGGTCAAGGTTGGTTCGCGTTGCTGGGTGACCCGGGCAGGAAGAAGAGAGCAAGTTGAACTTGGGGGCTTAACTTTATAGTCCCCAGGGGCTTCCTGCCTTTCGGGGCGGGCCCTGTATCTGGTTCTAGGTGATTAGTCCAATCGCTTGGTTTGATTTCTCCAATACTGGAGTGGTTCCCTGATCGATGGGCGGTCTTGAGGTGTTCGTTAACCTCTTTTGTATTGGCTCCTGCTGGCGCCGGGGAGTCTGGCTTAGCTTTGTGTGTCCCAAATGTTGCTATTGTTCCCGGGGATTACATTGTATGTAAATGACTGCTACATTATTATGCTGATGGTCGCTGGTATCGATGCTGTCTGGGCTTTTGCAGAGTTTTAATACACAGCAAACCTGCACCTGTTGGTTTCTGCCTGTGTTGGCTGAATTTCCCTTCAGCCTTTGCTGTTCTCCATTTTAAATCGGGAGTTGGCCAATTTAGGTGGCTACACTGGCCAGTTTGGAACCAGCTAGGGGAGAGTGAGCAGCAAAGGAGTTGCTCCTGCTGTATATATATGTCATTGTAAATAAATGATATTTCTTTCTGTCCTTCAACTTGTGCTGGATTCTACGTGGCCCTCACAAAACTGGTGACAAGGGTTAAAGTGAATAGTTGTCTACACTGCTGAAGCCACCTCCCTGGATTTTTGTTGGATACAGGTTGGAAGTTTTTTTTCTGTTACACCATGCCTCTGTATGGACGTTTGGATGTCTTTGATGCTGCGCTGGAAAGCTGGAACCATTACCCACAGCGGATGCGTTACTATTTCCGGGCAAACAACATCACCGAAAACGAGCGCCAGGTGGTCATATTGCTCACCGCCTGCGGCCCGCATACGTTTGGGGTGATTAGGAGCCTTACGTACCCAGCTGTGCCGGACACCAAAACATTTGATAAACTTGTGAACTTAGTGGGGCAACATTTTAACCCAACCCAGTCCACGATAGTTCAGCGTTACCCGTTTAATACTGCTGAGGACCCCAGGAGAATCCCTTGCCGAGTTTCAATCCAGGCTACGCAGGATTGCGGAGTACTGTGACTATGGCGAGACCTTGTCAGGAATGTTACGCGACCATTTGGTTTGTGGTATTAACAATGCGGCCACCCAGAGAAAGTTGTTAGCTGAGCCAACATTGACTTTTCAACAGGCCATTCAAATAGTATTGTGCCGAGAGAGCGCAGAACGGGGAGTGCAGGAGCTACAGTGAATGGAGGTGCATGCCTTGGGGCGCAACCCCTTCCATCCGAAAACGTCCTCCTGCACCCCTGCGGTACCTTGGGCAAGGCAACGTCCGGATCGGCACCAGTGGCTGTCGGACATTCCTCCCCGAAGGGAGCCTTCTCCAGAACCAATGGATGAGGAGCCATGTCCGTGTCAGACTTGTGGGCGTCGACCCTGTCGCGGACGCCGGTCCTGGAGGCGCCAGAGGCGCCGTCATTCCGAGCGAAACTGGGGCCAGCCCAGGGGGCGTACCTTCCATGTGGATGAACCTGCGGTAACTACTCCCGAGGACGTGGAGACAGAGGACGACTGTCTGCAGCTGCATTGTGTGGCAGCTCCCCATGTGGCCCCCATTAAGGTGATAGTACGGGTCAATGGTCACCCGCTTGAGATGGAGTTGGACACTGGCGCAGCGGTCTCCGTGATCGCCCAGAGGACATTCGACCGCGTCAAGCAGGGTATACAGGCCCTTGCATTAACCGACACGCTGGCCAGGTTAGCCACCTACACGGGGGAACCACTGGACATTGCAGGAACTACGATGACCCTTGTTGTTTATGGACGCCAGGAGGGGCGTTTCCCACTTATCGTGGTGCGCGGCCATGGGCCCAGCCTGTTGGGTCGGGACTGGTTGCGCCATTTGCTGCTGCAGTGGCAGCACATCCTCCAAACAGGTTCTGGAGGGTTGACTGAGGTACCAGGACGGTACCCAGGGAAAAATAAAAGGGGCCATAGCCCGTATCCAAGTCGAACCAGGAGCCACGCCACGCTATTTCCGGGCGCGCCCGGTGCCTTCCGCCTTGCTCGAGAAGGTAGAAGGGGAGCCCACTCATTTGGAGAGTTTGGGTATCATCAGGCCCGTCCAATTCGCTGACTGGGCAGCACCAATTGTACCTGTAATGAAGCCAGAGCCACAGTTCGCCTGTGCGCCAACTATAAACTTACAGTGAATATGGCTTCCCGGCTCGGTCAATACCCAATGCCTCGCATAGAGGATCTCTACGAGAAGCTTGCAGGTGGACTCTCGTTCACAAAATTAGATATGAGTCACGCCTACCTACAGTTGGAGCTGGACCCTGCCTCCCGGCCATATGTAACTATTAATACACACCGGGGCCTGTCTGTATGAATATACATGGTTGCCCTTTGGGGTATCCTCTGCCTGTGCTATTTTTCAATGCTTCATGGAGGGCATTTTGAGAGATTTCCCGCGTGTCACTGTCTACTTGGATAACGTTTTGATTACAGGGACGTCGGAGCAGGAACATTTGGAAAATTTGGAGGCTGTCCTTAGACGCTTTTCGGAGGCTGGAGTCCGTTTACGTCGCACAAAGTGCGTCTTTCAGGTGAAGGAAGTAGTCTACCTGAGTTATCGGGTGGACCGCGAAGGATTGCACCTCGTCGCAGAGAAGGTGCGCGCAATTCAACAGGCCCCCGCCCCCACTGACACTTCGCATCTTTGTTCTTTTCTCGGCCTCGTAAACTATTGCGGGAAGTTCGTCCACAATCTGGCAACTACGCTGGCCCCGTTGCACCTTCTGTTAAAAAAGAATCACACCTGGGTTTTGGGTCAGCCTCAAGAAACTGCTTTCCGGCGGGTAAAACAACAATTGTCGTCGTCTGGGTTACTAACCCACTATGATCCTGGAAAGCCTTTGCTCATCACATGTGATGCACCCCCGTATGGTATTGGGGCCGTCCTGTCCCACAAGATGAAGAACGGGGCAGAGCGGTCGATAGCATTCGACTCCCGCACATTGACTAGTGGAAAACAAGTACACGCAGATCGAGAAGGAGGGCCTGGCGGTGGTCTTTGCGGTGAAATGCTTCCACCAGTACGTGAAAGGCCGCCACTTCACTCTCGTGACTGATCATAAGCCTCTGCTGGGACTTTTCCGAGAGGATAAGCCAATACCGCCCATTGCTTCCGCACGGATCCAGCGCTTGGCTTTGTTGCTCGCTGCCGACGAGTATTCTCTGGAGCACAAACCAGGAACCCAGATAGCAAATGCCGACGCACTGAGCCGATTGCCTTTATCGACCGGCCCCATGTCGACCTCCACGACCGGTGAGGTGGTTGCAACCCTAAATGTTATGGACACCTTGCCTGTCATGGCATCACAGATCCGTGAGTGGACCCAGACGGAGCCAGTCCTGTCTAAGGTTCGGCACATAGTCCTGTATGGTGGGCAGCATAGACAGCTCCCAGGCGAGTTGCGGGCTGATGCACAATCAATACTCTTGAGACCACGAGGAGTCATATCGATTCAGCTTTAATCAGATAGAACTGTACCCAGCAGCGATGTTACAGAAGTGAAGGCTGCTGGGACAGCATTGGTTCTTATACCCCGCCTCTCAGGGCGGGGCTATGTACATTACCCAATGGTAGACCCCGCGGTCTAGCCAATGGTCATTCACCTCTCAGGTACTGCAATACCTGGTATTACCACACGGGCATTTTCCTCCAAGCTGTCAGAATTTAGCGTGGAAGACGGTATCCTCTTGTGGGGAACATGGGTGATTGTCCCAGAAAAAGGACAGGAGCTGATACTGAGGGACTGCACAATGGGCATCCGGGTGTGACCAAAATTAAAATGTTGGCCCGGAGTTATTTCTGGTGGCCAGGCCTCGACACCGACATTGAGAAGGTGGCCCAAAACTGCTCCATTTGCCATTTGCGCTTGCATGCGGATTTCGCCGGCCCTTTTCAAGGATTCATGTTCCTTCTCTTAATCGATGCCCAGTCTAAATGGTTGGAGGTGCATAAGATGGTAGGCACAACGTCCTGCGCAACAATCGAGAAGATGCGTTTGTCTTTCAGTACGCATGGCCTCCCCGAGGTGCTGGTCACGGACAATGGCACTCCATTCACAAGCGAGGTGTTTGCAAGGTTCATGAAGATGAACGGCATATGCCATAGCCGCACCGCCCCATACCACCCGGCTTCAAATGGGTTGGCGGAGCGCGCAGTGCAGACATTCAAACGAGGTCTAAAAAAGCAATCTTCCGGGTCAATGGACACGAGACTGGATCATTTTTTGTTTTCATACCGGACCACTCCACATGCGGTGACAGGGGTAGCTCCCGCGGAACTCCTAATGGGCCTGAGACTTCGCACCCGCCTTAGCATGGTTTCCCCGGACATTGCCGCAAAAGTACGCCGCACACAAGAACGGCAGGGACATGTTTTTTCTCGGCATCGGCCGATTCGGCAGTTTGCGCCCGGTGACCCAGTGTTGGTTCGGGAATTTTGCTGGTGGTGCCCAGTGGGTCCCTGCCGTTATCTTTCGCCGAACGGGCCCTTTCTCTTACCAGGTGTAAGCCCAGAGTCGTCTCCAGCGCAAGCATGTAGACCACGTTCGGTCCAGAAGACCATCCCTTCCAAAGATTCCCTGCCCCCGGAGCTCATGTCTACAGCCACAGAGACCAGACACAGTGGAAAGTAGTCCTCACAATCTTCCTCTAGTGCCACACACAAAGCCTGCACAGGTTGTTACAGAATCGCATGGAGATAGAGACGCCGAGATGACGGAGGCAGCAGACTCCGACTCCGAGATAGAGACACAGGACGCCTCAGAGGGGGAGTTCTCAGGCTCACGGGCCGTGGATGTACAACCGTTACGCCGTTCATCACGGAAGCGCCGTTCTCTGTCTCGTTACACGCCACCTGATCCAGCACCTCGTACAAATGGTGTCCGGCCTGTGGCAAAATGAGTCCGACGCCCTCCTTCGCCAGGGTCTTCGGTGGATTCCTTGGACTTTGGGGGAAGGGATGTTATAACTTGCCTGCTTACCACTGGCTGTTGACTAATGGCAATCCCACAATCCTTTGGGACTCTGAGCTTCCCCGATGAGGGGGGGGGGGGGGGAGAAAATATTAGCAGAATCCCTGCATAAATAAAGCTGGCCAGTTTGGAACCAGCTAGGGGAGAGTGAGCAGCAAGGGAGTTGCTGCTGCTGTTGTGTGTATATATGTTATTGTAAATAAATGATATTTCTTTCTATCCTTCAGCTCGTGCTGGATTCTGTGTGGCCCTCACAAAAACTTAATTACCTGCAAATGCTCGCATTCTAAGCATTGTCTGGCATCTTTGAATTTGTCTATATATATGTTTCTGGAACATACCTCTTCATTCACCTGAGGAAGGAGCAGTGCTCCGAAAGCTAGTGTTTGAAACAAACCTGTTGGACTTTAACCTGGTTTTGTAAGACTTCTTATCAAGTTAATCATGTGGGGTAAAAATTAAGGAAAGGGTTCATGACCATTGCTTGCTTTATAGTTTGGGAATTATCCCGTCTGGCTGCTCTTCCATCAGTGAAAGAATGGCTGTGAGAAACACCGCTCACTTAATAAAAGATTTACACTTAGTCAAATTCTGAAGAAGTATTTATTATCGATCTTGCAAGAGCGGGTGCCTCCAGTAAGCAATAGCAGACACAAAGAATTCACACAGCATCACTTTGTTATATACAATCCATGAAAATACAATCCGTGGGAAACAATCCGTGAGAAACACATCCCACAAACTATAGAAAGGGCAGTTCCCTTATCAGTGATCCCTTATTTAGCCACCCCCTTGCATAGTGATTTCTGTCCGCTCCTGGTATATCCTTGGACCGGCAGTTAAAGATAAGAATGAGGCCCCCTGCTTGCACCTGCTATCTCCTCCTTGCATAGCAAGTTCTGTTATTGTATATCCCGTTCTTCCCCGAAGGTCATCCTGGTACATCGTTATAATAATTCACTCACTATAGCTTACTCAGAACTTGACATGTTAATTTTCCCATCATGCTTCATTGTTGACATAGTGGGCGTCATTCTCCGACCCCCCCAGCGGGTCCTTTCAATCGGCGTCAACCTGTGCTCAAGGTTTACGCCGACCAGCGTGGAGGTGGGTGACGGCCTGGGGGGTTGGCCGCTGGTCTGCGACCACTGCATGATGATCCTGCACGTCTGCGCCCGTTACCCAGGCAGTGTACACGACTCATACGTATTGTCGCGGTCATGCATCCCCGGCATGTACGAGGGACGCCATCCCCGGCTGAGGGGCTGGTTGCTGGGCGACAGGGGCTACCCATTGCGATCGTGGCTGATGACGCCTGTACGGAGGCCACGCAATGAGGCGGAAAACCGCTACAATGATGCCCATGTAGCGACAAGGGGAGTGATAGAGAGGTGCTTTGGCGTGCTGAAGATGCGTTTCAGGTGCCTGGACCTCTGGGCGCCCTCCAGTATCGGTCAGATAGGGTCGGCCGCATCATTGTGGTGTGCTGCGTCCTGCACAATATAGCCCAGCAGAGGGGCGATGTGCCGCAGGCAGAGGAGGGCGGAGTGGAGGAGCAGCAGGAAGAGGCGCAGTCCTCCCCAGATCCCAGATGAGGGGGATGGGGGCAATGGTCAGGGCAGACGGGCTAGACACGGGTGGATGGCTGTTCACCGTTACCGACTGGGCCAGCGGGCACGGGACAGGCTGATAGCCGCCCGCTTCACTGACTAGATGGGCGTGGGAATCGGGCAGACCGCACACCATGGCAACAGCCGACCACCCACACCCCCCACCCATCCACCCACCCAGCACCCTCACCCCCCTCCTCAACCCCACCCACCCCACCCGCATGCACACCACCCCCCCCATTGCCGATCCACCTGCGGCACAACGGCCGGGCTCACACAGTTGCCGGTGGACGCGTGTCTATTGCAGGCCATGGAGGATGATGACAACCCGCCCTGCGATGAGCTCCTGGTTTCACATCGTTGGACTATGTCTGACCCATGGCCACAGTACCACCATCCACCCGGACCATCCCTGCATGCGGCTGTGACACTGCAGCGCACGGTCCCGTCCTCTGCCCGGGGGGATGTTGATGGCGGCCCAGGGGGAAGGGGCAGACTCACCTGGAGCTGAGGTAAGACCTCCCCTCACACACACACACTTGCGCTCAACGTACATGATACCCCCGCACGCTTTGGGAAGAGCACAAAGGCAGCTTCTGTAGGTGTAACATTGACTTTAATAACCAAAGGAGTTCGTGTACGTGCCCTAGCCCCTAAAATTCATCTGTGCCCTGCATCTGTGCGAACTTACTCAGTGTCTAATTGTTTGGCCTTACGGGCCCTTTGACTACGTCTACGTTGTTCCCCAGACGGCACAGCAGAACTGGAGGTGGACTCCTGTGATTACTGCCCTCTGACACGGGATCCCTTTGGCGGCCGTTTCCTGGGGCGTCCTGGCCTAGATGGGCCAGGCTGCGGCCCGGGCGACTGGGATGGCGAGCTGCCAGCATGTCCTGCCCGTTGCCCACCTGATGCACCTGGGACGGAAGGCGGGGGGGGGGGGTGGGGGAGGAGTCCGAGGTGTCACGGTGTTCCGGGACCTCCCCTACAGGGGGACCCGGGACGGACCACAGCACCTCCTCCTCCCTTGGGGTGCCCGATGGCCCCCAGGCCTCTACATGGGTGGGGGTTGCGAACGGACTGGCCATCCGACGCCCCCCGACATCTGGCGTTGCCAGTCCTGGAGGCCCGTGCTGGTATCGACAGGGGTCTGCAGGTTTGCAGCCATGGAGCTCAGGGGATTGGCAAACCCTGTCTGTGACTGTGCGACGCCGGCTCGCACATGGCCAATGGCGCCGATGCCCTCAGCGATAGCCTGCTGAGACTGGGCCATGGCCTGCTGAGACTGCGCCATGGCCTGCTGAGACTGGGCCATGGCCTGCAGAGACTGGGCCATGGCCTGCAGAGACTGGGCTATGGACTGCTGAGACTGGGCCATGGCGTTGAGCGCCTCTGCCATCTGGCACTGGCTCATGGCCTCCTGTGAGGGGGCAGCCATGTCCTGGGCCACAGACGCCGCCTGCACGGAAAGCCCCAGGCCTCGCAAACCATTCCCCATGTCTGACACCGTCGCACCTATTGCCTCCACCGCGGACGCCACCCGTGCGGTGTCGGCCTGGGTGGCACGTATGACCAGCACCACTCCCAGCTCCTGGACGTGGGTGGACTCCTCCACCTGCGACTGCAGCCGCCGCAAGCCGGCCGTCACCCCCTTCGCTCGTCTCCGGTTCATAGAACATAGAACATAGAACAATACAGCGCAGTACAGGCCCTTCGGCCCACGATGTTGCACCGAAACAAAAGCCATCTAACCTACACTATGCCATTATCATCCATATGTTTATCCAATAAACTTTTAAATGCCCTCAATGTTGGCGAGTTCACTACTGTAGCAGGTAGGGCATTCCACGGCCTCACTACTCTTTGCGTAAAGAACCTACCTCTGACCTCTGTCCTATATCTATTACCCCTCAGTTTAAAGTTATGTCCCCTTGTGCCAGCCATATCCATCCGCGGGAGAAGGCTCTCACTGTCCACCCTATCCAACCCCCTGATCATTTTGCTCGGTGGTTGCATCGGATCTATGGGTGGGTGTGGTAACTCCAGGAACCCGGGATCCACCTGGGCGGCAGATGTTCGCTTGGGCTGGGCTGCCCTCCGACCGCCCGGCCCCTCTGCTGCTCCTACCTCCACCTGCTGTACCGGGACGGCTGTGTTGTGCGCACCAGTGAGTGTACCAGACGCCTCATCACTAAAGTGCCCAACCGTGGTGAGTGTTTCTGCGATGGTGGAGGGTGTTGGTGACAGCAGTGGCGTTGTGTCGTGCTCTTCGTCCCACTCTGAGTCCATGGCACTTTGGGGTGGGGGTTCCTCTCCACCCATCCACTCTGTGTCACTGTCCGGTATTTCGTTTTCCTGGGTAGTGCTGTCCCGGGTAGGGGTGTCCTGGGTAGTGGTGTCCTGGGTAGTGGTGTCCTGGCTCGGCTGTGACGGGGGCCTGTGGCTGCCCCTCTCATCGCTGGCTGGCACACGCCTGCGTCGTCGCACCCGCACGAGACGGGGGCGTCGTCTCCCTGTTGCTCCAGGTCTCTCCGTCTCCAGTGGTCTCCAAGGGACATCCTGCGGGCGTCACATGCCGGAGGGTCCGGGTCTCTCCGTCTCCCGTGGTCTCCGAGGGGCATCCTGCGGGCGTCGCATGCTGGAGGGTCCGGGTCTCTCCGTCTCCCGTGGTCTCCGAGGGGCATCCTGCGGGCGGGCTGCATCTGCGGGGATGGGTGCCTCGACGTTTGCTCCTGCGATACACAATGAAGCATGCATGGGTAGACACGCAGGCAGTGATCAGGTGATATGGGGAGGGGGATATAGGGGAGGGGGGATATGGGGACGGGCTGTCGGTGGCTCACTTGCTAGTACGCCCCCGACCTCTGCATCAGCAACCTCCCGGTCCTCAGGTCTGCCAGCCAGTTCCAGGGCCCTTTCCTCGTGTTCGGTCAGTGGCCTCTCATCAGCGGGGCCTCCTCCAGTCCTCACATGCTCCCTATTGTTGTGTGCGCGTTTCACCTGTGGGGGGGGGGGGGTGTGGCAGGGGTAAAAGGCAACAGTGTTAGACAGGTATATGAATGCACGCCATCGGTTGCGCGTGCATTGCAGAGGTTAAGGTTAGGGCTGGATTCACTTGGGGAAATGGGGGAAGGCGGATATGGGGGAGGAGGGATATGGGGGAGGGGGGATATGGGGAGGGGGATATGGGGAGGGGGGGATATGGGGGAGGGGATATGGATATCGGGCGGGGGGGGGCTCCCCCTGGCTGCTCTGACGAGGTTGTTCACCTTCTTGTGGCACTGGGTGCCTGTCCGTGGTGTCAGGGCCACAGCGGTGGCGGCCTCTGCCACCTCCGTCCACAGACTGTGGCGTGGGGCAACTCTGTGGCCGTGTCCGGGATACAGGGCCTCCCTCCTCTGCTCCACTGCGTCCACGAGCGCCTCCACATCCCGTGACTGGAACCTCGGGGCTGAGCGGCGGGTGGCCATCCTGTCGGGTGTTCCGGTCGGGTGGGGGAGCAGCGCGTCCTGATGAGCCGTCACGCCGTGCGGCATGTATGACGCCGCACGGCGTGAAACACGTGAGCAAGCGCGGATCCCGTCACGTCGCTGCTGGCCCATTCCGGGCCGGAGACTTTGCGACGTTTGGGGCGGCATGATGAAGGTCGGATTTGCGCCGTTTTTGGCGCCGATCGGTGGACTTTGCGCTGATAATGGAGAATTTCGCCCCTTAATTGTGAACCAGAGTTTATACATGTAAAAACAACACAAAATGTTCATTTCTCACATGGCTGAAATCCTGGAGCGAAGCTGAGGTTATGGCGGGTTTTCAAGAGAATTCCCAGCCAATATTCCTTAGCATAATTTCCAATCTGGAATTGGATGCCCAGGAAGACTTCTTCAGCGAAGATTCATAGAGTTGTATCAGAAGAGCTCCCTCACCTCTCCAGATTAGCGCTTCGAAGATGATAGGGCAGGATTCTCCCAAAATGGGTCTATGTCCCCACACTGGCGTAAAAACGCTTGCGTTTCACACCCGAATTTCCTGCAAAAAATAAACGGCTATTCACTTCCTGCAGAGGGTGAGCAGGGACCCGGGGTGCTTCATGCAGCTTTGGCTGCGGGAAAGGGCCCCCACACTGCCGGTTCCCAGTCCGTGCATGCGCACGGCAGCGGCCGAGCCGCGCGCCATGGCGGACTCAGACCAATCCTTCGCGCACCGCGACATCAGATCGGCCCGATCGCTATCCCGGGCGCCATCAGGGCAGCTGCGGACAGAGTTCCAGCCGGCCAGACCACATTAGTTCCAGGCCGTCGGGAACCCGGCCGGTCTGGAGCAGAGTGTCGCTGGGAGGGCCTCTGGCCCGCCAGCTGCACGGTGTATTTCGCGGTCGAGGAAAATCGCCGGAGCGCCACCGGGCCCGATTCAGTCGGGAACATCGATTCTCTGCCCCCGCGCTGAACGTGATTTCGACGCGGGGCTGTGGAGAATCCATCCCGATAGTCTTTAGCTTTCAACAAAGAACAAAGAACAAAGAAATGTACAGCACAGGAACAGGCCCTTCGGCCCTCCAAGCCCGTGCCGACCATACTGCCCGACTAAACTACAATCTTCTACACTTCCTGGGTCCGTATCCTTCTATTCCCATCCTATTCATATATTTGTCAAGATGCCCCTTAAATGTCCCTATCGTCCCTGCTTCCACTACCTCCTCCGGTAGTGAGTTCCAGGCACCCACTACCCTCTGCGTAAAAAACTTGCCTCGTACATCTACTCTAAACCTTGCCCCTCTCACCTTAAACCTATGCCCCCTAGTAATTGACCCCTCTACCCTGGGGAAAGGCCTCTGACTATCCACTCTGTCTATGCCCCTCATAATTTTGTATACCTCTATCAGGTCTCCCCTCAACCTCCTTCGTTCCAGTGAGAACAAACCAAGTTTATTCAATCGCTCCTCATAGCTTATGCCCTCCATACCAGGCAACATTCTGGTAAATCTCTTCTGCACCCTCTCTAAAGCCTCCACATCCTTCTGGTAGTGTGGCGACCAGAATTGAACACTATACTCCAAGTGTGGCCTAACTAAGGTTCTATACAGCTGCAACATGACTTGCCAATTCTTATACTCAATGCCCCGGCCAATGAAGGCAAGCATGCCGTATGCCTTCTTGACTACCTTCTCCACCTGTGTTGCCCCTTTCAATGACCTGTGGACCTGTACTCCTAGATCTCTTTGACTTTCAATACTCTTGAGGGTTCTACCATTCACTGTATATTCCCTACCTGCATTAGCCCTTCCAAAATGCATTACCTCACATTTGTCCGGATTAAACTCCATCTGCCATCTCTCCGCCCAAGTCTCCAGACAATCTAAATCCTGCTGTATCCTCAGACAGTCCTCATCGCTATCCGCAATTCCACCAACCTTTGTGTCGTCTGCAAACTTACTAATCAGACCAGTTACATTTTCCTCCAAATCATTTATATATACTACAAAGAGCAAAGGTCCCAGCACTGATCCCTGTGGAACACCACTGGTCACAGCCCTCCAATTAGAAAAGCATCCCTCCATTGCTACCCTCTGCCTTCTATGGCCCAGCCAGTTCTGTATCCACCTTGCCAGTTCACCCCTGATCCCGTGTGACTTCACCTTTTGTACTAGTCTACCATGAGGGACCTTGTCAAAGGCCTTACTGAAGTCCATATAGACAACATCTACTGCCCTACCTGCATCAATCATCTTAGTGACCTCCTCGAAAAACTCGATCAAGTTAGTGAGACACGACCTCCCCTTCACAAAACCGTGCTGCCTCTCACTAATACGTCCATTTGCTTCCAAATGGGAGTAGATCCTGTCTCGAAGAATTCTCTCCAGTAATTTCCCTACCACTGAAGTAAGGCTCACCGGCCTGTAGTTCCCGGGATTATCCTTGCTACCCTTCTTAAACAGAGGAACAACATTGGCTATTCTCCAGTCCTCCGGGACATCCCCTGAAGACAGCGAGGATCCAAAGATTTCTGTCAAGGCCTCAGCAATTTCCTCTCCAGCCTCCTTCAGTATTCTGGGGTAGATCCCATCAGGCCCTGGGGACTTATCTACCTTAATATTTTTTAATACACCCAATACCTCGTCTTTTTGGATCACAATGTGACCCAGGCTATCTACACCCCCTTCTCCAGACTCAACATCTACCAATTCCTTCTCTTTGGTGAATACTGATGCAAAGTATTCATTTAGTACCTCGCCCATTTCCTCTGGCTCCACACATAGATTCCCTTGCCTATCCTTCAGTGGGCCAACCCTTTCCCTGGCTACCCTCTTGCTTTTTATGTACGTGTAAAAAGCCTTGGGATTTTCCTTAACCCTATTTGCCAATGACTTTTCATGACCCCTTCTAGCCCTCCTGACTCCTTGCTTAAGTTCCTTCCTACTTTCCTTATATGCCACACAGGCTTCGTCTGTTCCCAGCCTTTTAGCCCTGACAAATGCCTCCTTTTTCTTTTTGACGAGGCCTACAATATCACTCGTCATCCAAGGTTCCCGAAAATTGCCGTATTTATCTTTCTTCCTCACAGGAACATGCCTGTCCTGTATTCCTTTAAACTGACACTTGAAAGCCTCCCACATGTCAGATGTTGATTTGCCCTCAAACATCCGCCCCCAATCTATGTTCTTCAGTTCCCGCCTAATATTGTCATAATTAGCCTTCCCCCAATTTAGCACATTCATCCTCGGACCACTCTTATCCTTGTCCACCAGTACTTTAAAACTTACTGAATTGTGGTCACTGTTACCGAAATGCTCCCCTACTGAAACATCTACCACCTGGCCGAGCTCATTCCCCAATACCAGGTCCAGTACTGCCCCTTCCCTAGTTGGACTGTTTACATATTGTTTTAAGAAGCCCTCCTGGATGCTCCTTACAAACTCCGCCCCGTCTAAGCCCCTGGCACTAAGTGAGTCCCAGTCAATATTGGGGAAGTTGAAGTCTCCCATCACCACAACCCTGTTGTTTTTACTCTTTTCCAAAATCTGTCTACCTATCTGCTCCTCTATCTCCCGCTGGCTGTTGGGAGGCCTGTAGTATACCCCCAACATTGTGACTGCACCCTTCTTATTCCTGATCTCTACCCATATAGCCTCACTTCCCTCTGAGGTGTCCTCTCGCAGTATAGCTGTGATATTCTCCCGAACAAGTAGCGCAACTCCGCCTCCCCTTTTACATCCCCCTCTATCCCGCCTGAAACATCTAAATCCTGGAACGTTTAGCTGCCAATCCTGCCCTTCCCTCAACCAGGTCTCTGTAATGGCAATAACATCATAGTTCCAAGTAGTAATCCAAGCTCTAAGTTTATCTGCCTTACCCGTAATGCTCCTTGCATTAAAACATATGCACTTCAGGCCACCAGACCCGTGTTCAGCAACTTTTCCCGGTCTGCTCTGCCTCAGAGCCACACTGTCTCTATTCCCTAGTTCTCCCTCAATGCTCTCACCTTCTGACCTATTGCTCCCGTACCCACCCCCCTGCCATACTAGTTTAAACCCTCCCGTGTGACACTAGCAAACCTCGCGGCCAGGATATTTATGCCGCTCCGGTTTAGATGCAACCCGTCCATCTTATACAGGTCACACCTGCCCCGGAAGAGCTCCCAGTGGTCCAGAAAACGGAAGCCCTCCCTCCTACACCAGCTGTTTAGCCACGTGTTTAGCTGCTCTATCTTCCTATTTCTAGCCTCACTGGCACGTGGCACAGGGAGTAATCCCGAGATTACAACCCTCGAGGTCCTGTCTTTTAACTTTCTGCCTAGCTCCCTGAACTCCTGCTGCAGGACCTCATGCCCCTTCCTGCCTATGTCGTTAGTACCAATATGTACAACGACCTCTGCCTGTTTGCCCTCCCCCTTCAGGATTCCCTCTACCCGTTCGGAGACATCCTGGACCCTGGCACCAGGGAGGCAACATACCATCCTGGAGTCTCTTTCACGTCCACAGAAGCGCCTATCTGTGCCCCTGACTATAGAGTCCCCTATTACTATTACTCTTCTGCGCTTTGAGCCTCCCTTCTAAACATCAGAGCCAGCCGTGGTGCCACTACTCTGGCTGCTGCTGTTTTCCCCTGATAGGCTATCCCCCCCCCGACAGTATCCAAAGGGGTATATCTGTTCGAGAGGGGGACAACCACAGGGGATTCCTGCACTGACTGCCTGCCCTTTCTGGTGGTCACCCATTTCTCTGCCTGCACCTTGGGTGTGACCACATTTACATAACTGCGATCTATGACGCTTTCCGCCACCTGCATGCTCCTAAGTGCATCCAATTGCTGCTCCAACCGAACCATGCGGTCTGTGAGGAGCTGCAGTTGGGTGCACTTTCTGCAGATGAAGCCATCCGGGACGCTGGAAGCCTCCCGGACCTGCCACATCTCACAGTCAGAGCACAGCACCCCTCTAACTGACATTGCGTCAATTAATTAAAATTAAAACTTGTCTTTTTTTTTTTAAATACTTTTTTTTTTTAATTGCAAAGTTACTGTCAACTATCTGTTTCCTAGCACTAGATTTCTAATAGAAATGCGATAGCTAACTATAATACTCTCCGATCTCTGGCTTAGATATCCTCTAAATTATAATTAAGTTATTATGTTTAATTAGTTCCCAAATACTCACATTTTTTAAAAAAAAATTTAGGTTAGAATCCCAACCAGCCACTCAGGTCACAGCTTTTCTGTCACTAAACCGGTGTAAAGGGCTGAACTCGGTGTGTGAGCATGTCCAGGCTAACATTGGCAATCTGTGAGTGAGCAATGTTTAATCTCTTTGTCTTTTTCCAATGTAGAAACATTGCCCGAAAAGGAGTCGTTAAATCTGGCCGATCGATCAAGAGAGAGTGACAGTGAAGTGAAAGATCATTTGGCAACGAAGAATCACATGATTGAAGTGGAGGGACTTTCTGGAAGTGAAGAGGCCTCACTTACACAGGGAGCAGAGCAGTGCCACTTTCTCCTGATGGATGCTGCACAGAGTCTTCATGTTCCAGAACACCCTGGAATGAGTGGTGCACAGAACCCCTCAGACCTGAAAATCACTCCCTCTGCGGATCTGGAGGAGGGACAGCTGGCCTCGCGCACACCCTGTGAGCAGCTTGAGGGAGTGGCTGAGGAATCTCATGCAGATGCAATGGCTCAGGGTGAAGATGGATATTGCACAGGCCCGGGGTCAAACTCAACTCGGGAAATATCACCAGCACCTTCCTTACAGCATGGGAACAGGTAATGCTGCACAGAATCAACCCCTACTGGGCAGCACAGGAAAGCGTGTGGAGGATGTTGGGTGCGGGGTGTGGTAGAGGGGGGTATTGATAAAGGAGCAGGAGAGTGCAGGCTGCGGAGGTTTTTGGGGTGTGGGGGAAGCCAAAGGAGGGTTTGGTGAGGACTGGGGCAAATGTTTTGCGGTCTACTGGGTTAGAGCAAGGGGGTGTTTGGGGGCTCAAAGAGTAAGGGTGAGGTCATTTTGGGTCTCGTAGAGAGGGGTGAGAGTTTAGGTGTCAAGACAGTGAGGGTGGGGTTTTGGAGAGAGTATCGGGAGTGTTTGGGCTCTGGTAGGGCAGGGGTGTTTGGGGCTGGGAGGGTGAGGGTAGATTGTTTGCCATCTAGGAGAGAGGATGGAGGTTGTTTTGTCTTTGTAGGGAGGATGAGAGGGTCTGGGGGAGGGATTGGGATTATTGGAAGGAGAAGGGTGATGAGGAATTTCTGAGGATTTGCACCTCAATGAGAATGTAAATAGAGAAAATATATCAAGAAATAAATATCTGATTCATATGTACATTCCACTGAAACTACAACTCAAATATAAACAGTCCAGTTTCAGTCAAATGAGACCATCAGCAATTAGCGCTTGTGGCCCCTACTCTTCCTTGTTTAAGTGCAGTATATCAACTGTCGATATTGTGCCAGCTTGCATCGAGTTACATCTTCTCCATTATCTCTTTAACCCTTTCACTGCTGCTGTGCAGTCACATCCAGTATCAGATGAACTGAAATTCCCTGACAGAACAGAAATCTGTGTATCCAAGTGTTAAATGTATTGAGCAATAAACCTAGAGAATCACAAACTTTCAGTGAAATAATTTCTCCTCATCTCAGTCGTAAATGATCGCCCCCCTTATCCTGAGACTCTGCCCCAGTGTTTTAGATTCCCCGCCCAGCAGACACAATCTCTGTGTGTCCACCCTGTCAAACTCCTTCACAACCCTGTGTGTTTTACTGGGATCACCTCTCATTCTTCTAAACCCCAGAGAACATAAACCCAATTTGCTCAGCCCATCATCCATACAATCCCTACAGTGCAGAAGGAAGCCATTCAGCCATTGAGTCTGCGCCAACCCTCTGAAAGAGCATTGTTCCTAGGTCCACTCCCCCACACCCCCACCAACCCCACTTAACCTGCACATCTTTGGATAATGAGGGCAATTTTAGCATGGCTAATCCACCTAACCTGCACATCTTTGGACTGTGGGAGGAAACCGGAGCACCCAGAGGAAATCCATGCAGATACGGGAGAAAGTACAAACTCCACATAGTCGCCAAGGTGGGAATCGAACCCGAGTCCCTGGCACTGTGAGGCAGCACTTGACATAGGGCAATCCCTTCATCCCAGGATGTAATGAACCCTGTTGTGAATCGTCGTTGAACTCGTGTTTCCGTTTTAATTCCTGTCCTTTTGGCTGTTATAATTCCTGCACATGGGCATTGCTGGGGCCAACACCTTTGATTTAAAAAATAGAGCCGGAGATGCTGACATTAGTCCTGACATATCTTTACAGACTTTGCTGACAGGCAATCGGCTACTTTCATTTCCTGGGACATGGCAGATTCTCCATGCGGATTGATCCGGATTATTGTAGACTGTCCTGCTGGTCTCGCTCTGTGTTTTTACTTTCAGTTTTTTGGGGGACCTGCAGAGCTAAGCTGAACTTTTTCGAGTTTCCCAGAAGAGAGGAATTCTCTCTCAAATCTTAGCGGGTACTTCCTTCAGGGACACAGAGCAGTTACTGAGTACTTAAAGCCTGATGACAGAGCTGGGGGAAGGGCAATTCTCCGGATTCCTCTCCCATTAAAAGTACCAGACCACTCAAAGGCCTCACGGAAACTGCTGCTCTGATATTCTGTTTAACTGAGACAAGCTGTTGGTGAGTCTGCTGAAGCTGACCACATCTCAGAAACTGAGCAGAACTGAAGTGCATCTTCCATGGGTAAGCCGAGCACAAGTTAAAGTGTGCCCCCAGAGTGGACCCCACAGCCTGAGGGTCCGGCCTGAGTGGCTCAGCTTGAAGATCCAAACCAACCGATGATTCAACATCCCTTCAACATCTGAAGGGATCACCACCCACAACGTCATCAACCCCAGCATCAAAGATCCTCAAATCTCTCATTCCTCCTAATCCCTATTATTTTTTCAACTCTTTCTATCCCCTTTATCCTGTGTGGTAGTCACCACTGTTGTATTATATTGTATATACTGCACTGCATACGAGGGTATTACGATAAGGCCCCTGTACTACAGGTACAGGGGTAGATCCCTGCCTGCTGGCTCCGCCCAGTAGACGGAGTATAAATGTGTGTGCTCTCCGAACTGCAGCCATTTCGGCAGCAGCTGTAGGAGGCCACACATGTCGGTGTAATAAAGCCTTGATTACTCTCTACTCTCGTCTCGCCGTAATTGATAGTGCATCATCCTGTTTCTGGGGGAAGGGTGGCATGGTGGTTTTGGGAGTAGGTAGATTAGAAGACCATCGTTCCATTATTTCCATTATATGTTCATCTTTTACTCTTGTTATAAATGAACAGTTTGTTAATGTTTTACTTTTCAACCTGATGCCTGAAACTCATTGGAACAGTCAAGGGTTAAAGATTTTAGAAAAACATACACATTATTGGTTAATTCACTTATGTTGGGACTCGGGGGGGAGGGGGTGGGGGGAACTGACTGCGCACTTGGCCAGGGTGTAATAGGAACCAATGTAGTGAACCTTCTTTGTGCCCTCTTCAATGTAAATATATCTTCCTTAAATGTGGAGACTAAAACTGCACACAGTATTCCAGATGTGGTGTCTCCAAAACCCTGTACAGCTAGAGCAAGATATCTTTAATCCCTATACGCCAATCCCCTGGCAATAAAGTATAACATATCATTGGCCTCCCTAATTGCTTAATATACCTGTATGATGACTTTCTGTGTTCCTTGTACGAGCACATTCAAATCTCATTGAACATCAACACTTCTTACAAGTTTCATACATTTAAAAACAATTCTGCTTTTCTATTCTTATGACCAAAGTGAATAACTTAACAGTTCCTCTCTTACTCCATCTGCACCCTGTTGCCCTCTCATTTATTTAACCTGTCTGTATCTCTTTGCAGCCTCTCAGTGTCCCACGGGCTTTCTTTCCCACCAAGCTGTGTATCAT
Source organism: Scyliorhinus torazame (assembly GCF_047496885.1). Classification (NCBI taxonomy): domain Eukaryota; kingdom Metazoa; phylum Chordata; class Chondrichthyes; order Carcharhiniformes; family Scyliorhinidae; genus Scyliorhinus; species Scyliorhinus torazame. The sequence goes on along the minus strand of NC_092714.1, from coordinate 167,338,199 downwards.
CAATAAACTTAGATACATTACTGTCTGTTTTCATTTAAGTAATTAATATAAACTGTAAATAGCTGAGGCCTCAGCACTGACCCTTGTGGCACTCCACTGTTCACTGAATGCCAACCTGAAGATGGGCGGCACAGTGACACAGTGGTTGGCACTGTTGCTTCACAGCTCCAGGGTCTCCGGTTCGATTCCCGGCTTGGATCACTGACTGTGCAGAGTCTGCACGTTCTCCCCGTGTCTGCGTGGGTTTCCTTCGGGTGCTCCAGTTTCCTCCCACAATCTAAAGATGTGCAGGTTAGGTGGATTGGCCATGCTAAATTGCCCTTAGTGTCCAATAAGTTAGGTGGGGCTGCTGGGTTGTGGGGATGAGGTGGAGGTGTGGGCTTAAGTGGGGTGCTCTTTCCAAGGGCTGGTGCGGACTCGATGGGCCGAATGGCCTCCTGCACTGTAAATTCTATGATTCTATGCCCCACTCTGTTTCCTGTCCATTTTGCAAACCTCTATCCATGCTAATACATCACCCAAAATTCCATGAGTCATTGTCTTGTATATCAACCCTTTACATGATACATTATTAATTACCTTTTCCAAACCCAGTTCATCTACTGGGAAACATCTACTGGTTACCCTTTATCTACCTTAATAGATATATCCTCAAAAAACTGTAACAACTTGTCAAACATGATTTCCCTTTCATAAAACCATGTTGTCTTTGCCTGATCATGTAACACATTTTAAAAATTAATTTACAGGATGTGGCCATCGCTGGCTAGGCTAGCATTTTATTGCCCATCTCTAGCTGCCCTTCAGAGAGTGGTGGTGAGCTGGCTTCTTGAACCAATGCAGTCCCTTTGGTGTAGGTCCACCCACAGAACTGTTGGGGAGGAAGTTCCAGGATTTTGACCCATCAACAGTGAAGGAACGGCAATACATTTCCCAAGTCGGGTGGTGAGTGACCTGGAGGGGAACCTCCAGGTAGTAGTATTCCAAGGTATCTGCTGCTCTTGTCCTTCTAGATGGTAATGGTAGTGGGTTTGCAAGGTGCTGCTGAAGGAACCTTGGCGAGTTCCTGTAGTGCATCTTCTAGATGGTATACATGGCTGCCACTGTTCGTCAGTGGTGGGGGGAATTCAATGTTTGTGGAAGGGATAGCAATCAAGTATGCTGCTTTGTCCTGGATGGTATTGAATGTTGTTAGAGCTGCACTCATCCAGGCAAGTGGAGAGTATTCCATCACACTCCTGACTTGTGCCTTGTAGATGGTGGACAGGCTTTGGGGGGGTCAGGAGTTAAGGTACTCGCCATAGGATTCCTAGCCTTTGACTTGCTCTGATAGTATTAATATAGAGTCACAGATGTTTGCAGCATGGAAACAGGCCCTTCGGCCCAGTTTGTCTATGCCGTCTAGTTTCTGTCACTCAGCTAGTCCCACTTGCCCGCATTTGGCCCATATCCCTCTCTGCCCATGTAACTGTCTGATACTTTTTAAAAGACAAAATCGTACCCGCCTCTACCACTGCCTCTGGCAGCCCGTTCCAGATGCTCATCACCCTCTGTGAAGAAATTTCCCTTCCGGTCTCTTTTGTATCTTTCCCCGCTCACCGTAAACCTATGCCCTCTAGTTCTAGACTCCTCTACCTTTGGGAAAAGAGATCGACTATCTACCTTATCTATACTTCTCATTATTTTCTAGATCTCTAAGATCACCCCTAAGCCTCCTACGCTCCTGGGAAAAAAGTCCCAGCCTATCCAGCCTCTGCTTATAACTCAGACCATCAAGTCCTGGTAGCATCCTCGTAATTCTCTTCTGCACTCGTTCTAGTTTAACAATATCCTTCCTATAATAGGGTGACCAAAACGGAACACACTATTCCATGTGTGGTCTTACCAATGTCTTGTACAACTTCAACAAGTCATCCCAACTCCTGTATTCAGTATTCTGACCAAGTAAATCTAGCATGACGAATGCCTTCTTCACAACCCTGTCCACTTGCGACTCCACCTTCAAGGAGCTATGAACCTGTATCCCTAGATCTCTTTGTTCTGTAACTCTCCCCAACTCCCTACCATTAACTGAGTCGGTCCTGCCCTGATTTGATCTACCAAAATGCATCATCTCACATTTATCCAAATTGAACTCCATCTGCCATTCATCGGCCCACTGGATGGCCCACTGGCCCAATTCATGGGCCCACTGGCCCAATTGGTCAAGATCCAGTTACAATTTTATACAACCTTCTTCACTGTCCACTGTGCCACCAATCTTGGTGTCATCTGCAAACTTACTAACCATGCCTCCTACATTCTCATCCAAATCATTAATATATACAACAAATAACAGTGAACCCAGCACTGATCCCTGAGGCACACCGCTGGTCACAGGCCTCCAGTTTGAAAAACAACCCTCCACAACCACCCTTTGGCTTCGGTCGCCCAGCCAATTGGCTACCTCAGCTTGGATTCTGTGAGATCTAACCTTTTGCAACAACCTACCATGCGGTACCTTGTCAAAGGCCTTGCTAAAGTCCATGGAGATAACATCAACCTCACTACCCTCATCTACTTTCTTGGTTATCCCTTTAAAAAACACAATCAGATTCGTGAAACATCACTTTCCCCTTACACAGCCATGCTAACTTTCTATCCCCTTTTTACTACCCTCAGTCTTCCTGCATTAGTTCCCACCCCCCGTCACATTAGTTTAAACCCTCCCCACAGCACTAGCAACAACCCCCCTCAGAAATTGGTTCCAGTCCTTCCCAGGTGTAGACTTGTAATGGTCACCAGAACCGGTGAAGATGGGACTTTGTCCCCAGAAGGACTGTGCAGTGGTCACTTCTACCTATACTGTAATGGACAGATGCATCTGCAGCAGGCAGATTGGTGAAGATGAGGTCAAGAATGTTTTTCCCCTCTTGTTGATTCCCTCGCCATCTGCTGCAGTCCCAGCCTAGCAACTATGTCCTTTCGGACCTGGCTACCTTCATCTGTCATGCTACTACCCAGCCACATTGATGGACATTGAATTCCCCCACCCAGATTATATTCTGCACCCTTGTTTCTTCCACGCGCTGTTCAACATGGAGGAGTACTGATTCATCTGCTGATGGTGGAAGGTGTATAATAATCGGCAGGAGGTTCACTTGCCCATGTATCAACTGAAGCCATGAGACTTTGTGAGGTCCAGAGTCGATGTAGAGGACTCCTAGGGCAACTCCCTTGAAACTGCAAAGCACTGTGCCACCACCTCTGCTGGGTCTGCCCTGCTGGTCAGATAAGACATACACGGGAATGGTGATAGTGGTATCTGGTATATTGTCTGTAGGTTATGGCTCTGTGAGTATGACTATGTCAGGCTGTTGCTTGATTAGTCTGTGAGACAGCTCTCCCAATTTTGGCACAAACCCCCAGAAGTTAATAAGCAGGACTTTGCAGGGTCGACAGGGCTGGGTTTGCCATTGTCATTTCTGGAGCCTGGTAGTCCATCTGGTTTCATTCCTTTTTTGTGTTTTCGTAGCATAGCAGTTGAATATAACTGGGTGGCTTGCTAGGCCATTTCAGAGGGCATTAAGAGTCAACCACATTGCCGTGGGTCTGGAGTCACATGTAGGCCAGACCAGGTGAGGATGGCAGATTTCCTTCCCTAAAGGGCATTAGTGAATCAGATGGGTTTTTACGACAATCTGCAATAGTTTCATGTCCATCATTAGACTTTTTATTCCTGATACTTTATTGAGTTGAAATTCCACCACCTGCTGTGGTGAGAGTTGAACCAGGGTCCCCAGATCATTATCCTGGGTCTCTGATCACAAGTCCAGCGACAATGCTACTACACCACCGTCTCACCCGAATAACAGATTCCAGCCTTTTCTCGGTGACTGATGTCAGATTAATTGGCCTGTTCTCTGTTTTCTCTCCATACACATTTGCTCACTTTCAATCTGCTGGAACTGTTCCAAAATTCATAATCAGTGCACCCAAGACCTCTGCAACAATTCCTTTTGGAAGCTTAAAATCAGACCATCAAGTCTTGGGGATTTTCAGATTTTATTCCCTCAAACTTTCTATAGTTTATTTTTTCTGTATATAGTAAGCAAGTTAATGTCCTTATTCTTATTAGCCGCCAGCTAGATTATCTTTTACATGAGGTGAGAGAATCTAAACATTGCTCCTTGGCATTCAGTGGAAATATCTTTGCTGAATCCCCAACTATCAATATTGTGGAGAATGACTATTCACCAGAAACTGAACTGAACCAGCCACATAAATACTGTGACTACAAAGAAATTCAAAACTGTGGCATCTATCACTGAAAACGATTAAGACAGCAGACACTTCAGAACACCACCTGAACCCGCTACACATTACTTAATTCGCTGTTGTATAATTTGCCAAATATTGTCAGATCCTCCATGGATTCCTAACATTCTTTTCTCTTCCATGCCAGCTGTGAGGAGACAGAAGCCAAGAGTGTAAAGTCACCCCCAGCCAGCACAGAAACACAGCCGGAGGATAGCAGTTTCTGCCCCAGTGAACCTGGACTGCATGCACAGACCTTCGAGACACTACCAGTGGGGGCTTCCCAGAGTCACAGCGTGAAGTGCTTGGATTTAAATGCCAAACTTACTAACACAATACAGGATGAACCTAGAGGTTTGGAGGACGGATCTCTTGAAGAGCTCAGAGATAGGACAAATAAGGAAATGCTGGAGGAAACCATCCCTGAGGGCAAAGGAGAAAGCTCAAATCATGGAGAGTGCACAGAGAGCGGGAGCAACGTATCGAGGGCAGGCTCAGCAACGTTGTTCCAGGGTGAACAGACAGTACTGCAGGGCCACACAGCCACAGAGAAAGCCACAGAGAACTTCGTCAAAGTGATTGGTAAAGATCAAAATTGTTGTTAGGTCTCAGATACATGATGCTGCTCACCATCCAGCAGCCAATGGGGTAATAAGGCAGAGTTCTCACACTGTCACATTCGGTTATCTAATGAAAGGATAATAAATGTTTATTTATGACCTTTCAGGACTTCAGAATGTCAGAAAAGACCTTCCAGCCAATTACCAGTTGGTATTTAGGGCGCGATTTAATGGGAAAGTTTAGAAGTGTCATTTGTAACGGATTTGGCTGGGAGTTTCTCCCCGGCTCTGTCAGAGAGTTCCCCACCACTATCTAACCACACTTCGTCACGTTTTTGGGCCCTGGGAAGTTTCTCTCCTGGCTAACCCCCACTTAGGACACAATTTAGTGGCTGCATTGCGCTTGCGCGAGAGCTTGACCTGGTGTTAGATCGCAGGAGAGGCCGAAATTGAGAACTGGTTTGTGATCTAACCGGCCCACTTCCGTTGGATCCCACTGTCCAAAGACGTGCAGATTAGGTGGATTGGCCATGCTAAATTGCCCGTAGTGTCCAGAAGGGTTGGGAGGGGTTATTGGGTTGCAGGGATGGGGTGGAAGTGAGGACTTAATGTGGGTCGTGCAGACTCGATGGGCCGAATGGCACTGTATGTTCTGTGTCTGTGTCTGTGGCATGGCGAGAAACCAATAATCATCACTTGAGGCCAATCTCCATACTATTAACGGGAGCGACCCCAATCTAATGGCGTCTCGTGATCCAACAGCCTCTTCAGCAAGTAGCCACGAGGGAGCCAATTAGAACACCTTTTTCAAAAATATGAAGTTGGCACAATGGTTGCTGTGGGGATTGGAGGAGGTGAGTAGTCATCTTCGCTCCCAGGCAATGAACCCGGGGACACGGGGCTGCTGCCCCCGTGATCGGGGAGGGCCCCCTGGGCGGACAGCCTTGGTTGGGGTGAGGCGCCATCGATGGGGAGGGGTGGGGGTGGGAGGCGCTTGACCCTGGACTGGGGGAGAAGTGTGTGTCTCAGCACCCGTGGGTCTTCCATGCCACCCCCTGCATTGTCTGTACCCATTACGGGGGCAACCCCAGCCACTGCCTGTCTGTCCCACTGGCCACCATTACCTCCCAGTACCTGTGGAAGCTTCTGGCAGCATGCTGAAGGCCATTGCTAATAGGGAATTGCCAATCATAGTTAAGTGAGCACTTCACAGCTCCCAAGTGAATTCCTGTGGGTAGGCATACCATGTAGCATGTGGAAATTATTGCCTAGCATCCCAATCAGACTGTGATGCCTGGACCCTGTGTCTGAACACTGTGGGAAGCAACACCATGGACACAGCAGCAACATCCAAAAATCCAGGGGCTGGGCCCCAGCACCGGGGAGATCTCCACAACTAAAGAGTGGGTGTGTGCAGCAGGGGGGGGGGGGGGGGGGGGGGGGTCAAGCGCCCGCTCCAGGTAATGTTACGTGTGGTTTTCTGAGATACCACTCGGGAGGGATTCAGATTTCTGGATAACTGGGGCTCTTTCTGGGGAAGGTGGGACCTCTACAGACAGGATGGTCTACATCTGAACCTGAGGGGCACAAATATCCTGGAGGGGAGATTTGTTAGTGCTCTTTGGGGGGGTTTAAACTAATGTAGCAGGGGCATGGGAACCTGGATTGTAGTTTTAGGGTAAGGGAGAATGAGTGTATAGAGGTCTGGAGCACAGATTTGACGTCGCAGGAGGGGGCCAGTGTTCAGGTAGGTGGTTAGAAGTGTGTCTACTTCAATGCCAGGAGTATACGAAATAAGGTAGGGGAACTGGCAGCATGGGTTGGTACCTGGGACTTCGATGTTGTGGCCATTTCGGAGACATGGATAGAGCAGGGACAGGAATGGATGTTGCAGGTTCTGGGGTTGAGGTGTTTTAGTAAGCTCAGAGAAGGAGGCAAAAGAGGGGGAGGTGTGGCGTTGCTAGTCAAAAACAGTATTACTGTGGCGGAGAGGATGCTAGATGGGGACTCTTCTTCCGAGGTAGTATGGGCTGAGGTTAGAAACAGGAAAGGAGAGGTCACCCTGTTGGGAGTTTTCTATAGGCCTCCAAATAGTTCGAGGGATGTAGAGGAAAGGATGGCGAAGATGATTCTGGATAAGAGTGAAAGTAACGGGGTAGTTATTATGGGAGACTTTAACTTTCCAAATATTGACTGGAAAAAGAGATAGTTCGAGTACATTAGATGGGTCGTTTTTTGTACAATGTGTGCAGGAGGGTTTCCTGACACAATATGTTGACAGCCCAACAAGAGGAGAGGCCACATTGGATTTGGTTTTGGGTAATGAACCAGGCCAGGTGTTAGATTTGGAGGTAGGTGAGCACTTTGGGGACAGTGACCACAATTCGGTGAAGTTTACGTTAGTGATGGAAAGGGATAAGTATACCCCGCAGGGCAAGAGTTATAGCTGGGGGAAGGACAATTATGATGCCATTAGACATGACTTGGGGGGGGGATAGGTTGGAGAAGTAGGCTGCAAGTGTTGGGCACACTGGATATGTGGAGCTTGTTCAAGGAACAGCTACTGCGTGTTCTTGATAAGTACGTACCGGTCAGGCAGGGAGGAAGGTGTCGAGCGAGGGAACCGTGGTTTACCAAAGAAGTGGAATCTCTTGTTAAGAGGAAGAGGAGGCCTATGTGAAGATGAGGTGTGAAGTTTCAGTTGGGGCGTTTGATAGTTACAAGGTAGCGAGGAAGGATCTAAAGAGAGAGCTAAGACGAGCAAGGAGGGGACATGAGAAGTGTTTGGCAGGTAGGATCAAGGAAAACCCAAAAGCTTTCTATAGGTATGTCAGGAATAAAGGAATGACTAGGGTAAGAGTAGGACCAGTCAGGGACAGGGATGGGAAGTTGTGTGTGGAGTCTGAAGAGATAGGCGAGATACTAAATGAATATTTTTCATCAGTATTCACTCAGGAAAAAGAGAATGTTGTGGAGGAGAATGCTGAGACCCAGGCTATTAGAATAGATGGCATTGAGGTACGAAGGGAAGAGGTGTTGGCAATTCTAGACAGGCTGAAAATAGATAAGTCCCCGGGGCCTGATGGGATTTATCCTAGGATTCTCTGGGAAGCCAGGGAAGAGATTGCTGAGCCTTTGGCCTTGATTTTTATGTCATCAATGGCTACAGGAATAGTGCCAGAGGACTGGAGGATAGCAAATGTGGTCCCTTTGTTCAAGAAGGGGAGTAGAGAAAACCCCGGCAACTATAGACCGGTGAGCCTCACGTCTGTTGTGGTAAAGTCTTGGAGGGGATTATAAGAGACAAGATTTATAATCATCTAGATAGGAATAATATGTTTAGGGATACTCAGCATGGCTTTGTGAAGGGTAGGTCATGCCTCACAAACATTATCGAGTTCTTTGAGAAGGTGACTGAACAGGTAGACGAGGGTAGAGCAGTTGATGTGGTGTATATGGATTTCAGTAAAGCATTTGATAAGGTTCCCCACGGTAGGCTATTGCAGAAAATACGGAGGCTGGGGATTGAGGGTGATTTCGAGAAGACAAAGGGTGGTGGTTGATGGGAAATGTTCAGAATGGAGTTCAGTTACAAGTGGCATACCACAAGGATCTGTTCTGGGGCCGTTGCTGTTTGTCATTTTTATAAATGACCTAGAGGAGGGCGCAGAAGGGTGGGTGAGTAAATTTGCAGACGATACTAAAGTCGGTGGTGTTGTCAACAGTGCGGAAGGATGTTGCAGGATACAGAGGGACATAGATAAGGTGGCAAATGAAGTTTAATGTGGAGAAGTGCGAGGTGATTCACTTTGGAAGGAATAACAGGAATGTGGAATATTTGGCGAATGGTAAAGTTCTTGGAAGTGTGGATGAGCAGAGGGATCTCGGTGTCCATGTACATATGATGTGGAGATGCCGGCGTTGGACTAGGGTGAGCACAGTAAGAAGTCTTACAACACCAGGTTAAAGTCCAACAGGTTTGTTTCGATGTCACTAGCTTTCGGAGCGCTGCTCCTTCCTCAGGTGAATGAAGAGGTATGTTCCAGAAACACATATATAGACAAATTCAAAGATGCCAAACAATGCTTGGAATGCGACCATTAGCAGGTGATTAAATCTTTACAGATCCAGAGATGGGGTGACCCCAGGTTAAAGAGGTGTGAATTGCATCAAGCCAGGACAGTTGGTAGGATTTTGCAGGCCAGATGGTGGGGGATGAATGTAATGCGACATGAATCCCAGGTCCCGGTTGAGGCCGCACTCATGTGTGCGGAACTTGGCTATAAGTTTCTGCTCGGCGATTCTGCGTTGTCGCGCGTCCTGAAGGCCCCACACCCCCACTACTTGCCTTCAAACAACCGCACAACCTCAAACAAACCATTGTTTGCAGCAAACTACCCAGTCTTCAGAACAGTGACCACGACACCACACAACCCTGCCATGGCAATCTCTGCAAGACGTGCCAGATCATCGACATGGATACCACTATTACACGTGAGAACACCACCCACCAGGTACGCGGTACATACTCGTGCGACTCGGCCAACGTTGTCTACCTCATACGCTGCAGGAAAGGATGTCCCGAAGCGTGGTACATTGGTGAGACCATGCAGACGCTGCGACAACGAATGAACGGACATCGCGCAACAATCACCAGGCAGGAATGTTCCCTTCCAGTCGGGGAACACTTCAGCAGTCAAGGGCATTCAGCCTCTGATCTCCGGGTAAGCGTTCTCCAAGGCTGCATGTAGGTGTGTCCCAGGATGCACATCAGAGGTGGAAGCAGCCAGCTGCATCCATGGTCTTCGATGCCACTGGTGGGCGCCCTCCGGGAATCTTGGAGCCGGAGGGTCCAGGCCCACTTGCCAGTGGCACATGCCCCGCCATGACACCCTGTTCCGAACGCACCAGACTCCAAGACGCGCCGTTTTCAAGGGGGTGGATCTCGGGGGAGCTGATGGCCTCCATCGCCAATCCATTCAGTGTTTCCGGGTTGGCACCCAGTGTCCCGTCCTCTCAGTCAGCGCCCATAGAGTCCTTGGCGTCACATCAGGACAGAGAGGCAGCTGATTCGAGCCCCGGCTGTCCTTCTGTCATCTGCCTCTGCCAGAGCTGGCAGCTCCACAATGAATGCAGCATGGTGACGACGCCCACGACAATGCTCCTCAGTAACTGCGACATACTGTGGAGACGCCCTCGACAATACTCCTCAGTAACTGAGACATACTGTGGAGACGCCCTCGACAATGCTCCTCAGTAACTGGGACATACTGTGGAGACGCCCTCGACAATACTCCTCAGTAACTGAGTCATGCTCTGGAGGACGCCCTCGACAATGCTCCTCAGTAACTGGGACATACTGTGGAGACGCCCTCGACAATGCTCCTCAGTAACTGGGACATACTGTGGAGACGCCCTCGACAATGCTCCTCAGTAACTGAGACATACTGTGGAGACGCCCTCGACAATACTCCTCAGTAACTGAGACATACTGTGGAGACGCCCTCGACAATACTCCTCAGTAACTGAGTCATGCTCTGGAGGACGCCCTCGACAATGCTCCTCAGTAACTGGGACATACTGTGGAGACGCCCTCGACAATGCTCCTCAGTAACTGGGACATACTGTGGAGACGCCCTCGACAATACTCCTCAGTAACTGCGACATACTGTGGAGACGCCCTCGACAATACTCCTCAGTAACTGAGTCATGCTCTGGAGGACGCCCTCGACAATGCTCCTCAGTAACTGGGACATACTGTGGAGACGCCCTCGACAATGCTCCTCAGTAACTGGGACATACTGTGGAGACGCCCTCGACAATACTCCTCAGTAACTGAGTCATGCTCTGGAGGACGCCCTCGACAATGCTCTTCAGTAACTGCGACATACTGTGGAGACGCCCTCGACAATACTCCTCAGTAACTGAGTCATGCTCTGGAGGACGCCCTCGACAATGCTCCTCAGTAACTGAGACATGCTCTGGAGGACGCCCTCGACAATGCTCTTCAGTAACTGCGACATACTGTGGAGACGCCCTCGACAATGCTCCTCAGTAACTGGGACATACTGTGGAGACGCCCTCGACAATGCTCCTCAGTAACTGGGACATACTGTGGAGACGCCCTCGACAATACTCCTCAGTAACTGAGTCATGCTCTGGAGGACGCCCTCGACAATGCTCTTCAGTAACTGCGACATACTGTGGAGACGCCCTCGACAATACTCCTCAGTAACTGAGTCATGCTCTGGAGGACGCCCTCGACAATGCTCCTCAGTAACTGAGACATGCTCTGGAGGACGCCCTCGACAATGCTCTTCAGTAACTGCGACATACTGTGGAGACGCCCTCGACAATGATCCTCAGTAACTGAGACATGCTCTGGAGGACGCCCTCGACAATGCTCCTCAGTAACTGAGACATGCTCTGGAGGACGCCCTCGACAATGCTCTTCAGTAACTGCGACATACTGTGGAGACGCCCTCGACAATACTCCTCAGTAACTGAGTCATGCTCTGGAGGACGCCCTCGACAATGCTCCTCAGTAACTGAGACATGCTCTGGAGGACGCCCTCGACAATGCTCCTCAGTAACTGGGACATGCTCTGGAGACGCCCTCGACAATGATCCTCAGTAACTGGGACATACTGTGGAGACGCCCTCGACAATACTCCTCAGTAACTGAGACATGCTCTGGAGGACGCCCTCGACAATGATCCTCAGTAACTGCGACATACTGTGGAGATGCCCTCGACAATGATCCTCAGTAACTGGGACATACTGTGGAGACGCCCTCGACAATACTCCTCAGTAACTGAGACATGCTCTGGAGGACGCCCTCGACAATGCTCCTCAGTAACTGAGACATGCTCTGGAGGACGCCCTCGACAGTACTCCTCAGTAACTGGGACATGCTCTGGAGGACGCCCTCGACAATGCTCCTCAGTAACTTGGACATACTGTGGAGACGCCCTCGACAATGATCCTCAGTAACTGGGACATACTGTGGAGACGCCCTCGACAATACTCCTCAGTAACTGAGACATGCTCTGGAGGACGCCCTCGACAATGCTCCTCAGTAACTGAGACATGCTCTGGAGGACGCCCTCGACAGTACTCCTCAGTAACTGGGACATGCTCTGGAGGACGCCCTCGACAACACTCCTCAGTAACTGAGACATGCTCTGGAGGACGCCCTCGACAACACTCCTCAGTAACTGCGACATGCTCTGGAGGATGCCCTCGACAATGCTCCTCAGTAACTGGGACATACTGTGGAGACGCCCTCGACAATGCTCTTCAGTAACTGAGACATGCTCTGGAGGACGCCCTCGACAACACTCCTCAGTAACTGAGACATGCTCTGGAGGACGCCCTCGACAACACTCCTCAGTAACTGCGACATGCTCTGGAGGATGCCCTCGACAATGCTCCTCAGTAACTGGGACATACTGTGGAGACGCCCTCGACAATACTCCTCAGTAACTGAGACATGCTCTGGAGGACGCCCTCGACAATGCTCCTCAGTAACTGCGACATACTGTGGAGACGCCCTCGACAATACTCCTCAGTAACTGAGACATGCTCTGGAGGACGCCCTCGACAATGCTCCTCAGTAACTGCGACATACTGTGGAGACGCCCTCGACAATGCTCCTCAGTAACTGGGACATGCTCTGGAGGATGCCCTCGACAATGCTCCTCAGTAACTGAGACATGCACTGGAGGATGCCCTCGACAGTACTCCTCAGTAACTGAGACATGCTCTGGAGGATGCCCTCGACAGTACTCCTCAGTAACTGAGACATGCTCTGGAGGACGCCCTCGACAATGCTCCTCAGTAACTGAGACATGCTCTGGAGGACGCCCTCGACAATGTTCCTCAGTAACTGAGACATGTTCTGGAGATGCCCTCGACAATGCACCTCAGTAACTGAGACATGCTCTGGAGGACGCCCTCGACAATACTCCTCAGTAACTGAGACATGCTCTGGAGGACACCCTCGACAATACTCCTCAGTAACTGGGACATGCTCTGGAGTGCCCCGGTAATGCCCACCTGGGACTAGGCCACATCCCCCAGACTGAGACATGCTACCGAGGCCCTCAGCCATCACCATCACAGACTAAGCCATGCCTTGGACGCCTCCACTCATGCTGCTGACTTTGTGCACCAGGCTCTGCACTGAGATCATCACCCTAACATCGTTGGCCTCGGTGCTACGGATTACCAGAGCTCTGGGACTCCTCCAATTAGCTATGGGCCTACTGGAGTGTCAGAGACATCCCCCTCTGAATCTCATGGCCACACCCTATCGACTGCATCAGCTCCGGGTAAACCTAGCCCAGAGGCTCAGCATCTGACTGGGACCCACCTGGGTCCTAGGATCCAACCTCCGCTTGCCTTTTTGCCTGGGCGGCCTTCTCGCCTGGGCGTCCCTGCCTGCACCTGATGAGCATCAGCAACTGTGTGGTGCTCACTAGAATGTGCCCCAGAAGCCTGACCACTACTGTCGTCCACCGTGGTGTGTGTCTCTGCGCTGGTGGATGGTGAGGATGACAGCTGTGCCGTGAATATGGTGTTCTCATGGAAGGCAGGGGTAGTGACCACCCTGGATGGGCCAGCTCCATCGCGTGGAGATCCTGTGGGAGAATGGACATGTTGTCAGTGGGAGGGATGGATCAGTCTTTATGGTATTAACAACTCATGTGTGACAGGTCTTCTGGATGGGGGCAGGTGGGTCCTCAGCTCTGCGACGTACACAAACCTCTACGTTGGTGTCTGATCTACCCACGACCTCCTTGTAGCGGATGAGTACTCTGATGTCCGGCGCCCCGGTGCCGGTCTGGGCCCTCTCCCGTCTGTTGTGGGAGAACTTCTCCTGTAGGGACTCAGAGAGGGCATCGATAGCCACACGCTTCATTCATCGTGGGGTGGGGGGGGGGGGGGGGGGGGGGGGGGCGTATTGGGCGGAGGGATAGGGAGATGTAAAGTATGGGGGGGATAGAGGGGGGAAAGGGAGTGGGAATGGGGGGAATGGGGGCGGCACTACTGGACATGGATGAACCGGGACAGAGTCGATGCTGCTAGGCACGTGGTCTTGGGGACACCCAGGGAGGACTGGCAGGCAGGGCCATCGCCAAACCACCCTTGCGGCCCGCGGGAGGTTGGTGATCTTCTTTAGGCACTAGTGACACTCCACGGGCTGATGGCCGCTGCCACTTCCTCCCAGGCGGCACTGGCTGCCCTGTAGCTGACCCTCCAAGCCCCTCAGGGGAACATGGCATCCCGTCTGGTCTCGACCACATCCAACAACCTGGCAAGATCAGCATCCCTGAATTGTGCGGCTGGTCTCCTCGGTGGCATGGCTGCGAGCTGTGTGAGGTCTGCTCTGCGGGATCGGTTTAAGTGCTGCTCCCTCGTGTTGACGGCGAGCTGGCAGGCACAGTCCGAGCAAATCCACCGGCAGGACCATAATTTGCAGCATGAAGCCCTGGGATCTCGTTAAGTGAACCAATTCACATTTGATACCAGTGACAGCCTCACCGGGTCGAACGTCGGGAAGCTTGCGGCAGTTCCCGCTTGCTGCCACACTGAGAAACCTTTTCATTGGATCATGCCCTTAGAATTATATTCATCACTGAGGAGCTGAATTCAAAGGCCAGGCTGGCTTCTCAGAGATCAGGCCACCATTTTGAAAGGGTGCCCCAATCTCCAAGTGAGCTTGAGGGCCCCCCGCACATGGGTACCACACCCCGCCAAGTGATGACACCCTGCTATGGGGTCTCTGGGAGCCCCTCCTTTCAGGACTTCCCCCACCTTCCAGGACCTCTACTCTTCACCCCCCCAAACCTTCTGGAGGCCACTTTATACCTGCCCTGCACCCCCCTACCCTTTGTAACCCCCATCCACCCTCCTTTCATGGGTATGGACCGCCTCAGGCCCTGATCCATGACAGTGCTCCTGGTGGCTTTGCAGTGCCACCCAGGCACCTTAGCAGTGCCAGGGTGCCAGTGGCAAGGTGCCAGCCTGGCAGTGCCAAGGGGCCCACGTTCAAGGGAAGGGCCAGGGGGCCACATGTCCTATCCCTGACCAACAAGGTGCCTCCGATGGCCCGGGAGAACCCACCTGAATACCGTTCCGCTGGTCCACAATTGTCTGGATCAATACTGAATGGTGCCCGGCTGGGATCACCCTGGGGAAGCTGGTCGATGTTGGGAGGCCGGTAGATCCTGCTTAAACCTACTTAGGCGGGTGAGCTTGGTCCCGCCATTGTGGGCAGGATTCTGAACGTGACGCCTTGCAGCATCTCGTTAGATCCCATGGGGTATACCAGTTGTCGGGAAACCTGCGGGAGGTCTCTCCCAGGATCTACTGGCCGCATTGCGCTCTCATTCGGGTGCAAGGCGGCCATTAGATCACGCCCTTAGCCACTCAGCTTCTTCAAAACTTTAATGGATTTCTGGGTTCTTAGCCAAGCCTTGTTATGTTTTCTTAGCTGTGAACCCAAATACCCATTAGAGTACTAAAACACCTGTGCCCAAAAAACATGACGTGGTTCACAGCTTTGGCTCTCTGATCTATTCTGTCAATTTTTCCATGTTTATTTGCACAAGATAAAGAATTTCCAAGTGCTTACAATTACTGATATTGAAACTTGAAAGATTGGATGATTGACACATTTATTGGCTGTATTTCCAAACAATTTTTAGAAATTAATTATTTTAAACCTTTTTTAACACATCCATTTGTCATTATAGTGTTCATTGGTTGTCTCCAGAGTATACAGTGAATTATTGAGCATGGAAGTGGCATAGCTTGGTGCAGATGTATGAAGGGCCCGGAGGGTGGGTGGTAGGGTATAGCTTGGCAGGCTTGGTACAGATGTGTGAGGGACTTAGCTTGGCAGGTAGGGATTGAGGGGCCATTGGAGGCATAACTTGGCAAGGGAGCATGGATATGATCTTTTAAGATGTGGAGATGCCGGTGTTGGACTGGGGTGAGCACAGTAAGAAGTCTTACAACACCAGGTTAAAGTCCAACAGGTTTGTTTCGATGTCACTAGCTTTCGGAGCGCTGCTCCTTCCTCAGGTGAATGAAGAGGTCTGTTCCAGAAACACATATATAGACAGATTCAAAGATGCCAGACAATGCTTGGAATGCGAGCATTAGCAGGTGATTAAATCTTTACAGATCCAGAGATGGGGTAACCCCAGGTTAAAGAGGTGTGAATTGTGTCAAGCCAGGACAGTTGGTAGGATTTTGCAAGCCAGATGGTGGGGGATGAATGTAATGCGACATGAATCCCAGGTCTCGTTTGAGGCCGCACTCGTGTGCTTCTGCTCGGCGATGCTGCGTTGTCGCGCGTCCTGAAGGCCACCTTGGAGAACGCTTACCCGGAGATCAGAGGCTGAATGCCCTTGACTGCTGAAGTGTTCCCCGACTGGAAGAAAACATTCCTGCCTGGTGATTGTCGCATGATGTCCGTTCATTCGTTGTCGCAGCGTCTGCATGGTCTCACCAACGTACCACGCTTCGGGACATCCTTTCCTGCAGCGTATGAGGTAGACAACGTTGGCCGAGTCGCACGAGTATGTACCGCGTACCTGATGGGTGGTGTTCTCACGTATAATGGTGGTATCCATGTCGATGCTCTGGCACGTCTTGCAGAGATTGCCATGGCAGGGTTGTGTGGTGTTGTGGTCACTGTTCTGAAGGCTGGGTAGTTTGCTGCAAACAATGGTTTGTTTGAGGTTGTGCGGTTGTTTGAAGGCAAGTAGTGGGGGTGTGGGGATGACCTTGGCAAGATGTTCATCTTCATTAATGTGCAGGGCCAAAGGTAGTGAGAATAGGACAAGTAAAGGAACAAAAGATGCATGTAGAAGAGGTGTGAACATCAGAATGAACAGCTGCTGTCCCAAGCAAAACATTACAAAGAGATTACAGTCTGAGATTGTGGAACTCAGTCTCGACCCCAGGGGCTTGTGGATGTCCCTTCATTGAGGATATTTGAGGCTCGGATAGACACATTTCTGGTTCCTCGGGTAATCCAGGGATATGGGGAGCGGGTGGGGCAGTGCATTTGAGGTCGTAGATGATTGGATTAAAAACTCGAGGGGGCAAATAAACTACTCCTATTCATTGTGTCGAGAGTTTTGAAAACCGGGTCAATACTTTTAAGATCCAGTACCGAAAATGGTCTCCGAGGTTTCTCTTTGTCTCCACATTGCTTCAGAGTTCAGGGATTGAGGAATTCTTGTTTGGATATTTATGCTTGATAATGGCTGTCTCTCCTGGTGAGATTCCTCACTGCTGAGGGAGGATTCAGCAGCTTCCTTGCACGTCAATAGAGCAGCAGCCGGCATCACCGAGGCCTTATAACAGGGATGGATCTGCCAATACCTCTGCCTCTCATTCCCCTCTGCAAGATTGATTCAGCCAATTCCTCTGACTTTATAATCATGCAAGCAATGACCTTGTAACCCTTCTCCGTTTAGATGACAGGCCGCCACAACCAGCTCCATTTGAGCATCGCTTTGTGTCATTTCAAACAGTGCCCATCAACAGCCTCTACCAGTTCAACCTCCAGGATGTGCTCGGAGGGTAAGAGAGGAGAAAAACGTCAAATATATTTACAAATTGTGCATTGCCAGTATTTAAAGAATGATTAATGTATACAATATTTGTGTAGTTTATCAGAATATTCTTGTGAGTGGATATTTTTAAATGTGACAGAGTGTGAAATATCAGTGTTGCAGAGAGGAGTTGGTGTGACTGTGACAGAGTGTGAAATATCAGTGTTGCAGAGAGGAGTTACTGTGAGTGTGACAGAGTGTGATATATCAGTGTTACAGGAGGAGTGAGTATGAGTAACAGAGTGTGATATATCAGTGTTACACAGAGGAGAGAGTGTGAGTAATATAGTATGAAATATCAGTGTTACACAGAAGAATTTGTGTGAGAAGCCGAGTGTGAAATATCAGTGTTACAGAACGGAGATAGTGTGAGTGACAGAGTGTGAAATAACAGTGTTGCACAGAGGAGTTATTGTGAGTGACAGGTGTGAAATATCAGTGCTGCACACAGAAGTTAGTGTGAGTGACAGGTGTGAAATATCAGTGTTGCACACAGAAGTTAGTGTGAGTGACAGAGTGTGAAATATCAGTGTTACACAGAGGAATTTGTGTGAGAAACAGAGTGTGATATATCAGTGTTGCAGAGAGGAGTTAGTGTGAGTAACAGAGTGTGAAATATCAGTGTTACAGGAGGAGTGAGTATGAGTAACAGAGTGTGATATATCAGTGTTGCAGAGAGGAGTTAGTGTGAGAGAGTGTGAAATATCAATGCTACACAGGGGAGTTTGTGTGAGTAACAGTGTGAAATATCAGTGTTGCAGAGAGAAGTTAGTGTGAGAAACAGTGTTAAATATCAATTTTGCAGAGAGGATTTAGTGTGAGTGACAGAGTGTGAAATATCAGTGTTACAGAGAGGAGATAGTGAGAGAAACAGTGAGTGAATTATCAGTGTTACAGTAAGGAGTTAGTCTGAGAAACAGAGTGTGAAATATCAGTGTTGCAGAGAGGAGTTAGTGTGCGTGGCAGAGTGTGAAATATCAGTGTTACACAGAGGAGTTAGTGTCAGTAACAGTGTGAAATATCAGTGTTGCAGAGAGGAGTTAGTGTGAGGAACAGACTGAAATATCAGTGTTACAGAAAGGAGTTAGTGTGAGTAACAGTGTGAAATATCAGTGTTGCAGAGAGGTGTTTGTGTGTGTGACAGAGTGTGAAATATCAGTGCAGCAGAGAAGAGTCAGTGTGATAGTGACAGTGTGAAATATCAGTGTTACACAGATGAGTTAGTGTGAGTGACAGTGTAAAATATCAGTGTTACATAGATGAGTTAGTGTGAGTGACAGAGTGTGAAATATCAGTGTTACACAGATGAGTTAGTGTCAGTAACAGTGTGAAATATCAGTGTTACAGAAAGGAGTTAGTCTGAGAATCAGAGTGTGAAATATCAGTGTTGCAGAGAGGAGTTAGTGTGAGGAACAGACTGAAATATCAGTGTTACAGAAGGAGTTACTGTGAGAAACACTGTGAAATATCAGTGTTGCAGAGAGAGGTTAGTGTGAGTGACGGTGTGTAAAATATCAGCGTTGCAGAGAGAAGTCAGTGTGAGAAACAGTGTGTGAAATATCAGTATTACACAGAGGAGTTAGTGTGAGTGAAAGAGTGTGAAATATCAGTGTTGCAGAGAGGAGTGAGTGTGACTGCGACAGTGTGTGAAATATCAGTGTTGCAGAGAGGAATTAGTGTGAGTGACAGATTGTGAAATATCAGTGTTACAGAAAGGAGTTAGTGTGCGAAGCAGAGTGTGAAATATCAGTGTTGCGGAGAAAGGTGAAGGTGAGAAACAGTGTGTGAAATATCAGTGTTACACAGGGGAGTTAGTGTGATTGTGACAGTGTGTGAAATACCAGTATTACAGAAAGGAGTTTGTGTGAGTAACAGAGTGTGAAATATCAGTGTTTGAGAAAGGAGTTAGTGTCAATGGCAGAGTGTGAAATATCAGTGTTGCACAGAGGAGGTAGTGTGAGGAACAGTTTGAAACATAGGTGTTGCAGAAAGGAGTTAGTGTGACTGCGACAGTGCGTGAAATATCAGTGTTACAGAGAGGAATTAGTGTGAGTGACAGAGTGTGAAATATCAGTGTTGCAGAGAGGAGTGAGTGTGACTGCGACAGTGTGTGAAATATCAGTGTTACACAGAGCAGTTAGTGTGAGAGAAAGAGTGTGAAATATCAGTGCTACACAGGGGAGTTAGTGTGAGTAACAGTGTGAAATATCAGTGTTACAGAGAGGAGTTAGTGTGATTGTGACAGATTGTGAAATATCAGTGTTACACAGATGAGTTAGTGTCAGTAACAGTGTGAAATATCAGTGTTACAGAAAGGAGTTAGTGTGAGTAACAGAGTGTGAAATATCAGTGTTGCAGAGAGGAGTTAGTGTGCGTGACAGAGTGTGAAATATCAGTGTTACAGAAAGGAGTTAGTGTGAGTAACAGTGTGAAATATCAGTGTTGCAGAGAGGTGATTGTGTGTGTGACAGAGTGTGAAATATCAGTGCAGCAGAGAGGAGTCAGTGTGATAGTGACAGTGTGAAATATCAGTGTTACACAGATGAGTTAGTGTGAGTGACAGTGTAAAATATCCGTGTTACATAGATGAGTTAGTGTGAGTAACAGAGTGTGAAATATCAGTGTTACAGAAAGGAGTTAGTGTGAGTGACAGAGTGTGAAATATCAGTGTTTGAGAAAGGAGTTAGAGTGAATGGCAGGGTGTGAAATATCAGTGTTCCACAGGGGAGTTAGTGTGATTGTGACAGTGTGTGAAATATCAGTGTTGCAGAGAGGAGTTAGTGTGAGTGACAGAGTGTGAAATATCAGTGTTACAGAAAGGAGTTTGTGTGAGAAACAGAGTGAGAAATATCACCGTTACACAGAGGAGTTAGTGTGATTGTGACAGTGTGTGAAATATCAGTGTTGCACAGAGGAGTTACTGTGATTGTGACTAATATGACATACCACTATTACAGAACGGAGTGAGTTTCACAGTGTTCCACAGAGGAGTTTGTCACTCACACTAACTCCATTGTGAAACACTGATATTTTACACTCTGTCACTCACACTAACTCCTCTCTGCAACAATGATATTTCACACACTGTCACAATCATACTAACTCCTCTCTGTAACACTGATATTTCACACTCGGTTTCTCACACTAACACATCACTGTAACACTGATATTTCGCACTCTGATACTTACACTAACCCTCTGTGTAACACTGATATTTCAAACTCTGCCACATTCACACTAACTCCTCTCTGTAACACTGATATTTCACACTGTTACTCACACTAACTCCCCTGTGTAGCACTGATATTTCACACTCTCACACTAACTCCTCCCTGTAACACTGATATTTCACACTCGGTTTCTCACACTAACACATCTCTGTAACACTGATATTTCGCACTCTGATACTTACACTAACCCTCTGTGTAACACTGATATTTCTAACTCTGCCACATTCACACTAACCCCTCTCTGCAACACTGAAATATCACACTCTGTCACTCACACTGAGTGTGATATATCAGTGTTGCAGAGAGGAGTGCGTGTGACTGCGACAGTGTGTGAAATATCAGTGTTACAGAGAGAAGTTAGTGTGAGTGACAGTGTGAAATATCAGTGTTACAGAAGGGGTTAGTGTGAGTAACAGTGTGAAATATCATTGTTGCAGAGAGGAGTTAGTGTGAGTGACAGAGTGTGAAATATCAGTGTTACAGAGAGGAGTGAGTGTGACTGTAACAGAGTGTGAAATATCAGTGTTACAGAAGGAGTTAGTGTGAGTGACAGTGTGAAATATCAGTGTTACAGAAGGGGTTAGTGTGAGAAACACTGTGAAATATCAGTGTTGCAGAGAGAGGTTAGTGTGAGGAACAGACTGTGAAACATCAGTATTACACAGAGGAGGTAGTGTGAGAAACAGTGTGAAATATCAGTGTTACAGAAAGGTGTTAGTGTGCGAAGCAGGGTGCGAAATATAAGTGTTGCACACAGGAGTTAGTGTGCGAAGCAGAGTGTGAAATATCAGTGTTGCGGAGAGAAGTTAGGGTGAGAAACATTGTGTGAAATATCAGAGTTACACAGAGGCATTAGTGTGAGTTACAGACTATGAAATATCAGTGTTACACAGGGGAGTTAGTATGAGAAACACAGTGTGAAATACCAGTGTTACAGAAAGGAGTTTGTGTGAGAAACGGAGTGAGAAATATCACCGTTACACAGAGGAGTTAGTGTGATTGTTACAGTGTGTGAAATATCAGTGTTTGAGAAAGGAGTTAGTGTCAATGGCAGAGTGTGAAATATCAGTGTTGCACAGAGGAGGTAGTGTGAGCGACAGAGTGTGATATATCAGTGTTGCAGAGAGGAGTGAGTGTGACTGCGACAGTGTGTGAAATATCAGTGTTACACAGAGCAGTTAGTGTGAGGGATAGAGTGTGAAATATCAGTGCTACACAGGGGAGTTAGTGTGAGTAACAGTGTGAAATATCAGTGTTACAGAGAGGAGTTAGTGTGAGTGACAGGTGTGAAATATCAGTGTTACACAGAGGAGCTAGTGTGAGTAACAGAGTGTGAAATATCAGTGTTTGAGAAAGGAGTTAGTGTGCGAAGCAGGGTGCGAAATATAAGTGTTGCACACAGGAGTTAGTGTGCGAAGCAGAGTGTGAAATATCAGTGTTGCGGAGAGAAGTTAGGGTGAGAAACATTGTGTGAAATATCAGAGTTACACAGAGGCATTAGTGTGAGTTACAGACTATGAAATATCAGTGTTACACAGGGGAGTTAGTGTGATTGTGACAGTGTGTGAAATATCAGTGTTACGGACGGGAGTTAGTATGAGAAACACAGTGTGAAATACCAGTGTTACAGAAAGGAGTTTGTGTGAGAAACGGAGTGAGAAATATCACCGTTACACAGAGGAGTTAGTGTGATTGTTACAGTGTGTGAAATATCAATGTTGCACAGAGGAGGTAGTGTGAGCGACAGAGTGTGATATATCAGTGTTGCAGAGAGGAGTGAGTGTGACTGCGACAGTGTGTGAAATATCAGTGTTACACAGAGCAGTTAGTGTGAGGGATAGAGTGTGAAATATCAGTGCTACACAGGGGAGTTAGTGTGAGTAACAGTGTGAATTATCAGTGTTACACAGAGGAGTTAGTGTGAGTGACAGGTGTGAAATATCAGTGTTACACAGAGGAGCTAGTGTGAGTAACAGAGTGTGAAATATCAGTGTTTGAGAAAGGAGTTAGTGTCAATGGCAGAGTGTGAAATATCAGTGTTGCACAGAGGAGGTAGTGTGAGAAACAGTTTGAAATATAGGTGTTGCAGAGAGGAGTTAGTGTGAGCGACAGAGTGTGATATATCAGTGTTGCAGAGAGGAGTGAGTGTGACTGCGACAGTGTGTGAAATATCAGTGTTACACAGAGCAGTTAGTGTGAGGGATAGAGTGTGAAATATCAGTGCTACACAGGGGAGTTAATGTGAGTAACAGTGTGAAATATCAGAGTTCCACAGAGGAGTTAGTGTGAGTGACAGGTGTGAAATATCAGTGTTACACAGAGGAATTTGTGTGAGTAACAGAGTGTGAAATATCAGTGTTGCAGAGAGGGGTGACTGTGACAGTGTGTGAAATATCAGTGTTGCAGAGAGGAGTGAGTGTGGCTGCGACAGTGTGTGAAATATCAGTGTTGCAGAGAGGAGTGAGTGTGGCTGTGGCAGTGTGTTAAATATCAGTGTTACACAGAGAAGTTAGTGTGAGAGAGAGTGTGAAATATCACTGTTACACACATGGGTTAGTGTGAGAAACAGAGTGTGATATATCAGTATTGCAGAGAGGAGTTAGTATGAGTATCAGAGTGTGATATATCAGTGTTACACAGAGGAGAGAGTGTGAGTTATAGAGTGTGAAATATCAGTTTGCGGAGAGGAGTTAGTGTGAGAAACAGTGAGTGAAATATCAGTGTAGCACAGAGGAGTTAGTGTGAGTGACAGAGTGTGAAATATCAGTGTTACTGAGAGGAGTTAGTGTGAGTGACAGAGCGTGAAATAACAGTGTTGCACACAGCAGTTAGTGTGAGTGACAGAGTGTGAAATATCAGTGTTACAGAGAGGAGTTAGTGTGAGTAACAGATGGTGAAATATAAGTGTTACACAGAGGAATTAGTGTGAGTCACAGAGTGTGAAATATCAGAGTTACACAGGAGCTAGTGTGAGTGACAGAGTGGGAAATATCACCGTTACACAGAGGAGTTAGTGTGATTGTGACAGTGTGTGAAATATCAGTGTTACAGAACGGAGTTAGTGTGAGTAACAGAGTGTGAAATATCAGTGTTTGAGAAAGGAGTTAGTGTCAATGGCAGAGTGTGAAATATCAGTGTTGCACAGAGGAGGTAGTGTGAGAAACAGTTTGAAATATAGATGTTGCAGAGAGGAGTTAGTGTGAGTGTCAGAGTGTGAAATATCAGTATTAAGAGAGGAGTTAGTGTGAGTGACAGTGTGTGAAATATCAGTGTTGCAGAGAGAAGTTAGTGTGAGTGACAGAGTGTGAAATATCAGTGTTAGAACATAGAACATAGAACAATACAGCGCAGTACAGGCCCTTCGGCCCACGATGTTGCACCGAAACAAAAGCCATCTAACCTACACTATATCATTATCATCCATATGTTTATCCAATAAACTTTTAAATGCCCTCAATGTTGGCGAGTTCACTACTGTAGCAGGTAGGGCATTCCACGGCCTCACTACTCTTTGCGTAAAGAACCTACCTCTGACCTCTGTCCTATATCTATTACCCCTCAGTTTAAAGCTATGTCCCCTCGTGCCAGCCATTTCCATCCGCGGGAGAAGGCTCTCACTGTCCACCCTATCCAACCCCCTAATCATTTTGTATGCCTCTATTAAGTCTCCTCTTACCTTCTTCTCTCCAACGAAAACAACCTCGAGTCCATCAGCCTTTCCTCATAAGATTTTCCCTCCGTACCAGGCAACATCCTGGTAAATCTCCTCTGCACCCGCTCCAAAGCCTCCACGTCCTTCCTATAATGCGGTGACCAGAACTGTACGCAATACTCCAAATGCGGCCGTACCAGAGTTCTGTACAGCTGCAACATGACCTCCTGACTCCGGAACTCAATCCCTCTACCAATAACGGCCAACACTCTATAGGCCTTCTTCACCACCCTATCAACCTGGGTGGCAACTTTCAGGGATCTATGTACATGGACACCTAGATCCCTCTGCTCATCCACACTTTCAAGAACTTTTCCATTAGCCAAATATTCCACATTCCTGTTATTCCTTCCAAAGTGAATCACCTCACACTTCTCTACATTAAACTCCATTTGCCACCTCTCAGCCCAGCTCTGCAGCTTATCTATATCCCTCTGTTACTTCCTTCCACCCTATCGACAACACCACCGACTTTAGTATCGTCTGCAAATTTACTCACCCACCCTTCTGCACCTTCCTCTAGGTCATTGATAAAAATGACAAACAGCAACGGCCCCAGAACAGATCCTTGTGGTACTCCACTTGTGACTGAACTCCATTCTGAACATTTCCCATCAACCACCACCCTCTGTCTTCTTTCAGCTAGCCAATTTCTGATCCACATCTCTAAATCACCCTCAATCCCCAGCCTCCGTATTTTCTGCAATAGCCTACCGTGGGGAACCTTATCAAACGCTTTGCTGAAATCCTTATACACCACATCAACTGCTCTACCCTCGTCTACCTGTTCAGTCACCTTCTCAAAGAACTCGATAAGGTTTGTGAGGCATGACCTACCCTTCACAAAGCCATGCTGACTATCCCTGATCATATTATTCCTATCTAGATGATTAAAAATCTTGTCTCTTAAAATCCCCTCCAAGACTTTACCCACTACAGACGTGAGGCTCACCGGTCTATAGTTGCCGGGGTTGTCTCTGCTCCCCTTTTTGAACAAAGGGTCAACCTTTAAAAGCACTTCTCTTTGCAGGGGCAGGCCAGTCGATTTCGGTGGCGTGAGAGCAGCTGGTTAGTCAGTTTCAGCGGGAGCATTGCGGAAGGAGGGTGCTGGGAGGTAAGTCAACCTTTAAAAGCACTTCTCTTTGCAGGGGCAGGCCAGTCGATTTCGGCGGGAGAACAGCTGGTTAGTCAGTTTCAGCGGGAGCATTGCGGAAGGAGGGTGCTGGGAGGTAAGTCAACCTTTAAAAGCACTTCTCTTTGCAGGGGCAGGCCAGTCGATTTCGGTGGCGTGAGAGCAGCTGGTTAGTCAGTTTCAGCGGGAGCATTGCGGAAGGAGGGTGCTGGGAGGTAAGTCAACCTTTAAAAGCACTTCTCTTTGCAGGGGCAGGCCAGGCGATTTCGGTGGCGTGAGAGCAGCTGGTTAGTCAGTTTCAGCGGGAGCATTGCGGAAGGAGGGTGCTGGGAGGTAAGTCAACCTTTAAAAGCACTTTTCTTTGCAGGGGCAGGCCAGTCGATTTCGGTGGCGTGAGAGCAGCTGGTTAGTCAGTTTCAGCGGGAGCATTGCGGAAGGAGGGTGCTGGGAGGTAAGTCAACCTTTAAAAGCACTTCTCTTTGCAGGGGCAGGCCAGTCGATTTCGGTGGCGTGAGAGCAGCTGGTTAGTCAGTTTCAGCGGGAGCATTGCGGAAGGAGGGTGCTGGGAGGTAAGTCAACCTTTAAAAGCACTTCTCTTTGCAGGGGCAGGCCAGTCGATTTCGGCGGGAGAGCAGCTGGTTAGTCAGTTTCAGCGGGAGCATTGCGGAAGGAGGGTGCTGGGAGGTAAGTCAACCTTTAAAAGCACTTCTCTTTGCAGGGGCAGGCCAGTCGATTTCGGTGGCGTGAGAGCAGCTGGTTAGTCAGTTTCAGCGGGAGCATTGCGGAAGGAGGGTGCTGGGAGGTAAGTCAACCTTTAAAAGCACTTCTCTTTGCAGGGGCAGGCCAGTCGATTTCGGCGGGAGAACAGCTGGTTAGTCAGTTTCAGCGGGAGCATTGCGGAAGGAGGGTGCTGGGAGGTAAGTCAACCTTTAAAAGCACTTCTCTTTGCAGGGGCAGGCCAGTCGATTTCG
The DNA here is from genome assembly GCF_047496885.1 of Scyliorhinus torazame. NCBI lineage: Eukaryota > Metazoa > Chordata > Chondrichthyes > Carcharhiniformes > Scyliorhinidae > Scyliorhinus > Scyliorhinus torazame. The sequence continues at coordinate 167,311,663 of NC_092714.1, read as the reverse complement.
GTGGCGTGAGAGCAGCTGGTTAGTCAGTTTCAGCGGGAGCATTGCGGAAGGAGGGTGCTGGGAGGTAAGTCAACCTTTAAAAGCACTTCTCTTTGCAGGGGCAGGCCAGGCGATTTCGGCGGCGTGAGAGCATTCGTGAGTGGTGAGTCAGTTTCAGCAGGAGCTGAGACTTTTTCTCTTTTCCTTAAATTAGTTTTTTAGGCGGGATCAGGAAGTCGACCCGCGGACGTCTGGGAAGACCCTCACTAATAAATTCTGGTGGAGAGGAAACCCGAGACACTACACGTGTAGTGTCTCCCACCCGCCATCCTCCTCTAACCTAATAATAAAACCCATTGGTCTGAGGTAAGTACCATATTTTTATTATATTATTATTATTTTTTATAAAAATTTAATTTAGTTGTTAGCCAGATCTTGGAAGAAAGTTAGAGGAATGGCAGGGAAGGGAGTACAATGTTCCTCCTGCAGGATGTTTGAGGTGAGGGATGCAGTTAGTGTCCCTGCTGATTTTACCTGCAGGAAGTGCTGCCATCTCCAGCTCCTCCAAGACCGAGTTAGGGAACTGGAGCTGGAGTTGGAAGAACTTCGGATCATTCGGGAGGCAGAAGGGGTCATAGATAGCAGCTTCAGGGAATTAGTTACACCAAAGATTGGAGATAGGTGGGTAACTGTAAGAGGGACTGGGAAAAAACAGTCAGTGCAGGGATCCCCTGCGGTCGTTCCCCTGAGAAACAAGTATACCGCTTTGGATACTTGTGGGGGGGACGACTTACCAGGGGTAAGCCATGGGGTACGGGCCTCTGGCACGGAGTCTGTCCCTGTTGCTCAGAAGGGAAGGGGGGAGAGGAGCAGAGCATTAGTAATTGGGGACTCTATAGTCAGGGGCACAGATAGGAGATTTTGTGGGAGCGTGAGAGACTCACGTTTGGTATGTTGCCTCCCAGGTGCAAGGGTACGTGATGTCTCGGATCGTGTTTTCCGGGTCCTTAGGGGGGAGGGGGAGCAACCCCAAGTCGTGGTCCACATTGGCACCAATGACATAGGTAGGAAAGGGGACAAGGATGTCAGGCAGGCTTTCAGGGAGCTAGGATGGAAGCTCAGAACTAAAACAAACAGAGTTGTTATCTCTGGGTTGTTGCCCGTGCCACGTGATAGTGAGATGAGGAATAGGGAGAGAGAGCATTTAAACACGTGGCTACAGGGATGGTGCAGGCGGGAGGGTTTCAGATTTTTGGATAACTGGGGCTCTTTCTGGGGAAGGTGGGACCTCTACAGACAGGATGGTCTACATCTGAACCTGAGGGGCACAAATATCCTGGGGGGGAGATTTGTTAGTGCTCTTTGGGGGGGTTTAAACTAATGCAGCAGGGGCATGGGAACCTGGATTGTAGTTTTAGGGTAAGGGAGAATGAGAGTATAGAGGTCAGGAGCACAGATTTGACGTCGCAGGAGGGGGCCAGCGTTCAGGTAGGTGGTTTGAAGTGTGTCTACTTCAATGCCAGGAGTATACGAAACAAGGTAGGGGAACTGGCAGCGTGGGTTGGTACCTGGGACTTCGATGTTGTGGCCATTTCGGAGACATGGATAGAGCAGGGACAGGAATGGATGTTGCAGGTTCCGGGGTTTAGGTGTTTTAGTAAGCTCAGAGAAGGAGGCAAAAGAGGGGGAGGTGTGGCGCTGCTAGTCAAGAGCAGTATTACGGTGGCGGAGAGGATGCTAGATGGGGACTCTTCTTCCGAGGTAGTATTGGCTGAAGTTAGAAACAGGAAAGGAGAGGTCACCCTGTTGGGAGTTTTTTATAGGCCTCCTAATAGTTCTAGGGATGTAGAGGAAAGGATGGCGAAGATGATTCTGGATATGAGCGAAAGTAACAGGGTAGTTATTATGGGAGACTTTAACTTTCCAAATATTGACTGGAAAAGATATAGTTCGAGTACAATAGATGGGTCGTTTTTTGTACAGTGTGTGCAGGAGGGTTTCCTGAAACAATATGTTGACAGGCCAACAAGAGGCGAGGCCACGTTGGATTTGGTTTTGGGTGATGAACCAGGCCAGGTGTTGGATTTGGAGGTAGGAGAGCACTTTGGGGACAGTGACCACAATTCGGTGACGTTTACGTTAATGATGGAAAGGGATAAGTATACACCGCAGGGCAAGAGTTATAGCTGGGGGAAGGGCAATTATGATGCCATTAGACGTGACTTGGGGGGGATAAGGTGGAGAAGTAGGCTGCAAGTGTTGGGCACACTGGATAAGTGGGGCTTGTTCAAGGATCAGCTACTGCGTGTTCTTGATAAGTATGTACCGGTCAGACAGGGAGGAAGGCGTCGAGCGAGGGAACCGTGGTTTACCAGGGAAGTGGAATCTCTTGTTAAGAGGAAGAAGGAGGCCTATGTGAAGATGAAGTGTGAAGTTTCGGTTGGGGCGATGGATAGTTACAAGGTAGCGAGGAAGGATCTAAAGAGAGAGCTAAGACGAGCAAGGAGGGGACATGAGAAGTATTTGGCAGGAAGGATCAAGGAAAACCCAAAAGCTTTCTATAGGTATGTCAGGAATAAGCGAATGACTAGGGAAAGAGTAGGACCAGTCAAGGACAGGGATGGGAATTTGTGTGTGGAGTCTGAAGAGATAGGCGAGATACTAAATGAATATTTTTCGTCAGTATTCACTCAGGAAAAAGATAATGTTGTGGAGGAGAATGCTGAGTCCCAGGCTAATAGAATAGATGGCATTGAGGTACGTAGGGAAGAGGTGTTGGCAATTCTGGACAGGCTGAAAATAGATAAGTCCCCGGGACCTGATGGGATTTATCCTAGGATTCTATGGGAGGCCAGGGAAGAGATTGCTGGACCTTTGGCTTTGATTTTTATGTCACCATTGGCTACAGGAATAGTGCCAGAGGACTGGAGGACAGCAAATATGGTCCCTTTGTTCAAAAAGGGGAGCAGAGACAACCCCGGCAACTATAGACCGGTGAGCCTCACGTCTGTAGTGGGTAAAGTCTTGGAGGGGATTATAAGGGACAAGATTTATAATCATCTAGATAGGAATGATATGATCAGGGATAGTCAGCATGGCTTTGTGAAGGGTAGGTCATGCCTCACAAACCTTATTGAGTTCTTTGAGAAGGTGACTGAACAGGTAGACGAGGGTAGAGCAGTTGATGTGGTGTATATGGATTTCAGCAAAGCGTTTGATAAGGTTCCCCACGGTAGGCTATTGCAAAAAATACGGAGGCTGGGGATTGAGGGTGATTTAGAGATGTGGATCAGAAATTGGCTAGCTGAAAGAAGACAGAGGGTGGTGGTTGATGGGAAATGTTCAGAATGGAGTACAGTCACAAGTGGAGTACCACAAGGATCTGTTCTGGGGCCGTTGCTGTTTGTCATTTTTATCAATGACCTAGAGGAAGGCACAGAAGGGTGGGTGAGTAAATTTGCAGATGATACTAAAGTCGGTGGTGTTGTCGATAGTGTGGAAGGATGTAGCAGGTTACAGAGGGATATAGATAAGCTGCAGAGCTGGGCTGAGAGGTGGCAAATGGAGTTTAATGTAGAGAAGTGTGAGGTGATTCACTTTGGAAGGAATAACAGGAATGCGGAATATTTGGCTAATGGTAAAGTTCTTGAAAGTGTGGCTGAGCAGAGGGATCTAGGTGTCCATGTACATAGATCCCTAAAAGTTGCCACCCAGGTTGATAGGGTTGTGAAGAAGGCCTATGGAGTGTTGGCCTTTATTGGTAGAGGGATTGAGTTCCGGAGTCGAGAGGTCATGTTGCAGCTGTACAGAACTCTGGTCCGGCCGCATTTGGAGTATTGCGTACAGTTCTGGTCACCGCATTATAGGAAGGACGTGGAGGCTTTGGAGCGGGTGCAGAGGAGATTTACCAGGATGTTGCCTGGTATGGAGGGAAAATCTTATGAGGAAAGGCTGACGGACTTGAGGTTGTTTTCGTTGGAGAGAAGAAGGCTAAGAGGAGACTTAATAGAGGCATACAAAATGATCAGGGGGTTGGATAGGGTGGACAGTGAGAGCCTTCTCCCGCGGATGGATATGGCTGGCACGAGGGGACATAACTTTAAACTGAGGGGTAATAGATATAGGACAGAGGTCAGAGGTAGGTTCTTTACGCAAAGAGTAGTGAGGCCGTGGAATGCCCTACCTGCTACAGTAGTGAACTCGCCAACATTGAGGGCATTTAAAAGTTTATTGGATAAACATATGGATGATAATGGCATAGTGTAGGTTAGATGGCTTTTGTTTCGGTGCAACATCGTGGGCCGAAGGGCCTGTACTGCGCTGTATTGTTCTATGTTCTATGTTCTATTTGCTATCCTCCAGTCCTCTGGCACTATTCCTGTAGCCAATGATGACATAAAAATCAAAGCCAATGGTCCAGCAATCTCTTCCCTGGCCTCCCAGAGAATCCTAGGATAAATCCCATCAGGTCCCGGGGACTTATCTATTTTCAGCCTGTCCAGAATTGCCAACACCTCTTCCCTACGTACCTCAATGCCATCTAATCTATTTACCTGGAGCTCAGCATTCTCCTCCACAACATTATCTTTTTCCTGAGTGAATACTGACGAAACATATTCATTTAGTATCTCGCCTATCTCTTCAGACTCTACACACAACTTCCCATCCCTGTCCTTGACTGGTCCTACTCTTTCCCTAGTCATTCGCTTATTCCTGACATACCTATAGAAAGCTTTTGGGTTTTCCTTGATCCTTCCTGCCAAATACTTCTCATGTCCCCTCCTTGCTCGTCTTAGCTCTCTCTTTAGATCCTTCCTCGCTACCTTGTAACTATCCATCGCCCCAACTGAAACTTCACACCTCATCTTCACATAGGCCTCCTTCTTCCTCTTAACAAGAGATTCCACTTCTTTGGTAAACCATGGTTCCCTCGCTCGGCACCTTCCTCCCTGCCTGACCGGTACATACTTATCAAGAACACGCAGTAGCTGATCCTTGAACAAGCTCCACTTATCCAGTGTGTCCAACACTTGCAGCCTACTTCTCCACCTTATCCCCCCCAAGTCACGTCTAATGGCATCATAATTTCCCTTCCCCCAGCTATAACTCTTGCCCTGTGGTGTATACTTATCCCTTTCCATCCTTAACGTAAACGTCACTGAATTGTGGTCACTGTCCCCAAAGTGCTCACCTACCTCCAAATCCAACACCTGGCCTGGTTCATTACCCAAAACCAAATCCAATGTGGCCTCGCCTCTTGTTGGCCTGTCAACAAACTGTGTCAGGAAACCCTCCTGCACACACTGTACAAAAAACGACCCATCTAATGTACTGGAACTATATCTTTTCCAGTCAATATTTGGAAAGTTAAAGTATCCCATAATAACTACCATTACTTTCGCTCTTATCCCGGATCATCCTGTTACAGAAAGGAGTTAGTGTGCGAAGCATGGTGTGAAATATCAGTGCTGCAGAGAGGAGTCAGTGTGATAGTGACAGTGTGAAATTTCAGTATTACACAGATGAGTTACTGTGAGTGACAGTGTGAAATATCAGTGTTACAGAGAGGAGATAGTGTGAGAAACAGAGAGTGAAATATCAGTGTTGCAGAGAGAGGTTAGTGTGAGAAACAGAGTGTGAAATATTAGTGTGCCACAGAGAAGTTAGTGTGAGTAACAGAGTGAGAAATATCAGTGTTGCACACAGCAGTTAGTGTTAGAGAAAGAGTGTGAAATATCAGTGCTACACAGGAGGGTTTGTGTGAGTGACAGTGTGAAATATGAGTGTTGCAGAAAGGACTTAGTGTGAATGGCAGAGTGTGAAATATCAGTGTTGCAGAGAGGAGTGAGTATGAGTGACAGAGTGTGAAATATCAGTGCTACACGGGAGTTTGTGTGAATGACAGTGTGAAATATCAGTGTTGCAGAAAGGACTTAGTGTGAATGGCAGAGTGTGAAATATCAGTGTTGAAGAGAGGAGTTATTGTGAGTGACAGTATGTGATATATCAGTGTTAAAGAGAGGAGTGAGTGTGACTGCGACAGTGTGTGAAATATCAGTGTTGCAGAGAGAAGTTAGCGTGAGTTACAGAGTGTGAAATATCAGTGTTACAGAAAGGAGTTAGTGTGCGAAGCAGAGTGTGAGAAACAGTTTGAAATATAAGTGTTGCAGAGAGGAGTGAGTGTGACTGCGACAGTGTGTGAAATATCAGTGTTACACAGAGCAGTTCGTGTGAGGGATAGAGTGTGAAATATCAGTGCTACTCAGGGGAGTTAGTGTGATTAACAGTGTGAAATATCAGTGTTACACAGAGGAGAGAGTGTGAGAAATAGAGTGTGAAATATCAGTGTTATAGAGAGGAGTTAGTGTGAGTAACAGAATGTGAAATATCAGTGTTACAGAGAGGAGTTAGTGTGAGAAACAGAGAGTGAGATATCAGTGTTACAGAAGGAGTTAGTGTCAGAAACACTGTGAAATATCAGTGTTGCAGAGAGAGGTTAGTGTGAGAAACAGAGTGTGAAATATCAGTGTTGCAGAGAGAAGTTAGTGTGAGTAACAGAGTGAGAAATATCAGTGTTGCACACAGCAGTTAGTGTTAGAGAAAGAATGTGAAATATCAGTGTTGCAGAAAGGACTTAGTGTGAATGGCAGAGTGTGAAATATCAGTGTTGAAGAGAGGAGTTATTGTGAGTGACAGTATGTGATATATCAGTGTTAAAGAGAGGAGTGAGTGTGACTGCGACAGTGTGTGAAATATCAGTGTTGCAGAGAGAAGTTAGCATGAGTGACAGAGTGTGAAATATCAGTGTTACAGAGAGGAGTTAGTGTGCGAAGCAGGGTGTGAAATATAAGTGTTGCACACAGGAGTTAGTGTGCGAAGCAGAGTGTGAAATATCAGTGTTGCAGAGAGGAGTGAGTGTGACTGTGACAGTGTGTGAAATATCAGTGTTGCAGAGAGGAGTTAGTGTGAGAAACAGACTGAAATATCAGTGTTACAGAAAGGAGTTAGTGTGAGATACAGAGTGTGAAATATCAGTGTTACACAGAGGAGTTAGTGTGATTGTGACATTGTGTGAAATATCAGTGTTACAGAACGGAGTTAGTGTGAGTAACAGAGTGTGAAATATCAGTGTTTGAGAAAGGAGTTAGTGTCAATGGCAGAGTGTTAAATATCAGTGTTGCACAGAGGAGGTAGTGTGAGAAACAGTTTGAAATATAGGTGTTGCAGAGAGGAGTGAGTGTGACTGCGACAGTGTGTGAAATATCAGTGTTACACAGAGCAGTTCGTGTGAGGGATAGAGTGTGAAATATCAGTGCTACTCAGGGGAGTTAGTGTGATTAACAGTGTGAAATATCAGTGTTACACAGAGGAGAGAGTGTGAGAAATAGAGTGTGAAATATCAGTGTTACAGAGAGGAGTTAGTGTGAGTAACAGAGTGAGAAATTTCAGTGTTGCAGAGAGGAGTTAGTGTGAGAAACAGAGTGTGAAATATCAGTATTACACAGAGGAATTTGTGTGAGAAGCCGAGTGTGAAATATCAGAGTTACACAGAGGAGTTAGTGTGAGTGACAGGTGTGAAATATCAGTGTTGCACACAGGAGTTAGTGTGAGTGACAAAGTGTGAAATATCAGGGTTACAGAAAGGTGTTAGTGTGAGAAACAGAGTGTGAAATATCAGTGTTACACAGAGGAGAGAGTGTGAGTAACAGAGTGTGAAATATCAGTGTTTGAGAAAGGAGTTAGTGTCAATGGCAGAGTGTGAAATATCAGTGTTGCAGAGAGGAGTTAGTGTGAGACAGAGTGTGAAATATCAGTATTACACAGAGGAATTTGTGTGAGAGGCCGAGTGTGAAATATCCGAGTTACACAGAGGAGTTAGTGTGAGTGACAGGTGTGAAATATCAGTGTTGCACACAGCAGTTAGTGTGAGTGACAAAGTGTGAAATATCAGGGTTACAGAACGGAGTTAGTGTGAGTAACAGAGTGTGAAATATCAGTGTTGCAGAAAGGACTTAGTGTGAATGGCAGAGTGTGAAATATCAGTGTTGAAGAGAGGAGTTATTGTGAGTGACAGTATGTGATATATCAGTGTTAAAGAGAGGAGTGAGTGTGACTGCGACAGTGTGTGAAATATCAGTGTTGCAGAGAGAAGTTAGCGTGAGTGACAAAGTGTGAAATATCAGTGTTACAGAGAGGAGTTAGTGTGCGAAGCAGGGTGTGAAATATAAGTGTTGCACACAGGAGTTAGTGTGCGAAGCAGAGTGTGAAATATCAGTGTTGCAGAGAGAAGTTAGTGTGAGTAACAGAGTGGGAAATATCAGTGTTACAGAACGGAGTTAGTGTGAGTAACAGAGTGTGAAATATCAGTGTTTGAGAAAGGAGTTAGTGTGAGTGACGGTGTGATATATCAGTGTTACAGAACGGAGTGAGTGTGACTGCGACAGTGTGTGAAATATTAGTGTTACCCAGAGCAGTTAGTGTGAGATACAGAGTGTGAAATATCAGTGTTGCAGAAAGGAGTTAGTGTGAATGGCAGGGTGTGAAATATCAGTGTTGCAGTGAGGAGTGAGTGTGACTGTGACAGTGTGTGAAATATCAGTGTTACAGAGAGGAGTTAGTCTGAGTAACAGAGTGAGAAATATCAGTGTTGCACACAGCAGTTAGTGTGAGAGAGAGTGTGAAATATCAGTGCTGCAGAAAGGAGTTAGTGTGCGAAGCAGGGTGTGAAATATAAGTATTGCAGAGAGGTGTTTGTGTGTGACAGAGTGTGAAATATCAGTGCTGCAGAGAGGAGTCAGTGTGATTGTGACAGTGTGAAATATCAGTGTTAAAGAGATGAGTTAGTGTGAGTGACAGTGTGAAATATCAGTGTGCCAGAGAGAAGTTAGTGTGTGTAACAGAGTGAGAAATATCAGTGTTGCACACAGCAGTTCGTGTAAGAGAAAGAGTGTGAAATATCATTGTGCCAGAGAGAAGTTAGTGTGAGTAACAGAGTGAGAAATATCAGTGTTGCACACAGCAGTTAGTCTAAGAGAAAGAGTGTGAAATATCAGTGCCACACAGGGGGGTTTGTGTGAGTGACAGTGTGAAATATCAGTGTTGCAGAAAGGACTTAGTGTGAATGGCAGAGTGTGAAATATCAGAGTTGCAGAGAGGAGTTAGTGTGAGTGACAGAGTGTGAAATATCAGTGTTGAAGAGAGGAGTTAGTGTGAGTGACAGTGTGTGATACATCAGTGTTAAAGAGAGGAGTGAGTGTGACTGCGACAGTGTGCGAAATATCAGTGTTGCAGAGAGAAGTTAGTGTGAGTGACAGAGTGTGAAATATCAGTGTTACAGAAAGGAGTTAGTGTGCGAAGCAGGGTGTGAAATATAAGTGTTGCACACAGGAGTTAGTGTGCGAAGCAGAGTGTGAAATATCAGTGTTGCGGAAAGAAGTTAGGGTGAGAAACAGTGTGTGAAATATCAGTGTTACACAGGGGAGTTAGTGTGATTGTGACAGTGTGTGAAATATCAGTGTTGCAGAAAGGAGTGTGTGTGAGAAACGGAGTGAGAAATATCACCGTTACACAGAGGAGTTAGTGTGATTGTGACAGTGTGTGAAATATCAGTGTTACAGAAAGGAGTTAGTGTGCGAAGCAGGGTGTGAAATATAAGTGTTGCACACAGGAGTTAGTGTGCGAAGCAGAGTGTGAAATATCAGTGTTGCGGAAAGAAGTTAGGGTGAGAAACAGTGTGTGAAATATCAGTGTTAGCGAGAGGAGTGAGTGTGACTGTGACAGTGTGTGAAATATCAGTGTTGCAGAGAGGAGTGAGTGTGACTGACAGTGTGTGAAATATCAGTGTTGCAGAGAGGGGTTAGTGTGAGAGAAAGAGTGTGAAATATCAGTGTTACAGAGAGGAGTTAGTGTGAGTGACAGAGTGTGAAATATCAGTTTGCGGAGAGGAGTTAGTGTGAGAAACAGTGAGTGAAATATCAGTGTAGCACAGAGGAGTTCGTGTAAGTGACAGAGTGTGAAATATCAGAGCTACACAGAGGAGTTAGTGTGAGTGACAGAGTGTGAATTATCAGTGTTACAGAGAGGAGTTAGTGTGAGTAACAGATTGTGAAATATAAGTGTTACACAGAGGAGTTAGTGTGAGTGACAGAGTGTGAAATATCAGTGTTGCAGAGCGGAGTTAGTATGAGTAACAGACTGATATATCAGTGTTACACAGAGGAGAGAGTGTGTGTAACAGAGTGTGAAATATCAGTGTTACAGAGAGGAGTTAGTGTGAGAAACAGACTGATATATCAGTGTTACAGAAAGGAGTTAGTGTGAGATACAGAGTGTGAAATATCAGTGTTGCAGAAAGGACTTAGTGTGAATGGCAGAGTGTGAAATATCAGTGTTACACAGCTGAGTTAGCGTGCGTGACAGAGTGTGAAATATCAGTGTTACAGAGAGGAGTGAGTATGAGTAACAGAGTGTGAAATATCAGTGTTACAGAGAGGAGTTAGTATGAGTATCAGAGTGTGATATATCAGTGTTACACAGAGGAGAGAGTGTGAGTAACAGTGTGTGAAATATCAGTGTTACAGAGAGGAGTTTGTGTGAGAAACAGACTGAAATATCAGTGTTACAGAAAGGGATTAGTGTGAGATACAGTGTGTGAAATATCAGTGTTACACAGAGGAGTTATTGTGAGTGACAGAGCGTGAAATAACAGTGTTACAGAAAGGAGTAAGTGTGAATGGCAGAGTGTGAAATATCAGTGTTACACAGAGGAGTTAGTGTGAGTGAAAGAGTGTGAAATATCAGTGTTGCAGAGAGGAGTGAGTGTGACTGTGACAGTGTGTGAAATATCAGTGTTACACAGAGGAGTTAGTGTGGGAGGAAGAGTGGGAAATATCAGTGTTACACAGAGCAGTTAGTGTGAGAGAAAGTGTGTGAAATATCAGTGCTACAGAGAGGTGTGACTGTGACAGTGTGTGAAATATCAGTGTTGCAGAGAGGAGTTAGTGTGAATGATAGAGTGTGAAATATCAGTGTTACAGAGAGGTGTGACTGTGACAGTGTGTGAAATATCAATGTTGCAGAGAGAAGTTAGTGTGAGAGAAAGAGTGTGAAATATCAGTGTTTGAGAAGGAATTAGTATGAGTAACAGTGTGTGATATATCAGTGTTACAGGAAGAGTTAGTGTGAATGACAGAGTGTAAAATATCAATGTTGCACAGAGGAGTTAGTGTGAGTGACAGAGTGTGATATATCAGTGTTGCATCGAGGAGTTCGTGTGAGAAACAGTGTTAAATATCAGTGTTGCAGAGAGAGGTTAATGTGAGAAACAGAGTGTGAAATATCAGTGTTGCAGAGAGAAGTTAGTGTGAGAGAAAGAGTGTGAAATATCAGTGCTACACAGGGGAGTTAGTGTGAGTAACAGAGTGTGATATATCAGTGCTACAGAGAGGTGTTAGTGTGACTGACAGTGTGAAATATCAGTGTTACAGAGAGGAGATACTGAGAGAAACAGAGTGTGAAATATCAGTGTTGCAGAGAGGAGTTAGTGTGAGTGACAGAGTGTGAAATATCAGCGATACACAGAGGAGTTAGTGTGAGTGACAGTGTGATATATCAGTGTTACAGAACGGAGTTAGTGTGAGTGACAGAGTGTAAAATATCAATGTTGCACAGAGGAGTTAGTGTGAGTGACAGAGTGGGAAATAACACCGTTACACAGAGGAGTTAGTGTGATTGTGACAGTGTATGAAATATCAGTGTTACAGAACGGAGTTAGTGTGAGTAACAGAGTGTGAAATATCAGTGTTTGAGAAAGGAGTTAGTGTCAATGGCAGAGTGTGAAATATCAGTGTTGCACAGAGGAGGTAGTGTGAGAAACAGTTTGAAATATAGGTGTTGCAGAGAGGAGTTAGTGTGACTGCGACAGTGTGTGAAATATCAGTGTTACAGAGAGGAATTAGTGTGAGTGACAGAGTGTGAAATATCAGTGTTGCAGAACGGAGTTAGTGTGAGTAACAGCGTGAAATATCAGTGTTACACAGAGGAGAGAGTGTGAGTAACAGTGTGTGAAATATCAGTGTTGCAGAGAGGAGTTAGTGTGAGTGACAGAGTGTGAAATATCAGTGTTGCACACAGCAGTTAGTGTGAGTGACAAAGTGTGAAATATCAGGGTTACACAGAGGAATTTGTGTGAGTAACAGAGTGTGAAATATCAGTGTTATAGAAAGGAGTTAGTGTGAGTAACAGAGTGTGAAATATCAATGTTACACAGAGGAGCTAGTGTGCGTGACAGAGTGTGAAATATCAGTGTTTGAGAAAGGAGTTAGTGTGAATGGCAGGGTGTGAAATATCAGCGATACACAGAGGAGTTAGTGTGAGTGACAGTGTGTGAGTGACAGTGTGATATATCAGTGTTACAGAACGGAGTGAGTGTGACTGCGACAGTGTGTGAAATATTAGTGTTACCCAGAGCAGTTAGTGTGAGAGAAAGAGTGTGAAATATCAGTGCTACACAGGGGAGTTACTGTGAGTAACAGTATGATATATCAGTGTTACAGAGAGGAGTTAGTCTGAGTGACAGAGAGTGATATATCAGTGTTACAGGAGGAGTGAGTATGAGTAACAGACTATGATATATCAGTGTTGCAGAGAGGAGTTAGTGTGAGTAACAGAGTGAGAAATATCAGTGTTGCACACAGCAGTTAGTGTGAGAGAGACTGTGAAATATCAGTGCTACACAGGGGGGTTTGGGTCAGTAACAGTGTGAAATATCAGTGCTGCAGAGAGGAGTTAGTGTGAGAAACAGAGTGTGAAATATCAGTGTTACAGAGAGGAGTTACCGTGAGGAACAGACTGAAATATCAGTGTTACAGAAGGGGTTAGTGTGAGAAACACTGTGAAATACCAGTGTTGCAGAGAGAGGTCAGTGTGAGTAACGGTGTGTGAAATATCAGCGTTGCAGAGATAAGTCAGTGTGAGAAACAGTGTGTGAAACATCAGTATTACACAGAGGAGCTAGTGTGAGGAACAGTGTGATATATCAGTGTTACAGAAAGGTGTTAGTGTGAGCGACAGAGTGTGATATATCAGTGTTGCAGAGAGGAGTGAGTGTGACTGCGACAGTGTGTGAAATATCAGTGTTACAGAGAGGAGTTAGTGTGACTGCGACAGTGTGTGATATATCAGTGTTGCAGAGAGGAGTGAGTGTGACTGCGACAGTGTGTGAAATATCAGTGTTACAGAGAGGAGTTAGTGTGAGGAACAGACTGAAATATCAGTGTTACAGAAAGGAGTTAGTGTGAGTAACAGTGTGAAATATCAGTGTTGCAGAGAGGTGATTGTGTGTGTGACAGAGTGTGAAATATCAGTGCAGCAGAGAGGAGTCAGTGTGATAGTGACAGTGTGAAATATCAGTGTTACACAGATGAGTTAGTGTGAGTAACATTGTGTGAAATATCAGCGTTGCAGAGAGAAGTCAGTGTGAGAAACAGAGTGTGAAACATCAGTATTACACAGAGGAGTTTGTGTGAATGACAGTGTGAAATATCAGTGTTGCAGAAAGGACTGAGTGTGAATGGCAGAGTGTGAAATATCAGAGTTGCAGAGAGGAGTTAGTGTGAGTGACAGTGTGTGATATATTAGTGTTAAAGAGAGGAGTGAGTGTGACTGCGACAGTGTGTGAAATATCTGTGTTGCAGAGATAAGTTAGTGTGCGAAGCAGGGTGTGAAATATAAGTGTTGCACACAAGAGTTAGTGTGCGAAGCAGAGTGTGAAATATCAGTGTTGCGGAGAGATGTTAGGGTGAGAATCAGTGTGTGAAATATCAGAGTTACACAGAGGCGTTAGTGTGAGTTACAGACTGTGAAATATCAGTGTTGCACAGAGGAGTTAGTGTGATTGTGACAGTGTGTGAAATATCAGTGTTGCACAGAGGAGTTACTGTGATTGTGACTAATATGAAATATCACTGTTACAGAACGGAGTTAGTTTCACAGTGTTCCACAGAGGAGTTTGTCACTCACACTAACTCCTCTCTGCAACAATGATATTTCACACTCTGTTACTGACATAAACTCATTTCTGTAACAATGATATTTCACACTGTCACAATCATACTAACTCCTCTCTGTAACACTGATATTTCACACTCGGTTTCTCACACTAACACCTCTCTGAAACACTGATATTTCGCACTCTGATACTTACACTAACCCTCTGTGTAACACTGATATTTCAAACTCTGCCACATTCACACTAACCCCTCTCTGCAACACTGATATATCACACTCGGTTTCTCACACTAACACCTCTCTGTAACACTGATATTTCGCACTCTGATACTTACACTAACCCTCTGTGTAACACTGATATTTCAAACTCTGCCACATTCACACTAACCCCTCTCTGCAACACTGATATATCACACTCTGTTCCTCACACTGAGTGTGATATATCAGTGTTGCAGAGAGGAGTGTGTGAAATATCAGTGTTACACAGAGGAGTTAGTGTGAGTGAATGAGTGTGAAATATCAGTGTTACACAGAGGAGTTAGTGTGAGTGAATGAGTGTGAAATATCAGTGTTACTGAGAGGTGTGACTGTGACAGTGTGTGAAATATCAGTGTTGCAGAGAGGAGTGAGTGTGACTGACAGTGTGTGAAATATCAGTGTTACAGAGAGGAGTTTGTGTGAGAAACAGACTGAAATATCAGTGTTACAGAAAGGGATTAGTGTGAGATACAGTGTGTGAAATATCAGTGTTACACAGAGGAGTTATTGTGAGTGACAGAGCGTGAAATAACAGTGTTACAGAAAGGAGTAAGTGTGAATGGCAGAGTGTGAAATATCAGTGTTACACAGAGGAGTTAGTGTGAGTGAAAGAGTGTGAAATATCAGTGTTGCAGAGAGGAGTGAGTGTGACTGTGACAGTGTGTGAAATATCAGTGTTACACAGAGGAGTTAGTGTGGGAGGAAGAGTGGGAAATATCAGTGTTACACAGAGCAGTTAGTGTGAGAGAAAGTGTGTGAAATATCAGTGCTACAGAGAGGTGTGACTGTGACAGTGTGTGAAATATCAGTGTTGCAGAGAGGAGTTAGTGTGAATGATAGAGTGTGAAATATCAGTGTTACAGAGAGGTGTGACTGTGACAGTGTGTGAAATATCAATGTTGCAGAGAGAAGTTAGTGTGAGAGAAAGAGTGTGAAATATCAGTGTTTGAGAAGGAATTAGTATGAGTAACAGTGTGTGATATATCAGTGTTACAGGAAGAGTTAGTGTGAATGACAGAGTGTAAAATATCAATGTTGCACAGAGGAGTTAGTGTGAGTGACAGAGTGTGATATATCAGTGTTGCATCGAGGAGTTCGTGTGAGAAACAGTGTTAAATATCAGTGTTGCAGAGAGAGGTTAATGTGAGAAACAGAGTGTGAAATATCAGTGTTGCAGAGAGAAGTTAGTGTGAGAGAAAGAGTGTGAAATATCAGTGCTACACAGGGGAGTTAGTGTGAGTAACAGAGTGTGATATATCAGTGCTACAGAGAGGTGTTAGTGTGACTGACAGTGTGAAATATCAGTGTTACAGAGAGGAGATACTGAGAGAAACAGAGTGTGAAATATCAGTGTTGCAGAGAGGAGTTAGTGTGAGTGACAGAGTGTGAAATATCAGCGATACACAGAGGAGTTAGTGTGAGTGACAGTGTGATATATCAGTGTTACAGAACGGAGTTAGTGTGAGTGACAGAGTGTAAAATATCAATGTTGCACAGAGGAGTTAGTGTGAGTGACAGAGTGGGAAATAACACCGTTACACAGAGGAGTTAGTGTGATTGTGACAGTGTATGAAATATCAGTGTTACAGAACGGAGTTAGTGTGAGTAACAGAGTGTGAAATATCAGTGTTTGAGAAAGGAGTTAGTGTCAATGGCAGAGTGTGAAATATCAGTGTTGCACAGAGGAGGTAGTGTGAGAAACAGTTTGAAATATAGGTGTTGCAGAGAGGAGTTAGTGTGACTGCGACAGTGTGTGAAATATCAGTGTTACAGAGAGGAATTAGTGTGAGTGACAGAGTGTGAAATATCAGTGTTGCAGAACGGAGTTAGTGTGAGTAACAGCGTGAAATATCAGTGTTACACAGAGGAGAGAGTGTGAGTAACAGTGTGTGAAATATCAGTGTTGCAGAGAGGAGTTAGTGTGAGTGACAGAGTGTGAAATATCAGTGTTGCACACAGCAGTTAGTGTGAGTGACAAAGTGTGAAATATCAGGGTTACACAGAGGAATTTGTGTGAGTAACAGAGTGTGAAATATCAGTGTTATAGAAAGGAGTTAGTGTGAGTAACAGAGTGTGAAATATCAATGTTACACAGAGGAGCTAGTGTGCGTGACAGAGTGTGAAATATCAGTGTTTGAGAAAGGAGTTAGTGTGAATGGCAGGGTGTGAAATATCAGCGATACACAGAGGAGTTAGTGTGAGTGACAGTGTGTGAGTGACAGTGTGATATATCAGTGTTACAGAACGGAGTGAGTGTGACTGCGACAGTGTGTGAAATATTAGTGTTACCCAGAGCAGTTAGTGTGAGAGAAAGAGTGTGAAATATCAGTGCTACACAGGGGAGTTACTGTGAGTAACAGTATGATATATCAGTGTTACAGAGAGGAGTTAGTCTGAGTGACAGAGAGTGATATATCAGTGTTACAGGAGGAGTGAGTATGAGTAACAGACTATGATATATCAGTGTTGCAGAGAGGAGTTAGTGTGAGTAACAGAGTGAGAAATATCAGTGTTGCACACAGCAGTTAGTGTGAGAGAGACTGTGAAATATCAGTGCTACACAGGGGGGTTTGGGTCAGTAACAGTGTGAAATATCAGTGCTGCAGAGAGGAGTTAGTGTGAGAAACAGAGTGTGAA
Organism: Scyliorhinus torazame; assembly: GCF_047496885.1. Lineage (NCBI taxonomy): Eukaryota > Metazoa > Chordata > Chondrichthyes > Carcharhiniformes > Scyliorhinidae > Scyliorhinus > Scyliorhinus torazame. The sequence continues at coordinate 167,294,782 of NC_092714.1, read as the reverse complement.
ATATCAGTGTTACAGAGAGGAGTTACCGTGAGGAACAGACTGAAATATCAGTGTTACAGAAGGGGTTAGTGTGAGAAACACTGTGAAATACCAGTGTTGCAGAGAGAGGTCAGTGTGAGTAACGGTGTGTGAAATATCAGCGTTGCAGAGATAAGTCAGTGTGAGAAACAGTGTGTGAAACATCAGTATTACACAGAGGAGCTAGTGTGAGGAACAGTGTGATATATCAGTGTTACAGAAAGGTGTTAGTGTGAGCGACAGAGTGTGATATATCAGTGTTGCAGAGAGGAGTGAGTGTGACTGCGACAGTGTGTGAAATATCAGTGTTACAGAGAGGAGTTAGTGTGACTGCGACAGTGTGTGATATATCAGTGTTGCAGAGAGGAGTGAGTGTGACTGCGACAGTGTGTGAAATATCAGTGTTACAGAGAGGAGTTAGTGTGAGGAACAGACTGAAATATCAGTGTTACAGAAAGGAGTTAGTGTGAGTAACAGTGTGAAATATCAGTGTTGCAGAGAGGTGATTGTGTGTGTGACAGAGTGTGAAATATCAGTGCAGCAGAGAGGAGTCAGTGTGATAGTGACAGTGTGAAATATCAGTGTTACACAGATGAGTTAGTGTGAGTAACATTGTGTGAAATATCAGCGTTGCAGAGAGAAGTCAGTGTGAGAAACAGAGTGTGAAACATCAGTATTACACAGAGGAGTTTGTGTGAATGACAGTGTGAAATATCAGTGTTGCAGAAAGGACTGAGTGTGAATGGCAGAGTGTGAAATATCAGAGTTGCAGAGAGGAGTTAGTGTGAGTGACAGTGTGTGATATATTAGTGTTAAAGAGAGGAGTGAGTGTGACTGCGACAGTGTGTGAAATATCTGTGTTGCAGAGATAAGTTAGTGTGCGAAGCAGGGTGTGAAATATAAGTGTTGCACACAAGAGTTAGTGTGCGAAGCAGAGTGTGAAATATCAGTGTTGCGGAGAGATGTTAGGGTGAGAATCAGTGTGTGAAATATCAGAGTTACACAGAGGCGTTAGTGTGAGTTACAGACTGTGAAATATCAGTGTTGCACAGAGGAGTTAGTGTGATTGTGACAGTGTGTGAAATATCAGTGTTGCACAGAGGAGTTACTGTGATTGTGACTAATATGAAATATCACTGTTACAGAACGGAGTTAGTTTCACAGTGTTCCACAGAGGAGTTTGTCACTCACACTAACTCCTCTCTGCAACAATGATATTTCACACTCTGTTACTGACATAAACTCATTTCTGTAACAATGATATTTCACACTGTCACAATCATACTAACTCCTCTCTGTAACACTGATATTTCACACTCGGTTTCTCACACTAACACCTCTCTGAAACACTGATATTTCGCACTCTGATACTTACACTAACCCTCTGTGTAACACTGATATTTCAAACTCTGCCACATTCACACTAACCCCTCTCTGCAACACTGATATATCACACTCGGTTTCTCACACTAACACCTCTCTGTAACACTGATATTTTGCACTCTGATACTTACACTAACCCTCTGTGTAACACTGATATTTCAAACTCTGCCACATTCACACTAACCCCTCTCTGCAACACTGATATATCACACTCTGTTCCTCACACTGAGTGTGATATATCAGTGTTGCAGAGAGGAGTGTGTGAAATATCAGTGTTACACAGAGGAGTTAGTGTGAGTGAATGAGTGTGAAATATCAGTGTTACACAGAGGAGTTAGTGTGAGTGAATGAGTGTGAAATATCAGTGTTACTGAGAGGTGTGACTGTGACAGTGTGTGAAATATCAGTGTTGCAGAGAGGAGTGAGTGTGACTGACAGTGTGTGAAATATCAGTGTTGCAGAGAGGAGTTAGTGTGAGAGAAAGAGTGTGAAATATCAGTGTTACAGAGAGGAGTTAGTGTGAGTGACAGAGTGTGCAATATCAGTGTTGCAGAGAGGTGTGAATGTGACAGTGTGTGAAATATCAGTGTTGGCGAGAGGAGTTAGTGTGACTGTGACAGAGTGTGAAATATCAGTGTTGCAGAGAGGACTGAGTGCGAATGGCAGAGTGTGACATATCAGTGTTGGAGAGAGGAGTTATTGTGAGTGACAGTGTGTGATATATCAGTGTTAAAGAGAGGAGTGAGTGTGACTGCGACAGTGTGTGACATATCAGTGTTGCAGAAAGGACTGAGTGCGAATGGCAGAGTGTGACATATCAGTGTTGAAGAGAGGAGTTAGTGTGAGTGACAGTGTGTGATATATCAGTGTTAAAGAGAGGAGTGAGTGTGACTGCGACAGTGTGTGACATATCAGTGTTGCCAGAGAGAAGTTAGTGTGAGTGACAGAGTGTGAAATATCAGTGTTTGAGAAAGGAGTTAGTATGAGAGAAAGAGTGTGAAATATCAGTGTTACAGAGAGGAGTTAGTGTGAGTGACAGAGTGAAATATCAGTGTGCCAGAGAGAAGTTAGTGTGAGTAACAGAGTGAGAAATATCAGTGTTGCACACAGCAGTTCGTGTAAGAGAAAGAGTGTGAAATATCAGTGTGCCAGAGAGAAGTTAGTGTGAGTAACAGAGTGAGAAATATCAGTGTTGCACACAGCAGTTAGTGTAAGAGAAAGAGTGTGAAATATCAGTGCTACACAGGGGAATTTGTGTGAGTGACAGTGTGAAATATCAGTGTTTCAGAAAGGACTTAGTGTGAATGGCAGAGTGTGAAATATCAGTGTTGCAGAGAGGAGTTAGTGTGAGTGACAGTGTGAAATATCATTGTTTAAGAGAGGAGTTAGTGTGAGTGACAGTGTGTGATATATCAGTGTTAAAGAGAGGAGTGAGTGTGACTGCGACAGTGTGTGACATATCAGTGTTGCAGAAAGGACTGAGTGCGAATGGCAGAGTGTGACATATCAGTGTTGAAGAGAGGAGTTAGTGTGAGTGACAGTGTGTGATATATCAGTGTTAAAGAGAGGAGTGAGTGTGACTGCGACAGTGTGTGACATATCAGTGTTGCCAGAGAGAAGTTAGTGTGAGTGACAGAGTGTGAAATATCAGTGTTTGAGAAAGGAGTTAGTATGAGAGAAAGAGTGTGAAATATCAGTGTTACAGAGAGGAGTTAGTGTGAGTGACAGAGTGAAATATCAGTGTGCCAGAGAGAAGTTAGTGTGAGTAACAGAGTGAGAAATATCAGTGTTGCACACAGCAGTTCGTGTAAGAGAAAGAGTGTGAAATATCAGTGTGCCAGAGAGAAGTTAGTGTGAGTAACAGAGTGAGAAATATCAGTGTTGCACACAGCAGTTAGTGTAAGAGAAAGAGTGTGAAATATCAGTGCTACACAGGGGAATTTGTGTGAGTGACAGTGTGAAATATCAGTGTTTCAGAAAGGACTTAGTGTGAATGGCAGAGTGTGAAATATCAGTGTTGCAGAGAGGAGTTAGTGTGAGTGACAGTGTGTGATATATCAGTGTTAAAGAGAGGAGTGAGTGTGACTGCGACAGTGTGTGACATATCAGTGTTGCAGAGAGAAGTTAGTGTGAGTGACAGAGTGTGAAATATCAGTGTTTGAGAAAGGAGTTAGTATGAGAGAAAGAGTGTGAAATATCAGTGTTGCAGAGAGGAGTTAGTGTGAGTGACAGAATGTGAAATATCAGTGTTACAGAGAGGAGTTAGTGTGAGAAACAGACTGAAATATCAGTGTTACAGAAAGGAGTTAGTGTGAGATACAGAGTGCGAAATATCAGTGTTGCAGAAAGGACTTAGTGTGAATGGCAGAGTGTGAAATATCAGTGTTACACAGATGAGTTAGTGTGCGTGACAGAGTGTGAAATATCAGTGTTGCAGAGAGGAGTGAGTGTGACTGTGACAGTGTGTGAAATATCAGTCTTGCAGAGAGGAGTGAATGTTACTGTGACAGAGTGTGAAATATCAGTGTTACAGAGAGGAGTGAGTATGAGTAACAGAGTGTGATATATCAGTGTTACAGAGAGGAGTGAGTATGAGTAACAGAGTGTGATATATCAGTGTTACACAGAGGAGAGAGTGTGAGTAACAGAGTGTGAAATATCAGTGTTACAGAGAGGTGTTTGTGTGAGATACAGAGTGTGAAATGTCAGTGTTACACAGGAGTTATTGTGAGTGAAAGAGTGTGAAATATCAGTGTTGCAGAGAGGAGTGAGTGTGACTGTGACAGTGTGTGAAATATCAGTGTTACACAGAGGAGAGAGTGTGAGTAACAGAGTGTGAAATATCAGTGTTACAGAGAGGTGTGACTGTGACAGTGTGTGAAATATCAGTGTTGCAGAGAGGAGTTAGTGTGAATGATAGAGTGTGAAATAGCAGTGTTTGAGAAAGGAGTTAGTATGAGTAACAGAGTGTGATATATCAGTGTTGCAGAGAGGAGTTACTATGAGGAACAGAGTGTGAAATATCAGTGTTGTAGAGAGAGGTTAATGTGAGAAACAGAGTGTGAAATATCAGTGTTGCAGAGAGAAGTTAGTGTGAGAGAAAGAGTGTTAAATATCAGTGCTACACAGGGGAGTTAGTGTGATTGTGACAGTGTGTGAAATATCAATGTTACAGAACGGAGTTAGTGTGAGTAACAGAGTGTGAAATATCAGTGTTTGAGAAAGGAGTTAGTGTCAATGGCAGAGTGTGAAATATCAGTGTTGCACAGAGGAGGTAGTGTGAGAAACAGTTTGAAATATAGGTGTTGCAGAGAGGAGTGAGTGTGACTGCGACAGTGTGTGAAATATCAGTGTTACACAGAGCAGTTTGTGTGAGGGATAGAGTGTGATATATCAGTGTTACACAGAGGAGTTAGTGTGAGTGAATGAGTGTGAAATATCAGTGTTGCAGAGAGGAGTTAGTGTCAGTGACAGAGTGTGAAATATGAGTGTTGCAGAGAGGTGTGACTGTGACAGTGTGTGAAATATCAGTGTTGGCAAGAGGAGTGAGTGTGACTGTGACAGTGCGTGAAATATCAGTGTTGCAGAGAGAAGTTAGTGTGAGAGAAAGAGTGTGAAATATCAGTGTTGCAGAGAGGAGTGAGTGTGACTGACAGTGTGTGAAATATCAGTGTTGCAGAGAGAAGTTAGTGTGAGAGAAAGAGTGTGAAATATCAGTGTTACAGAGAGGAGTTAGTAGGAGTAACAGAGTGTGAAATATCAGTGTTGCAGAGAGGAGTGAGTGTGACTGTGACAGAGTGTGAAATATCAGTGCTGCAGAGAGGAGACAGCATGATTGTGACAGTGTGAAATATCAGTGTTACACAGATGAGTTAGTGTGAGTGACAGTGTGAAATATCAGTGTGCCAGAGAGAAGTTAGTGTGAGTAACAGAGTGAGAAATATCAGTGTTGCACACAGCAGTTCGTGGAAGAGAAAGAGTGTGAAATATCAGTGTGCCAGAGAGAAGTTAGTGTGAGTAACAGAGTGAGAAATATCAGTGTTGCACACAGCAGTTAGTGTAAGAGAAAGAGTGTGAAATATCAGTGCTACACAGGGGAATTTGTGTGAGTGACAGTGTGAAATATCAGTGTTGCAGGAAGGACTTAGTGTGAATGGCAGAGTGTGAAATATCAGTGTTGAAGAGAGGAGTTAGTGTGAGTGACAGTGTGTGATATATCAGTGTTAAAGAGAGGAGTGAGTGTGACTGCGACAGTGTGTGAAATATCAGTGTTGCAGAGAGAAGTTAGTGTGAGTGACAGAGTGTGAAATATCAGTGTTTGAGAAAGGAGTTAGTATGAGAGAAAGAGTGTGAAATATCAGTGTTGCAGAGAGGAGTTAGTGTGAGTGACAGAGTGTGAAATATCAGTGTTACAGAGAGGAGTTAGTGTGAGAAACAGACTGAAATATCAGTGTTACAGAAAGGAGTTAGTGTGAGATACAGAGTGCGAAATATCAGTGTTAGAGAAAGGAGTTAGTATGGGAGAAAGAGTGTGAAATATCAGTTTGCGGAGAGGAGTTAGTGTGAGAAACAGTGAGTGAAATATCAGTGTAGCACAGAGGAGTTAGTGTAAGTGACAGAGTGTGAAATATCAGAGCTACACAGAGGAGTTATTGTGAGTGACAGAGCGTGAAATAACAGTGTTGGACACTGGAGTTTGTGTGAGTGACAGAGTGTGAAATATCAGTGTTACAGAGATGAGTTAGTGTAAGTATCAGATTGTGAAATATATGTGTTACACAGAGGAGTGAGTGTGACTGCGACAGTGTGTGAAATATCAGTGTTGCAGAGAGGAGTTAGTGTGAGTGACAGTGTGTGAAATATCAGCGTTACAGAGAGGTGTGACTTTGACAGTGTGTGAAATATCAGTGTTACAGGAGGAGTTAGTGTGAGTGACAGAGTGTGAAATATCAGTGTTGAAGAGTGGAGTTAGTGTGAGTGACAGAGTGTGATATATCAGTGTTGCATAGAGGAGTTAGTGTGAGAAACAGTGTTAAATATCAGTGTTGCAGAGAGAGGTTAATGTGAGAAACAGAGTGTGAAATATCAGTGTTGCAGAGAGAAGTTAGTGTGAGAGAAAGAGTGTGAAATATCAGTGCTACACAGGGGAGTTAGTGTGAGTAACAGAGTGTGATATATCAGTGCTACAGAGAGGAATTAGTGTGACTGACAGTGTGAAATATCAGTGTTACAGAGAGGAGATACTGAGAGAAACAGAGTGTGAAATATCAGTGTTTGAGAAAGGAGTTAGTGTCAATGGCAGAGTGTGAAATATCAGTGTTGCACAGAGGAGGTAGTGTGAGAAACAGTTTGAAATATAGGTGTTGCAGAAAGGAGTTAGTGTGACTGCGACAGTGCGTGAAATATCAGTGTTACAGAGAGGAATTAGTGTGAGTGACAGAGTGTGAAATATCAGTGTTGCAGAACGGAGTTAGTGTGAGTAACAGAGTGTGAAATATCAGTGTTACACTGAGGAGAGAGTGTGAGTTACAGTGTGTGAAATATCAGTGTTGCAGAGAGGAGTTAGTGTGAGAAACAGAGTGTGAAATATCAGTGTTACAGAAAGGAGTTAGTGTGAGTGACAGGTGTGAAATATCAGTATTGCACACAGCAGTTAGTGTGAGTGACAAAGTGTGAAATATCAGGGTTACACAGAGGAATTTGTGTGAGTAACAGAGTGTGAAATATCAGCGATACACAGAGGGGTAAGTGTGAGTGACAGTGTGATGTATCAGTGTTACAGAACGGATGAGTGTGACTGCGACAGTGTGTGAAATATTAGTGTTACCCAGAGCAGTTAGTGTGAGAGAAAGAGTGTGAAATATCAGTGCTACACAGGGGAGTAACTGTGTGTAACAGAGTATGATATATCAGTGTTACAGAGAGGAGTTAGTCTGAGTGACAGAGAGTGATATATCAGTGTTACAGGAGGAGTGAGTATGAGTAACAGAGTATGATATATCAGTGTTGCACACAGCAGTTAGTGTGAGAGAGAGTGTGAAATATCAGTGCTACACAGGGGAGTTTGGGTCAGTAACAGTGTGAAATATCAGTGTTGAAGAGAGGAGTTAGTGTGAGAAAGAGACTGAAATATCAGTGTTACAGAAAGGAGTTCGTGTGAGTAACAGTGTGAAATATCAGTGTTACAGAAGGAGTTAGTGTCAGAAACACTGTGAAATATCAGTGTTGCAGAGAGAGGTTAATGTGAGAAACAGAGTGTGAAATATCAGTGTTGCAGAGAGAAGTTAGTGTGAGAGAAAGAGTGTGAAATATCAGTGCTACACAGGGGAGTTAGTGTCAGTAACAGAGTGTGATATATCAGTGTTACAGAGAGGAGTTAGTGCGACTGACAGTGTGAAATATCAGTGTTGCAGAGAAGAGTTAGTGTGATTGTGACAGATTGTGAAATATCAGTGTGCCAGAGAGAAGTTAGTGTGAGTAACAGAGTGAGAAATATCAGTGTTGCACACAGCAGTTCGTGTAAGAGAAAGAGTGTGAAATATCAGTGTGCCAGAGAGAAGTTAGTGTGAGTAACAGAGTGAGAAATATCAGTGTTGCACACAGCAGTTAGTGTAAGAGAAAGAGTGTGAAATATCAGTGCTACACAGGGGAATTTGTGTGAGTGACAGTGTGAAATATCAGTGTTGCAGAAAGGACTTAGTGTGAATGGCAGAGTGTGAAATATCAGTGTTACAGAGAGGAGTTAGTGTGAGTGACAGAGTGTGAAATATCAGTGTTACAGAGAGGAGTTAGTGTGAGTAACAGATTGTGAAATATAAGTGTTGCAGAAAGGAGTTAGTGTGAATGGCAGAGTGTGAAATATCAATGTTACACAGAGGAGTTAGTGTGAGTGAAAGAGTGTGAAATATCAGTGTTGCAGAGAGGAGTGAGTGTGACTGTGACAGTCTGTGAAATATCAGCGTTACACAGAGGAGTTAGTGTGAGAGAAAGAGTGTGAAATATCAGTGTTGCAGAAAGTTGTGACTGTGACAGTGTCTGAAATATCAGTGTTGCAGAGAGGAGTGAGTGTGGCTGCGACAGTGTGTTAAATATCAGTGTTACACAGAGAAGTTAGTGTGAGAGAGAGTGTGAAATATCAGTTTTACACACATGGGTTAGTGTGAGAAACAGAGTGTGATATATCAGTGTTGCAGAGAGGAGTTAGTATGAGTATCAGAGTGTGATATATCAGTGTTACACAGAGGAAAAGTGTGAGTAATAGAGTGTGAAATATCAGTTTGCGGAGAGGAGTTAGTGTGGGAAACAGTGAGTGAAATATCAGTGTCGCACAGAGGAGTTAGTGTAAGTGACAGAGTGTGAAATATCAGTGTTACAGAGAGGAGTTAGTGTGAGTAACAGATTGTGAAATAAAGTTGTTACACAGAGGAATTAGTGTGAGTCACAGAGTGTGAAATAACAGTGTTTGAGAAAGGAGTTAGTGTGAATGGCAGAGTGTGAAATATCAGTGTTACAGATAGGAGTGAGTGTGACTGTGACAGTGTGTGAAATATCAGTGTTGCAGAGAGGAGTTAGTATGAGTAACCGAGTGTGATATATCAGTGTTACACAGAGGAGAGAGTGTGAGTAACAGAGTGTGAAATATCAGTGTTACAGAGAGGAGTTAGTATGAGTAACAGAGAGTGATATGTCAGCGTTGCAGAGAGGAGTTAGTGTGAGAAACAGACTGAAATATCAGTGTTACAGAAAGGAGTTGGTGTGAGATACAGAGTGTGATATATCAGTGTTACACAGATGAGTTAGTGTGATTGTGACAGTGTGTGAAATATCAGTGTTGCACAGAGGAGGTAGTGTGAGAAACAGTTTGAAATATAGGTGTTGCAGAGAGGAGTTAGTGTGACTGCGACAGTGTGTGAAATATCAGTGTTACACAGAGCAGTTCGTGTGAGGGATAGAGTGTGAAATATCAGTGCTACACAGGGGAGTTAATGTGATTAACAGTGTGAAATATCAGTGTTACACAGAGGAGAGAGTGTGAGAAATAGAGTGTGAAATATCAGTGTTACAGAGAGGGGTTAGTGTGAGTAACAGAGTGAGAAATTTCAGTGTTGCAGAGAGGAGTTAGTGTGAGAAACAGAGTGTGAAATATCAGTATTACACAGAGGAATTTGTGTGAGAAGCCGAGTGTGAAATATCAGAGTTACACAGATGAGTTAGTGTGAGTGACAGGTGTGAAATATCAGTGTTGCACACAGGAGTTAGTGTGAGTGACAAAGTGTGAAATATCAGGGTTACAGAAAGGAGTTAGTGTGTGAAACAGAGTGTGAAATATCAGTGTTACACAGAGGAATTTGTGTGAGCAACAGAGTGTGAAATATCAGTGTTACAGAAAGGAGTTAGTGTGAGTAACAGAGTGTGAAATATCAGTGTTTGAGAAAGGAGTTAGAGTGAATGGCAGTGTGTGAAATATCAGCGATACACAGAGGAGTTAGTGTGAGTGACAGTGTGATATATCAGTGTTGCAGAGAGGAGTGAGTGTGACTGCGACAGTGTGTGAAATATCAGTGTTACACAGAGCAGTTAGTGTGAGAGAAAGAGTGTGAAATATCAGTGCTACACAGGGGAGTTACTGTGAGTAACAGAGTGTGATATATCAGTGTTACAGAGAGGAGTTAGTCTGAGTAACAGAGAGTGATATATCAGTGTTGCAGAGCGGAGTTAGTCTGAGTAACAGAGTGTGATATATCAGTGTTACACAGAGGAGTTAGTATGAGTAACAGAGTGTGAAATATCAGCGTTACAGAAAGGTGTTTGTGTGAGAAACAGAGTGAGAAATATCACCGTTACACAGAGGAGTTAGTGTGAATGGCAGAGTGTGAAATATCAGAGTTGCAGAGAGGAGTTAGTGTGAGTGACAGTGTGTGATATATCAGTGTTAAAGAGTGGAGTGAGTGTGACTGCGACAGTGTGTGAAATATCAGTGTTGCAGAGAGAAGTTAGTGTGAGTGACAGAGTGTGAAATAACAGTGTTACAGAAAGGAGGTAGTGTGCGAAGCAGGGTGTGAAATATAAGTGTTGCACACAGGAGTTAGTGTGAGTTTCAGACTGTGAAATATCAGTGTTGCACAGGGGAGCTAGTGTGATTGTGACAGTGTGTGAAATATCAGTGTTGCATAGAGGAGTTAGTGTGAGAAACAGTGTTAAATATCAGTTTTGCAGAGAGGATTTAGTGTGAGTGACAGAGTGTGAAATATCAGTGTTCCAGAGAGGAGTTAGTGTGAGAAACAGAGTGTGAAATATCAGTGTTACAGAGAGGAGTTAGTGTGAGTGACAGAGTGTGAAATATCAGTGTTGCAGAGAGAAGTTAGTGTGAGAGAAAGAGTGTGAAATATCAGTGCTACACAGGGGAGTTAGTGTGAGTAACAGAGTGTGATATATCAGTGTTACAGAGAGGAGTTAGTGTGACTGACAGTGTGAAATATCAGTGTTACAGAGAGGAGATGCTGAGAGAAACAGAGTGTGAAATATCAGTGTAACAGAGAGGAGTTAGTGTGCGTGACAGAGTGTGAAATGTCAGTGTTGCAGAGAAGAGTTAGTGTGATTGTGACAGATTGTGAAATATCAGTGTTACACAGATGAGTTAGTGTCAGTAACAGAGTGTGAAATATCAGTGTTACAGAAAGGAGTTAGTGTGAGAAACAGAGTGTGAAATATCAGTGTTACAGAGAGGAGTTAGTGTGAGAAAGAGACTGAAATATCAGCGTTGCAGAGAGGAGTTAGTGTGAGTAACAGAGTGTGAAATATCAGTGTTGCAGAGAAGAGTGAGTGTGACTGCGACAGTGTGTGAAATATCAGTGTTGCAGAGAGGAGTGTGTGTGACTGACAGTGTGTGAAATATCAGTTTTACAGAAAGGAGTTAGTGTGAGTAACAGACTGTGAAATATCAGTGTTACAGAAGGAGTTAGTGTCAGAAACACTGTGAAATATCAGTGTTGCAGAGAGAGGTTAATGTGAGAAACACAGTGTGAAATATCAGTGTTGCAGAGAGAGGTTAGTGTGAGAGAAAGAGTGTGAAATATCAGTGCTACACAGGGGAGTTAGTGTGAGTAACAGAGTGTGATATATCAGTGTTACAGAGAGGAGTTAGTGTGACTGACAGTGTGAAATATCAGTGTTACAGAGAGGAGATGCTGAGAGAAACAGAGTGTGAAATATCAGTGTAACAGAGAGGAGTTAGTGTGCGTGACAGAGTGTGAAATGTCAGTGTTGCAGAGAAGAGTTAGTGTGATTGTGACAGATTGTGAAATATCAGTGTTACACAGATGAGTTAGTGTCAGTAACAGAGTGTGAAATATCAGTGTTACAGAAAGGAGTTAGTGTGAGAAACAGAGTGTGAAATATCAGTGTTACAGAGAGGAGTTAGTGTGAGAAAGAGACTGAAATATCAGCGTTGCAGAGAGGAGTTAGTGTGAGTAACAGAGTGTGAAATATCAGTGTTGCAGAGAAGAGTGAGTGTGACTGCGACAGTGTGTTAAATATCAGTGTTGCAGAGAGGAGTGTGTGTGACTGACAGTGTGTGAAATATCAGTTTTACAGAAAGGAGTTAGTGTGAGTAACAGACTGTGAAATATCAGTGTTACAGAAGGAGTTAGTGTCAGAAACACTGTGAAATATCAGTGTTGCAGAGAGAGGTTAATGTGAGAAACACAGTGTGAAATATCAGTGTTGCAGAGAGAGGTTAGTGTGAGAGAAAGAGTGTGAAATATCAGTGCTACATAGGGGAGTTAGTGTGAGTAACAGAGTGTGATATATCAGTGTTACAGGAGGAGTGAGTATGAGTAAACGAGTGTGATATATCAGCGTTGCAGAGAGGAGTTAGTGTGAGTAACAGAGTGTGAAATATCAGTGTTGCAGAGAAGAGTGAGTGTGACTGCGACAGTATGTGAAATATTAGTGTTGCAGAGAGAAGTTAGTGTGAGTGACAGAGTGTAAAATATCAGTGTTACAGAAAGGAGTTAGTGTGAGAAGCCGAGTGTGAAATATCAGAGTTACACAGATGAGTTAGTGTGAGTGACAGGTGTGAAATATCAGTGTTGCACACAGGAGTTAGTGTGAGTGACAAAGTGTGAAATAACAGTGTTACAGAAACGAGTTAGTGTGAGTGAAAGAGTGGGAAATATCACCGTTACACAGAGGAGTTAGTGTGATTGTGACAGTGTGTGAAATATCAGTGTTTGAGAAAGGAGTTAGTGTCAATGGCAGAGTGTGAAATATCCGTGTTGCACAGAGGAGATAGTGTGAGAAACAGTTTGAAATATAGGTGTTGCAGAGAGGAGTTAGTGTGAGTGACAGTGTGAAATATCATTGTTTAAGAGAGGAGTTAGTGTGAGTGACAGTGTGTGATATATCAGTGTTGCAGAGAGGAGTGAGTGTGACTGCGACAGTGTGTGAAATATCAGTGTTGCAGAGAGAAGTTAGTGTAAGAGAAAGAGTGTGAAATATCAGTGTGCCAGAGAGAAGTTAGTGTGAGTAACAGAGTGAGAAATATCACTGTTGCACACAGCAGTTAGTGTTAGAGAAAGAGTGTGAAATATCAGTGCTACACAGGGGAGTTTATGTGAATGACAGTGTGAAATATCAGCGTTACAGAAAGGAGTTTGTGTGAGAAACAGAGTGAGAAATATCACCGTTACACAGAGGAGTTAGTGTGAATGGCAGAGTGTGAAATATCAGAGTTGCAGAGAGGAGTTAGTGTGAGTGACAGTGTGTGATATATCAGTGTTAAAGAGTGGAGTGAGTGTGACTGCGACAGTGTGTGAAATATCAGTGTTGCCAGAGAGAAGTTAGTGTGAGTGACAGAGTGTGAAATAACAGTGTTACAGAAAGGAGGTAGTGTGCGAAGCAGGGTGTGAAATATAAGTGTTGCACACAGGAGTTAGTGTGCGAAGCAGAGTGTGAAATATCAGTGTTGCGGGGAGAAGTTAGGGTGGGAATCAGTGTGTGAAATATCAGAGTTACACAGAGGCGTTAGTGTGAGTTACAGACTGTGAAATATCAGTGTTGCACAGGGGAGCTAGTGTGATTGTGACAGTGTGTGAAATATCAGTGTTGCAGAGAGGAGTTAGTGTGAGTGACAGAGTGTGAAATATCAGTGTTACAGAAAGGAGTTTGTGTGAGAAACAGAGTGAGAAATATCACCGTTACACAGAGGAGTTAGTGTGATTGTGACAGTGTGTGAAATATCAGTGTTGCACAGAGGAGTTACTGTGATTGTGACTAATATGAAATATCACTGTTACAGAACGGAGTGAGTTTCACAGTGTTCCACAGAGGAGTTTGTCACTCACACTATCTCCTCTCTGTAACAATGATATTTCACGCACTGTCACAATCACAGTAACTCCTCTCTGTCACAGTGATATTTCAGGCTGTTTCTCACACTAACTCCTCTTTGTAACACTGATATTTCACACTCTGTAACAATCACGCTAACTCCTTTCTGGAACACTGATATTTCACACTCTGTTATTGACATAAACTCATTTCTGTAACACTGATATTTCACACTCGGTTTCTCACACTAACACATCTCTGTAACACTGATATTTCGCACTCTGATACTTACACTAACCCTCTGTGTAACACTGATATTTCAAACTCTGCCACATTCACACTAACTCCTCTCTGTAACACTGATATTTCACACTGTTACTCACACTAACTCCCCTGTGTAGCACTGATATTTCACACTCTCACACTAACTCCTCTCTGTAACACTGATATTTCACACTCGGTTTCTCACACTAACACCTCTCTGTAACACTGATATTTCGCACTCTGATACTTACACTAACCCTCTGTGTAACACTGATATTTCAAACTCTGCCACATTCACACTAACCCCTCTCTGCAACACTGATATATCACACTCTGTTCCTCACACTGAGTGTGATATATCAGTGTTGCAGAGAGGAGTGTGTGAAATAGCAGTGTTACACAGAGGAGTTAGTGTGAGCGAAAGAGTGTGAAATATCAGTGTTGCAGAGAGGTGTGACTGTGACAGTGTGTGAAATATCAGTGTTGCAGAGAGGAGTGAGTGTTACTGCGACAGTGTGTGATATATCAGTGTTACACAGAGAAGTTAATGTGAGAGAGAGTGTGAAATATCAGTGTTACACACATGGGTTTGTGTGAGAAACAGAGTGTGAAATATCAGTTTGCGGAGAGGAGCTAGTGTGAGAAACAGTGAGTGAAATATCAGAGCTACACAGAGGAGTTATTGTGAGTGACAGATTGTGAAATATAAGTGTTACACAGAGGAGTTAGTGTGAGTGACAGAGTGTGAAATATCAGTGTTTGAGAAAGGAGTAAGTGTGAATGGCAGAGTGTGAAATATCAGTGTTGCAGAGAGGAGTGAGTGTTACTGTGACAGTGTGTGAAATATCAGTGTTGCAGAGCGGAGTTAGTATGAGTAACAGAGTGTGATATATCAGTGTTACAGAGAGGAGTTAGTGTGAGTAACAGAGCGTGAAATATCAATGTTACAGAAAGGAGTTAGTGTGAGTGACAGAGTGTGAAATATCAGTGTTACACAGAGGAGTTTGTGTGAGAGAAAGAGTGTGAAATATCAGTGTTGCAGAGAGGAGTTAGTGTGACTGACAGTGTGTGGAATATCAGTGTTACACAGAGGAGTTAGTGTGAGAGAAAGTGTATGAAATATCACTGTTACACACATGAGTTAGTGTGAGAAGCCGAGTGTGAAATATCAGTGTTGCAGAGAGGAGTGAGTGTGAATGTGACAGTGTGTGAAATATCAGTGTTGCAGAGAGGAGTTAGTGTGAGAGAAAGAGTGTGAAACATCAGTGTTACAGAGAGGTGTGACTGTGACAGTGTGTGAAATATCAGTGTTGCAGAGAGGAGTTAGTGTGAGAAACAGAGTGTGAAATATCAGAGTTTGAGAAAGGAGTTAGTGTGAGTGACAGAGTGTGAAATATCAGTGTTGCAGAGGAGTTAGTGTGAGTGAAAGGGTGTGAAATATCAGTGTTGCAGAGAGGAGTGAGTGTGACTGCGACAGTGTGTGAAATATCAGTGTTACACAGAGCAGTTAGTGTGAGAGAAAGAGTGTGAAATATCAGTGTTGCAGAGAGGAGTTAGTGTCAGTGACAGAGTGTGAAATATCAGTGTTGCAGAGAGGAGTGACTGTGACTGTGACGGTGTGTGAAATATCAGTGTTGCAGAGAGGAGTTAGTGTGAGAGAAAGAGTGTGAAATATCAGTGTTACACACATGAGTCAGTGTGAGAAGCCGAGTGTGAAATATCAGTGTTGCAGAGAGGAGTGAGTGTGACTGCGACAGTGTGTGAAATATCAGTGTTACAGAGAGGACTAAGTGTGACTGCGACAGTGTGTGAAATATCAGTGTTACACAAAGGAGTTAGTGTGAGTGACAGAGTGTGAAATATCAGTGCTACACCGGGGAGTTTGTGTAAGTGACAGTGTGAAATATCAGTGTTGCAGAGAGGAGTGAGTGTGAGGAACAGAGCGTGAAATATCATCGTTACACAGAGGAGATAGTGAGAGAAACAGAGAATGAAATATCAGTGTTGCAGAGAGGAGTTAGTGTGAGTGACAGTGTGTGAAATATCAGCGTTGCAAAGAGAATTTAGTGTGAGAAACAGTGTTAAATATCAGTTTTACAGAAAGGAGTTAGTGAGAGGAACAGACTGTGAAATATCATTATTACACAGGAGTGAGTGTGACAGTGTGTGAAATATCAGTGTTGCAGAGAGGAGTTAGTGTGAGAGAAAGAGTGTGAAATATCAATGTTACACAGAGGAGTTAGTGTGAGTAACAGATTGTGAAATATAAGTGTTACACAGAGGAGTTAGTGTGAGTGACAGAGTGTAAAATATCAGTGTTACACAGAGGAGTTAGTGTGAATGGCAGAGTGTGAAATATCAGTGTTGCAGAGAGGAGTTAGTGTGAGTGACAGAGTGTGAAATATCAATGTTACAGAAAGGAGTTAGTGTGAACGGCAGAGTGTGAAATATCAGTGTTACAGAGAGGAGTTAGTGTGAGTGACAGAGTTTTAAATATCAGTGTTGCAGAAAGGTGTGACTGTGACAGTGTGTGAAATATCAGTGTTGCAGAGAGGAGTGAGTGTGACTGCGACAGTGTGTGAAATATCAGTGTTACACAGAGGAGTTAGTGTGAGTGACAGAGTGTGAAATATCAGTGTTTGAGAAAGGAGTTAGTGTGAGAGAATGAGTGTGATATATCAGTGTTGCAGATAGGAGTGAGTGTGACTGTGACAGTGTGTGAAATTTCAGTGATACACAGAGGGGTTAGTGTGAGAGAAAGCGTGTGAAATATCAGTGCTACACCGGGGAGTTTGTGTGAGTGACAGTGTGAAATATCAGTGTTGCAGAGAGGAGTGAGTGTGAGGAAACAGACTGTGAAATATCAGCGTTACACAGAGGAGATTGTGAGAGAAACAGAGAATGAAATGTCTGTGTTGCAGAGAGGAGTTAGTGTGAGTGACAGTGTGTGAAATATCAGCGTTGCAAAGAGAATTTAGTGTGAGAAACAGTGCTAAATATCAGTTTTACAGAAAGGAGTTAGTGTGAGTAACAGACTGTGAAATATCAGTGTTGCAGAGAGAAGTTAGTGTGAGGAACAGACTGTGAAATATCATTATTACACAGAGGAGTGAGTGTGACTGCGACAGTATGTGAAATATCAGTGTTGCAGAGAGGAGTGTGTGTGACTGACAGTGTGTGAAATATCAGTTTTACAGAAAGGAGTTAGTGTGAGTAACAGACTGTGAAATATCAGTGTTACAGAAGGAGTTAGTGTCAGAAACACTGTGAAATATCAGTGTTGCAGAGAGAAGTTAGTGTGAGGAACAGACTGTGAAATATCATTATTAGACAGATGAGTGAGTGTGACTGCGACAGTGTGTGAAATATCAGTGCTACACAGGGGAGTTTGTGTGAGTGACAGTGTGAAATATCAGTGTTGCAGAGCGGAGTTAGTGTGAGTGACAGTGTGAAATATCAGTGTTACAGACGTAGTTAGTGTGATTCTGTCAGAATGTGAATTATCAGTGATGCACACATGAGTTAGTGTGAGAAACAGAGTGTGAAATATCAGTGTTACAGAAAGGAGTTAGTGTGTGTGACCGTGTGAAATATCAGCGATACACAGAGGAGGTAGTGCGAGAAACAGAGAGTGAAATATCAGTGTTGCAGAGAGAAGTTAGTTTGAGTGACAGTGTTAAATATCAGTGTTACAGAAAGTTGTTAGCGTGAGTGACAGTGTGAAATATCAGTGTTGCAGAGAGGAGTTAGTGCGAGAGAAAGAGTGTGAAATATCAGTGCTACACTGGGGAGTTTGTGTGAGTGACAGTGTTAAATATCAGTGTTACAGAGAGGAGATAGTGAGAAAAACAGAGAGTGAAATATCAGTGTTGCAGAGAGGAGTTAGTGTGAGTGACAGTGTTAAATTTCAGTGTTACAGAAAGTTGTTAGTGTGAGTGACAGTGTGAAATATCAGTGTTGCAGAGAGGAGTTAGTGTGTGTGACTGTGTGAAATATCAGCGATACACAGAAGAGGTAGTGCGAGAAACAGAGTGTGAAATATCAGTGTTGCAGAGAGAAGTTAGTGTGAGAGAAAGTGTGTGAAATATCAGTGCTACACAGGGGAGTTTGTGTGATTGACAGAGTGTGAAATATCAGTGCTGCAGAGAGGAGTTAGTGTGAGTAACGGTGTGTGAAATATCAGCGTTGCAGAGAGGAGTGAGTGCGAGAAACAGAGAGTGAAATATCAGTGCTGCAGAGAGGAGTTAGTGTGTGTGACAGTGTAATTTATCAGTGTTGCAGAGAGGAGTGAGTATGACTGTGACAGTGTGTGCAAGATCAGTGTTACACAGAGCAGTTGGTGTGAGAGAAAGAGTGTGAAATATCAGTGTTGCACAGAGGATTTAGTGTGAGTGACAGAGAGTTAAATATCAGTGTTACAGAGAGGAGGTAGTGTAAGAAACAGTGTGAAATATCAGTGTTCCACAGAGGAGTTAGTATGATTGTGGCAGAGTTTGAAATATCAATGTTACACAGAGGAGTTAGTGTGAGTATCAGAGTGCGAAATAACAGTGTTACATAGAGGAATATGTGTGATTGTGACAGTGTGTGAAATATCAGTGTTGCACAGAGGAGTTAATGTGATTGTGACTGGTATGAAATATCCCTGTTACAGAACGGAGTTAGTGCGAGTAACAGAGTGTGAAATATCAGTGTTTGAGATAGGAGTTAGTGTGAATGGCAGAGTGTGAAATATCAGAGTTACAGAAATGAGTTTATGTCAGTAACAAGTGTGAAATATCAGTGTTCCAGAAAGGAGTTAGCGTGATTGTTACAGAGTGTGAAATATCAGTGTTACGGAGAGGAGGTATTGTGAGTGACAGTGCGTGAAATATCAGTGTTACAGAGAGGAGGTATTGTGAGTGACAGTGCGTGAAATATCAGTGTTGCAGAGAGGTGTTAGTGTGAGAAACAGTTTGAAATATCAGTGTTGCAGAGAGGAGTTAATGTGAGTGACAGAGTGTGAAATATCAGTGTGACAGAAAGGAGTTAGTGTGATTGGAACAGCGTGTGAAATATCAGTGTTGCACAGAGGTGGAAGTGTGATTGTGACTAGTATGAAATATCACTGTTTCAGAACGGAGTTAGTGACAGTAACAGAGTGTGAAATATCAGTGTTTGAGAAAGGAGTTAGTGTGAATGGCAGAGTGTGAAATATCAGTGTTGCAGAGAGAAGGTAGTGTCAGAAACAGAGTGTGAAATATCAATGTTACACAGAGGAGCTAGTGTGAGTAAGAGGGTGTGAAATATCAGTGTTACACAGAGGAGTTAGTGTGAGAAACCGTGTGAAATATCAGTGTTACTGAGAGCAGTTAGTGTGATTGTGACTGTGTAAAATATCAGTGTTACAGAAAGGAGTTAGTGTGAGAAACAGAGTGAGAAATATCTCTGTTGCAAGGAGGAGTTAGTGTGATTGTGACTAGTATGAAATATCACTGTTACAGAACGGAGTTAGTGTGAGTAACAGCGTGTGAAATATCAGTGTTCCACAGAGGAGTTAGTATGATTGTGGCAGAGTGCGAAATATCAGTGTTACAGAGAGGAATTAGTGTGATTGTGACAGTGTGTGTGGAATATCCATGTTGCACAGAGGAGCTAGTGTGAGTAAGAGAGTGTGAAATATCAGTCTTACTGAGAGGAGTTCGTGTGACTGCGACAGTGTGTGAAATATCAGCATTGCAGAGAGGAGTTAGTGCGAGAAGCAGAATGTGAAATATCAGTGTTACACAGAGGAGTGAGTGTGACAACGACAGTGTGTGAAATATCAGTGTTACACAGAGCAGTTAGTGTGAGTGACAGTGTGCAATATCAGTGTTACACAGGAGTTCGTGTGAGTGACAGACTGTGAAATATTAATGTTACACAGAGCAGTTAGTGTGAGAGAAAGAGTGTGAAATATCAGTGCTACACAGGGGAGTTAGTGTGAGTAACAGAGTGTGATATATCAGTGTTACAGAGAGAGTTAGTCTGAGTGACAGAGAGTGATATATCAGTGTTACAGAAAGGAGTTAGTGTGAGAAACAGAGTGTGAAATATCAGTGTTCCAGAGAGGAGTTAGTGTGAGAAAGAGACTGAAATATCAGTGTTACAGAAAGGAGTTTGTGTGAGTAACAGTGTGAAATATCAGTGTTACAGAAGGAGTTAGTGTCAGAAACACTGTGAAATATCAGTGTTGCAGAGAGAGGTTAATGTGAGAAACAGAGTGTGAAATATCAGTGTTGCAGAGAGAAGTTAGTGTGAGAGAAAGAGTGTGAAATATCAGTGCTACACAGGGGAGTTAGTGTGAGTAACAGAGTGTGATATATCAGTGTTACAGAGAGGAGTTAGTATGAGTAACAGAGTGTGATACATCAGTGTTACAGGAGGAGTGAGTCTGAGTAACAGAGAGTGATATATCAGTGTTACAGAGAGGAGTTAGTGTGAGTAACAGAGTGTGATACATCAGTGTTACACAGAGGAGTTAGTATGAGTAACAGAGTATGATACATCAGTGTTACAGGAGGAGTGAGTCTGAGTAACAGAGAGTGATATATCAGTGTTACAGAGAGGAGTTAGTGTGAGTAACAGAGTGTGATATATCAGTGTTGGCTAGAGGATTGAGTGTGACTGTGACATTGTGTGAAATATCAGTGTTGCAGAGAGGAGTGAGTGTGACTGACAGTGTGTGAAATATCAGTGTTGCAGAGAGGAGTTAGTGTGAGAGAAAGAGAGTGAAATATCAGTGTTGCAGAGAGGTGTAACTATGACAGTGTGTGAAATATCAGTGTTGCAGAGAGGAGTGAGTGTGACTGTGACAGAGTGTGAAATATCAGTGTTGCACAGAGGAGTGAGTGTGACTGCGACAGTGTGTGAAATATCAGTGTTGCACAGAGGAGTGAGTGTGGCTACGACAGTGTGTTAAATATCAGTGTTACACAGAGAAGTTAGTGTGAGAGGGAGTGTGAAATATCAGTGTTACACACATGCGTTAGTGTGAGAAACAGAGTGTGATATATCAGTGTTGCAGATAGGAGTTAGTATGAGTATCAGAGTGTGATATATCAGTGTTACACAGAGGAGAGAGTGTGAGTAATAGAGTGTGAAATATCAGTTTGCGGAGAGGAGTTAGTGTGAGTAACAGATTGTGAAATATAAGTGTTACACAGAGGAATTAGTGTGAGTCACAGAGTGTGAAATAACAGTGTTTGAGAAAGGTGATACTGTGAATGGCAGAGTGTGAAATATCAGTGTTACAGAGAGGAGTTAGTGTGAGAAACAGACTGAAATATCAATGTTACAGAAAGGAGTTAGTGTGAGATACAGAGTGTGAAATATCAGTGTTGCAGAGAGGAGTTAGTATGAGTACCAGAGTGTGATATATCAGCGTTGCAGAGAGGAGTTACTGTGAGTGACGAGTGTGAAATAACAGTGTTACAGAAACGAGTTAGTGTGAGTGACAGAGTGGGAAATATCACCGTTACACAGAGGAGTTAGTGTGATTGTTACAGTGTGTGAAATATCAGTGTTTGAGAAAGGAGTTAGTGTCAATGGCAGAGTGTGAAATATCAGTGTTGCCCAGAGGAGGTAGTGTGAGAAACAGTTTGAAATATAGGTGTTGCAGAGAGGAGTTAGTGTGAGTGACAGTGTGAAATATCAGTGTTTAAGAGAGGAGTTAGTGTGAGTGACAGTGTGTGATATATCAGTGTTGCAGAGAGGAGTGAGTGTGACTGCGACAGTGTGTGAAATATCAGTGTTGCAGAGAGAAGTTAGTGTAAGAGAAAGAGTGTGAAATATCAGTGTGCCAGAGAGAAGTTAGTGTGAGTAACAGAGTGAGAAATATCAGTGTTGCACACAGCAGTTAGTGTGAGAGAAAGAGTGTGAAATATCAGTGCTACACAGGGGAGTTTATGTGAATGACAGTGTGAAATATCAGTGTTGCAGAAAGGACTTAGTGTGAATGGCAGAGTGTGAAATATCAGAGTTGCAGAGAGGAGTTAGTGTGAGTGACATTGTGTGATATATCAGTGTTAAAGAGAGGAGTGAGTGTGACTGCGACAGTGTGTGAAATATCAGTGTTGCAGAGAGAAGTTATTGTGAGTGACAGAGTGTGAAATAACAGTGTTACAGAAAGGAGTTAGTGTGCGAAGCAGGGTGTGAAATATAAGTGTTGCACACAGGAGTTAGTGTGCGAAGCAGAGTGTGAAATATCAGTGTTGCGGAGAGAAGTTAGGGTGGGAATCAGTGTGTGAAATATTAGAGTTACACAGAGGCGTTAGTGTGAGTTACAGACTGTGAAATATCAGTGTTGCACAGGGGAGTTAGTGTGATTGTGACAGTGTGTGAAATATCAGTGTTGTAGAGAGGAGTTAGTGTGAGTGACAGAGTGTGAAATATCAGTGTTGCACAGAGGAGTTACTGTGATTGTGACTAATATGAAATATCACTGTTACAGAACGGAGTGAGTTTCACAGTGTTCCACAGAGGAGTTTGTCACTCACACTAACTCCTCTGTGAAACACTGATATTTTACACTCTGTCACTCACACTAACTCCTCTCTGTAACACTGATATTTCGCACTCTGTTACTCACACTAACTCCTCTCTGCAACAATGATATTTCACACTCTGTAACAATCACGCTAACTCCTTTCTGGAACACTGATATTTCACACTCTGTTATTGACATAAACTCATTTCTGTAACAATGATATTTCACACTGTCACAATCATACTAACTCCTCTCTGTAAGACTGATATTTCACACTCGGTTTCTCACACTAACACATCTCTGTAACACTGATATTTCGCACTCTGATACTCACACTAACCCTCTGTGTAACACTGATATTTCAAACTCTGCCACATTCACACTAACTCCTCTCTGTAACACTGATATTTCACACTGTTACTCACACTAACTCCCCTGTGTAGCACTGATATTTCACACTATATCAGTGTTACACAGAGGAGCTAGTGTGAGTAAGGGAGTGTGAAATATCAGTGTTACACAGAGGAGTTAGTGTGAGAAACCGTGTGAAATATCAGTGTTACTGAGAGCAGTTAGTGTGATTGTGACTGTGTAAAATATCAGTGTTACAGAAAGGAGTTAGTGTGAGAAACAGAGTGAGAAATATCTCTGTTGCAAGGAGGAGTTAGTGTGATTGTGACTAGTATGAAATATCACTGTTACAGAACGGAGTTAGTGTGAGTAACAGAGTGTGAAATATCAGTGTTCCACAGAGGAGTTAGTATGATTGTGGCAGAGTGCGAAATATCAGTGTTACAGAGAGGAATTAGTGTGATTGTGACAGTGTGTGTGGAATATCCATGTTGCACAGAGGAGCTAGTGTGAGTAAGAGAGTGTGAAATATCAGTGTTACTGAGAGGAGTTAGTGTGACTGCGACAGTGTGTGAAATATCAGCGTTGCAGAGAGGAGTTAGTGCGAGAAGCAGAGTGTGAAATATCAGTGTTACACAGAGGAGTGAGTGTGACTGCGACAGTGTGTGAAATATCAGTGTTACACAGAGCAGTTAGTGTTAGTGACAGTGTGAAATATCAGTGTTGCAGAGAGGAGTTAGTGTGAGAAACAGTGTGAAATATCAGTGCTGCAGAGAGGAGTCAGTGTGAGTAACAGAGTGTGAAATGTCAGTTTTACAGAAAGGAGTTAGTGTGAGTAGCAGTGTGAAACATCAGTGTTACAGAATGGAGTTAGTGTGAGTAACAGAGTGTGAAATATCAGTGTTGCTGAGAGACATTAGTGTGAGTAACAGTGTGTGAAATATCAGTGTTACAGAAAGGAGTTAGTGTGAGATACAGAGTGTGAAATATCAGTGTTACACAGATGAGTTAGTGTGCGAAGCAAGGTGTGAAATATCAGTGTTGCACAGAGGAGTTCAAGTGTGAAGCAGATTGTGAAATATCAGTCACATAAAGGAGTTTGTGTGCGAAGCAGAGTGTGAAATATCATTGTTGCAGAGAGGAGTTAGTGTGAGTGACAGAGAGTTAAATATCAGTGTTACAGAGAGGAGGTAGTGTGAGAAACAGTGTGAAATATCAGAGTTCCAAAGAGAAGTTAGTATGATTGTGGCAGAGTTTGAAATATCAATGTTACACAGAGGAGTTAGTGTGAGTATTATAGTGCGAAATAACAGTGTTACAGAGAGGAATATGTGTGATTGTGACAGTGTGTGTGAAATATCAGTGTTGCACAGAGGAGTTAATGTGATTGTGATAGTATGAAATATCACTGTTACAGAACGGAGTTAGTGCGAGGAACAGAGTGTGATATATCAGTGTTTGAGAAAGGAGTTAGTGTGAATGGCAGAGTGTGAAATATCAGTGTTACACAGAGGAGTTAGTCTGATTGTGACTGTCTGAAATATCATTGTTACAGAAATGAGTTCATGTCAGTAACAAGTGTGAAATATCAGTGTTACGGAGAGGAGGTATTGTGAGTGACAGAGTGTGAAATAACAGTGTTGCAGAGAGGTGTTAGTGTGAGAAACAGTTTGAAATGTCAGTGTTGCAGAGAGGAGTTAGTGTGAGTGACAGTGAGAAATATCAATGTTACAGAGAGGAGCTAGTGTGAGTAAGAGAGTGTGAAATATCAGTGTGACAGAAAGGAGTTAGTGTGATTGTAACAGCGTGTGAAATATCAGTGTTGCACAGAGGAGTTAATGTGATTGTGACTAGTATGAAATATCACTGTTACAGTACGGAGTTAGTGAGAGTAATAGAGTGTGAAATATCAGTGTTTGAGAAAGGAGTTAGTGTGAATGGCAGAGTGTGAAATATCAGTGTTGCAGAGAGGATGAAGTGTCAGAAACAGAGTGTGAAATATCAGTGTTACACAGAGGAGTTAGTGTGAGTATCAGAGTGTGAAATATCTGTGTTACAGAAAGGAATGAGTGTGAGTGACAGAGTGACAAATATCAGTGTTACAGAAAGAGTTAATGTGATTGTGACAGAGTGCAAAATATCAGTGTTACACAGAGGAGTTAGTGTGAGAAACCGTGTGAAATATCAGTGTTGCAGAGAGGAGTTAGTGTGAGTGACAGTGAGAAATTTCAGTGTTACACAGAGGAGCTAGTGTGAGTAACAGAGTGTGAAATATCTGTGTTTCAGAGAGGAGTTAATGTGATTGTGACAGAGTGTGAAATATCAGTGTTACGGAAAGGAGATAGTGTGAGAAACAGAGGAGAAATATCAGTGTTGTACAGAGGAGTTAGCGTGAGTGACAGAGAGTGAAATATCTGTGTTGCACAGAGGAGTTAGTGTGATTGTGACTAGTATGAAATATCAGTGTTTGAGAAAGGAGTTAGTGTGAGAGAAAGAGTGTGATATATCAGTGTTCCACAGAGGAGTTAGTATGATTGTGGCAGAGTGCGAAATATCAGTGTTACAGAGAGGAATTAATGTGATTGTGACAGTGTGTGTGGAATATCCATGTTACACAGAGGAGCTAGTGTGAGTAAGAGAGTGTGAAATATCAGTGTTACTGAGAGGAGTTAGTGTGACTGCGACAGTGTGTGAAATATCAGCGTTGCAGGGAGGAGTTAGTGCGAGAAGCAGAGTGTGAAATATCAGTGTTACACAGAGGAGTGAGTGTGACTGCGACAGTGTGTGAAATATCAGTGTTACACAGAGCAGTTAGTGTGAGTGACAGTGTGAAATATCAGTGTTACAGAGAGGAGATCATGAGAGAAACAGAGAGTGAAATATCAGTGCTGCAGAGAGGAGTTACTATGATTGTGACAGTGTGTGAAATATCAGTGTTGCACAGAGGAGTTACTGTGATTGTGACTAATATGAAATATCACTGTTACAGAACGGAGTGAGTTTCACAGTGTTCCACAGAGGAGTTTGTCACTCACACTAACTCCTCTGTGAAACACTGATATTTTACACTCTGTCACTCACACTAACTCCTCTCTGTAACACTGATATTTCGCACTCTGTTACTCACACTAACTCCTCTCTGCAACAATGATATTTCACACTCTGTAACAATCACGCTAACTCCTTTCTGGAACACTGATATTTCACACTCTGTTATTGACATAAACTCATTTCTGTAACAATGATATTTCACACTGTCACAATCATACTAACTCCTCTCTGGAACACTGATATTTCACACTCGGTTTCTCACACTAACACATCTCTGTAACACTGATATTTCGCACTCTGATACTTACACTAACCCTCTGTGTAACACTGATATTTCAAACTCTGCCACATTCACACTAACTCCTCTCTGTAACACTGATATTTCACACTGTTACTCACACTAACTCCCCTGTGTAGCACTGATATTTCACACTCTCACACTAACTCCTCTCTGTAACATTGATATTTGACACTCGGTTTCTCACACTAACACCTCTCTGTAACACTGATATTTCGCACTCTGATACTTACACTAACCCTCTGTGTAACACTGATATTTCAAACTCTGCCACATTCACACTAACCCCTCTCTGCAACACTGATATATCACACTCTGTTCCTCACACTGAGTGTGATATATCAGTGTTGCAGAGAGGAGTGTGTGAAATATTAGTGTTACACAGAGGAGTTAGTGTGAGTGAAAGAGTGTGAAATATCAGTGTTGCAGAGAGGAGTTAGTGTCAGTGACAGAGTGTGAAATATCAGTGTTGGCGAGAGGAGTGAGTGTGACTGACAGAGTGCGAAATATCAGTGTTGCAGAGAGGAGTTAGTGTGAGAGAAAGAGTGTGAAATATCAGTGTTGCAGAGAGGTGTGACTGTGACAGTGTGTGAAATATCAGTGTTGCAGAGAGGAGTGAGTGTTACTGCGACAGTGTGTGAAATATCAGTGTTACACAGAGAAGTTAATGTGAGAGACAGTGTGAAATATCAGTGTTACACACATGGGTTTGTGTGAGAAACAGAGTGTGAAATATCAGTTTGCGGAGAGGAGCTAGTGTGAGAAACAGTGAGTGAAATATCAGAGCTACACAGAGGAGTTATTGTGAGTGACAGAGCGTGAAATAACAGTGTTGGTCACAGGAGTTAGTGTGAGTGACAGATTGTGAAATATAAGTGTTACACAGAGGAGTTAGTGTGAGTGACAGAGTGTGAAATATCAGTGTTGCAGAGAGGAGTGAGTGTTACTGTGACAGTGTGTGAAATATCAGTGTTGCAGAGCGGAGTTAGTATGAGGAACAGAGTGTGATATATCAGTGTTGCAGAGAGGAGTTAGTGTGAGTAACAGAGTGTGAAATTTCAGTGTTACAGAGAGGAGTTAGTGTGAGAAACAGACTGAAATATCAGTGTTACAGAAAGGAGTTAGTGTGAGATACAGAGTGTGAAATATCAGTGTTACACAGAGGAGTTATTGTGAGTGACAGAGCGTGAAATAACAGTGTTACAGAAAGGAGTTAGTGTGAGTGACAGAGTGTGAAATATCAATGTTACAGAAAGGAGTTAGTGTGAATGGCAGAGTGTGAAATATCAATGTTACACAGAGGAGTTAGTGTGAGTGAAAGAGTGTGAAATATCAGTGTTGCAGAGAGGAGTGAGTGTGACTGTGACAGTGTGTGAAATATCAGTGTTACACAGAGGAGTTTGTGTGAGAGAAAGAGTGTGAAATATCAGTGTTGCAGAGAGGAGTTAGTGTGACTGACAGTGTGTGAAATATCAGTGTTACACAGAGGAGTTAGTGTGAGTGAAAGAGTGTGAAATATCAGTGTTACACAGAGCAGTTGGTGTGAGAGAAAGTGTGTGAAATATCACTGTTACACACATGAGTTAGTGTGAGAAGCCGAGTGTGAAATATCAGTGTTGAAGAGGGGAGTGAGTGTGACTGTGACAGTGTGTGAAATATCAGTGTTGCAGAGAGGAGTTAGTGTGAGAGAAAGAGTGTGAAATATCAGTGTTACAGAGAGGTTTGACTGTTACAGTGTGTGAAATATCAGTGTTGCAGAGAGGAGTTAGTGTGAGAGAAAGATTGTGAAATATCAGTGTTACAGAGAGGTTTGACTGTTACAGTGTGTGAAATATCAGTGTTGCAGAGAGGAGTTAGTGTGAGAAACAGAGTGTGAAATATCAGAGTTTGAGAAAGGAGTTAGTGTGAGTGAAAGGGTGTGAAATATCAGTGTTGCAGAGGAGATAGTGTGAGAGAAAGAGTGTGAAATATCAGTGTTGCAGAGAGAAGGTAGTGTCAGAAACAGAGTGTGAAATATCAATGCTACACAGAGGAGTTAGTGTGAGTATCAGAGTGTGAAATATCAGTGTTACACAGAGGAGTTAGTGTGAGAAACCGTGTGAAATATCAGTGTTACTGAGAGCAGTTAGTGTGATTGTGACTGTGTAAAATATCAGTGTTACAGAAAGGAGTTAGTGTGAGAAACAGAGTGAGAAATATCTCTGTTGCAAGGAGGAGTTAGTGTGATTGTGACTAGTATGAAATATCACTGTTACAGAACGGAGTTAGTGTGAGTAACAGAGTGTGAAATATCAGTGTTCCACAGAGGAGTTAGTATGATTGTGGCAGAGTGCGAAATATCAGTGTTACAGAGAGGAATTAGTGTGATTGTGACAGTGTGTGTGGAATATCCATGTTGCACAGAGGAGCTAGTGTGAGTAAGAGAGTGTGAAATATCAGTGTTACTGAGAGGAGTGAGTGTGACTGCGACAGTGTGTGATATATCAGCATTGCAGAGAGGAGTTAGTGCGAGAAGCAGAGTGTGAAATATCAGTGTTACACAGAGGAGTGAGTGTGACTGCGACAGTGTGTGAAATATCAGTGTTACACAGAGCAGTTAGTGTTAGTGACAGTGTGTGAAATATCAGTGTTACAGAAAGGAGTTACTGTGAGATACAGAGTGTGAAATACCAGTGTTACACAGATGAGTTAGTGTGCGAAGCAAGGTGTGAAATATCAGTGTTGCACAGAGGAGATCATGAGAGAAACAGAGAGTGAAATATCAGTGCTGCAGAGAGGAGTTACTATGATTGTGACAGTGTGTGAAATATCAGTGTTACACAGAGGACTTAGTGTGAGTGACAGTGTGCAATATCAGTGTAACACAGGAGTTAGTGTGAGTGACAGAGTGAGAAATATCAGTGTTGCATAGAGGGGTTAGTGTGAGAAACAGTGTTAAATATCAGTTTTGCAGAGAGGAGTTAGTGTGAGAAACAGAGTGAAATATTAGTGTTACAGAGAGGAGTTAGTGTGAGAAACAGTGTGAAATATCAGTGTTGCAGAGAGGAGTTAGTGTGAGTGACAGTGTGAAATATCAGTGTTACAGAAAGGAGTTAATGTGAGTGACAGTGTGAAATATCAGTGTTACACAGAGGACTTAGTGTGAGTGACAGTGTGCAATATCAGTGTAACACAGGAGTTAGTGTGAGTGACAGAGTGAGAAATATCAGTGTTGCATAGAGGGGTTAGTGTGAGAAACAGTGTTAAATATCAGTTTTGCAGAGAGGAGTTAGTGTGAGAAACAGAGTGAAATATTAGTGTTACAGAGAGGAGTTAGTGTGAGAAACAGTGTGAAATATCAGTGTTGCAGAGAGGAGTTAGTGTGAGTGACAGTGTGAAATATCAGTGTTACAGAAAGGAGTTAATGTGAGTGACAGTGTGAAATATCAGTGTTACTGAGAGGAGTTAGTGTGAGTGACAGTGTGAAATATCAGTGTTACAGAAAGGACTTTGTGTGAGTAATAGTGTGAAATATCAGTGTTACACAGAGGAGATAGTGAAAGAAACAGAGAGTGAAATATCCGTGTTGTACAGAGGAGTTAGCGTGAGTGACAGGGAGTGAAATATCAGTGTTGCACAGAGGAGTTAGTGTGATTGTGACTAGTATGAAATATCAGTGTTACAGAACGGAGTTAGTGTGAGTAACAGAGTGTGAAATATCAGTGTTACAGAGAGGAATTAGTGTGATTGTGACATAGTGATAAATATCAGTGTTACACAGAGGAGCTAGTGTGAGTAAGAGAGTGTGAAATATCAGTGTTACTGAGAGGAGTTAGTGTGAGTGGCAGAGTGTGAAATATCAGTGTTGCAGAGAGGAGTGAGTGTGACTGTGACAGTGTGTGAAATATCAGTGTTGCAGAGAGGAGTTAGTGTGAGAGAAAGAGTGTGAAATATCAGTGTTACAGAGAGGGTTGACTGTTACAGTGTGTGAAATATCAGTGTTGCAGAGAGGAGTTAGTGTGAGAAACAGAGTGTGAAATATCAGAGTTTGAGAAAGGAGTTAGTGTGAGTGAAAGGGTGTGAAATATCAGTGTTGCAGAGGAGTTAGTGTGAGAGAAAGAGTGTGAAATATCAGTGTTGCAGAGAGAAGGTAGTGTCAGAAACAGAGTGTGAAATATCAATGCTACACAGAGGAGTTAGTGTGAGTATCAGAGTGTGAAATATCTGTGTTACAGAAAGGAATTAGTGTGAGAAACAGAGTGACAAATATCAGTGTTACACAGAGGAGCTAGTGTGAGTAAGGGAGTGTGAAATATCAGTGTTACACAGAGGAGTTAGTGTGAGAAACCGTGTGAAATATCAGTGTTACTGAGAGCAGTTAGTGTGATTGTGACTGTGTAAAATATCAGTGTTACAGAAAGGAGTTAGTGTGAGAAACAGAGTGAGAAATATCTCTGTTGCAAGGAGGAGTTAGTGTGATTGTGACTAGTATGAAATATCACTGTTACAGAACGGAGTTAGTGTGAGTAACAGAGTGTGAAATATCAGTGTTCCACAGAGGAGTTAGTATGATTGTGGCAGAGTGCGAAATATCAGTGTTACAGAGAGGAATTAGTGTGATTGTGACAGTGTGTGTGGAATATCCATGTTGCACAGAGGAGCTAGTGTGAGTAAGAGAGTGTGAAATATCAGTGTTACTGAGAGGAGTTAGTGTGACTGCGACAGTGTGTGAAATATCAGCGTTGCAGAGAGGAGTTAGTGCGAGAAGCAGAGTGTGAAATATCAGTGTTACACAGAGGAGTGAGTGTGACTGCGACAGTGTGTGAAATATCAGTGTTACACAGAGCAGTTAGTGTTAGTGACAGTGTGAAATATCAGTGTTGCAGAGAGGAGCTAGTGTGCGTGACAGAGTGTGAAATATCAGTGTTGCAGAGAGGAGGTAGTGCGAGAAACAGAGTGTGAAATATCTGTGTTACACAGAGCAGTTAGTGTGAGTGACAGTGTGCAATATCAGTGTTACACAGAGGACTTAGTGTGAGTGACAGTGTGCAATATCAGTGTAACACAGGAGTTAGTGTGAGTGACAGAGTGAGAAATATCAGTGTTGCATAGAGGGGTTAGTGTGAGAAACAGTGTTAAATATCAGTTTTGCAGAGAGGAGTTAG
The DNA here is from genome assembly GCF_047496885.1 of Scyliorhinus torazame. Lineage (NCBI taxonomy): Eukaryota > Metazoa > Chordata > Chondrichthyes > Carcharhiniformes > Scyliorhinidae > Scyliorhinus > Scyliorhinus torazame. Next base: position 167,263,437 of record NC_092714.1, on the reverse strand, counting down.
TGTGAGAAACAGAGTGAAATATTAGTGTTACAGAGAGGAGTTAGTGTGAGAAACAGTGTGAAATATCAGTGTTGCAGAGAGGAGTTAGTGTGAGTAACAGAGTGTGATATATCAGTGTTACAGAAAGGAGTTAGTGTGAGTAGCAGATTGTGAAATATCAGTGTTACAGAAAGGAGTTAATGTGAGTGACAGTGTGAAATATCAGTGTTACTGAGAGGAGTTAGTGTGAGTGACAGTGTGAAATATCAGTGTTACAGAAAGGACTTTGTGTGAGTAATAGTGTGAAATATCAGTGTTACACAGAGGAGATAGTGAAAGAAACAGAGAGTGAAATATCCGTGTTGTACAGAGGAGTTAGCGTGAGTGACAGAGAGTGAAATATCAGTGTTGCACAGAGGAGTTAGTGTGATTGTGACTAGTATGAAATATCAGTGTTACAGAACGGAGTTAGTGTGAGTAACAGAGTGTGAAATATCAGTGTTACAGAGAGGAATTAGTGTGATTGTGACATAGTGATAAATATCAGTGTTACACAGAGGAGCTAGTGTGAGTAAGAGAGTGTGAAATATCAGTGTTACTGAGAGGAGTTAGTGTGAGTGGCAGAGTGTGAAATATCAGTGTTGCAGAGAGGAGTGAGTGTGACTGTGACAGTGTGTGAAATATCAGTGTTGCAGAGAGGAGTTAGTGTGAGAGAAAGAGTGTGAAATATCAGTGTTACAGAGAGGTTTGACTGTTACAGTGTGTGAAATATCAGTGTTGCAGAGAGGAGTTAGTGTGAGAAACAGAGTGTGAAATATCAGAGTTTGAGAAAGGAGTTAGTGTGAGTGAAGGGGTGTGAAATATCAGTGTTGCAGAGGAGTTAGTGTGAGAGAAAGAGTGTGAAATATCAGTGTTGCAGAGAGAAGGTAGTGTCAGAAACAGAGTGTGAAATATCAATGCTACACAGAGGAGTTAGTGTGAGTATCAGAGTGTGAAATATCTGTGTTACAGAAAGGAATTAGTGTGAGAAACAGAGTGACACATATCAGTGTTACACAGAGGAGCTAGTGTGAGTAAGGGAGTGTGAAATATCAGTGTTACACAGAGGAGTTAGTGTGAGAAACCGTGTGAAATATCAGTGTTACTGAGAGCAGTTAGTGTGATTGTGACTGTGTAAAATATCAGTGTTACAGAAAGGAGTTAGTGTGAGAAACAGAGTGAGAAATATCTCTGTTGCAAGGAGGAGTTAGTGTGATTGTGACTAGTATGAAATATCACTGTTACAGAACGGAGTTAGTGTGAGTAACAGAGTGTGAAATATCAGTGTTCCACAGAGGAGTTAGTATGATTGTGGCAGAGTGCGAAATATCAGTGTTACAGAGAGGAATTAGTGTGATTGTGACAGTGTGTGTGGAATATCCATGTTGCACAGAGGAGCTAGTGTGAGTAAGAGAGTGTGAAATATCAGTGTTACTGAGAGGAGTTAGTGTGACTGCGACAGTGTGTGAAATATCAGCGTTGCAGAGAGGAGTTAGTGCGAGAAGCAGAGTGTGAAATATCAGTGTTACACAGAGGAGTGAGTGTGACTGCGACAGTGTGTGAAATATCAGTGTTACACAGAGCAGTTAGTGTTAGTGACAGTGTGAAATATCAGTGTTGCAGAGAGGAGCTAGTGTGCGTGACAGAGTGTGAAATATCAGTGTTGCAGAGAGGAGGTAGTGCGAGAAACAGAGTGTGAAATATCTGTGTTACACAGAGCAGTTAGTGTGAGTGACAGTGTGCAATATCAGTGTTACACAGAGGACTTAGTGTGAGTGACAGTGTGCAATATCAGTGTAACACAGGAGTTAGTGTGAGTGACAGAGTGAGAAATATCAGTGTTGCATAGAGGGGTTAGTGTGAGAAACAGTGTTAAATATCAGTTTTGCAGAGAGGAGTTAGTGTGAGAAACAGAGTGAAATATTAGTGTTACAGAGAGGAGTTAGTGTGAGAAACAGTGTGAAATATCAGTGTTGCAGAGAGGAGTTAGTGTGAGTAACAGTGTGAAATATCAGTGTTACAGAAAGGAGTTAATGTGAGTGACAGTGTGAAATATCAGTGTTACTGAGAGGAGTTAGTGTGAGTGACAGTGTGAAATATCAGTGTTACAGAAAGGACTTTGTGTGAGTAATAGTGTGAAATATCAGTGTTACACAGAGGAGATAGTGAAAGAAACAGAGAGTGAAATATCCGTGTTGTACAGAGGAGTTAGCGTGAGTGACAGAGAGTGAAATATCAGTGTTGCACAGAGGAGTTAGTGTGATTGTGACTAGTATGAAATATCAGTGTTACAGAACGGAGTTAGTGTGAGTAACAGAGTGTGAAATATCAGTGTTACAGAGAGGAATTAGTGTGATTGTGACATAGTGATAAATATCAGTGTTACACAGAGGAGCTAGTGTGAGTAAGAGAGTGTGAAATATCAGTGTTACTGAGAGGAGTTAGTGTGAGTGGCAGAGTGTGAAATATCAGTGTTGCAGAGAGGAGTGAGTGTGACTGTGACAGTGTGTGAAATATCAGTGTTGCAGAGAGGAGTTAGTGTGAGAGAAAGAGTGTGAAATATCAGTGTTACAGAGAGGTTTGACTGTTACAGTGTGTGAAATATCAGTGTTGCAGAGAGGAGTTAGTGTGAGAAACAGAGTGTGAAATATCAGAGTTTGAGAAAGGAGTTAGTGTGAGTGAAAGGGTGTGAAATATCAGTGTTGCAGAGAGGAGTTAGTGTGAGAGAAAGAGTGTGAAATATCAGTGTTACAGAGAGGTTTGACTGTTACAGTGTGTGAAATATCAGTGTTGCAGAGAGGAGTTAGTGTGAGAAACAGAGTGTGAAATATCAGAGTTTGAGAAAGGAGTTAGTGTGAGTGAAAGGGTGTGAAATATCAGTGTTGCAGAGGAGTTAGTGTGAGAGAAAGAGTGTGAAATATCAGTGTTGCAGAGAGAAGGTAGTGTCAGAAACAGAGTGTGAAATATCAATGCTACACAGAGGAGTTAGTGTGAGTATCAGAGTGTGAAATATCTGTGTTACAGAAAGGAATTAGTGTGAGAAACAGAGTGACAAATATCAGTGTTACACAGAGGAGCTAGTGTGAGTAAGGGAGTGTGAAATATCAGTGTTACACAGAGGAGTTAGTGTGAGAAACCGTGTGAAATATCAGTGTTACTGAGAGCAGTTAGTGTGATTGTGACTGTGTAAAATATCAGTGTTACAGAAAGGAGTTAGTGTGAGAAACAGAGTGAGAAATATCTCTGTTGCAAGGAGGAGTTAGTGTGATTGTGACTAGTATGAAATATCACTGTTACAGAACGGAGTTAGTGTGAGTAACAGAGTGTGAAATATCAGTGTTCCACAGAGGAGTTAGTATGATTGTGGCAGAGTGCGAAATATCAGTGTTACAGAGAGGAATTAGTGTGATTGTGACAGTGTGTGTGGAATATCCATGTTGCACAGAGGAGCTAGTGTGAGTAAGAGAGTGTGAAATATCAGTGTTACTGAGAGGAGTTAGTGTGACTGCGACAGTGTGTGAAATATCAGCGTTGCAGAGAGGAGTTAGTGCGAGAAGCAGAGTGTGAAATATCAGTGTTACACAGAGGAGTGAGTGTGACTGCGACAGTGTGTGAAATATCAGTGTTACACAGAGCAGTTAATGTTAGTGACAGTGTGAAATATCAGTGTTGCAGAGAGGAGCTAGTGTGCGTGACAGAGTGTGAAATATCAGTGTTGCAGAGAGGAGGTAGTGCGAGAAACAGAGTGTGAAATATCTGTGTTACACAGAGCAGTTAGTGTGAGTGACAGTGTGCAATATCAGTGTTACACAGGAGTTAGTGTGAGTGACAGAGTGAGAAATATCAGTGTTACAGAGAGGAGTTTGTGTGAGTGACAGACTGTGAAATATCAGTGTTGCAGAGAGAAGTTAGTGTGAGAAACAGTGTTAAATATCAGTGCTGCAGAGAGGAGTCAGTGTGAGTAACAGAGTGTGAAATGTCAGTTTTACAGAAAGGAGTTAGTGTGAGTAGCAGTGTGAAACATCAGTGTTACAGAATGGAGTTAGTGAGAGTAACAGAGTGTGAAATATCAGTGTTGCTGAGAGACGTTAGTGTGAGTAACAGTGTGTGAAATATCAGTGTTACAGAAAGGAGTTACTGTGAGATACAGAGTGTGAAATACCAGTGTTACACAGATGAGTTAGTGTGCGAAGCAAGGTGTGAAATATCAGTGTTGCACAGAGGAGATCATGAGAGAAACAGAGAGTGAAATATCAGTGCTGCAGAGAGGAGTTACTATGATTGTGACAGTGTGTGAAATATCAGTGTTACACAGAGGACTTAGTGTGAGTGACAGTGTGCAATATCAGTGTAACACAGGAGTTAGTGTGAGTGACAGAGTGAGAAATATCAGTGTTGCATAGAGGGGTTAGTGTGAGAAACAGAGTGAAATATTAGTGTTACAGAGAGGAGTTAGTGTGAGAAACAGAGTGAAATATCAGTGTTACAGAAAGGAGTTAATGTGAGTGACAGTGTGAAATATCAGTGTTACTGAGAGGAGTTAGTGTGAGTGACAGTGTGAAATATCAGTGTTACAGAAAGGACTTTGTGTGAGTAATAGTGTGAAATATCAGTGTTACACAGAGGAGATAGTGAAAGAAACAGAGAGTGAAATATCCGTGTTGTACAGAGGAGTTAGCGTGAGTGACAGAGAGTGAAATATCAGTGTTGCACAGAGGAGTTAGTGTGATTGTGACTAGTATGAAATATCAGTGTTACAGAACGGAGTTAGTGTGAGTAACAGAGTGTGAAATATCAGTGTTACAGAGAGGAATTAGTGTGATTGTGACATAGTGATAAATATCAGTGTTACACAGAGGAGCTAGTGTGAGTAAGAGAGTGTGAAATATCAGTGTTACTGAGAGGAGTTAGTGTGAGTGGCAGAGTGTGAAATATCAGTGTTGCAGAGAGGAGTGAGTGTGACTGTGACAGTGTGTGAAATATCAGTGTTGCAGAGAGGAGTTAGTGTGAGAGAAAGAGTGTGAAATATCAGTGTTACAGAGAGGTTTGACTGTTACAGTGTGTGAAATATCAGTGTTGCAGAGAGGAGTTAGTGTGAGAAACAGAGTGTGAAATATCAGAGTTTGAGAAAGGAGTTAGTGTGAGTGAAGGGGTGTGAAATATCAGTGTTGCAGAGGAGTTAGTGTGAGAGAAAGAGTGTGAAATATCAGTGTTGCAGAGAGAAGGTAGTGTCAGAAACAGAGTGTGAAATATCAATGCTACACAGAGGAGTTAGTGTGAGTATCAGAGTGTGAAATATCTGTGTTACAGAAAGGAATTAGTGTGAGAAACAGAGTGACACATATCAGTGTTACACAGAGGAGCTAGTGTGAGTAAGGGAGTGTGAAATATCAGTGTTACACAGAGGAGTTAGTGTGAGAAACCGTGTGAAATATCAGTGTTACTGAGAGCAGTTAGTGTGATTGTGACTGTGTAAAATATCAGTGTTACAGAAAGGAGTTAGTGTGAGAAACAGAGTGAGAAATATCTCTGTTGCAAGGAGGAGTTAGTGTGATTGTGACTAGTATGAAATATCACTGTTACAGAACGGAGTTAGTGTGAGTAACAGAGTGTGAAATATCAGTGTTCCACAGAGGAGTTAGTATGATTGTGGCAGAGTGCGAAATATCAGTGTTACAGAGAGGAATTAGTGTGATTGTGACAGTGTGTGTGGAATATCCATGTTGCACAGAGGAGCTAGTGTGAGTAAGAGAGTGTGAAATATCAGTGTTACTGAGAGGAGTTAGTGTGACTGCGACAGTGTGTGAAATATCAGCGTTGCAGAGAGGAGTTAGTGCGAGAAGCAGAGTGTGAAATATCAGTGTTACACAGAGGAGTGAGTGTGACTGCGACAGTGTGTGAAATATCAGTGTTACACAGAGCAGTTAGTGTTAGTGACAGTGTGAAATATCAGTGTTGCAGAGAGGAGCTAGTGTGCGTGACAGAGTGTGAAATATCAGTGTTGCAGAGAGGAGGTAGTGCGAGAAACAGAGTGTGAAATATCTGTGTTACACAGAGCAGTTAGTGTGAGTGACAGTGTGCAATATCAGTGTTACACAGAGGACTTAGTGTGAGTGACAGTGTGCAATATCAGTGTAACACAGGAGTTAGTGTGAGTGACAGAGTGAGAAATATCAGTGTTGCATAGAGGGGTTAGTGTGAGAAACAGTGTTAAATATCAGTTTTGCAGAGAGGAGTTAGTGTGAGAAACAGAGTGAAATATTAGTGTTACAGAGAGGAGTTAGTGTGAGAAACAGTGTGAAATATCAGTGTTGCAGAGAGGAGTTAGTGTGAGTAACAGTGTGAAATATCAGTGTTACAGAAAGGAGTTAATGTGAGTGACAGTGTGAAATATCAGTGTTACTGAGAGGAGTTAGTGTGAGTGACAGTGTGAAATATCAGTGTTACAGAAAGGACTTTGTGTGAGTAATAGTGTGAAATATCAGTGTTACACAGAGGAGATAGTGAAAGAAACAGAGAGTGAAATATCCGTGTTGTACAGAGGAGTTAGCGTGAGTGACAGAGAGTGAAATATCAGTGTTGCACAGAGGAGTTAGTGTGATTGTGACTAGTATGAAATATCAGTGTTACAGAACGGAGTTAGTGTGAGTAACAGAGTGTGAAATATCAGTGTTACAGAGAGGAATTAGTGTGATTGTGACATAGTGATAAATATCAGTGTTACACAGAGGAGCTAGTGTGAGTAAGAGAGTGTGAAATATCAGTGTTACTGAGAGGAGTTAGTGTGAGTGGCAGAGTGTGAAATATCAGTGTTGCAGAGAGGAGTGAGTGTGACTGTGACAGTGTGTGAAATATCAGTGTTGCAGAGAGGAGTTAGTGTGAGAGAAAGAGTGTGAAATATCAGTGTTACAGAGAGGTTTGACTGTTACAGTGTGTGAAATATCAGTGTTGCAGAGAGGAGTTAGTGTGAGAAACAGAGTGTGAAATATCAGAGTTTGAGAAAGGAGTTAGTGTGAGTGAAAGGGTGTGAAATATCAGTGTTGCAGAGAGGAGTTAGTGTGAGAGAAAGAGTGTGAAATATCAGTGTTACAGAGAGGTTTGACTGTTACAGTGTGTGAAATATCAGTGTTGCAGAGAGGAGTTAGTGTGAGAAACAGAGTGTGAAATATCAGAGTTTGAGAAAGGAGTTAGTGTGAGTGAAAGGGTGTGAAATATCAGTGTTGCAGAGGAGTTAGTGTGAGAGAAAGAGTGTGAAATATCAGTGTTGCAGAGAGAAGGTAGTGTCAGAAACAGAGTGTGAAATATCAATGCTACACAGAGGAGTTAGTGTGAGTATCAGAGTGTGAAATATCTGTGTTACAGAAAGGAATTAGTGTGAGAAACAGAGTGACAAATATCAGTGTTACACAGAGGAGCTAGTGTGAGTAAGGGAGTGTGAAATATCAGTGTTACACAGAGGAGTTAGTGTGAGAAACCGTGTGAAATATCAGTGTTACTGAGAGCAGTTAGTGTGATTGTGACTGTGTAAAATATCAGTGTTACAGAAAGGAGTTAGTGTGAGAAACAGAGTGAGAAATATCTCTGTTGCAAGGAGGAGTTAGTGTGATTGTGACTAGTATGAAATATCACTGTTACAGAACGGAGTTAGTGTGAGTAACAGAGTGTGAAATATCAGTGTTCCACAGAGGAGTTAGTATGATTGTGGCAGAGTGCGAAATATCAGTGTTACAGAGAGGAATTAGTGTGATTGTGACAGTGTGTGTGGAATATCCATGTTGCACAGAGGAGCTAGTGTGAGTAAGAGAGTGTGAAATATCAGTGTTACTGAGAGGAGTTAGTGTGACTGCGACAGTGTGTGAAATATCAGCGTTGCAGAGAGGAGTTAGTGCGAGAAGCAGAGTGTGAAATATCAGTGTTACACAGAGGAGTGAGTGTGACTGCGACAGTGTGTGAAATATCAGTGTTACACAGAGCAGTTAATGTTAGTGACAGTGTGAAATATCAGTGTTGCAGAGAGGAGCTAGTGTGCGTGACAGAGTGTGAAATATCAGTGTTGCAGAGAGGAGGTAGTGCGAGAAACAGAGTGTGAAATATCTGTGTTACACAGAGCAGTTAGTGTGAGTGACAGTGTGCAATATCAGTGTTACACAGGAGTTAGTGTGAGTGACAGAGTGAGAAATATCAGTGTTACAGAGAGGAGTTTGTGTGAGTGACAGACTGTGAAATATCAGTGTTGCAGAGAGAAGTTAGTGTGAGAAACAGTGTTAAATATCAGTGCTGCAGAGAGGAGTCAGTGTGAGTAACAGAGTGTGAAATGTCAGTTTTACAGAAAGGAGTTAGTGTGAGTAGCAGTGTGAAACATCAGTGTTACAGAATGGAGTTAGTGAGAGTAACAGAGTGTGAAATATCAGTGTTGCTGAGAGACGTTAGTGTGAGTAACAGTGTGTGAAATATCAGTGTTACAGAAAGGAGTTACTGTGAGATACAGAGTGTGAAATACCAGTGTTACACAGATGAGTTAGTGTGCGAAGCAAGGTGTGAAATATCAGTGTTGCACAGAGGAGATCATGAGAGAAACAGAGAGTGAAATATCAGTGCTGCAGAGAGGAGTTACTATGATTGTGACAGTGTGTGAAATATCAGTGTTACACAGAGGACTTAGTGTGAGTGACAGTGTGCAATATCAGTGTAACACAGGAGTTAGTGTGAGTGACAGAGTGAGAAATATCAGTGTTGCATAGAGGGGTTAGTGTGAGAAACAGAGTGAAATATTAGTGTTACAGAGAGGAGTTAGTGTGAGAAACAGAGTGAAATATCAGTGTTACAGAAAGGAGTTAATGTGAGTGACAGTGTGAAATATCAGTGTTACTGAGAGGAGTTAGTGTGAGTGACAGTGTGAAATATCAGTGTTACAGAAAGGACTTTGTGTGAGTAATAGTGTGAAATATCAGTGTTACACAGAGGAGATAGTGAAAGAAACAGAGAGTGAAATATCCGTGTTGTACAGAGGAGTTAGCGTGAGTGACAGAGAGTGAAATATCAGTGTTGCACAGAGGAGTTAGTGTGATTGTGACTAGTATGAAATATCAGTGTTACAGAACGGAGTTAGTGTGAGTAACAGAGTGTGAAATATCAGTGTTACAGAGAGGAATTAGTGTGATTGTGACATAGTGATAAATATCAGTGTTACACAGAGGAGCTAGTGTGAGTAAGAGAGTGTGAAATATCAGTGTTACTGAGAGGAGTTAGTGTGAGTGGCAGAGTGTGAAATATCAGTGTTACTGAGAGGAGTCCATGTGATTGTGACAGTGTGTGAAATATCAGTGTTACACAGAGGAGTTAGTATGATTGTGGCAGAGTGCGAGATATCAGTGTTACAGAGAGGAATTAATGTGATTGTGACATAGTGAGAAATATCAGTGTTACACAGAGGAGCTAGTGTGTGTAAGAGAGTGTGAAATACCAGTGTTACTGAGAGGAGTCCATGTGATTGTGACAGTGTGTGAAATATCAGTGTTACACAGAGGAGTTAGTGTCAGTGACAGTGTGTGAAGCATCAGTGTTACAGAAAGGAGTTAGTGTGATTGTGACAGAGTGTGAAATGCCAGTGTTTCAGAGAAGAGCGAGTGTTAGTGGGATAGAGTGTTAGCTATGTTTGCGGTTAGAGGAGTTACTGTGAGTGTGACAAAATGTGTTGTGGCAGTGTGAGATATCAGTGTTACATAGAGGATTTTGTGTAAGTATGAGAGTGTAAGATATCAATGTGACAGGGTTAGTGTGAGGGTGTGACAGAATGTGAGATATTAGTGTTACAGAGAGGAATTAGTGTGAGCGTGACAGAGTTTGCGTGTGACAGTGGGAGATCTCAGTGTTCGATAGAGGATTTCATAAGAACTAGGTGCAGGAGTAGACCAACTGGCCTCTTTTTGTACGCTCCTGTATTAACTTTTATTACACTTCTCTGTTTTGATCTTCTACGGAGTGTAATATGTGTTACTCAAACTTGATTACTGATGACGTCTTCTGAATCTCGGTGAAGAAGATTCGAACTCGTCCAGTCGTAACAAAAGGTTTATTGAGTCACTATAACAATGATTACGTGAGTTCTAGTGATAAGGTTAACAAGATCTAACTGCAGTAACTATGCCTGTCTACACTAACCATCTGAGCTAATCTGATACTCCTGTCCTGGTCACATTACACCCAAAAGAGAGAGAGAGACCCAATGTGGTTTCTTTTATACCCCTGTTGGTCCGGCCCTCTAGTGATCATCTGGTGCTACTGTTTACACATCAATCCCTTATGTACATGCACATACATAGATCACTACACCCCCCTTTTTTTCTTGTGTTCCATATTTTCTGTGTGTTATAAAGAAAATTGAACAAACATAATGGATGCAGTTTGCAAATTCATTACATAACATCAATGAGTTAATCAGTCAAACGTTAATACAGTTAGTCTTTTCGGGTTTTTTTGTTTGCTTGAAACAGGTAGATAAATGATATGTACAAGTTGTGATGATATTGATGATTATACAAAGCCAATTAATATTTATGAGTCCAATCATAATTTAAAACATTTATGAGTCCAAACTTTATGAACTTATTCGGTTGAGTTGTTTTCTTCTTCTATTGTTGAAGTGGTGATTATCTTCATAAACATAAAGAACAGAAGAACTAGGAGCAGGAGTAGGCCACCTGGCCCCTCGAGCCTGCTCCGCCATTCAATGAGATCATGGCTGATCTGTTGTGGACTCAGCTCCACTTTCTGGCCCGGACACCATAACCCTTAATCCCTTTATTCTTCAAAAAACTATCTACCTTTATCTTTAAAACATTTAATGAAGGAGCCTCTACTGCTTCACTGGGCAAGGAATTCCATAGATTCACAACCCTTTGGGTGAAGAAGTTCCTCCTAAACTCAGTCCTAAATCTACTTCCCCTTATTTTGAGGCTATGCCCCCTAGTTCTGCTTTCACCCGCCAGTGGAAACAACCTGCCCGCATCTATCCTATCTATTCCCTTCATAATATTATATGTTTCTATACGATCCCCCCTCATCCTTCTAAATTCCAATGAGTACAGTCCCAGTCTACTCAACCTCTCCTCGTAATCCAACCCCTTCAGCTCTGGGCTTAACCTAGTGAATCTCCTCTGCACACCCTCCAGTGCTAGTACGTCCTTTCTCAAGTAAGGAGACCAAAACTGAACACACTACTGCAGGTGTGGCCTCACTAACACCTTATACAATTGCAGCAGAACCTCCCTAGTCTTAAACTCCATCCCTCTAGCAATGAAGGACAAAATTCCATTTGCCATCTTTATCACCTGTTGCACCTGTAAACCAACTTTTTGCGACTCATGCACTAGCACACCCAGGTCTCACTGCACAACAGCATGTTTTAATATTTTATCATTTAAATAATAATCCCTTTTGCTGTTATTCCTACCAAAATGGATAACCTCACATTTGTCAACATTGTATTCCATCTGCCAGACCCTAGCCCATTCACTTAGCCTATCCAAATCCCTCTGCAGACTTCCAGCATCCTCTGCACTTTTTGCTTTACCACTTATCTTAGTGTCGTCTGCAAACTTGGACACATTGCCCTTGGTCCCCAACTCCAAATCATCTATGTAAATTGTGAACAGTTGTGGGCCCAACACTGATCCCTGAGGGACACCACTAGCTACTGATTGCCAACCAGAGAAACACCCATTAATCCCCACTCTTTGCTTTCTATTAATTCACCAATCCTCTATCCATGCTACTACTTTCCCCTTAATGCCATGCATCTTTATCTTATGCAACAACCTTTTGTGTGGCACCTTGTCAAAGGCTTTCTGGAAATCCAGACATACCACATCCATTGGCTCCCCGTTATCTACCGCACTGGTAATGTCCTCAAAAAAATTCCACTAAATTAGTTAGGCACAACCTGCCCTTTATGAACCCATGCTGCGTCTGCCCAATGGGACAATTTCCATCCAGATGCCTCGCTATTTCTTCCTTGATGATAGATTCCAGCATCTTCCCTACTACCGAAGTTAATCTCACTGGCCTATAATTACCCGCTTTCTGCTTACCTCCTTTTTTAAACAGTGGTGTCACGTTTGCTAATTTCCAATCCGCCGGGACCACCCCAGAGTCTAGTGAATTTTGGTAAATTATCACTAGTGCATTTGCAATTTCCCTAGCCATCTCTTTTAACACTCTGGGATGCATTCCATCAGGTCCAGGAGACTTGTCTACCTTTAGCCCCATTAGCTTGCCCATCACTACCTCCTTGGTGATAACAATCCTCTCAAGGTCCTCACCTGTCATAGCCTCATTTCCATCAGTCACTGGCATGTTATTTGTGTCTTCCACTGTGAAGACCGACCCAAAAAACCTGTTCAGTTCCTCAGCCATTTCCTCATCTCCCATTATTAAATCTCCCTTCTCATCCTCTAAAGGACCAATATTTACCTTAGCCACTCTTTTTTGTTTTATGTATTTGTAGAAACTTTTACTATCTGTTTTTATATTCTGAGCAAGTTTACTCTCATAATCTATCTTACTCTTCTTTATAGCTTTTTTAGTAGCTTTCTGTTGCCCCCTAAAGATTTCCCAGTCCTCTAGTCCCCCACTGAACTTTGCTACTTTGTATGTTTTTTCCTTCAATTTGATACTCTCCCTTATTTCCTTAGATATCCACGGTTGATTTTCCCTCTTTTTACCGTCCTTCCTTTTTGTTGGTATAAACCTTTGCTGAGCACTGTGAAAAATCACTTGGAAGGTTCTCCACTGTTCCTCAACTGTTTCACTATAAAGTATTTGCTCCCAGTCTACCTGAGCTAGTTCTTCTCTCATCCCATTGTAATCTCCTTTGTTTAAGCACAAAACACTAGTGCTTGATTTTACCTTCTCACCCTCCATCTGTATTTTAAATTCCACCATATTGTGATCGCTCCTTCCGAGAGGATCCCTAACTATGAGATCCTGAATCAATCCTGTCTCATTACACAGGACCAGATCTAGGACCGCTTGTTCCCTCGTAGATTCCATTACATACTGTTCTCGGAAACTATCGCGGTTACATTCTATAAACTCCTCCTCAAGGCTGCCTTGACCGACCTGGTTAATCCAATCAACATGTAGATTAAAATCCCCCATGATAACTGCTGTACCATTTCTACATGCACCTGTTATTTCTTTGTTTATTGCCTGCCCCACCATAAAGTTACTATTTGGTGGCCTAAAGATTACTCCTATCAGTGACTTTTTCACCTTACTATTTCTGATTTCCACCCAAATGGATTCAACCTTATCCTCCATAGCACCGATGTCATCCCTTACTGTTGCCCGGATGTTATCCTTAAATAACAAAGCTACACCACCTCCCTTACCATCCACTCTGTCCTTCCGAAAAGTTTGATACCCTCGGATATTTAACTCCCAGTCGTGACCATCCTTTAACCATGTTTCAGTCATGGCCACTAAATCATAGTCATTCACGATAATTTGCGCCATCAACTCATTTACCTTATTCCGAATACTACGAGCATTCAGGTAAAGTACACTTATGTTGGCTTTTTTACCTTTGTTCTGAATCTTAACACCTCGATCAGTAACCTCTCCGGAGTTGTTATATTTCCTCTTAACCTTTCTCCTAATTTTCCTTGTCGTTGAACCCATATCTTCATGTAACAACCTGCCGCGTCGCTTACCATTAATGTTTTCACTTCCCGTTTTATTTCTTTTAGTATTCCTGGTCCTATTCACTGAGCTCCCCTCAGTCACTGTACCTTGTACTGTCGCCCTTTTTGCTTTTTGACTATGGCTTCTCTCCCTTACACTTTCCCCCTTACTGCCTTTTATTTCTGTCCCTGTTTTACTACCTTCCAACTTCCTGCATCGGTTCCCATCCCCCTGCCACATTAGTTTAAACTCTCCCCAACAGCTCTAGCAAACAGTCCCCCTAGGACATCGGTTCCAGTCCTGCCCAGGTGCAGACCGTCCGGTTTGTACTGGTCCCACCTCCCCCAGAACCGGTTCCAATGTCCTAGGAATTTGAATCCCTCCCTCTTGCACCATCTCTCGAGCCACGCATTCATCCTCTCTATCCTGACATTCCTACTCTGACTAGCTCGTGGCACTGGTAGCAATCCTGAGATTACTACCTTTGAGGTCCTACTTTTTAGTTTAACTCCTAACTCCCTAAATTCAGCTTGTAGGACCTCGTCCCGTTTTTTACCTATATCGTTGGTGCCTATGTGCACCACGACAGCTGGCTGTTCACCACCCCTTCCCGCCCCCCGAATGTCCTGCAGCCGCTCCGAGACATCCTTGACCCTTGACCCGGGAGGCAACATACCATCCTGGAGTCTCGATTGCGTCCGCAGAACCGCCTGTCTATTCCCCTTACAATTGAATCCCCTATCACTATAGCCCTGCCATTCTTCTTGCTGCCCAGCTGCGCAGCAGAGCCAGCCACGGTGCCATGAACCTGGCTGCTGCTGCCTTCCCCTGGTGAGCCATCTCCCTCAACAGTATCCAAAGCGATATATCTGTTTTGCAGGGAGATGACCACAGAGGACACCTGCACTGCCTTCCTACTCTTGCTCTGTCTTTTTGTCACCCATTTTCTATCTCCCTCAGTACCTTTCACCTGCGGTGTGACCAACTCGCTAAACGTGCTATCCATTACGTCCTCAACATCGCGGATGCTCCAAAGTGAGTCCATCCGCAACTCCAGAGCCGCCAAGCGGTCTAACAGGAGCTGCAACTGGACACACGTCTTGCACGTGAAGGAACCAGGGACAGTGGACGTGTCCCTGAGCTCCCACATCGCACACGAGGAGCATGACACGGGTCTGAGATCTCCTGCCATGTCTTAAACCTTCGGTTAACTTCAACAACTACAATTTCAACAAAAAAAACAACAAAGAAAAAATAAATAAATATACCAATGAAAAGAAACAGAAAAACAGAAACACTACTTACCAGTCACTTACCAGGGATAAAAAACACTTCTCCCCACCCAGCTTCGAATTCCCACCTAGATTCAAATTCCCAAACTCACTCTTAGCTGTGTCTCATTCCTGGCTCTGTCTTCTCTGGCTCACTGGGAGTGAGTTTACAAGTTGCTCTTTTTAAACTGTCCTGAATTGACTCCCCTCCCCCACCTGCTTTTAGATCAAGGTAGATTTAAGTGACTGACACTTAACTGCCAACCAGTTATGTGAGTAGGTGGGGCAGCCCTTGTTAACCCACACTGCACAATACTAGCTTAATTTAAATTAATTTAAACTCCTGAAATTTAAAAGGAGCTGCCTTACTGATTTAATTCAATTCCCACCTAGATTCAAATTCCCAAACTCACTCTTAGCTGTGTCTCACTCCTGGCTCTGTCTTCAAGATTTCATTTTCTTGTGGGTAGTTCAGAGTAGATTAGATTTTAATTGATGTGGTCTCACTGGACTCAAGAGTAGTTTCACTTTGATTATTGAGTGCTTCTGTACATACGAGCTGCGATCTGTCAGTCTCGCTGTGATCTTGCACCTCTTGTATGCTGATTGTGATCACATTGTCGCTATTCTCACATACAGTGGGGAGACATTCATTGTTGTCTTCTGATTAAATGAGCTGGATGGACTTTCATAGTCTTTTTGTTGTTCACGTGAGTTTGGTAGAGTTTCATAGTCTGCTTCTGGTCGCTCAGAAAAGGTGGGTAGACCGTCATAGTCTTCTTCATGCGTGGTTGGCATTCTGGAGTCTTTAATTGCTTCCATTCTGGAGTCTGTCAACGAGCTCTCTGTGGGGGCATGTGTCGCTCTCTCTGTGGAGACTTTCATCGCTCTCTGTGTGGAGTCGTGCAGTATTCTCTCTTTGGAGTCGATCTCAGCTCTCTCAATGGAGTCGTTCTGTGCTCTCAGTGTGGCGTCGTTTTCTTCTTGGCTGATTGACAGGTTGCTGTCATCCAATGTTTCAACATCATTGCATCATGGTATTGGATTAATCTACCGTGAGTAGATTCGTATTGAGCTTTTCAACCGTATTGCTGATGCTATGATCATCATATCCGAAGAACTCAGTAGTATTCTTCAATGTACAAATCATCTCTTTTTGTTTTGGTTTTGTTATAATGCGCTTCATATTCAATGAACAAATCATCTTCTTTGGTTTCGGATTTGTCATTGTGCTCTTCACTTTGGGTGGTGCAAACTGCTTGCTCCAGGGTGCTGCGGAGGTTATTTTCAACTGCTGGTTGAAGTTCAGGCATTGTTCTGTCTTTTGAAGAAAGAAAATTGTGTTTTGTAGCTTTAAAATTCTTATTTTTAATTTTCGGTCATTTCCCCTTTAAGTGGGCATGGTCTGGGTCTTCTGACAACACAGAACAAAGAAATGTACAGCACAGGAACAGGCCCTTCGGCCCTCCAAGCCCGTGCCGACCATGCTGCCCGACTAAACTACAATCTTCTACACTTCCTGGGTCCGTATCCCTCTATTCCCATCCTATTCATGTATTTGTCAAGATGCCCCTTAAATGTCACTATCGTCCCTGCTTCCACCACCTCCGGTA
This sequence comes from Scyliorhinus torazame, assembly GCF_047496885.1. Classification (NCBI taxonomy): domain Eukaryota; kingdom Metazoa; phylum Chordata; class Chondrichthyes; order Carcharhiniformes; family Scyliorhinidae; genus Scyliorhinus; species Scyliorhinus torazame. Next base: position 167,246,852 of record NC_092714.1, on the reverse strand, counting down.
GCGAGTTGCAGGCACCCACTACCCTCTGTGTAAAAACCTTGCCTCGTACATCTACTCTAAACCTTGCCCCTCTCACCTTAAACCTATGCCCCCTAGTAATTGACCCCTCTACCCTGGAGAAAAGCCTCTGACTATCCACTCTGTCTATGCCCCTCATAATTTTGTAGCCTCTATCAGGTCGCCCCTCAACCTCCTTCATTCCAGTGAGAACAAACCGAGTTTATTCAACTGCTCCTCATAGCTAATGCCCTCCATACCAGGCAACATTCTGGTAAATCTCTTCTGCACCCTCTCTAAAGCCTCCACATCGTTCTGGTAGTGTGGCAACCAGAATTGAACACCTAACTAAGCTGCAACATGACTTGCCAATTCTTATAGTCAATGCCCCGGCCAATGAAGGCAAGCATGCCGTATGCCTTCTTGACTACCTTCTCCACCTGTGTTGCCCCTTTCAGTGACCTGTGGACCTGTACTCCTAGATCTCTCTGACTTTCAATACTCTTGAGGGTTCCACCATTCACTGTATATTCCCTACCTGCATTAGACCTTCCAAAATGCATTACCTCACATTTGCCCGGATTAAACTCCATCTGCCATCTCTCCGCCCAAGTCTCCAAACAATCTAAATCCTGCTGTATCCTCTGACAGTCCTCATCGCTATCCGCAATTCCACCAACCTTTGTGTCGTCTGCAAACTTACTAATCAGACCAGTTACATTTTCCTCCAAATCATTTATATATACTACAAACAGCAAAGGTCCCAGAACTGATCCCTGCGGAACACCACTGGTCACAGCCCTCCAATTAGAGAAGCATCCTTCCATTGCTACTCTCTGCCTTCTATGACCTAGCCAGTTCTGTATCCACCTTGCCAGCTCACCCCTGATCCCGTGTGACTTCACCTTTTGTACTAGTCTACCATGAGGGACCTTGTCAAAGGCCTTACTGAAGTCCATATAGACAACATCCACTGCCCTACCTGCATCAATCATCTTTGTGACCTCCTCGAAAAACTCTTATCAAGTTAGTGAGACACGACCTCCCCTTTCAAATGGGAGTAGATCCTGTCTCGAAGAATTCTCTCCAGTAATTTCCCTACCACTGTAGTAAGGCTCACCGGCTTGTAGTTCCCTGGATTATCCTTGCTACCCTTCTCAAACAGAGGAACAACATTGGCTATTCTCCAATCCTCCGGGATATCACCTGAAGACAGTGAGTTCCAAAGATTTCTGTCAAGGCCTCAGCAATTTCCTCTCCAGCCTCCTTCAGTATTCTGGGGTAGATCCCATCAGGCCCTGGGGACTTATCTACCTTAATATTTTTTAAGACGCCCCACACCTCATCTTTTTGGATCTCAATGTGACCCAGGCTATCTACACACCCTTCTCCAGATTCAACATCTACCAATTCCTTCTCTTTGGTGAATACTGATGCAAAGTATTCATTTAGTACCTCTCCCATTTCCTCTGGCTCCACACATAGATTCCCTTGCCTATCCTTCAGTGGGCCAACCCTTTCCCTGGCTACTCTCTTGCTTTTTATGTACGTGTAAAAAGCCTTGGGATTTTCCTTAACCCTCTTTGCCAATGACTTTTCGTGACCCCTTCTAGCCCTCCTGACTCCTTGCTTAAGTTCCTTCCTACTTTCCTTACATTCCACACAGGCTTTGTCTGTACCCAGCCTTTTAGCCCGAACAAATGCCTCCTTTTTCTTTTTGACGAGGCCTACAATATCTCTCGTTATCCAAGGTTCCCGAAAATTGCCGTATTTATCCTTCTTCCTCACAGGAACATGCCGGTCCTGAATTCCTTTCAACTGACACTTGAAAGCCTCCCACATGTCAGATGTTGATTTGCCCTCAAACATCCGCCCCCAATCTATGTTCTTCAGTTCCCGCCTAATATTGTTATAATTAGCCTTCCCCCAATTTAGCACATTCACCCTAGGACCACTCTTATCCTTGTCCACCAGCACTTTAAAACTTACTGAATTGTGGTCACTGTTCCCGAAATGTTCCCCTACTGAAACTTCTACCACCTGGCCGGGCTCATTCCCCAATACCAGGTCCAGTACCGTCCCCTCCCTAGTTGGACTGTCTACATATTGTTTTAAGAAGCCCTCCTGGATGCTCCTTACAAACTCTGCCCCGTCTAAGCCCCTGGCACTAAGTGAGTCCCAGTCAATATTGGGGAAGTTGAAGTCTCTCATCACCACAACCCTGTTGTTTTTACTCTTTTCCAAAATCTGTCTACCTATCTGCTCCTCTATCTCCCGCTGGCTGTTGGGAGGCCTGTAGTAAACCCCCAACATTGTGACTGCACCCTTCTTATTCCTGATCTCTACCCATATAGCCTCACTGCCCTCTGAGGTGTCCTCCCGCAGCACAGTTGTGATATTCTCCCTAACCAGTAGTGCAACTCCGCCACCCCTTTTACATCCCCCTTTATCCCACCTGAAACATCTAAATCCTGGAATGTTTAGCTGCCAATCCTGCCCTTCCCTCAACCAGGTCTCTGTAATGGCAACAACATCATAGTTCCAAGTACTAATCCAAGCTCTAAGTTCATCTGCCTTACCCGTAATACTTCTTGCATTAAAACATATACACTTCAGGCCACCAGACCCGCTGTGTTCAGCAACTTCTCCCTGTCTGCTCTGCCTCAGAGCCACACTGTCCCTATTCCTAGTTCTCCCTCAATGCTCTCACCTTCTGACCTATTGCTCCCGTGCCCACCCCCCTGTCATGATGTAAAGCGTAGGAATCTCTCGCATGCGCAAAACACAGTTTTGTCAGTTTGCGTCTTTTAGGGAGGTGCGTACTGGTCAGCCTGCACACGCGCAAGATGGCTGCCATTCAGAACTTCCGTCTTCTGTTTCAACCCTGCCTCTGCCTCTTGGTGAGTATTCGTGTCATTTTTACGGAATTTGTTTTCTAGATACTGATTCTTTGTTTGTAAAGCTCAAAGTATTGAGTTGATTTTGTTCATAAACAAGGCATTTTTGTATCGCGATTTCTAGAGTTGTATACTTTTTTTGTGAAAATTCTTCCCTCAAATTTTTATTAGATCGTCCATAAATTAATTGATCCATTATCATAGCATCTCTGAAATCAGTATAATTACAGCCTTGTGCTATTAACTTGAGGTCTGTTATAAAATCAGTGATGGGCTCTCCATTTCTCTGGCACCTATGATGAAAGTTAAATCTTTCCAGCATCTCACCACACTGACTTTTACACTGTTCTTCAAATTTTGCGACAATCACTTTAAATTTAGTTTTGTCTTCACCTTCCAAGTAATTAAAGCAACTGTAGATGTCTCTAGCTTCATGCCCTGCTCTTGAGAGTAGCAGCGCTATTTTTGTTGCGTCAGAGGCCGTGCTCAAATCATTAGCTCCAGTTATAACTTAAATTACCGGTTGTTTCCAGCTGCCATGGAGCTCCAACGAGTTCCATCGAATCAGTTAGTGTTGAGGATCCATATGCTGCGAAGTCTTCCAGAGTCGAATATCCAGTTTGAATTTTCTTCTTTTTTTGTCTAACCTAATCTAACTAGTTCTTTTAAAGTCACCAGTCCGGGTACCATCTTTTATTACGCTCATGTATTATCTTTTATTACACTTCTCTGTGTGTTTTGATATACTACGGAGTGTAATATGTGTTACTCAAACCTTGTTTAGTGATGAGGTCTTCTGAATCTCGATGAAGAAGACTCGAACTCATCCAGTAGTAACAAAAAGTTTATTGAGTAACTATAATAATAATTGTGTGAGTTCTTTACTTTAACATTGATACTAGTGATAAGGTTAACAAGATCTAACTACAGTAACTATGGTTGACTACACTAACCATCTGAGTTAATCTGATCCTCCTGTCCTGGTCACAGTACACCCAAAAGAGAGAGAGAGAGACCCAATGTGGTGTCTTTTATACCCCTGTTGGTCCGGCCCTCTAGTGATCATCTGGTGCTACTGATTACACATTAACCCCTTATGTACATGCACATACATAGATCACTACGTGGCCCTTCGAGCCTGCTCTGCCATTCACTGAGATCATGGCTGATCTTAAGTAGACTCAGCTCCACTTTCCCGGCCGAACACCATAACCCTTTATTCTTTTATCCTTCAAAAAACTATCTATCTTTATCTTAAAAACATTTAATGAAGGAGCCTAAGCTGCTTCACTGGGCAGAGAATTCCATAGAGTCACAACCCTTTGGGTGAAGAAGTTCCTCCTAAACACAGGCCTAAATCTACTTCCCCTTATTTTGAGGATATGCCCCCTACTTCTGCTTTCACCCACCAGTGGAAACAACCTCCCCGCATCTATCCCATCTATTCCCTTCCCAATGGGACAATTTCCATCCAGATGCCTCACTATTTCTTCCTTGATGATAAATTCCAGCATCTTCACTACTACCGAATTTAAGCTAACTGGCCGATAATTACCCGTTTTCTGCCTACCTCCTTTTTTAAGCATAGAACATAGAAAAATACAGCACAGAACAGGCCCTTCGGCCCACGATGTTGTGCCGAACCTTTGTCCTAGATTAATCATAGATTATCATTGAATTTACAATGCAGAAGGAGGCCATTCGGCCCATTGAGTCTGCACCGGCTCTTGGAAAGAGCACCCTACCCAAAGTCAACACCTCCACCCAACACTAAGGGCAATTTTGGACACTAAGGGCAATTTATCATGGCCAATCCACCAAACCTGCACATCTTTGGACTGTGGGAGGAAACCGGAGCACCCGGAGGAAACCCACGCAGACACGGGGAGGATGTGCAGACTCCACACAGACAGTGACCCAAGCTGGAATCGAACCTGGGACCCTGGAGCTGTGAAGCAATTGTGCTATCCACAATGCTACCGTGCTGCCCTTAAGAACAAATAAATCTACACTATATCATTTTACCGCAATCCATGTACCTATCCAATAGCTGCTTGAAGGTCCCTAATGTTTCCGACTCAACTACTTCCACAGGCAGTGCATTCCATGCCCCCACTACTCTCTGGGTAAATAACCTACCTCTGACATCCCCCCTATACCTTCCACCATTCACCTTAAATTTATGTTCCCTTGTAATGGTTTGTTCCACCCGGGGAAAAAGTCTCTGACTGTCTATTCTATCTATTCCCCTGATCATCTTACAAACCTCTATCAAGCCACCCCTCATCCTTCTCCGTTCTAATGAGAAAAGGCCTAGCACCCTCAACCTTTCCTCGTAAGACCTACTCTCCATTCCAGATAACATCCTGGTAAATCTCCTTTGCACCTTTTCCAAAGCAGTGGTGTCACGTTTGCTAATTTCCAATCCATGAGGACCAGAATCTAGTGAATTTTGGTAAATTATTTCAAGTGAATTTGTAATATCCCTAGCCATCTCTTTTAGTTCCCTGGGATGCATTCCATTAGGGCCAGGAGACTTGTCTACCCTTAGCCCCATTACCTCCTTAGTGATAACAATCGTCTCAAGGTCCTCACCTGTCATAGCCTCATTTCCATCACTCACTGGCATCTTATTTGTGTCTTCCACTGTGAAGACCGACCCAAAATCCTGTTCAGTTGGTCAACCATTCCTTCATCTCCCATTATTAAATCTCCCTTCTCACCCTCTAAAGAACCAATATTTACTTTAGCCAGTCTTTTTTTGTTTTATATATTTGTAGAAACTTTTACTATCTGTTTTTATATTCTAAGCAAGTTTACTCTTCCCTCATAATCTATCTTACTCTTTATAGCTTTTTTAGTAGCTTTCTAGTAGCTTTAGTAGTAAGTGTGAGAGAGTGTGAGGTATCAATGTTCCAGAGAGCAGTTAGTGTGAATGTGAGAGTATGAAATACCAGTGTACAGAGATGAATTAGTGTGAGTGCAACAGAGTTTGATGTGACAGTGTATGAGATATCTGTGTTTCAGAGAGGAGTTGGTGTGAGTGGAACAGAATGTGAGCGTGAGCTATCAGTGTTCTAGAGAGGAGTGAGTGTCAGTGTGACAGAGTTTGAGTGTGACAGAGTGTGAGATATCAATATTACAGGGTTACTGTGAGTGTGACAGTGAAATATCAGTGTTACACAGAGAAGGTAGTGTGAGTGTGAGATATCAATATTACAGATTTAGGTTTAGATTCAGTGTGTGAGAGAGTGTGAGCCATCAGTGTTACACAGAGGAGTTAGTGTGAGTGTGACAGAGTTTGAGTGTGGTGTAGTGTGAGATATCAGTGTTAGGTTTAGATTCAGACTGTGATCTAATAAGCTCCTTTGTGTTCTGCAATTGGCTTTAGCACTGTGCTGGTTTTATTTTAGGGGTCGATTTGGAAGTGTGCATCCATGTACAGAACGATCATCAGATCTCCAACTTGCCATGAAAATCATCAAAGCTCGATCTGTCAAAGAAAAGGTCAGGGTGGAAATGTCTTTATTCTAAAACTATAACAGCCACTTATCGAGATCATTCTAATAGTGACTGTGTTTAACCCTGTAGATTTCCCCTCACACATACAGGGCTGAAAGGATTGTGGTCAGTGACTTAGCTGAGAGCCATGTAACTTTGGATGAAAGTCTCAATGAGGGTGGGGAATGTGTAAATTTACTCAGAGACTGAGTGATGCCATTCCGATAGGAGTCGTAACTTTGCATGTCCCTTCTCCACTGTTCCATCAATGATTGGGCAGCACGGTAGCACAAGTGGATAGCACTGTGGCTTCACAGCGCCAGGGTCCCAGGTTTGATTCCCCGCTGGGTCACTGTCTGTGCGGAGTCTGCATGTTCTCCCCGTGTCTGCGTGGGTTTCCTCCGGTTGCTCCGGTTTCCTCCCACAGTCCAAAGATGTGCAGATTAGGTGGATTGGCCATGATAAATTGGCCTTAGTGTCCAAAAAGGTTAGGAGTGGTTATTCGGTTACAGGGATAGGGTGGAAGTGAGGGCTTAAGTGGGTCAGTGCGAACTCGATGGGCCAAATGGCCTCCTTCTGCATAGTATGTTCTATGTTATTCAGGAATAGAACTTTGGTTCATAACATAGGGCAAATTTAATTTCCAAGCATTCGGAGAGAGGGAGAGCTGAAAAAGAAGCAGAAGGAGCTGACAAACAGAGAGCGAGGGGGAGAGCTGAAAGAGAAGTAGAAGGAGCTGACAAACAGAGAGCGAGGGGGAGAGCTGAAAGAGCCAGCTGAAAGTGTCGGGGCCGGCGCGTTGAAGGAAGCCGCTGCACATGCGCGCGTTGGTGCCACTGCGCATGTGCGTGTTGGCGCCAGCGCCATTGTGTATGCGCGGATCCTGTGGCGCCCATTTCATGCCGGGATCGGCAGCTGGAGCGGCGTGAATTAGGGGCCAGATTTAGTCCTGGGAGCGGCCCATTTACGACGGTGTTTACGTACGACGGCGTGGAAACTCTGCCACGGGATGAGAGAATCCCGCCCAATATTCCAAGTGTGGTCTAAGAGGGTTTTATAAAGCTGCAGCAAAACCTCGCGGCTCTTAAACTCAATCCTCCTGTTAATGAAAGCCAACACACCATACGCCTTCTTAACAACCCTATCAACCTGGGTGACAACTTTGAGGGATCTATGTACGTGGATGCCAAGATCCCTCTGTTCCTGCACACTTCCAAAAATCTTGCCTTTAACCATGTATTGAACATTCAGGACTTTGGGGGTGCGGGGTAATGATGCCGGCGTTGGGGGTGTCCCATTCTCCCCACCCTCCTTCCCCCTTTGCCCATCCCCATCACCATCACCCCAGGGATTACTAACCCACCCTTCCACTTGCTCATCCAAGTCATTTATAAAACCCACAAAGAGCAGAGATCCCAGAACAGATCTACTTTCCATCCACTACCACTCGCTGTCTTCTTTCGGGCAGCCAATTTTGTATCCAGACAGCCAAATTTCCCTGTATTGCATGCCCCCTAACTTTCTGAATGAGCCTACCATGGGGAACCTTATCAAATGCCTTACTGAAATCCATATACACCACATCCACTGCCCGACCTTCATCAGTATGTCTCGTCACATCCTCAAAGAATTCAATGAGGTTTGTGAGGCATGACCTGCCCTCACAAAGCCATGGTGACTATCTTTAATAAATGATCGGAGGTCGTGCATAATATGTACAAACTTACGTTATGCATATTGTTTGAGGTGAAAATATTCACACGTAGGCCTGTTCGAGTAAGTAAAGAAGCAGTTTATTATTTCAGATCTGGGAGAAAGATTTGGAGACTACGCAGTCTCACAATCCTCTTTCTCACTTGAGCTAAGGTTCGCATTGGGTTAATATACAGATTCAAGGGGTGGAATTAGTTGTATTCTCATTTACATATCATTTACATTTACAATCAACTATTCGCGTCACAATCCATTACATGCAGTCAATCAATTTTCTTAGCATCCCAGTTATCACATATATGGTTAAAGTGGGTGTTGTCTTACCCGCCCCATACTTCATACAGAAGTCATTCAAAACTAACACAAGGATATGTCCTGTCTACAGCGGGGGACCTTGAGCTTATACATTGCATTCCTTGCTCTGTGAAGCTGTTATCAATAGCTGTTGAGATACTCCCTAGGTTCTCATGAGGTAGTTTACACAGTTTGTAACTTATTTTTCAGGAAAGTGGATAGTTCAGCCATTTTGTGTCTTTAGTATTGCTTTAATAGCTAACAGCCATTTTGTGTCCTTTCTAATATTAACAAGCATTGTGTATGCACTATATAGTTCGACAAATTGCCTCTTCTAAACAGGCACCTAAGTCAGATTACCTTTTGTCTCAGCAGAACTATTCAAAAGTAATATAGGAGCAAAAATGTAGTTACAGGGCCACCTATAATTTGTATCATAGTCCAGTATCAGAAAATGTCCCCCAACACATATCATCACAGAGCTGACATAAAACAGAGAGAGAGAGGGAGCTGACAAACAGGGAGAGAGAAAGAGGAACTAACAAACAGACAGAGAGAGAGAGAGAGCGCTGACAAACAGACACAAGGAGAGGGAGAGCTGGCAAGCAGTCAGAGAGAGAGGGAGAGCTGACAAACAGACAGAGAGAGAGGGAAAGCTGACAAACAGACCGAGAGAGGGAGAGCTCATAAACAGACCGAAAGAGAGAGAGCTGACAAACAGACTGAGAGAGAGGGAGAGCGGACAAACGGTGAGAGAGGGGGAGCTGACAAACAGACAGAGAGAGAGGGGGAGAGCGGATAAACAGAGATAGAGAGAGAGCTGACAAATAGAGAGAGAGGGAGAGTGGACAAACAGAGAGAGAGAGCTGACAAACAGACAGAGAGAGAGGGAGAGCGGATAGACACAGAGAGAGAGGGAGAGCGGACAAACAGAGAGAGAGAGAGAGCTGACAAATAGACAGAGAGAGAGGGAGAGCGGACAAACAGAGAGAGAGCTGACAAACAGAGAGAGAGAGAGAGAGAGAGAGGGAGAGCGGACAAACAGACGGCGAGGGAGCAGGCAAACAGACAGAGCTGACAAACAGACAGAAAGAGAGGAAAAGCTGACAAACAGACAGAGAGAGAGGGAGAGCTGACAAACAGAGAGAGAGGGAGATGACAAACAGACAGAGCGAGAGAGGGAGAGCTGACAAACAGACTGAGAGAGAGGAAGAGCAGCCAAACAGAGAGAGAGAGAGAGAGAGAGGGAGAGAGAGCTGACAATTAGACTGAGAGAGAGGGAAAGTGGACAAACAGAGAGAGGGAGAGAGAGCTGACCAAACAGACAGAGAGAGGGAGAGCGGATAAACAGACAGAGAGAGAGAGAGAGCTGAAAAACAGACTGAGAGTGGGAGAGCGGACAAACAGACAGAGAGGGACCAGGCAAACAGACCGAGAAAGCTGACAAACAGAAATAGAGGAAAGGTTGACAAACAAACAGCGAGAGAGGGCGAGCTGAAAAACAGAGAGAGAGAGCTGACAAACAGACAGAGAGAGAGAGAGAGAGAGCTGACAAACAGTCAGAGAGAGAGGGAGAACTGAAAAACATACAGGGAGAGAGGGAGAGCTGACAAACAGACAGAGAGAGAGGGAGAGCTGACAAACAGAGAGAGAGAGAGGGAGAGCTGACAAACAGACAGAGAGAGAGGGAGAGCTGACAAACAGAGAGAAAGGGAGAGCTGACAAACAGACAGAGAGAGAGGTAGAGCTGACAGAGAGAGAGTGAGAGCTGACAAACAGAGAGAGAGAAAGGGAGAGCTGAAACAGTCAGAGAGAGAGAGGGAGAGCTGACAAACAGACAGAGAGAGGGAGAGCGGATAAACAGACAGAGAGAGAGAGAGAGCTGACAAACAGACTGAGAGTGGGAGAGCGGACAAACAGACAGAGAGGGAGCAGGCAAACAGACAGAGAGAGCTGACAAACAGAAATAGAGGAAAGGTTGACAAACAGCGAGAGAGGGCGAGCTGACAAACAGAGAGAGAGAAAGGGAGAGCTGACAAACAGACAGAGAGAGAGGGAGAACTGAAAAACAGACAGGGAGAGAGGGAGAGCTGACAAACAGACAGAGAGAAAGGGAGAGCTGACAAACAGAGAGAGAGAGAGAGGGAGAGCTGACAAACAGTCAGAGAGGGAGAGCTGACAAACAGACAGAGAGAGGGAGAGCGGATAAACAGACAGAGAGAGAGAGCTGACAAACAGACTGAGAGTGGGAGAGCGGACAAACAGACAGAGAGAGGGAGAGCAGATAAACAGACAGAGAGAGAGAGAGAGAGCTGACAAACAGACAGAGATAGGGAGAGCGGATAAACAGACAGAGAGAGAGAGAGAGAGAGCTGACAAACAGACTGAGAGTGGGAGAGCGGACAAACAGACAGAGAGGGAGCAGGCAAACAGACAGAGAGAGCTGACGAACAGAAATAGAGGAAAGGTTGACAAACAGCGAGAGAGGGCGAGCTGAAAAACAAAGAGAGAGAGCTGACAAACAGACAGAGAGAGAGGGAGAACTGAAAAACAGACAGGGAGAGAGGGAGAGCTAACAAACAGACAGAGAGAAAGGGAGAGCTGACAAACAGACAGAGAGAGAGAGGGAGAGCTGACAAACAGACAGAGAGAGAGAGGGAGAGCTGACAAACAGACAGAGAGAGAGAGGGAGAGCTGACAAACAGAGAGAGAGAAAGGGAGAGCTGACAAACAGACAGAGAGAGAGGGAGAGCTGACAAACAGAGAGAGAGAAAGGGAGAGCTTACAAACAGACAGAGAGAGAGGTAGAGCTGACAAACAGTCAGAGAGAGAGAGGGAGAGCTGACAAACAGACAGAGAAAGAGAGGGAGAGCTGACAAACAGAGAGAGAGAAAGAGAGAGCTGACAAACAGACAGAGAGAGAGGTAGAGCTGACAAACAGAGAGAGAGAGGGAGAGCTGACAAACAGACAGAGAGAGAGGGGGAGAGCTGACAAACAGTCAGAGAGAGAGGGAGAGCTGACAAACAGTCAGAGAGAGAGGGAGAGCTGACAAACAGTCAGAGAGAGAGGGAGAGCTGACAAACAGTCAGAGAGAGAGGGAGAGCTGACAAACAGACAGAGAGAGAGGGGGAGAGCTGACAAACAGTCAGAGAGAGAGGGAGAGCTGACAAACAGTCAAAGAGAAAGGGAGAGCTGACAAACAGTCAGAGAGAGAGGGAGAGCTGACAAACAGACAGAGAGAGAGGGAGAGCTGACAAACAGTCAGAGAGAGGGAGAGCTGACAAACAGACAGAGAGGGGGAGAGCTGACAAACAGTCAGAGAGAGGGAGAGCTGACAAACAGACAGAGAGAGAGGGGGAGAGCTGACAAACAGTCAGAGAGAGAGGGGGAGCTGACAAACAGACAGAGAGAGAGGGGGAGAGCTGACAAACAGTCAGAGAGAGAGGGAGAGCTGACAAACAGACAGAGAGAGAGGGAGAGCTGACAAACAGACAGAGAGAGAGGGGTAGCTGACAAACAGACAGAGAGAGAGGGGGAGAGCTGACAAACAGACAGAGAGAGGGAGAGCTGACAAACAGTCAGAGAGAGAGGGGTAGCTGACAAACAGACAGAGAGAGAGGGAGAGCTGACAAACAGACAGAGAGAGAGGGGGAGAGCTGACAAACAGACAGAGAGAGGGAGAGCTGACAAACAGTCAGAGAGAGGGAGAGCTGACAAACAGACAGAGAGAGAGGGAGAGCTGACAAACAGTCAGAGAGAGGGAGAGCTGACAAACAGACAGAGAGAGAGGGAGAGCTGACAAACAGTCAGAGAGAGGGAGAGCTGACAAACAGACAGAGAGAGAGGGAAAGCTGACAAACAGACCGAGAGAGGGAGAGCGGACAAACAGACAGAGAGGGAGGGAAAGCTGACAAACAGACAGAGAGAGGGAGAGCTCATAAACAGACCGAAAGAGAGAGAGAGCTGACAAACAGACAGAGAGAGAGGGGGAGAGCGGATAAACAGAGATAGAGAGAGAGCTGACAAATAGACAGAGAGAGAGGGAGAGTGGACAAACAGAGAGAGAGAGCTGACAAACAGACAGAGAGAGAGGGAGAGCGGATAAACATGCAGAGAGAGAGGGAGAGCGGACAAACAGAGAGAGAGGGAGAGCGGACAAACAGAGAGAGAGAGAGGGGGAGAGCGGATAAACAGAGAGAGAGGGAGAGCGGACAAACAGAGAGAGAGAGCTGACAAACAGACGGCGAGGGAGCAGGCAAACAGACAGAGCTGACAAACAGACAGAAAGAGAGGAAAAGCTGACAAACAGACAGAGAGACAGGGTGAGCTGACAAACAGAGAGAGAGGGAGATGACAAACAGACAGAGCGAGAGACGGAGAGCTGACAAACAGACTGAGAGGATGAGCAGCCAAACAGAGAGAGAGAGAGAGAGAGAGAGCTGACAATTAGACTGAGAGAGAGGGAAAGTGGACAAACAGAGAGAGGGAGAGAGAGCTGACAAACAGACAGAGAGAGGGAGAGCGGATAAACAGACAGAGAGAGAGAGAGAGCTGACAAACAGACTGAGAGTGGGAGAGCAGACAAACAGACAGAGAGGGAGCAGGCAAACAGACAGAGAGAGCTGACGAACAGAAATAGAGGAAAGGTTGACAAACAAACAGCGAGAGAGGGCGAGCTGAAAAACAGAGAGAGAGAGCTGACAAACAGACAGAGAGAGAGAGAGGGAGAACTGACAAACAGATAGGGAGAGAGGGAGAGCTGACAAACATACAGGGAGAGAGGGAGAGCTGACAAACAGACAGAGAGAGAGGGAGAGCTGACAAACAGAGAGAGAGAGGGAGAGCTGACAAACAGTCACAGAGAGAGGGAGAACTGACAAACAGACAGGGAGAGAGGGAGAGCTGACAAACAGAGAGAGAAAGGGAGAGCTGACAAACAGACAGAGAGCGAGGTAGAGCTGACAAACAGAGAGAGAGAAAGGGAGAGCTGACAAACAGTCAGAGAGAGAGAGGGAGAACTGACAAATTGTAGCGCACAAAGACTCCATGAGACGAATAGAGTGAAGTCGATGAGGCTTTATTAAGCGTGTCTGTTCCACGTGTCTGCTCGATAGTAAACTGGCCTGCAGGGGAAGACTCCGGCTTCTTATACTCCGCCTTCAGGGCAGAGCTTGAGGTCAACGGCCAACCAGGACCCGGGATCTGTCAGCCAATGACATTAGGGCTTCCAGTCCCACATGACCCCCAATACATACTACCACATTCCCCCCTTGTCAAAAATGAACCCAGCGGGGTGATGCTTCGTATGGTGGTAAGGGTTTACAGGGCTGGTCCTGGGAGGATAAAACATTCACATGGCAATACAGTATTGGACAATTTCGTCCCGTTGCAACTATTTACAGAGGGTATAGGAAGAAAAGCAAAATGTTCTTGTGAACAGTCCATCTTTGTTTTACATCGACGCCACGAGTCGGTCGGGCGGTCTGGTCGTCCGTGTCGATCGCCTCGGCCCCGGCGGTGGTGGTGGTGCTTGTACCAGTGTTGTCGCCTCCAGGAGCCGTACGGTTTCAGCTGTCGGTGCAAAAGGGAGGGGAACCGATCCTCCTGGGAAGGGGGCGGTCGCGGGGTGCGGTGGCAGGAAGGGGGGGGGTTGGGTTGATGGTGTCGGGGGGGGTGTGCGTGTTGCCGGCGGGCGCCAGATCCCGCAGGGAGACCGTGTCCTGTCGGCCGTCGGGGTACTCCACGTAGGCGTACTGGGGGTTTGCGTGGAGGAGGTGAACCCTTTCGACCAACGGGTCCGCCTTATGTGCCCGCACATGCTTTCGGAGCAGGATGGGTCCTGGGGCCGCCAGCCAGGTCGGCAGCGACGTTCCAGAGGAGGACCTCCTAGGGAAGACAAGGAGATGCTCGTGAGGCGTTTGATTAGTGCTCGTACTTAATAACGACCGGATGGAATGGAGAGCGTCCGGGAGGACCTCCTGCCACCGTGAAACTGGGAGATCCCTGGACCGTAGGGCCAGTAGGACGGCCTTCCAGACCGTGCCGTTCTCCCTTTCTACTTGCCCGTTCCCCCGGGGGTTGTAGCTGGTCGTCCTGCTTGAGGCTATGCCCTTGCTGAGCAGGAACTGGCGCAGCTCGTCACTCATGAAAGAGGACCCCCTACCGCTGTGGACGTATGCGGGGTAACCGAACAGTGTGAAGATGCTGTTCAGGGCTTTAATGACTGTGGCCGCGGTCATGTCAGAGCAGGGAATGGCAAAAGGGAAGCGGGAGTATTCGTCCACTACATTAAGAAAATATGCGTTGTGGTCGGTGGAGGGGAGGGGCCCTTTGAAATCGAGACTGAGGCGTTCAAAGGGGCGGGAAGCCTTAATCAGGTGCGCTCCATCTGGCCTGAAAAAATGCGGCTTGCATTCCGCGCAGATGTGGCGGTCCCTTGTGACTGTACGGACCTCCTCTAAAGAGTATGGGAGATTGCGGGACTTGATGAAGTGGTAAAACCGAGTGACCCCCGGGTGGCAGAGGTCCTCGTGGAGGGTTTGGAGGCGGTTAATTTGTGCGTTGGCACATGTGCCGCGGGATAGGGCATCGGACGGCTCGTTCAGCTTTCTGGGACGGTACAAGATCACATAGTTGAAGGTGGAGAGCTCGATCCTCCACCTTAAGATCTTGTCATTTTTAATTTTGCCCGGCTGTGCATTATCGAACATGAAAGCTACCGACCGTTGGTCAGTGAGGAGAGTGAATCTCCTGCCGGCCAGGTAATGCCTCCAATGTCGCACAGCTTCCACTATGGCTTGGGCTTCCTTTTCCACTGAGGAGTGGTGGATGTCTGAGGCGTGGAGGGTTCGGGAGAAAAAGGCCACGGGTCTGCCCGCTTGGTTAAGGGTGGCCGCTAGAGCTACGTCGGAGGCGTCGCTCTCGACCTGGAAGGGGAGGGACTCGTCGATGGCGCGCATCGTGGCCTTTGCGATATCCGCTTTGATGTGGCTGAAGGCCTGGCAAGCCTCTGTCGACAGAGGGAAGGTCGTGGTCTGTATTAGGGGGCGGGCCTTGTCTGCGTACTGGGGGACCCACTGGGCGTAGTACGAAAAGAACCCCAAGTAGCGTTTCAGGGCTTTTGGGCAGTGCGGGAGGGGAAATTCCATGAGTGCGCGCATACCTTCGGGGTCGGGGCCTATTATCCCATTGCGTACTATGTAGCCCAGAATGGCTAGCCGGTCGGTGCTAAAAACGCACTTGTCCTCGTTGTACGTGAGGTTCAAGGCTTTGGCGGTCTGGAGGAATTTCTGGAGGTTGGCGTCGTGGTCCTGCTGATCGTGGCCGCAGATGGTTACATTGTCGAGATACGGGAACGTGGCCCGCAACCCATGTTGATCAACCATTCGGTCCATCTCCCGTTGGAAGACCGAGACCCCGTTTGTGACGCCAAAAGGGACCCGTAGGAAATGGTATAATCGCCCGTCTGCCTCGAAGGCTGTGTACTTGCGGTCACTTGGGCGGATGGGGAGCTGATGGTAGGCGGACTTGAGGTCCACGGTGGAGAAGACTTTATATTGGGCAATCCGATTGACCATGTCGGATATGCGGGGGAGAGGGTACGCGTCTAGTTGTGTGTACCTGTTGATGGTCTGGCTGTAGTCAATGACCATCCTTTGTTTCTCCCCTGTCTTCACTACTACCACCTGCGCTCTCCAGGGACTATTGCTGGCCTGGATTATGCCCTCCTTTAGTAGCCGCTGGACTTCGGACCGAATGAAGGTCCGGTCCTGGGCGCTGTACCGTCTGCTCCTAGTGGCGACGGGTTTGCAATCAGGGGTGAGGTTCGCAAACAAGGACGGGGGTTGCACTTTGAGGGTTGCGAGGCCGCAGATAGTGAGTGGGGGTATGGGGCCGCCGAATTTGAACGTAAGGCTCTGTAGATTACATTGGAAATCTAATCCCAGCAAGGTGGGGGCACAGAGTTGGGGAAGGACGTTAAGTTTGTAGTTTTTGAACTCCCTCCCCTGCACCGTAAGGGTAACTATGCAGAATCCCTGGATCTGTACGGAGTGGGATCCTGCAGCTAGGCAAATCTTTTGTGCGCTGGGATAGGTGGACAAGGAACAGCGTCTTACCGTGTCGGGGTGTATAAAGCTTTCCATGCTCCCGGAGTCGACTAGGCATGGCGTCTCGTGGCCGTTTATTAGGACCGTTGTCGTCGTCGTCTGGAGTTTTCGGGGCCGAGCCTGATCGAGCGTAATCGAAGCGAGCCGTGGTTGTAGTAGTGGAGTGGGGTCCGTTGTTGCCGTCCAAGATGGCGTCGGGGATGAATAAAATGGCCGCCCCCATACATCACACGTGGCTGGGGGGGTCACAAGATGGCGGCGGGGGTGGACAAAATGGCCGCCCACATGCGTCGTACAGGTCTGGGGCGGTCCAAGATGGCGGCGCCCCTCCTCCCCTCGTGGTGGTCGGGACCCAAAATGGCGGCGTCTGCGGGTCGCACATCGGCGCCCCTCCTCCCCTCATGGTGGTCGGGACCCAAAATGGCGGTGTCTGCGGATCGCACATGGTGTGCTGGGGGACTGGGGAGTGCTAGGACCGTGAGCGCTAGGACCGCGTGGCGCTCCCTCACCGCGAGCGCTAGGACCGCGGGTGCTAGGACCGCGCAGAGCTCCTTCACCGGGGACAGCGGTGGTCGGGGCCCAAGTCGGCGGCGCCGGCGGGTCAGGCGTGGGGCCGCGAGCGCAAGGACCGCGCGGAGCTCCATCACCGGGGACAGCGGTGGTCGGGGTCCAAGTAGGTGGCGCCGGCAGGTCAGGCGTGGGGCGCGGGACGGGGGTTAGGGTGGCATTAGGGACGCGAAAAACTCCCTCCTCTCCGTGGAGAGTGTTGGCCGGGACCCAAAGCGGTAGCGCCGGCGGCGGGTCATACATGGGCTGCGGGGAGGGGGGTTGGGGAGCGTAGGCGGCGTGCAGGGCTCCCAGTTCTCCCGGGACCGCGTTGGTCGGGACCCAGAGCGGCTGCGCCTGCGGGTCGTACATGGCGTGCTGGGGGGGTTGGGGCGCATAGACTGCTTGCAGGGCTCCCTGTGCTCCTGGGACGGCGGCGACCTCGCGGGACCGGCACACAACCGCATAATGGCCCTTTTTCCCGCAGCTTTTGCAGATGGCTGCGCGGGCCGGACAGCGCTGTCGGGGGTGTTTCCTCTGGCCGCAGAAATAACAGTGGGCGCCCCCGGTGCGACTCGGCGTTTGGACCGCGCAAGCCTGTGGGGTGTCCGGTGGGGGGGGGGGGGGTAGGGGGTTTGCCGCGACGGGTACGTACGGGGCCCAATGGCCTGCCGCGCGGTCGGGGCCGTAGGTGCGGGTATTACGCGCGGCCACGTCTAGGGAGGCTGCTAAGGCCCGTGCCTCTGAGAGTCCTAGCGACTCTTTTTCTAGAAGTCTTTGGCGGATTTGGGAGGATTGCATACCTGCCACAAAAGCATCGCGCATTAACATGTCCGTGTGTTCGTTTGCGTTCACCGACGGGCAGCTGCAGGCTCGTCCCAAAATCAGCAGCGCGGCGTAGAATTCATCCATCGATTCTCCGGGAGCTTGCCGTCTCGTCGCGAGCTGGTAGCGAGCGTAGATTTGGTTAACTGGGCGAACGTAGAGACTTCTGAGTGCTGTGAACGCCGTCTGGAAATCGTCGGTGTCTTCAATGAGGGTGAAAATCTCCGTGCTCACCCTCGAGTGCAGGACCTGCAGTTTTTGTTCGTCTGAGACTCGGCCGGTGGTCGTTCTGATGTAGGCCCCGAAGCAAGTCTGCCAGTGTTTGAAGGCTGCTGCCGCGTTCACTGCGTGGGGGCTGATCCTCAGGCATTCTGGAATGATCCTGAGCTCCATAGTCCTTTTTAGGCACGCTTAATAAATTAGACTCCATGAGACGAATAGAGTGAAGTCGATGAGGCTTTATTAAGCGTGTCTGTTCCCCAGCAGCTCGATAGTAAACTGGCCTGTGGGGGAAGACTCCGGCTTCTCATACTCCGCCTTCAGGGCGGAGCTTGAGGTCAACGGCCAACCAGGACCCGGGATCTGTCAGCCAATGACATTAGGGCTTCCAGTCCCACATGACCCCCAATACATACGACCACACAAACAAACATAGAGAGAGAGAGGGAGAGCTGACAAACAGACAGAGAGAGAGAGGGAGAGCTGACAAACAGAGAGAGAGAGAGAGAACTGACAGACAGGGAGATATAGGCTGGGATTCACTTTTCCCGCCAGCAACACCCGCTCCCACACGTTTCCCGGCGATGTGGGATGGTTACATTGGGAAATCCCAAGTGGCGGGAAGATAGAATTCCTCCACCAGCAAATGGCGCACGGCCAAGTTACATGCAGCTGGGGTACTGAAGAATCCCACCCATTATCTCCACCAAGCTTTCTCTTTTCACTATCTCAGATTCCTCTCTATCTCTGTCATTCTCTCTATTCTGTATTCCTGATACTCTCCCTTGACTGTTCCACACGCTTGGACAGCAAGTAACTGAAACCTGTTGAATTTCCCTGTTTATCGCTTGTTATTTCTGTCCGTAGGACACTATCAGTAACGAGGTGCAGGTTATGAATCTGCTGAACCATGTGAATCTTATTCAACTTTACGATGCCTTTGAGACCAAGCATGAGATGATTCTTGTGATGGAATAGTAAGTATTAGCTACATTGATGATAATGTCATCCTGCAGTGTGCTTCAGTTTGTACTGTTTCTGAGTGTGACTGTGTACACAGCACTTCTCTGAGAGAATGTTGGGACGGTGTTTTTGATGATTGCTGAGAGGTAGTAATCTAGTAATCTTTAGGAGGACGTAATCCTCACATTATTTCATCTCCCAATATATTTAGGATCATGGAATAAATTTTAAGGAACAGGATATGGTCGTTTGGGCCATCTCTCATGTACCTTGGTACAATTATCCTATTAATCCCACCCCTGTGCTGAATTCCTATAGCCCTGTGAATAATTTAATTGTCTAATTCTGTTTTTAACATCATTTCAGGCATCCAGATCACAACTTCTCTCTGTGTAAAAAAGAAATCTCCTCATCTCTCTCTCTGTATCTGTTCAATTTGTGTGTCTGTTGTCTAACTCTCCTCTCTTGTTCCATATTTTACATTTCACCATTTGAACATCTTTTTCTTAATCTTCTATTTTAAAAAATATTTTTATTAAGGCATTTATATACATACATGAAACACAACCAAAAAGAGAACAAACAGGAAATCTTATAACAAATAAATAACACCCCACCGCCCACCCTTCTCACTGCTGCCGTCTTAACTATCCTTGAAGAAGTCAATAAATGGCTTCCATCTTCGGGCAAACTCCTCCACAGTCCCTCTCAAAGTGAACTTGATTTTTCCCAGTCTCAGGAATTCCGTGAGGTCGCTCGCACACACATTCCCGGCTTTGGCGACCCCAAGTCCCTCCATTCAAACAAAATCTGTCTCCGGGCTACCAGTGAGGCAAAGGTCAAGACATCGGCCTCTATCGCCCCTGGACTTCCGGGTCTTCCGACATGCCAAATGATGCGACCATCAATTCACTCGAGACAAGAGTAAAGTAAACCGTGGCTTTAATCAACTTAGAATAGTGCCTGCCTGCGACTGAAACAGTACTGTGCGCCACTTACAGGTCGACTGCTCTTTATACCCCCCCTCAAGGGGAGGAGCCATGGGCGGAGCCCATACGTGTCCCAACATGTTCCCCTCTGGATGATGCCATACAATGGCTCATAGGTCGAGCCCACAAGGGCAACAGCATAGCGTAGATGCAAATACAAAGGCCAAGCATGGTACTGATACAATGCTGGATTATTGGTATAATACATTCACCACATTCACCCCCTGTTAGAAAAAATGAAGTCCGGCAAGGGTGAGGGGTTCATAAGTTCAGCCGGTCCGGCGCACGGATTGTGCGCTGTGATCGCCGAAGCTCTGGCGTCGGTTCTGGCCTGATGTCGAGCTCATCCGTGCTGGCATCGGTAGTGGGGGCGCCGGTGCGGGTACAGACGTGGACTCCGGGAGCGTCTCTTCGGGAGCTTCATTCCTGTGGACCGGTGAAGGGGGAATGGTGGACGGGAGCCATAAAGGGGCGGGGGCGCTGGTCATGGTAGGTTGGGCGGGATATAGTGGAGGGGCGGTGGTGGTGGTAGTGGCAGTGGTGGTGGAACTGGCAGGCGCCAGGTCCCGGAGGGAGACTGTATCTTGTCGGCCATCGGGGTGTTCGATATAAGCGTACTGGGGGTTTGAGTGTAGAGCTGGACCCTCTCTACCAGAGGATCGGCCTTATGGCTCCTGACGTGTTTTCTGAGTAGGACTCAGATGTCTTCAGCCAGGACGGAAGCGAGGCCCCTGAGGTGGATCTCCCGGGGAAAACAAATAGGCGGTCATGAGAGGTCTCGTTTGTGGCTGTGCAAAGTAGGGACCTAATAGAGTGGAGCGCATCGGGGAGGACCTCCTGCCAGTAAGGAACTGGGAGATTCCTGGACCGCATGGTCAGTAGGACGGTCTTCCAAACCGTTGTGTTCTCCCTCTCCACCTGCCCGTTTCCCCTGAGGTTATAACTAGTAGGCCTGCTTGAGGCGATGCCCTTACTGAGCAGGTACTGACGCAGTTCGTCACTCATGAATGACGAGCCCCGGTCACTGTGGCCATAATTGGGAAAACCAAACAGGATGAAGACACTTTGTAGGGCTTTAATGACGGTGGACGTGGTCATATCGGGGCAAGAAATTGCAAAGGGGAAGCGGGAGAACTCATCAATAATATTGAGGAAATATGTATTGCGGTTATTGGAGGGGACGGGCCCTTTGAAATCGATACTGAGGCGCTCAAAGGGCCGGGATGCCTTTACCAGGTGGGCCTTATCTGGTCGATAGAAGTGTGGTTTACACTCCACACAGATCTGGCAGTCCCTGGTCATGGCTCTAACCTCCTCGGTGGAGTAGGGCAGGTTGTGGACCTTGATACGGTGGATAAGCCGGGTGACCCCCGAGTGGCAGAGGTCATCGTGGATAGCCCGTAGTCGGTCATCTTGCGCGCTGGCACATGTGCCGCGGGACAGGGCATCTGGGGGCTGTTCTCGGCTGTTTGGGGCAAGTCGTCTAAAACAACGGAGTGCCTGGTGTTTATGGTTCCTATCTGAATATCTAAGGGGACTGTAATGTATCCCTGCTGTACATGTCCTGTAAATCCACTGAGGGTGATGGTGTTTGTGATGGACCATTTGTCGCGCTGAAACATTGTGGAGGAGTTTAAAGTGGTGCGGGACCCTCCTGTGTCCCAAAGGAACTCTACTGGATGTCCCCGGACTGTGCCTGTGACTACTAGTCTGCCTGACTTGTCCCAGAGTGTGTCGCAGACCTAAGTTGGGGAGTCCGAACACCATCAATCTGTGATGTTGATGACTGCATTATCTTTTCGGGCGCTAATGCTATGTATGGGCCTCACATTGTTCCTAGGTGGCGCGTTTGATTGCTGGTGCCGTTGCTGGTTCAGGGGGTTTTGTCTGCATTCGCGGGCGTAATGTCCCATGTGTCCACAATTATAGCAACCTTGTGGTGCCTGTGCTCTGGGGTGCTGTCCTTCATGCCTGCCCTCATTTACCCATGCTAGGTCCTGATCAGTCCTGACTGGGTGCATATTTGCCTCTGATCTGCCTTCCTATGTAGGGATTGTTCCCAAGCTCTGGAGAGTCGCTTTACAACCCAAACTGATGTCTGCGGGGTGGTAATTTACACAAGCCTTTTGACCTACTTCTGTGGCTTGGGAGACTAAAATGCAGGCCCATTTAGTTGTGTCATCGTTATCTAAGTGTGCGCGGTTCAATTCCCCAAATACTGCTTTAAAATGGATCCAAAGGCGACCTGCAAATGCAGTCGGATGCTCTCCCTTCTTTTGCCGACAGCGGTTTAAACCTTCTACTGGTTCTCCCTTGTTGTACCCGATCGCATCTAAAATGGCCGTTTTCATCTCCTGTAGATTCCTCCTCCTACATTCTGGGGCTCTGGTAAAGCTGAGCTGACGGACTGGTCAAGGCTCATTACTATAAGTTTAACTTCCTCTCTTTCGTCTAGACCGTACATGACCTTTTGCTGGCGTACTCTCTCAAATAAATTATAGAACATAGAACATAGAACAATACAGCGCAGGATAGGCCCTTCGGCCCACGATGTTGCACCGAAACAAAAGACATCTAACCTACACTATGCCATTATCATCCATATGTTTATCCAATAAACTTTTCAATGCCCTCAATGTTGGCGAGTTCACTACTGTAGCAGGTAGGGCATTCCACGGCCTCACTACTCTTTGCGTAAAGAACCTACCTCTGACCTCTGTCCTATATCTATTACCCCTCAGTTTAAAGCTATGTCCCCTCATGCCAGCCATTTCCATCCGCGGGAGAAGGCTCTCACTGTCCACCCTATCTAACCCCCTGATCATTTTGTATGCCTCTATTAAGTCTCCTCTTAATCTTCTTCTCTCCAACGAAAACAACCTCAAGTCCATCAGCCTTTCCTCATAAGATTTTCCCTCCATACCAGGCAACATCCTGGTAAATCTCCTCTGCACCAGCTCCAAAGCCTCCACGTCCTTCCTATAATGCGGTGACCAGAACTGTACGCAATACTCCAAATGCGGCCGTACCAGAGTTCTGTACAGCTGCAACATGACCTCCCGACTCCGGAACTCAATCCCTCTACCAATAAAGGCCAACACTCCATAGGCCTTCTTCACAACCCTATCAACCTGGGTGGCAACTTTCAGGGATCTATGTACATGGACACCTAGATCCCTCTGCTCATCCACACTTTCAAGAACTTTACCATTAGCCAAATATTCCGCATTCCTGTTATTCCTTCCAAAGTGAATCACCTCACACTTCTCTACATTAAACTCCATTTGCCACCTCTCAGCCCAGCTCTGCAGCTTATCTATATCCCTCTGT
The DNA here is from genome assembly GCF_047496885.1 of Scyliorhinus torazame. Classification (NCBI taxonomy): domain Eukaryota; kingdom Metazoa; phylum Chordata; class Chondrichthyes; order Carcharhiniformes; family Scyliorhinidae; genus Scyliorhinus; species Scyliorhinus torazame. The sequence continues at coordinate 167,223,469 of NC_092714.1, read as the reverse complement.
AACCTGCTACATCCTTCCACACTATCGACAACACCACCGACTTTAGTATCGTCTGCAAATTTACTCACCCACCCTTCTGCGCCTTCCTCTAGGTCATTGATAAAAATGACAAACAGCAACGGCCCCAGAACAGATCCTTGTGGTACTCCACTTGTGACTGTACTCCATTCTGAACATTTCCCATCAACCACCACCCTCTGTCTTCTTTCAGCTAGCCAATTTCTGATCCACATCTCTAAATCACCCTCAATCCCCAGCCTCCGTATTTTCTGCAATAGCCTACCGTGGGGAACCTTATCAAACGCTTTGCTGAAATCCATATACACCACATCAACTGCTCTACCCTCATCTACCTGTTCAGTCACCTTCTCAAAGAACTCAATAAGGTTTGTGAGGCATGACCTACCCTTCACAAAGCCATGCTGACTATCCCTGATCATATTATTCCTATCTAGATGATTATAAATCTTGTCTCTTATAATCCCCTCCAAGACTTTACCCACTACAGACGTGAGGCTCACCGGTCTATAGTTGCCGGGGTTGTCTCTGCTCCCCTTTTTGAACAAAGGGACCACATTTGCTGTCCTCCAGTTCTCTGGCACTATTCCTGTAGCCAATGATGACATAAAAATCAAAGCCAAAGGTCCAGCAATCTCTTCCCTGGCCTCCCAGAGAATCCTAGGATAAATCCCATCAGGTCCCGGGGACTTATCTATTTTCAGCCTGTCCAGAATTGCCAACACCTCTTCCCTACGCACCTCAATGCCATCTATTCTATTAGCCTGCGGCTCAGCATTCTCCTCCACAACATTATCTTTTTCCTGAGTGAATACTGACGAAAAATATTCATTTAGTATCTCGCCTATCTCTTCAGACTCCACACACAATTTCCCATCCCTGTCCTTGACTGGTCCTACTCTTTCCCTAGTCATTCGCTTATTCCTGACATACCTATAGAAAGCTTTTGGGTTTTCCTTGATCCTTCCTGCCAAATACTTCTCATGTCCCCTCCTTGCTCGTCTTAGCTCTCTCTTTAGATCCTTCCTCGCTACCTTGTAACTATCCATCGCCCCAACTGAAACTTCACACCTCATCTTCACATAGGCCTCCTTCTTCCTCTTAACAAGAGATTCCACTTCCTTGGTAAACCACGGTTCCCTCACTCGACGCCTTCCTCCCTGCCTGACCGATACATACTTATCAAGAACACGCAGTAGCTGATCCTTGAACAAGCCCCACTTATCCAGTGTGCCCAACACTTGCAGCCTACTTCTCCACCTTATCCCCCCCAAGTCACGTCTAATGGCATCATAATTGCCCTTCCCCCAGCTATAACTCTTGCCCTGCGGTGTATACTTATCCCTTTCCATCATTAACGTAAACGTCACCGAATTGTGGTCACTGTCCCCAAAGTGCTTTCCTACCTCCAAATCCAACACCTGGCCTGGTTCATTACCCAAAACCAAATCCAACGTGGCCTCGCCTCTTGTTGGCCTGTCAACATATTGTTTCAGGAAACCCTCCTGCACACACTGTACAAAAAACGACCCGTCTATTGTACTCGAACGATATCTTTTCCAGTCAATATTTGGAAAGTTAAAGTCTCCCATAATACCTACCCTGTTACTTTCGCTCTTATCCAGAATCATCTTCGCCATCCTTTCCTCTACATCCCTAGAACTATTAGGAGGCCTATAAAAAAACTCCCAACAGGGTGACCTCTCCTTTCCTGTTTCTAACTTCAGCCCATACTACCTCGGAAGATGAGTCCCCATCTAGCATCCTCTCCGCCACCGTAATACTGCTCTTGACTAGCAGCGCCACACCTCCCCCTCTTTTGCCTCCTTCTCTGAGCTTACTAAAACACCTAAACCCCGGAACCTGCAACATCCATTCCTGTCCCTGCTCTATCCATGTCTCCGAAATGGCCACAACATCAAAGTCCCAGGTACCAACCCATGCTGCCAGTTCCCCTACCTTATTTCGTATACTCCTGGCATTGAAGTAGACACACTTCAAACCACCTACCTGAACACTGGCCCCCTCCTGCGACGTCAAATCTGTGTTCCTGACCTCTATACTCTCATTCTCCCTTACCCTAAAACTACAATCCAGGTTCCCATGCCCCTGCTGCATTAGTTTAAACCCCCCCAAAGAGCACTAACAAATCTCCCCCCCAGGATATTTGTGCCCCTCAGGTTCAGATGTAGACCATCCTGTCTGTAGAGGTCCCACCTTCCCCAGAAAGAGCCCCAGTTATCCAGAAATCTGAATCCCTCCCGCCTGCACCATCCCTGTAGCCACGTGTTTAAATGCTCTCTCTCCCTATTCCTCATCTCACTATCACGTGGCACGGGCAACAACCCAGAGATAACAACTCTGTTTGTTCTCGTTCTGAGCTTCCATCCTAGCACCCTGAAAGCCTGCCTGACATCCTTGTCCCCTTTCCTACCTATGTCGTTAGTGCCAATGTGGACCACGACTTGGGGCTGCTCCGCCTCCCCCTAAGGACCCGGAAAACACGATCCGAGACATCACGTACCCTTGCACCTGGGAGGCAACATACCAATCGTGAGTCTCTCACGCTCCCACAAAATCTCCTATCTGTGCCCCTGACTATAGAGTCCCCAATTACTAATGCTCTGCTCTTCTCCCCCCTTCCCTTCTGAGCAACAGGGACAGACTCCGTGCCAGAGGCCCGTACCCCATGGCTTACCCCTGGTAAGCCGTCCCCCCCACAAGTATCCAAAGCGGTATACTTGTTTCTCAGGGGAACGGCCGCAAGGGATCCCTGCACTGACTGCTTTTTCCCAGTCCCTCTTACAGTTACCCACCTATCTCCAATCTTTGGTGTAACTAATTCCCTGAAGCTGCTATCTATGACCCCTTCTGCCTCCCGAATGATCCGAAGTTCTTCCAACTCCAGCTCCAGTTCCCTAACTCGGTCTTGGAGGAGCTGGAGATGGCAGCACTTCCTGCAGGTAAAATCAGCAGGGTCACTAACTGCATCCCTCACCTCAAACATCCTGCAGGAGGAACATTGCACTCCCTTCCCTGCCATTCCTCTAACTTTCTACCAAGATCTGGCTAACAACTAAATTAAATTTTTTATAAAAAATAATAATAATATTATAAAATATGGTACTTACCTCACACCAATGGGTTTTATTATTAGGTTAGAGGAGGAGGGCGGGTGGGAGACACTACACGTGCAGTGTCTCGGGTTTCCTCTCCACCAGAATTTATTGGTGAGGGTCTTCCCAGACGTCCGCGGGTCGACTTCCTGTTCCCGCCTAAAACACTAATTTAAAAAAAAAAAAATTCTCAGCTCCTGCTGAAATTGACTAACCAGCCAGCTCCACTCCCGCCGAAATCGACTGGCCTGCCCCTGCAAAGACAAGTGCTTTTAAAGGACACACTTACCTCCCAGCAACCACTTCCGCACTGCTCCCGCTGAAACTGACTCACCAGCTGATTCTCCTGCCGAAATCGACTGGCCTGCCCCTGCAAAGACAAGTGCTTTTAAAGGACACACTTACCTCCCAGCAACCACTTCCGCACTGCTCCCGCTGAAACTGACTCACCAGCTGATTCTCCCGCCGAAATCGACTGGATTATGCGGGTCTGCGGTGGGTTCGAATGGATCAATTTTAGCGCAGGCACCTATGGATAATGGGGTGGTGTAAACGCAATTGGGCTCCTCCTGATCCAATGACTTGCGCTATGTGGTGACTGGATTCATGGGCGTGTGTGCTGCCTGTGCCGTCGGTGGTGCGGGGGCTTTCCTTTTCGGGGCCTGGGGGGCTCTATTGTGATTTTCTGTGTCCTCCACATATCTCTGGGCAGTTTCATTTAGTTCTTGCTCATCTAAAGTTTGTCCAAAAGTATACCTAAATCCATTTTGCACTGAAAGCAGTGACTGCAATTTCTCTATTTGTTGTCTACATTTCGCGTGGTCTACTGTGCTCTGTCTTTGTTCTGTAGAGGAGCTATGGAGCGCTCGAAAAGCTGCCTTTAAATCCGCGCATTGTCTCGTTAACTGTGCTACCTGCTGTTCTGTCTCTTCTCGTACCAAGACTGCGCGCTGTATATCTTGGTAGGCTTTATCGTACTGGGTCTGAAAGCTGCAACGGTGTGCTCGTTTGACATCAGCCATCTCTTTATCTTTAGCTGCCAACTGCTCATTAATCTTTTCACATTCACTGTAGCTTCCCTCATTCTTCTCCTCTTTCTCAACTAGCTGCCTGCGGAGCATCCTCACGACCTCCTCTGTGCCTCGCAACTGTGCCAAACAGGACACTATTGCCATCGGCTTACGAACTTTCGCTGCATTCTTCTTATGTACCTCGGTTACGTTGTCCCACCAGGTTTGTCCTATGCTTCCTGGACCTGACTCATCATTTGAACAAAACTCAGACCAACTCCTTTCCCCTTCAAATACTTCCTCAATTCCTCTTCCCATATGGGGCACTGCTCTGCTCTGTTGGTCACTGCGACCTCGGGTTCCTGCGGGTTCATGAGGCGTTCCATCGCTTTTGTGGCCATTACTACTATTATCTCTGATTTCCTACCGTTAAGTTCTCTGTTTTCCTACCTCTAAGTTCTCTTTTGCTCTGCTTCTAACTTCTCTTTTCCTCCCGTCAATTTGGGACAGGGAGAATAAGGCGGTGATAGGGTATGGCCCAGGCTATTTTTCGGTTTACAATAGTTTGACGCAAAATCTAACGAGTTTACCTTATATCCCTGTTAGTATGCATGCAGGTTAATACACACTTCCGAATCTTGGTGATTTGATTGATACGGGCCTTACACTTGTGGTTTCTTTCACTTTTTCTCAATTGGATTTCTAATGCAAAGTTTTGCGGGTTCTCTCGGAGTGACAAAATCACTTCTAGGTCGAGTCCCGTCAGATGTCGCCAACAATGTTGCCAATCGGCACCGGAGATGCCAATAATGTTGCTCTTTTTAATGAGTGGAATACTATCCCACCAGCGTCACCAATAATGTTGCTAAATTAACTAGATATGGCAGATATTAATGATAATATTGCTTTTCAGAGTCGCCAGGTATCAAATGATACCACCACAAGGCTTTACCGGATATCGATCAAAGACCAAACAACCAGTTAGTCAGTTCAAGTTCAAAGATAGTTTATTTACACACAAGAATTACTTCGGCATGCAGCATAAAACACTACAAGTTAAACTACACCTAACAACTACAGTACAGTTCTGGTCACCACATTATAGGAAGGACGTGGAGGCTTTGGAGCGGGTGCAGAGGAGATTTACCAGGATGTTGCCTGGTATGGAGGGAAAATCTTATAAGGAAAGGCTGATGGACTTGAGGTTGTTTTCGTTGGAGAGAAGAAGGTTAAGAGGAGACTTAATAGAGGCATACAAAATGATCAGGGGGTTAGATAGGGTGGACAGTGAGAGCCTTCTCCCGCGGATGGAAATGGCTGGCACGAGGGGACATAACTTTAAACAGAGGGGTAAAGATATAGGACAGAGGTCAGAGGTAGGTTCTTTACGCAAAGAGTAGTGAGGCCGTGGAATGCCCTACCTGCTACAGTAGTGAACTCGCCAACATTGAGAGCATTTAAAAGTTTATTGGATAAACATATGGATGATAATGGTATAGTGTAGGTTAGATGGCTTTTGTTTCGGTGCAACATCGTGGGCCGAAGGGCCTGTACTGCGCTGCATTGTTCTATGTTCTATGTTCTAATAACCTATACTTAACTTCAGGTCAACCGGCTTTTTGCAGATCAACAAGGCCTTAGTTTGGATCTTGCGTGGCTGGGTAGAACATAGAACATAGAACAGTACAGCACAGAACAGGCCCTTCGGCCCTCAATGTTGTGCCGAGCTTTGTCCAAAACCAAGATCAAGCTATCCCACTCCCTGTCATTCTGGTGTGCTCCATGTGCCTATCCAATAACCGCTTGAAAGTTCCGAAAGTGTCCAACTCGACTATCACAGCAGGCAGTCCATCCACACCCTAACCACTCTCTGAGTAAAGAACCTACCTCGGACATCCCTCCTATCTCCCACCCCGAACCTTATAGTTCTGCCCCCTTGTAACAGCTACATCCACCTGGGAAATAGTCTCTGAACGTCCACTCTATCTATCCCCCTCATCATCTTAGAAACCTTTATTAAGTCACCTCTCAACCTCCTTCGCTCCAATGAGAAAAGCTCTAGCTCCCTCAACCTTTCCTCATAAGACCTATCCTGCAAACCAGGCAGCATCCTGGTAAATCTCCCTTGCACCCTTTCCAATGTTTCCACATCCTTCCTATAATGAGGTGACCAGAACTGGACACAATACTCCAAATGTGGTCTCACCAGGGTCCTGTACAGTTGCAGCATAACCCCACGGCTCTTAAACTCAAGCCCCCTGTTAATAAACTCTAACACACTATAAGCCTTCTTCACGGCTCTATCCATTTAAGTGGAAACCTTCAGAGATCTGAGGACATGAACCCCAAGATCTCTCTGTTCCTCCACATTCCTCAGAACCCTGCCGTTGACCCTGTAATCCGCATTCAAATTTGTCCTACCAAAATGAATCATCTCGCACTTTTCAGGGTAAAACTCCATCTAACATTTTTCGGCCCAGCTCTGCATCATATCAATGTCTCTTTGCAGCCTACAACAGCCCTCCACCTCATCCACTACTCCACCAATCTTGGTGTCATCAGCAAATTTGCTGACCTACCCTTCAGCCCCCTCCTCCAATCATTGATAAGAATCGCAAACAGCACAGCACTGATCCCTGTGGTACACCGCTGGTAACTGGTCTCCAATCTGAAAATTTTCCATCCACCACCACCCTCTGTCTTCTATGTAATAGCCAGTTACTTATCCAATTGGCCAAATTTCCCTCTATCCCACACCTCCTTACTTTCTTCATGAGCTGACCATGGGGAAGAAGTGGCTTTGTTTCTGTTGGGCTCATCCGTCTGGTAGCGATCGTTGGTCTTGAACTTGTCTTCTGGTGGTAATGCTACACTTGGTTTTAGGCGTAGGCCGGGGCCAAGAGAGACCGAACACATGGCTGTGTCTCTTTTTATCCCTCTGGGAATTTTGGGGTGGTCCGTAGCTTTGGACCCAATAATTTGACAGGCTTCGATCACTGCCTTCGATTTTGCCCAATAAAGGCACGGGTGCCTTGATGGCTGGGCGTGTCCTGAGCGGTCATTGACCTTGGCTGTGATAACCAGCAATTCTGTCAAGTCGGTTGTTATCGAAAAACAGTGGTTTTAATCAAATAGAAATGTGCCAACCAGTAGCTCCTCCCGCACTGAGAGCCTGTCCCAGATCAGCGGGTTATATACCTCCTCAGAGGGGCGGAGCCACAGGCGGAGCCAACAGTAGCATAAATACAGCAACAGCAATAACTAGCAATAGAACAATGGTAACAGTGAGTATATACAATAATAGTGACAACTATAATAACAGCAATAGATCAACAGTGAATATATACAATAGCCATACGTGGCTCACCACATTCACACCCTGTTAAAAAAATGTCCTGCGGGGGTGAAGCGGACTCATAGATGCAGCCTCACTGGAGGGTGTATCGTCCGCTGTAAACACCTCAGCCCCGGCTGCAGTGTCGGCGCTGGCGTCGAGACCTTTGACTCCGGAAGCACGTCGTCCTCACAACAGGGTCCCGGACAGGGTGACGGCGCAGGGGCGGTGCTAATGCACCCGGGAAAGGACGATGGGGTAGATGGGGAGGTAGAAGGAAGGGGTGAGGTGATGGCGGTCACGGGGATACCCAAGGATGATGGGGTAGATGGGGAGGTAAAAGGAAGGGAAGAGGTGATGGCGGGCGCGGGGATACCCGCGGGGGCCAGGTCCCTGAGGGAGACTGTGTCCTGCTGTCCGTCGCGGTGTGCCATGTAGGCATACTGAGGGTTCGCGTGGAGAAGCTGAACCCTCTCGACCACGGGGTCGGCCTTATGGCTCCTCGCGTGTTTCCGGCGGAGTACCGGCGCAGGTAGGAAGCGAGATCCCGTGGATCGATGTGCTGGGAAAGACAAATAGACGGTCATGAGGGGTCTCGTTAGTGGCAGTACACAACAGTAGAGTGGAGCGCGACAGGGAGGACCTCCTGCCAGCAGGCGACTGGGAGACTTCTAGACCGTAGGGCCAGAAGGACAGCCTTCCAGACCGTAGCATTCTCCCTCTCCACCTGCCCGTTTCCCCGGGGGTTGTAGCTGGTGGTCCTGCTCGAGGCGATGCCCGAACTGAGCAGGTGCTGACGCAGCTCATCACTCATAAAAGAGGAGCCCCGATCGCTATGTATATAAGTGAGGAAACCGAACAGGGTGAAGATGCTGCGCAGGGCCTTGATGACTGTGGCAGAAGACATGTTGGGGCATGGGATGGCAAAGGGAAACAGGAGTACCCATCAACAACATTGAGAAAGTACACGTTATGGTCAGTGGAAGGGAGGGGCCCTTTGAAATCCATGCTGAGGCGCTCAAAAGGGCGGGAGGCCTTCACCAGGTGGGCCTTGTCTGGCTGATAGAAGTGCGGCTTGCACTCTGCGCAGACTTGGCAGTCCCTGGTTATGGCCCTGATCTCCTCTGTGGAATAGGGCAGATTGCGGGTCTTGACAAAGTGAAGGAGCCGGGTGACCCCCAGGTGACAGATGTTGTTGTGGATAGCCCATAACCGGTCAGCCTGCACATTGCCACAGGTGCCACGGGACAGGGCATCTGGGGGCTCATTGAGATTCCCAGGACGATATAAGATGTTGCAGTTATAGGTGGAGAGCTCGATCCTCCACCGCAAAATCTTGTCTTTCTTAATTTTGCGCCGCTGCGTGTTATTAAACATGAAGGCAACCGACCGTTGGTCTGTGAGGAGAGTGAATCTCCTGCCAGCCAGGTAATGCCTCCAGTGCTGCGCACACCTTGCACAATGGCTTGCGCCTCCTTTTCAACAGAGGAGTGTCGAATCTCGGAGGCATGGAGGGTACGGGAACAAAATGCGACAAGCCTCCCTGCCTGGTTGAGAGTGACTGCCAGGGCAAAGTCAGATGCATCGCTTTCTACCTGGAACGGGATGAATTCGTCCACAGCGTGTATCGTGGCCTTGGCAATCTCGGTTCTGATGCGATTGAAGGCCAGGCGGACCTCAGCCGTCAGGGAAAAAGTGGTGGACTTAATGAGTGGGCGGGCTTTGTCCGCATAGTTGGGGACCCACTGGGCTTAGTAAGAGAAGAACCCCAAGCACCTTTTCAGGGCCTTGGGACAGTGAGGAAGGGGGAGTTGCAGGACAGGACGCATGCAGTCGGGGTCAGGCCCTAGGACTCGGTGTTCCACGACATAGCCGAGGATGACTAGACTCGGGTTGTGCAGAACACGCATTTCTCCTTGTTGTATGTCAAATTAAGGAGTCGGGCGGTGCGGAGGAATTTTTGAAGATTGGCGTCGTGGTCCTGCAGGTCATGGCCGCAGGTGGTAACATTATCCAAGGACGGGAACGTGGCCCGCAGCCCGTACTGGTCGACCATTCGGTCCATCGTTCGTTGGAGGACCGAAACCCCCGTCGGTGACGCCGAAGGGAACCCTGAGCAAATGGAAGAGACGGCCACCTGCCTCAAAGGCAGTGTATTGGCGGTCCTCCCGCCGGATAGGGAGCTGGTGGTATGTGGACTTCAAGTCTACCGTAGAGGAGACTCGATACTGCGCAATCTGATTGACCATGTCAGATATGCGCGGGAGGGGGTCCGCATCGAGCAGCGTGTACCGGTTGATCGTCTGACTGTAGTCGACTACCATCCGGTTCATCTCCCCAGTCCTGACGACCACCACTTGTGCTCTCCGGGGCTATAACTAGCCTCAATGATCCCTTCCCTCAGGAGCCGCTGGACCTCTGACCTAATGAAGGTCTTGTCTTTAGCACTGTACCGTCTGCTCCTGGTGGCAACGGGTTTGCAATCCGGGGTGAGGTTTGCAAACAAGGAGGGTGGATCAACCTTAAGGGCCGTGAGGCCGCAGGCAGTGAGGTGGGGTAGGGGTCCATCGAATTTTAAAGTTAAGCTTTGGAGGTGGCATTGGAAGTCTAACCCTAGTAGGAAAGGGACGCTGAGATGAGGGAGGACGTAGAGGTTAAAATTGGCATGCTCGACGCCCTGTATCACTAGGTTGACGGTGCAATACCCCCGGATCTGCACAGAGTGTGATCCGGAAGCTAGGGATATGGTTTGTGAGATGGGGAGGACCCGGAGGGGACAGCGCCTTACCATGTCCGGGTGGATGAAGCTACCCGTGCTCCCGGAATCAAAGAGGCAGGACGTCTCCTTCCCATTGAGTCTGACGGCCATCATGGAGTTTTGAAGGTGGAACGGCCGGGACTGGTCGAGTTGGATCGAGCTGAGTTGATGACAATGAGCCTCGGCATTGTCGTGCTGGTTACGAAATGGTGGCGTCGACGAAGTCGGCCAAGGTGGCGGCCCCCACAGATCGCATGTGGCGGTATAGTTTATGATGTCAGACAAGATGGCGGCCCCCAAGGGTCGCACGTGGTGGGCGGTGTCGGCGACGTTGGCCAAGATGGCGGCCCCCACGGGTCGCACGAGGTGAGTGACGCGTCAGCAGGGGGCAATCCCGGCAGGCACGATGCCACGCTGTGGGGTCTGAGAGTCTCAGACCGGGCTTGGTAGGCTTTTGATTTTGGACTTGGACTTTAGGCCTGGCATAGTGTCCCTTCTTGCCACACTCATTGCAGGTAACGTTGCGAGAAGTAGCAGCACGGCCCTCCAGAGCTGGCAGACTGCCGCGCGGTGCAGGTATGAGACACACCCGGGTCAGGTGATGGCTGTGCCTCCGAAGTCCCCGACGATGCCGCGTGGTCGGATGGGAAGGCATCCAGGCTCTGGAAAGTCACGTCCAGCGAAGGAGCCAGTTTCACCGTCTCCTCGAGGTCGAGGGCCCCTTTCTCAAGCAGCCGTTGCTGGATGTAGCTGGACCGGACACCTGCCTCATAGGTGTCTCGGATCATCAGCTCTGCGTGCTGCACTGCCGTGATCGTCCTGCAGTTACAACTGCGGACGAGTACCCTCAGCTCGCGCAGATATTCTGCCAGCGATTCACCCTGGCGCTGCTGCCGTGTGGTCAGGAGGTGTCGAGCGAGTACCTCGTTTACTGGCCTCACAAACTGTCTTTTGAGCAGCTCCACTGCCTGTGTGTATGAGGCCACGTCCCTGATCAGCTGAAAAATCCTATGGCTCACCCGGGCGTTGAGGAGATGCTGTTTGATTTCCGGGGTGACCTCGGCAGCGAAGGAGCTGAGGTAGGACTCAAAGCAACTGAACCAATGCTCAAAGATGGCCGTAGCTTCAGGTGCCTGCGGGTCAAGTTGGATTTGTTCTGGTTTTAGACCGGCATTCTTTGTAAAAAAAACTATTTGATTAAATTGATAACCATCAATTCAGTCGAGTCGGTTGTTATCGAAGAACAGTGGTTTTAATCAAATAGAAATGTGCCAACCAGTAGCTCCTCCCGCACTGAGAGCCTGTCCCAGATCGGCCGGTTATATACCTCCTCAGAGGGGCGGAGCCAACAGCAGCATCAATATAACAACAGCAATAACTAGCAATGGAACAACGGTAACAGTGAGTATATACAATAATAATGACAACAATAATAACAGCAATAGACCAACAGTGAATATATACAATAGCCAGACGTGGCTCACCACAGGCTGTTTGGGCTTTCTTAGCAAAGGGAGTGGCGCCGGTTAGTCTGCATCTGTATCGGTTACCTGAGTACAGTCCTTTTGTTCTGGGGAAATTGGCCATTAGAATGCAAACGAGCGGGGGTTTCGATCGCGTCTAGCTATCTGGGTTGCAAATACACACACAGGCTTTGAGTGTGTCTGAGTCCGGGGTTGGCCATAATTCCCATGGTCCTTTGCACGTGGCCATCTGAGATGGCTACAGGCAGGATTGGCAGCTGGAGGATATATGCTTCAGAGAGAGATAGAGGGGGATGTAAAAGGGGTGAGGGAGTAGCATTACTGGTTAAGGAGAATATAATAGCTGTACTGCGGGAGGACACCTCTGAGGGCTCATACATTGAGGCAATCTGGATAGATTTCCGGAACAGGAAGGGGGCAATCACAAAGTTGGGGGTTTATTACAGGCTCCACAGCTGCCAGCGAGAGATAGAGGAACAGATCGGTAGAGAGATTTTGGACAGGTGCAAAAGTAACAGGGTTGTTTTGTAGGGGATTTTAATTTCCCCAATATTGACTGGGATTCACTTAGTGCTAGGGGCTTGGATGGGGCAGAGTTTCTAAGGTGTATCCAGGAAGGCTTCTTGATGCAACATGTAGATTGTCCAACCAGGGAAGGGGCAATACTGGACCTGATATTGGAGAATGAGCCTGGACAGGTGGTTGAGGTTTCAGTAGGAGACCATTTTAGGAGTAGTGACCACAATTCCATACGTTTTAGGGTACTTTGGACAGTGACGAGGGTAACCCTTGCACTAAGGTGCTAAACTGGGGAAAGGCAAATTACGATAACATTAGACAGGAATTGAAGAATTTGGATTGGGTGCAGATGTTGGAGGGTAAATCTACATCAGATATGTGGGAGTCTTTGAAGCGACAGTTGATTAGGATTCAGGAAAGTCATGTTCCTGAGAGAACGACGGGTAAGTATGGGAAGTTAAGGGAGCCTTGGATAGCGAGGGATATTGTGAACCTCGTCAAAAAGAAAATGGAGGCTTTTGTATGGTCTAGAAGGGTGGGGACAGTCGAAACCCTTGAGGAATGTAAAGAAAGTAGGCAGCTGCTTAAGCGGGAAATTAGGAGGGCTGGGAGGGGTCATGAAAAGTCCTTGGCAAGTAGGATTGAGGTGAATCCCAAAGTTTTTTATTCATATGTAAAAAGCAAGAGGGTGGCCAGGGAAAGTATTGGACCACTTAAGGCCAGTGGGGGGAAATATGTGTTGAGCCAGAGGAAATGGGCGAGGTACTAAATTAGTACTTTGCATCAGTGTTCACCAAAGAAAGGGACTCTGTGGAAGATGGTTCTTGGGTAGGGTGTGTGGACTGTCTGGATCATATTAACATCGAAAAGGAGGAGGTATTGTGTCTTTTAAAAGATATCAAGGTGGATACGTCTCCATGGCTGGATGGGATTTATCCCAAAATACTGAGAGAAGCAAGGGAGCAAATTGCTGGGGCCTTGATTGACATCTTCGTATCCTCATTGGCTACAGGTGAGATCACAGAGGACTGGAGAATAGCTAATGTGGTACCGCTGTTTACGAAAGGTAGCAGGGATAATCCTGGAAACCATAGGCCGGTGAGCCTCACGTCGGTAGTAGGTAAATTATTGGAAAGAATTCTCAGGACAGGATTTATACACATTTGGAATCAAATGGGCTCATAAGCGATAGACAGCATGGTTTTGTGAAGGGGAGTTCGTGTCTCACTAACTTGATCGAGTTTTTTGAGGTGACAAAGATGATTGATGAGAGGAGGGTGGTGGATGTTGTTTACACTGACTTCAGTACAACCTTTGACAAGGTGCTTCATGGCAGACTGGTACAAAAGGTGAAGTCACACGGGATCAGAGGTGAGGTGGTAAGATGGATACAGAACTGGCTCGGTCACAGAAGGCAAAGCGTAGCAGTGGAAGGGTGTTTTTCTGAATGTAAGGTTGTGACTAGTGGTGTTCCCCAGGGATCTGTGCTTGGGCCTCCGTTGTTTGTAGTATACATAAATGATTTGGAGGAAAATGTAGGTGGTATGATTGGTAAGTTCACAGATGACACCAAGGTTGGGGGAGTGGCAGATTGTTGAGGATTGTCAGAGGATACAGCAGGACATAGATAGGTTGTAGACTTGGGCAGAAAAATCGCAAATGGAGTTTAATCCAGACAGATGTGAGGTAATGCATTTTGGTAGGTTTAACATCGAGGGGAAATATACCGTGAATGGCAAAACTCTTCGGAATATAGAGAGTCAGAGAGATCTGGGCCTGCAGGTCCACAGATCTTTGAAAGTGGCAACACAAGTGGACAAGGTAGTCAAGAAGGCATACGAATGCTTCCCTACATTGGACGGGGCATCGAGTCATGCTACAGTTGTATAGAACCTTGGTAAAGCCACACTTGGAATATTGCGCACAATTCTGGTCGCCACACTACCAGAAGGATGTGAAGGATTTGGAGAGGGTGCAGGGAGGTTTACCAGGATTTTGCCTGGTCTGGAGTGTGCTAGCCATGCGGAGAGGCTGAATAGACTTGGACTGTTTTCATTAGAACGACAGAGGTTGAGGGGTGACCTGATAGAGGGCTACAAGATTATGAGGGCCATGGATAGAGTAGATGGGCAGGCACTCTTTCCCAGGGTGGAGGGGGCAGTCACCAGGGGGCATAGGTTTAAGGTCCGTGGGACAAAGTTGAGAGGAGATGCGCGAGGCAGGTTTTTTACACAGAAGGTGGTGAGTCCCTGGAACACATTGCCAGGGCAGGTTGTGGAAGCAGATACATTACCGGCGTTCAAAGGCATTTTGACAAATACATGGATAGGATGGGCATAGAGGGGCACTTCCGCTTGTGACCATGGAGTGATTGGCTGTTCCTGTTCAAAGTCACAGAAAAGGGCTCTTTTTACCCAGATCCGGGTGGAATTTTGATGAAAAGGTGTAGGTGAATGTTAGAGGAGTAGTTTACCCCTGGAATGGTATGTCTTCTGATTACCGGACTCGGAAGAAAACAGTGAGAGGTTTGGCTGGAAAGTTGAAACAGTCTTGTGCTGCACAGACAGTCTCTTCCAGCATGCAGGTGGGGGAGGGGCAAGCTGTAAGGCCCAGATACAGGAACTGATGACTTTTATCAAGGAAGAATTCCATAAACAGAGGAAAGAAATGCATGAGGATCATGCAAAGGCCATTGCAGAAGCTGTGGCACCCCTGAAGAGTACTTTGGAGTGGATGGAGAGGTGTTTGAAGGTGCAGGGGTCACAGATTCGGGAGATTGATGGAGTGATCTCGGACCACAGCGATCGTGTGGTGGCTCTGGAGGCGGAGGTGGGGCTCCTAGGAGACCTTTGTAAAACGCTGAGGGCAAAGGTTGAGGAGCAGGAGAATACCTTGAGAAGACAGAACCTATGAATAGTGGGCCTGCCTGAAGGAGTGGAAGGTGTGAGTGCCACGAGGTACGTCTCGAGGATGCTGGCGGGACTGGTGGCAGAAGGGGTGCTAGATAAGGCAGCTGAAGTGGACCGAGCACATAGGTCTCTGAGGCAGAAGCCTCGAGCTGGGGAGCCGCCGCGGGCGGTGATCGTGAGACTCCATAAATCTGTGGAGAAAGAGAAAATTCTACGGTGGGCCAGGGAGAAGCGTAGCTGCGACTGGGAGGGAAATAATGTCTGGATTTATCAGGACATCGGAGCGAAGTTGGCAAAATGGTGGGCTGGTTTCAACAAGGCCAAGGCGGTGCTGTACCGGCGGCAGATCAGGTTTGGGGTGCTCTACCCGACGTTCGGAGGCCGGGAGTATTATTTTGAGACCCCAGAAGCGGCCGAAGTCTTCATTAAGGAGCATAAACTGGGGGAGAAATGAGAGGACAATTCTTGGGAACCGGGGTGCTGGCACGATGTAATGGTCGGGAGCATGTTTGAAGTGGGTGCAGGGATTGGGGAATTTTCACCTTTTTTTGTTGGGGGGGCACCTGAAGTGGCACCTGTTCAATGTTGAGATTGTAAGGAGTTGTAGGGGTGAAAGGTTTATGTGGGGATGGATGTTCCCATCCCCCCTCCTGTTTTATGGGACATCTGTTTGTTAATCATGTTACCTGTTAATCATGGGAGGAGATTTTAACAGTGTCCTGGAGCCGAGGGTGGATAGATCGAGCCCAAGGTCGATGGGTAGGGTACGAATGGCAAGGAATCTGGGGGGGGGGTGGTTTATGGAGAGGATGGGAATGGTGGATCCATGGCGCTTTCAGAACCCAGGGGGGAGGGAGTATTCCTTCTTTTCACACGTCTATAAGGTGTATTTGAGGATTGATTACTTTGTAGTGAGTCGGGAGATTTTGGTTGGGGTGGAGGGGTCAGAGTATGTGGGGATAGTTATCTCGGACCATGCACCCCACTGGCTAGATATTCAGTTCAGTACGGGACGAGAGCAGAGGCCGGGGTGGAGGTTTGACTCGGGGGTTGTTGGCAGATGGAGGTTTTTGTGATAAGGTGCGGTTGGCGATTAGGGATTATGTGGAGTTCAATCAGAATGGGGAGGTGTCGACGGTCATTTTTTGGGAAGCACTGAAGGAAGTGGTCCGGGGAGAAATTATCTCATTTACATTCGTGAGAATAAGGAAAGGAGGGCGGAACATGACCGTCTAGTGAGCGAGATAGTGGAGGTGGACGGGGAATATTCGAGGCTGCCCACCGTGGAATGATTGACAAGGAGGAAAAAGTTGCAAGGGCATTTTGACAGGCTGACAACGGGGAGGGCAGTAGGGCAACTGCATAGGGCAAGAGGGGTGGAGCACGAGTATGGGGAGAAGGCGAGCCGCATGCTGGCGCACCAGCTGCGGAGGCAGGCTGCGTCCAGGGAACTATTGAAGATCCGGACTGGGGCTGGGGATGTGGTGTCATATCTAGGGAAGATAAATGAGGCATTTAGAGAGTATTACCAGGGACTTTATGAGGCAGACCCAGAAGGCGAGGAGGGGGAAATGGGGCGGTTTCTGGATGAGCTGGAATTTCCCCAGGTGGAGGAAGCAAAGAGGCAAGCGTTGGAGGAGCCCCTGGGGCTGAGGGAGGTGCTGGATAATATCAGGAGTATGAAGTCGGGGAATGCCCCTGGGCCGGGTGGGTACCCGGCAGAATTTTATAAGGAATTTGCGGCGGACCTGGCACCACATCCGTTGGGGGTGTTTAATGAAGCACTGGAGAAGGGGGAGTTGCCGAAGACGATGAAGCAGGCAGTAATCACACTAATCCCCAAAAAAGGGAAGGATCCGGTGGAATGTGGGTCGTACAGACCCATATCACTATTGAACATGGATGTGAAAGTATTGGCTACCTTGTTGGTGGGGAGGATGGAGGATTGTGTCCCGGGGGTGGTTGCAGAAGATCATACAGGCTTCGTGAAGGGCAGGCAGCTCACGAGTAATGTAAGATGGCTGTTGAATGTGGTGATGAATCCGTCAAGGGCACTGTTACTGGAGGTGGTGGTGTCCATGGATGCGGAGAAAGCATTTGATCGGGTGGAGTGGCCGTCCTTGTTCGAAGTTTTGGGAAGGTTTGGGTTCGGGCCGAGATTTGTGGCATGGGTGCGGTTGCTGTATATGGCACCAAGGCGAGGGTGAGGACGAATGATATGAGCTCACAAAGCTTTGACTTACACAGGGGTGCGAGGCAGGGGTGCCCGCTGTCGCCGCTGCTGTTTGCGCTGGCCATAGAGCCATTGGCGATGGCTCTCAGGGGGTCGGCAGAGTGGCAGGGGATAATGAGTGGGTGAGGTGTCGCTCTGTGCTGATGACCTCATGCTGTATGTTTTGATCCGTTGGAGAGTATGGGAAGGATTATGGGCCTGTTGGGGAGATTTGGAGGGTTCTCGGGAGACAAGTTGAATGTAAGGAAAAGCGAGTTCTTCCCGGTGAATGAGCTGGCACAGCGGGCTAATTTAGGGGGGATGCCATTTACAGTAGCGAGGGATAGGTTTAGATACTTGGGGATTCAGGTAGCGAGGGAATGGACGGGGCTCCATAAGTGGAACTTAACAAAGCTGGTGGAGGAGGCCATGGAGGATCTTTGCCAACAGCTTGGCATCCACATTCAATAGCAATATCGGGCGGTAGGTCCCACTCTGCTCCGGATCCTTGTCCTTCTTCAAAATTAAGGATATCAACCTAATGCGATAAATAGGGGGAAGCTGGCGCTGTGAAGTGACAATGCCACTGTGCTACCGTGCCCACCGTGCCATTGTATACCCTTACCAGCAAGGGCCCCAGATCCTCCAGAGGGAAGCCATTCGGACCCGAGGCCTTCCCTGCCTGCATTGCCCCCATGCCCTCCATCACCTCCACCACTCCAATGGGTGCCCCCAGCCCTACCAGATCATTCTCCAATTTGGAGAACTCCAACCCGTCCAGAAATCACTGCATTTCCTCTCCCCCGGCCGGGGGTCCGATTCATATAGCCTCTTATAGAATTCCTCAAACTCCCCATTCACCCCCAACTAGGGCCAATACCATCCTTCCCCTCCCATCCTTCACGTTTCCGCTGTCCCTCACCGCTTTCTGCTTCCTAAGTTGATGGGCCAGCATCCTGCTCGCCTTCTCCCCATACTCATACACTGCCCCCCAGCCCTCCATAACTGCCTCACTGCCTTCCCTGTGGACAACAACCCAAACTCCATCTGGAGCTTCTGCCACTTCTTCAACCCTGCCTCTGGGGCCTCCGAGTACTGCCTATCCACCTGCAAAATCTCCTTCACCAGCTTAGCAATCTCTGCCTGCTCCGTCCTATCCCTATGAACCCAGATCGATGTAATGTCCCCTTGACCACTGCTTTAAGAACCTCCCATAGTGTGGCAGCTGAAACCTTACCCGTGCCCACATACCCCTCCGAATGGCATCCTCACCCGCTCACACACCTCCTTGTCTGCTAGCAACCCCATGTCTAATCGCCAATGAGGACGCTGCCCACCCCCCAGTCCACTTGCAAGTCCAACCAGTTCAGCAGGTGGACAGAGACTGCAATCGCCGAGTACCCTGAGTCAACCACCCCCGCCAGCAGAGTCTTATCCAGCACAAAGTAATCAAATATGCAACCCCCCCCCCCCGCCATGATCAATCGGTGCAAGGCCAGGTTCGAGATCTTCCCCAACACCGGGTACGGGTACAGCATCCCAAACTTCATCCTCTTCTTAAAGAGGGCAGCCTTGACCTGATTGAATCCAGGTCTCCTCTTTGCCAGTTCCATGCCCAGACCCTGATATACCCAGAGCTCATCACCTTCCCAGGCACATCCCTTCATCCACCTGGCCCACCACAAGATCTTCTCTTTATCCAAAAACTAGTGTCGCCTCACCACCATTGCCCTTGCTGGCTCGTTCGCCTGCGGCTTCCTCATCAGCGCCCTATGCACCCGATCGACCTCCAGGGGCCATTTGCTGCTCCAACATCTTGGCCACATAAGAGCCAGCGTCTGCTTCCACAATGCCCTCCGGCAGCCCCACTATTCTCAAATTCTGCTTCCGGGAGTGGTTATCCAGATCCTCCACTTTCTCCTTGAGCCGCTTCTGGGTCTCTCTCAACATCCCAATTTCAGCCGCCAAGATAAGCTGCTCATCATGCTCCCCCCCGCCTCCTCCACTTTCTGGATCCCCTGGCTCTGGGCCTCCAGCCTCAGCCCCACACGATCGAACCCCGCTTTCAGCGGGTCTACCACCTTCGCCAGGTTCTCCTGAGCCTCCCTCCTCTGTTGGCTGAACTTTTCATTGTGAATTATTAACCAGAACCGCTTGAACACTTGTGGGTTTTTTTTGTTTCCAATTGGATTCTATTCAAATTTCTGGGGTTCTCCCGGAGTGGTTTTCCACTTCTATATCGGGTCCCGGCGGAGTCTCCAATTATGTTGCTCTTATTAGCCTTAGTTTTATTAGCTCTGATTATGTCACCTTTGCTCACGAGTCGCCAGGTATCTTTCGGATACCGCCACGTGGTTCAAGCTCAAGTTATGATTAATAAGTCAGCACACCGCTTAGTAAGATTGAAATCAACGGTCATTTATTATGTACAGCAATAAATACTTACACAATAATCCTACTTTCTATATCACTACCTACCACTACTGGCCAATACTTAACTTTTGGGGATGGCCCACCAGGTCAGGGAAACAAATGGTTTATCGAATTGGATCTGGCCTGCAGGATTCAAAAGGCTGATACGGGTCGATGGCTAGGAGTGTCTATCGGGTAGCGATCGCTGGAGTCAAACTTGCAGCTCTGGTCGATGTTCTTGCGAAGGTTGCGAGCAGGAGAAGAAGGGAGAGAGAGAGAGATCTGAACTTGGCCCCTTAATTTATAGGGCCCAGGGGCTTCCCGCCTCCTGGGGCGGTCCTTGACCCTGAGTCCCAAGTGATTGGACTTGTTCCCAATCACTGGGTTCGATATACTCCAATAATGGGGCGATTCCTCGATCGGGGGGTGGTCGTTCACCTGTCTTTGTTTTGGCCACGGCAGGCGCCGAGAGGTCTGGCCCGGCCTTCAATTGCTAATATGTTGCAATTGTTCCCGGGGATCGCCGATTAAACTGCAGATGTCTGTGTTGATGTGCTGCTAATGGTCGCAGGTATCGATCTGGGCCGACTTCCCCAGAGCCGAATACGCTATTCTGTCTGCAGCTGTCCATTTGTGCCCTGTTGGCTGCTTTTCCCATCAGCCTTTTCGGTTAGCCATTTTATATTGGATTTTCGCCAAATTAATCGGGAATCAGCCATTTTAGGTGGCTACACACTGAAGGCAGTGGTCTGGGGAGAAATTATCTCATTCATGGTTCGTGCGAATAAGGAAAGGAGGGCGGAACATGACCGTCTCGTGAGCGAGATAGTGGAGGTGGACAGGGAATATTCGAGGGTGCCCACCGTGGAGGGATTGGCGAAGTGAAAAAAGTTGCAAGGGCAATTTGATCGGCTGACAATGGGTAGGGCGGTAGGGCAACTGCTTGGGCAAGAGGGTTGCAGTACGAGTATGGGGAGAAGGCGAGCTGCATGCTGGCGCACCAGCTGCAGATGCAGGCTGCGTCCAGGGAAATAGTGAAGATCCGGACTGGGGCTGGGGATATGGCGCTCGATTCATCGATCAATAGTTACAACGCGCCACAGCAAAAAACCCCACCGACCTCCTCAGAAGACAAACACTGGACACAACCGACAGAGTATCCTTCGTCGCCCAGTACTTCCCCGGAGCGGAGAAACTACGACATCTTCCTTACAGTCTTCAACACATCATCGATGAAGACGAATATCTTGCCAAATTCATCCCCACACACACCACTACTTGCCTTCAAACAACCGCGCAACCTCAAACAAAGCATTGTTTGCACCAAACTACCCAGCCTTCAGGACAGAGCCCACGACACAACACAACCCTGCCATGGCAATCTCTGCAAGACCTGCCAGATTATCAACATAGGTTCCACCATTACGTGTAAGAACACCATACATACTTGTGATACTCGGCCAACGTTGTCTACCTCGTATGCTGCAGGAAAGGATGTCCCGAAGCGTGGTACATTGACGAGACCATGCAGACGCTACGACAACGAATGAACGGACATCGCGCGACAATTTCCAGGCAGGAATGTTCCCTTCCAGTCGGGGAACACTTCATCAGTCAAGGGCATTCAGCCTCTGATCTCCGGGTAAGCATTCTCCAAGGCGGCCTACAGGACCCGCAACAACACAGAATCGCCGAGCAGAAACTTGTAGCCAAGTTCCGCACACATGAGTGCGGCCTCAACCGGGACCTGGGATTCATGTCGCATTACATTCATCCCCCACCATCTGGCCTGGGCTTGCGAAATCCTACCAACTGTCCTGGCTTGACACAATTCACACCTCTTTAACCTGGGGTTACCCCATCTCTGGATCTGTAAAGATTTAATCACCTGCCAATGCTGGCATTCCAAGCATTGTCAGGCATCTTTCAATTTGTCTATATATATGTTTCTGGAACCTATCTCTTCATTCACCTGAGGAAGGAGCAGTGCTCCGAAAGCTAGTGTTTGAAACAAACCTGTTGGACTTTAACCTGGTGTTGTAAGACTTCTTACTGTGCTCACCCGAGTCCAACGCCGGCATCTCCACATCACAGGTGTCTACCGGTTAGGGACTTTGCACAAAAGGTCTGGAAGGGGTTCCCTAGATTTCCGGGATACACCCTGCTGGAGCGACTGCTGTTTCCGGATGTGGAAGGGGAGGGAAGAATTGGGGATATATATAAGTGGCTGGTGGAGAAGGGAGGCGAGCGGGTGGTGAAGATCAAGGAGAAATGGGAAGCAGAGTTGGGAATGGAGATCAATTGGGGAGTATGGAGTGAGGCACTGCGAAGGTTAAACGGGACCTCCTCTTGTGCAAGGATGAGCCTGATACAGTTTAAGTTGGTCCACAGGGTGCATATGACTCGGGCGAGAATGAGTGGGTTCTTTCAGGGGGTAGCAGATGAGTGTGAGAGGTGTGGGAGGGGGCCAGCGAATCATGCGCACATGTTTTGGGGTTGTGAAAAATGGGAAGATTCTGGGCGGGAGTGTTTGCGGTCTTAGCCAGGATAGTGGAGGAGGAGGTGGACCCGGACCCTTTGGTGGTGATATTTGGGGTTTCAGAGAAGCCGGCGCTCATGGAGAGGAGGAAGGCCGATAGAACACAGAACATAGAACGATACAGCGCAGTACAGGCCCTTCGGCCCACGATGTTGCACCGAAACAAAAGCCATCTAACCTACACTATGCCATTATCATTCATATGCTTATCCAATAAACATTTAAATGCCCTCAATGTTGGCGAGTTCACTACTGTTGCAGGTAGGGCATTCCACGGCCTCACCACTCTTTGCGTAAAGAACCTACCTCTGACCTCTGTCCTATATCTATTACCCCTCAGTCTAAAGCTATGTCCCCTCGTGCCAGCCATTTCCATCCGCGGGAGAAGGCTCTCACTGTCCACCCTATCTAACCCCCTGATCATTTTGTATGCCTCTATTAAGTCTCCTCTTAACCTTCTCCTCGCTAACGAAAACAACTTCAAGTCCATCAGCCTTTCCTCATAAGATTTTCCCTCCATACCAGGCAACATCCTGGTAAATCTGCTCTGCACCCGCTCCAAAGCCTCCACGTCCTTCCTATAATGCGGTGACAAGAACTGTACGCAATACTCCAAATGCGGCCGTACCAGAGTTTTGTACAGCAGCAACATGACCTCCTGACTCCGGAACTCAATCCCTTTACCAATAAAGGCCAACACTCCATAGGCCTTCTTCACAACCCTATCAACCTGGGTGGCAACTTTCAGGGATCTATGTACATGGACACCTAGATCCCTCTGCTCATCCACACTTCCAAGAACTTTACCATTAGCCAAATATTCCGCATTCCTGTTATTCCTTCCAAAGTGAATCACCTCACACTTCTCTACATTAAACTCCATTTGCCACCTCTCAGCCCAGCTCTGCAGCTTATCTATGTCCCTCTGTAACCTGCTACATCCTCCCGCACTGTCGACAACACCACCGACTTTAGTGTCGTCTGCAAATTTACTCACCCACCCTTCTGCGCCTTCCTCTAGGTCATTGATAAAAATGACAAACAGCAACGGCCCCAGAACAGATCCTTGTGGTACGCCACTTGTAACTGAACTCCATTCTGAACATTTCCCATCAACCACCACCCTCTGTCTTCTTTCAGCTAGCCAATTTCTGATCCACATCTCTAAATCACCCTCAATACCCAGCCTCCGTATTTTCTGCAATAGCCTACCGTGGGGAACTTTATCAAACGCTTTACATGAAATCCATATACACCACATCAACTGCTCTACCCTCGTCTACCTGTTCAGTCACCTTCTCAAAGAACTCGATAAGGTTTGTGAGTCATGACCTACCCTTCACAAAGCCATGCTGACGATGTCTTGGCCTTCGCCTCTCTGATTGCACGGATTTGGCTGGAGTGGCGGTCGGCATCGGACCGGGGGTAGCAGCATTGATAAGTGACCTGTACGACTTCCTGCAGTTAGAGAAGATAAAGTATGAGTTAAGGGGCTGATCAGGGAAGTTTGACAAAAGTTGGGGGATGTTTGTGACCGTGTTTGAAGAGCTGTTCATCGCAGGTGGGGAGGGGTGGGGAGGTGGGGGGGGAGCGGGGGGGATGATGGGGAGGGAGGGGTGAAAAAGGGGGAAAATCTGTACAAACTGTCTAGTTGATGATGTGTTGGAAGACTGTTTCCCGGGGTGTTTTCTTGCTGTAACCTGTTTTGATACAAGTTTGAATAAAATGTGTTTTAAAAAAAAGCTTTGAACATGCTGCATAGCTTTTAACATTCTGGGTAGCTTTGAGCGAGCTGGATAGAAACATCGAAAATAGGTGCAAGTTCGTCCATTCGGCCCTTGGAACCTGCACCACCGTTCAATATGATCAAGGCTGATCATACAAACTCAGTAACCCACTGCCCGCTTTCTCTCCGTACACTTTGACTCTTTTAGCTGCAAGGGCCACATCCAGCTCTCTCTTGCATCCAACAAACTGGCCCCAACAGCTTTCTATGGCTGAAATTCCACCAGTTCACAACTCTCTGAGAGAAGAAGTTCTTCCTCATCTCAGTCCTGACTGGCTTTACCCTTATTCTTAGGCTGTGACTCCTAATGTTCTGGACATCCACAACATCGGGAACATTCTTCCCGCATTTAGCCTGTCCAGTCCCATCAGGATTTTCTATGTTTCTATGAGATCCCCACTCATTCTTCTAAACTCCAGTGAGTATCAGCCCAGTCGATCCAGTCTTCCTTCATCCGTCAGTCCTGCCACCCCGGGAATTAGTCTGCTGAACCTTCGCTGGACACCCTCAATAGAAAGAATATCCTTCCTCAAACGAGGAGTGGATGTAGCTGTTACAAGGCGGCATGGCCATAAGATTCAGGGTGGGAGATATAGGAGGGATGTCTGAGGTAGGTTCTTTACTCAGATAGTGGTTAGGGTGTGGAATGGACTGCCTGCTGTGATAGTGGAGTCGGACACTTTAGGAACTTTCAAGCGGTTATTGGATAGGCACATGGAGCACACCAGAATGACAGGGAGTGGGATAGCTTGATCTTGGTTTCGGACAATGCTCGGCACAACATCAAGGGCCGAATGGCCTGTTCTGTGCTGTACTGTTCTATGTTCTATGAGACCAAAACTGCACACAATACTCAAGTTGTGGCCTCACCAAGGCCCTATGTAACTGCAGCAAGACATCCCTACTCCTATACTCAAATCTCCTCGCTATGAAGGCCAGTATGCCATTAGCTTTCCTCACCAACTGCTTACCTGCATGCCAAACTTCAGCGACTGTTTCACCATAACAACCAGGTCTCGTTGCACTTCCCCTTTCCCTAAACTGCCACCATTCAGATAATAATCTGCACCTTCCTGTTTTTACCAACAAAGTGGATAACCTCACATTTACCCACATTATATTGCATTTGCCAAGTATTTGCCCACTCAACCAGCCTTTCCAAGTCACCCTGCAGTCTCTTTGCATCCTCCTCACAGCACACACTGCCACCCAGCTTCATGTCATCTGCAAATTTGGATATATTGCATGCAATTGCTTCGTCCAAATCACTCATGTATATTGTGAACAGCTGGGACCCCAGCATTGAACCCTGCGGTACCCACTGTCTGCCACTCTGAAAAGGACCTGTTTGTTCCCACTCTCTGCTTCCTGTCTATTCCCACTCTCTGCTTCCTGTCTATTCCCACTCTCTGCTTCCTGTCTGCCAACCAGTTCTCTATCCACGTCAATACATTACCCTCAATACCATGAGCTTTAATTTTGCTCACTAATCTCTTGTGTGGGACATTGTCAAAAGTCTTTTGAAAGTCCAGATACACAACATCCACTAAACAAAGAACAAAGAGAAGAACAGCACAGGAACAGGTCCTTCGGCCCTCCAAGCCTGCGCCGACCATGCTGCCCATCTAAACTAAATTCTTCTACACTTCCGGAGTCCGTATCCCTCTATTCCCATCCTATTCATGTATTTGTTAAGATGCCCCTTAAACATCACTGTCGTCCCTGCTTCCACAACCTCCTCCGGCAGCCGGTTCCAGGCACTCACTACCGTCTGGTAAAACACTTGCCTCGTACATCTCCTCTAAACCTTGCCCATCGCACCTTAAACCTATGCCCCCTAGTAATTGACCCCTCTACCCTGGGAAAAAGTATCTGACTATCCACTCAGTCTATGCACCTCATAATTTTGTATACCTCAATCAGGTCGCCCCTCAACCTCCTTCATTCCAGTGAGAACAAACCAAGTTTATTCAACCTCTCCCCATAGCTAATGCCCTCCATACCAGGCAACATTCTGGTAAATCTCTTCTGCACCCTCTCTAATGCCACCACACCCTTCTGGTAGTGTGGCGACCAGAATTGAACACTATACTGCAAGTGTGGCCGAACTAAGGTTCTATACAGCTCCAACATGGCTTGCCAATTTTTATACTCAATGCCCTGGCCAATGAAGGCAAGCATGCCGTATGCCTTCTTGACTACCTTCTCCGTCTGTGTAGCCCCTTTCAGTGACCTGTGAACCTGTACACCAAGATCTCTCTGACTGTCAATACTCTTGAGGGTTTTACCATTCACTGTATATTCCCTACTTGTATTAGACCTTCCAAAATGCATGACCTCACATTTGTCCAGATTAAATTCCATCTGCCATCTCTCCGCCCACGTTTCCAAACTATCTAAATCCTGCTGTATCCTCTGACAGTCCTCATCGCTATCCACAATTCCATCAACTTTTGTGCCGCCCGCAAACCTACTAATCAGACCAGTTACATTTTCCTCCAAATCATTTATATATACTACGAACAGCAAAGGTCCCATCACTGACCCCTGATGAACACCACTAGTCGCAGCCCTCCAATCCAAAAAGCACCCTTCCATTGCTACTCTCTGCCTTCCATGACCCAGCCAGTTCTGTATCCATCTTGCCAGCTCACCTCTGATCCCATGTGACTTCACCTTTTGTACCAGTCTGCCATGAGGGACTTTGTCAAAAGCCTTACTGAAGGCCATATAGACAACATCCACTGCCCTACCTGCAGCAATTATCTTTGTGACCTCCTCCAAAAACTCTATCAAGTTAGTGAGACACAACCTCCCCTTCACAAAACCGTTCTGCCTCTCACTAATACGACCGCTTACTTCCAGATGGGAGTAGATCCCGTCTCGAAGAATTCTCTCCAGTAATATCCCTACCACTGATATAAGGCTCACCGGCCTGTAATTCCCTGGATTATCCTTGCTACCCTTTTTAAACAAAGGAACAACATTGGCTATTCTTCAGCCCTCCAGGATATCACCTGAAGACAGTGAGGATCCAAAGATTTCTGTCAAGGCCTCAGCAATTTCCTCTCTTGACTCCTTCAGTATTCTGGGGTAGATCCCATCAGGCCCTGGGGACTTATCCACCTTAATATTTCTCAAGGCGCCCAACACCTCGTCTTTTTGGATCTCAATGTGACCCAGGCTATCTACACCCCCTTCTCCAGACTCACCATCCACCAATTCCTTCCCTTTGGTGAATACTGATGCAAAGTATTCATTTAGTACCTCACCCATTTCCTCTGGCTCCACACATAGATTCCCTCCCCTGTCCTTCAGAGGGCCTACCCTTTCCCTGGCTACCCTCTTTCTTTTTATGTACATATATAAAGATTTTCCTTAACCCTATTTGCCATTGACTTTACTTGACCCTTTCTAGCCTTCCTGACTCCTTTCTTAAGTTCCTTCCTACTTTCCTTATATTCCACAGAGGCTTCATCTGTTCCCAGCCTTCTAGCCCTGACAAATGCCTCCTTTTTCTTTTTGACGCAGCCTACAATATCTCTCGTTATCCAAATATCGTGAAAATTGCCATGTTTATCCTTCTTCCTCACAGGTTCACGCTACTGATCACATCCTCAAAATATTCCAGAAGATTTGTCAAGTGTGATTTCCCTGAAGTGAATCCATACTGACTTGGCTCAATCCTGTCCCACTTTCCAAATGCTGTTATTTAATCCTTATTAATTGACATTTTCTCCACCACTGATGTCAGGCTAACCGGTTTATAGTCCCTGTTTTCTCTCTCCCTCCTTTTTTAAAAAGTGGGGTTACATTAGCTACTCTCCAATCCATTGGAACTCTTCCAGAATCTATAGAATGCTGGAAAATGATCACCAATGCATCCATTATTTCTAGGGGCACTTCCTTAAGTACTCTGGGGTGCAGTGCATCTGGCCCGGGGGCTTCTGGGACTTACAGAATTTACAGTGCAGATGGAGGCCATTCGGCCCATCGAGTCTGCCCCGACCCTCGGAAAGAGCAAGTTTTGAGCATGTTGGATAACTTTGACCACTCTGGAGAGCGTTGAGCATGCTGGATAAGTTTCAGCACTCTGGATAGCTTTGAGGTCTGGATACCTTTGAGCACTCTGGATAGTTTTGAGGTCTGGAAAGCTTTGAACACTCTGGGTACCTTTGTGCGCTCTGGATACCTTTGAGCACCCTGGATACCTTTGAGCAGTCTCGACAGTTTTCAGCACTCTGGATAGCTTCGAGGTCTGGGTGGCTTTGAGTGTTTGGATAGCTTGTAGGTCTGGATAGTTTTGAGCGTCTGGATAGCTTTGAGAGCTCTGGATATCTTTGAGCGTCTGGCTAGTTTTGCTTTGACTGTTCTGGATAGCTTTAAGTGCTCTGGATAGTTTTGAGCACTCTGGATAGCTTTTTGTAATTTTAGAGTACCAATTCGTTTTCTCAAATTAAGAGGCAATTTAGCATAGCCAATGCACTTACCCTGCACATCTTTTTGGGTTGTGGGGGTGAGACCCATGCAGACATGGTGAGAATGTGCAAACTCCACGCGGACAGGACCCAGGGCCAGGATCGATCCCGAGTCCACAGTGCCATGAAGCAGCAGTGCTAACCAATGCGCCACCATGTCATTCCACTTTGGATAGCTTTGAGCATGCTGGATAGCTTTGAGCATGCTGAACAGTTCTGCTTTGAGCGATCTAGAAAGCTATGAGCATTGTGGATAGCTTTGCGCGCTCTGCAAAGCTTTGAGGGCTCTGGAAAGTTCTGAGTGCTTTGAATGGCTTTGAGCGCTCTGGATGGCTTTGAGTGCTCTTGAGGGTTTTGCAAATGTTGGATAGCTTTGAGCTCTGTGGATAGTTTTGACGATGCTGGACAGTTTGAGCACACTGGACATCTTTGAGCGCATTGGATAGCTTTGGGCATGCTGCAGAGCTTACAGCATGCTGCATAGTTTTGGGCACTGTTGTTCGTTTTGCACACGCTGGATAGCTTTGAGCACGATGGATAGCTTTGAGCACACTGGATAACTTTGAGCACTCTGGATAGTCTTGAGCACGCAGGCTAGTTTTGAGCATGCTGGATAGCTTTGAGCTGTTGGATAGCATTGAGCACGATGGATGCTTGTGAGCACTTTGGATAGTATAGCCCTCTGGACAGTTTTGAGCATGCTGGATAGCTTTGAGCACGTTGGATAGCTTTGAGCACGATGGATAGCTTTGAGCAGGCTGGATAGCTTTGAGCACGCTGGATAGTTTTGAGCACACTGGATAGCTTGAGCACATTGGAGGGTTTTGAGCACGCTGGATACTTGTGAGCACTTTGGATAGTTTTGAGCCCTCTGGATAGTTTTGAGCATGCTGGATCGCTTTGAGCACGTTGTATACCTTTGAGCAGGCTGGATAGCTTTGACAATGCTGGATAACTTTGAGCACGCTGGATAGCTTTGAGCACAGTGAATAGCTTTGAGCATGCTGGACAGTTTTTAGCATGCTGAATAGCTTTGAGGACGCTGGATAGGTTTGAGAATGCTGGATAGATTTGAGCACTCTGGATATCTTTGAGCACATTGGATAGCTTTGAGAACGCTGGATAGTTTTGAGGATGTTGAATAGCTTTGAGCACATTGGACAGCTTTGAGCACACTGAATAGCTTTGGGCATGTTGGATGGCTTATAGCACGCTGTATAGTTTTGAGCACTCTGGATAGCATTGAGCACGCTGGATAGCTATGAGCACTCTGAATAGCTTTGAGCACTCTGGATAGCTTTGAGCACTCTGGATAGCTTTGAGCATGCTGGATAGGTTTGAGCACTCTGGATAGCTTTGAGGTCCGGTTAGCTTTGAGCACTCTGGATACCTTTGAACACTTTGGATACCTTTGAGCACTCTGGATAGCTTTGACCACTCTGGATAGCTTTGAGGTCTGGATATCTTGAGCACTCTGGATACCTTGAGGAATGTCGATGGCTTTGAGCACTCTGTTACAGCTGAGAGCATTCTCGGTAGCTTAGAGGTCCGGATGGCTTTCAGCGTTTGGATAGACTCCAGTTCTGGATAGTTTTGAGCGTCTGGATAGGGTTGAGAGCTCTGCATTGCGTTGAGCGTCTGGATAGTTTTGCTTTGACTGCTCTGGTTAGCTTTGAGCATGCGAGATAGCTTTGCTTTCAGTGTTCTGGATAGCTTTAAGCGCTCTGGATGGCTTTAAGCGCTCTGGATAGCTTTAAGCGCTCTGGATAGTTTTGGGCACTATGGATAGCTTTTTTAAATTTTAGAGTCCCAATTGTTTTTTTCAAATTAAGAGGCAATTTAGCATAGCCAATCCACTTACCCGGCACATCTTTTTAGGTTGTGGGGGTGAGACCAATGCAGACATGGGGAGACTGTGCAAACTCCACACGGACAGGAACCAGGGGCCAGGATCGAACCCGAGTCCCCAGTGCTATGAAGCAGCAGTGCTAACCAATGCGCCACCATGTCATCCCACTTTGGATATCTTTGAGCATGCTGAATAGCTTTGAGCATGTTGAACAGTTTTGCTTTGAGCGATCTGGATAGCTTTGGACATATTGGAAAGCTTTGAGCGCTCTGGAAAGCTTTGAGGGATCTGAATAGCTCTGAGTGCTCTGAATGGCTTTGGGCGCTCTGGAAGGCTTTGAGTGCTCTTGATGGTTTTGAGAACGCTGGATAGCTTTGAGCTGAGTGGGTAGTTTTGAGGATGCTGGACAGCTTTGAGCACACTGGACAGCTTTGTGCGCTTTGGATAGCTTTGGGCATGCTGGAGAGCTTACAGCATGCTGCATAGTTTTGGGCACTCTGGATTGCTTTGAGCACGCTGGACAGCTTTGAGCAGGCTGGACAGCTTTGAGCAGGCTGGACAGCTTTGAGCGGGCTGGATAGCTTTGAGCACGCTGGATAGCTTTGAGCACGCTGGATAGCTTTGAGCACGCTGGATAGCTTTGAGCACGCTGGATAGCTTTCAGCACGTTGGATAGCTTTCAGCACATTGGATAGCTTTGAACACGATCGATAGCTTTGAGCACACTGGATAGCTTTGAAATCGCTGGATAGGTTTGAGCACTCTGGATAGCTTTGAGCACTCTGGATAGCTTTGAGCACATTGGATGTTTTGTGCATGCTGGATAGCTTTGAACACGTTGGATAGCTTGGAGAATGCTGGATAGCTTTGAGCACCCTGGATAATTTTGAGCATGCTGGATAGCTTTAAGCACACTGGATAGCTTTGAGCATGTTGAACAGTTTTGTTTTGAGCGATCTGGTTAGCTTTGAACATATTGGAAAGCTTTGAGCGCTCTGGAAAGCTTACAGGGCTCTGGATAGCTCTGAGTGCTCTGAATGGCTTTGGGCGTCTGTAAGGCTTTGAGTGCTCTTGATGGTTTTGAGAACGCTGGATAGCTTTGAGCTCTGTGGGTAGTTTTGAGGATGCTGGACAGCTTTGAGCACACTGGACAGCTTTGTGCACTTTTGATAGCTTTGGGCATGTTGGAGAGCTTACAGCATGCTGCATAGTTTTGGGCACTCTGGATTGCTTTGAGCACACTGGACAGCTTTGAGCGCGCTGGATAGCTTTGAGCACGCTAGATAGCTTTCAGCACGTTGGATAGATTTCAGCACGTTGGATAGCTTTGAACACGTTGGATAGCTTGGAGAATGCTGGATAGCTTTGAGCACCATGGATTGTTTTGAGCGTGCTGGATAGCTTTAAGCACACTGGATAGCTTTGAGCACATTGGATAGCTTTGAGCGTGCTAGATAGGTTTGAGCATGCTGTATAGCTTGAGCACATTGGAGAGTTTTGAGCACGCTAGATAGTTGTGAGCACTTTAGATAGTTTTGAGCCCTCTGGATAGTTTTGAGCCTGCTGGATAGCTTTCAACAGGCTGGATAGCTTTGAGCATGCTGGATAGTGTTGAGCACACCGGATAGCTTTGAGCACATTGGATAGCTTTCAGCATATTGGATAGTTTTGAGCATGCTGGATAGCTTTGAGCACATTGGATACCTTTGAGCACGCTGGAAAGTTTTGAGCATGCTGGAAAGCTTTGAGCACTCTGGATAGTTTTGTGAATGTTGTATAGCTTTGAGCACTCTGGATATCTTTGAGCACACTAGGTAGCTTTGAGCACGCTGGATAGGTTTGAGGATGCTGGACAGCTTTGAGCACACTGGACAGCTTTCAACACACTGAATAGCTTTGGGCATGTTAGATGGCTTATAGCATGCTGAATAGATATGAGCACACTGGACAGCTCCCAGCACTCTGGGTAGCTTTGAGCACGCTGTATAGCTTTGAGCACTCTGGATAGTTTTGAGCCCGCTGGATAGCTTTGAGCACTCTGGATAGCTTTGAGCACGCTGGATAGCTTTGAGCACATTGGATAGTTTTGTGCATGCTGGATAGCTTTGAACACGTTGGATAGCTCGGAGCTGGTTGGACAGATTTGTGCACCCTGGATAGTTTTGAGCATGCTGGGTAGCTTTAAGCACACTGGATAGGTTTGAGCACTCTGGATAGCTTTGAGCACGCTGGATAGCTTTGAGCCCATTGGATAGTTTTGTGCATGCTGGATAGCTTAGAACACGTTGGATAGCTGGGAGCATGTTGGATAGCTTTGTGCACCCTGGATAGTTTTGAGCATGCTGGATAGCTTTAAGCACACTGGATAGCTTTGAGCACATTGGATAGCTTTGCGCATGCTGGATAGATGTGAGCATGTTGGATGCCTTTGAGCATGCTGGATAGCTTGAGCACATCGGAGAGTTTTGAGCACGATAGATAGTTGTGAGCACTTTGGATAGTTTTGAGCCCTCCTGATAGTTTTGAGCATGCTGGATGGCTTTCAGCAGGCTGGATAGCTTTGAGCATGCTGGATAGTATTAAGCACACTGGATATCTTTGAGCACATTGGATACCTTTGAGCGTGCTGGATAGTTTTGAGCATGCTGGATAGATTTGAGCACTCTGGACAGTTTTGAGAATGCTGTCTAGCTTTGAGCACTCTGGATATCTTTGAGCACTCTGGATATCTTTGAGCACTCTGGATATCTTTGAGCACACTGGATAGCTTTGAGCACGCTGGATAGTTTTGAGCATGCTGGATATCCTTGAGCACACTGGATAGCTTTGAGCACACTGGATAGTATTGAGGATGCTGGACAGCTTTGAGCACATTGGACAGCTTTGAGCGCACTGAATAGCTTTGGGCATGTTGGATGACTTATAGCACGCTTTATAGTTTTGAGCACTCTGGATAGCATTGAACCCTCTGGATAGCATTGAATCCTCTGGATAGCTTTGAGCACTCTGGATAATTTTGAGCACGCTGGATAGCTTTGAGCACTCTGGATAGCTTTGAAATCGCTGGATAGCTTTGAACACACTGGATAGCTTCGAGCATTCTGGCTAGCTTTGTGCGCTTTGGTTAGCTTTGGGCATTCTGGAGAGCTTACAGAATGCTGCATAGTTTTGGGCACTCTGGATTGCTTTGAGCACACTGGACAGCATTGAGCACGCTGGTTAGCTTTGAGCAGGCTGGATAGCTTTGAGCAGGCTGGATAGCTTTGAACAGATTGGATACTTTTCAGCACGCTGGATAGCTTTGAGCACTCGTGATAGTTTTGAGCACGCTGGATAGCTTTGAGCCCTCTGGATAGTTTTGAGCACGCTGGATAGCTTTGAGCACGTTGGATAGCTTTGAACACTATTGATAGCTTTCAGCACCCTGGATAGTTTTGAGCATGCTGGATAGATTTGAGCACTCTGGACAGTTTTGAGAATGCTGTCTAGCTTTGAGCACTCTGGATATCTTTGAGCACTCTGGATATCTTTGAGCACTCTGGATATCTTTGAGCACACTGGATAGCTTTGAGCGCGCTGGATAGTTTTGAGCATGCTGGATATCCTTGAGCACATTGGATAGCTTTGCGCATGCTGGATAGATGTGAGCATGTTGGATGCCTTTGAGCATGCTGGATAGCTTGAGCACATCGGAGAGTTTTGAGCACGATAGATAGTTGTGAGCACTTTGGATAGTTTTGAGCCCTCCTGATAGTTTTGAGCATGCTGGATGGCTTTCAGCAGGCTGGATAGCTTTGAGCATGCTGGATAGTATTAAGCACACTGGATATCTTTGAGCACATTGGATACCTTTGAGCGTGCTGGATAGTTTTGAGCATGCTGGATAGATTTGAGCACTCTGGACAGTTTTGAGAATGCTGTCTAGCTTTGAGCACTCTGGATATCTTTGAGCACTCTGGATATCTTTGAGCACTCTGGATATCTTTGAGCACACTGGATAGCTTTGAGCACGCTGGATAGTTTTGAGCATGCTGGATATCCTTGAGCACACTGGATAGCTTTGAGCACACTGGATAGTATTGAGGATGCTGGACAGCTTTGAGCACATTGGACAGCTTTGAGCGCACTGAATAGCTTTGGGCATGTTGGATGACTTATAGCACGCTTTATAGTTTTGAGCACTCTGGATAGCATTGAACCCTCTGGATAGCATTGAATCCTCTGGATAGCTTTGAGCACTCTGGATAATTTTGAGCACGCTGGATAGCTTTGAGCACTCTGGATAGCTTTGAAATCGCTGGATAGCTTTGAACACACTGGATAGCTTCGAGCATTCTGGCTAGCTTTGTGCGCTTTGGTTAGCTTTGGGCATTCTGGAGAGCTTACAGAATGCTGCATAGTTTTGGGCACTCTGGATTGCTTTGAGCACACTGGACAGCATTGAGCACGCTGGTTAGCTTTGAGCAGGCTGGATAGCTTTGAGCAGGCTGGATAGCTTTGAACAGATTGGATACTTTTCAGCACGCTGGATAGCTTTGAGCACTCGTGATAGTTTTGAGCACGCTGGATAGCTTTGAGCCCTCTGGATAGTTTTGAGCACGCTGGATAGCTTTGAGCACGTTGGATAGCTTTGAACACTATTGATAGCTTTCAGCACCCTGGATAGTTTTGAGCATGCTGGATAGATTTGAGCACTCTGGACAGTTTTGAGAATGCTGTCTAGCTTTGAGCACTCTGGATATCTTTGAGCACTCTGGATATCTTTGAGCACTCTGGATATCTTTGAGCACACTGGATAGCTTTGAGCGCGCTGGATAGTTTTGAGCATGCTGGATATCCTTGAGCACACTGGATAGCTTTGAGCACACTGGATAGTATTGAGGATGCTGGACAGCTTTGAGCACATTGGACAGCTTTGAGCGCACTGAATAGCTTTGGGCATGTTGGATGACTTATAGCACGCTTTATAGTTTTGAGCACTCTGGATAGCATTGAACCCTCTGGATAGCATTGAATCCTCTGGATAGCTTTGAGCACTCTGGATAGTTTTGAGCACGCTGGATAGCTTTGAGCACTCTGGATAGCTTTGAAATCGCTGGATAGCTTTGAA
Organism: Scyliorhinus torazame; assembly: GCF_047496885.1. NCBI lineage: Eukaryota > Metazoa > Chordata > Chondrichthyes > Carcharhiniformes > Scyliorhinidae > Scyliorhinus > Scyliorhinus torazame. The sequence continues at coordinate 167,187,935 of NC_092714.1, read as the reverse complement.
CACACTGGATAGCTTCGAGCATTCTGGCTAGCTTCGTGCGCTTTGGTTAGCTTTGGGCATTCTGGAGAGCTTACAGAATGCTGCATAGTTTTGGGCACTCTGGATTGCTTTGAGCACACTGGACAGCATTGAGCACGCTGGTTAGCTTTGAGCAGTCTGGATAGCTTTGAGCAGGCTGGATAGTTTTGAACATGCTGGATATCCTTGAGCACACTGGATAGCTTTGAGCACACTGGATAGTATTGAGGATGCTGGACAGCTTTGAGCACATTGGACAGCTTTGAGCGCACTGAATAGCTTTGGGCATGTTGGATGACTTATAGCACGCTTTATAGTTTTGAGCACTCTGGATAGCATTGAACCCTCTGGATAGCATTGAATCCTCTGGATAGCTTTGAGCACTCTGGATAGTTTTGAGCACGCTGGATAGCTTTGAGCACTCTGGATAGCTTTGAAATCGCTGGATAGCTTTGAACACACTGGATAGCTTCGAGCATTCTGGCTAGCTTTGTGCGCTTTGGTTAGCTTTGGGCATTCTGGAGAGCTTACAGAATGCTGCATAGTTTTGGGCACGCTGGATAGCTTTGAGCACTCGTGATAGTTTTGAGCACGCTGGATAGCTTTGAGCCCTCTGGATAGTTTTGAGCACGCTGGATAGCTTTGAGCACGTTGGATAGCTTTGAACACTATTGATAGCTTTCAGCACCCTGGATAGTTTTGAGCAGGCTGGATAGCTTTGAGCACGCTGGATAGCTTTGTGCACTCAGGATAGCTTTGAGCACTCCAGATTGTCTTGATCACGCTGGATATCTTTGAGCACTCTCGATAGCTTTGAGAACTCTGCATAGCTTTTAGCACTCTGGGTAGCATTGAGCACCCTGGATAGTTTTGAGCACTCTGGCTGGCGTTGAGCACTCTGGATAACTTAGAGCACATTGGAAAGCTTTGAATACGCTGGCTAGCTTTGCTTTGAGCACACTGGATAGCTAAGTGCACACTATATAGATTATAGCACTCTGGATAGCTTTTAGCACGCTCGATAGCTTTGAGCACGCTGGATAGCTTTGAGAACTCAGGATAGCTTTGAGCACACTGGATAGCATTGAGCACGTAGGATAGCGTTCAGCACTTTGGATAGCGATGAGCACACTGGATAGCGTTGAGCATGCTGCATAGGTTTGCGCACTCTGGATAGTTTTGAGAACGCTGGATAGCTTTCAGCATTCTGGATAGCTTTCAGCATTCTGGATAGCTTTGAGCACTCTGGATAGTTTTGGGCACGCTGGATAGCTTTGAGCACTCTGGATAGTTTTGAGCAGGCTGAATAGCTTTGAGCACTCTGGATAGTTTGGAGCACTCTGGTTAGCTTTGAGTAAGCTGGATAGCTTTGAGCACGCTGGATAGCTTTGAGCCCTCTGGATAGTTTTGAGCACGCTGGATAGCTTTGAGCACGTTGGATAGCTTTGAACACTATTGATAGCTTTCAGCACCCTGGATAGTTTTGAGCAGGCTGGATAGCTTTGAGCACGCTGGATAGCTTTGTGCACTCAGGATAGCTTTGAGCACTCCAGATTGTCTTGATCACGCTGGATATCTTTGAGCACTCTCGATAGCTTTGAGAACTCTGCATAGCTTTTAGCACTCTGGGTAGCATTGAGCACCCTGGATAGTTTTGAGCACTCTGGCTAGCGTTGAGCACTCTGGATAACTTAGAGCACATTGGAAAGCTTTGAATACGCTGGCTAGCTTTGCTTTGAGCACACTGGATAGCTAAGTGCACACTATATAGATTATAGCACTCTGGATAGCTTTTAGCACGCTCGATAGCTTTGAGCACGCTGGATAGCTTTGAGAACTCAGGATAGCTTTGAGCACACTGGATAGCATTGAGCACGTAGGATAGCGTTCAGCACTTTGGATAGCGATGAGCACACTGGATAGCGTTGAGCATGCTGCATAGGTTTGCGCACTCTGGATAGTTTTGAGTATGCTGGATAGCTTTCAGCATTCTGGATAGCTTTGAGCACTCTGGATAGTTTTGGGCACGCTGGATAGCTTTGAGCACTCTGGATAGTTTTGAGCAGGCTGAATAGCTTTGAGCACTCTGGATAGTTTGGAGCACTCTGGTTAGCTTTGAGTAAGCTGGATAGCTTTGAGCACGCTGGATAGCTTTGAGCACGCTGGATAGCTTCGAACACGCTGGATAGCTTTGAGCACTCTGGATGGCTTTCAGCACGTTGGACAGCTGTGAGTATCTGGATAGTTTGGAACATGCTGGATCGTTCGGAACACGCTGGATAGCTTTCAGCACGCTGGATAGCTTTGAGCACGCTGGATACCTTTGTGCTCGCTGGATAGCTTTGAGAACTCTGAATTGCGTTGAGCACGCTGGATAGCTTTGAGCATATTGCATAGCTTTGAATACGCTGGCTAGATTTGCTTTGAGCACACTGGACAGCTAAGTGCACACTGGATACATTTGAGCACACTGGATAGCTTTGAGCACGCTGGGTAGCTTTAAGCATGCTGGATAGCTCTGAGCACTCTGGATAGCTTTGAGCACGTAGGAGAGCGTTGTTGACTCTGGATAGCGTTGAGCACACTGGATATCATTGAGCACGCTACATAGGTTTGAGCACCGTGGATAGTTTTGAGCACACTGGATAGCTTTCAGCACCCTGGCTAGCGTTCAGCACTCTGGATAGTTTTGAGCCCTCTGGATATCTTTAAGCACTCTGGATAGCTTTGAGCATATTGGATAGCTTTGAATACGCTGGCTAGCTTTGCTTTGAGCACACTGGGTAGCTAAGTGCACGCTGGATACATTTGAGCACTCTGGATAGCTTTGAGCACGCTGGATAGCTTTGAGCACGCTGGCTAGCATTGAGCACGCTGGATAGGTTTGAGCACGTACGATAGCGTTGAGCACTCTGGATAGTGTTGAGCACACTGGATAGCATTGAAAACGCTGCATAGGTTTGAGTACCGTGGATAGGTTTGAGCACGCTGGATATGTTTCAGCACTCTGGATAGCTTTGAGCACTCTGGATAGCATTGAAAACGCTACATAGGTTTGCGCATCGTGGATAGTTTTGGGCACACTGGATAGTTTTGAGCAGGCTGGATAGCTTTGAGCACTCTGGATAGTCTTGAGCACGCTGGATAGCTCTGAGCACTCTGGATAGTTTTGAGAACTCTTGATAGCTTTGAGCACTCTGGATACTTTTGAGCACTCTGGATAGTTTTGAGCAGGCTGGATAGCTTTGAGCACTCTGGATAGTTTTGAGCACACTGGATAGCATTGAGCACGCTACATAGGTTTGAGCACCGTGGATAGTTTTGAGCACGCTGGATAGGGTTGAGCACGCTGGATAGCGTTGAGCACACTGGATAGCATTGAGCACGCTACATAGGTTTGAGCACCGTGGATAGTTTTGAGCACGCTGGATAGCTTTCAGCACTCTGGATAGCTTTGAGCATATTGGATAGCTTTGAATACGCTGGCTAGCTTTGCTTTCAGCTCACTGGATTGCTAAGTGCACACTGGATAGATTTGAGCACTCTGGGTAGCTTTGAGCACGCTGGATAGTTTTTAAGGACGCTGGATAACTTTGAGCACGCTGGCTAGCATTGAGCACGCTGGATAGGTCTGAGCACTCTGGATAGTTTTGAGCCCTCTGGATAGCTTTGAGCACTCTGGATAGCTTTGAGTATATTCAATAGCTTTGAATAAGCTGGATAGCTAAGTGCACACTGGATACATTTGAGCACGCTGGGAAGCTTTGAGTACGCTGGATCGCTTTGAGAACTCTGGATAACTTTGAGCACGCTGGCTAGCATTGAGCACGCTGGATAGGTCTGAGCACTCTGGATAGCTTTGAGCACATACGATAGCGTTGAGCACTCTGGATAGCGTTGAGCACACTGGAGCACACTGGATAGCTTTGAGCACTCTGGATATTCTTGAGCACGCTGGATAGCTCTGAGCACTCTGGATAGTCTTGAGCACTCTGGATAGCTTTGAGCACTCTGGATAGCTTTGAGAAGGCTGGATAGCGTTGAGCACGCTGGATAGCGTTGAGCACACTGGATAGCTTTGAGCACGATGGGTAGCTTTAAGCATGCTGGATAGCTCTGAGCACTCTGGATAGCTTTGAGCACGTAGGAGAGCGTTGTGCACTCTGGATAGCGTTGAGCACACTGGATAGCATTGAGCACGCTACATAGGTTTGCGCATCGTGGATAGTTTTGAGCACACTGGATAGTTTTGAGCAGGCTGGATAGCTTTGAGCACTCTGGATAGTTTTGAGCACTCTGGATAGCTTTGAGCATATTGGATTGCCTTGAATACGCTGGCTTGCTTTGCTTTGAGCACACTGGATAGCTAAGTGCACACTGGATACATTTGAGCACTCTGGATAGTTTTGAGCACGCTACGTAGCTTTGAGCACGCTAGATAGCTTTGAGAACTCTGGATAACTTTGTGCACGCTGGCTAGCATTGAACACGCTGGATAGGTCTGAGCACTCTGGATAGCTTTGAGCGCGTATGATAGCGTTGAGCACGTACGATAGCGTTGAGTACTCTGGATAGCGTTCAGCACACTGGATAGCATTGAACACGCTGTATAGGTTTGAGTACCGTGGATAGGTTTGTGCACGCTGGATAGCTTTCAGCACGCTGGATAGCTCTGAGCACTCTGGATACTTGTAAGCACTCTGGATAGTTTTGAGCACACTGGATAGTTTTGAGCAGGCTGGATAGCTTTGAGCACTCTGGATAGTTTTGAGCACGCTGGATAGCTTTGAGCACTCTGGATAGTTTTGAGCTCTCTGGATATAGAACATAGAACATAGAACAATACAGCGCAGTACAGGCCCTTCGGCCCACGATGTTGCACCGAAACAAAAACCATCTAACCTACACTATGCCATTATCATCCATATGTTTATCCAATAAACTTTTAAATGCCCTCAATGTTGGCGAGTTCACTACTGGAGCAGGTAGGGCATTCCACGGCCTCACTACTCTTTGCGTAAAGAACCTACCTCTGACCTCTGTCCTATATCTATTACCCCTCAGTTTAAAGTTATGTCCCCTCGTGCCAGCCATATCCATCCGCGGGAGAAGGCTCTCACTGTCCACCCTATCCAACCCCCTGATCATTTTGTATGCCTCTATTAAGTCTCCTCTTAACCTTCTTCTCTCCAACGAAAACAACCTCAAGTCCGTCAGCCTTTCCTCATAAGATTTTCCCTCCATACCAGGCAACATCCTGGTAAATCTCCTCTGCACCCGCTCCAAAGCCTCCACGTCCTTCCTATGATGCGGTGACCAGAACTGTACGCAATACTCCAAATGCGGCCGGACCAGAGTTCTGTACAGCTGCAACATGACCTCCCGACTCCGGAACTCAATCCCTCTACCAATAAAGGCCAACACTCCATAGGCCTTCTTCACAACCCTATCAACCTGGGTGGCAACTTTCAGGGATCTATGTACATGGACACCTAGATCCCTCTGCTCAGCCACACTTTCAAGAACTTTACCATTAGCCAAATATTCCGCATTCCTGTTATTCCTTCCAAAGTGAATCACCTCACACTTCTCTACATTAAACTCCATTTGCCACCTCTCAGCCCAGCTCTGCAGCTTATCTATATCCCTCTGTAACCTGCTACATCCTTCCACACTATCGACAACACCACCGACTTTAGTATCATCTGCAAATTTACTCACCCACCCTTCTGTGCCTTCCTCTAGGTCATTGATAAAAATGACAAACAGCAACGGCCCCAGAACAGATCCTTGTGGTACTCCACTTGTGACTGTACTCCATTCTGAACATTTCCCATCAACCACCACCCTCTGTCTTCTTTCAGCTAGCCAATTTCTGATCCACATCTCTAAATCACCCTTAATCCCCAGCTTTGGATAGCTTTGAACATGCTGGATAGCATTGAGCACGCTGGATAACTTTGAGCACGCTGGATAGCTTTGAGCACTATAGATAGATTTGAGCACTCTGGATAGTTTTGAGCGCGTTGGATAGCTTTAAGCACACTGGATAGCTTTGAGCACTCTGGATACTTTTGAGCCTTCTGGATAGCTTTGGGCATGCTGTATAGCGTTGAGCAAGCTGGGCAGCTTTGAGCATGCTGGATAACTTTGAGCACATTGGTTAGCTTTGAGCATGTTGGAAGGTTTTGAGCACGCTGGATAGCTTTAGGCACATTGGATAGCTGTGAGCATGCTGGATAATTTTGAGCATGCTGGATAGCTTTCAGCGCTCTGGATAGATTTGAGCACTCTGGATAGTTTTGAGCAGTCTGGATAGTTTTGAACACTCTGGATAGCTTTGAGCACTCTGGATAGTTTTGAGCACTCTGGATAGTTTTGAGCACTCTGGATAGTTTTGAGCACTCTGGATAGCTTTGAGCACTCAGGATAGCTTTGAGCATATTGGATAGCCTTGAATACGCTGGCTTGCTTTGCTTTGAGCACACTGGATAGCTAAGTGCACACTGGATACATTTGAGCACTCTGGATAGCTTTGAGCACGCTGCGTAGCTTTGAGCACGCTAGATAGCTTTGAGAACTCTGGATTACTTTGTGCACGCTGGCTAGCATTGAACACGCTGGATAGGTCTGAGCACTCTGGATAGCTTTGAGCGCGTACGATAGCGTTGAGCACGTACGATAACGTTGAGTACTCTGGATAGCGTTGAGCACACTGGATAGCATTGAACACGCTGTATAGGATTGAGTACCGTGGATAGGTTTGTGCACGCTGGATAGCTTTCAGCACTCTGGATAGCTTTGAGCTCTCTGGATAGTCTTGAGCACGCTGGATAGCTCTGAGCACTCTGGATACTTTTGAGCACTCTGGATATGTTTGAGCACTCTGGATAGTTTTGAGCACACTGGATAGTTTTGAGCAGGCTGGATAGCTTTGAACACTCTGGATAGTTTTGAGCACGCTGGATAGCTTTGAACATGCTGGATAGCATTGAGCACGCTGGATAACTTTGAGCACGCTGGATAGCTTTGAGCACACTGGATAGCTTTGAGCACTCTGGATACTTTTGAGCCTTCTGGATACTTTTGAGCCTTCTGGATAGCTTTGGGCATGCTGTATAACGTTGAGCATGCTGGATAACTTTGAGCACATTGGTTAGCTTTGAGCATGTTGGAAGGTTTTGAGCACGCTGGATAGCTTTGAGCACATTGGATAGCTTTGAGCATGCTGGATAGTTTTGAGAATGCTGGATAGCTTTTAGCACTCTGCATAGCTTTGACACGCTGGATAGCTTTGAGGATAGCTTTGAGCAGACTGGATCGTTTTGAGCACGCTGGATAGCTTTGAGCACTCTGGATAGCTTTGAGCACGCTGGATAGCTTTGAGCACGCTGGATAGCTTTGAGCACGCTGGATAGCTTTGAGCACGCTGGATAGCTTTGAGCACGCTGGATAGCTTTGAGCACGCTGGATAGCTTTGAGCAGTCTGGATAGTTTTGATCACGCTGGATATCTTTGAGCACTCTGGATAGGTTTGAGTACGCTGGATAGCTTTGAGCTCGCTGGATATCTTTGAGCTCGATGGATTGCTTTAAGAACGCTGGCTGGGTTTGAGCTCGCTGGATAGCTTTGGGCACGCTCGATAGCTTTGAACTCACTGGATAGCTTTGAGCATTCTGGATAGCTTTGTGCACACTGGATAGCTTTAAGCACTCTGGATAGCGTTGAGCACGCTGGATAGCTTTCAGCACTCTCAATTCCTTTGAGCACACTCGATAGCTTTGAGCTCGCAGGATAGCTTTGAGGACGATGGATAGCTTGGAGCGTGTTGGATAGCTTTGAGCACTCTGGATAGCTTTGAGCCCACATGATAGCATTGAGCATGCTGGATAGCTTTGAGCACGCTGGCTAGCTTTGAGCACTCTGGATAGCTTTGAACACACTGCATGGTCTTGAGCACGCTGCATAGCTTTGAGCACTCTGGATAATTTTGAGCATGCTGGGTGGCATTGAGCCCTCTGGATAGCTTTGAGCACTCTGGATAATTTTGAGCTCACTGGATAGCTGTGAACACGCTCGGTATCTTTGAGTACGTTGGATAGCTTTGAGCATGATGGACATCGTTGAGCATTCTTGATAGCTTTGAGCACTCTGGATAGCTTTGAGCATGCTGGATAGTTTTCAGAACGCTGGATACCGTTGAGGCTGCTGGATAGCTTTGAGCAATCTGGATAGCTTTGAGAGCTCTTGATAGCTTTGAGCACTCTGAATAGTTTTCAGTACACTGGATAGCTTTGAGCAGGCTGGATAGCTTTGAACACTCTGGATAGTTTTGAGCACGCTGGATAGCTTTGAACATGCTGGATAGCATTGAGCACGCTGGATAACTTTGAGCACGCTGGATAGCTTTGAGCACACTGGATAGCTTTGAGCACTCTGGATACTTTTGAGCCTTCTGGATACTTTTGAGCCTTCTGGATAGCTTTGGGCATGCTGTATAACGTTGAGCATGCTGGATAACTTTGAGCACATTGGTTAGCTTTGAGCATGTTGGAAGGTTTTGAGCACGCTGGATAGCTTTGAGCACATTGGATAGCTTTGAGCATGCTGGATAGTTTTGAGAACGCTGGATAGCGTTGCTTTGAGCACACTGGATAGCTATGTGCATTCTGGATAGCGTTGAGCACTCTGGATAGCTTTGAGCATGCTGGATATCTTTGAGCACAGTGGCCAGCTTTTAATATGCTGGATAGCTTTGCTTTGAGCACACTGGATATCTAAGTGAACACTGCATAGCTTTGAGTACTCTGGATAGCTTTGTGCACCATGGATAGCTTTGAGCACTCTTGATAGCTTTGAGCACTCTGGATAGTTTTGAGTACTCTGGATAGATTTGCGCACTCTGGATAGTTTTGAGGACTCTGGATCGCTTTGAGCACTCAGGATAGCTTTGAGCACGCTGGATAGCTTTCAGTACGCTGGATAGCTTTGCTTTGAGCACACTGGATATCTAAGTGCACAGTGGATAGCTTTGAGCTCTCTAGATAGCTTTGCATATGCTGGATAGTTTTGAGCACTCTGGATAGCTTGGAGCACGTTGGATATCTTTGAGCACTCTTGATAGCTTGGAGCACTCTGGATAGTTTTGAGCACTCTGCATAGTTTTGAGCACGCTGGATCGCTTTGAGAACTCTTACAAAGAACAAAGAACAAAGAAATGTACAGCACAGGAACAGGCCCTTCGGCCCTCCAAGCCCGTGCCGACCATACTGCCCGACTAAACTACAATCTTCTACACTTCCTGGGTCCGTATCCGTCTATTCCCATCCTATTCATATATTTGTCAAGATGCCCCTTAAATGTCCCTATCGTCCCTGCTTCCACTACCCCCTCCGGTAGTGAGTTCCAGGCACCCACTACCCTCTGTGTAAAAAACTTGCCTCGTACATCTACTCTAAACTTTGCCCCTCTCACCTTAAACCTATGCCCCCTAGTAATTGACCCCTCTACCCTGGGGAAAAGCCTCTGACTATCCACTCTGTCTATGCCCCTCATAATTTTGTATACCTCTATCAGGTCGCCCCTCAACCTCCTTCGTTCCAGTGAGAACAAACCGAGTTTATTCAATCGCTCCTCATAGCTTATGCCTTCCATACCAGGCAACATTCTGGTAAATCTCTTCTGCACCCTCTCTAAAGCCTCCACATCCTTCTGGTAGTGTGGCGACCAGAATTGAACACTATACTCCAAGTGTGGCCTAACGAAGGTTCTATACAGCTGCAACATGACTTGCCAATTCTTATACTCAATGCCCCGGCCAATGAAGGCAAACATGCCGTATGCCTTCTTGACTACCTTCTCCACCTGTGTTGCCCCTTTCAATGACCTGTGGACCTGTACTCCTAGATCTCTTTGACTTTCAATACTCTTGAGGGTTCTACCATTCACTGTATATTCCCTACCTGCATTAGCCCTTCCAAAATGCATTACCTCACATTTGTCCGGATTAAACTCCATCTGCCATCTCTCCGCCCAAGTCTCCAGACAATCTAAATCCTGCTGTATCCTCAGACAGTCCTCATCGCTATCCGCAATTCCACCAACCTTTGTGTCGTCTGCAAACTTACTAATCAGACCAGTTACATTTTCCTCCAAATCATTTATATATATTACAAAGAGCAAAGGTCCCAGCACTGATCCCTGTGGAACACCACTGGTCACAGCCCTCCAATGAGAAAAGCATCCCTCCATTGCTACCCTCTGCCTTCTATGGCCTAGCCAGTTCTGTATCCACCTTGCCAGTTCACCCCTGATCCCGTGTGACTTCACCTTTTGTACTAGTCTACCATGAGGGACCTTGTCAAAGGCCTTACTGAAGTCCATATAGACAACATCTACTGCCCTACCTGCATCAATCATCTTAGTGACCTCCTCGAAAAACTCTATCAAGTTAGTGAGACACGACCTTCCCTTCACAAAACCGTGCTGCCTCTCACTAATACGTCCATTTGCTTCCAAATGGGAGTAGATCCTGTCTCGAAGAATTCTCTCCAGTAATTTCCCTACCACTGAAGTAAGGCTCACCTGCCTGTAGTTCCCGGGATTATCCTTGCTACCCTTCTTAAACAGAGGAACAACATTGGCTATTCTCCAGTCCTCCGGGACATCCCCTGAAGACAGCGAGGATCCAAAGATTTCTGTCAAGGCCTCAGCAATTTCCTCTCCAGCCTCCTTCAGTATTCTGGGGTAGATCCCATCCGGCCCTGGGGACTTATCTACCTTAATATTTTTTAAGACACCCAACACCTCGTCTTTTTGGATCACAATGTGACCCAGGCTATCTACACCCCCTTCTCCAGACTCAACATCTACCAATTCCTTGTCTTTGGTGAATACTGATGCAAAGTATTCATTTAGTACCTCGCCCATTTCCTCTGGCTCCACACATAGATTCCCTTGCCTATCCTTCAGTGGGCCAACCCTTTCCCTGGCTACTCTCTTGCTTTTAATGTACGTGTAAAAAGTCTTGGGATTTTCCTTAACCCTATTTGCCAATGACTTTTCATGACCCCTTCTAGCCCTCCTGACTCCTTGCTTAAGTTCCTTCCTACTTTCCTTATATGCCACACAGGCTTCGCCTGTTCCCAGCCTTTTAGCCCTGACAAATGCCTCCTTTTTCTTTTTGACGAGGCCTACAATATCACTCGTCATCCAAGGTTCCCGAAAATTGCCGTATTTATCTTTCTTCCTCACAGGAACATGCCTGTCCTGTATTCCTTTCAACTGACACTTGAAAGCCTCCCACATGTCAGATGTTGATTTGCCCTCAAACATCCGCCCCCAATCTATGTTCTTCAGTTCCCGCCTAATATTGTTATAATTAGCCTTCCCCCAATTTAGCACATTCATCCTCGGACCACTCTTATCCTTGTCCACCAGTACTTTAAAACTTACTGAATTGTGGTCACTGTTACCGAAATGCTCCCCTACTGAAACATCTACCACCTGGCCGGGCTCATTCCCCAATACCAGGTCCAGTACCTCCCCTTCCCTAGTTGGACTGTTTACATATTGTTTTAAGAAGCCCTCCTGGATGCTCCTTACAAACTCCGCCCCTTCTAAGCCCCTGGCACGAAGTGAGTCCCAGTCAATATTGGGGAAGTTGAAGTCTCCCATCACCACAACCCTGTTGTTTTTACTCTTTTCCAAAATCTGTCTACCTATCTGCTCCTCCATCTCCCGCTGGCTGTTGGGAGGCCTGTAGTATACCCCCAACATTGTGACTGCACCCTTCTTATTCCTGATTTCTACCCATATAGCCTCACTGCCCTCGGAGGTGTCCTCTCGCAGTATAGCTGTGATATTCTCCCGAACAAGTAGCGCAACTCCGCCTCCCCTTTTACATCCCCCTCTATCCCGCCTGAAACATCTAAATCCTGGAACGTTTAGCTGCCAATCCTGCCCTTCCCTCAACCAGGTCTCTGTAATGGCAACAACATCATAGTTCCAAGTAGTAATCCAAGCTCTAAGTTCATCTGCCTTACCCGTCATGCTCCTTGCATTAAAACATATGCACTTCAGGCCACCAGACCCGCTGTGTTCAGCAACTTCTCCCCGTCTGCTCTGCCTCAGAGCCACACTGTCCCTATTCCCTCGTTCTCCCTCAATGCTCTCACCTTCTGACCTATTGCTCCCGTGCCCACCCCCCTGCCATACTAGTTTAAACCCTCCCGTGTGACACTAGCAAACCTCGCGGCCAGGATATTTATGCCTCTCCGGTTTAGATGCAACCCGTCCATCTTATATAGGTCACACCTGCCCCGGAAGAGCTCCCAGTGGTCCAGATAACGGAAACCCTCCCTCCTACACCAGCTGTTTAGCCACGTGTTTGTCTGCTCTATCTTCCTATTTCTAGTCTCACTGGCACGTGGCACAGGGAGTAATCCCGAGATTACAACCCTCGAGGTCCTGTCTTTTAACTTTCTGCCTAACTCCCTGAACTCCTGCTGCAGGACCTCATGCCCCTTCCTGCCTATGTCGTTAGTACCAATATGTACAACGACCTCTGCCTGTTTGCCCTCCCCCTTGAGGATTCCCTCTACCCGTTCGGAGACATCCTGGACCCTGGCACCAGGGAGGCAACATACCATCCTGGAGTCTCTTTCACGTCCACAGAAGCGCCTATCTGTGCCCCTGACTATAGAGTCCCTTATTACTATTACTCTTCTGCGCTTTGACCCTCCCTTCTGAACATCAGAGCCAGCCGTGGTGCCACTGCTCTGGCTGCTGCTGTTTTCCCCTGATAGGCTATCCCCCCCGACAGTATCCAAAGGGGTATATCTGTTCGAGAGGGGGACAACCACAGGGGATTCCTGCACTGACTGCCTGCCCTTTCTGGTGGTCACCCATTTCTCTGCCTGCACCTTGGGTGTGACCACATTTACATAACTGCGATCTATGACGCTTTCCGCCACCTGCATGCTCCTAAGTGCATCCAATTGCTGCTCCAACCGAACCATGCAGTCTGTGAGGAGCTGCAGTTGGGTGCACTTTCTGCAGATGAAGCCATCCGGGAGGCTGGAAGCCGCCCGGACCTGCCACATCTCACAGTCAGAGCACAGCACCCCTCTAACTGACATTGCGTCAATTAATTAAAATTTAAATTTAAATTTTTTTATTTGAATATTTTTTTTTTAAATTTCAAAGTTACTGTTGACTATCTGTTTCCTAGCACTAGATTTCTAATAGAAATGCGAAAGCTAAATATAGTACTCTCCGATCTCTGGCTTAGATATCCCTCTAAATTATAATTAAGTAATTATGTTTAATTAGTTACCAATGCTCAGTTTTTTTAATTTAGTGTAGAATCCCAACCAGCCACTCAGGCCACAGCTTTTCTGTGATTTCACTTCAGTTTCCCCCCGACACACACACAATTTGAAAAAGGTATAAAAGTAAAAATCACTTACTTACCTTCTTACCTTCTGAGTGTCTGAGATGTTCTCAGGTTCTCTCGCTGACAGAGACTGCTCCTCCACCTCCGATCCTTGACCTGCACAATGCTAATAATATAATAATATAATATGGCACTTACCTTACACCAATGGGTCTTATTATTAGGTTAGAGGAGGAGGGCGGGTGGGAGACACTACACGTGTAGTGTCTCGGGTTTCCTCTCCACCAGAATTTATTGGTTGGGGGGCGTTTTAAAGTCGCTACTCACCTCACCAAGAGCTTTTAAACTCGCTACTCACCTCCCAGAAGGCCCCTGCGCACCGCTGCCGCCGAAATCCAAAGGGATCTTGGTAGCTTTGAGAACAAAGAACAAAGAAATGTACAGCACAGGAACAGGCCCTTCGGCCCTCCAAGCCCGTGCCAACCATGCTGCCCGACTAAACTACAATCTTCTACACTCTGGATAGTTTTGGGCACTCTGGATAGCTTTGAGCACGTTTGATAGCTTTGAGCACTCTTGATAGCTTTGAGCACTCTGTATAGTTTTGAGCACGCTGAATGGCTTTGAGCACTCTCGATAGCTTTGAGCACTGTGGATAGCTTTGAGGACTCTTGATAGCTTTGAGCATTCTGGATAGTTTTGAGCACTCTGAGTAGATTTGTGCAGTCTGGATAGTTTTGAGGACTCTGGATCGCTTTGAGCACTCAAGATCGCTTTGAACACGCTGGATAGCTTTGAGCACACCGGATAGCTTTGAATACGCTGGATAGCTTTGCTTTGAGCACTCTGGATATCTTTGAGCCCACTGGATAGCTTTGGATACGCTGGATAGCTTTGCTTTGAACACACTGATATCTAAGTGCACACTGGATTGCTTTGAGCTCTCTAGATAGCTTTCAGCATGCTGGATAGTTTTGAGCACATTGGATAGCTTTCAATACGCCGGCTAGCTTTGCTTTGAGCACTCTGGATAACTAAGTGCACACCAGATAGCTTTGAGCACTCTGGATAAATTTGAGCACTCTGGAAAGCGTTGAGCATGATGGATAGTTTTGAGCACTCTGGATAGTTTTGAGCACTCTGGAGAGTTTTGAGCACACTAGATAGCTTTCAATACGCTGGGTAGCTTTGAGCACACTGGATAGCTTTGAATACGCTGGGTAGCTTTGCCTTGAGCACACTGGATAGTTAAGTGCACACTGAATAGCTTTGTGCACACGCTGGATAACTTTGACCGTGCTCGATAGCTTTGAGCCCGCTATTAAATTTGATTTTAAATTTGGTCTGAATCAGAACTATTGATGTCAAATTGTAATTGCGATTATGTAGTACTCATGAAAGTAAAAATGGCGCGAACGCTTTCTGGTAGGGAAGCTCCTACAGTCTCCTTGATATCTTTGGTGTTCAAGACTGGTGCATAGTAACACCCACAACATGTGAGATAGTTCTTTCACATCTGTGAACAGCAGATCACACTGGACTCGAATGGAAACAGATTCATCCACTCATTCTGTGAAACATTGCTATAAATAGAGCAGCCAGCATATTAATAATTCCTTACATTATGCCGAATGAGGGAAATTCAATGCTTTCCAGAAAGATTCAGTTACTGGGATCTTGTAGCATTGGGGAATTTCAATCGTTCCTGTCAATGATGGAGCATTTACATCTCGGCACCTCAATGTACTGTGAGTTAACTGTGCATCTAAATAACCTGCCAGTGGCTCATCTGAGACTGAAGTAGACTTCTCTTAATGTTCAGCAATGTGTAATAAGTTGATCCTGGGCGTTTTTCTCCTGCAGTGTGGGAGGTGGCGAGCTGTTTGAAAAAATTGTTGATGAAAGTTACAGACTAACCGAGCTGGACGCAATGGTGTACGTGAAGCAGATTTGTCAGGGCATTCATTACATGCATCACATGTATGTACTTCACCTGGACCTGAAGGTAAATTCCTCACTTTAAATGATTGATGATAGATATGGAGAACAGGGTTGAGCGAGACATGATTCAAGCTGTTCCCTATCGTCCCCATAAACCTGACTCCCCAAGCCACAATGACTGACAGGAACATTTCTGCCTGCTGAAGGGGCGATATTGCGTCCACGATCAACATCAACGGGAACAGCGATGTGGGTGCAAAATCTCACAAAAATCAGGAAACAAGATTCTCACCAGCGAGCTTTCACGTCACAATTTTCCACACCCTCATCAGTAATGTAAGGGAACCTTATTTAAATATATTTTAATACATTAACTTGTGTGTAGAGGGCCTCCCCTCCACATTGTGCCTCTCACAAGGAATATTGAAAACACACAGCCGTGATGTCACATCGGCAAGGTTCACAGTAGGATTGCGAAGATGGTAAACAGTTGAGGGGATGCTGCTGGGGTGCCAAGGTAAGTATAACCCCTGGGGGGATAGGGACATGCCCGGGCGGTGCATGGGTGGGCCCTTTACATGCATGTCAATGTATTAAAATATATTTAACTGAGGTTCCCTTACATTACTGTTGAGGGGTGTGAAAAATTGTGATGTGAGAGCTCGCTGGTGAGAATCTTGGTTCCTGATTTTTGTGAGATTTCGCACCCACATCGCTGTTCCCACTGATGTTGATGTGTTGGGAGGGCTGATGCCTGTGAGGGGGGAAGTGCAGCTAAGACTGCGGTGAGGGGGGTAGGGGGAGAGTGCCCCCATGATTGTGGTGATGGGGGTGGAGGATTGCCCTTGCGACTGCGGTGGTGGGGGAGGGGTGTTAAGTAATGGGTTAAGAGACATTCCAATTAGTTGTCTCATTTATGTTAAGTATCCAATAATTGTCACTGATATGTAAAGGGACTTCAGGTGGCCTTTGGGTCAGGAGATGTGATGATAGAGTTTTGTGCAGAGTCTGTTAAAGTAAAATAAAGGTGTTTGTGAAAAGGGAGCAGAACCTTTGACTCTTTATACAACAGCAGCTAAACGTATAACAAATGGTAGCAGAAGATAGTTGCTGTGCAAATGTGAAGGGCTGAATGATACAACTTTTGTAGACCAAACCAAGGAGTGAATGAGAAGGACAAAAAAGATATATGGCTGAAACTAGGATAAAGATGACCGGATATGACTACCCCCCCTTATTTTCTGAAAGGGGATCGTACGACCAATGGAGAAGTGCAGTAGTTATGTGGACAAAGGTAACTGCCTTGGGAAAGAGAAAACAAGGTATGGCATTGGCTCTTTCTCTATCTTATGACCACAAAATCTGGAGAAAAGTGTTTTCTGAGCTGGAATTGGAAGAGTTAGACTCAGAACAAGACCTGGATACTCTATCACGTTATATGGATAAGATTTATAAAAAGGATCACTTGTTAAGTGTATATGAAGCATGGTCGGATTTTGATAGGTTCCGGAAAATAGAGGATTTCTCCATTGAAGACTATATAATGGAATTTGGCAGACGATATAAAAGGCTGTAGAAACACAACCTGGAATTTCCACAGTCTGTGTTGGCTTTTAAATTACTTGACTGTGCTAGAGTGAGCAACATGGATAGGCTCCTGGTTTTGACAGGAGTTCAGTTTGCGGATAAGGATGCCTTATTCGATCAGATGACAGAAGCTTTAAAAAAGTTTCTGGGGAAACATTCGATTCCGATGGCTCTGATGACCCAAATAGGGCAGCCTGCAATAAGGCAGAATATGGAAGATACACTAGTAACAGGATGGCGAAATCGTACGGCTACAAACAGGTTTCAAGACTATAGAAGGAAATCGGGACTCGGAAATTATGAAGACAGAAACCCGGTTGGAACCAACAATAGAAAGATGAACCCCAGAAATGCCCTGGGCATGATAAATCGATGTTTTTGATGTGACTCTCAATATCATTATGCTTTCAACTGTCCAACGTGTTATAATAGAGTGTTTGAAGCAACACATGACATGGAAGAGTCAGAAGAGGAAAAAGATAGTGACCAGAAAGAAGGCATTGTCCTATTAACAAGCAATTTTATGCTGGTAATGAGGGTGTTGGTTGCAGAATCTTTCAATTGCGCTGTATTGGACAGTGGCTGCACATCTACTGTGTGTGGAATTGACGGGTTAAAATGTTACCTGGACTCTTTGAATGCTGAAAATCGTAACAAGGTTAAGGAATTTGAAAGTTCCACAAGTTTCAGGTTTGGGGATGATAATACTCTGAAGTCGCTGAAAAGAGTGGTGATCCCTTGCAATATTGCCGGAGTGAATCATTTCATTAGCACGGATGTTGTATCAAATGTGATACCTTTGCTTCTGAGCAGACCATCGATGAAGAAAACATACATGAAACTGGATATGGAACAGGATAAGGCACCAGTTTTTGGAAAGACGGTGGACTTACAATTTACACAGTCGGGACACTATTGTATTCCATTACTGACAAATCATATTTCAAGTAGAGTGGTTAAGGATGTGTTAATGGCAGTTGAAAATGGGACTTTAGCTGACTTTAGCTTGTTGTATTAAAACTGCACAGGCAATTTGCGCATCCGTCTCCTTGGAGGCTGAAAAATGTATTAAAGGATGCAGGGGTAAGGGATGAAGACTATACTAAACTGATAGAACTGGTTAGTGATCGCTGTGAAGTGTGTAGGAAGTACAGAAGGACACCAGCATGACCGATAATCCCTTTGGCCAGGGATTTTAATTACATTGTGGCCATGGACCTTAAGATCTTGGATAAAGCCAATAATATATTTATTTTGCATTTTGTAGACGTGGCAACCAGATTTAGTCAATCAACAATTGTACGAAGTAAAGAAAAGAGAGTAATTCTGGATCAAATCGTGGAAAGATGGATAGGGACAGGAGTGGACCCATCGGTAAAATTCCTTACGGACAATGGGGAGAATTTGCTAATGATGAGTTTAGGGATATGTGTGAAAATGTGAATATCACAGTTATGAATCCGGCTGCGGAAAGCCCATTTAGTAATGGTGTCTGTGAAAGAAACCATGCTGTAATCGATGTCATGCTCTGGAAAATTTTTGTAGATGGACCAAATTTCAAGCTAAATTCAGCTATAGCATGGGCGGTACATGCAAAGAATTCATTGCAGATGGTTGGGGGCTATAGTCCTTATCAATTAGTATTTGGTAGAAATCCTAAAATTCCGTCCATTTTGGATGACCATCCTCCAACTTGGGAAGGTACTATAATTAGCTCTGCCTTTGCTGAGCATTTAATGCATTACATAGCAGTAGAAAAGTTTTTTTGGAAGCAGAAGTCTCTGAAAGAATTCTCAGAGCTTTAAGGCATTATATACGGCCATCAGATGCCGTTTCACAGCAAGGAAACATAGTATACTGTAAGAGAGACAATTCCAATGAATGGAAAGGCCCATGGAAGATCATAGGCATAGATGGCAAAACAATTATTTTGCAACGTGGCAATCAAACTGTTAAAGTACATTCATCAAGGATAATGGGTACAGACTACAAATTTTCATATTGAGACAGACGTGACGAGGAACCAGGGTCATCTGGTATGCACGTGTTACAGAACTATGAGGACCAGTTAATTGATATAGATAGGGTTTCTGGCGAGGAACACAACATTTCTGATGAATTAGAACAAGCCATTTTTTCAAAAGGACAACTGTTAAAAGTTGGTACAAAAGTGACATACTTGCCTGAAGGCAATGGAAGGTCAATGGAAGGATGCAACTGTAATTAGTAGAGCAGGGAAGGCCACTGGAAAGTATAAACATTGGTTGAATGTACAGCATTCAGGGGAGGGAGTCAAGACAATGGATTGGGAACACGAAGTTCAAAAATGGAGGGCACAGAAACGCAGTTCAGGTAGTACATCGGATAATGAACAGGTCCGCAGGAAAAGGTTGAGAACTATTGAAAGGACATCCCACAGCAGAAGGGAAAGATCAAGCAGTAGCAGTACAGAACGAGATACCAGGCGGGAGAGGGGACGTAGTTTGTCAAGATCTCGGAACATGAGTAAGACTACGAATACTAATAGGAGTAGAAGCCCACATGCACGTGAGATTTTGGTGGCTTCCAATAAATTAGATGAAAAAGTTATCGAAGGTGCCAAACAGCAAGAACTGCATAGTTGGAGTGAATTTGGGATATACATGGAAGTACCGGATAGGGGACAAAGAGCTCTATCCCACAGATGGATTTGCACGGAAAAGGTTCTTCCGGATGGAACTTATACAGCAAAGACCGGGCTTGTGGCAAGGGGATTTGAAGAAAACTTAGAAGATCAGGAATTAAGTGTAGATTAACCTACGGCAGGAAAGGTTATTTTAAAGATCTTGGCTCTATTAGCCACAAAGGCATGGGAATGCAAATCTATAGATATAAAAGCTGCGTTTTTGCAGGGGCATCAGCTCCAGAGAGACATTTTTCTCCATCCTCCTAAAGAAGCAGCTAACACAGTACTCTGGAAGTTGATCAAATGTGTATATGGATTAAATGATGCGTCTAGAGTCCGGTATTCTTCGGTAAGGGCAGTTTTGTTAAAGTTAGGCTGTTGCCAGTTGAAAGCAGATCCGGCAATGTTTTCCTGGCACTATAAAGGAAATCTTTCTAGCATCTTTATGATGCATGTCGATGATTTTTTGTGGGGTGGGTCTAGTGATTTCGATGCTATTGTAATCTCTGGTTTGAGGAAAGAATTCAGGGTTGGAAGTCAGGCTTCCGGTGCATTTAAATATATTGGACTCTAAATCGGACAGACTAAGTTAGGGGCAACTTTATGTCAGCAATCATATTTGGAAAGCATCAGCCCAATAGCAATTAGTCGGGTTTCACAAAAAAACGCAATGGTTTCAAAGATGGAAAAAGAAGAACTGCGAAGCTTAATTGGGCAACTGAATTGGTTAGGTAGACAGACTGGACCGGACGTTAGTTTTGATGTCTTAGAGTTGAGTACAAAAATGAATGATCCCAAAGTGGAAGACATAATAAGAGCAAATAACGTGTTGGTCAAACTAAAAATGCAGGAGTGTGTTTTGAGGTTCCCGGTTTTAGGTGACCTTAGGCACTTGAAACTCATAGTTTATAGTGATGCGTCCTATGCAAATTTATATGATGGGGTTTCAAACGCAGGAGGTTTTATAATTTCCCTTTTGGGGAACAATGGTAAATGTTGTCCTCTTGTGTGGGAAACAAAGAAAATAATGGGAGTGGTCAGAAGCACTTTGGCTGCTGAAACGTTAAGCCTTGTAGAGGAGGTGGATATGACCTTTTATATATCTCAGATATTGACAGAAATTTGGGGATTAGGGGATTTGGGTAATATACCTTTTGAATATCACATTGACAATAAATTCCTGTGGGGAAATGTGCACTCTACAAAAAGAGTCAATGAAAAAAGGGTAAGGATAGACATCGCAAGTTTGAAGCAGATGTTGGACAGAGGGGATATAGCAAAAATTAAATGGGTCGACAGTAGCTATCAATTGTCAGACTGTTTTACAAAAAGAGGGGCTAGCTCACAGAAACTTTTGGATATTGTTAATGAAGGGCGCCTGTTTCTGTGACTGTTTTTTGTTCCTTCCAAAAGTAAAAAATAAAAAGAAGGGCATAAATTGGTGTGTGTTTTTGAGTTTCTTGTAATTTTGTTTTCACCTAATTATTTTTTTTCTCCAAGGAAGGGGAGACTGTTCAGTAATGGGTTGAGAGACATTCCAATTAATTGTCTCATTTACGCTAAGTATCCAATAATTGACACTGATATGTAAAGGGGCTCCAGGTGGCCTTTGTGTCAGGTGATGTGATGATAGAGTTTTGTGCAGAGTCTGTTAAAGTAAAATAAAGGTGTTTGTGAAAAGGGAGCTTTATACAACAGCAGCTAAACGTCTTAACAGGGGAGGGAAAGAGTGTTGTGACGGGGTTAGAAATTTAAGGAAAGAATTTGGACAAACATACAAAGGCTCAAACAGAGTAATTTTGATAGGTGGATAAGGGCTTTGAAAATAGACCAAACGTATGAAGCTCTCAGAGAAATTATACTTTTGGAGGAGTTTAAAAATTCAATTCCTAATGTAGTGAGAACTCATGTGGAAGAGCAGAGGGTTAAAACTGCGAAATTGGCAGCAGAAATGGCAGATGATTATGAATTAGTTCATAAATCAAGGCTTGGTTTCCGACATCAGTTTCAGCCGGTGAGGGATAGAAACTGGGGACATGAGAAATACTCAAGTGGTAAAGGTAAAGGTGATCTGATGGGAGATAATAAAGAGAGTGTACCTCAGCTTAAAAAAGAAATCCGGAAGGGTGGAAGAGAAATGAAAAGTTTCAAATGTTTTCACTGTAATAAACTAGGCCATGTAAAGTCACAGTGTTAGTGGTTTAAGAAAAGCACTGGGAAGGCTGATGTGGTAAAACAGGATAAGACAGTGTAGTTTGTTAGAGTGGTAAAGGAAAGCCCAAGGGAAGTGAAGGAGGTGCAAACAATTGTACAGCCTGTTCAAGAAGTAATTGATAAGAAGATGCCAGATGTCTTTCAAGAATTTACTTGTGTGGGTAAAGTTTACTCATGTGTATCAGGAGGAGCAGGTAAAGAAGTCACAATTTTAAGAGATTCAGGAGCTAGTCAATCTTTAATGGTAAGAGAGGAGGAATTATGTAGTTTGGGAAGAATGTTGCCAGAAAAGGTGGTAATATGTGGAATTCAGGGTGAGAGGAGGAGCGTTCCATTATATAAGGTAAGGTTGGAAAGTCCAGTGAAGAGTGGTGAAATGGTAGTAGGAGTAATAGAGAAACTATCTTGTCCAGAAATACTGTTTATCTTGGGTAATGGTATCGCTGGATCGCAGGTGGGAGTGATGCCTACAGTGGTTGATAAACCAGTGGAAAATCAGACAACTGAAGTGTTGAGGGACGAATATCCTGGGATTTTTCCAGATTGTGTAGTAACAATGTCGCAAAGGCACAGGTTAAGACAAGAGGAGAAATCAAAGAGTGAAGATGAAGTTGAAGTGCAATTATCAGAAACGATTTTTGATCAGATTGTTGAAAAAGAATAAGAACAGGTGGAGGATGAGGGTGATATTTTTAGTTCAGGAAAATTGGCGGAGTTACAACCGAAAGATGCAGAAATAAAACGGATATATCAGAAAGCATATACGGAAGAGGAATCTGAGAATATGCCAGAATGTTATTACCGTAAAAGTGATGTCTTGATGAGAAAATGGAGACCTGTACATATGCAGGCAGATGAAAAGTGGGCAGAAGTTCATCAAGTAGTATTGACGGTAGGGTATAGAAAGGAGGTTTTGCGAGTGGCACATGAGGTACGAGGTCATTTGGGGATAAGGAAAACTCAAGCTAAAATCCAGAAACATTTTTATTGGCCTGGACTACATAAAGATGTAGTTAAATTTTGTCAATCATGTCACACATGTCAAGTGATAGGGGAACCTCAAGCAGTGATAAAACCAATGCCCTTAATACCCATTCCAGCATTTGAGGAACCTTTTACAAGGGTCCTAATTGATTGTGTAGGACCGCTTCCGAAAACAAAATGTGGGAATCAATATCTTTTGACTATAAGGATGTGTCTACTAGGTTTCTAGAGGCCATTCCAGTATGTAATATTACAGCGAAAAAGATTGTGGAGGAGTTACTTAAATTCTTTACTCGATATGGACGACCCACAGAAATTCAATCGGATCAAGGATCAAATTTTACCTCAAAGTTATCCAAAGAAGTTATGGATAGCTTAGGAATAAAACAATTTAAATCAACTGCGTACCATCCAAAATCGCAGGGAGCATTAGAAAGGTGGCATCAGACACTAAAGACAATGTTGAGGGCTTATTGTCAAGTTTATCCAGAGGATTGGGATAAAGGAATTCCATTCGTACCATTTGCAATTAGGGATGCACCTCATGAGTCAACCAAATTTAGTCCTTTTGAACTAATTTTTGGTCATGAGGTAAGAGGACCACTTAAATTGATTAAGGAAAAATTGGTGAGTGAGAAATCGGAAATTACACTTGGATTACGTGTCAAATTTTAGGGAATGATTAAATAGAGCAGGTGAATTGGCTCGACAACATTTGAAAGTTGCACAAAATGTGATGAAACGGGTAGCGGACAAGAAATCCAAAGTTCGTAGTTTTGCCATTGGAGATGAAGTTTGAGTGTTGTTACCAGTGGTAGGTGAGCCTTTAAAAGCTAGGTTTTGTGGACCTTATCAGATTGAAAGGAAATTAAGTGAGGTGAATTATGTGGTAAAAACACCAGATAGAAAGAAGACTCACCGAGTGTGTCATGTGAATATGCTTAAAAGGTACTTTGAAAGGGAAGGAGAGAAAAAGGAGTTTTTAATGATTCTAACTCAAAGTACAAACCAAATCCAGAGGACTGTGAATTTGACATACCTCAAATTAAATTGGAAAATGAGGATGTTCTTACAAATTGGGATGAATTGTTAAGTTACCTTCCAGAGGAAAAACAAACTGACCTGAAAGAGTTATTGATATCACATGGGCAAGTTTGTAGAGATAAATTGGGAAATACTAAAATGGCTATACATGATGTAGATGTGGGAAATGCTGTTCGTATTAAACAACATCCATACAGACTTAATCCTTTAAAATTGGCACAGGTTAACAAAGAGATTGAGAGTATGCTTAAAAATGGCATAATTGAAAAGGGTTGCAGCCAATGGAGCTCACCCATAGTGATGGTACCTAAACCAGACGGTACCCAATGGTTGTGTGTGGACTATAGAAAGGTGAATGCAGTTACAAGAACGGACTCTTATCCTATCCCATGTTTGGAGGATTGCATTGGAAAGTAGGACAATCCGCTTTTATTTCCAAATTGGATTTACTTAAAGGTTACTGGCAGGTACCTTTATCCGAAAGGGCGAAGGAGATTTCAGCTTTTCTGACGCCAGATGGTATATACCAATTCAAAGTTATGCCATTTGGCATATAAAACACCCCAGCCACATTTCAACGGTTAACTAATACAGTTGTTTCAGGATTACCCAATTGAGCAGTGTATATCGACAATCTGGTAGTTTTCAGCCACACATGGAAAGAACATTTACATCATCTAATGGAGTTATTTGATCGACTTCAGGTGGCGGGTTTGGGGATAAACCTAGCCAGAACTGAATTTGGAAAAGCCCAAATCACTTTCCTTGAGGAGTTTCCGATACCCTCAAGGCGAAGGGAAATAATGCGATTTCTTGGCATGAGTGGATTTGATCGAACATTTGTGCAAGAGTTTTGTAGCGTGATTGCTCCACTGATGGATATGCTGAAGAAACATAAAATTTTTTGAATGGACAGAGTAGTTTCAACATGCATTTGACTGCCTGAAAGCTGTGGTAACCGATGCTCCTGTATTGGAGAATTGCAAGGGACTCTGTGATCAGATTGAACTGAAGTATCTAACTTTCAAGAGAAATGCCGAGGCGTAGAGGAATGGATGGATTGTGCAGAGACTTTCTTGTTCAAAGAGACTGTCAATCGAGAAGGATTTTGGTTGGTGGAAGAAGAACGAAAAAAAAAAAGAATGGACTATATTATTATACCTGTTTGAGTGTTTTGTTTTTTTTGAACCGGTAATGTGTTTCTACTGTGTGCATTTCTTAAAAGATGGTGCAAAGGTGAAAAATGAAACCATCTTGAAGTTAATTTTTTTTTCTTGGGGAGGAGGTGTCATGTGAGAGTACCTTTAAGAAATGGATGTTTAAGCAATGTACCTTTAAGAAATGGAGCTGATCATATTACTGAAGTGATGTCAGAGGGTGGGGGGAGCTGAGCTCACTTCTGCTTTTTGAATTTCAGTTTGAGAAGGCAGCTGGGAGTGTCTGTGTGTTTTGCTGTGAGATGCAGGAAGAAACACAGAGCTGGCCTGTTGATTTCTGCAATCCAAAGACAATAAATATATTGAATGTAACCTAATGTGCTCCTATTTTTGAAGGTTTGAAGTATTTTGGATGTTTAAAGGAACAGTTTGAAGGATTATTTAGTGTTGTAGTCCTTTGGGGCTATCTTTGAAGTAATGGGCATTAAGATATTCAATGTTTGTTTTAAAAGGGTTAACTTGAGTTCATAGAATAAACATTGTTTTGTTTTAAAAAACACTTGTCCATTTCTGCTGTATCACGGCGTGTGCTTCCCACACCACAATCTATTAAACGTTGCGGGTCGGTTGAACTCCCTGAAACACTTTAGGGTTCTGTAAAGCCGGACCCATAACAGTGGTGTGTAGGAGATATCAGTTTATAATAATAATCGTAATTGTCACAAGTAGGCTTACATTAACACTGCAGTGAAGTTACTGTGAAAAGCCCCCAGTCACCACATTCCTGCGCCTGTTCGGATACACAGGGAGAGAATTCAAAATGTCCACATTACCTAATAGCACTTCTTTCGGGACTTGTGGGAGGAAACTGGGGCACCCGGAGGAAACCCAAGCAGACACAGGGAGAACATGCAGACTCCACACAGACAGTGACCCAAGGCGAGAATCGAACCAGAGACCCTGGTGTTGTGAAGCAACAGTGCTAACCACTGTGCTACCATGCCACCGTAATGATCGAGCCCTGGTCTCTGTGGAGCCAGCCTTGCCAGGTTTCTCATATCCCACCCTGCCTGAGCGACCGCTTCAAACACACTCACTCATTTCTTTTCAAAGATCCAGATAAACTGGTCTAAAAATTGGGATTTGCAGCTGGAGAGCGATGTGTCGGCTTTTGCTCAGTTCCTGACACTCTGGAAAAAATATGGGATAATTCCGCCTTTCTGTCCTCTGGGGATATCCTTCACTGTAAATCTCTGCTGTATACCACACCCCTCACTTTAAGGGCAGCACGGTACACAGTGGTTAGCGCTGTTGCTTCACAGCGCCAGGGTCCCAGGTTCGATTCCCGGAATGGGTCACTGCCTGTGTGGAGTCTGCACATTCTCCCTGCATTTGCTTGGGTTTCCTCTGGGTGCTCCGGTTTCCTCTCACAAATCCCGAAATACGTGCTGTTAGGTAATTTGGACATTCTGAATTCTCCCTCTGTGTATCCGAACAGGCGCCAGAATGTGGCGACTAGGGGCTTTTCACAGTAACTTCATTGCAGTTTTAATGTAAGCCTACTTGTGACAATAAAGATTATTATTATAAACTGATATCTCCTACACACCACACTGGAACACTGATATATCCAATACACCACACTGCAACATTCTCATGCCCCACAGCCTCACTATAACACTCTGATATATCCCACACCCCTCACTGTAACACTTTAATATATGCCTTATCCCTCACTGTGACATTCTGATATACCCCACACCACTCGCTGTAATACTCTGATATACCCCACAGCCCTCACTGCAACAATCTGATATATCACATACCCCTCACTGTAAACCTTTGATATACTCCCTACCCCTCACTGTGACATTCTGATATACCCCACACCACTCGCTATAATACTCTGATATACCTCACAGCCCTCACTGTAACAATCTGATACATCCCACACCCTCACTGTAACAATCTAATATACCCCACACACTTCACTGTAACACTTTAATATATGCCGTACCCCTCACTGTGACATTCTGATATACCCCACATCACTCACTGTAATACTTTAATATACCCCACAGCCCTCACTGTAACAATCTGATATACCACACACCCTTCGGACTAAAACCGTAATATAGTCCCGCACCCCTCACGGTAACACTCTGATATACCACACACCCTTCGGACTAAAACCGTAATATAGTCCCGCACCCCTCACGGTAACACTCTGATATACCCCACACCTGTCACTGAATCTTACATTAGTTGAAATTGCTGACCTTTTTTTTTTGCTTCTGGCAGCCTGAAAATATCTTGTGTGTGGCTCAAAATGGAAATCAAGTCAAGATCATCGACTTTGGACTGGCACGGAGGTAGTTTTCATACTGACTGCTGTTGGAATCATGTATGATATGTGATCTTCTCTCTCTGTCCGATTATTAATGGTCTCTGTCTACTTTTGTGATGAAATGGGACCCAGAAACAAAATACTGCAAAAATCAAAAATCAAAACAGAAAATGCAAGAAATATAGGCAGCAGTTTCTGCAGAGTTCACGTATCAGATAGATCATCATTCCTCAGCACAAGGTAAAGTGCAACAGGTTTGAGGCGGTGAAATGAAATTTAAATCGCTTATTGTCACAAGTAGGCTTCAAATGAAGTTACTGTGAAAAGCCCCTAGTCGCCACATTCCAGCGCCTGTTCGGGGAGGCTGTTATGGGAATTGAACCCGCGCTGCTGGCCTGCCTTGGTCTGCTTTAAAAGCCAGCGATTTAGCCCAGTGTGCTAAACCAGCCCACTGGAGGGCGGAACCAAATCAAAAGGGAAGAACTGTGATAGGCTGGGAGACAGGGGAAATTAAATAATAAAAGGGTTCATGGTTCAAGGCACAAAGGGCTGGGAACGGGACAAGTAAAAAATACAAGGATGTGCCCAGAGGAGGTGTGAATGGCAGAATGAAAAGCAGCTATCCAAAAGCAAAAATGAAACAAACAGATCAGTAAAATTGAAACCTGCGAAGAAAAGGAACAGATTAGAACAAAGAATAAAGAACAAAGAAAATAACAGCACAGGAACAGGCCCTTTGGCCCTCCAAGCCCGTGCCGACCATGCTACCCAACTAAACTACAATCTTCTACACTTCTTGGGTCCGTATCCCTCTATTCCCATCCTATTCATGTATTTGTCAAGATGCCCCTGAAATGTCACTATCGTCCCTGCTTCTATCACCTCCTCCGGCAGCGAGTTCCAGGCACCCACTACCCTCTGTGTAAAAAACTTGCCTCGTACATCTACTCTAAACCTTGCCCCTCGCATCTTAAACCTATGCCCCCTAGTAATTGACCCCTCTACCCTGGGGAAAAGCCTCTGACTATTAGAGGCAGAGATTACAGTCTGAAATGATGGGGGTGAGTAGCAGGAGAACATCCAAGTGGTGATGTTCCCAGGTTCCGTGGCCACAGAGGTGTAAAGAAAACCGGTTTATTGCAAAGTAAATTATTTACACAGTACACTGCAATCCCGGGCATGACTGTTCCTGCTTGCTCTCATCTGGGCTGGCTTTTATATTAAAGTCCATTTACGCCGCTGATGGGCCTCTGCCCCTCAGCCGGGGAGCTCATATTCAACGAGGTTCACAAGGAGACTAATTGGTCCACCCCTGTAGGTCTTGTGTGGGTTAGTCTAAAGTTTAAAGACCCGTCAGAGGAAGGTGGAACAGGAGAGTGCCTGCTATTTGTCGCCCGAGGTTGTACTTCTTATGCCTACGGGGCTGGGTCAGGAACCGTATATCTGGACGGCGAACGGCGTTTCTTGTCGGTCATCATGGGGAGGCCACCATTGGTGACTGCTCTCTGGCTAGTTAATCATCAGAAACGTCCGATGCCTGGGTCTCCATATTGAAGTCTGAGTCCTCGACTTCCCGCATCTTTGCATCGGGTCCCCCAAAGGGCAAAGCCCCTGGAATCACTGGTGCCATGGCTGTCTGATCTGAAATTGGTGCCTCCAGAGGAGCTTCGCATTGAGCCGGACTCCTGCCAATGAGGTGGTCTACATGCTTCTTCTTCACTCAGCCCTGAACACGATACTGGTATGAAACTTTCCATGTTTGTTCAACTACCGTTCCTGGGAACCATCTGGCGCAGTCTCCGAAGCTTCAATTGTAAACTGCATCACCTGGTCCAAACTGTCTGATCAGTGTCCACCTGTCTGGGCAACGACCCTGCTGCTCTTGACTGCAGCGGACTTTCCCGCCAATATCTGGGACACGAGGCTGAGGCAGGTCTGGAGCCTTTGGCCCATCAAAATCTCTGCTGCCGCTATGTCAGTCGTAGCATGTGGGGTGGTACGGTAACAAAATAAAGATCTGTCTGTGTGGAGTCTGCATGTTCTCCCCGTGTCTGCATGGGTTTCCTCTGGGTACTCCGGTTTCCTCCCACAGTCCAAAGATGTGCAGGTTAGTTAGATTGGCCATGATAAATTGCCCATAGTGTTCAAAAAGGTTAGGTGGGGCTACTGGTTACTGGGTTATGGGGATAAGGTGGAGGGTGTGGGCTTAGGTGGGTTGGTCTTTCCGGTGCGGATTCAATGGACCAAATGGCCTCCTTCTGCACAGTAAATTCTATGTCAATGTCACCTGGCCAGCCGTGTGCCATTGTCAGTGACCAATACCTTCTGGATACCCTGTGCACTGAACGAAAGTCACAGTTTTTCAATTGTCACCTTCAAAGTAGTGGACGACATCCTGTGGACCTCTAGCCACTTTGAATGGGCATCCACCACAATTAAAAACATGGAGCCCTGGAAAGGACCAGCAAACTCAGCATGAAGCCGCACCCAAAGCCGACCCAGCCATGCCCATGGGTGAAGAGGCATGGCAGGCGGGAGCTTCTGCTGCTCCTGGAAATCGCTGCACTGCTGAGCCAGTCGCTCTCTCTCCGCATCCAGGCCTGGTCAATAAATGTAACTTCGGGCAAGCATTTTCATTTCTGAACATTATGTAGATCTCGCAGTATAAAGTCCTGACCCTTGCGCGGACCATGATGCCACCTTCAATGCAGGACTCTGATATTTTTGTCGATAAAGCCTGAACACGTTGGGCAGTTTCCGGTGTTGACCACCGTATAGCACAATATGACGGACTTTGGACAAGAATGGATGTTTGTGTCCACTGACATATTTGGGCTTCCATGGCCGGCAACATATCCTTGAAGTTCAACATGCGACCAATTTGTCGGCTGTTAGGGGAGTCGGGGATTGTGTCGACAGCGGAAGCCCACTCAGTGCGTCTGTATTCACAATCTGTGTGCCTGTTGGTGCTCAAACGCGTATCATACACTGTCTACAATACGCCCATCTACGGATACAGGCTGACGTGATGGGCCAGATAGCCTTATCATCCTTGAAGAGTTCCAACAACAGTTTATGGTCTGTCACTATTGTAAAATGACGCCCAGACACATATTGATGGAACCTTTTGACGGCAAAAACTACAGCCAATCATTCCTTCTCAATTTGTGCATTGTTTCCCTCTGCCGCAGCCAGTGTCCTGGAGGCAGATGGAATCGGCCACTCTCTACCATCGTCCATCCGCTGTGACAACACACAGCGCCAATCCGTATGGTGGTTTGGCGGGATCATAGTGTGTCAGCAGACCGGATTAATTTACTCTTTTACTTGAGTGAACACCTCTTCCTATGGTGCTTCCATGCTCATTGCTGTTCTTTTCTTCAGCAGGATGTTCAGGGGAGCTAGCAAGGTTTCAAGTACAGGGATGAACTTTCTGTAATAATTCACGAGCCCCAGAAACGTGCACAGCACATTTGTGTTCTCTGGATGGGGGCTTGTATTATGGGCCAGGGTTTAGAGAACACCAAAGCATATCATGGAGTTCACCTGACCGACAACTTTTAATAGATTTTGGTTATGGGGAGCACAAGGGCTCACTTTACAGGTGTGTTGCAACAGAGATCTATTATTTTTCAACAAAAACAATATTTATTCTATGAATCCAGTTAACATTTTATAAATACACAGTAAACATCTTATCAACTATCCAATGCTGATAACCCCCCCCAAAGATACAGTACAAAGAACAAAGAAAAGTACAGCACAGGAACAGGCCCTTCGGCCCTCCAAGCCTGTGCTGACCATGCTGCCCGTCTAAACTAAAATCTTCTACACTTCCGGGGTCCGTATCCCTCTATTCCCATCCTATTCATGTATTTGTCTAGGTGCCCCTTAAATGTCACTATCATCCCTGCTTCCACTACATCCTCCGGCAGCAAGTTCCAGGCAGCCACTACCCTTTGTATGATTGATGCAGGTAGGGCAGTAGATGTTGTCTATATGGACTTCAGTAAGGCCTTTGACAAGGTCCCTCATGGTAGACTAGTACAAAAGGTGAAGTCACACGGGATCAGGGGTGAGCTGGCAAGGTGCATACAGAACTGGCTAGGCCATAGAAGGCAGAGAGTAGCAATGGAGGGATGCTTTTCTAATTGGAGGGCTGTGACCAGTGGTGTTCCACAGGGATTAGTGCTGGGACCTTTGCTCTTTGTAGTATATATAAATGATTTGGAGGAAAATGTAACTGGTCTGATTAGTAAGTTTGCAGACAACACAAAGGTTGGTGGAATTGCGGATAGCGATGAGGACTGTCGGAGGATACAGCAGGATTTAGATTGTCTGGAGACTTGGGCGGAGAGATGGCAGATGGAGTTTAATCCGGACAAATAGAACATAGAACATAGAACAATACAGCGCAGTACAGGCCCTTCGGCCCACGATGTTGCACCGAAACAAAAGCCATCTAACCTACACTATGCAATTATCATCCATATGTTTATCCAATAAACTTTTAAATGCCCTCAATGTTGGCGAGTTCACTACTGTAGCAGGTAGGGCATTCCACGGCCTCACTACTCTTTGCATAAAGAAATGTGAGGTAATGCATTTTGGAAGGTCTAATGCAGGTAGGGAATATACAGTGAATGGTAGAACCCTCAAGAGTATTGAAAGTCAAAGAGATCTAGGAGTACAGGTCCACAGGTCATTGAAAGGGGCAACACAGGTGGAGAAGGTAGTCAAGAAGGCATACGGCATGCTTGCCTTCATTGGCCGGGGCATTGAGTATAAGAATTGGCAAGTCATGTTGCAGCTGTATAGAACCTTAGTTAGGCCACACTTGGAGTATAGTGTTCAATTCTGGTCGCCACACTACCAGAAGGATGTGGAGGCTTTAGAGAGGGTGCAGAAGGGATTTACCAGAATGTTGCCTGGTATGGAGGGCATTAGCTATGAGGAGCGGTTGAATAAACTCGGTTTGTTCTCACTGGAACGAAGGAGGTTGAGGGGAGACCTGATAGAGGTATACAAAATTATGAGGGGCATAGACAGAGTGGATAGTCAGAGGCTTTTCCCCAGGGTAGAGGGGTCAATTACTAGGGGGCATAGGTTTAAGGTGAGAGGGGCAAGGTTTAGAGTAGATGTACGAGGCAAGTTTTTTACGCAGAGGGTAGTGGGTGCCTGGAACTCGCTACCGGAGGAGGTAGTGGAAGCAGGGACGATAGGGACATTTCAGGGGCATCTTGACAAATATATGAATAGGATGGGAATAGAAGGATACGGACCCAGGAAGTGTAGAAGATTGTAGTTTAGTCGGGCAGCATGGTCGGCACGGGCTTGGAGGGCCGAAGGGCCTGTTCCTGTGCTGTACATTTCTTTGTTCTTTGTTGTTTGTTTGTGTAAAACACTTGCCTCGTACATAGAACATAGAACATAGAACGATACAGCGCAGTACAGGCCCTTCGGCCCACGATGTTGCACCGAAACAAAAGCCATCTAACCTACACTATGCCATTATCATACATATGTTTATCCAATAAACTTTTAAATGCCCTCAATGTTGGCGAGTTCACTACTGTAGCAGGTAGGGCATTCCATGGCCTCACTACTCTTTGCGTAAAGAACCTACATCTGACCTCTGTCCTATATCTATTACCCCTCAGTTTAAAGCTATGCCCCCTCGTGCCAGCCATTTCCATCCGCGGGAGAAGGCTCTCACTGTCCACCCTATCCAACCCCCTGATCATTTTGTATGCCTCTATTAAGTCTCCTCTTAACCTTCTTCTCTCCAACGAAAACAACCTCAAGTCCATCAGCCTTTCCTCATAAGATTTTCCCTCCATACCAGGCAACATCCTGGTAAATCTCCTCTGCACCCGCTCCAAAGCCTATACGTCTTTCCTATAATGTGGTGACCAGAACTGTACGCAATACTCCAAATGCGGCCGTACCAGAGTTCTGTACAGCTGCAACATGACCTCCTGACTCCGGAACTCAATCCCTCTACCAATAAAGGCCAACACTCCACAGGCCTTCTTCACAACCCTATCAACCTGGGTGGCAACTTTCAGGGATCTATGTACATGGACGCCTAGATCCCTCTGCTCATCCACACTTCCAAGAACTTTACCATTAGCCAAATATTCCGCATTCCTGTTATTCCTTCCAAAGTGAATCACCTCACACTTCTCTACATTAAACTCCATTTGCCACCTCTCAGCCCAGCTCTGCAGCTTATCTATATCCCTCTGTAACCTGCTACATCCTTCCACACTATCGACAACACCACCGACTTTAGTATCGTCTGCAAATTTACTCACCCACCCTTCTGCGCCTTCCTCTAGGTCATTGATAAAAATGACAAACAGCAACGGCCCCAGAACAGATCCTTGTGGTACTCCACTTGTAACTGAACTCCATTCTGAACATTTCCCATCAACCACCACCCTCTGTCTTCTTTCAGCAAGCCAATTTCTGATCCACATCTCTAAATCACCCTCAATCCCCAGCCTCTGTATTTTCTGCAATAGCCTACCGTGGGGAACCTTATCAAACACTTTGCTGAAATCCATATACACCACATCAACTGCTCTACCCTCGTCTACCTGTTCAGTCACCTTCTCAAAGAACTCGATAAGGTTTGTGAGGCATGACTTACCCTTCACAAAGCCATGCTGACTATCCCTGATCATATTATTCCTATCTAGATGATTATAAATCTTGTCTCTTATAATCCCCGCCAAGACTTTCCCACTACAGACGTGAGGCTCACCAGTCTATAGTTGCCGGGGTTGTCTCTGCTCCCCTTTTTGAACAAAGGGACCACATTTGCTATCCTCCAGTCCTCTGGCACTAGTCCTGTAGCCAATGATGACATAAAAATCAAAGCAATAATAAAAATCTAGCAATCTCTTCCCTGGCCTCCCAGAGAATCCTAGGATAAATCCCATCAGGACCCGGGGACTTATCTATTTTCAGTCTGTCCAGAATTGCCAACACCTCTTCCCTACGTACCTCAATGCCATCTATTCTATTAGCCTGGGTCTCAGCATTCTCCTCCACAACATTATCTTTTTCCTGAGTGAATACTGACGAAAAATATTCATTTAGTATCTCGCCTATCTCTTCAGACTCCACACACAACTTCCCATCCCTGTCCTTGACTGGTCCTACTCTTTCCCTAGTCATTCGCTTATTCCTGACATACCTATAAAAAGCTTTTGGGTTTTCCTTGATCCTACCTGCCAAATGCTTTTCATGTCCCCTCCTTGCTCGTCTTAGCTCTCTCTTTAGATCCTTCCTCGCTACCTTGTAACTATCCATCGCCCCAACTGAAACTTCACACCTCATCTTCACATAGGCCTCCTTCTTCCTCTTAACAAGAGATTCCACTTATTTGGTAAACCACGGTTCCCTCGCTCTACGCCTTCCTTCCTGCCTGACCGGTACATACTTATCAAGAACACGCAGTAGC
The DNA here is from genome assembly GCF_047496885.1 of Scyliorhinus torazame. Taxonomy (NCBI): domain Eukaryota; kingdom Metazoa; phylum Chordata; class Chondrichthyes; order Carcharhiniformes; family Scyliorhinidae; genus Scyliorhinus; species Scyliorhinus torazame. The sequence continues at coordinate 167,153,111 of NC_092714.1, read as the reverse complement.
TGATCCTTGAACAAGCTCCATTTATCCAGTGTGCCCAACACTTGCAGCCTACTTCTCCACCTTATCCCCCCCAAGTCACGTCTAATGGCATCATAATTGCCCTTCCCCCAGCTATAACTCTTGCCCTGCGGTGTATACTTATCCCTTTCATTAACGTAAATGTCACCGAATTGTGGTCACTGTCCCTAAAGTGCTCTCCTACCTCCAAATCCAACACCTGGCCTGGTTCATTACCCAAAACCAAATCCAACGTGGCCTTGCCTCTTGTTGGCCTGTCAACATATTGTGTCAGGAAACCCTCCTGCACACACTGTACAAAAAACGACCCATCTAATGTACTCGAACTATATCTTTTCCAGTCAAAATTTGGAAAGTTAAAGTCTCCCATAATAACTACCCTGTTACTTTCGCTCTTATCCAGGATCATCCTCGCCATCCTTTCCTCTACATCCCGAGAACTATTTGGAGGCCTATAGAAGACTCCCAACAGTGTGACCTCTCCTTTCATGTTTCTAACCTCAGCCCATACTACCTCGGAAGATGAGTCCCCATCTAGCATCCTCACCGCCACCGTAATACTGCTCTTGACTAGCAGCGCCACACCTCCCCCTCTTTTGCCTCCTTCTCTGAGCTTACTAAAACACCTAAACCCCGGAACCTGCAACATCCATTCCTGTCCCTGCTCTATCCATGTCTCCGAAATGGCCACATCATCCAAGTCCCAGGTACCAACCCATGCTGCCAGTTCCCCTAACTTATTTCGTATACTCCTGGCATTGAAGTAAACACACTTCAAACCACCTACCTGAACACTGGCCCCCTCCTGTGACGTCAAATCTGTGCTCCTGACCTCTATACTCTCATTCTCCCTTACCCTAAAACTACAATCCAGGTTCCCATGCCCCTGCTGCATTAGTTTAAACCCCCCCAAAGAGCACTAACAAATCTCCCCCCCAGGATATTTGTGCCCCTCAGGTTCAGATGTAGACCATCCTGTCTGTAGAGGTCCCACCTTCCCCAGAAAGAGCCCCAGTTATCCAGAAATCTGAATCCCTCCCGCCTGCACCATCCCTGTAGCCGTGTGTTGAATTGCTCTCTATCCCTATTCCTCATCTCACTATCACGTGGCACGGGCAACAACCCAGAGATAACAACTCTGTTTGTTCTAGTTCTGAGCTTCCATCCTAGCTCCCTGAAAGCCTGCCTGACATCCTTGTCCCCTTTCCTACCTATGTCGTTAGTGCCAATGTGGACCACGACTTGGGGCTGCTCCCCCTCCCCCTAAGGACCCGGAAAACACGATCCGAGACATCACGTACCCTTGCACCTGGGAGGCAACATACCAAACGTGAGTCTCTCACGCTCCCACAAAATCTCCTATCTGTGCCCCTGACTATCGAGTCCCCAATTACTAATGCTCTGCTCCTCTCCCCCCTTCCCTTCTGAGCAACAGGGACAGACTCCGTGCCAGAGGCCCGTACCCCATGGCTTACCCCTGGTAAGTCCGTCCCCCCACAAGTATCCAAAGCGGTATACTTGTTTCTCAGGGGAATGACCGCAGGGGATCCCTGCACTGACTGCTTCTTCCCAGTCCCTCTTACAGTTACCCATCTATCTCCAATCTTTGGTGTAACTAATTCCCTGAAGCTGCTATCTATGACCCCCTCTGCCTCCCGAATGATCCGAAGTTCTTCCAACTCCAGCTCCAGTTCACTAACTCGGTCTTGGAGGAGCTGGAGATGGCAGCACTTCCTGCAGGTAAAATCAGCAGGGACACTAACAGCATCCCTCACCTCAAACATCCTGCAGGAGGAACATTGCACTCCCTTCCCTGCAATCCCTCTAACTTTCCACCAAGATCTGGCTAACAACTAAATTAAATTTTTTTTAAAATAATAATAATAATAAAATATTTTACTTACCTCACACCAATGGGTTTTATTATTAGGTTAGAGGAGGAGGGTGCGTGGGAGACACTACACGTGTAGTGTCTCGGGTTTCCTCTCCACCAGAATTTATTGGTGAGGGTCTTCCCAGAAGTCCGCGGGTCGAACTTCCTGTTCCCGCCTTAAACACTAAAATGAAAAAAAACAGCAAAGAGGGACCGAAAACGGGTCCAGTAAGTGTTTACCGCTGAAATTGACTAGCCTGCTCCTGTGAAGGTCTCCCAGAAATCACTAACGCACCGCTCCCGCTGAAATTGAATAACCTGCTCCGCTCCCGCTGAAATCGACTGGCCTGCTCCTGCAAAGACAAGTGTTTTTAAAGGAGAGACTTACCTCCCAGAAATCACTTGCGCACTGCTCCCGCTGAAATTGACTAACCTGCTCCGCTCCCGCTGAAATCGACTGGCCTGCTCCTGCAAAGACAAGTGTTTTTAAAGGAGAGACTTACCTCCCAGAAATCACTTGCGCACTGCTCCCGCTGAAATTGACTAACCTGCTCCGCTCCCGCTGAAATCGACTGGCCTGCTCCTGCAAAGACAAGTGTTTTTAAAGGAGAGACTTACCTCCCAGAAATCACTTGCGCACTGCTCCCGCTGAAATTGACTAATCTGCTCCGCTCCCGCTGAAATCGACTGGCCTGCTCCTGCAAAGACAAGTGTTTTTAAAGGAGAGACTTACCTCCCAGAAATCACTTGCGCACTGCTCCCGCTGAAATTGACTATCCTGCTCCGCTCCCGCTGACATCTCCTCTAAACCCTGCCCCTCACACCTTAAACCTATTCCCCCTCGTAATTTACCCCTCTACCCTGGGAAAAAGCCTCTGACTATCCACTCTGCCTGTGCCCCTCATAATTTTGTAGACCTCTATCAGGTCGCCCCTCAACCTCCTTCGCTCCAGTGAAAACAAACCAAGTTTATTCAACCTCTCCTCATAGCTAATGCCCTCCATACCAGGCAACACTCTGGTAAATCTCTTCTGCACCCTCTCTAAAGCCTCCACATCCTTCTGGTAGTGTGCTGACCAGAATTGAACACTATACTCCAAGTGTGGCCTAACTAAGGTTCTATACAGCTCAACATGACTTGCCAATTTTTATACTCAATGCCCCGGCCAATGAAGGCAAGCATGCCATTATGCCTTCTTGACTACCTTAGACCATAGCCCATAAGACATAGAATCAGAATTAGGCCACTTGGCCCATCGAGTCTGCTCCGCCATTCAATCATGGCTGATATTTTCTCATCCCCATTTTCCTACCTTCTCCCCATAACCCCTGATCCCCTTATTGATCAAGAACCTATCTATCTCTGTCTTAAAGACACTCAGTGAATTGGCCTCCACAGCCTTCTGCGGCAAAGAGTTCCACAGATTCACCACCCTCTGGCTGAAGAAATTCCTCCTCATCTCTGTTTTAAATCTGAGATGGTGTCCTCTGGTTCTAGTTTTTCCTACAAGTGGAAACATCCTCTCCACGTCCACTCTATCCAAGCCTCGCAGTATCTTGTACATTTCAATAAGATCCCCTCTCATCCTTCTAAACTCCAACAAGTACAGACCCAGAGTCCTCAAACGTTCATTATACGACAAGTTCTTCATTCTAGGGATCATTCTTGTGAACCTCCTCTGGACCCTTTCCAAGGCCAGCACATTCTTCCTTAGATATGGGGCCCCAAACTGCTCACAATACTCCAAATGAGGTTTAACTAGAGCCTTATACAGCCTCAGAAGTATAGCCCTGGTCTTCTATTCTAGCCCTCTTGACATGAATGCTAACATTGCAATTGCCTTCTTAACTGCCGACTGAACCTACACATTAACCTCAAGAGAATCGTGAACAAGGACTCCCAAGTCCCTCTGTGCTTCTGCTTTCCGAAGCATTTCTCCATTTAGAAAATAGTCTATGCCTAGATTCCTCCTTCCAAAGTGCATAACCTCACAATTTTCCACATTTTATTTCATTTGCCACTTCATTGCCCACTCTCCTAGCTTGTCCAAGTCCTTCTGCAGCCCCCTTGCTTCCTCAATAGTACCTGACCCTCTACAGATCTTTGTATCATCTGCAAACTTAGCAACAGTGCCTTCAGTACCTTCTTCCAGATCATTAATGTATATTGTAAAAAAGTTGAGGTCCCAGCACAGACCCCTGAGGCACACCACTAGTCACCGGCTGCCATCCTGAAAAAGACCCCTTTTTCCCCACTCTTTGCCTTCTGCCAGTCAGCCAATTCTCTATCCATGCCAGGATCTTACCCTGAAAATCATGAGCTCTTAACTTATTTAACAATCTCCTATGCGGCACCTTGTCAAAGGCCTTCTGGAAATCTAAATTAATCACGTCCACTGGTTCTCCTTTGTCTAACTTGCTTGTTATCTCCTGAAAGAACTCTAACAGATTTGTCAGACCAAACCTCCCTTTGACAAAGCCATGCTGACTTAGTCCTATTTTACCAAGCACTTCCAAGTGCTTCGCGATTTCATCTTTGATAAACTCTAAAATCTTACCAATGACCGAAGTCAGGCTAACCGGCCTATAATTTCCCGTCTTCTGCCTCCCTCCCTTCTTAAACAGTGATGTTACATTAACCATTTTCCAGTCCTCTGGGACCCTTCCTGCTTCCAGTGATTCCTGAAAGATCATCACTAATGCCGCCACAATTTCCTCAGCTATCTCTTTTAGTACCCGGGGGTGTAGTCCATCGGGTCCAGGTGACTTATCCACCTTCAGACCTTTCAGTTTCCCCAGAACCTTCTCCTTACTAATTGTCACTGCACTCACCTCTGCCCCCTGGTTCTCCTGGAGCTCTGGTATCCCACTGGTGACTTCCACCGTGAAGACTGATGCAAAGTAACTGTTCAGTTTGTCTTCCATTTCTTTGTTTCCTATTATTACTTCTCCAGCCACATTTTCTAGTGGTCCAATGTCTATTTTTGCCTCTCTCTTACCTTTTATATATTGAAAAAAATCTCTTCCAATCTTCCTTTATATTACTAGCTAGCTTGCACTTGTACTTCATCTTCTGCCCCCTTATTGCTTTTTTAGTTGTCCTCTGCTCGCTTTTAAAGACTTCCCAATCCTCAGGTTTCCCACTAAATGTTGCCACTTTGTATGCTTTTTCTTTAGCCTTTATGCTGTTCTTGACATCACTCGTCAGCCATGGATGCCTCATCCTCCCCTCAGCATGTTTCCTCCTCCTTGGGATGAATTTCTATTGTGCCTCCCTAATGACCCCCCAAAAACTCCTGCCATTGCCACTGTCTTCCCTGCTAGGCTCCTTCTCCAATCAACTCTGGCCAGCTCCTCCCTCATGTCTTTGTAGTTACCCTTATTTAATTGTAATACCATTACATCTGATTGCAGCTTCTCCCTCTCAAACTGCAGGGTAAATTCTATCATATTGTGGTCACTGCTCCCTCAGGGTTCCTTCACCTTTAGTTCCCTAATCAAGTCTGCCTCATTACACATCACCAAATCCAGAATTGCGTGTTCCTAGTGGGCTCTGTCACAAGCTGCTCCAAAAAAACATCTCTTAAACATTCCACAAATTCCTTTTCTTGGGATCCACTACCAACCTGATTTTCCCAGTCCACCTGCATATTGAAGTCCCCATGATTATTGTAATATTGCCTTTTTTACATGTCTTTTCTATCTCCTGATTTATCTTCTGCCCCACATCCTGACTACTGTCTAGTTTTGCTTTTATTTTGTTAATTAACTTAAAAGTTGCTGTTTGGTTTAGACCTTTTATATGGTCTTACTACTCTAATTTAACCAAGAAAAAATATTTTTGTTTGTGTTTTGCCTTTTTTGTTTGTTTTTGTTTTTTGTTTGCTTTTTTTCGTGAATTGATGACCTGTACGTTTATTTACACGTACAGGAGTTAAGGGCAAGGGGGCCGTGGAGGCAGCGGAAGGTCGAGAGGCTGCCTTCCCCGCATAGGTTCTTGGCCACCCTGCCCCCGACAGAGTGGAGGATGCCCCTGAGGTGCTGGCCATGCCCACCACTGGTACGGCACGGCCGTGTAACTGAGATCGGAGCAGTAGGGGGAAGGGTAGTGGGGGTGGGTGGGGTGATGGTGAGGCACCACAACAGCAGGTACCACAAGGGAAAGGTGCTGCAGGGCAACAGCAGAGCGGGGCAGTGTTCTTCAGCCCTGGAGGGGCTTAAAAGTAATGTCCCAAGCTGCCCCACACCCGCCACAGATGGTGAAAAGGCGGGAGGACGATGCTCTTCAGCCCTGTGGGGGCCCGAAACAAAGTCCTTTTCCTTCACGGCAGTCCCAGATGGTCCCACTCCCATCTCAGGCAGAGAGGTGGGAGGACAGAAGGCAGGCAGCAGGGTCTTCATCTCAGGAGGGGCACAGCACCAGGCCCCAGGTGGTCCCTCTCCCACCTCAGGCAGAGGGGAGGGAGGACAGAGGCAGGCAGCAGGGTCTTCACCCCAGGAGGGGGCCTGCAGCAATAGGCCCCAGGTGGTCCCACTCCCACCTCATGCAGAGGGGAGGGAGGACAGAGGCAGGCAGCAGGGTCTTCACCCCAGGAGGGGGCCTGCAGAAATAGGCCCCCGGTGGTCCCACTCCCACCTCGGGCAGACGTGTGGGAGGACAGAGGCAGGCAGCAGGGCCTTCACCCCAGGAAGGGGCCTACAGCAATAGGCCCCAGGTGGTCCCACTCCCACCAGAGACACAGGGTTGGGAGGACAGAAGGTGCGGCAGGTAAGGGTTGGGGATTGGAGAGGAGGCAGAACTCACAAGAAGCAGAGCAGCAGCTCCACTTCCTCACAGGCTCAATTCAGCAATTCTGTGTCCAAGCTGAAAGTTGCTGTTTGGGTTTTGAAGAAGGTGAATTTTAAATCAGCTTTAAACAAAGGTTCTACTTGCAGCTACTTGCAGCTGGAGCTTGTTAATTCGTTAATTGGATTAGGCCAGTTTTCAGAGGCTAGAATCACAGTATAAACATGAGCCAGCTACAGTGCAGACCTGAGGAGGGAGTAAGGTGCTCCTTTCATTTCCTACAGTTCCTCAAAGAGCGTGAAGGGAGCCGGGAGTTTACAGAGAATGCAGCTGACTCGGAGCAGAGTCGGAGGGCGGAGTTCCAGTTGGTCCACAGGGCAGCTATATTCTGTAAGATAAGAGGGGATGGAGGTTAGGGCAGTTTCATGCTCCTCCTGTAGGATGTGGGTGGTGAGGGATACCACCCGTATCCCCGCTGACTATACCTGCGGGAAGTGCACCCAACTCCAGCTCCTCAGAGACCGTGTTAGGGAACTGGAGCTGGAGCTGGATGAACTTCGGATCATCCGGGAGGCAGAGGGGGTAATAGAGAAGAGTTACAGGGAGGTAGCCACACCCAAGGTACAGGACAAGACTAGCTGGGTTACAGTCAGGGGAAAGAAAACGAATGGGCAGACAGTGCAGGGATCCCTCGTGGCCGTTGCCCTTCAAAACAAGTATACCGTTTTGGATGCTGTTGGGGGGGATGACCTACCGGGGAAGGCTCTAGCAGCCAGGTCTCTGGCACTGAGTCTGGCTCTGTGGCTCAAAAGGGAAGGGGGAGAATAGAAAAGCAATAGTGATAGGAGACTCAATGGTTAGGGGAATAGATAAGAGATTCTGTGGTCGCGAGCGAGACTCACAAAGGGTATGTTGCCTCCTGGGTGCCAGCGCCAGGGATCTCGGTTCGAGACTACAGGATTTTTAAGGGGGATGGGGAGCAACCAGAAGTCGTGGTGCACATAGGCACCAACGACATAGCTAAGAAAAGGGTTGAGGATCTAAAAAGTGATTTTAGGGAGTGAGGTTGGAAGCTAACGAGCAGGACAAGCAGAGTAGTGATCTCAGGATTGCTACCGGTGCCACATGCAAGTGAGGCAAGGAACAGAGAGCGAGTGCAGCTGAACACGTGGCTACAGGGCTGGTGCAGGAGGGAAGGGTTCAGGTATGTGAATCATTTGGATATCTTCTGGGAAAGGTGGGACCTGTACATGAAGGACGGGTTGCACCTAAACTGGAGGGACACCAATATCCTGGGTGGGAGGTTTGCTAGAGCTCTTCGGGAGGGTTTAAACTAGTTTGGCAGGGGGATGGGAACCAGAGCTATGGGTCAGAGGATAGGGTAGCTGTTGAACAGGCAGAAATAGTATGCAGCAAGTCTGTGAGGAAGGATAGACAGTTGATAGGGCAACGTTGCACTCAGTGGAATGGGTTAAAGTGTGTCTGTTTCAATGCAAGGAGTGTCAGAACTTCGAGCATGGATCAGTACTTGGAACTACGATGTTGTGGCCATTACAGAGACATGGATTTCACAGGGGCAGGAATGGTTGTTAGTTGTTTATCTTTATGTTTACTCCTTTAATTAGTTATATACTAAAAAGGTAGATTCTTTACTAAAAAGGTAGATTCTATCAGTCCCCCCTTTTTGATTATGCGAAAGGTGAACAAGACAAATCAAAAATGAAATAGAATCAAAGAAGGAAAGGAATAAATGCAATAGGACAGTGATAGGCGTAAAGAGAGACTCATTCACATTGCCTTTAATTGTTCACTTATTTGAGAACAGCCTTCAACAATAGAGTGGGAAAAGTCTTGCAAGCATTACAAACATCTTAATAATTCAATAAAACAATCAAATGATAATATAAAATATTAATACATTAATAATTGAACTTAATACAACATTGATTAAAGGACTTAGTAAAAATTGAAAAATTGCTTGGAACATTGATATACTGATTAAAAATGGATTACATGATTAAAAATTGATTACATGATTACATAATTCGTAATAAAAGATTAATAATAATTATTCCATGTTGACAAATAAAATGATTATACTGTAAAATAACTGAAGTTGAGTATATGATTTAGTAATAATTGGTATATGATTCAAAAATTGATTATATAATTCAGTAATGAAATTATTAATAATAATTGATTGATAAATGATTAAAATGCAGTAATAATGCAGTGCCACCTAACCATCCAAAGAGCCAACCCCAAGTAGTGGAATCAGAGGGGTGTTCAAGTTTCTTAACTTGGTTTTGGATGTGTATTGCCAAGTCTTTGACTTGGTCTGAGTTATTTGGAAAAATATACCATTCAGTGGTTTCTGAAATATTAAAAGGAATGGGTATAAAAGGGATACCTCCCTCTGAGTGGGTAGGAATTGCAGTACACACTCAGCACCCGGAGATATTAAATTTTTGAGCATAACTGTGAGACATTTGAAGAAAGGTATTGTCATGTTACTGTTTAGTAAAGCCTGCCAAGCAGACCAGGCAACTTAAAATTAATAATGTTGCAAACATTATAACTGATTATTATTATTCGGATGCGCGCTATTCACATGTGATGTGTGAATCCAGCGTTTCTTTCCTTGGAGTTTCACAGCGGACTGTGTAGTCAGCAGAATCTGGTACGGGCCTTCCCACTTGGCCCCCGAGAGGTTCTTTCTGTATTTTCTTGACGAACCTGCCTCATCGCGTATGAGGTCATGTCCACCTTCAGGGGGTTCACCCCAGGCTGCGGAAACCTGTTGAGAAGCAGAATTAACAGCATTTGTTAGATTTTGACAATAAGTCAGCAAAGTATCACTCATTAAATGACAGTCTGCTTTTCGTAAGTCGATAGTTCCTGGCAGGGACATGGGTCTGCCTGTAATGACCTCAAATGGGCTTAGGCCTGTTGTTCTGTTTGGGGTTGCTCTGATACTGCACAGTACTAAGGGCAAAGCTTGAATCCAGTTCATGGCTTCTTGGCTATATTTGGACAGTCTTTCTTTTAAGGTCCGGTTAATGCGTTCCACTAGTCTTTGCATAGGATTTTGAACGTATGGGTGGCTGTAGCCTTTCTGCCTGGAGTAGTTTCTATCCATCTAGAAAATTTATCTACTATCACAAGGACCTCAGTGTATCTTTGGCATGGTGATGTAATCGACCTGTATGCTCTGAAATGGTCCTGCAGGGGCAGGAGCTCTTAGCTGGGGCATTTTTGTGATAGGTCCCAAGTTGTTCTTTTGACATGTCACACAACGATCCGATACCAATTGTGAATGTTTTTTGAATCCTTTGCCACACCAACTTCTGTGGAATCGATCCATCATCTGTTGAGGGGCCAGATGTCCCCATGAATGGATCTGTTGTGCCAGGAATGGCATCGGTGCCTGTGGTGCCACTGGTTTATCAGTCTGAACTTGTCTCCAGATATCATCATCATACTGATCAATACCTGAATCTAGCCATGACCATTTTTCTTGTGTAGAGTTTTGTTGCATTTCATGTAGATCTTGTAATAACTTGGTCACTCCTAATTTGTAGATGTGTCTTGGTGGTGCTGAAGGATGCCTCTTAGAGGCAGCTGTCTTTGCTGCTTGGTCTGCAAAGGCATTTCCTTTAGCTTCCATGGTATCTTCTTGAGTACAAGCCTTGCATTTGAGAATAGATAGTTCTTTTGGTAAAGCCATTGCTTCCAGAAGGTTTTGTACTTCTTTCCCATTTTGTATAGGTGTCCCTGCTGTGGTAAGGTATCCTCTTTTCTTCCAGAAATGACCAAAATCATGGGCTACTCCAAAACCGTATCTGGAGTCCATATAGATGTTTACTGATTGATCTTTTGCAACATGACATGCTTCTGTTAGAGCCTTCAGTTCGGTTTGTTGAGCTGATGTTCCTTGGGGCAAACTTCCTTCCGCCATTACTTCATAGAGGCTTGTGACTGCCCATCCCGCTTTTCTGACATCTTTATCAATAAAGGAGGAACCATCTGTAAATATAATCAAATCTGGGTTCTGCAGTGGTTCTTCTTCTGCCAGGCGTGCCTCTTCCATTTCTTTTGTTACTTCCACACAATCATGTCCTTCGTCCTCTCCCCCCTTTTGCACCTCAGGAAGTGGGAGCAAAGTTGACGGATTGACTGGACGTGCTCGGTGGAAGTAAAGGTTAGCTGCTTCCAACACTGCTGTCCATTTGGCTGATGTGACTTGTGATACTCTGTTCGTGGAAAGTAGGGAATGGACTGCATGAGGACATTTAATAGTCAACTGCTGGTCTACCACAAGGCCTGCTGTAGTCATTACAGCTTGACAGGTTGCTTCCATGGCTCTGAGGCAGCTGCCATATGCCAGTGCTACATTGTTAAGTTTGGCAGAGTAATATTCTACAGATCTTAACTGATCACCATGTTCTTGGACTAGTACTGCTGTCATGTAGCCGTCTTTCTCATGAATAAACATAATGAAAGGCCTTCCATTGTGTGGAATGCCAAGTGCAGCTGCTGTGCACAATACACATTTCAGGTTCAAGAATGACTCTTTCTGTTCCAATGTGAGGTTAACTGAGTCTTTCGATTTTCAGTTGCCTATTAGGAGGTCATTTAATGGTTGAGCCAGCTGAGTAAAGGAATCAATTCAATTTCTGTTAAAATTGCAAAGTCCCAAAAATGACCGCACCTCCTGGACAGTTGTAGGTTCTTTGGCGTCTCTTATTGCTGCTGTCCTGTCCTGGGTAAGTTTTCTTTTACCTTTGGAGATTGTCTGACCTGGGTAATCAAAAAGCAACCGCCGACATCCATCCCTCCAAGGCCCGCCTATTTAACCCCCTACTCTATACTACCCTCACCCCCCCTTCCCTCCCCCCTCACCCTCCTGATGACGATTAATTCTCCGCAAAGAAGTCAATGAATGGTTGCCACCTCCGGGCGAACCCTGACACCGACCCTCTCAAGGCCAACTTGATCTTTTCCAGGCCGAGAAAGCTCGCCATGTCGGTTAACCAGGCCTCTGACTTCGGAGGCCTAGACTCCCTCCAAGCCAGTAATATCCGTCGCCGGGCTACCATGAAGGAAAAGGCCAGAACATCTGCCTCTTTCTCCTCCTGCACACCCGGGTCTTCCAACACCCCAAAGATCGCTACCCCAATCTCATTTCCACCCTTGTCTTCAATACTCTGGACATTTTCATAGAATTTACAGTGCAGAAGGAGGCCATTTGGCCCATCGAGTCTGCACCGGCTCTTGGAAAGAGCACCCGACACAAGGTCCACACCTCCACCCTATCCCCATAACCCAGTAACCCCACCCAACACTAAGGGCAATTTTGGACATTAAGGGCAATTTATCATGGCCAATCCACCTAACCTGCACATCTTTGGACTGTGGGAGGAAACCGGAGCACCCGGAGGAAACCCACGCACACACGGGGAGGATGTGCAGACTCCGCACAGACAGTGACCCAAGCCGGAATCGAACCTGGGACCCTGGAGCTGTGAAGCAATTGTGCTATCCACAATGCTACCGTGCTGCCCTTGACAAGACATCCGCGAACCCCTGCCAATATCCCCTAAGTTTTGGGCATGCCCAGAACATGTGGACATGGTTCGCTGGTCCACCCGCACACCTGACACGGTTGTCTTCCACCCCCAAAAATCTACCCCTCCGGGCCGCTGTCATGTGCACCCGGTGCACCACCTTTAATTGGATCAAGCTGAGCTTTGCGCATGTAGCGGTCACGTTGACCCTCCTCAACACTTCCGCCCATAGGCCGTCCTCCATCACACCCCCCAGTTCCTCCTCCCACTTACGCTTCATCTCCTCTATATGCGTCTCCTCCGCCCCCATTAATTGTTTGAAAATGTCCGAGCTGCTCACCTCCCCCACACATCCCCTAGACACTACCCTATCTTGAATCCCCCTTCGTGGCAGGAGTGGGAAGGATGGTACCTGCCTGCGCAGGAAGTCCCGCACCTGTAGATATGTAAAATCATTCCCTGCTGCCAGCCCGAACTTCTCCTCCAGCGCCCTCAAGCTAGGGAAGCTCCCTTCCAGAAACAGGTCCCCCATCTTCTCAATCCCCGCCCTTTGCCATACCCGAAATCCCCCATCTAGGCTCCCAGGAGTGAACCGATGGTTGTCACATATTGGGGACCAAAGCAATGCACTTACTGCACCAACGAATCTCCTCCACTGACCCCAGATCCTCAAGGCCGCCACCACCACAGAACTAGTGGGATATCTCACCGGCGGGAACAGCAATGGTGTCGTTATCAGCGCCCCCAAGCTGGTGCCCCTGCATGAACTAAGGTAGACTGGGAGCAAAGACTTTATAGTGAAACAGTTGAGGAACAGTGGAGAACCTTCCAAGTGATTTTTCACAGTGCTCAGCAAAGGTTTATACCAACAAAAAGGAAGTACGGTAAAAAGAGGGAAAATCGACCGTGGATATCTAAGGAAATAAGGGAGAGTATCAAATTGAAGGAAAAAACATACAAAGTAGCAAAGATCAGTGGGAGACTAGAGGACTGGGAAATCTTTAGGGGTCAACAGAAAGCTACTAAAAAAGCTATAAAGAAGAGTAAGATAGGTTATGAGAGTAAACTTGCTCAGAATATAAAAACAGATAATAAACGTTTCTACAAATACATAAAACAAAAAAGAGTGGCTAAAGTAAATAATTGTCCTTTAGAGGATGAGAAGGGAGATTTAATAATGGGAGATGAGGAAATGGCTGAGGAACTGAACAGGTTTTTTGGGTCGGTCTTCACAGTGGAAGACACAAATAACATGCCAGTGACTGATGGAAATGAGGCTATGACAGGTGAGGACCTTGAGAGGATTGTTATCACCAAGGAGGTAGTGATGGGCAAGCTAATGGGGCTAAAGGTAGACAAGTCTCCTGGACCTGATGGAATGCATCCCAGACTGCTAAAAGAGATGGCTAGGGAAATTGCAAATGCACTCGTGATAATTTACCAAAATTCACTAGACTCTGGGGTGGTCCCGGCGGATTGGAAATTAGAAAACGTGACACCACTGTTTAAAAAAGGAGGTAGGCAGAAAGCGGGTAATTATAGGCCAGTGAGCTTAACTTCGGTAGTAGGGAAGATGCTGGAATCTATCATCAAGGAAGAAATAGTGAGGCATCTGGATGGAAATTGTCCCATTGAGCAAACGCAGCATGGGTTCATAAAGGGCAGGTCGTGCCTAACTAATTTAGTGGAATTTTTTGAGGACATTAAAGTGCGGTAGATAACGGGGAGCCAATGGATGTGGTATATCTGGATTTCCAGAAAGCCTTTGACAAGGTGCCACACAAAAGGTTGTTGCATAAGATAAAGATGCATGGCATTAAGGGGAAAGTAGTAGCATGGATAGAGGATTGGTGAATTAATAGAAAGCAAAGAGTTGGGATTAATGGATGTTTCTCTGATTGGCAATCAGTAGCTAGTGGTGTCCCTCAGGGATCAGTGTTGGGCCCACAACTGTTCACAATTTACATAGATGATTTGGAGTTGGGGACCAAGGGCAATGTGTCCAAGTTTGCAGACGACACTAAGATAAGTGGTAAAGCAAAAAGTGCAGAGGATACTGGAAGTCTGCAGAGGGATTTGGATAGGCTAAGTGAATGGGCTAGTGTCTGGCAGATGAATACAATGTTGACAAATGTGAGGTTATCCATTTTGGTAGGAATAACAGCAAAAGGGATTATTATTTAAATGATAAAATATTAAAACATGCTGCTGTGCAGAGAGACCTGGGTGTGCTAGTGCATGAGTCGCAAAAAGTTGGTTTACAGGTGCAACAGGTGATTAAGAAGGCAAATGGAATTTTGTCCTTCATTGCTAGAGGGATGGAGTTTAAGACTAGGGAGGTTCTGCTGCAATTGTATAAGGTGTTAGTGAGGCCACACCTGGAGTATTGTGTTCAGTTTTGGTCTCCTTACTTGAGAAAGGACGTACTGGCACTGGAGGGTGTGCAGAGGAGATTCACTAGGTTAATCCCAGAGCTGAAGGGGTTGGATTACGAGGAGAGGTTGAGTAGACTGGGACTGTACTCATTGGAATTTAGAAGGATGAGGGGGGATCTTATAGAAACATATAAGATTATGAAGGGAATAGATAGGATAGATGCGGGCAGGTTGTTTCCACTGGTGGGTGAAAGCAGAACTAGGGGGCATAGCCTCAAAATAAGGGGAAGTAGATTTAGGACTGAGTTTATTTAGGAGGAACTTCTTCACCCAAAGGGTTGTGAATCTATGGAATTCCTTGCCCAGTGAAGCAGTAGAGGCTCCTTCATTAAATGTTTTTAAGATAAAGATAGATAGTTTTTTGAAGAATAAAGGGATTAAGGGTGTAGGTGTTCGGGCCGGAAGTGGAGCTGAGTCCACAAAAGATCAGCCATGATCTCATTGAATGGTGGAGCAGGCTCGAGGGGCCAGATGGCCTACTCCTGCTCCTAGTTCTTATGTTCTTATGAGGCCGCTTCCATCCGCTCCCAAGCCGTTCCTGTTCCCAGCACCTGCTTCCTTATCATTGCAATATTGGCCGCCCAGTAATAATTACTAAAATTTGGCAGGGCAAGCGCCCCCTCCCCCTGATTCCTCTCGAGCATCACCTTTTTCACCCGTAGGGACTTACCCGCCCAGACAAAGCCCAAAATGATTTAGTTGATCCTCTTTTTAAAAAAAGAATGAAAATGGTATGAAAATCAGGAGGCATTGGAACACAAATAAAAATCTCGGCAATATCGTCATCTTAACCGTCTGCACCCTCCCCGCAATGACAGCAGGAGCGCATCCCATCTCCGAAACTCGCCCCTCATCTGCTCAACCAGCCGGGACAAATTCAACTTGTGTAACCGGCCCCAGTCGCGCGCCACTTGTATCGCCAGATATCTAAAGCTGTCCCTCACTAAACTGAACGGTAACTCCCCAGCCAGCCCTCCTGACTCCTTGCCTGGGCTACAAACATCTCGCTCTTCGTCATATTCAGTTTGTATCCCGAAAACCGGCCAAATTCCCCCAGAATCGCCATAATCTCATTCATCCCTGCCCCTGGATCTGCTACATATAGGAGTAAGCCATCCACATACAGCGATACCCTATGCTCCACTCCCCCCCGAACCAGCCCTTTCCAGTCCCTAGAAGCTCTGCGCAATTGCCAGCAGCTCTATGGCTAGCGCAACCAGCAGTGGGGAGAGGGGACATCCCTGTCTTGTCCCCCGGTACAGCCTAAAATAGTCTGTGGTCGTCTTGTTCGTTCTTGCACTAGCTTCCGGGGCCTGGTACAACAGCCTGACCCAGTGGATGAAGCCCCTACCAAACCCAAACCATCCCAGCACCTCCCATAGATAGTCCCACTCTACCCGGTCAAATGCCTTCTCTGCATCCATGGCCACAACTACCTCAACTTCCCTTCTCTCCGGGGGCATCATAATCACATTAAGCAAACTTCTAATATTGGCCACGAACTGCCTACCCTTGACAAATCCGGTTTGGTCCTCCATAATCACCCCCGGCACACAATCTTCAATCCTGGAGGCCAGCACTTTGACCAGCAACTTAGCGTCCACATTAAGCAGTGAGATCAGCCTGTAAGACCCACATAGCTCCGGGTTCTTTGCCCCGCTTCAGTATTAACGAAATGGTGGCCTCTGATATCGTCGGGGACAGCACCCCTCTATCCCTCGCCTCGTTAAAAATCTTGACCAGCAACGGCCCTAATATCCCAAAAAAGTTATTGGAAAACTCTACCAGGAACCCATCCGGCCCCGGAACTTTACCCGACTGCATTGCCTTCAAGCCCTCAGCTATTTCTTCGGCCCTAATCGGAGCCCCAACTCACCCACCAGATCCCTGCCCACCCTTGGGAAAGTCAGCCCATCCAGAAAGCGTTTCATCTCCTCGGGCCCCGTGGGGGCTCCGAGCGATAAAGTCCTCTATAAAAATCCCTGAATGCCCTATTTAGCCCAGTCGAATCCCCTACTAGGTTCCCATCCCCAATGACCACCTTATCAATTCCCTTGGCCGCCTCCCTCTTCCTCAACTGCTGTGCCAGCATTCTACCTGGCCTTCTCCCCATATTCATACAGCGTCCCCCTCGTCTTTCTAAGCTGCTCCACTGCCTTGCCCATGGACAGTACCCCAAACTCAGCCTGCAGCCTCCGATGCTCCCTCAACAGTTCCACCCCTGGGGTCACCGCATGCCTTCTATCTATCCGTAGGATGTCCTTGATCAGTCGGTCCGTCTCTGCCCTATCCGTCCTGTCTCTATGAGCTCGGATTGAAATCAACTCCCCTCTCACCACTGCCTTCAGCGCCTCCCAGACCACCACTGCTGAGACTTCCCCCATGTCATTAACCTGCAGGTAGTCCAGCATACACTTCCTCAGCCTCTCGCACACTGCCTCATCCGCCAACAGGCCCACGTCCAATCGCCACTGCGGGCGCTGGAAGCTCTCCTCACTAACCTGCAGTTCCACCCGGTGTGGGGCATGGTCCGAGATAGTGATGGCCGAGTACCCCGTGTCCACCACCCCCGCCAGCAGATCCCTACTCAAAATGAAAAAATTGATCCGGGAATACACTTTATGTACATGCGAGTAGAAAGAAAACTCCTTAACCGTCGGCTGCCTAAACCTCCATGGGTCGATTTCCCCCCCCATCTGCTCCATGAACCCTATCAGCTCCTTTGCCATCGCTGGCACCCTCCCCGATCCAGGCTGGGGTCGATAACCGTATTAAAATCCCCTCCCATCACCAGCTTGTGCGAGTCCAGATCCAGTATCTTCCCCAGTACCCTCTTAATGAATTCAACATCGTCCCAGTTCGGCGCAGAGACATTAACCAATACCACCTTCCTCCCCTCCAGCTTACCGCTCACCATGACATAACGGCCCCCCCTGTCTGAAACTATACTGCCTGCCTGGAATTGCACCCGCTTATTAATTAAAATCACCACCCCTCCCGTCTTGGTATCCAGCCCCGAATGGAAGACCTGACTGACCCAACCCTTCCTCAGCCTAACTTGATCCGCCACTTTCAGGTGTGTCTCTTGCAACATCACCACATCCGCCTTCAGAACCCTCTGGTGCGCGAACACATGGGCCCTCTTGACAGGCCCATACAGCCCTCTAACGTTCCAGGTGATCAGCCTGGTCGGGAGCACTGCCCCCCCCCCCTGCCGATCAGCCATCCCCCTTTCTGGGCCCACCCCCACCCATGCGCGCGCCGCCAACTACCCGCCTACAGGCAGCCCCCACCCCCGACCTCTCCGTCCCCGTACGCAAGTCCCTCCCTCGTCAGCAGAGTAACTCCCCCCCCTCCTCCACCCCCCTAGCAACATCACCCTATATCCCAACCGCTGCCCTGTATACATCCCTCACTGTCCTTCTGTGGACTAGCTCACCCAGCTAGCCTCCGGCGCCACAAAGTCTCCCACCTATTGTTCCCTACTCCCCTCCCCCCCGCCCATCGAAACCACTTCCCTCATCAAACCGAGACTGAACAAACTCCTAATTACCATAGGAGACAGCCCAAGACAGACAGAGACCCCCACAAAACACCCCTCAATAGTACAAATTGAAGTAATACGAAATAAAAAATAAAAAGCCCCCACCAACCACCTCCATCAAAACACTGAAAAAACGAAAAACCCAACAAAAAACGAATATCTTTTACTCCCCCATCTTCACCCAAACTTCAAAGACAGAAAAAAGGCAACAATCAAACCATATGTACATCGTTCAAGAAAGGAGAAGGAGACTGCCGCTTAAGTCCACAAAGTTCTCAGTTCTGCCCCAGACCCTTCTTCTTGGCAAAGTCCATCGCCTCTTCGGGCGACTCGAAGTAGTGGTGCTGGTCCTCATGTGTGACCCAGAGGCACGCCGGGTAGAGGAGCCCGAATTTCACCTTCTTCTTAAACAGGATCTCCTTCACTTGTCTGAAGCCTGCCCTCCTTCTGGCCACCTCCACACTCAGGTCCTGATAGACGCGCAATATAGTATTGGCCCACAGGAGAACACGCTCTTTATCCAGAAATCTGTGGAACCGAACCACCATCGCCCTTGGGGGGTCCCCCTGCCGTGGCTACCTCGCCATCGCTCTGTATGCCCTGTCCACCTCCAACGGCCGGGGAAAAGCCCCCTCCCCCAGAAGCTTCTGGAACATACTCGCCACAAAAGCGCCAGCATCAGCCCCTTCAGGGAGACCGACAATTCTCAGATTCTGCCGGCGCGCGCTGTTCTCCAGCTCTTGCACCTTTTCTAACAGCCTTTTCTGCTGATCCTTCAGCATCCCCACCTCCAGCTCGACCACCGTTTGGTGCTCCTCCTGGTCCGCCAGCGCTTTCTCCAACTTCTGGATCGTCCGATCCTGGGCATCCAGCCTGCGCTCCAGCCGATCGATCGACTCCTTTATTGGGACGAGACAATCTTGTTTCTGTCTGGCAAAGCCCTCTTGGATGACCTGCATCAGCTCCTCCATCGATGGCTGGGGCGTTGCAGCAGGGGTCCGAACCTCGGCCATGTTAACTTCAGCAGCCGCTTCTACCCAGCCCTTGCTTATCTTTCTATTTCTTCCCTTACGGTCCCTTGGGGTTCTCCGTTCCATGCACCACAGTGTGGATCCAGTGCTTAAATGTCCACACTTTCCAAATCAAGACTCAAAGCCATGAAAAAGTTGGGGAAAAAGGTCCAAAAGCTCGGCCAGAGCGGGAGCCACCAAGCGACTTACTCCTTCATAGCTGCCACCGGAAGTCGAAGATCACTCCTTTTAAGGCGCCTGAGTGACCATGTAACTTTGCCATTATCAAAAGTAAGGGATGAATTTAATGTACATTCCCAAAAGAGCTTCTGTAATGGGACCAATCGAGGTTGAAGTAATGAGTTGATATGGGCCAAATTCAAGCAGTAAAGGTTGTGTCCGTTGAAGGGTTACTGGATCACCTCCCACTGCATATACTTCACTCGCCTTGTCTTTTAAAGGGAAAAATGGAGCATATTTATTCGGGACACAGGTTAATTGTGCCCCAGTATCAAAAAGAAAATCAATGTCTTGTTTTCCCACTCTCAATGATATATATAGTCCATCCAAATTGTTTTTAATTAAAGCGTGTAATGCTGTTTGAATGGACTCACTGAGAGTGAGGTCCACTAGTTTTTTGACCTCAAGTTGTGGTTGCCATTGTTATCTGTGAAACCTGTTGTTATCATCATCATGATCATGTCTAGGTGGTGTCCGTGCACGGGGTCTAGGTTGTTCCTTGTACGTATCATCATGATAAGTATTCCTGGGCGGATCCCTATAGTAGTCATAGAATCATAGAATTTACAGTGCAGAAGGCACTCCTTCTGCACTGTAAAGTCTATGATAAAGAAGGAGGCCATTCGGCCCATCGAGTCTGCACCGGCTCTTGGAAAGAGCACCCTACCCAAGGTCAACACCTCCAACCTATCCAAATAACCCAGTAACCCCACCCAACACTAAGGGCAATTTTGGACACTAAGGGCAATTTATCATGGCCAATCCACCTAACCTGCACATCTTTGGCCTGTGGGAGGAAACCGGAGCACCCGGAGGAAACCCACGCACACACGGGGAGGATGTGCAGACTCAGCACAGACAGTGGCCCAAGCCGGAATCGAACCTGGGACCCTGGAGCTGTGAAGCAATTGTGCTATCCACAATGCTACCGTGCTGCCCCTGGGGATGCCCTATCATGGGGTGGGTCCCGATAGTATGAGTCATGGGGCGGTTCCCTGTAGTAGTCATGGGGTGTCTCCCTGTGATGTGACTGACGGGATGTAACATTGGGTCTTTTCCCTGTAACTCCTCTCGTCTATGATACACCATCAATAATACACGACGAGTGATAAACGTAACTGAGGCTTTAATACGCTAAACAGCAAGCCCCCTGCCTCTGGACCTGAACTGTGTCCGGAGGCGGAGACTTGCCACTTTTATACAGAAGCCCGAGGGGAGGAGCCACAGGCGGAGCCAGCCTGGACAAGCCCAGGTATGTATGATACAGCACAATGCACATAATACAATAATGTGGTTTACCACATTCACCCCCTGTTTAACAAAGAGTCCGGCGGGGGCGAAGTGCTCTTAAAGGTCATGTCTGTCAGGGGCCTTGACCTTCCGCCATGATCGCCTCAGTCCCGGCTGTGGTGTGGGCGCCGGTGTCGAGACCTGCGCATCCGGGAGCGTGTTGTCATCTTCTTCACCCAGATGTTGAGTTGGCGAAAGGGGGGGGTGGTGTACGGGCGCGGATGGTGGTGCTTGTCGCCGGTGGGCCTGCGGGTGTCAGTTCGCGAGGGAGGTGGGCAGGAGTGGGGAAGATGGTGTAGGGTGGTGGTGGTCTCCGGGGAGCCTGCAGGAGCCAAATCCCGAAGGGAGACCGTGTTCTGCCGCCCGTCCTGGTGTGCCACGTAGTCATATTGGGGGTTTGCATGGAGCAGCAGGACCTTCTCGACGAGGGGGTCGGTATTATGGCTCCTCGCATGCTGCCGGAGAAGGACGGACCCTGGGACTGTCAGCCAGGACGGAAGCGAGACCCCGGAGATGGATCTCTTGAGGAAGGCAAACATACGTTCATGAGGAGTCTCGTTAGTAGCTGTACATAGGAGTGACCGGATGGAGTGAAGCGCATCGGGGAGGACCTCCTGCCAGCGGGAGACTGGGAGACTCTTCGACCGTAGGGCCAGAAGGACCACCTGTTTAGTATTATAGGTATTACGGTACCGGAGAGGCTAAAGTACAATTGGTAGAACCTGTATGCTTGCTATTGGCTAGAGTGTATAATAGCTCCGCCCTGATAGGCGGGGTATTAGAACCCGTGCCGCCCCAGCAGCGCTCATTCTGTACCTGAGCTGCTGGGGGAAACATCTAGCTTATTAAAGCCTTCAGTTGGACTACAACCTCGCTTTCGTGGTCATTGATCGTGCATCAATTTAATAAGCTAGGTTTTTAAGAAGAAAGGATGGAGCTCCGAATCAAGCCGGAGTGTCTGCAACTCAGCCCCCACGCAGTGAACTCAGCGGCAATCTTTAAGCACTGGCTGGCATGTTTTAAAGGGTATCTCGAGACGGCCTTAAATGCACCCACGGGAGAACAGAAACTGCATGTCCTGCGCTCAAGGGTGAGCCCGGAGATTTACACCCTCATCGAGGAAGCGGAAGACTTTGATGCAGCAATCGAGCTGCTAAAAGGACACTATATTCGTCCAGTAAACCAGGTCTATGCCCAGCACCTGCTTGCAACAAGACGGCAAACCCCTGGGGAATCATTGGAGGAATTCTACCGTGCACTCCTGGTGCTGGGAAGAAGCTGCGGCTGCCCGCAAGTTTCGGCGAGCGAACACACGGAACTCTTAGTCAGGGATGCTTTTGTGGCAGGTATGCTTTAATCACAAATCCGCCA
The DNA here is from genome assembly GCF_047496885.1 of Scyliorhinus torazame. Classification (NCBI taxonomy): domain Eukaryota; kingdom Metazoa; phylum Chordata; class Chondrichthyes; order Carcharhiniformes; family Scyliorhinidae; genus Scyliorhinus; species Scyliorhinus torazame. Next base: position 167,130,977 of record NC_092714.1, on the reverse strand, counting down.
GCGCCTGTTGGAGAAGGACACCCTGGGTCTCAGGGAGGCACAGACCCTTGCAGGCTCCCTGGACGTGGCCTCCAGTAACGCCTGCGCCTACGTTCCCGACCGCGCGGCAGCCCCCTGGGCAGCGTGGAACCCCGCAGTGGCCGACCCCGAGACTTGCCCCTTTCGCCGCAGGACTGCGCTACAAGGCGACCTGGCAACCCCGAGGGGCCCCGCTGCTACATTTGCGGGCAGGCCAAGCACCCCCGCCAGCGCTGCCCGGCCCGCGCATCGACCTGCAAGAGATGCGGCAAATAGGGCCATGTCATGGTGGTATGTCAGGCCCGAGCGGTGGCCGCGGTCTCCAGCGGCGAATCCGGACCGCCACCACAAACCTCTCCACGGGCCCCGTGTGGCCAGCGGTCACCGCCACCCCCATATCCCAGGGCCACGTGCGGACTCCGGGCGCCGCCATCTTGTTCAACGGATGCCATGCTTGAGGGATGGGCGGCGCCATTTTGTACAACCACCAATCAGACACCTCACGAACCTCTCCCTGTCTTCCTAGGAAGTCCTCCTCTGGGACCTCGTTCCCGACCTGGCTGGCAGCACCTGGACCCATCCTGCTCCGAAAACACGTGCAGGCGCACAAGTCGGACCTGTTAGTCGAGAGGGTCCATCTGCTCCATGCTAACCCCCAATACACCTATGTGGCGTACCCCGACGGCCGGCAAGATACGGTCTCCCTACGGGATCTGGCGCCCGCCGGAACTCACGCACATTCCAGCCACCAATCCCACCCTCCCCTCCACCGCTGCACCTTACAGGAGGATCGGTCCTTCCGCCGCCCCTGTCTAGGCCCCCCCACCCACGGATGCCTCCCACAGGTGCTCCCTTCCCAGGTCAGCCGTTTTCCCCACCAGCGCCGTCTAAGTGTGACGAAGATGCCATGGAGATCGAAGCCACGCTCCTGGAGTCACAGATGCCCAAGCCTCCACCGGACTCACCACCGGGGCTCCAACGATCACAGAGGACGACCAAGGCCCCCGATCGACTGATTGCTTCATTTTACCTGTAATCTGTAAATATAAAACACCAAATGTACATAGCTACCTGACTTGTAAATAGTTACTAAACACTGTACGTAGGTATTACGGTACCTCCATAACCAACTATACCATGTTGTTATGTTTTGTAGTTTCTGGCCACCACCTCCGCCGGACTTTTTTTTAACAGGGGGTGAATGTGGTATTATAGGTATTACGGTACCTGAGAGGCTAAAGTACCATTGGTAGAACCTGTATGCTTGCTATTGGCTAGACTGTATAATAGCTCCGCCCTGATAGGCGGGGTATTAGAACCCGTGCCGCCCCAGCAGCCCTCATTCTGTACCTGAGCAGCTGGGGGAAACATCTAGCTTATTAAAGCCTTCAGTTGGACTACAACCTCGCTTTCGTGGTCATTGCTCGTGCACCAACCTGTCCGTTTCCCCGGGGGTTGTAGCTGGTCGTCCTGCTGGAGGCTATGCCTCTGCTGAGCAGGAACTGACGCAACTCATTGCTCATAAAGGAGGAGCCCCGATCACTGTGGATGTAGGCGGGGAACCCGTGGCAGAGGTCATGTCAGAGCAGAGAATGGCAAAGGGGAATCTGGAGTACTCATCAACAATGTTGCGGAAGTACACGTTATGGTCAGTGGAGAGAAGGGGCCCTTTGAAGTCCATGCTGAGGCGCTCAAAAGGGCGGGAGGCCTTTACCAGATGTGCTCTGGCTGGCCGACAGAAGTGCGTTTTGCACTCAGCGCAGACCTAGCCGTCCCTGGTCATGGACCTGACCTCGATGGAATAGGGCTGGTTGCGAGCCTTGATGGAAGTGGATAAAGCGGGTGACAGAGGTCATTGTGGAGGGCCCAGAGCCGGTCTACTTGTGCGCTGGCACATGTACCGTGGGATAGGGCATCTGGGGGCTCATTGAGCTTCCCAGGATGATACAAGATATCGTCATTGTAGGTGGAGAGCTCGATCCTTCACCTCAGAATCTTGTCATTCTTAATCTTCCCCCGCTGTGTGCTTTTGAACATGAAGGCAACCAATCGTTGGTCAGTGAGGAGAGTGAATCGCCTGCCGGCCAGGTAATGCCTCCAATGTCTCACAGCTTTTACGATGGCTTGGGCCTCCTTTTCGACGGAGGTGTGTCGAATTTCGGAGGCATGGAGGGTACGGGAGAAGAAAGCGATGGGCCTGCCCGCTTGGTTGAGTGTAGCGGCCAGAGCAAAGTCCGACGCATCGCTCTCCACTTGGAATGGGATGGACTCAAAGAACAAAGAAGTCCGTGCCGACCATGCTGCCCGACTAAACTACAATCTTCTACACTTCCTGGGTCCATATCCCTCTATTCCCATCCTATTCATGTATTTGTCAAGATGCCCATTAAATGTCACCTCCGGCAGCGAGTTCCAGGCACCCACTACCCTCTGTGTAAAAAAAACTTGCCTCGTACATCCACTCTAAACCTTGCCCCTCACACCTTAAACCTATGCCCCCTAGTAATTGACCCCTCTACCCTGGGCAAAAGCCTCTGACTATCCACTCTGTCGAAGTCCCTCACAATTTTGTAGATCTCTATCAGGTCGCCCCTCAACCTCCGTCGTTCCAGTGAGAACAAACCGAGTTTATTCAACCGCTCCTCATAGCTAATGCCCTAAATACCAGGCAACATCCTGGTAAATCTCTTCTGCAACCTCTCCAAAGCCTCCCCATCCTTCTGGTAGTGTGACGACCAGAATTGAACACTATACTCCCAAGTGTGACCTAACTAAGGTTCTATACAGCTGCCACATGACTTGCCAATTCTTATACTCAATACCCCGGCCAATGAAGGCAAGCATGCCTTATGCCTTCTTGACTACCTTCTCCACCTGTGTTGCCCCTTTCAATGACCTGTGGACCTGTACTCCTAGATCTCTTTGACTTTCAATACTCTTGAGGGTTCTACCATTCACTGTATATTCCCTACCTGCATTAGACCTTCCAAAATGCATTACCTCACATTTGTTCGGATTAAACTCCATCTGCCATCTCTCCGCCCAAGTCTCCAAACAATCTAAATCCTACTGTATCCTCTGACAGTCCTCATTGCTATCCGCAATTCCACCAACCTTTGTGTCGTCTGCAAACTTACTAATCAGACCAGTTACATTTTCCTCCAAATCATTGATAGATATATTACAAACAGCAAAGGTCCCAGCACTGATCCTTGCGGAACACCAATACTCACAGCCCTCCAATTAGAAAAGCACCCTTTCATTGCTACTCTCTGCCTTCTATGACCTAGCCAGTTCTGTAGCCACCTTGCCAGCTCACCCCTGACCCCGTGTGACTTCACCTTTTGTACCAGTCTACCATGAGGGACCTTGTCAAAGGCCTTACTGAAGTCCATATAGACAACATCCACTGCCCTACCTGCATCAATCATCTTAGTGACCTCCTCGAAAAACTCTATCAAGTTAGTGAGACACGACCTCCCCTTCACAAAACCGTGCTGCCTCTCACTAATACGTCCATTTGCTTCCAAATGGTAATAGATCCTGTCTCGAAGAATTCTCTCCAGTAATTTCCCGACCACTGACGTAAGGCTCACCGGTCTGTAGTTCCCTGGATTATCCTTGCTACCCTTCTTAAACAAAGGAACAACATTGGCTATTCTCCATGAAGACAGTGAGGATCCAAAGATTTCTGTCAATGCCTCAGCAATTTCCTCTCTTGCCTCCTTCAGTATTCTGGGGTAGATCCCATCAGGCCCTGGGGACTTATCAACCTTAATATTTTTCAAGACGCCCAATACCTCGTCTTTTTAGATCTCAATGTGACCCAGACTCAACATCCACAAATTCCTTCTCTTTGGTGAATACTGATGCAAAGTATTCATTTCGTACCTCACCCATTTCCTCTGGTTCCACACATAGATTCCCTTGCCTATCCTTCAGTGGGCCAACCCTTTCCCTGGCTACCCTCTTGCTTTTTATGTACGTGTAAAAAGCCTTGGGATTTTCCTTAACCCTATTTGCCAATGACGTTTCGTGACGCCTTCTATCCCTCCTGACTCCTTGCTTAAGTTCTTTCCTACTTTCCTTCTATTCCACACAGGCTTCGTCTGTTCCCAGCCTTTTAGCCCTGACAAATGCCTCCTTTTTCTTTTTGACGAGGCCTACAATATCTCTCATTATCCAAAGTTCCCCAAATTTGCCGTATTTATCCTTCTTCCTCACAGGAACATGCCGGTCCTGAATTCCTTTCAACTGACATTTGATAGCCTCCCACATGTCAGATGTTGATTTACCCTCAAACATCCGCCCCCAATCTAGGTTCTTCAGTTCCCGCCTACTATTGTTATAATTAGCCTTCCCCCAATTTAGTATATTCACCCGAGGACCACTCTTATCCTTGTCCACCAGCACTTTAAAACTTACTGAATTGTGGTCACTGTTCCCGAAATGCTCACCTACTGAAACTTCTACCACCTGGCCGGGGACATTCCCCAATATCAGGTCCAGTACAGCCCCTTCCCTAGTTGGACTATCTACATGTTGTTTTAAGAAGCCCTCCTGGATGCTCCTTACAAACTCTGCCCCGTCCAAGCCCCTAGCACTAACTGAGTCCCAGTCTATATTGGGGTAGTTAAAGTCTCCCATCACAACAACCTTGTTGCTTTTACTCCTTTCCAAAATCTGTCTACCTATCTGCTCCTCTATCTCCCGCTGGCTGTTGGGAGGCCTGTAGTAAACCCCCAATATTGTGACTGCACCCTTTTTATTCCTGATCTCTACCCATATAGCCTCGCTGCCCTCTGAGGTGTCCTCCCGTAGTACAGCTGTGATATTCTCCCTAACCAGTAGCACAACTCCTCCACCCCTTTTACATCCCCCTCTATCCCGCCTGAAACATCTAAATCCTGGAACATTCAGCTGCCAATCCTGTCCTTCCCTCAACCAGGTCTCTGTAATGGCATCAATCTCATAGTTCCAAGTACGAATCCAAGCTCTAAGCTCATCTACCTTACCTGTTATACTTCTTGCATTAAAACATATGCACTTCAGGCCATCAGTCCCGCTGTTTTCATCAACATCTCCCTGTCTGCTCTTCCTCAGAGCCATACTGGCCCTATTCCCTAGTTCCCTAGTTCCCTCAGAATTTCGGCGGGAGCAGAGTGCAGGGGCCTGTCGGGAGGTAAGTTTTTGATTTAAAAAACACTTACCTGGTCCCGATTCTGTTCTTCTTTTCTGTTTTATTTTTTATTATTTTAATATACGGCGGGAACCGGAAGTTCGACCCGGAACCGGACGTTCGACCCGCGGACTTCTGGGAAGGTTTCACCCCCCCCCCCAACCAATAAATTCTGGTGGAGAGGAAACCCGAGACACTACACGTGTAGTGTCTCCCACCCGCCCTCCTCCTCTAACCTAATAATAAGACCTATTCGTGTGAGATAAATGCCATATTATATTCTTATTTTTTTTTAAATTTATTTATTAACCAGAACTTGGTTGGAAGTTAGAGGGATGGCAGGGAAGGTAGTGCAATGTTCCTCCTGCAGGATGTTTGAGGTGAGGGATGCCGTTAGTGTCCCTGCTGAGTTCACCTGCGGGAAGCGCACCCATCTCCAGCTCCTCAAAGACCGTGTTAGGGAACTGGAGCTGGAGCTGGATGGACTGAGGATCATTCAAGAGGCAGAGTTGGTTATAGATAGAAGCTACAGGGATGTAGTTACTCCTGAGAATGAAGATAGCTGTGTGACGTTTAAAAGGAGGGGGAAGAAGCAGTCAGTGCAGGGATCTTCTGCGGTTGTTCCGCTCAATAACAGGTATACCGTTTTGGATACTGTTGGGGGGGGGGGGGGGGTCTCTGGCACTGAGTCTGTCCCTGTGGCTCAGAAGTGAAGGGGGGAGAGCAGGAGAGCATTAGTTATTGGAGACTCTATAGTTAGAGGTACAGATAGGCGGTTCTGTGGCAATGATAGATGCTCACGGTTGGTGTGTTGCCTCCCGGGTGCCAAGGTCCGTGACGTCTCTGGTCGTGTTTTCAGGATCCTTAAGGGGGAGGGGGAGCAGCCACAAGTCGTGGTACACATTGGTACCAACGACATAGGTAGGAAAAAGGACAGGGATGTAAAACAGGAATTCAGGGAGCTAGGGTGGGAGCTGAGAGCCAGGACAGACCGTGTTGTCATCTCTGGTTTGTTGCCAGTGCCATGTGCTAGCAAGGTGAGGAACAGGGAGAGAGTGCAGTTAAACACGTGGCTACATGAATGGTGTAGGAGGGAGGGTATCAGTTACCTGGATAATTGGAGCACATTCTGGGAAAGGTGGGGCCTGTACAAACAGGACAGGTTACACCCGAACCAGAGGGGCACCAATATCCTGGGAGGGAAATTTGCTACAGCTCTTCGGGAGGGTTTAAACTAATTTGGCAGGGGGATGGGAAACTGATTTGTAGCCCAGGAGATAGCGTTGCTGGAGTTCAGGAAGTTGAGGGTAGTGCAGTACTGAGGAAGGTACCAAGGTCACAAGAGTGGACCTGCAGGCATGAAGGTGGTTTGAAGTGTGTCTACTTCAATGCGAGGAGCATCAGGAATAAGGTTGGTGAGCTTGAAGCATGGATTGGTACCTGGGACTACGATGTTGTGGCCATTATGGAGACGTGGATAAAACGGGCAGGAATGGTTATTGGAGGTTCCGGGGTTTAGATGTTTCAGTAAGATTGGGGAAGGTGGTAAAAGAGGTGGAGGAGTAGCATTGTTAATCAAGGATAGTATAATGGCTGCAGAAAGGCAGTTTGAGGAGGACCTATCGACTGAGGTAGTGTGGGCTGAAGTTAGACAGAGAAAAGGAGCGGTCACTTTGTTAGGAGTTTTCTATAGGCCCCCAAACAGTAACAGAGATGTGGAGGGAAAGATAGCAATGCATATTTTGGATAGGTGCAGTGGTCACAGGGTAGTTGTCATGGGTGACTTTAACTTTCCAAATATTGATTGGAACCACTATAATTCGAATAGTGGCTGTTTTTATCCAGTGTGTGCAGGATGGTTTCCTCACATAATATGTGGATAGACCGACAAGAGGCAGGGCCACATTGGATTTGGTACTGGGTAATGATCCGTGCCAAGTGTTAGATTTGTTTGTGGGAGAACACTTTGGAGATAGTGACCACAATTTTACTATAACAATGGAGAGGGATAGGAACATACGGCAGGGAAAGGTTTATAACTGGGGGAAGGGTAATTACCATGTGATTAGGCAAGAATTGGGAAGCATAAGATGGAAACAAGAACTGTCAGGGATAGGCACAATTGAGGTGGAGCTTGTTCAAGGAGCAAATACTGCGTGTCCTTGATATGTATGTCTCTTGTCAGGCAGGGAGGAAATGGTCAAGCGGCGGAACCATGGTTTACAAAAGAGGTTGAATGTCTTGTCAAGAGGAAGAAGGGGGCTTATGTAAGGATGAGAAAACAAGGTTCAGTTAGAGCACTTAAGGGATACAAGACAGCTAGAAAGGAGCTCAAGAAAGGGCTTAGGAGAGCTAGGAGGGGGCATGAGAAGTCCTTGGTGGGTAGGATCAAGGAAAACCCCAAGGCTTTTTACACTTGTGTGAGGAATTAAAGAATGACCAAGGTGAAGTTAGGGCCGGTCAAGGACAGTAGTGGGAACGTGTGCATGGAGTCTGAAGATATAGGAGAGGCCCTAAATGAATACTTTTCTTCAGTGTTCACAAAGTAAAGGGGCCATGTTGGTGAGGAGGATAGTGCGATTCAAGCTGGTAGGCTGGAGGAGGGAGATATTCGGAAGGAAGATGTGTTAGAAATTTTGAGAAGCCTGAGGATAGATAAGTCCCCTGGGCCTGATGGGATATATCCTAGGATTCTTTGGGAGGCGAGGGATGAGATTGCAGAGCCTTTGGCTTTGATGTTTATGTCCTCACTGTCTACAGGAATAGTGGCAGAAGACTGTCCCCTTGTTCAAGAAAGGAAATAGGTATAACCTTGGGAATTATAGGCTGGTTAGTCTCACTTCGGCCATCGGTAAATTATTGGAAAGTGTCCTGAGGGATAGGATTTATGATCATTTGGAAAGATACAGCTTAATCCAGGATAGTCAGCAAAGATTTGTGAGGGGTAAGTCTTGCCTCACAAGTTTGATTGTATTCTTTGAGGAGGTAACTAAGTACATAGATGAATGTAGAGCATTTGATGTCGTATACATGGATTTTAGTAAGGCGTTTGATAAGGTGCCCAATGGCCGGCTCATACAGAAAGTAAGGAGGCATGGCATAGAGGGAAATTTGGCCGATTGGATCAGTAACTGGCGATCACATAGAAGAATTTTCATCCTGGAGCCCAGTCACCAGCAGTGTACCACAGGGATCAGTGCTGGGTCCTCTGCTATTTGTGATTTTTATCAATGACTTGGATGATGGAGTTGAAGGTTGGATTAGTAAATTTGCTGATGACACCAAGATTGGTGGAGTAGTGGATAATGTGGAGGGCTGTTGTAGGCTGCAAAGAGACATTGATAGGATGCAGAGCTGGGCTGAAAAGTGGCAGATGGAGTTTTACCCTGATAAATGTGAGGTAATTCATTTTGATAGGGCAAATTTGAATACGGATTACAGGGTTAATGGCAGGGTTCTGAAGAATGTGGAGGAGCAGAGATCTCGGAGTTCATGTCCATAGATCTCTGAAAGTTGCCACCCAAGTGGATAGAGCCGTGAAGATGCTCTTCATTCACCTGAGGAAGGAGCAGCGCTCCGAAAGCTAGTGACATCGAAACAAACCTGTTGGACTTTAACCTGGTGTTGTAAGACTTATTACTGTGCTCACCCCAGTCTAACGCCGGCATCTCCACATCATGGCATGAGCAAGAGCAGGCATAGGGCTTCATGAACAGTGTCCTTACAGGGAACAGATCAGTCCGAGGGAGAATAGTCGTCGAGGAGTCTAGTAGCTGTGGGGAAGAGGCTGTTCCTAGATCTGGATGTGGTCTTTAGACTTCTGCATCTTCTGCCTGATGAAAGGGTCTGGAAGAGGGCAAAGCCTGGGTGTGAGGGGTCTCTGACAATACTGTCTGCCTTCCTGAGGCAGCGGGAGGTGTAGACAGAATCAATGGAAGGGTGGCAAGCTTGTGTGATTCATTGGACTGAGTTTACCACACTCTGCAGTTTCTTAGATCATAGATCATAGAATTTAGAGTGCTGAAGGAGGCCATATAGCCCATCGAGTCTGCACCGGCTCTTGGAAAGAGCACCCTACCCAAGATCAACACCTCCACCCTATCCCCATAACCCAGTAACCCCACCCAACACTAAGGGCAATTTTGGACACTAAGGGCAATTTATCATGGCCAATCCACCTAACCTGCACATCTTTGGACTGTGGGAGGAAACCGGAGCACCCGGAGGAAACCCACGCACACACAGGGAGGATGTGCAGACTCTGCACAGACAGTGACCCAAGCCGGAATCGAACCTGGGACCCTGGAACTGTGAAGCAATTGTGCTATCCACAATGCTACCGTGCTGCCCTTGCGATCTTGGGCTGAGCAGTTGCCATACCAGGCTTTGATGCAGTCAGATAGGATGCTCTCTATGGCACATCTGTCGAAGTTTGTGAGAGTCGATGCAGACATGCCGAATTTCATTAGCTTCCGTAAGAAGCAGAGATGTTGTTGGGCTTTCTTGACTGTTGCATCAACATGAGTGGACCAGGAGAGACTCTTGGTGATGGTGACCCCCCAGGAACTTAAAGCTATCGACCATCTCTACCTCAAAGCCATTGATGTAGATGGGGCATTGGGGGGGGGGGGGGGGGTTGTGCTACGCTTCCTGAAGTCGATGATCAGTTCCTTGGTTTTGCTGACATTTAGAGAGACATTGTTTTCGGTACACCATGCAACCAAGTGATCTGTCTCCTTCTGTAGTAGGACTCGTCGTTGTTTGAGATATGACCCATCACAGTCGTATCATCTCCAAATGTATAAATAGAATTGGAGTGAAATATTTCCACACAGTTGTGTGTGTATTGGGAGTAAGGTAGAGGACTGAGCACACATCCTTGTGGGCCCCGGTGTTGAGGACTATTGTGGAGGAGGTGCTGTTGTCTATCCTGACAAATTGCGGACTGTTGGTAAGGAAATCAAGGATACAGCTGTACAGGGAAGGTTAAGTCCAAGATTGCAGAGTTTGGTTATTAGTTTTGTCGGGATAATGTGTTGAAGGCAGAGCTGTAGTCTATGAACGGCAGTCTGACGTGGGTTGTTGTTGGAGTGTTGATTGTCGGGCAATATTTACCTCCAATTCTATCTATACATTTGGGGATGGTACGACTGTGGTGGGAGTGTTTGGTCGCGGAATCCTGGAAGATAGGCAGGAGAGTGAGGGGAAGAGGTGAGAGCAGAATTATGAGAAGGACACAATTTTGGAGGATCATTAGTGAAGAATTCTGTTTTTCTCCGAGCTGACTCACTTGTCACTTTCACTGACTCAGCTTTTTATTTCCAATTGATTTTTAAAACTGAAATGTTACGACACCCTGTGCGAGTGCACGGTCAATTCCAGCCCCACAGACTCCGGAGTCCCAACATAAGCGAATTAACCAATAATTTGTGTTTTCCTGAGATCTTTAACCTGCTCCAATGAGTTACAGGCATCAGATTCATAGATTTATAAGTAAAACATAAACTGCTTATTTATAGCAAGATTGGAAGATGAACATTTAAACAAAATAATTAGTATTATGGTCTACAGTCTATCTATTCCCCCCAAAACCGACCCCCCTCCACCCGGACACACACAAAACACACACACAGTGGAAGGCTACAAAAAGGGTTAAGATGAAACATCGTTGCTGCAGTTGTGGCTTCTGTAGGCGCCTGTCTTCTCTGAATTTGGGGTTCTGTGGCAGAGTCTGTGATTAGTCTGCCCGACCAGGGGTGTTTCATTCTGTCCAATTCAGTAATTTAAACAGAAATCCCAAATGGTGCAACAATGTTGTAGCAGCTAACCAGAAGACTATAGGTCAAAGACAGGTAGCAGGGCAAGGATAAAAAGGAAACACAGAACAGACAAAGGTTTTACAACAGTGTCCCAACAGAATGTTCTCAGACATGTTCTGGCACAATGTGAATTCACATTCTCTGCATTATTGGTCCAATAACAGCATTGAATTGAGACTGTTTACATATCATACATACATAGATACATAGAAGATAGGAGCAGGAGGAGGTATTTTGGCCCTTCGAGCCTGCTCTGCCATTCATCACTATCATGGCTGGTCATCCAACTCAATAGCCTAATCCTGTTTTCTCCCCATAGCCTTTGATCCCATTATCCCCAAGTGCTATATCCAGCCGCCTCTTGAATATATTCAAAGTTTTAGCATCAACTACTTCCTGGGGTAATGAATTCAACAGGCTCGCCACTCTTTGTGTGAAGAAATGTCTCCTTATCTCTGTCCGAAATGGCTGTGACCCCTGGTTCTGGACACACCCATCAATGGTAACTTCTCCCCTGTATCTACCCTGCCTAGTCCTGTTAGAATTTTATAAGTCTCTATGAGATCCCCCCCTCATTCTTCTGAACTCCAGCGAGAACAATCCCAACCTAGTCAATCTCTCCTCCTATGACAGTCCCGCCATCCCTGGAATCGGTCTGGTAAACCTTCGCTGCACTCCCTCGAGAGCAAGAACATCCTTCCTCAGAGAACGAGACCAAAACTGCACACAATACTCCCAAGTGTGGCTTCACCCAGGCCCTGTACAATTGCAGCAACACATCCCTGCTTCTGTACTCGAATCCTCTTGCAATGAAGGCCAACATACCATTAGCCTTCTTTACCGCCTACTGCACCTGCATGCTTACCTTCAGCGAATCGTGCACAAGGACACCCAGGTCCCGCTTGTACACTCTCCTCTCCCAATTTACAACCATTCAGGTGTAATCTGTCTTCCTGTTTTTGCTTCCAAAATGAATCACCTCACACTTATCCAAATTATACTGCATCTGTCATTGGTTTGCCCACTTGCAAACCTGTCTAGATCTTGTAGGATCCCTGCATCCTTGTCATAATTCACCCTCCCACCTAATTTGGTATCATCTGCAAACTTTGAGATGTTACATTTTGTGTTCTCATCCAAATCATTAATATATATTGTTCTATATATATTATATATATATTACCCTCCTTACTCTTTGAAAGGATAGACGGGCCTGTCTTTATACAGAAAGTTGGGGCAGCACGGTAGCATTGTGGATAGCACAATTGCTTCACAGCTCCAGGGTTCCAGGTTCGATTCCGGCTTGGGTCACTGTCTGTGCGGAGTCTGAACATCCTCCCCGTGTGTGCGTGGGTTTCCTCCGGGTGCTCCGGTTCCCTCCCACAGTCCAAAGATGTGCAGGTTAGGTGGATTGGCCATGATAAATTGCCCTTAGTGTCCAAAATTGCCCTGAGTGTTGGGTGGGGTTACTGGGTTATGGGGATAGGGTGGAGGTGTTGACCTTGGGTCGGGTGCTCTTTCCAAGAGCTGGTGCAGACTCGATGGGCCGAATGGCCTCCTTCTGCACTGTAAATTCTATGAAATTCTATGAAGTTGCTCAGAAATAAGGCCCATGACATCTCCAATGCCCACCTGAGTGAATCAATGAAACTTCAATGTCTCATTTGGAAGATTATATCACCAACAAGGTAGCACTCCCTCAGTATAGATGGAGTTTGTACGTTCTCCCAGTGTCTGAATGGGTTTTCTCAGGTGCTCCGGTTTCCTCCCACAGTCCAAAGATACATGGGTTAGGTGGATTGGCCATGATAAATTGCCTCCAAGTGTCCAGGGGTGTGCAGGTGAAGTTATGGGACTTATGGAGACAGGGTGGGGTGGATGGGTGAGTGAACATGGGTAGGGTGCTCTTTTCAAGGCCGGTGCAGACGCGATGGGCCTAATAACCAAAAAAAGGTTAGGTGGGGTTACTGGGTTACGGGGATAAAGGGGATAGGGTGGAGGTATGGGGCTCAAGTGGGGTGCTCTTTCTCAGGGCCGGTGCAGACTCGATGGGCCAAATGGCCTCCTTCTGCACTGTAAATTCTATGATTCTGCACTGTAGGGATTCTATGATTTTATTCTTCTATATTATACTACACTATCTATCAGCCTACATTATAGGCTTGACCGATAGAGTGAAACTTGAATATGTAACCTGATTCAGAAGCACTGATCCACAGCTTAATGTGTGAAGGTTCCTCTGCCTGTCTCCTTCCCACTGTTCAATCTTCATGTGCTCCCCCTCCCCTGCTCTCTCTCCCTTTCATTTACTGGTTAATGTATTGAATGACTGGGTCAGGCAATACTGAGAGTTGGTGATGGTGACATTCCGTCACCATTTGCTCTCTCTATGTAACACAAAGGAGGGATGTGTATTCTGTTTGCTGAGGGACTCTGGTGGGGTTTATTTACAGCGAAATGAGTACCAGGAGTAGAGCAATCTCTCGAGACATCCTGCTGTCCAGGGCACTATTCAGAGAGAGGCTATGGCACCAGGGAATATGATGACATCCAGGTACCTGGCTCATGTGCATGTTGAGCTTCTTAAAGGGACATCATTCTTAAAGCAATGTTACAACACTGACTTATAACTATGTTGCCATTCCTTAAAGCAATGTTACAACAAGCTTGTGATTCCTCCCTCAGGTTCAAACCCAGAGAGAAGCTGCGGGTGTCGTTTGGAACACCAGAATTTCTAGCTCCAGAAATCGTCAACTTTGAACATGTGTCCTTTCCGACGGACATGTGGAGTCTGGGTGTGGTCACCTACATGTTGTGAGTAATAGAATATAGTCCAAGCTCGGCATGTTAGGACAATGTGGTCTATAGAACATAGAACATAGAACAATACAGCACAGTACAGGCCCTTCGGCCCACGATGTTGCACCGAAACAAAAGCCATCTAACCGACACTATGCCATTATCATCCATATGTTTATCCAATAAACTTTTAAATGCCCTCAATGTTGGCGAGTTCACGACTGTAGCAGGTAGGGCATTCCACGGCCTCACTACTCTTTGCGTAAAGAACCTACCTCTGACCTCTGTCCTATATCTATTACCCCTCAGTTTAAAGTTATGTCCCCTCGTGCCAGCCATATCCATCCGTGGGAGAAGGCTCTCGCTGTCCACCCTATCCAACCCCCTGATCATTTTGTAGGATGTTTGAGGACTACTCACTGAACCCAGGGTCTGAGTAACTGGATCAGTGCAGGTATTGCCAATTAGTGAGGCAGTTAGACAGTACCAGATGGGAGAGTACGCTGTCTGGATGCAGTTCCAATTCATTCCTTGGAACTCCGACACACTGTTCAGGACACCTGAAATGCCAGGGAGTGGTTATCATAAGAGGAAGAGATGGATCTGATGTCAGTTCAGAATCCAGAGTGTCCTGCTTTAGCTCGTTTTGAAGAAGAATGAAGAAATGTGCTCCCTGAACACACCTAATCAGGTGGAATCACGACAAGTTCATTCTCCTGCTCCTGAAATAAAAACAGAAACTGCTGGATAAAATCAGCAGGTCTGGCAGTAACTGGAGAAACAGTTAACAGTACGATTCCCTACAACTTCTTCAGAGCTCCTTTTTCTCACCCTAAGCCATGGTGCAAGGTGAAATGGGACTCGGAGAACCATGCAGTGTCTTACTACAACCCTGTGAATTGGGGCAAGACAGGTGCCGAGGATCACTGGTTTCCAGTGTTATGTGCGAGGTGTTTCAGAACCCCAAAATGTATCATGGAGTTCAACCAACCTCTCCCTTTAATGGATTTGTTGCTTTTTCTAGCACACGGCTTTTTCCCTTGGTGTGGGATTACAATTATGGACACGTGGGTTTTTAAACACAAAACACTGTTTATTCCATGAACTCAACTTAACATCTTAAATAAACATTGGATCTCTTGACACCCCTTACTTCAAAGATAACTCAGAAAATATTGCAACAGTAAATAATTCCTTAAAATGTTCCTTCAAACTTCCAAGAGACTTAACACATTTAAATAGTATATCAGGTTAAAGGATATATATATTTTCTGTAGAATGGCAGAGATACATTAGCTTGGTTGACTTCAGCTCCAACACCTTGCTTTCTTCCTGCAAACACACAGACACACACACACTGCTTTTTAAACTGAAACTAAAAGTCCGTTGTCCATTGAAATTTTTGACGTTTCATTAGCAATTCCATCAGTGGAGTAATCACACCACAAAACTTTTGCACAACTGTTCGATCAAATTCATTCATGCTACGAGATCGCATTACTTCCCTTCGTCTTGAGGATATCGGAAACTCTGCAAGGAAAGCGATTCGGGTTTCTCCAAATTCACTTTCGGCTAGGTTCATCACCAAACCCGCCTCCTGAAGTCGATCGAAGTACTCCATACGATGTTTAAAATGCTCTTTCCATGTCTGGAAGTTGGAAATAAAAGCAGATTGTCCCACTTTCTCCATGCAATCCTTCAATGGTGGGACAGGATAAGAGTCCGTTCTTGTAACTGCATTCACCTTTCTATAGTCCACACACAACCGTTGGGTACCATCTGGTCTAGGTACCATCACATGGGTGAGCTCCATTGGCTGCAACCCACTTCAATTATGCCATTCTTCAACATACTCTCACTCTCTCTGTTAACCCGTGCCAATTTTAAAGGATTAAGTCTATATGGATGTTGTTTGAGAGGAACAGCATTTCCCACATCTACATCATGTATAGCCATTTTAGTACTTCCCAATTTATCTCTACAAACTTGCCCATGTGATATCAAGAACTCTTTCAGGTCAGTTTGTTTTTCCTCTGGAAGGTAACTTAACAATCCATCCCAATTTTTAAGAACATCCTTATTTTCCAATTTAATTTGAAGTTTGTCAAATTCACAGTCATCTGGATTTGGTTCGTCACTTTGAGTAAGAATCATTAAAACCTCCTCCTTCTTCTCTCCTTCCCTTTCAAAGTACCTTTTAAACATATTCAGATGACACACTCGGTGAGTCTTCCTTCTATCTGGTGTTTTTACCACATAATTCACCTCACTTAATTTCCTTTCAATCTGATAAGGTCCACAAAACCTAGCTTTTAAAGGTTCACCTACCACTGGTAACAATACGAAAACTCTATCTCCACTGGCAAAACTAGGAACTTTGGATTTCCTGTCCGCTACCCGTTTCATCACATTTTGTGCAACTTTCAAATGCTGTCGAGCCAATTCACCTGCTCTATTTAATCGATCCCTAAAATTTGACACGTAATCCAATCGTGTAATTTCTGATTTCTCACCCATCAATTTTTCCTTAATCAATTTAAGTGGTCCTCTTACCTCATGACCAAAAATTAGCTCAAAAGGACTAAATTTGGTAGACTCATTAGGTGCATCCCTAATTGCAAACAATACGAATGGGATTCCTTTATCCCAATCCTCTGGATAATCTTGACAATACGCCCTCAACATTGTTTTTAATGTCTGATGCCACCTTTCTAACGCTCCCTGCGATTCTGGATGGTGCGCAGTTGATTTAAATTGTTTTATTCCTAAGCTATCCATAACTTCTTTGAATAACTTTGAAGTAAAATGTGATCCTTGATCCGATTGAATTTCTGTGGGTAGTCCATATCTGGTAAAGAATTGAAGTAACTCCTCCACAATCCTTTTAGCTGTAATATTACGTACTGGAATGGCCTCTGGAAACCTAGTAGACACATCCATTGTAGTCAAAAGATATTGATTCCCACTTTTTGTTTTCGGAAGCGGTCCTACACAATCAATTAGGACCCTTGTAAAATGTTCCTCAAATGCTGGAATGGGTATTAAGGGCGCTGGTTTTATCACTGTTTGAGGTTTCCCTATCACTTGACATGTGTGACATGATTGACAAAATTTAACTACATCTTTATGTAGTCCAGGCCAATAAAAATGTTTCTGGATTTTAGCTTGAGATTTCCTTATTCCCAAATGACCTCCCACTGGTACCTCATGTGCAACTCGCAACACCTCCTTTCAATACCCTACCAGCAATACTACTTGATGAACTTCTGCCTACTTTTCATCCGCCTGCATATGTACAGGTCTCCATTTTCTCATCAAGACATCATTTTTATGGTAATAACACTCTGCTATACTCTCAGATTCCTCCTCCGTATATGCTTTCCGATATATCCGTTTTATTTCTACATCTTTCTGTTGTAACTCGGCCAATTTTCCTGAACTAAAAATATCCGCCTCATCCTCCACCTGTTCTTGTTCTTTTTCAACCATCTGATCAAAAATCGCTTCAGATAATTGCACTTCAACTTCATCTTCACTCTTTGATTTCTCCTCTTGTCTTAACCTGTGACTTTGCAACCTTGTTACTACACAATCCGGAAAAATCCCAGGATATTCGTCCTTCAAGCTTTCAATTGTCTGATTTTCCACTGGCTTATCAACCACAATAGGCATCACTCCCACCTGCGATCCAGCTATATCATTACCCAAGATAAACTGCATTCCTGGACAAGATAGTTTATCTATTACTCCTACTACCACTTCACCACTCTTCACTGGACTTTCCAACCTTACCTTATATAATGGAACGCTACTCCTCTCACCCTGAATTCCACATATCACCACCTTTTCTGGCAACATTCTTCCCAAACTACATAATTCCTCATCTCTTACCATTAAAGATTGACTAGCCCCTGTATCTCTTAAAATTGTGACTTCTGGACTTCCGGGTGCGGCTATGCAGAGCTAGGTCGCATATTCGGCAGCTCCCGCTTGGAACGGACTTTTGGGCTCTTTTACAGGGCCCCCACGGCATTTGTTTGACATTTCCCGGTGTGGGAAGAAGGCTGCAGCATTCCCCTGACAGTGTCCCCCAGGAGTGTTGTGTCTTTTGGCTACCAGACCCGGCAGAAACAATGAAAGATTTGGCTTGAGCTGCAGTAGTAGACAAAGGCCTCTTCCAGCATGCAGGCGGGGGAAGGGCAAGCTTAATGCTGCAATCTGGCTTGACTCTATCAAAGGTGAATTCTAGCAGCAGAGGGAACAACTGTGAAAAGATCTACCAGGGCCATTGAAGAAGCAGGGACGAGGCTTCTGGTGGCGGCCATGGAGGAGTAGGTCGCGCATTCGGCAGCTCCCGTCTGGAGCCGACTCTCAGACCTTTTTCAGGAGTTTCCATAGACTTTTTGGGGCAGACTGGTGAAGCAAACACTGCCAACTTCTATGAAACGGACCAGAAGTGTAACGGCCAAAGGAGCGGCACTGGAGCAACGGGAGAAGCGAGGGAAAGAAAACAAAATGGCGGCGGCCAGGGACAAATGGGAGCTGCAGGAGTTCATCAAGCGCTGCTTCGAGGAGCAGCGCGAGGAGATGCGCAAAGAGATGTTGGCGCCTATGCTTTTGGAAATTGAAGGACTCGGGATCACGCAGAAGGCCCACGAAGCTAAGATCCAGGAGGTACAGAAAAGAGTCAGTCAGAACGAGGACGAGCTCGTGGGCCTGGCGGTGAGAGTGGAGCAGAACGAGGCGCTACACAAGAGGTGGGCGGGAAGACTCGAAGACCTGGAGAACAGGTCGAGGAGAAAGAATCTGCGAATCCTGGGTCTCCCTGAGGGAGTGGAGGGGGCTGATGCCGGGGCATACGCGAGCACGATGCTTGAGGCGATGATGGGCACGAAGGCCCCTTCGAGGCCGCTGGAGTTGGACGGGGCACATTGGAGTTGCTGGCGAAGAAGCCCCCGGCAAATGAGCCGCCAAGGGCGATGGTGGTGAGGTTCCACTGGTTCACGGACAGAGAGTGGGTCCTGAGATGGGCCAAGAAGGAGCGGAGCAGTAAGTGGGACAATGCAGAGATCCGAATATACCCGGACTGGAGCACGGAGGTTGCAAAGCGGAGAGCGGGTTTCAACCGGGCCAAAGCGGCGTTGTACCGGAAAGAAGTGAAATTCGGAATGCTGCAGCCAGCGCGACTGTGGGTCACATACAAGGACCAACACTATTACTTCGAAACGCCTGAAGAGGCGTGGACCTTTGTACAAGCCGAAAAGTTGGACTCTAACTGAGGGTTTGTGAGGGTGGGGGGATGTTTTGGTGTTTGATGTGTGATGGTTGTTGTATATAGGAGGTCAATCACGCGCAGGAAATGTTACATGGGCTGGGGGAGAGAGAGAAGGCCGCGACAGGAGCTGCGCCAGAGGGGGCGGAGCGGGCTTTGGAAAGCGCGGGGTTTTTTCCCGCGCGCGGGAAGAAAGGCGGGAAGGGGAACGAAGGAATGCATATGGATTGGGAGACTCCCACGCGGGGAGGTCAATGGGACGGCGGGGGAAGCCGGGGTCAGCAGGCGTCAGCTGACTTACGGGAGTGACATGGGGGAGCAAAAAAGCTAGACAGGGGTCTAGCGGGGGGAGGGGAAGGGGGGGAAAAAGGGTTGCTGCTGCACTGGCCGAAAGGGAATGGGACACAGAAGAGGTGGTCGGGACGGGGGTCCCCCCTCTGGGGGACTGGAGGGTGAGGGAGGCGTGGACACGGGACTGGCCCAGAAAAGGAGATGGCTAGTTGGCCATCAGAGTGGAGAGTGGGGGGGGTGCGAGCCCCTCCAATCCGGCTGATAACGTGGAATGTGAGGGGCCTGAATGGGCCGGTGAAGAGGGCTCGAGTGTTCGCGCACTTAAAGGGACAGAAGGCGGACGTGGCCATGCTCCAAGAGACACATCAGAAGGTGGCGGACCAGGTCAGGTTAAGAAAGGGATGGGTAGGACAGGTATTCCACTCGGGACTGGACGCGAAGAATAGAGGGGTGGCAATATTGGTGGGAAAGCGAGTGTCATTTGAGGCCAAGTCTATTGTAGCGGACAATGGAGGGCGATATGTAATGGTGAGCGGTAGGCTGCAAGGGTCGTGGGTGGTGTTGGTAAACGTATACGCCCCGAACTGGGATGATGCAGGATTCATGAAGCGCATGTTGGGGCGCATTCCGGACCTGGAGATAGGAGGCCTGATAATGGGAGGGGACTTCAATACAGTGTTGGATCCAGCACTGGACCGCTCCAAATCAAGGACTGGAAAGAGGCCGGCGGCGGCCAAGGTACTTAGGGGGTTTATGGATCAGATGGGGGGAGTGGACCCATGGCGGTTTGCAAGGCTGCAGGCCAGGGAATTTTCTTTCTTCTCCCATGTATACAAAGCCTACTCCCGGATAGATTTCTTTGTTCTGGGTAGGGCGCTCATCCCGAGGGTGGAGGGGACGGAGTATTCGGCTATAGCCGTTTCGGACCATGCCCCGCACTGGGTGGAACTGGAGCTGGGAGAGATGAGGGACCAACGTCCGTTGTGGTGGCTGGATGTGGGACTGCTGGCAGACGAGGTGGTGTGTGGGAAGGTGAGGGGGTGTATCGAAAGGTACTTGGAGGCCAACGACAACGAGGAGGTGCGGGTGGGGGTGGTATGGGAGGCGGTGATCAGGGGAGAGCTAATTTCCATTAGGGCTCATAGGGAGAAGACAGAGGGTATGGAAAGGGAGATTTTGAGAGTGGACAGGAGATATGCAGAGGCCCCAGAGGAAAGATTACTTGGGGAAAGACAACGGCTCCAGACGGAGTTTGACCTGTTGACCACAGGGAAGGCGGAGGCACAGTGGAGGAAAGAGCAGGGGGCGACCTATGAGTTTGAGGAAAAGGCTAGTCGGATGCTGGCAGCGAGGGAAATAGGGGGAGTCAAAGATGGAAGGAGTCAGAGGATGGCAGCGAGGGAAATAGGGGGAGTCAAAGATGGAAGGGGAGCCACAGTTCGGAGTGCAACGAAAATAAATGAGGTATTCAAGGCCTTTTATGAAGAGCTGTACAGATCCCAGCCCCCAGCGGGGGAAGAGGGGATGAGACGATTCCTAGATCAGCTGAGATTCCCGAGGGTGGAGGAGCAAGAGGTGGCTGGTTTGGGGGCACCAATTGGGTTGGAGGAGCTGAGCAAGGGTTTGGGGAGCATGCAGGCGGGGAAGGCCCTGGGACCGGACGGATTCCCGGTGGAGTTCTACAGGAAATACGCAGACCTGTTGGCCCCGCTACTGGTGAGGACCTTTAATGAGGCAAGAGAGGAGGGGACCCTGCCCCCGACAATGTCGGAAGCGACAATTTCCCTGATCCTAAAGCGGGACAAGGACCCACTGCAATGTGGATCGTACAGGCCGATCTCGCTCCTCAATGTGGATGCAAAGTTGCTGGCAAAAGTGCTTGCCACGAGGATCGAGGACTGTGTCCCGGGGGTAATCCACGAGGACCAGACGGGATTTGTAAAGGGCAGGCAACTAAACACCAATGTGCGGCGGCTCTTAAAAGTGATAATGATGCCATCGGAGGAGGGAGAGGCGGAGATAGTTGCAGCTATGGACGCGGAGAAGGCCTTTGACCGAGTAGAGTGGGAGTACCTCTGGGAGGTGCTGCGTAGGTTTGGGTTCGGGGTAGGGTTTATCAATTGGGTTAAGCTCCTTTACAGAGCCCCGATGGCGAGTGTAGTGACGAACCTGCGGAGGTCAGAGTACTTTCGACTGTACCGAGGGACGAGGCAGGGGTGCCCCCTGTCTCCCCTGTTGTTCGCATTGGCGATCAAACCATTGGTCATGTCATTGAGGGAGTCTAATAAATGGAGGGGGGTGGTCCGAGGGGGAGAAGAGCATCGGGTGTCGCTATATGCGGATGACCTGTTGCTGTACGTGGCGGATCCAATGGAGGGGATGGTGGAGGTCATGCAGACTCTAAGGGAGTTTGGGGAGTTTTGGGGCTATAAGCTCAATGTAGGGAAGAGTGAGCTCTTTGTATTACAGGCGGGGGACCAAGAAAGAGGGAAAGGGGACCTACCGCTGAGGAGGGCGGAGGGGAGCTTTCGGTATGTGGGGATCCAGACAGCCAGGAGTTGGGGGACCCTACATAAACTGAATCTGACGAGGTTGGTGGAGCAAATGGAGGATTTCAAAAGATGGGACATGTTACCGCTCTCGCTGGCGGGTAGAGTGCAGTCGGTCAAAATGGTGGTCCTTCCGAGGTTTCTGTTTGTGTTTCAGTGCCTTCCCATCGTGATCACTAAGGCGTTTTTTAAGAGAGTAGGCAGGAGTATTATGGGGTTTGTGTGGGCGAATAAGACCCCGAGAGTAAGGAGAGGGTTCCTGGAACGCAGTAGGGACCGAGGAGGGATCGCGCTGCCAAACCTGGGGAGCTACTACTGGGCAGCAAATGTGGCGATGATCCGCAAGTGGGTTATGGAGGGAGAGGGGGCGGCATGGAAGAGGATGGAGATGGCGTCTTGTAAAGGAACGAGCCTGGGGGCGTTGGTGACGGCACCGCTGCCGCTCTCGCCGACAAAGTATACCACGAGCCCGGTGGTGGCGGCAACGCTAAGGATCTGGGGCCAGTGGAGACGGCACCGGGGTGCAATGGGAGCATCGGTGTGGTCCCCGATCAGGGGTAACCACCGGTTTGTCCCGGGGAAGATGGACAGGGGGTTCCAGAGCTGGCATCGGGCGGGGATTGGAAGAATGGGGGACCTGTTCATCGACGGGACGTTTGCAAGCCGAGGGGCACTGGAGGAGAAGTTCGAGTTACCCCCGGGAAATGCCTTTAGATATATGCAGGTGAGGGCTTTTATGAGGCGACAGGTGAGGGAATTCCCGTTGCTCACGGCACAAGAAGTTCAAGATAGGGTGATCTCGGGTGTATGGGTCGGGGAGGGCAAGGTGTCGGAAATACACCAGGAGTTGAAAGAAGAGGGGGAGGTGCTGGTAGAAGAGTTGAAGGGTAAATGGGAGGAGGAGCTGGGGGAGGAGATCGAGGAAGGTCTGTGGGCTGATGCCCTAGGTAGGGTTAATTCCTCCTCCTTGTGTGCCAGGCTCAGCCTGATACAATTTAAGGTGGTCCACAGAGCGCACTTGACGGGGGCGAGGTTGAGTAGGTTCTTTGGGGTAGAGGACAGATGTGGAAGGTGCTCAGGGAGCCCGGCGAACCATGTCCATATGTTTTGGTCATGCCCAGCACTGGTGGGGTTCTGGAGAGGAGTGGTGGGAGCAATATCTCAGGTGGTGAAAGTCCAGGTCAAGCCAAGCTGGGGGCTAGCAATATTTGGAGTAGTGGACGAACCGGGAGTGCAGGAGACGAAAGAGGCTGGCATTCTGGCCTTTGCGTCCCTAGTAGCCCAGCGAAGGATCTTGCTAATGTGGAAGGAGGCGAAGCCCCCCAGCCTGGAGGCCTGGATAAATGATATGGCTGGGTTCATAAAGTTGGAGAGGATTAAGTTCGCCTTGAGAGGGTCTGCGCAGGGGTTCTACAGGCGGTGGCAACCGTTCCTAGACTATAGAACATAGAACATAGAACGATACAGCGCAGTACAGGCCCTTCGGCCCACGGTGTTGCACCGAAACAAAAGCCATCTAACCTACACTATGCCATTATCATCCATATGCTTATCCAATAAACTTTTAAATGCCCTCAATGTTGGCGAGTTCACTACTGTAGCAGGTAGGGCATTCCACGGCCTCACCACTCTTTGCGTAAAGAACCTACATCTGACCTCTGTCCTATATCTATTACCCCTCAGTTTAAAGCTATGTCACCTCGTGCCAGCCATTTCCATCCGTGGGAGAAGGCTCTCACTGCCCACCCTATCTAACCCCCTGATCATTTTGTATGCCTCTATTAAGTCTCCTCTTAACATTCTTCTCTCCAACGAAAACAACCTCAAGTCCATCAGCCTTTCCTCATAAGATTTTCCCTCCATACCAGGCAACATCCTGGTAAATCTCCTCTGCACCCGCTCCAAAGCCTCCACGTCCTTCCTATAATGCGGTGACCAGAACTGTACGCAATACTCCAAATGCGGCCGTACCAGAGTTTTGTACAGCTGCAACACGACCTCATGACTCCGGAACTCAATCCCTCTACCAATAAAGGCCAACACTCCACAGGCCTTCTTCACAACCCTATCAACCTGGGTGGCAACTTTCAGGGATCTATGTACATGGACGCCTAGATCCCTCTGCTCATCCACACTTCCAAGAACTTTACCATTAGCCAAATATTCCGCATTCCTGTTATTCCTTCCAAAGTGAATCACCTCACACTTCTCTACATTAAACTCCATTTGCCACCTCTCAGCCCAGCTCTGCAGCTTATCTATGTCCCTCTGTAACCTGCTACATCCTTCCACACTGTCGACAACACCACCGACATTAGTGTCGTCTGCAAATTTACTCACCCACCCTTCTGCGCCTTCCTCTAGGTCATTGATAAAAATGACAAACAGCAACGGCCCCAGAACAGATCCTTGTGGTACGCCACTTGTAACTGAACTCCATTCTGAACATTTCCCATCAACCACCACCCTCTGTCTTCTTTCAGCTAGCCAATTTCTGATCCACATCTCTAAATCACCCTCAATCCCCAGCATCCGTATTTTCTGCAATAGCCTACCGTGGGGAACCTTATCAAACGCTTTACTGAAATCCAGAAACACCACATCAACTGCTCTACCCTCGTCTACCTGTTCGGTCACCTTCTCAAAGAACTCGATAAGGTTTGTGAGGCATGACCTACCCTTCACAAAGCCATGCTGACTATCCCTGATCATATTATTCCTATCTAGATGATTATAAATCTTGTCTCTTATAATCCCCTCCAAGACTTTACCCACTACAGACGTGAGGCTCACTGGTCTATAGTTGCCGGGGTTGTCTCTGCTCCCCTTTTTGAACAAAGGGACCACATTTGCTATCCTCCAGTCCTCTGGCACTATTCCTGTAGCCAATTATGACATCAAAATCAAAGCCAAAGGTCCAGCAATCTCTTCCCTGGCCTCCCAGAGAATCCTAGGATAAATCCCATCAGGCCCCGGGGACTTATCTATTTTCAGCCTGTCCAGAATTGCCAACACCTCTTCCCTACGTACCTCAATGCCATCTATTCTAATAGCCTGGGTCTCAGCATTCTCCTCCACAACATTATATTTTTCCTGAGTGAATACTGACGAAAAATATTCATTTAGTATCTCGCCTATCTCTTCAGACTCCACACACAACTTCCCATCCCTGTCCTTGACTGGTCCTACTCTTTCCCTAGTCATTCGCTTATTCCTGACATACCTATAGAAAGCTTTTGGGTTTTCCTTGATCCTTCCTGCCAAATACTTCTCATGTCCCCTCCTTGCTCGTCTTAGCTCTCTCTTTAGATCCTTCCTCGCTACCTTGTAACTATCCATCGCCCCAACTGAAACTTCACACCTCATCTTCACATAGGCCTCCTTCTTCCTCTTAACAAGAGATTCCACTTCTTTGGTAAACCACGGTTCCCTCGCTCTACGCCTTCCTCCCTGCCTGACCGGTACATACTTATCAAGAACACGCAGTAGCTGATCCTTGAACAAGCTCCACTTATCCAGTGTGCCCAACGCTTGCAGCCTACTTCTCCAACCTATCCCCCCCAAGTCACGTCTAATGGCATCATAATTGCCCTTCCCCCAGCTATAACTCTTGCCCTGCGGTGTATACTTATCCCTTTCCATCATTAACGTAAACATCACCGAATTGTGGTCACTATCCCCAAAGTGCTCTCCTACCTCCAAATCCAACACCTGGCCTGGTTCATTACCCAAAACCAAATCCAACGTGGCCTCGCCTCTTGTTGGCCTGTCAACATATTGTGTCAGGAAACCCTCCTGCACACACTGTACAAAAAACGACCCATCTAATGTACTCAAACTATATCTTTTCCAGTCAATATTTGGAAAGTTAAAGTCTCCCAAAATAACTACCCTGTTACTTTCGCTCTTATCCAGGATCATCCTCGCCATCCTTTCCTCTACATCCCTAGAACTATTTGGAGGCCTATAGAAAACTCCCAACAGGGTGACCTCTCCTTTCCTGTTTCTAACCTCGGCCCATACTACCTCGGAAGATGAGTCCCCATCGAGCATCCTCTCCGCCACCGTAATACTGCTCTTGATTAGCAGCGCCACACCTCCCCCTCTTTTGCCTCCTTCTCTGAGCTTACTAAAACACCTAAACCCCGGAACCTGCAACATCCATTCCTGTCCCTGCTCTATCCATGTCTCCGAAATGGCCACAACATCGAAGTCCCAGGTACCAACCCATGCTGCCAGTTCCCCTACCTTATTTCTTATACTCCTGGCATTGAAGTAGACACACTTCAAACCACTTACCTGAACACTCCTGCGACGTCAAATCTGTGCTCCTGACCTCTATACTCTCATTCTCCCGTACTCTAAAACTACAATCTAGGTTCCCATGCCCCTGCTGCATTAGTTTAAACCCCCCCAAAGAGCACTAAAAAATCTCCCCCCCAGGATATTTGTGCTCCTCAGGTTCAGATGTAGACCATCCTGTCTGTAGAGGTCCCACCTTCCCCAGAAAGAGCCCCAGTTATACAGAAATCTGAATCCCTCCCGCCTGCACCATCCCTGCAGCCACGTGTTTAATTGCTCTCTCTCCCTATTCCTCATCTCACTATCACGTGGCACGGGCAACAACCCAGAGATAACAACTCTGTTTGTTCTAGTTCTGAGCTTCCATCCTAGCTCCCTGAAAGCCTGCCTGACATCCTTGTCCCCTTTCCTACCTATGTCGTTAGTGCCAATGTGGACCACGACTTGGGGCTGCTCCCCCTCCCCCTTAAGGACCCTGAAAACACGATCCGAGACATCACGTACCCTTGCACCTGGGAGGCAACATACCAAACGTGAGTCTCTCACGCTCCCACAAAATCTCCTATCTGTGCCCCTGACTATCGAGTCCCCAATTACTAATGCTCTGCTCCTCTCCCCCCTTCCCTTCTGAGCAACAGGGACAGACTCCATGCCAGAGGCCCGTACCCCATGGCTTACTCCTGGTAAGTCCCCCCCCCCCCACAAGTATCCAAAGCGGTATACTTGTTTCTCAGGGGAACGACCGCAGGGGATCCCTGCACTGACTGCTTTTTCCCAGTCCCTCTTACAGTTACCCATCTATCTCCAATCTTTGGTGTTACTAATTCCCTGAAGCTGCTATCTATGACCCCCTCTGCCTCCCGAATGATCCGAAGTTCTTCCAACTCCAGCTCCAGTTCCCTAACTCGGTCTTGGAGGAGCTGGAGATGGCAGCACTTCCTGCAGGTAAAATCAGCAGGGACACTAACGGCATCCCTCACCTCAAACATCCTGCAGGAGGAACATTGCACTCCCTTCCCTGCCATCCCTCTAACTTTCTACCAAGATCTGGCTAACAACTAAATTTTAAAAAAAAATAATAATAATAATACAATATGGTACTTACTTCACACCAATGGGTTTTATTATTAGGTTAGAGGAGGAGGGCGGGTGGGAGACACTACACGTGTAGTGTCTCGGGTTTCCTCTCCACCAGAATTTATTGGTGAGGGTCTTCCCAGAAGTCCGCGGGTCGAACTTCCTGTTCCCGCCTTAAAAAAATAATTTTTTTAAAAAACAACAGCAAAGAGGGACAGAAACGGGACCAGGTAAGTGTTTACTTAAATACTCACCCAGCAGCAGCCCCCGCACTCCGCTCCCGCTGAAACTCCAAGAGATGCCCCTGCAAGGTAAGTTAGTTTAAACTACAGTACTCACCCACCAGCAGCCTCTGCAATCCGCTCCCGCTTAAACTCCAACTGATTCTCGCAGAGCTTTAGAGGAAGGTCGGTCAGCAGCAGCAGCAACCTTGGGGGGGGGGGGGGGGGGGGGCGTGGAGGGGACGTCCTGGGAGGGGGGGGGGGAAGGGGCACTGCCTGGGAGGGTGGATGAGCAAGGTATAACATGAAGGGTTGGGGAAACTGGCACGTACGGGTGAGGGCCAGTGTACAAAGCTGTGTAAATATATCATTTTGCCATGTATATATCTTGCTCTGCGCGATTTCTCGTTTTTTTTTGTTACGAGGGGGCGGGGGGGGTTATTGTTTTTAAGGGAGAAAAATTGTGTTAAAAAACTTTAATATATACATTTTTAAAAATTAAAAACAATTGTGACTTATTTACCTGCTCCTCCTGATACACATGAGTAAACTTTACCCACACAAGTAAATTCTTTAAATACATCTGGCACCTTCTTAACAATTACTTCTTGAACAGGCTGTACAATCGTTTGCACCTCCTTTGCTTCCCTTGGGCTTTCCTTTACCACTCTAACAAACCCCACTGTCTTATCCTGTTTTACCACATCAGCCTTCCCAGTGCTTTTCTTCAATCACCAACACTGTGACTTTACATGGTCTAGTATATTACAGTGAAAACATCTGAAACTTTTCATTTCTTTTCCACCCTCCTGGATTTCTTTTTTAATCTGAAGTACACTCTCTTTATTGTCTCCCATCAGATCACCTTTACCTTTACCACTTGAGTATTTCTCATGTCCCCAGTTTCTATCCCTCACCGGCTGAAACTGATGTTGGAAACCAATCTTTGATTTATGAACTAATTCATAATCATCTGCCATTTCCGCTGCTAATCTCGCAGTTTTAACCCTCTGTTCTTCCACATGAGTTCTCACGACATCAGGAATTGAATTTTTAAACTACTCCAAAAGTATAATTTCTCTGAGAGCTTCATACGTTTGGTCTATTTTCAAAGCCCTTATCCACCTACCAAAATTACTCTGTTTGAGCCTTTCAAACTCCATGTATGTTTGACCAAATTCTTTCCTTAAATTTCTAAACCTTTGTCTGTAAGCTTCAGGCACTAGCTCATATGCACTTAAGGTGTATTTCTTCACCTCCTCATACGTTCCAGATACCTCCTCCGGTAGTGATGCAAACACTTCACTAGCTCTACCTACCAGCTTTGTTTGAATCAGTAATACCCACATGCCCTGTGGCCATTTCATTTGTTTAGCTACCTTCTCAAATGAAATGAAAAAGGCTTTCACTTCCTTCTCGTCAAACCTTGGCAATGCTTGGACATATTTAAATAGATTCCCACCAAGCCTTCGACTATGACGCTTTTTCTCACTATCCTCATCACTATCATCCAACTGTACGTTTCCCTTTACGTCTGCCAATTTTAACTGATTGTCATGTTTCATGGCCATTTTCTGAAGTTCAAACTCCCTCCCTTTATCTTTTTATCCTGATCTGTATCTCCCTTTCTTTTTGTTCTTCTAGGGCTATTCTTTCTTTTCTCCTTTCTTCTCTCTCCTTTTCTTTTTCCTCTCTCTCTCTTTCTCTTTCTTTTTCCGCTCTCTCTCTCTCTCTCGTATTCAAGCCGCTTTAATTTTTTCTCATGTTCCATTTGTTCAATTTGCAAATGAATTTTGCCATTTCCAATGAGTCAAACTCTATCTCAGGCAACTTTAAATGCTTAATCACTGCCGTAATTACCTCAACTTTTCGCATTTTGTCAGGTAATGTTAACTGCAATGTTCTTGCCAAATCTAACAGTCTGCTTTTTGTTTCTATCCGTAAAGTACTACGAGTGACATTCTCCACCCCAAAAAACTTCTGAGCCTCTGAAAGAGCCATTGTTCACAACACTCTCCCCACTTAAACTAAAATACCACACCGGAAAAGCAACAATCCTTCACTGTCTTTAAGTTCACAAAAGCCAATCCAATAGATAGATTTTTATCCCCCTCGAGCCCCCAATTGTTATGGGCGAGGTGTTTCAGAACCCCAGAATGTATCATGGCGTTCAACCAACCTCTCCCTTTAATGGATTTGTTGCTTTTCCTAGCACATGGCTTTTTCCCTCGGTGTGGGCTTACAATTATGGACACGTGGGTTTTTAAACACAAAACATTGTTTATTCCATGAACTCAACTTAATGTCTTAAATAAACATTGGATCTCTTAACACCCCTTACTTCAAAGATAACTCAGAAAATATTGCAACAGTAAATAATTCCTTAAAATGTTCCTTCAAACTTCCAAGAGACTTAACACCTTTAAACAGTATCACATCAGGTTAAAGGATATTTGTTTTTTCTGGAGACTGGCAGAGATATATTAGCTTGGTTGACTTCAGCTCCAGCACCTTGCTTTCTTCCTGCAAACTCTCTGGGAACACACAGACACACACACACTGCTTTTTAAACTGAAACTAAAAACCTGCAAAATGGCTGACCTGAGCTCCGCCCCACCCACTCTCTGACATCACTGTTTTCTTAAAGGTATATTGCTTAAACATCCATGTCTTAAAGGTACCCTCACATCACACCAGGAATATGGAGCACAGGTCGGAGGAGGACCAATTTGGGGAAAACAGAGTGCAGGACTTCATAGGACATCAAAAGTAATATAGTGCAGTGATTAGCACTGCTGCCTACGGCAGTAAGGACTCTGGTTTGAATCCTGGCCCTGGGTCACTATCTTTGTGGAGCTTGCACATTCTCCCTGTGTCTGTGTAGGTTTCACCCCCATAACCCAAAGATGTGAAAAGTAGGTGGATTGGCCATGCTAATTGCCCCTTAATTGGAAAAAATAATTGGGTACTCTAAATTGAAAAAAAAATAATATAGTGCATGGACGAGGCAATAAAGAAACCACATGGCTTATATCCCACCGTCATTTTCTTGGCCGTAATTAAGGATGGGCAACAATTACTGGTGTCAAAACAAATGAACTCAGAATAACACACTGGGTACAAATCATCTCAAATAAGATTATCCAGCTGTCCAAATATTGTGTTCACTATGAGATACAATGGTATAGCAATGACCATAATCATTATTCAGAGACTGGGATCTGTCGGACTCTCCTCTATCCCTCAGACTGGGATCTGTCAGACTGTAATCCTCTCTCTCAAACTGGGATCCGTCAGACTGTATTCTTTCCCTCAAACTGGGTTCTGTCAGACAGGAATCCTCTCTCTCAGACTGGGATCTGTCAGACTGTATTCTTTCCCTCAGACTGGGATCTGTCAGACTGTAATCCTCTCTCTCACACAGGGATCTGTCAGACTGTAATCCTCCTTCTCAAACTGGGATCTGTCAGACTGTAATCCTCTCTCTCAGACTGGGATCTGTCAGACTGTAATCCTCCCTCTCATACTGGGATCTGTCAGGCTTTAATACTCTCTCAGACTGGTATCTGTCAGACTGCAATCCTCTCTCTCAGACAGGTATCTGTGGGACTGTAATCCTCTCTCTCAGACCGATGTCTGTCAGACTAATACTCTCCCTCAGACTGGTATCTGTGGACCGATGTCTGTTGGACTGTAATCCACTGTCACAAACTGGGATCTGTCAGACTATAATCCTCACTCCCAGGCTGCGATCAGTGAGATTGAAATCCACTGACTCGGACTTGTATCTGTCAGACTGTAATCCTCTCTCTCAGACTGGTATCTGTGGGACTGTAATCCTCTCTCTCAGACTGGTATCTGTGGGACTGTAATCCTCTCTCTCAGACCGGTGTCTGTCAGACTGTAATCCTCTCTCTCAGACCGGTGTCTGTCAGACTGTAATCCTCTCTCTCAGATTGGGATCTGTCAGACTGTAATCCTCTCTCTCAGACTGGGATCTGTCAGACTGTAATCCTCTCTCTCAAACTGGGATCTGTCAGACTGTAATCCGCTCTCTCAGATTGGTATCTGTGGGTCTTGTAATACTCTCTCAGACTGGGATCTTTGGGACTGCAATCATCTCTCTCAGCCTGGGACCTGTCAGACTGTAATCCTCTCTCTCAGACTGGGATCGTCAGACTGTAATCCTCTCTCTCAGACTGGGATCTGTCAGACTGTAATCCTCTCTCTCAAACTGGGATCTCTCAGACTGGGTTCTGTGGGGCTGTAATTCTCTCCCTCAGACTGGTATCTGTGGGACTGCAATCCTCTCTCTCAGACTGGTATCTGTGGGACTGTAATCCTCTCTCTCAGACTGGTATCTGTGGGACTGTAATCCTCTCTCTCAGCCTGGTATCTGTCAGACTGCAATCCTCTCTCTCAGACTGGGTTCTGTGGGACTGTAATCCTCCCTCTCAGACTGGTATCTGTGGGACTGTAATCCTCTCTCTCAGACTGGTATCTGTGGGACTGTGATCCTCTCTCTCAGACTGGTATCTGTGGGACTGTAATCCTCTCTCTCAGACAGTGTTCTGTCAGACTGCAATCCTTTCTCTCACACTGGTATCTGTGGGACTGTAATCCTCTCTCTTAGACTGGTATCTGTGGGACTGTAATCCTTTCTCACAGACTGGTATCTGTGGGACTGTGATCCCCTCTCTCAGACTGGTATCTGTGGGACTGTAATTCTCTCTCTCAGACTGGTATCAATGGGACTGCAATCATTTCTCTCAGACTGGTATCTGTCAGACTGCAATCCTCTCTCTCAGACAGGTATCTGTGGGACTGTAATCCTCTCTCTCAGACTGGGTTCTGTGGGGCTGTAATTATCTCCCTCAGACTGGTATCTGTGGGACTGCAATCCTCTCTCTCAGACTGGTATCTGTGGGACTGTAATCGTCTCTCTCAGACTGGTATCTGTGGGACTGCAATCCTCTGTCTCAGACTGGTATCTGTCAGACTGCATCCTCTCTCTCAGACTGGGATTTGTGGGACTGCAATCCTCTCTCTCAGACTGGGTTCTGTCCGACTGCAATCCTCTGTCTCAGACTGGTATCTGTGGGACTGTAATCGTCTCTCTCAGACTGGTATCTGTGGGACTGCAATCCTCTGTCTCAGACTGGTATCTGTGGGACTGTAATCGTCTCTCTCAGACTGGCATCTGTGGGACTGCAATCCTCTGTCTCAGACTGGTATCTGTCAGACTGCATCCTCTCTCTCAGCCTGGTATCTGTGGGACTGTAATCCTCTCTCTCAGACAGGTATCTGTGGGACTGTAATCCTCTCTCTCAGATTGGGTTCTGTCAGACAGTAATCCTCTCTCTCACATTGTTATCTGTCAGACTGCAATCCTCTCTCTCAGACTGGTATCTGTGGGACTGTAATCCTCTCTCTCAGACTGGGTTCTGTGGGGCTGTAATTCTCTCCCTCAGACTGGTATCTGTGGGACTGCAATCCTCTCTCTCAGACTGGTATCTGTGGGACTGTAATCGTCTCTCTCAGACTGGTATCTGTGGGACTGCAATCCTCTGTCTCAGACTGGTATCTGTCAGACTGCATCCTCTCTCTCAGACTGGGATTTGTGGGACTGCAATCCTCTCTCTCAGACTGTGTTCTGTCCGACTGCAATCCTCTGTCTCAAACTGGTATCTGTGGGACTGTAATCGTCTCTCTCAGACTGGTATCTGTGGGACTGCAATCCTCAGTCTCAGACTGGTATCTGTGGGACTGTAATCGTCTCTCTCAGACTGGTATCTGTGGGACTGCAATCCTCTGTCTCAGACTGGTATCTGTCAGACTGCATCCTCTCTCTCAGACTGGTATCTGTGGGACTGTAATCCTCTCTCTCAGACAGGTATCTGTGGGACTGAAATCCTCTCTCTCAGATTGGGTTCTGTCAGACTGTAATCCTCTCTCTCACATTGTTATCTGTCAGACTGCAATCCTCTCTCTCAGACTGGTATCTTTGGGACTGTGATCCTCTCTCTCAGACTGGTATCTGTCAGACTGCAATCCTTTCTCTCAGACTAGTATCTGTGGGACTGTAATCCTCTCTCTCAGACTGGGTTCTGTCAGACTGCAATCCTTTCTCTCACACCGGTATCTGTGGGACTGTAATCCCCTCTCTTCGACTGGTATCTGTGGGACTGTAATACTTTCTCACAGACTGGTATCTGTGGGACTTTGATCCTCTCTCTCAGACTGGTATCTTTGGGACTGTAATCCTCTCTCTCAAACTGGTATCTGTGGGACTGTAATCCTCTCTCTCAGACTGGTATCTGTGGGACTGTAATTCTCTCTCTCAGACTGGTATCTGTGGGACTGCAATCCTTTCTCTCAGACTGGTATCTGTGGGACTGTAATCCTGTCTCACAGACTGGTATCTGTAGGACTGCAATCCTCTATCTCAGACTGGCATCTGTGGGACTGTAATCCTCCCACTCAGACTGGTATCTGTCAGACTGCAATCCTCTCAGACTGGTACCTGTGGGACTGTAATCCTCTCTCTCAGACTGGTATCTGTCAGACTGCAATCCTCTCCGACTGGTACCTGTGGGACTGTAATCCTCTCTCTCAGACTGGTATCTGTCGGACTGTAATCCTCTCTCTCAGACTGGGTTCTGTCAGACTGTAATCCTCTCTCTCAGACTGGTTTCTGTGGGACTGCAATCCTCTATCTCAGACTGGTATCTGTGGGACTGTAATCCTCTCACTCAGACTGGTATCTGTCAGACTGCAATCCTCTCAGACTGGTACCTGTGGGGCTGTAATCCTCTCTCTCAGACTGGTATCTGTGGGACTGTAATCCTCTCTCTCAGACTGGGTTCTGTCAGACTGCAATCCTCTTTCTCAGACTGGTTTCTGTGGGACTGCAATCCTCTGTCTCAGACTGGTATCTGTCAGACTGCAATCCTCTCTCTCGGACTGGTATCTGTGGGACTGTGATCCTCTCTCTCAGACTGGTATCTGTCAGACTGCAATCCACTCACTCAGACTGGGTTCTGTGGGACTGTAATCCTCTCTCTCAGACTCGTATCTGTGGGACGCAATCCTCTCTCTCAGACTGGTATCTGTGGGACTGTAATCGTCTCTCTCAGACTGGTATCGGTGGGACTGCAGTCCTCTGTCTCAGACTGGTATCTGTCAGACTGCACCCTCTCTCTCAGACTGGGATTTGTGGGACTGCAATCCTCTCTCTCAGACTGGGTTCTGTCCGACTGCAATCCTTTCTCTCACACTGGTATCTGTGGGACTGTAATCCTCTCTCTCAGATTGGGTTCTGTCAGACTGTAAACCTCTCTCTCAGACTGGTATCTGTGGGTCTGTGATCCTCTCTCTCAGACTGGTATCTGTGGGACTGTAATCCTTTCTCACAGACTGGTATCTGTGGGACTGTGATCCTCTCTCTCAGACTGGTATCTGTGGGACTGTAATTCTCTCTCTCAGACTGGTATCTGTGGGACTGCAAGCATTTCTCTCAGACTGGTATATGTGGGACTGTAATCCTGTCTCACAGACTGGTATCTCTCAGACTGAAATCCTCTCTCTCAGACAGGTATCTGTGGGACTGTAATCCTCTCTCTCAGACTGGGTTCTGTAGGGCTGTAATTCTCTCCCTCAGACTGGTATCTGTGGGACTGCAATCCTCTCTCTCAGACTGGTATCTGTGGGACTGAAATCGTCTCTCTCAGACTGGTATCTGTGGGACTGCAATCCTCTGTCTCAGACTGGTATCTGTGGGACTGTAATCGTCCCTCTCAGACTGGTATCTGTGGGACTGCAATCCTCTCTCTCAGACTGGTATCTGTCAGACTGCATCCTCTCTCTCAGGCTGGGATTTGTGGGACTGCAATCCTCTCTCTCAAACTGGGTTCTGTCCGACTGCAATCCTCTCAGATTGGTATCTGTGGGACTGTAATCCTCTCTCTCAGATTGGGTTCTGTCAGACTGTAATCCTCTCTCTCAGATTGGTATCTGTCAGACTGCAATCCTCTCTCTCAGACTGGTATCTGTGGGACTGTGATCCTCTCTCTCAGACTGATATCTGTCAGAATGCAATCCTTTCTCTCACACTGGTATCTGTGGGACTGTAATCCTCTCTCTTAGACTGGTATCTGTGTGACTGTAATCCTTTCTCACAGACTGGTATCTGTGGGACTGTGATCCGCTCTCTCAGACTGGTATCCTCTCTCTCAGACTGGTATCTGTGGGACTGTAACTCTCTCTCACCGATGGTACCTGTGGGACTGTAATCCTCTCTCTCAAACTGTTATCTGTGGGACTGTAATCCTCTCTCTCAGACTGGTATCTGTGGGACTATTATTCTCTCTCTCAGACTGGTATCTGTGGGACTGTAATCCTTTCTCTCAGACTGGTATCTGTGGGACTGCAATCCGCTCTCTCAGACTGGCATGTGTCACAGTGCAATCCTTTCTCTCAGACTGGGATTTGTGGGACTGTAATCCTCTATCTCAGACTGGTATCTGTGGGACTGTAATCCTCTCTCTCAGAGTGGCATCTGTCAGACTGCAATCCTCTCAGACTGGTACCTGTGGGACTGTAATCCTCTCTCTCAGACAGGTATCTGTGGGAATGTAATCCTCTCTCTCAGACTGGGTTCTGTCAGACTGCAATCCTCTCTCTCAGACTGTTTTCTGTGGGACTGCAATCCTCTGTCTCAGACTGGTATCTGTGGGACTGCAATCCTTTCTCTCAGACTGGTATCTGTGGGACTGTAATCCTGTCTCACAGACTGGTATCTGTAGACTGCAATCCTCTATCTCAGACTGGCATCTGTGGGACTGTAATCCTCTCACTCAGACTGGTATCTGTCAGACTGCAATCCTCTCAGACTGGTACCTGTGGGACTGTAATCCTCTGTCTCAGA
Source organism: Scyliorhinus torazame (assembly GCF_047496885.1). NCBI lineage: Eukaryota > Metazoa > Chordata > Chondrichthyes > Carcharhiniformes > Scyliorhinidae > Scyliorhinus > Scyliorhinus torazame. The sequence continues at coordinate 167,094,524 of NC_092714.1, read as the reverse complement.
CTGGTATCTGTCAGACTGCAATCCTCTCTCTCAGACTGGGTTCTGTGGGACTGTAATCCTCTCTCTCAGACTGGTATCTGTGGGACTGCAATCCTCTCTCTCAGACTGGTATCTGTGGGACTGTAATCCTCTCTCTCAGACTGTGTTCTGTCAGACTGCAATCCTCTCTCTCAAACTGGTTTCTGTGGGACTGCAATCCTCTCTCTCAGACTGGTATCTGTGGGACTGTGATCCTCTCTCTCAGACTGGGATCTGTGGGACTGGAATCCTCTCTCTCAGACTGGGATCTGTGGGACTGTAATTCTCACTCACACATTGTGGTCTATCCGACGCTGCAACTCTCTCGCTCAGAGAGAGATTTGTCAGACTGTAATCCCCTCTCCCTCCAGGATCTGATAGACTGTAATCCTCGCTCTCAGACTAGGATCTGTCAGCCTGTAATCCTCTCTTTCAGACTGGAATTCTCTCTTACATACTGGGACTGTCAGACTGCAATCCACTCTCTCAAACTGGGATATGTCAGACTGTAATCCTCTCTCTTCGATTTGGATCTTCTAGATTGTAATCCTATCTCATGCTGTGATCTGTCAGGCTGTAATCCTCTCTCACAAACTAGTATCTGTCAGACTGTAATCCTCTCATTCGGACTGGGATTTGTGGGACTGTGATCCACTCTCTCAGACTGGTATCTGTGGGACTGTAATCCTCGCTCTCAGACTGGGTTCTGTGGGACTGTAATCCTCTCTCTCAGACTGGTATCTGTCAGACTGCAATCCTCTCTCTCAGACTGGTATCTGTGGGACTGTAATCCTCTCTCTCAGACTGGTATCTGTCAGACTGCAATCCTCTCTCTCAGACTGGTAACTGTGGGACTGTAATCCTCTCTCTCAGACTGGGTTCTGTGGGACTGTAATCCTCTCTCTCAGACTGGTATCTGTCAGACTGCAATCCTCTCTCTCAGACTGGTATCTGTGGGACTGTGATCCTCTCTCTCAGGCTGGTATCTGTGGGACTGCAATCCTCTCTCTCAGACTGGTATCCGTGGGACTGTAATGCTCTCTCTCAACCTGGTATCTATCAGACTGCAATCCTCTCTCTCAGACTGGGTTCTGTGGGACTGTAATCCTCTCTCTCAGACTGGTATCTGTGGGACTGCAATCCTCTCTCTCAGACTGGTATCTGTGGGACTGTGATCCTCTCTCTCAGACTGGTATCTGTGGGACTGTAATCCTCTCTCTCAGACAGTGTTCTGTCAGACTGCAATCCTTTCTCTCACACTGGTATCTGTGGGACTGTAATCCTATCTCTTAGACTGGTATCTGTGGGACTGTAATCCTTTCTCACAGACTGGTATCTGTGGGACTGTGATCCTCTCTCTCAGACTGGTATCTGTGGGACTGTAATTCTCTCTCTCAGACTGGTATCTGTGGGACTGCAATCATTTCTCTCAGACTTGTATCTGTCGGACTGCAATCCTCTCTCTCAGACAGGTATCTGTGGGGCTGTGATCCTCTCTCTCAGACAGGTATCTGTGGGGCTGTAATTCTCTCCCTCAGACTGGTATCTGTGGGACTGCAATCCTCTCTCTCAGACTGGTATCTGTGGGACTGTAATCGTCTCTCTCAGACTGGTATCTGTGGGACTGCAATCCTCTGTCTCAGACTGGTATCTGTCAGACTGCATCCTCTCTCTCAGACTGGGATTTGTGGGACTGCAATCCTCTCTCTCAGACTGGGTTCTGTCCGACTGCAATCCTCTGTCTCAGACTGGTATCTGTGGGACTGTAATCGTCTCTCTCAGGCTGGTATCTGTGGGACTGCAATCCTCTGTCTCAGACTGGTATCTGTGGGACTGTAATCGTCTCTCTCAGACTGGTATCTGTGGGACTGTAATCGTCTCTCTCAGGCTGGTATCTGTGGGACTATAATCCTCTCTCTCAGACAGGTATCTGTGGGACTGTAATCCTCTCTCTCAGATTGGGTTCTGTCAGACTGTAATCCTCTCTCTCACATTGTTATCTGTCAGACTGCAATCCTCTCTCTCAGACTGGTATCTGTGGGACTGTAATCATCTCTCTCAGACTGGGTTCTGTGGGGCTGTAATTCTCTCCCTCAGACTGGTATCTGTGGGACTGCAATCCTCTCTCTCAGACTGGTATCTGTGGGACTGTAATCGTCTCTCTCAGACTGGTATCTGTGGGACTGCAATCCTCTGTCTCAGACTGGTATCTGTCAGACTGCATCCTCTCTCTCAGACTGGGATTTGTGGGACTGTAATCCTCTCTCTCAGACTGGTATCTGTGGGACTGCAATCCTCTCTCTCAGACTGGTATCTGTGGGACTGTGATCCTCTCTCTCAGACTGGAATCTGTGGGACTGCAATCATTTCTCTCAGACTGCTATCTGTCAGACTGCAATCCTCTCTCTCAGACAGGTATCTGTGGGACTGTAATCCTCTCTCTCAGACTGGGTTCTGTGGGGCTGTAATTCTCTCCCTCAGACTGGTATCTGTGGGACTGCAATCCTCTCTCTTAGACTGGTATCTGTGGGACTGTAATCCTCTCTCTCAGACTGGTATCTGTGGGACTGTAATCCTCTCTCTCAGCCTGGTATCTGTCAGACTGCAATCCTCTCTCTCAGACTGGGTTCTGTGGGACTGTAATCCTCCCTCTCAGACTGGTATCTGTGGGACTGTAATCCTCTCTCTCAGACTGGTATCTGTGGGACTGTGATCCTCTCTCTCAGACTGGTATCTGTGGGACTGTAATCCTCTCTCTCAGACAGTGTTCTGTCAGACTGCAATCCTTTCTCTCACACTGGTATCTGTGGGACTGTAATCCTCTCTCTTAGACTGGTATCTGTGGGACTGTAATCCTTTCTCACAGACTGGTATCTGTGGGACTGTGATCCCCTCTCTCAGACTGGTATCTGTGGGACAGTAATTCTCTCTCTCAGACTGGTATCAATGGGACTGCAATCATTTCTCTCAGACTGGTATCTGTCAGACTGCAATCCTCTCTCTCAGCCAGGTATCTGTGGGACTGTAATCCTCTCTCTCAGACTGGGTTCTGTGGGGCTGTAATTCTCTCCCTCAGACTGGTATCTGTGGGACTGCAATCCTCTCTCTCAGACTGGTATCTGTGGGACTGTAATCGTCTCTCTCAGACTGGTATCTGTGGGACTGCAATCCTCTGTCTCAGACTGGTATCTGTCAGACTGCATCCTCTCTCTCAGACTGGGATTTGTGGGACTGCAATCCTCTCTCTCAGACTGGGTTCTGTCCGACTGCAATCCTCTGTCTCAGACTGGTATCTGTGGGACTGTAATCGTCTCTCTCAGACTGGTATCTGTGGGACTGCAATCCTCTGTCTCAGACTGGTATCTGTGGGACTGTAATCGTCTCTCTCAGACTGGCATCTGTGGGACTGCAATCCTCTGTCTCAGACTGGTATCTGTCAGACTGCATCCTCTCTCTCAGCCTGGTATCTGTGGGACTGTAATCCTCTCTCTCAGACAGGTATCTGTGGGACTGTAATCCTCTCTCTCAGATTGGGTTCTGTCAGACTGTAATCCTCTCTCTCACATTGTTATCTGTCAGACTGCAATCCTCTCTCTCAGACTGGTATCTGTGGGACTGTAATCCTCTCTCTCAGACTGGGTTCTGTGGGGCTGTAATTCTCTCCCTCAGACTGGTATCTGTGGGACTGCAATCCTCTCTCTCAGACTGGTATCTGTGGGACTGTAATCGTCTCTCTCAGACTGGTATCTGTGGGACTGCAATCCTCTGTCTCAGACTGGTATCTGTCAGACTGCATCCTCTCTCTCAGACTGGGATTTCTGGGACTGCAATCCTCTCTCTCAGACTGGGTTCTGTCCGACTGCAATCCTCTGTCTCAAACTGGTATCTGTGGGACTGTAATCGTCTCTCTCAGACTGGTATCTGTGGGACTGCAATCCTCAGTCTCAGACTGGTATCTGTGGGACTGTAATCGTCTCTCTCAGACTGGTATCTGTGGGACTGCAATCCTCTGTCTCAGACTGGTATCTGTCAGACTGCATCCTCTCTCTCAGACTGGTATCTGTGGGACTGTAATCCTCTCTCTCAGACAGGTATCTGTGGGACTGAAATCCTCTCTCTCAGATTGGGTTCTGTCAGACTGTAATCCTCTCTCTCACATTGTTATCTGTCAGACTGCAATCCTCTCTCTCAGACTGGTATCTGTGGGACTGTGATCCTCTCTCTCAGACTGGTATCTGTCAGACTGCAATCCTTTCTCTCAGACTAGTATCTGTGGGACTGTAATCCTCTCTCTCAGACTGGGTTCTGTCAGACTGCAATCCTTTCTCTCACACCGGTATCTGTGGGACTGTAATCCTCTCTCTTCGACTGGTATCTGTGGGACTGTAATACTTTCTCACAGACTGGTATCTGTGGGACTTTGATCCTCTCTCTCAGACTGGTATCTTTGGGACTGTAATCCTCTCTCTCAAACTGGTATCTGTGGGACTGTAATCCTCTCTCTCAGACTGGTATCTGTGGGACTGTAATTCTCTCTCTCAGACTGGTATCTGTGGGACTGCAATCCTTTCTCTCAGACTGGTATCTGTGGGACTGTAATCCTGTCTCACAGACTGGTATCTGTAGGACTGCAATCCTCTATCTCAGACTGGCATCTGTGGGACTGTAATCCTCCCACTCAGACTGGTATCTGTCAGACTGCAATCCTCTCAGACTGGTACCTGTGGGACTGTAATCCTCTCTCTCAGACTGGTATCTGTCAGACTGCAATCCTCTCAGACTTGTACCTGTGGGACTGTAATCCTCTCTCTCAGACTGGTATCTGTCGGACTGTAATCCTCTCTCTCAGACTGGGTTCCGTCAGACTGTAATCCTCTCTCTCAGACTGGTTTCTGTGGGACTGCAATCCTCTATCTCAGACTGGTATCTGTGGGACTGTAATCCTCTCACTCAGACTGGTATCTGTCAGACTGCAATCCTCTCAGACTGGTACCTGTGGGGCTGTAATCCTCTCTCTCAGACTGGTATCTGTGGGACTGTAATCCTCTCTCTCAGACTGGGTTCTGTCAGACTGCAATCCTCTTTCTCAGACTGGTTTCTGTGGGACTGCAATCCTCTGTCTCAGACTGGTATCTGTCAGACTGCAATCCTCTCTCTCGGACTGGTATCTGTGGGACTGTGATCCTCTCTCTCAGACTGGTATCTGTCAGACTGCAATCCACTCACTCAGACTGGGTTCTGTGGGACTGTAATCCTCTCTCTCAGACTCGTATCTGTGGGACGCAATCCTCTCTCTCAGACTGGTATCTGTGGGACTGTAATCGTCTCTCTCAGACTGGGATTCGTGTGACTGTAATCCTCTCTCTCAGACTGGTATCTGTGGGACTGCAATCCTCTATCTCAGACTGGTATCTGTGGGACTGTAATCCTGTCTCTCACACTGGGTTCTGTCAGACTGCAATCCTCTCTCCCAGACGTGTATCTGTGGGACTGTGATCCACTCTCTCAGACTGGTATCTGTGGGACTGCAATCCTCTCTCTCAGACTGGTATCTGTGGGACTGTAATCCTCTCTCTCAGACTGGTATCTGCCAGACTGCAATCCTCTCTCTCAGACTGGGTTCTGTGGGACTGTAATCCTCTCTCTCAGACTGGTATCTGTGGGACTGTAATCCTCTCTATTAGACTGGTAGCTGTGGGACTGTAATCCTGTCTCACAGACTGGTATCTGTCAGACTGCAATCCTCTCTCAGACAGGTATCTGTGGGACTGTAATCCTCTCTCTCAGACTGGTATCTGTGGGACTGTAATCGTCTCTCTTAGACTGGTATCTGTGTGACTGTAATCCTTTCTCACAGACTGGTATCTGTGGGACTGTGATCCGCTCTCTCAGACTGGTATCTGTGGGACTGTAACTCTCTCTCACCGATGGTACCTGTGGGACTGTAATCCTCTCTCTCAAACTGTTATCTGTGGGACTGTAATCCTCTCTCTCAGACTGGTATCTGTGGGACTATTATTCTCTCTCTCAGACTGGTATCTGTGGGACTGTAATCCTTTCTCTCAGACTGGTATCTGTGGGACTGCAATCCGCTCTCTCAGACTGGCATGTGTCACAGTGCAATCCTTTCTCTCAGACTGGGATTTGTGGGACTGTAATCCTCTATCTCAGACTGGTATCTGTGGGACTGTAATCCTCTCTCTCAGAGTGGCATCTGTCAGACTGCAATCCTCTCAGACTGGTACCTGTGGGACTGTAATCCTCTCTCTCAGACAGGTATCTGTGGGAATGTAATCCTCTCTCTCAGACTGGGTTCTGTCAGACTGCAATCCTCTCTCTCAGACTGTTTTCTGTGGGACTGCAATCCTCTGTCTCAGACTGGTATCTGTGGGACTGCAATCCTTTCTCTCAGACTGGTATCTGTGGGACTGTAATCCTGTCTCACAGACTGGTATCTGTAGACTGCAATCCTCTATCTCAGACTGGCATCTGTGGGACTGTAATCCTCTCACTCAGACTGGTATCTGTCAGACTGCAATCCTCTCAGACTGGTACCTGTGGGACTGTAATCCTCTGTCTCAGACTGGTATCTGTCAGACTGCAATCCTCTCTCTCAGACTGGGTTCTGTGGGACTGTAATCCTCTCTCTCAGACTGGTATCTGTGGGACTGCAATCCTCTCTCTCAGACTGGTATCTGTGGGACTGTAATCCTCTCTCTCAGACTGTGTTCTGTCAGACTGCAATCCTCTCTCTCAAACTGGTTTCTGTGGGACTGCAATCCTCTCTCTCAGACTGGTATCTGTGGGACTGTGATCCTCTCTCTCAGACTGGGATCTGTGGGACTGGAATCCTCTCTCTCAGACTGGGATCTGTGGGACTGTAATTCTCACTCACACATTGTGGTCTATCCGACGCTGCAACTCTCTCGCTCAGAGAGAGATTTGTCAGACTGTAATCCCCTCTCCCTCCAGGATCTGATAGACTGTAATCCTCGCTCTCAGACTAGGATCTGTCAGCCTGTAATCCTCTCTTTCAGACTGGAATTCTCTCTTACATACTGGGACTGTCAGACTGCAATCCACTCTCTCAAACTGGGATATGTCAGACTGTAATCCTCTCTCTTCGATTTGGATCTTCTAGATTGTAATCCTATCTCATGCTGTGATCTGTCAGGCTGTAATCCTCTCTCACAAACTAGTATCTGTCAGACTGTAATCCTCTCATTCGGACTGGGATTTGTGGGACTGTGATCCACTCTCTCAGACTGGTATCTGTGGGACTGTAATCCTCGCTCTCAGACTGGGTTCTGTGGGACTGTAATCCTCTCTCTCAGACTGGTATCTGTCAGACTGCAATCCTCTCTCTCAGACTGGTATCTGTGGGACTGTAATCCTCTCTCTCAGACTGGTATCTGTCAGACTGCAATCCTCTCTCTCAGACTGGTAACTGTGGGACTGTAATCCTCTCTCTCAGACTGGGTTCTGTGGGACTGTAATCCTCTCTCTCAGACTGGTATCTGTCAGACTGCAATCCTCTCTCTCAGACTGGTATCTGTGGGACTGTGATCCTCTCTCTCAGGCTGGTATCTGTGGGACTGCAATCCTCTCTCTCAGACTGGTATCCGTGGGACTGTAATGCTCTCTCTCAACCTGGTATCTATCAGACTGCAATCCTCTCTCTCAGACTGGGTTCTGTGGGACTGTAATCCTCTCTCTCAGACTGGTATCTGTGGGACTGCAATCCTCTCTCTCAGACTGGTATCTGTGGGACTGTGATCCTCTCTCTCAGACTGGTATCTGTGGGACTGTAATCCTCTCTCTCAGACAGTGTTCTGTCAGACTGCAATCCTTTCTCTCACACTGGTATCTGTGGGACTGTAATCCTATCTCTTAGACTGGTATCTGTGGGACTGTAATCCTTTCTCACAGACTGGTATCTGTGGGACTGTGATCCTCTCTCTCAGACTGGTATCTGTGGGACTGTAATTCTCTCTCTCAGACTGGTATCTGTGGGACTGCAATCATTTCTCTCAGACTTGTATCTGTCGGACTGCAATCCTCTCTCTCAGACAGGTATCTGTGGGGCTGTGATCCTCTCTCTCAGACAGGTATCTGTGGGGCTGTAATTCTCTCCCTCAGACTGGTATCTGTGGGACTGCAATCCTCTCTCTCAGACTGGTATCTGTGGGACTGTAATCGTCTCTCTCAGACTGGTATCTGTGGGACTGCAATCCTCTGTCTCAGACTGGTATCTGTCAGACTGCATCCTCTCTCTCAGACTGGGATTTGTGGGACTGCAATCCTCTCTCTCAGACTGGGTTCTGTCCGACTGCAATCCTCTGTCTCAGACTGGTATCTGTGGGACTGTAATCGTCTCTCTCAGGCTGGTATCTGTGGGACTGCAATCCTCTGTCTCAGACTGGTATCTGTGGGACTGTAATCGTCTCTCTCAGACTGGTATCTGTGGGACTGTAATCGTCTCTCTCAGGCTGGTATCTGTGGGACTATAATCCTCTCTCTCAGACAGGTATCTGTGGGACTGTAATCCTCTCTCTCAGATTGGGTTCTGTCAGACTGTAATCCTCTCTCTCACATTGTTATCTGTCAGACTGCAATCCTCTCTCTCAGACTGGTATCTGTGGGACTGTAATCATCTCTCTCAGACTGGGTTCTGTGGGGCTGTAATTCTCTCCCTCAGACTGGTATCTGTGGGACTGCAATCCTCTCTCTCAGACTGGTATCTGTGGGACTGTAATCGTCTCTCTCAGACTGGTATCTGTGGGACTGCAATCCTCTGTCTCAGACTGGTATCTGTCAGACTGCATCCTCTCTCTCAGACTGGGATTTGTGGGACTGTAATCCTCTCTCTCAGACTGGTATCTGTGGGACTGCAATCCTCTCTCTCAGACTGGTATCTGTGGGACTGTGATCCTCTCTCTCAGACTGGAATCTGTGGGACTGCAATCATTTCTCTCAGACTGCTATCTGTCAGACTGCAATCCTCTCTCTCAGACAGGTATCTGTGGGACTGTAATCCTCTCTCTCAGACTGGGTTCTGTGGGGCTGTAATTCTCTCCCTCAGACTGGTATCTGTGGGACTGCAATCCTCTCTCTTAGACTGGTATCTGTGGGACTGTAATCCTCTCTCTCAGACTGGTATCTGTGGGACTGTAATCCTCTCTCTCAGCCTGGTATCTGTCAGACTGCAATCCTCTCTCTCAGACTGGGTTCTGTGGGACTGTAATCCTCCCTCTCAGACTGGTATCTGTGGGACTGTAATCCTCTCTCTCAGACTGGTATCTGTGGGACTGTGATCCTCTCTCTCAGACTGGTATCTGTGGGACTGTAATCCTCTCTCTCAGACAGTGTTCTGTCAGACTGCAATCCTTTCTCTCACACTGGTATCTGTGGGACTGTAATCCTCTCTCTTAGACTGGTATCTGTGGGACTGTAATCCTTTCTCACAGACTGGTATCTGTGGGACTGTGATCCCCTCTCTCAGACTGGTATCTGTGGGACAGTAATTCTCTCTCTCAGACTGGTATCAATGGGACTGCAATCATTTCTCTCAGACTGGTATCTGTCAGACTGCAATCCTCTCTCTCAGCCAGGTATCTGTGGGACTGTAATCCTCTCTCTCAGACTGGGTTCTGTGGGGCTGTAATTCTCTCCCTCAGACTGGTATCTGTGGGACTGCAATCCTCTCTCTCAGACTGGTATCTGTGGGACTGTAATCGTCTCTCTCAGACTGGTATCTGTGGGACTGCAATCCTCTGTCTCAGACTGGTATCTGTCAGACTGCATCCTCTCTCTCAGACTGGGATTTGTGGGACTGCAATCCTCTCTCTCAGACTGGGTTCTGTCCGACTGCAATCCTCTGTCTCAGACTGGTATCTGTGGGACTGTAATCGTCTCTCTCAGACTGGTATCTGTGGGACTGCAATCCTCTGTCTCAGACTGGTATCTGTGGGACTGTAATCGTCTCTCTCAGACTGGCATCTGTGGGACTGCAATCCTCTGTCTCAGACTGGTATCTGTCAGACTGCATCCTCTCTCTCAGCCTGGTATCTGTGGGACTGTAATCCTCTCTCTCAGACAGGTATCTGTGGGACTGTAATCCTCTCTCTCAGATTGGGTTCTGTCAGACTGTAATCCTCTCTCTCACATTGTTATCTGTCAGACTGCAATCCTCTCTCTCAGACTGGTATCTGTGGGACTGTAATCCTCTCTCTCAGACTGGGTTCTGTGGGGCTGTAATTCTCTCCCTCAGACTGGTATCTGTGGGACTGCAATCCTCTCTCTCAGACTGGTATCTGTGGGACTGTAATCGTCTCTCTCAGACTGGTATCTGTGGGACTGCAATCCTCTGTCTCAGACTGGTATCTGTCAGACTGCATCCTCTCTCTCAGACTGGGATTTCTGGGACTGCAATCCTCTCTCTCAGACTGGGTTCTGTCCGACTGCAATCCTCTGTCTCAAACTGGTATCTGTGGGACTGTAATCGTCTCTCTCAGACTGGTATCTGTGGGACTGCAATCCTCAGTCTCAGACTGGTATCTGTGGGACTGTAATCGTCTCTCTCAGACTGGTATCTGTGGGACTGCAATCCTCTGTCTCAGACTGGTATCTGTCAGACTGCATCCTCTCTCTCAGACTGGTATCTGTGGGACTGTAATCCTCTCTCTCAGACAGGTATCTGTGGGACTGAAATCCTCTCTCTCAGATTGGGTTCTGTCAGACTGTAATCCTCTCTCTCACATTGTTATCTGTCAGACTGCAATCCTCTCTCTCAGACTGGTATCTGTGGGACTGTGATCCTCTCTCTCAGACTGGTATCTGTCAGACTGCAATCCTTTCTCTCAGACTAGTATCTGTGGGACTGTAATCCTCTCTCTCAGACTGGGTTCTGTCAGACTGCAATCCTTTCTCTCACACCGGTATCTGTGGGACTGTAATCCTCTCTCTTCGACTGGTATCTGTGGGACTGTAATACTTTCTCACAGACTGGTATCTGTGGGACTTTGATCCTCTCTCTCAGACTGGTATCTTTGGGACTGTAATCCTCTCTCTCAAACTGGTATCTGTGGGACTGTAATCCTCTCTCTCAGACTGGTATCTGTGGGACTGTAATTCTCTCTCTCAGACTGGTATCTGTGGGACTGCAATCCTTTCTCTCAGACTGGTATCTGTGGGACTGTAATCCTGTCTCACAGACTGGTATCTGTAGGACTGCAATCCTCTATCTCAGACTGGCATCTGTGGGACTGTAATCCTCCCACTCAGACTGGTATCTGTCAGACTGCAATCCTCTCAGACTGGTATCTGTGGGACTGTAATCGTCTCTCTCAGACTGGTATCTGTGGGACTGCAATCCTCTGTCTCAGACTGGTATCTGTCAGACTGCATCCTCTCTCTCAGACTGGGATTTGTGGGACTGCAATCCTCTCTCTCAGACTGGGTTCTGTCCGACTGCAATCCTCTGTCTCAGACTGGTATCTGTGGGACTGTAATCGTCTCTCTCAGACTGGTATCTGTGGGACTGCAATCCTCTGTCTCAGACTGGTATCTGTGGGACTGTAATCGTCTCTCTCAGACTGGCATCTGTGGGACTGCAATCCTCTGTCTCAGACTGGTATCTGTCAGACTGCATCCTCTCTCTCAGCCTGGTATCTGTGGGACTGTAATCCTCTCTCTCAGACAGGTATCTGTGGGACTGTAATCCTCTCTCTCAGATTGGGTTCTGTCAGACTGTAATCCTCTCTCTCACATTGTTATCTGTCAGACTGCAATCCTCTCTCTCAGACTGGTATCTGTGGGACTGTAATCCTCTCTCTCAGACTGGGTTCTGTGGGGCTGTAATTCTCTCCCTCAGACTGGTATCTGTGGGACTGCAATCCTCTCTCTCAGACTGGTATCTGTGGGACTGTAATCGTCTCTCTCAGACTGGTATCTGTGGGACTGCAATCCTCTGTCTCAGACTGGTATCTGTCAGACTGCATCCTCTCTCTCAGACTGGGATTTCTGGGACTGCAATCCTCTCTCTCAGACTGGGTTCTGTCCGACTGCAATCCTCTGTCTCAAACTGGTATCTGTGGGACTGTAATCGTCTCTCTCAGACTGGTATCTGTGGGACTGCAATCCTCAGTCTCAGACTGGTATCTGTGGGACTGTAATCGTCTCTCTCAGACTGGTATCTGTGGGACTGCAATCCTCTGTCTCAGACTGGTATCTGTCAGACTGCATCCTCTCTCTCAGACTGGTATCTGTGGGACTGTAATCCTCTCTCTCAGACAGGTATCTGTGGGACTGAAATCCTCTCTCTCAGATTGGGTTCTGTCAGACTGTAATCCTCTCTCTCACATTGTTATCTGTCAGACTGCAATCCTCTCTCTCAGACTGGTATCTGTGGGACTGTGATCCTCTCTCTCAGACTGGTATCTGTCAGACTGCAATCCTTTCTCTCAGACTAGTATCTGTGGGACTGTAATCCTCTCTCTCAGACTGGGTTCTGTCAGACTGCAATCCTTTCTCTCACACCGGTATCTGTGGGACTGTAATCCTCTCTCTTCGACTGGTATCTGTGGGACTGTAATACTTTCTCACAGACTGGTATCTGTGGGACTTTGATCCTCTCTCTCAGACTGGTATCTTTGGGACTGTAATCCTCTCTCTCAAACTGGTATCTGTGGGACTGTAATCCTCTCTCTCAGACTGGTATCTGTGGGACTGTAATTCTCTCTCTCAGACTGGTATCTGTGGGACTGCAATCCTTTCTCTCAGACTGGTATCTGTGGGACTGTAATCCTGTCTCACAGACTGGTATCTGTCAGACTGCAATCCTCTCTCAGACAGGTATCTGTGGGACTGTAATCCTCTCTCTCAGACTGGTATCTGTGGGACTGTAATCGTCTCTCTTAGACTGGTATCTGTGTGACTGTAATCCTTTCTCACAGACTGGTATCTGTGGGACTGTGATCCGCTCTCTCAGACTGGTATCTGTGGGACTGTAACTCTCTCTCACCGATGGTACCTGTGGGACTGTAATCCTCTCTCTCAAACTGTTATCTGTGGGACTGTAATCCTCTCTCTCAGACTGGTATCTGTGGGACTATTATTCTCTCTCTCAGACTGGTATCTGTGGGACTGTAATCCTTTCTCTCAGACTGGTATCTGTGGGACTGCAATCCGCTCTCTCAGACTGGCATGTGTCACAGTGCAATCCTTTCTCTCAGACTGGGATTTGTGGGACTGTAATCCTCTATCTCAGACTGGTATCTGTGGGACTGTAATCCTCTCTCTCAGAGTGGCATCTGTCAGACTGCAATCCTCTCAGACTGGTACCTGTGGGACTGTAATCCTCTCTCTCAGACAGGTATCTGTGGGAATGTAATCCTCTCTCTCAGACTGGGTTCTGTCAGACTGCAATCCTCTCTCTCAGACTGTTTTCTGTGGGACTGCAATCCTCTGTCTCAGACTGGTATCTGTGGGACTGCAATCCTTTCTCTCAGACTGGTATCTGTGGGACTGTAATCCTGTCTCACAGACTGGTATCTGTAGACTGCAATCCTCTATCTCAGACTGGCATCTGTGGGACTGTAATCCTCTCACTCAGACTGGTATCTGTCAGACTGCAATCCTCTCAGACTGGTACCTGTGGGACTGTAATCCTCTGTCTCAGACTGGTATCTGTCAGACTGCAATCCTCTCTCTCAGACTGGGTTCTGTGGGACTGTAATCCTCTCTCTCAGACTGGTATCTGTGGGACTGCAATCCTCTCTCTCAGACTGGTATCTGTGGGACTGTAATCCTCTCTCTCAGACTGTGTTCTGTCAGACTGCAATCCTCTCTCTCAAACTGGTTTCTGTGGGACTGCAATCCTCTCTCTCAGACTGGTATCTGTGGGACTGTGATCCTCTCTCTCAGACTGGGATCTGTGGGACTGGAATCCTCTCTCTCAGACTGGGATCTGTGGGACTGTAATTCTCACTCACACATTGTGGTCTATCCGACGCTGCAACTCTCTCGCTCAGAGAGAGATTTGTCAGACTGTAATCCCCTCTCCCTCCAGGATCTGATAGACTGTAATCCTCGCTCTCAGACTAGGATCTGTCAGCCTGTAATCCTCTCTTTCAGACTGGAATTCTCTCTTACATACTGGGACTGTCAGACTGCAATCCACTCTCTCAAACTGGGATATGTCAGACTGTAATCCTCTCTCTTCGATTTGGATCTTCTAGATTGTAATCCTATCTCATGCTGTGATCTGTCAGGCTGTAATCCTCTCTCACAAACTAGTATCTGTCAGACTGTAATCCTCTCATTCGGACTGGGATTTGTGGGACTGTGATCCACTCTCTCAGACTGGTATCTGTGGGACTGTAATCCTCGCTCTCAGACTGGGTTCTGTGGGACTGTAATCCTCTCTCTCAGACTGGTATCTGTCAGACTGCAATCCTCTCTCTCAGACTGGTATCTGTGGGACTGTAATCCTCTCTCTCAGACTGGTATCTGTCAGACTGCAATCCTCTCTCTCAGACTGGTAACTGTGGGACTGTAATCCTCTCTCTCAGACTGGGTTCTGTGGGACTGTAATCCTCTCTCTCAGACTGGTATCTGTCAGACTGCAATCCTCTCTCTCAGACTGGTATCTGTGGGACTGTGATCCTCTCTCTCAGGCTGGTATCTGTGGGACTGCAATCCTCTCTCTCAGACTGGTATCCGTGGGACTGTAATGCTCTCTCTCAACCTGGTATCTATCAGACTGCAATCCTCTCTCTCAGACTGGGTTCTGTGGGACTGTAATCCTCTCTCTCAGACTGGTATCTGTGGGACTGCAATCCTCTCTCTCAGACTGGTATCTGTGGGACTGTGATCCTCTCTCTCAGACTGGTATCTGTGGGACTGTAATCCTCTCTCTCAGACAGTGTTCTGTCAGACTGCAATCCTTTCTCTCACACTGGTATCTGTGGGACTGTAATCCTATCTCTTAGACTGGTATCTGTGGGACTGTAATCCTTTCTCACAGACTGGTATCTGTGGGACTGTGATCCTCTCTCTCAGACTGGTATCTGTGGGACTGTAATTCTCTCTCTCAGACTGGTATCTGTGGGACTGCAATCATTTCTCTCAGACTTGTATCTGTCGGACTGCAATCCTCTCTCTCAGACAGGTATCTGTGGGGCTGTGATCCTCTCTCTCAGACAGGTATCTGTGGGGCTGTAATTCTCTCCCTCAGACTGGTATCTGTGGGACTGCAATCCTCTCTCTCAGACTGGTATCTGTGGGACTGTAATCGTCTCTCTCAGACTGGTATCTGTGGGACTGCAATCCTCTGTCTCAGACTGGTATCTGTCAGACTGCATCCTCTCTCTCAGACTGGGATTTGTGGGACTGCAATCCTCTCTCTCAGACTGGGTTCTGTCCGACTGCAATCCTCTGTCTCAGACTGGTATCTGTGGGACTGTAATCGTCTCTCTCAGGCTGGTATCTGTGGGACTGCAATCCTCTGTCTCAGACTGGTATCTGTGGGACTGTAATCGTCTCTCTCAGACTGGTATCTGTGGGACTGTAATCGTCTCTCTCAGGCTGGTATCTGTGGGACTATAATCCTCTCTCTCAGACAGGTATCTGTGGGACTGTAATCCTCTCTCTCAGATTGGGTTCTGTCAGACTGTAATCCTCTCTCTCACATTGTTATCTGTCAGACTGCAATCCTCTCTCTCAGACTGGTATCTGTGGGACTGTAATCATCTCTCTCAGACTGGGTTCTGTGGGGCTGTAATTCTCTCCCTCAGACTGGTATCTGTGGGACTGCAATCCTCTCTCTCAGACTGGTATCTGTGGGACTGTAATCGTCTCTCTCAGACTGGTATCTGTGGGACTGCAATCCTCTGTCTCAGACTGGTATCTGTCAGACTGCATCCTCTCTCTCAGACTGGGATTTGTGGGACTGTAATCCTCTCTCTCAGACTGGTATCTGTGGGACTGCAATCCTCTCTCTCAGACTGGTATCTGTGGGACTGTGATCCTCTCTCTCAGACTGGAATCTGTGGGACTGCAATCATTTCTCTCAGACTGCTATCTGTCAGACTGCAATCCTCTCTCTCAGACAGGTATCTGTGGGACTGTAATCCTCTCTCTCAGACTGGGTTCTGTGGGGCTGTAATTCTCTCCCTCAGACTGGTATCTGTGGGACTGCAATCCTCTCTCTTAGACTGGTATCTGTGGGACTGTAATCCTCTCTCTCAGACTGGTATCTGTGGGACTGTAATCCTCTCTCTCAGCCTGGTATCTGTCAGACTGCAATCCTCTCTCTCAGACTGGGTTCTGTGGGACTGTAATCCTCCCTCTCAGACTGGTATCTGTGGGACTGTAATCCTCTCTCTCAGACTGGTATCTGTGGGACTGTGATCCTCTCTCTCAGACTGGTATCTGTGGGACTGTAATCCTCTCTCTCAGACAGTGTTCTGTCAGACTGCAATCCTTTCTCTCACACTGGTATCTGTGGGACTGTAATCCTCTCTCTTAGACTGGTATCTGTGGGACTGTAATCCTTTCTCACAGACTGGTATCTGTGGGACTGTGATCCCCTCTCTCAGACTGGTATCTGTGGGACAGTAATTCTCTCTCTCAGACTGGTATCAATGGGACTGCAATCATTTCTCTCAGACTGGTATCTGTCAGACTGCAATCCTCTCTCTCAGCCAGGTATCTGTGGGACTGTAATCCTCTCTCTCAGACTGGGTTCTGTGGGGCTGTAATTCTCTCCCTCAGACTGGTATCTGTGGGACTGCAATCCTCTCTCTCAGACTGGTATCTGTGGGACTGTAATCGTCTCTCTCAGACTGGTATCTGTGGGACTGCAATCCTCTGTCTCAGACTGGTATCTGTCAGACTGCATCCTCTCTCTCAGACTGGGATTTGTGGGACTGCAATCCTCTCTCTCAGACTGGGTTCTGTCCGACTGCAATCCTCTGTCTCAGACTGGTATCTGTGGGACTGTAATCGTCTCTCTCAGACTGGTATCTGTGGGACTGCAATCCTCTGTCTCAGACTGGTATCTGTGGGACTGTAATCGTCTCTCTCAGACTGGCATCTGTGGGACTGCAATCCTCTGTCTCAGACTGGTATCTGTCAGACTGCATCCTCTCTCTCAGCCTGGTATCTGTGGGACTGTAATCCTCTCTCTCAGACAGGTATCTGTGGGACTGTAATCCTCTCTCTCAGATTGGGTTCTGTCAGACTGTAATCCTCTCTCTCACATTGTTATCTGTCAGACTGCAATCCTCTCTCTCAGACTGGTATCTGTGGGACTGTAATCCTCTCTCTCAGACTGGGTTCTGTGGGGCTGTAATTCTCTCCCTCAGACTGGTATCTGTGGGACTGCAATCCTCTCTCTCAGACTGGTATCTGTGGGACTGTAATCGTCTCTCTCAGACTGGTATCTGTGGGACTGCAATCCTCTGTCTCAGACTGGTATCTGTCAGACTGCATCCTCTCTCTCAGACTGGGATTTCTGGGACTGCAATCCTCTCTCTCAGACTGGGTTCTGTCCGACTGCAATCCTCTGTCTCAAACTGGTATCTGTGGGACTGTAATCGTCTCTCTCAGACTGGTATCTGTGGGACTGCAATCCTCAGTCTCAGACTGGTATCTGTGGGACTGTAATCGTCTCTCTCAGACTGGTATCTGTGGGACTGCAATCCTCTGTCTCAGACTGGTATCTGTCAGACTGCATCCTCTCTCTCAGACTGGTATCTGTGGGACTGTAATCCTCTCTCTCAGACAGGTATCTGTGGGACTGAAATCCTCTCTCTCAGATTGGGTTCTGTCAGACTGTAATCCTCTCTCTCACATTGTTATCTGTCAGACTGCAATCCTCTCTCTCAGACTGGTATCTGTGGGACTGTGATCCTCTCTCTCAGACTGGTATCTGTCAGACTGCAATCCTTTCTCTCAGACTAGTATCTGTGGGACTGTAATCCTCTCTCTCAGACTGGGTTCTGTCAGACTGCAATCCTTTCTCTCACACCGGTATCTGTGGGACTGTAATCCTCTCTCTTCGACTGGTATCTGTGGGACTGTAATACTTTCTCACAGACTGGTATCTGTGGGACTTTGATCCTCTCTCTCAGACTGGTATCTTTGGGACTGTAATCCTCTCTCTCAAACTGGTATCTGTGGGACTGTAATCCTCTCTCTCAGACTGGTATCTGTGGGACTGTAATTCTCTCTCTCAGACTGGTATCTGTGGGACTGCAATCCTTTCTCTCAGACTGGTATCTGTGGGACTGTAATCCTGTCTCACAGACTGGTATCTGTAGGACTGCAATCCTCTATCTCAGACTGGCATCTGTGGGACTGTAATCCTCCCACTCAGACTGGTATCTGTCAGACTGCAATCCTCTCAGACTGGTATCTGTGGGACTGTAATCGTCTCTCTCAGACTGGTATCTGTGGGACTGCAATCCTCTGTCTCAGACTGGTATCTGTCAGACTGCATCCTCTCTCTCAGACTGGGATTTGTGGGACTGCAATCCTCTCTCTCAGACTGGGTTCTGTCCGACTGCAATCCTCTGTCTCAGACTGGTATCTGTGGGACTGTAATCGTCTCTCTCAGACTGGTATCTGTGGGACTGCAATCCTCTGTCTCAGACTGGTATCTGTGGGACTGTAATCGTCTCTCTCAGACTGGCATCTGTGGGACTGCAATCCTCTGTCTCAGACTGGTATCTGTCAGACTGCATCCTCTCTCTCAGCCTGGTATCTGTGGGACTGTAATCCTCTCTCTCAGACAGGTATCTGTGGGACTGTAATCCTCTCTCTCAGATTGGGTTCTGTCAGACTGTAATCCTCTCTCTCACATTGTTATCTGTCAGACTGCAATCCTCTCTCTCAGACTGGTATCTGTGGGACTGTAATCCTCTCTCTCAGACTGGGTTCTGTGGGGCTGTAATTCTCTCCCTCAGACTGGTATCTGTGGGACTGCAATCCTCTCTCTCAGACTGGTATCTGTGGGACTGTAATCGTCTCTCTCAGACTGGTATCTGTGGGACTGCAATCCTCTGTCTCAGACTGGTATCTGTCAGACTGCATCCTCTCTCTCAGACTGGGATTTCTGGGACTGCAATCCTCTCTCTCAGACTGGGTTCTGTCCGACTGCAATCCTCTGTCTCAAACTGGTATCTGTGGGACTGTAATCGTCTCTCTCAGACTGGTATCTGTGGGACTGCAATCCTCAGTCTCAGACTGGTATCTGTGGGACTGTAATCGTCTCTCTCAGACTGGTATCTGTGGGACTGCAATCCTCTGTCTCAGACTGGTATCTGTCAGACTGCATCCTCTCTCTCAGACTGGTATCTGTGGGACTGTAATCCTCTCTCTCAGACAGGTATCTGTGGGACTGAAATCCTCTCTCTCAGATTGGGTTCTGTCAGACTGTAATCCTCTCTCTCACATTGTTATCTGTCAGACTGCAATCCTCTCTCTCAGACTGGTATCTGTGGGACTGTGATCCTCTCTCTCAGACTGGTATCTGTCAGACTGCAATCCTTTCTCTCAGACTAGTATCTGTGGGACTGTAATCCTCTCTCTCAGACTGGGTTCTGTCAGACTGCAATCCTTTC
Source organism: Scyliorhinus torazame (assembly GCF_047496885.1). NCBI lineage: Eukaryota > Metazoa > Chordata > Chondrichthyes > Carcharhiniformes > Scyliorhinidae > Scyliorhinus > Scyliorhinus torazame. The sequence goes on along the minus strand of NC_092714.1, from coordinate 167,074,881 downwards.
TCTCACACCGGTATCTGTGGGACTGTAATCCTCTCTCTTCGACTGGTATCTGTGGGACTGTAATACTTTCTCACAGACTGGTATCTGTGGGACTTTGATCCTCTCTCTCAGACTGGTATCTTTGGGACTGTAATCCTCTCTCTCAAACTGGTATCTGTGGGACTGTAATCCTCTCTCTCAGACTGGTATCTGTGGGACTGTAATTCTCTCTCTCAGACTGGTATCTGTGGGACTGCAATCCTTTCTCTCAGACTGGTATCTGTGGGACTGTAATCCTGTCTCACAGACTGGTATCTGTAGGACTGCAATCCTCTATCTCAGACTGGCATCTGTGGGACTGTAATCCTCCCACTCAGACTGGTATCTGTCAGACTGCAATCCTCTCAGACTGGTACCTGTGGGACTGTAATCCTCTCTCTCAGACTGGTATCTGTCAGACTGCAATCCTCTCAGACTTGTACCTGTGGGACTGTAATCCTCTCTCTCAGACTGGTATCTGTCGGACTGTAATCCTCTCTCTCAGACTGGGTTCCGTCAGACTGTAATCCTCTCTCTCAGACTGGTTTCTGTGGGACTGCAATCCTCTATCTCAGACTGGTATCTGTGGGACTGTAATCCTCTCACTCAGACTGGTATCTGTCAGACTGCAATCCTCTCAGACTGGTACCTGTGGGGCTGTAATCCTCTCTCTCAGACTGGTATCTGTGGGACTGTAATCCTCTCTCTCAGACTGGGTTCTGTCAGACTGCAATCCTCTTTCTCAGACTGGTTTCTGTGGGACTGCAATCCTCTGTCTCAGACTGGTATCTGTCAGACTGCAATCCTCTCTCTCGGACTGGTATCTGTGGGACTGTGATCCTCTCTCTCAGACTGGTATCTGTCAGACTGCAATCCACTCACTCAGACTGGGTTCTGTGGGACTGTAATCCTCTCTCTCAGACTCGTATCTGTGGGACGCAATCCTCTCTCTCAGACTGGTATCTGTGGGACTGTAATCGTCTCTCTCAGACTGGGATTCGTGTGACTGTAATCCTCTCTCTCAGACTGGTATCTGTGGGACTGCAATCCTCTATCTCAGACTGGTATCTGTGGGACTGTAATCCTGTCTCTCACACTGGGTTCTGTCAGACTGCAATCCTCTCTCCCAGACGTGTATCTGTGGGACTGTGATCCACTCTCTCAGACTGGTATCTGTGGGACTGCAATCCTCTCTCTCAGACTGGTATCTGTGGGACTGTAATCCTCTCTCTCAGACTGGTATCTGCCAGACTGCAATCCTCTCTCTCAGACTGGGTTCTGTGGGACTGTAATCCTCTCTCTCAGACTGGTATCTGTGGGACTGTAATCCTCTCTATTAGACTGGTAGCTGTGGGACTGTAATCCTGTCTCACAGACTGGTATCTGTCAGACTGCAATCCTCTCTCAGACAGGTATCTGTGGGACTGTAATCCTCTCTCTCAGACTGGTATCTGTGGGACTGTAATCGTCTCTCTCAGACTGGTATCTGTGGGACTGCAATCCTCTCTCTCAGACTGGGATTTGTGGGACTGCAATCCTCTCTCTCAGACTGGGTTCTGTCCGACTGCAATCCTCTCAGATTGGTATCTGTGGGACTGTAATCCTCTCTCTCAGATTGGCATCTGTCAGACTGCAATCCTCTCTCTCAGACTGGTATCTGTGGGACTGTGATCGTCTCTCTCAGACTGGTATCTGTGGGACTGTGATCCTCTCTCTCAGACTGGTTTCTGTGGGACTGCAATCCTCTCTCTCAGACTGGTTTCTGTGGGACTGCAATCCTCTCTCTCAGACTGGTACCTGTCAGACTGCAATCCTCTCTCTCAGACTGGTATCGGTCAGACTGCAGTCCTCTCTCTCAGACTGGTATCTGTGGGACTGTGATCCTCTCTCTCAGACTGGTATCTGTCAGACTGCAATCCTTTCTCTCAGACTGGTATCTGTGGGACTGTGATCCTCTCTCTCAGACTGGGATCTGTGGGACTGTAATTCTCTCTCTCAGACTGGGTTCTGTCAGACTGCAATCCTCTCTCTCAGACTAGTATCTGTGGGACTGCAATCCTCTGTCTCAGACGTGTATCTGTCAGACTGCATCCTCTCTCTCAGACTGGGATTTGTGGGACTGCAATCCTCTCTCTCAGACTGGGTTCTGTCCGACTGCAATCCTCTCTCTCAGACTGGTATCTGTGGGACTGTAATCCTCTCTCTCAGACTGGGTTCTGTCAGACTGTTATCCTCTCTCTCAGACTGGTATCTGTCAGACTGCAATCCTCTCTCTCAGACTGGGTTCTGTCCGACTGCAATCCTCTCTCTCAGACTGGTATCTGTGGGACTGTAATCCTTTCTCACAGACTGGTATCTGTGGGACTGTGATCCTCTCTCTCAGACTGGTATCTTTGGGACTGTAATCCTTTCTCACAGACTGGTATCTGTGGGACTGTAATCCTCTCTCTCAGACTGGTATCTGTGGGACTGTAATCCTTTCTCACAGACTGGTATCTGTGGGACTGTGATCCTCTCTCTCAGACTGGTATCTTTGGGACTGTAATCCTCTCTCTCAAACTGGTATCTGTGGGACTGTAATCCTCTCTCTCAGACTGGTATCTGTGGGACTGTAATTCTCTCTCTCAGACTGGTATCTGTGGGACTGCAATCCTTTCTCTCAGACTGGTATCTGTGGGACTGTAATCCTGTCTCACAGACTGGTATCTGTAGGACTGCAATCCTTTCTCTCAGACTGGGATTTGTGGGACTGTAATCCTCTCTCTCAGACTGGTATCTGTGGGACTGCAATCCTCTATCTCAGACTGGTATCTGTGGGACTGTAATCCTCTCACTCAGACTGGTATCTGTCAGACGGCAATCCTCTCAGACTGGTACCTGTGGGACTGTAATCCTCTCTCTCAGACTGGTATCTGTCAGACTGCAATCCTCTCAGACTGGTACCTGTGGGACTGTAATCCTCTCTCTCAGACTGGTATCTGTGGGACTGTAATCCTCTCTCTCAGACTGGGTTCTGTCAGACTGCAATCCTTTCACTCAGACTGGTTTCTGTGGGACTGCAATCCTCTATCTCAGGCTGGTATCTGTGGGACTGTAATCCTCTCACTCAGACTGGTATCTGTCAGACTGCAGTCCTCTCAGACTGGTACCTGTGGGACTGTAATCCTCTCTCTCAGACTGGTATCTGTGGGACTGTAATCCTCTCTCTCAGACTGGGTTCTGTCAGACTGCAATCCTCTCTCTCAGACTGGTTTCTGTGGGACTGCAATCCTCTGTCTCAGACTGATATCTGTCAGACAGCAATCCTCTCTCTCAGACTGGTATCTGTGGGACTGTGATCCTCTCTCTCAGACTGGTATCTGTCAGACTGCAATCCTCTCTCTCAGACTCGGTTCTGTGGGACTGTAATCCTCTCTCTCAGACTGGTATCTGTGGGACGCAATCCTCTCTCTCAGACTGGTATCTGTGGGACTGTAATCGTCTCTCTCAGACTGGTATCGGTGGGACTGCAGTCCTCTGTCTCAGACTGGTATCTGTCAGACTGCACCCTCTCTCTCAGACTGGGATTTGTGGGGCTGCAATCCTCTCTCTCAGACTGGGTTCTGTCCGACTGCAATCCTTTCTCTCACACTGGTATCTGTGGGACTGTAATCCTCTCTCTCAGATTGGGTTCTGTCAGACTGTAATCCTCTCTCTCAGATTGGTATCTGTGGGACTGTAATCCTCTCTCTCAGATTGGCATCTGTGGGACTGTAATCCTCTCTCTCAGACTGGTATCTGTGGGACTGTGATCCTCTCTCTCAGACTGGTATCTGTGGGACTGCAATCCTCTCTCTCAGACTGGTATCTGTCAGACTGCAATCCTCTCTCTCAGACTGGTATCTGTCAGACTGCAATCCTTTCTCTCAGGCTGGTATCTGTGGGACTGTAATCCTCTCTCTCAGACTGGTATCTGTGGGACTGCAATCCTCTATCTCAGACTGGTATCTGTGGGACTGTAATCCTCTCACTCAGACTGGTATCTGTCAGACTGCAATCCTCTCAGACTGGTACCTGTGGGACTGTAATCCTCTCTCTCAGACTGGTATCTGTCAGACTGCAATCCTCTCAGACTGGTACCTGTGGGACTGTAATCCTCTCTCTCAGACTGGTATCTGTGGGACTGTAATCCTCTCTCTCAGACTGGGTTCTGTCAGACTGCAATCCTCTCTCTCAGACTGGTTTCTGTGGGACTGCAATCCTCTATCTCAGACTGGTATCTGTGGGACTGTAATCCTCTCAATCAGACTGGTATCTGTCAGACTGCAGTCCTCTCAGACTGGTACCTGTGGGACTGTAATCCTCTCTCTCAGACTGGTATCTGTGGGACTGTAATCCTCTCTCTCAGACTGGGTTCTGTCAGACTGCAATCCTCTCTCTCAGACTGGTTTCTGTGGGACTGCAATCCTCTGTCTCAGACTGGTATCTGTGGGACTGTAATCCTCTCTCTCAGACTGGGATTTGTGGGGCTGCAATCCTCTCTCTCAGACTGGGTTCTGTCCGACTGCAATCCTTTCTCTCACACTGGTATCTGTGGGACTGTAATCCTCTCTCTCAGATTGGGTTCTGTCAGACTGTAATCCTTTCTCTCAGGCTGGTATCTGTGGGACTGTAATCCTCTCTCTCAGACTGGGTTCTGTGGGACTGTAATCCTCTCTCTCAGACTGGGTTCTGTCAGACTGTTATCCTCTCTCTCAGACTGGTATCTGTCAGACTGCAATCCTCTCTCTCAGACTGGGTTCTGTCCGACTGCAATCCTCTCTCTCAGACTGGTATCTGTGGGACTGTAATCCTTTCTCACAGACTGGTATCTGTGGGACTGTGATCCTCTCTCTCAGACTGGTATGTTTGGGACTGTAATCCTCTCTCTCAAACTGGTATCTGTGGGACTGTAATCCTTTCTCACAGACTGGTATCTGTGGGACTGTGATCCTCTCTCTCAGACTGGTATCTTTGGGACTGTAATCCTCTCTCTCAGACTTGGTTCTGTCCGACTGCAATCCTCTCTCTCAGACTGGTATCTGTGGGACTGTAATCCTTTCTCACAGACTGGTATCTGTGGGACTGTGATCCTCTCTCTCAGACTGGTATCTTTGGGACTGTAATCCTCTCTCTCAGACTGGTATCTGTGGGACTGCAATCCTCTATCTCAGACTGGTATCTGTCAGACTGTAATCCTCTCTCTCAGACTGTGTTCTGTCCGACTGCAATACTCTCTCTCAGACTGGTATCTGTGGGACTGTAATTCTTTCTCACAGACTGGTATCTGTGGGACTGTGATCCTCTCTCTCAGACTGGTATCTTTGGGACTGTAATCCTCTCTCTCAAACTGGTATCTGTGGGACTGCAATCCTCTCTCTCAGACTGGTATCTGTGGGACTGTAATTCTCTCTCTCAGACTGGTATCTGTGGGACTGCAATCCTTTCTCTCAGACTGGTATCTGTAGGACTGCAATCCTTTCTCTCAGACTGGGATTTGTGGGACTGTAATCCTCTCTCTCAGACTGGTATCTGTGGGACTGCAATCCTCTATCTCTGACTGGTATCTGTGGGACTGTAATCCTCTCACTCAGACTGGTATCTGTCAGACTGCAATCCTCTCAGACTGGGTTCTGTCAGACTGCAATCCTCTCTCTCAGACTGATTTCTGTGGGACTGCAATCCTCTGTCTCAGACTGGTATCTGTCAGACTGCAATCCTCTTTCTCAGACTGGTATCTGTGGGACTGTGATCCTCTCTCTCAGACTGGTATCTGTCAGACTGCAATCCTCTCTCTCAGACTGGGTTCTGTGGAACTGTAATCCACTCTCTCAGACTGGTATCTGTGGGACGCAATCCTCTCTCACAGACTGGTATCTGTCGGACTGTAATCGTCTCTCTCAGACTGGTATCGGTGGGACTGCAGTCCTCTGTCTCAGACTGGTATCTGTCAGACTGCACCCTCTCTCTCAGACTGGGATTTGTGGGGCTGCAATCTTCTCTCTCAGACTGGGTTCTGTCCGACTGCAATCCTTTCTCTCACACTGGTATCTGTGGGACTGTAATCCTCTCTCTCAGTTTGGGTTCTGTCAGACTGTAATCCTCTCTCTCAGATTGGTATCTGTGGGACTGTAATCCTCTCTCTCAGATTGGCATCTGTGGGACTGTAATCCTCTCTCTCAGACTGGTATCTGTGGGACTGTGATCCTCTCTCTCAGACTGGTATCTGTGGGACTGTGATCCTCTCTCTCAGACTGGTTTCTGTGGGACTGCAATCCTCTCTCTCAGACTGGTATCTGTCAGACTGCAATCCTCTCTCTCAGACTGGTATCTGTGGGACTGCAATCCGCTGTCTCAGACGTGTATCTGTCAGACTGCATCCTCTCTCAGACTTGGATTTGTGGGACTGCAATCCTCTCTCTCAGACTGGGTTCTGTCCGACTGCAATCCTCTCTCTCAGACTGGTATCTGTGGGACTGTAATCCTCTCTCTCAGACTGGGTTCTGTCAGACTGTTATCCTCTCTCTCAGACTGGTATCTGTCAGACTGCAATCCTCTCTCTCAGACTGGGTTCTGTCCGACTGCAATCCTCTCTCTCAGACAGGTATCTGTGGGACTGTAATCCTTTCTCACAGACTGGTATCTGTGGGACTGTGATCCTCTCTCTCAGACTGGTATCTTTGGGACTGTAATCCTCTCTCTCAAACTGGTATCTGTGGGACTGTAATCCTCTCTCTCAGACTGGTATCTGTGGGACTGTAATTCTCTCTCTCAGACTGGTATCTGTGGGACTGCAATCCTTTCTCTCAGACTGGTATCTGTGGGACTGTAATCCTGTCTCACAGACTGGTATCTGAAGGACTGCAATCCTTTCTCTCAGACTGGGATTTGTGGGACTGTAATCCTCTCTCTCAGACTGGTATCTGTGGGACTGCAATCCTCTATCTCAGACTGGTATCTGTGGGACTGTAATCCTCTCACTCAGACTGGTATCTGTCAGACTGCAATCCTCTCAGACTGGTACCTGTGGGACTGTAATCCTCTCTCTCAGACTGGTATCTGTCAGACTGCAATCCTCTCAGACTGGTACCTGTGGGACTGTAATCCCCTCTCTCAGATTGGTATCTGTGGGACTATAATCCTCTCTCTCAGACTGGGTTCTGTCAGACTGCAATCCTCTCTCTCAGACTGGTTTCTGTGGGACTGCAATCCTCTATCTCAGACTGGTATCTGTGGGACTGTAATCCTCTCACTCAGACTGGTATCTGTCAGACTGCAGTCCTCTCAGACTGGTACCTGTGGGACTGTAATCCTCTCTCTCAGACTGGTATCTGTGGGACTGTAATCCTCTCTCTCAGACTGGTATCTGTCAGACTGCAATCCTCTCTCTCAGACTGGGTTCTGTGGGACTGTAATCCACTCTCTCAGACTGGTATCTTTGGGACGCAATCCTCTCTCACAGACTGGTATCTGTGGGACGCAATCCTCTCTCACAGACTGGTATCTGTGGGACTGCAGTCCTCTGTCTCAGACTGGTATCTGTCAGACTGCACCCTCTCTCTCAGATTGGGATTTGTGGGCCTGCAATCCTCTCTCTCAGACTGGGTTCTCTCCGACTGCAATCCTTTCTCTCACACTGGTATCTGTGGGACTGTAATCCTCTCTCTCAGATTGGGTTCTGTCAGACTGTAATCCTCTCTCTCAAATTGGTATCTGTGGGACTGTAATCCTCTCTCTCAGATTGGCATCTGCGGGACTGTAATCCTCTCTCTCAGACTGGTATCTGTGGGACTGTGATCCTCTCTCTCAGACTGGTATCTGTGGGACTGTGATCCTCTCTCTCAGACTGGTTTCTGTGGGACTGCAATCCTCTCTCTCAGACTGGTATCTGTCAGACTGCAATCCTCTCTCTCAGACTGGTATCTGTGGGACTGTGATCCTCTCTCTCAGACTGGTATCTGTCAGACTGCAATCCTTTCTCTCAGGCTGGTATCTGTGGGACTGTAATCCTCTCTCTCAGACTGGGTTCTGTGGGACTGTAATCCTCTCTCTCAGACTGGGTTCTGTCAGACTGCAATCCTCTCTCTCAGACTGGTATCTGTGGGACTGCAATCCTCTGTCTCAGACGTGTATCTGTCAGACTGCAATCCTCTCTCTCAGACAGGTATCTGTGGGACTGTAATCCTCTCTCTCAGACTGGGTTCTGTGGGGCTGTAATTCTCTCCCTCAGACTGGTATCTGTGGGACTGCAATCCTCTCTCTCAGACTGGTATCTGTGGGACTGTAATCGTCTCTCTCAGACTGGTATCTGTGGGACTGCAATCCTCTGTCTCAGACTGGTCTCTGTCAGACTGCATCCTCTCTCTCAGACTGGGATTTGTGCGACTGCAATCCTCTCTCTCAGACTGGGTTCTGTCCGACTGCAATCCTCTGTCTCAGACTGGTATCTGTGGGACTGTAATCGTCTCTCTCAGACTGGTATCTGTGGGACTGCAATCCTCTGTCTCAGACTGGTATCTGTGGGACTGTAATCGTCTCTCATAGACTGGTATCTGTGGGACTGCAATCCTCTGTCTCAGACTGGTATCTGTCAGACTGCATCCTCTCTCTCAGACTGGTGTCTGTGGGACTGTAATCCTCTCTCTCAGACTGGTATCTGTCAGACTGCAATCCTCTCAGACTGGTACCTGTGGGACTGTAATCCTCGCTCTCAGATTGGTATCTGTGGGACTGTAATCCTCTCTCTCAGACTGGGTTCTGTCAGACTGCAATCCTCTCTCTCAGACTGGTCTCTGGGGGACTGCAATCCTCTATCTCAGACTGGTATCTGTGGGACTGTAATCCTCTCACTCAGACTGGTATCTGTCAGACTGCAATCCTCTCATACTGGTACCTGTGGGACTGTAATCCTCTCTCTCAGACTGGTGTCTGTGGGACTGTAATCCTCTCTCTCAGACTGGGTTCTGTCAGACTGCAATCCTCTCTCTCAGACTGGTTTCTGTGGGACTGCAATCCTCTGTCTCAGACTGGTATCTGTCAGACTGCAATCCTCTCTCTCAGACTGGTATCTGTGGGACTGTGATCCTCTCTCTCAGACTGGTATCTGTCAGACTGCAATCCTCTCTCTCAGACTGGGTTCTGTGGGACTGTAATCCTCTCTCTCAGACTGGTATCTGTGGGACGCAATCCTCTCTCTCAGACTGGTATCTGTGGGACTGTAATCGTCTCTCTCAGACTTATATCGGTGGGACTGCAGTCCTCTGTCTCAGACTGGTATCTGTCAGACTGCACCCTCTCTCTCAGACTGGGATTCGTGGGACTGCAATCCTTTCTCTCAGACTGGGTTCTGTCCGACTGCAATCCTTTCTCTCACACTGGTATCTGTGGGACTGTAATCCTCTCTCTCAGATTGGGTTCTGTCAGACTGTAATCCTCTCTCTCAGACTGGTATCTGTGCGTCTGTGATCCTCTCTCTCAGACAGGGTTCTGTCAGACTGCAATCCTTTCTCTCAGACTGGTATCTGTGGGACTGTAATCCTCTCTCTTAGACTGGTATCTGTGGGACTGTAATCCTTTCTCACAGACTGGTATCTGTGGGACTGTGATCCTCTCTCTCAGACTGGTATCTGTGGGACTGTAATTCTCTCTCTCAGACTGGTATCTGTGGGACTGCAATCATTTCTCTCAGACTGGTATCTGTGGGACTGTAATCCTGTCTCACAGACTGGTATCTGTCAGACTGCAATCCTCTCTCTCAGACAGGTATCTGTGGGACTGTAATCCTCTCTCTCAGACTGGGTTCTGTGGGGCTGTAATTCTCTCCCTCAGACTGGTATCTGTGGGACTGCAATCCTCTCTCTCAGACTGGTATCTGTTGGACTGTAATCGTCTCTCTCAGACTGGTATCTGTGGGACTGTAATCCTCTGTCTCAGACTGGTATCTGTCAGACTGCATCCTCTCTCTCAGACTGGGATTTGTGGGACTGCAATCCTCTCTCTCAAACTGGGTTCTGTCCGACTGCAATCCTCTCAGATTGGTATCTGTGGGACTGTAATCCTCTCTCTCAGATTGGGTTCTGTCAGACTGTAATCCTCTCTCTCAGATTGGTATCTGTCAGACTGGAATCCTCTCTCTCAGACTGGTATCTGTGGGACTGTAATCCTCTCTCTTAGACTGGTATCTGTGGGACTGTAATCCTTCCTCACAGACTGGTATCTGTGGGACTGTGATCCTCTCTCTCAGACGGGTATCCTCTCTCTCAGACTGGTATCTGTGGGACTGTAGTCCTCTCTCAGACTGGTATCTGTGGGACTGTAATCCTCTCTCTCAAACTGGTATCTGTGGGACTGTAATCCTCTCTCTCAGACTGGTATCTGTGGGACTGCAATCCTCTCATACTGGTACCTGTGGGACTGTAATCCTCTCTCTCAGACTGGTATCTGTGGGACTGTAATCCTCTCTCTCAGACTGGGTTCTGTCAGACTGCAATCCTCTCTCTCAGACTGGTTTCTGTGGGACTGCAATCCTCTGTCTCAGACTGGTATCTGTCTGACTGCAATCCTCTCTCTCAGACTGGTATCTGTGGGACTGTGATCCTCTCTCTCAGACTGGGTTCTGTGGGACTGTGATCCTCTCTCTCAGACTGGGTTCTGTCAGACTGCAATCCTCTCTCTCAGACTGGTTTCTGTGGGACTGCAATCCTCTGTCTCAGACTGGTATCTGTCAGACTGCAATCCTCTCTCTCAGACTGGTATCTGTGGGACTGTGATCCTCTCTCTCAGACTGGGATCTGTGGGACTGGAATCCTCTCTCTCAGACTGGGTTCTGTGGGACTGCAATCCTCTGTCTCAGACTGGTATCTGTCAGACTGCAATCCTCTCTCTCAGACTGGTATCTGTGGGACTGTGATCCTCTCTCTCAGACTGGGATCTGTGGGACTGGAATCCTCTCTCTCAGACTGGTATCTGTGGGACTGTGATCCTCTCTCTCAGACTGGGATCTGTGGGACTGGAATCCTCTCTCTCAGACTGGGATCTGTGGGACTGTAATCCTCACTCACACATTGTGGTCTATCCGACGCTGCAACTCTCTCACTCAGAGAGAGATTTGTCAGACTGTAATCCCCTCTCCCTCCAGGATCTGATAGACTGTAATCCTCGCTCTCAGACTAGGATCTGTCAGCCTGTAATCCTCTCTTTCAGACTGGAATTCTCTCTTCCATACTGGGACTGTCAGACTGCAATCCACTCTCTCAGACTGGGATATGTCAGACTGTAATCCTCTCTCTTCGATTTGGATCTTCTAGATTGTAATCCTATCTCATGCTGTGATCTGTCAGGCTGTAATCCTCCCTCACAAACTAGTATCTGTCAGACTGTAATCCTCTCATTCAGACTGGGATTTGTGGGACTGTGATCCACTCTCTCAGACTGGTATCTGTGGGACTGTAATCCTCGCACTCAGACTGGGTTCTGTGGGACTGTAATCCTCTCTCTCAGACTGGTATCTGTCAGACTGCAATCCTCTCTCTCAGACTGGTATCTGTGGGACTGTAATCCTCTCTCTCAGACTGGTATCTGTCAGACTGCAATCCTCTCTCTCAGACTGGTAACTGTGGGACTGTAATCCTCTCTCTCAGACTGGGTTCTGTGGGACTGTAATCCTCTCTCTCAGACTGGTATCTGTCAGACTGCAATCCTCTCTCTCAGACTGGTATCTGTGGGACTGTGATCCTCTCTCTCAGGCTGGTATCTGTGGGACTGCAATCCTCTCTCTCAGACTGGTATCTGTGGGACTGTAATCCTCTCTCTCAGCCTGGTATCTATCAGACTGCAATCCTCTCTCTCAGACTGGGTTCTGTGGGACTGTAATCCTCTCTCTCAGACTGGTATCTGTGGGACTGCAATCCTCTCTCTCAGACTGGTATCTGTGGGACTGTGATCCTCTCTATCAGACTGGTATCTGTGGGACTGTAATCCTCTCTCTCAGACAGGGTTCTGCCAGACTGCAATCCTTTCTCTCACACTGGTATCTGTGGGACTGTAATCCTCTCTCTTAGACTGGTATCTGTGGGACTGTAATCCTTTCTCACAGACTGGTATCTGTGGGACTGTGATCCTCTCTCTCAGACTGGTATCTGTGGGACTGTAATTCTCTCTCTCAGACTGGTATCTATGGGACTGCAATCATTTCTCTCAGACTGGTATCTGTCAGACTGCAATCCTCTCTCTCAGACAGGTATCTGTGGGACTGTAATCCTCTCTCTCAGACTGGATTCTGTCCGACTGCAATCCTCTGTCTCAGACTGGTATCTGTGGGACTGTAATCGTCTCTCTCAGACTGGTATCTGTGGGACTGCAATCCTCTGTCTCAGACTGGTATCTGTGGGACTGTAATCGTCTCTCATAGACTGGTATCTGTGGGACTGCAATCCTCTGTCTCAGACTGGTATCTGTCAGACTGCAATCCTTTCTCTCAGGCTGGTATCTGTGGGACTGTAATCCTCTCTCTCAGACTGGGTTCTGTGGGACTGTAATCCTCTCTCTCAGACTGGGTTCTGTCAGACTGCAATCCTCTCTCTCAGACTGGTATCTGTGGGACTGCAATCCTCTGTCTCAGACGTGTATCTGTCAGACTGCAATCCTCTCTCTCAGACAGGTATCTGTGGGACTGTAATCCTCTCTCTCAGACTGGGTTCTGTGGGGCTGTAATTCTCTCCCTCAGACTGGTATCTGTGGGACTGCAATCCTCTCTCTCAGACTGGTATCTGTGGGACTGTAATCGTCTCTCTCAGACTGGTATCTGTGGGACTGCAATCCTCTGTCTCAGACTGGTCTCTGTCAGACTGCATCCTCTCTCTCAGAATGGGATTTGTGGGACTGCAATCCTCTCTCTCAGACTGTGTTCTGTCCGACTGCAATCCTCTGTCTCAGACTGGTATCTGTGGGACTGTAATCGTCTCTCTCAGACTGGTATCTGTGGGACTGCAATCCTCTGTCTCAGACTGGTATCTGTGGGACTGTAATCGTCTCCCTCAGACTGGTATCTGTGGGACTGCAATCCTCTGTCTCAGAGTGGTATCTGTCAGACTGCATCCTCTCTCTCAGACTGGTGTCTGCGGGACTGTTATCCTCTCTCTCAGACTGGTATCTGTCAGAATGCAATCTTCTCTGACTGGTACCTATGGGACTGTAATCCTCGCTCTCAGACTGGTATCTGTGGGACTGTAATCCTCTCTCTCAGACTGGGTTCTGTCAGACTGCAATCCTCTCTCTCAGACTGGTTTCTGGGGGACTGCAATCCTCTATCTCAGACTGGTATCTGTGGGACTGTAATCCTCTCACTCAGACTGGTATCTGTCAGACTGCAATCCTCTCAGACTGGTACCTGTGGGACTGTAATCCTCTCTCTCAGACTGGTATCTGTGGGACTGTAATCCTCTCTCTCAGACGGGGTTCTGTCAGACTGCAATCCTCTCTCTCAGACTGGTTTCTGTGGGACTGCAATCCTCTGTCTCAGACTGGTATCTGTCAGACTGCAATCCTCTCTCTCAGACTGGTATCTGTGGGACTGTGATCCTCTCTCTCAGACTGGTATCTGTGGGACTGCAATCATTTCTCTCAGACTGGTATCTGTGGGACTGTGATCCTCTCTCTCAGACTGGTATCTGTGGGACTGTAATTCTCTCTCTCAGACTGGTATCTGTGGGACTGCAATCATTTCTCTCAGACTGGTATCTGTGGGACTGTAATCCTCTCTCTCAGACTGGTATCTGTCAGACTGCAATCCTCTCTCTCAGACTGGGTTCTGTGGGACTGTAAACCTCTCTCTCAGACTGGTATCTGTGGGACGCAATCCTCTCTCTCAGACTGGTATCTGTGGGACTGTAATCGTCTCTCTCAGACTTATATCGGTGGGACTGCAGTCCTCTGTCTCAGACTGGTATCTGTCAGACTGCACCCTCTCTCTCAGACTGGGATTTGTGGGACTGCAATCCTTTCTCTCAGACTGGGTTCTGTCCGACTGCAATCCTTTCTCTCACACTGGTATCTGTGGGACTGTAATCCTCTCTCTCAGATTGGGTTCTGTCAGACTGTAATCCTCTCTCTCAGACTGGTATCTGTGCGTCTGTGACCCTCTCTCTCAGACAGGGTTCTGTCAGACTGCAATCCTTTCTCTCAGACTGGTATCTGTGGGACTGTAATCCTCTCTCTTAGACTGGTATCTGTGGGACTGTAATCCTTTCTCACAGACTGGTATCTGTGGGACTGTGATCCTCTCTCTCAAACTGGTATCTGTGGGACTGTAATTCTCTCTCTCAGACTGGTATCTGTGGGACTGCAATCATTTCTCTCAGACTGGTATCTGTGGGACTGTAATCCTGTCTCACAGACTGGTATCTGTCAGACTGCAATCCTCTCTCTCAGACAGGTATCTGTGGGACTGTAATCCTCTCTCTCAGACTGGGTTCTGTGGGGCTGTAATTCTCTCCCTCAGACTGGTATCTGTGGGACTGCAATCCTCTCTCTCAGACTGGTATCTGTTGGACTGTAATCGTCTCTCTCAGACTGGTATCTGTGGGACTGCAATCCTCTGTCTCAGACTGGTATCTGTCAGACTGCATCCTCTCTCTCAGACTGGGATTTGTGGGACTGCAATCCTCTCTCTCAAACTGAGTTCTGTCCGACTGCAATCCTCTCAGATTGGTATCTGTGGGACTGTAATCCTCTCTCTCAGATTGGGTTCTGTCAGACTGTAATCCTCTCTCTCAGATTGGTATCTGTCAGACTGCAATCCTCTCTCTCAGACTGGTATCTGTGGGACTGTAATCCTCTCTCTTAGACTGGTATCTGTGGGACTGTAATCCTTTCTCACAGACTGGTATCTGTGGGACTGTGATCCTCTCTCTCAGACGGGTATCCTCTCTCTCAGACTGGTATCTGTGGGACTGTAGTCCTCTCTCAGACTGGTATCTGTGGGACTGTAATCCTCTCTCTCAAACTGGTATCTGTGGGACTGTAATCCTCTCTCTCAGACTGGTATCTGTGGGACTGCAATCCTTTCTCTCAGACTGGGATTTGTGGGACTGCAATCCTTTCTCTCAGACTGGTATCTGTGGGACTGTAATCCTGTCTCACAGACTGGTATCTGTGGGACTGCAATCCTTTCTCTCAGACTGGGATTTGCGCGACTGTAATCCTCTTTCTCAGACTGGTATCTGTGGGACTGCAATCCACTATCTCAGACTGGTATCTGTGGGACTGTGATCCTCTCACTCAGACTGGTATCTGTCAGACTGCAATCCTCTCATACTAGTACCTGTGGGACTGTAATCCTCTCTCTCAGACTGGTATCTGTGGGACTGTAATCCTCTCTCTCAGACTGGGTTCTGTCAGACTGCAATCCTCTCTCTCAGACTGGTTTCTGTGGGACTGCAATCCTCTGTCTCAGACTGGTATCTGTCTGACTGCAATCCTCTCTCTCAGACTGGTATCTGTGGGACTGTGATCCTCTCTCTCAGACTGGGTTCTGTGGGACTGTGATCCTCTCTCTCAGACTGGGTTCTGTCAGACTGCAATCCTCTCTCTCAGACTGGTTTCTGTGGGACTGCAATCCTCTGTCTCAGACTGGTACCTGTCAGACTGCAATCCTCTCTCTCAGACTGGTATCTGTGGGACTGTGATCCTCTCTCTCAGACTGGGATCTGTGGGACTGGAATCCTCTCTCTCAGACTGGGATCTGTGGGACTGTAATCCTCACTCACACATTGTGGTCTATCCGACGCTGCAACTCTCTCGCTCAGAGAGAGATTTGTCAGACTGTAATCCCCTCTCCCTCCAGGATCTGATAGACTGTAATCCTCGCTCTCAGACTAGGATCTGTCAGCCTGTAATCCTCTCTTTCAGACTGGAATTCTCTCTTCCATACTGGGACTGTCAGACTGCAATCCACTCTCTCAGACTGGGATATGTCAGACTGTAATCCTCTCTCTTCGATTTGGATCTTCTAGATTGTAATCCTATCTCATGCTGTGATCTGTCAGGCTGTAATCCTCCCTCACAAACTAGTATCTGTCAGACTGTAATCCTCTCATTCAGACTGGGATTTGTGGGACTGTGATCCACTCTCTCAGACTGGTATCTGTGGGACTGTAATCCTCGCTCTCAGACTGGGTTCTGTGGGACTGTAATCCTCTCTCTCAGACTGGTATCTGTCAGACTGCAATCCTCTCTCTCAGACTGGTATCTGTGGGACTGTAATCCTCTCTCTCAGACTGGTATCTGTCAGACTGCAATCCTCTCTCTCAGACTGGTAACTGTGGGACTGTAATCCTCTCTCTCAGACTGGGTTCTGTGGGACTGTAATCCTCTCTCTCAGACTGGTATCTGTCAGACTGCAATCCTCTCTCTCAGACTGGTATCTGTGGGACTGTGATCCTCTCTCTCAGGCTAGTATCTGTGGGACTGCAATCCTCACTCTCAGACTGGTATCTGTGGGACTGTAATCCTCTCTCTCAGCCTGGTATCTATCAGACTGCAATCCTCTCTCTCAGACTGGGTTCTGTGGGACTGTAATCCTCTCTCTCAGACTGGTATCTGTGGGACTGTAATCCTTTCTCACAGACTGGGTTCTGTCAGACTGCAATCCTTTCTCTCACACTGGTATCTGTGGGACTGTAATCCTCTCTCTTAGACTGGTATCTGTGGGACTGTAATCCTTTCTCACAGACTGGTATCTGTGGGACTGTGATCCTCTCTCTCAGACTGGTATCTGTGGGACTGTAATTCTTTCTCTATGACTGGTATCTGTGGGACTGCAATCATTTCTCTCAGACTGGTATCTGTCAGACTGCAATCCTCTCTCTCCAACAGGTATCTGTGGGACTGTAATCCTCTCTCTCAGACTGGGTTCTGTGGGGCTGTAATTCTCTCCCTCAGACTGGTATCTGTGGGACTGCAATCATCTCTCTCAGACTGGTATCTGTGGGACTGTAATCGTCTCTCTCAGACTGGTATCTGTGGGACTGCAATCCTCTGTCTCAGAGTGGTCTCTGTCAGACTGCATCCTCTCTCTCAGACTGGGATTTGTGGGACTGCAATCCTCTCTCTCAGACTGGGTTCTGTCCGACTGCAATCCTCTGTCTCAGACTGGTATCTGTGGGACTGTAATCGTCTCTCTCAGACTGGTATCTGTGGGACTGCAATCCTCTGTCTCAGACTGGTATCTGTGGGACTGTAATCGTCTCTCATAGACTGGTATCTGTGGGACTGCAATCCTCTGTCTCAGACTGGTATCTGTCAGACTGCATCCTCTCTCTCAGACAGGTGTCTGTGGGACTGTAATCCTCTCTCTCAGACAGGTATCTGTGGGACTGTAATCCTCTCTCTCAGATTGGGTTCTGTCAGACTGTAATCCTCTCTCTCACATTGTTATCTGTCAGACTGCAATCCTCTCTCTCAGACTGGTATCTGTGGGGCTGTGATCCTCTCTCTCAGACTGGTATCTGTCAGACTGCAATCCTTTCTCTCAGACTGGTATCTGTGGGACTGTAATCCTCTCTCTCAGACTGGGTTCTGTCAGACTGCAATCCTTTCTCTCACACTGGTATCTGTGGGACTGTAATTCTCTCTCTTAGACTGGTATCTGTGGGACTGTAATGCTTTCTCACAGACTGGTATCTGTGGGACTGTGATCCTCTCTCTCAGACTGGTATCTTTGGGACTGTAATCCTCTCTCTCAAACTGGTATCTGTGGGACTGTAATCCTCTCTCTCAGACTGGTATCTGTGGGACTGTAATTCTCTCTCTCAGACTGGTATCTGTGGGACTGCAATCCTTTCTCTCAGACTGGTATCTGTGGGACTGTAATCCTGTCTCACAGACTGGTATCTATAGGACTGCAATCCTCTATCTCAGACTGGTTTCTGTGGGACTGCAATCCTCTATCTCAGACTGGTATCTGTGGGGCTGTAATCCTCTCACTCAGACTGGTATCTGTCAGACTGCAATCCTCTCAGACTGGTACCTGTGGGATTGTAATCCTCTCTCTCAGACTGGTATCTGTCAGACTGCAATCCTCTCAGACAGGTACCTGTGGGACTGTAATCCTCTCTCTCAGACTGGTATCTGTGGGACTGTAATCCTCTCTCTTAGACTGGGTTCTGTCAGACTGCAATCCTCTCTCTCAGACTGGTTTCTGTGGGACTGCAATCCTCTATCTCAGACTGGTATCTGTGGGACTGTAATCCTCTCACTCAGACTGGTATCTGTCAGACTGCAATCCTCTCAGACTGGTACCTGTGGGACTGTAATCCTCTCTCTCAGA
This sequence comes from Scyliorhinus torazame, assembly GCF_047496885.1. Lineage (NCBI taxonomy): Eukaryota > Metazoa > Chordata > Chondrichthyes > Carcharhiniformes > Scyliorhinidae > Scyliorhinus > Scyliorhinus torazame. The sequence continues at coordinate 167,056,520 of NC_092714.1, read as the reverse complement.
CTGGTATCTGTGGGACTGTAATCCTCTCTCTCAGACTGGGTTCTGTCAGACAGCAATCCTCTCTCTCAGACTGGTTTCTGTGGGACTGCAATCCTCTGTCTCAGACATGTTTCTGTCAGACTGCAATCCTCTCTCTCAGACTGGTATCGGTCAGACTGCAATCCTCTCTCTCAGACTGGTATCTGTGGGACTGTGATCCTCTCTCTCAGACTGGTATCTGTCAGACTGCAATCCTTTCTCTCAGACTGGTATCTGTGGGACTGTGATCCTCTCTCTCAGACTGGGATCTGTGGGACTATAATTCTCTCTCTCAGACTGGGTTCTGTCAGACTGCAATCCTCTCTCTCAGACTAGTATCTGTGGGACTGCAATCCTCTGTCTCAGACGTGTATCTGTCAGACTGCATCCTCTCTCTCAGACTGAGATTTGTGGGACTGCAATCCTCTCTCTCAGACTGGGTTCTGTCCGACTGCAATCCTCTCTCTCAGACTGTTATCTGTGGGACTGTAATCGTCTCTCTCAGACTGGTATCTGTGGGACGCAATCCTCTCTCTCAGACTGGTATCTGTGGGACTGTAATCGTCTCTCTCAGACTGGTATCGGTGGGACTGCAGTCCTCCGTCTCAGACTGGTATCTGTCAGACTGCACCCTCTCTCTCAGACTGGGATTTGTGGGACTGCAATCCTCTCTCTCAGACTGGGTTCTGTCCGACTGCAATCCTTTCTCTCACACTGGTATCTGTGGGACTGTAATCCTCTCTCTCAGATTGGGTTCTGTCAGACTGTAATCCTCTCTCTCAGACTGGTATCTTTGGGTCTGTGATCCTCTCTCTCAGACTGGTATCTGTGGGACTGTAATCCTTTCTCACAGACTGGTATCTGTGGGACTGTGATCCTCTCTCTCAGACTGGTATCTGTGGGACTGTAATTCTCTCTCTCAGACTGGTATCTGTGGGACTGCAATCATTTCTCTCAGACTGGTATCTGTGGGACTGTAATCCTGTCTCACAGACTGGTATCTGTCAGACTGCAATCCTCTCTCTCAGACAGGTATCTGTGGGACTGTAATCCTCTCTCTCAGACTGGGTTCTGTAGGGCTGTAATTCTCTCCCTCAGACTGGTATCTGTGGGACTGCAATCCTCTCTCTCAGACTGGTATCTGTGGGACTGTAATCCTCTGTCTCAGACTGGTTTCTGTCAGACTGCAATCCTCTCTCTCAGACTGGTATCTGTGGGACTGTGATCCTCTCTCTCAGACTGGTATCTGTCAGACTACACTCCTCTCTCTCAGACTGGGTTCTGTGGGACTGTAATCCTCTCTCTCAGACTGGTATCTGTGGGACGCAATCCTCTCTCTCAGACTGGTATCTGTGGGACTGTAATCGTCTCTCTCAGACTGGTATCGGTGGGACTGCAGTCCTCTGTCTCAGACTGGTATCTGTCAGACTGCACCCTCTCTCTCAGACTGGGATTTGTGGGACTGCAATCCTCTCTCTCAGACTGGGTTCTGTCCGACTGCAATCCTTTCTCTCACACTGGTATCTGTGGGACTGTAATCCTCTCTCTCAGATTGGGTTCTGTCAGACTGTAATCCTCTCTCTCAGACTGGTATCTGTGGGTCTGTGATCCTCTCTGTCAGACTGGTATCTGTGGGACTGTAATCCTTTCTCACAGACTGGTATCTGTGGGAATGTGATCCTCTCTCTCAGACTGGTATCTGTGGGACTGTAATTCTCTCTCTCAGACTGGTATCTGTGGGACTGCAATCATTTCTCTCAGACTGGTATCTGTGGGACTGTAATCCTGTCTCACAGACTGGTATCTGTCAGACTGCAATCCTCTCTCTCAGACAGGTATCTGTGGGACTGTAATCCTCTCTCTCAGACTGGGTTCTGTAGGGCTGTAATTCTCTCCCTCAGACTGGTATCTGTGGGACTGCAATCCTCTCTCTCAGACTGGTATCTGTGGGACTGTAATCGTCTCGTTCAGACTGGTATCTGTGGGACTGCAATCCTCTGTCTCAGACTGGTATCTGTCAGACTGCATCCTCTCTCAGACTGGGATTTGTGGGACTGCAATCCTCTCGCTCAAACTGGGTTCTGTCCGACTGCAATCCTCTCAGATTGGTATCTGTGGGACTGTAATCCTCTCTCTCAGATTGGGTTCTGTCAGACTGTAATCCTCTCTCTCAGATTGGTATCTGTCAGACTGCAATCCTCTCTCTCAGACTGGTATCTGTGGGACTGTGATCCTCTCTCTCAGACTGATATCTGTCAGACTGCAATCCTTTCTCTCACACTGGTATCTGTGGGACTGTAATCCTCTCACTTAGACTGGTATCTGTGGGACTGTAATCCTTTCTCACAGACTGGTATCTGTGGGACTGTGATCCGCTCTCTCAGACTGGTATCCTCTCTCTCAGACTGGTATCTGTGGGACTGTAACTCTCTCTCACAGACTGGTATCTGTGGGACTGTAATCCTCTCTCTCAGACTGGTATCTGTGCGACTGTAATCCTCTCTCTCAAACTGGTATCTGTGGGACTGTAATCCTCTCTCACAGACTGGTATCTGTGGGACTGCAATCCGCTCTCTCAGACTGGCATGTGTCACAGTGCAATCCTTTCTCTCAGACTGGGATTTTTGGGACTGTATCCTCTATATCAGACTGGTATCTGTGGGACAGGAATCCTCTCTCTCAGACTGGTATCGGTCAGACTGCAATCCTCTCAGACTGGTACCTGTGGGACTGTAATCCTCTCTCTCAGACAGGTATCTGTGGGACTGTAATCCTCTCTCTCAGACTGGTATCTGTCAGACTGCATCCTCTCTCTCAGACTGGGATTTGTGGGACTGCAATCCTCTCTCTCAGACTGGGATCTGTGGGACTGCAATCCTCTCTCTCAGACTGGGTTCTGTCCGACTGCAATCCTCGCTCTCAGGCTGGTATCTGTGGGACTGTAATCCTCTCTCTCAGATTGAGTTCAGTCAGACTGTAATCCTCTCTCTCAGATTGGTATCTGTCAGACTGCAATCCTCTCTCTCAAACTGGTATCTGTGGGACTGTGATCCTCTCTCTCAGACTGGGTTCTGTCAGACTGCAATCCTTTCTCTCACACTGGTATCTGTGGGACTGTAATCCTCTCTCATAGACTGGTATCTGTGGGACTGTAATTCTTTCTCACAGACTGGTATCTGTGGGACTTTGATCCTCTGTCTCAGACTGGTATCTGTGGGACTGTAACTCTCTCTCACAGACTGGTATCTGTGGGACTGTAATCCTCTCTCTCAGACTGGTATCTGTGGGACTGTAATTCTCTCTCACAGACTGGTATCTGTGGGACTGCGATCCTCTCTCTCAGACTGTTATCTGTGGGACTGTAATCCTGTCTCACAGACTGGTATATGTGGGACTGCAATCCTTTCTCTCAGACTGGGATTTGTGGGACTGTAATCCTCTCTCTCAGACTGGGTTCTGTCAGACTGCAATCCTCTCTCTCAGACTGGTATCTGTGGGACTGTAATCCTCTCTCTCAGACTGGGTTCTGTCAGACTGCAATCTTCTCTCTCAGACTGGTATCTGTGGGACTGTGATCCACTCTCTCAGACTGGTATCTGTGGGACTGCAATCCTCTCTCTCAGACTGGGATCTGTGGGACTGTAATCCTCTCTCTCAGACTGGTATCTGTCAGACTGCAATCCTCTCTCTCAGACTGGGTTCTGTGGGACTGTAATCCTCTCTCTCAGACTGGTATCTGTGGGATTGTAATCCTCTCTCTTAGACTGGTAGCTGTGGGACTGTAATCCTTTCTCACAGACTGGTATCTGTGGTACTGTGATCCTCTCTCTCAGACTGGTGTCTGTGGGACTTTAATTCTCTCTCTCAGACTGGTATCTGTGGGACTGTAATCCTGTCTCACAGACTGGTATCTGTCAGACTGCAATCCTCTCTCTCAGACAGGTATCTGTGGGACTGTAATCCTCTCTCTCAGACTGGGTTCTGTGGGGCTGTAATTCTCTCCCTCAGACTGGTATCTGTGGGACTGCAATGCTCTCTCTCAGACTGGTATCTGTGGGACTGTAATCGTCTCTCTCAGACTGGTATCTGTGGGACTGCAATCCTCTCTCTCAGACTGGTCTCTGTCAGACTGCATCCTCTCTCTCAGACTGGGATTTGTGGGACTGTAATCGTCTCTCTCAGACTGGTATCTGTGGGACTGCAATCCTCTGTCTCAGACTGGTATCTGTGGGACTGTAATCGTCTCTCATAGACTGGTATCTGTGGGACTGCAATCCTCTGTCTCAGACTGGTATCTGTCAGACTGCATCCTCTCTCTCAGACTGGTGTCTGTGGGACTGTAATCCTCTCTCTCAGACTGGTATCTGTGGGACTGTGATCCTCTCTCTCAGACTGGGTTCTGTGGGACTGTGATCCTCTCTCTCAGACTGGGTTCTGTCAGACTGCAATCCTCTCTCTCAGACTGGTTTCTGTGGGACTGCAATCCTCTGTCTCAGACTGGTATCTGTCAGACTGCAATCCTCTCTCTCAGACTGGTATCTGTGGGACTGTGATCCTCTCTCTCAGACTGGGATCTGTGGGACTGGAATCCTCTCTCTCAGACTGGGATCTGTGGGACTGTAATCCTCACTCACACATTGTGGTCTATCCGACGCTGCAACTCTCTCGCTCAGAGAGAGATTTGTCAGACTGTAATCCCCTCTCCCTCCAGGATCTGATAGACTGTAATCCTCGCTCTCAGACTAGGATCTGTCAGCCTGTAATCCTCTCTTTCAGACTGGAATTCTCTCTTCCATACTGGGACTGTCAGACTGCAATCCTCTCTCACAAACTAGTATCTGTCAGACTGTAATCCTCTCATTCAGACTGGGATTTGTGGGACTGTGATCCACTCTCTCAGACTGGTATCTGTGGGACTGTAATCCTCGCTCTCAGACTGGGTTCTGTGGGACTGTAATCCTCTCTCTCAGACTGGTATCTGTCAGACTGCAATCCTCTCTCTCAGACTGGTATCTGTGGGACTGTAATCCTCTCTCTCAGACTGGTATCTGTCAGACTGCAACCCTCTCTCTCAGACTGGTAACTGTGGGACTGTAATCCTCTCTCTCAGACTGGGTTCTGTGGGACTGTAATCCTCTCTCTCAGACTGGTATCTGTCAGACTGCAATCCTCTCTCTCAGACTGGTATCTGTGGGACTGTGATCCTCTCTCAGGCTTGTATCTGTGGGACTGCAATCCTCTCTCTCAGACTGGTATCTGTGGGACTGTAATCCTCTCTCTCAGCCTGGTATCTATCAGACTGCAATCCTCTCTCTCAGACTGGGTTCTGTGGGACTGTAATCCTCTCTCTCAGACTGGTATCTGTGGGACTGCAATCCTCTCTCTCAGACTGGTATCTGTGGGACTGTGATCCTCTCTATCAGACTGGTATCTGTGGGACTGTAATCCTCTCTCTCAGACAGGGTTCTGTCAGACTGCAATCCTTTCTCTCACACTGGTATCTGTGGGACTGTAATCCTCTCTCTTAGACTGGTATCTGTGGGACTGTAATCCTTTCTCACAGACTGGTATCTGTGGGACTGTGATCCTCTCTCTCAGACTGGTATCTGTGGGACTGTAATTCTCTCTCTCAGACTGGTATCTGTGGGACTGCAATCATTTTTCTCAGACTGGTATCTGTCAGACTGCAATCCTCTCTCTCAGACAGGTATCTGTGGGACTGTAATCCTCTCTCTCAGACTGGGTTCTGTGGGGCTGTAATTCTCTCCCTCAGACTGGTATCTGTGGGACTGCAATCCTCTCTCTCAGACTGGTATCTGTGGGACTGTAATCGTCTCTCTCAGACTGGTATCTGTGGGACTGCAATCCTCTGTCTCAGACTGGTCTCTGTCAGACTGCATCCTCTCTCTCAGACTGGGATTTGTGGGACTGCAATCCTCTCTCTCAGACTGGGTTCTGTCCGACTGCAATCCTCTGTCTCAGACTGGTATCTGTGGGACTGTAATCGTCTCTCTCCGCCTGGTATCTGTGGGACTGCAATCCTCTGTCTCAGACTGGTATCTGTGGGACTGTAATCGTCTCTCATAGACTGGTATCTGTGGGACTGCAATCCTCTGTCTCAGACTGGTATCTGTCAGACTGCATCCTCTCTCTCAGACTGGTGTCTGTGGGACTGTAATCCTCTCTCTCAGACAGGTATCTGTGGGACTGTAATCCTCTCTCTCAGATTGGGTTCTGTCAGACTGTAATCCTCTCTCTCACATTGTTATCTGTCAGACTGCAATCCTCTCTCTCAGACTGGTATCTGTGGGACTGTGATCCTCTCTCTCAGACTGGTATCTGTCAGACTGCAATCCTTTCTCTCACACTGGTATCTGTGGGACTGTAATCCTCTCTCTCAGACTGGGTTCTGTCAGACTGCAATCCTCTCTCTCAGACTGGTATCTGTGGGACTGTAATCCTCTCTCTTAGACTGGTATCTGTGGGACTGTAATGCTTTCTCACAGACTGGTATCTGTGGGACTGTGATCCTCTCTCTCAGACTGGTATCTTTGGGACTGTAATCCTCTCTCTCAAACTGGTATCTGTGGGACTGTAATCCTCTCTCTCAGACTGGTATCTGTGGGACTGTAATTCTCTCTCTCAGACTGGTATCTGTGGGACTGTAATCCTGTCTCACAGACTGGTATCTGTAGGACTGCAATCCTCTATCTCAGACTGGTATCTGTGGGACTGTAATCCTCTCACTCAGACTGGTATCTGTCAGACTGCAATCCTCTCAGACTGGTACCTGTGGGACTGTAATCCTCTCTCTCAGACTGGTATCTGTCAGACTGCAATCCTCTCAGACAGGTACCTGTGGGACTGTAATCCTCTCTCTCAGACTGGTATCTGTGGGACTGTAATCCTCTTTCTCAGACTGGGTTCTGTCAGACTGCAATCCTCTCTCTCAGACTGGTTTCTGTGGGACTGCAATCCTCTATCTCAGACTGGTATCTGTGGGACTGTAATCCTCTCACTCAGACTGGTATCTGTCAGACTGCAATCCTCTCAGACTGGTACCTGTGGGACTGTAATCCTCTCTCTCAGACTGGTATCTGTGGGACTGTAATCCTCTCTCTGAGACTGGGTTCTGTCAGACAGCAATCCTCTCTCTCAGACTGGTTTCTGTGGGACTGCAATCCTCTGTCTCAGACTGGTTTCTGTCAGACTACACTCCTCTCTCTCAGACTGGTACCTGTGGGACTGTAATCCTCTCTCTCAGACTGGTATCTGTGGGACTGCAATCCTCTCTCTCAGACTGGTATCTGTGGGACTGTGATCCTCTCTCTCAGACTGGTATCTATCAGACTACACTCCTCTCTCTCAGACTGGGTTCTGTGGGACTGTAATCCTCTCTCTCAGACTGGTATCTGTGGGACGCAATCCTCTCTCTCAGACTGGTATCTGTGGGACTGTAATCGTCTCTCTCAGACTGGTATCGGTGGGACTGCAGTCCTCTGTCTCAGACTGGTATCTGTCAGACTGCACCCTCTCTCTCAGACTGGGATTTGTGGGACTGCAATCCTCTCTCTCAGACTGGGTTCTGTCCGACTGCAATCCTTTCTCTCACACTGGTATCTGTGGGACTGTAATCCTCTCTCTCAGATTGGGTTCTGTCAGACTGTAATCCTCTCTCTCAGACTGGTATCTGTGGGTCTGTGATCCTCTCTCTCAGACTGGTATCTGTGGGACTGTAATCCTTTCTCACAGACTGGTATCTGTGGGACTGTGATCCTCTCTCTCAGACTGGTATCTGTGGGACTGTAATTCTCTCTCTCAGACTGGTATCTGTGGGACTGCAATCATTTCTCTCAGACTGGTATCTGTGGGACTGTAATCCTGTCTCACAGACTGGTATCTGTCAGACTGCAATCCTCTCTCTCAGACAGGTATCTGTGGGACTGAAATCCTCTCTCTCAGACTGGGTTCTGTAGGGCTGTAATTCTCTCCCTCAGACTGGTATCTGTGGGACTGCAATCCTCTCTCTCAGACTGGTATCTGTGGGACTGTAATCGTCTCTTTCAGACTGGTATCTGTGGGACTGCAATCCTCTGTCTCAGACTGGTATCTGTCAGACTGCATCCTCTCTCTCAGACTGGTATCTGTGGGACTGCAATCCTCTCTCTCAGATTGGTATCTGTGGGACTGTAATCCTCTCTCTCAGATTGGGTTCTGTCAGTCTGTAATCCTCTCTCTCAGATTGGTATCTGTCAGACTGCAATCCTCTCTCTCAGACTGGTATCTGTGGGACTGTGATCCTCTCTCTCAGACTGAAATCTGTCAGACTGCAATCCTTTCTCTCACACTGGTATCTGTGGGACTGTAATCCTTTCTCACAGACTGGTATCTGTGGGACTGTGATCCACTCTCTCAGACTGGTATCCTCTCTCTCAGACTGGTATCTGTGGGACTGTAACTCTCTCTCACAGACTGGTATCTGTGGGACTGTAATCCTCTCTCTCAGACTGGTATCTGTGGGACTGTAATCCTCTCTCTCAAACTGGTATCTGTGGGACTGTTATCCTCTCTCACAGACTGGTATCTGTGGGACTGCAATCCGCTCTCTCAGACTGGCATGTGTCACAGTGCAATCCTTTCTCTCAGACTGGGATTTGTGGGACTGTATCCTCTATCTCAGACTGGTATCTGTGGGACAGGAATCCTCTCTCTCAGACTGGTATCGGTCAGACTGCAATCCTCTCAGACTGGTACCTGTGGGACTGTAATCCTCTCTCTCAGACTGGTATCTGTCAGACTGCATCCTCTCTCTCAGACTGGGATTTGTGGGACTGCAATCCTCTCTCTCAGACTGGGATCTGTGGGACTGCAATCCTCTCTCTCATACTGGGTTCTGTCCGACTGCAATCCTCGCTCTCAGGCTGGTATCTGTGGGACTGTAATCCTCTCTCTCAGATTGAGTTCAGTCAGACTGTAATCCTCTCTCTCAGATTGGTATCTGTCAGACTGCAATCCTCTCTCTCAAACTGGTATCTGTGGGACTGTGATCCTCTCTCTCAGACTGGGTTCTGTCAGACTGCAATCCTTTCTCTCACACTGGTATCTGTGGGACTGTAACTCGCTCTCTCAGACTGGTATCTGTGGGACGCAATCCTCTCTCTCAGACTGGTATCTGTCAGACTGCACCCTCTCTCTCAGACTGGGATTTGTGGGACTGCAATCCTTTCTCTCAGATTGGGTTCTGTCCGACTGCAATCCTTTCTCTCACACTGGTATCTGTGGGACTGTAATCCTCTCTCTCAGATTGGGTTCTGTCAGACTGTAATCCTCTCTCTCAGACTGGTATCTGTGCGTCTGTGATACTCTCTCTCAGACAGGGTTCTGTCAGACTGCAATCCTTTCTCTCAGACTGGTATCTGTGGGACTGTAATCCTCTCTCTTAGACTGGTATCTGTGGGACTGTAATCCTTTCTCACAGACTGGTATCTGTGGGACTGTGATCCTCTCTCTCAGACTGGTATCTGTGGGACTGTAATTCTCTCTCTCAGACTGGTATCTGTGGGACTGCAATCATTTCTCTCAGACTGGTATCTGTGGGACTGTAATCCTGTCTCACAGACTGGTATCTGTCAGACTGCAATCCTCTCTCTCAGACAGGTATCTGTGGGACTGAAATCCTCTCTCTCAGACTGGGTTCTGTGGGGCTGTAATTCTCTCCCTCAGACTGGTATCTGTGGGACTGCAATCCTCTCTCTCAGACTGGTATCTGTTGGACTGTAATCGTCTCTCTCAGACTGGTATCTGTGGGACTGCAATCCTCTGTCTCAGACTGGTATCTGTCAGACTGCATCCTCTCTCTCAGACTGGGATTTGTGGGACTGCAATCCTCTCTCTCAGACTGGGTTCTGTCCGACTGCAATCCTCTCAGATTGGTATCTGTGGGACTGTAATCCTCTCTCTCAGATTGGGTTCTGTCAGACTGTAATCCTCTCTCTCAGATTGGTATCTGTCAGACTGCAATCCTCTCTCTCAGACTGGTATCTGTGGGACTCTGATCTTCTCTCTCAGACTGATATCTGTCAGACTGCAATCCTTTCTCTGACACTGGTATCTGTGGGACTGTAATCCTCTCTCTTAGACTGGTATCTGTGGGACTGTAATCCTTTCTCACAGACTGGTATCTGTGGAACTGTGATCCTCTCTCTCAGACGGGTATCCTCTCTCTCAGACTGGTATCTGTGGGACTGTAGTCCTCTCTCTCAGACTGGTATCTGTGGGACTGTAATCCTCTCTCTCAAACTGGTATCTGTGGGACTGTAATCCTCTCTCTCAGACTGGTATCTGTGGGACTGTAATTCTCTCTCTCAGACTGGTATCTGTGGGACTGCAATCCTTTCTCTCAGACTGGTATCTTTGGGACTGGAATCCTGTCTCACAGACTGGTATCCGTGGGACTGCAATCCTTTCTCTCAGACTGGGATTTGTGCGATTGTAATCCTCTTTCTCAGACTGGTATCTGTGGGACTGCAATCCACTATCTCAGACTGGTATCTGTGGGACTGTAATCCTCTCACTCAGACTGGTATCTGTCAGACTGCAATCCTCTCATACTGGTACCTGTGGGACTGCAATCCTCTCTCTCAGACTGGTATCTGTGGGACTGTAATCCTCTCTCTCAGACTGGGTTCTGTCAGACTGCAATCCTCTCTCTCAGACTGGTTTCTGTGGGACTGCAATCCTCTGTCTCAGACTGGTATCTGTCTGACTGCAATCCTCTCTCTCAGACTGGTATCTGTGGGACTGTGATCCTCTCTCTCAGACTGGGTTCTGTGGGACTGTGATCCTCTCTCTCAGACTGGGTTCTGTCAGACTGCAATCCTCTCTCTCAGACTGGTTTCTGTGGGACTGCAATCCTCTGTCTCAGACTGGTATCTGTCAGACTGCAATCCTCTCTCTCAGACTGGTATCTGTGGGACTGTGATCCTCTCTCTCAGACTGGGATCTGTGGGACTGGAATCCTCTCTCTCAGACTGGGATCTGTGGGACTGGAATCCTCACTCACACATTGTGGTCTATCTGACGCTGCAACTCTCTCGCTCAGAGAGAGATTTGTCAGACTGTAATCCCCTCTCCCTCCAGGATCTGATAGACTGTAATCCTCGCTCTCAGACTAGGATCTGTCAGCCTGTAATCCTCTCTTTCAGACTGGAATTCTCTCTTCCATACTGGGACTGTCAGACTGCAATCCACTCTCTCAGACTGGGATATGTCAGACTGTAATCCTCTCTCTTCGATTTGGATCTTCTAGATTGTAATCCTATCTCATGCTGTGATCTGTCAGGCTGTAATCCTCTCTCACAAACTAGTATCTGTCAGACTGTAATCCTCTCATTCAGACTGGGATTTGTGGGACTGTGATCCACTCTCTCAGACTGGTATCTGTGGGACTGTAATCCTCGCTCTCAGACTGGGTTCTGTGGGACTGTAATCCTCTCTCTCAGACTGGTATCTGTCAGACTGCAATCCTCTCTCTCAGACTGGTATCTGTGGGACTGTAATCCTCTCTCTCAGACTGGTATCTGTCAGACTGCAATCCTCTCTCTCAGACTGGTAACTGTGGGACTGTAATGCTCTCTCTCAGACTGGGTTCTGTGGGACTGTAATCCTCTCTCTCAGACTGGTATCTGTCAGACTGCAATCCTCTCTCTCAGACTGGTATCTGTGGGACTGTGATCCTCTCTCTCAGGCTGGTATCTGTGGGACTGGAATCCTCTCTCTCAGACTGGTATCTGTGGGACTGTAATCCTCTCTCTCAGCCTGGTATCTATCAGACTGCAATCCTCTCTCTCAGACTGGGTTCTGTGGGACTGTAATCCTCTCTCTCAGACTGGTATCTGTGGGACTGCAATCCTCTCTCTCAGACTGGTATCTGTGGGACTGTGATCCTCTCTATCAGACTGGTATCTGTGGGACTGCAATCCTCTCTCTCAGACAGGGTTCTGTCAGACTACAATCCTTTCTCTCACACTGGTATCTGTGGGACTGTAATCCTCTCTCTTAGACTGGTATCTGTGGGACTGTAATCCTTTCTCACAGACTGGTATCTGTGGGACTGTGATCCTCTCTCTCAGACTGGTATCTGTGGGACTGTAATTCTCTCTCTCAGACTGGTATCTGTGGGACTGCAATCATTTCTCTCAGACTGGTATCTGTCAGACTGCAATCCTCTCTCTCAGACAGGTATCTGTGGGACTGTAATCCTCTCTCTCAGACTGGGTTCTGTGGGGCTGTAATTCTCTCTCTCAGACTGGTATCTGTGGGACTGTAATCGTCTCTCTCAGACTGGTATCTGTGGGACTGCAATCCTCTGTCTCAGACTGGTCTCTGTCAGACTGCATCCTCTCTCTCAGACTGGGATTTGTGGGACTGTAATCCTCTCTCTCAGACTGGGTTCTGTCAGACTGCAATCCTCTCTCTCAGACTGGTATCTGTGGGACTGTAATCGTCTCTCTCAGACTGGTATCTGTGGGACTGCAATGCTCTGTCTCAGACTGGTCTCTGTCAGACTGCATCCTCTCTCTCAGACTGGGATTTGTGGGACTGTAATCCTCTCACTCAGACTGGGTTCTGTCAGACTGCAATCCTCTCTCTCAGACTGGTATCTGTGGGACTGTGATCCACTCTCTCAGACTGGTATCTGTGGGACTGCAATCCTCTCTCTCAGACTGGTATCTGTGGGACTGTAATCCTCTCTCTCAGACTGGTATCTGTCAGACTGCAATCCTCTCTTTCAGACTGGGTTCTGTGGGACTGTAATCCTCTCTCTCAGACTGTTATCTGGGGGATTGTAATCCTCTCTCTCAGACTGGTATCTGTGGGACTGTGATCCTCTCTATCAGACTGGTATCTGTGGGACTGTAATCCTCTCTCTCAGACAGGGTTCTGTCAGACTACAATCCTTTCTCTCACACTGGTATCTGTGGGACTGTAATCCTCTCTCTTAGACTGGTATCTGTGGGACTGTAATCCTTTCTCACAGACTGGTATCTGTGGGACTGTGATCCTCTCTCTCAGACTGGTATCTGTGGGACTGTAATTCTCTCTCTCAGACTGGTATCTGTGGGACTGCAATCATTTCTCTCAGACTGGTATCTGTCAGACTGCAATCCTCTCTCTCAGACAGGTATCTGTGGGACTGTAATCCTCTCTCTCAGACTGGGTTCTGTGGGGCTGTAATTCTCTCTCTCAGACTGGTATCTGTGGGACTGTAATCGTCTCTCTCAGACTGGTATCTGTGGGACTGCAATCCTCTGTCTCAGACTGGTCTCTGTCAGACTGCATCCTCTCTCTCAGTCTGGGATTTGTGGGACTGTAATCCTCTCTCTCAGACTGGGTTCTGTCAGACTGCAATCCTCTCTCTCAGACTGGTATCTGTGGGACTGTAATCGTCTCTCTCAGACTGGTATCTGTGGGACTGCAATCCTCTGTCTCAGACTGGTCTCTGTCAGACTGCATCCTCTCTCTCAGACTGGGATTTGTGGGACTGTAATCCTCTCTCTCAGACTGGGTTCTGTCAGACTGCAATCCTCTCTCTCAGACTGGTATCTGTGGGACTGTGATCCACTCTCTCAGACTGGTATCTGTGGGACTGCAATCCTCTCTCTCAGACTGGTATCTGTGGGACTGTAATCCTCTCTCTCAGACTGGTATCTGTCAGACTGCAATCCTCTCTTTCAGACTGGGTTCTGTGGGACTGTAATCCTCTCTCTCAGACTGGTATCTGTGGGACTTTAATTCTCTCTCTCAGACTGGTATCTGTGGGACTGTAATCCTGTCTCACAGACTGGTATCTGTCAGACTGCAATCCTCTCTCTCAGACAGGTATCTGTGGGACTGTAATCCTCTCTCTCAGACTGGGTTCTGTGGGGCTGTAATTCTCTCCCTCAGACTGGTATCTGTGGGACTGCAATGCTCTCTCTCAGACTGGTATCTGTGGGACTGTAATCGTCTCTCTCAGACTGGTATCTGTTGGACTGCAATCCTCTCTCTCAGACTGGGATTTGTGGGACTGCAATCCTCTCTGTCAGACTGGGTTCTGTCTGACTGCAATCCTCTCAGGTTGGTATTTGTGGGACTGTAATCCTCTCTCTTAGATTGGGTTCTGTCAGACTGTAATCCTCTCTCTCAGATTGGCATCCGTCAGACTGCAATCCTCTCTCTCAGATTGGTATCTGTGGGACTGTAATCCTCTCTCTCAGATTGGCATCTGTGGGACTGTAATCCTCTCTCTCTGACTGGTATCTGTGGGACTGTGATCCTCTCTCTCAGACTGGTATCTGTGGGACTGTGATCCTCTCTCTCAGACTGGTTTCTGTGGGACTGCAATCCTCTCTCTCAGACTGGTATCTGTCAGACTGCAATCCTCTCTCTCAGACTGGTATCTGTGGGACTGTGATCCTCTCTCTCAGACTGGTATCTGTCAGACTGCAATCCTTTCTCTCAGGCTGGTATCTGTGGGACTGTAATCCGCTCTCTCAGACTGGGTTCTGTGGGACTGTAATCCTCTCTCTCAGACTGGGTTCTGTCAGACTGCAATCCTCTCTCTCAGACTGGTATCTGTGGGACTGCAATCCTCTGTCTCAGACGTGTATCTGTCAGACTGCATCCTCTCTCAGACTGGGATTTGTGGGACTGCAATCCTCTCTCTCAGACTGGGTTCTATCCGACTGCAATCCTCTCTCTCCGACTGGTATCTGTGGGACTGTAATCCTCTCTCTCAGACTGGGTTCTGTCAGACTGTTATCCTCTCTCTCAGACTGGTATCTGTCAGACTGCAATTCTCTCTCTCAGACTGGGTTCTGTCCGACTGCAATCATCTCTCTCAGACTGGGTTCTGTCCGACTGCAATCCTCTCTCTCAGACTGGTATCTGTGGGACTGTAATCCTTTCTTACAGACTGGTATCTGTGGGACTGTGATCCTCTCTCTCAGACTGGTATCTTTGGGACTGTAATCCTCTCTCCCAAACTGGTATCTGTGGGACTGTAATCCTCTCTCTCAGACTGGTATCTGTGGGACTGTAATTCTCTCTCTCAGACTGGTATCTGTCAGACTGCAATCCTCTCTCTCAGACTGGTATCTGTGGGACTGTAATCCTGTCTCACAGACTGGTATCTGTAGGACTGCAATCCTTTCTCTCAGACTGGGATTTGTGGGACTGTCATCCTCTCTCTCAGACAGGTATCTGTGGGACTGCAATCCTCTATCTCAGACTGGTATCTGTGGGACTGTAATCCTCTCACTCAGACTGGTATCTGTCAGACTGCTATCCTCTCAGACTGGTACCTGTGGGACTGTAAGCCTCTCTCTCAGGCTGGTATCTGTCAGACTGCAATCCTCTCAGACTGGTACCTGTGGGACTGTAATCCTCTCTCTCAGACTGGTATCTGTGGGACTGTAATCCTCTCTCCATGACTGGGTTCTGTCAGACTGCAATCCTCTCTCTCAGACTGGTTTCTGTGGGACTGCAATCCTCTATCTCAGACTGGTATCTGTGGGACTGTAATCCTCTCACTCAGACTGGTATCTGTCAGACTGCAGTCCTCTCAGACTGGTACCTGTGGGACTGTAATCCTCTCTCTCAGACTGGTATCTGTGGGACTGTAATCCTCTCTCCCAGACTGGGTTCTGTCAGACTGCAATCCTCTCTCTCAGACTGGTTTCTGTGGGACTGCAATCCTCTGTCTCAGACTGGTATCTGTCAGACTGCAATCCTCTCTCTCAGACTGGTATCTGTGGGACTGTGATCCTCTCTCTCAGACTGGTATCTGTCAGACTGCAATCCTCTCTCTCAGACTGGATTCTGTGGGACTGTAATCCTCTCTCTCAGACTGGTATCTGTGGGACGCAATCCTCTCTCTCAGACCGGTATCTGTGGGACTGTAATCGTCTCTCTCAGACTGGTATCGGTGGGACTGCAGTCCTCTGTCTCAGACTGGTATCTGTCAGACTGCACCCTCTCTCTCAGACTGGGATTTGTGGGGCTGAAATCCTCTCTCTCAGACTGGGTTCTGTCCGACTGCAATCCTTTCTCTCACACTGGTATCTGTGGGACTGTAATCCTCTCTCTCAGATTGGGTTCTGTCAGACTGTAATCCTCTCTCTCAGACTGGTATCTGTGGGTCTCTGTTCCTCTCTCTCAGACTGGTATCTGTGGGACTGTAATTCTCTCTCTCAGACTGGTATCTGTGGGACTGCAATCATTTCTCTCAGACTGGTATCAGTGGGACTGTAATCCTGTCTCACAGACTGGTATCTGTCAGACTGCAATCCTCTCTCTCAGACAGGTATCTGTGGGACTGTAATCCTCTCACTCAGACTGGGTTCAGTGGGGCTGTAATTCTCTCCCTCAGACTGGTATCTGTGGGACTGCAATCCTTTCTCTCAGACTGGTATCTGTGGGACTGTAATCGTCTCTCTCAGACTGGTATCTGTGGGCCTGCAATCCTCTGTCTCAGACTGGTATCTGTCAGACTGCATCCTCTCTCTCAGACTGGGATTTGTGGGACTGCAATCCTCTCTCTCAAACTGGGTTCTGTCCGACTGCAATCCTCTCAGATTGGTATCTGTGGGACTGTAATCCTCTCTCTCAGATTGGGTTCTGTCAGACTGTAATCCTCTCTCTCAGATTGGTATCTGTCAGACTGCAATCCTCTCTCTCAGACTGGTATCTGTCGGACTGTGATCCTCTCTCTCAGACTGATATCTGTCAGACTGCAATCATTTCTCTCACACTGGTATCTGTGGGACTGTAATCCTCTCTCTTAGACTGGTATCTGTGGGACTGTAATCCTTTCTCACAGACTGGTATCTGTGGGACTGTGATCCTCTCTCTCAGACTGGTATCCTCTCTCTCAGACTGGTATCTGTGGGACTGTAACTCTCTCTCACAGACTGGTATCTGTGGGACTGTAATCCTCTCTCTCAGACTGGTATCTGTGGGACTGTAATCCTCTCTCTCAAACTGGTATCTGTGGGACTGTAATCCTCTCTCTCAGACTGGTATCTGTGGGACTGCAATCCTTTCTCTGAGACTGGTATCTGTGGGACTGCAATCCGCCCTCTCAGACTGGCATGTGTCACAGTGCAATCCTTTCTCTCAGACTGCGTTTTGTGGGACTGTAATAGTCTATCTCAGACTGGTATCTGTGGGACTGTAATCCTCTCTCTCAGACTTGTATTTGTCAGACTGCAATCCTCTCAGACTGGTACCTGTGGGACTGTAATCCTCTCTTTCAGACAGGTATCTGTGGGACTGTAATCCTCTCTCTCAGACAGGGTTCTGTCAGACTGCAATCCTCTCTCTCAGACTGTTTTCTGTGGGACTGCAATCCTCTGTCTCAGACTGGTATCTGTGGGACTGTAATCCTGTCTCACAGACTGGTATCTGTGGGACTGCAATCCGCTCTCTCAGACTGGCATGTGTCACAGTGCAATCCTTTCTCTCAGACTGTTTTCTGTGGGACTGCAATCCTCTGTCTCAGACTGGTATCTGTGGGACTGTAATCCTGTCTCTCAGACGTGTATCTGTCAGACTGCATCCTCTCTCAGACTGGGATTTGTGGGACTGCAATCCTCTCTCTCAGACTGGGTTCTGTCCGACTGCAATCCTCTCTCTCAGACTGGTATCTGTGGGACTGTAATCCTCTCTCTCAGACTGGGTTCTGTCAGACTGTTATCCTCTCTCTCAGACTGGTATCTGTCAGACTGCAATCCTCTCTCTCAGACTGGGTTCTGTCCGACTGCAATCCTCTCTCTCCGACTGGTATCTGTGGGACTGTAATCCTGTCTCTCAGACTGGGTTCTGTCAGACTGCAATCCTTTCTCTCACACTGGTATCTGTGGGACTGTAATCCTCTCTCTTAGACTGGTATCTGTGGGACTGTAATCCTTTCTCACAGACTGGTACCTGTTGGACTGTGATCCTCTCTCTCAGACTGGTATCTTTGGGACTGTAATCCTCTCTCTCAAACTGCTATCTGTGGGACTGTAATCCTCTCTCTCAGACTGGTATCTGTGGGACTGTAACTCTCTCTCACAGAATGGTATCTGTGGTACTGTAATCCTCTCTCTCAGACTGGTATCTGTCGGACTGTAATTCTCTCTCACAGATTGGTATCTGTGGGACTGTGATCCTCTCTCTCAGACTGGTATCTGTGGGACTGTAATCCTTTCTCTCAGACTGGGATTTGTGGGACTGTAATCCTCTCTCTCAGACTGGTATCTGTGGGACTGCAATCCTCTATCTCAGACTGGTATCTGTGGGACTGTAATCCTCTCTCTCAGTCTGGGTTCTGTCAGACTGCAATCCTCTCTCTCAGACTGGTATCTGTGGCACAGCAATCCTCTCTCTCAGACTGGTATCTGTGGGACTGTAATCCTCTCTCTCAGACTGGTATCTGTGAGACTGCAATCCTCTCTCTCAGACTGGGTTCTGTGGGACTGTAATCCTCTCTCTCAGACTGGGTTCTGTCAGACTGCAATCCTCTCTCTCAGACTGGTATCTGTGGGACTGCAATCCTCTATCTCAGACGTGTATCTGTCAGACTGCATCCTCTCTCAGACTGGTATCTGTGGGACTGTAATCCTGTCTCTCAGGCTGGGTTCTGTCAGACTGCAATCCTTTCTCTCACACTGGTATCTGTGGGACTGTAATCCTCTCTCTCAGACTGGTATCTGTGGGACTGTAATTCTCTCTCACAGATTGGTATCTGTGGGACTGTGATCCTCTCTCTCAGACTGGTATCTGTGGGACTGCAATCCTTTCTCTCTGACTGGGATTTGTGGGACTGTAATCCTCTCTCTCAGACTGGTATCTGTGGGACTGCAATCCTCTATCTCAGACTGGTATCTGTGGGACTGTAATCCTCTCTCTCAGACTGGGTTCTGTCAGACTGCAATCCTCTCTCTCAGACTGGTATCTGTGGGACTGTGATCCACTCTCTCAGACTGGTATCTGTTGGACTGCAATCCTCTCTCTCAGACTGGTATCTGTGGGACTGTATTCCTCTCTCTCAGACTGGTATCTGTGAGACTGCAATCCTCTCTCTCAGACTGGGTTCTGTGGGACTGTAGTCCTCTCTCTCAGACTGGGTTCTGTCAGACTGCAATCCTCTCTCTCAGACTGGTATCTGTGGGACTGCAATCCTCTGTCTCAGACGTGTATCTGTCAGACTGCATCCTCTCTCAGACTGGGATTTGTGGGACTGCAATCCTCTCTCTCAGACTGGGTTCTGTCCGACTGCAATCCTCTCTCTCCGACTGGAATCTGTGGGACTGTAATCCTGTCTCTCAGACTGGGTTCTGTCAGACTGCAATCCTTTCTCTCACACTGGTATCTGTGGGACTGTAATCCTCTCTCTTAGACTGGTATCTGTGGGACTGTAATCCTTTCTCACAGACTGGTATCTGTGGGACTGTGATCCTCTCTCTCAGACTGGTATCTTTGGGACTGTAATCCTCTCTCTCAAACTGCTATCTGTGGGACTGTAATCCTCTCTCTCAGACTGGTATCTGTGGGACTGTAATTCTCTCTCTCAGACTGGTATCTGTGGGACTGCAATCCTTTCTCTCAGACTGGTATCTGTGGGACTGTAATCCTGTCTCACAGACTGGTATCTGTAGGACTGCAATCCTTTCTCTCAGACTGGGATTTGTGGGACTGTAATCCTCTCACTCAGACTGGTATCTGTCAGACTGCAATCCTCTCAGACTGGTACCTGTGGGACTGTAATCCTCTCTCTCAGACTGGTATCTGTCAGACTGCAATCCTCTGAGACTGGTACCTGTGGGACTGTAATCCTCTCTCTCAGACTGGTAACTGTGGGACTGTAATCCTCTCTCTCAGACTGGGTTCTGTCAGACTGCAATCCTCTCTCTCAGACTGGTTTCTGTGGGACTGCAATCCTCTATCTCAGACTGGTATCTGTGGGACTGTAATCCTCTCACTCAGACTGGTATCTGTCAGACTGCAATCCTCTCAGACTGGTACCTGTGGGACTGTAATCCTATCTCTATGACTGGTATCTGTGGGACTGTAATCCTCTCTCTCAGACTGGGTTCTGTGGGGCTGTAATTCTCTCCCTCAGACTGGTATCTGTGGGACTGCAATCCACTCTCTCAGACTGGTATCTGTCAGACTGCAATCCTCTCTCTCAGACTGGGTTCTGTGGGACTGTAATGCTCTGTCTCAGACTGGTATCTGTCAGACTGCAATCCTCTCTCTCAGACTGGTATCTGTGGGACTGTGATCCTCTCTCTCAGACTGGTATCTGTCAGACTGCAATCCTCTCTCTCAGACTGGGTTCTGTGGGACTGTAATGCTCTCTCTCAGACTGGTATCTGTGGGACGCAACCCTCTCCCTCAGACTGGTATCTGTGGGACTGTAATCGTCTCTCTCAGACTTATGTCGGTGGGACTGCAGTCCTCTGTCTCAGACTGGTATCTGTCAGACTGCACCCTCTCTCTCAGACTGGGATTTGTGGGACTGCAATCCTCTCTCTCAGACTGGGTTCTGTCCGACTGCAATCCTTTCTCTCACACTGGTATCTGTGGGACTGTAATCCTCTCTCTCAGATTGGGTTCTGTCAGACTGTAATCCTCTCTCTCAGACTGGTATCTGTGGGTCTGTGATCCTCTCTCTCAGACTGGTATCTGTGGGACTGTAATCCTCTCGCTCAGACAGGGTTCTGTCAGACTGCAATCCTTTCTCTCAGACTGGTATCTGTGGGACTGTAATCCTCTCTCTTAGACTGGTATCTGTGGGACTGTAATCCTTTCTCACAGACTGGTATCTGTGGGACTGTGATCCTCTCTCTCAGACTGGTATCTGTGGGACTGTAATTCTCTCTCTCAGACTGGTATCTGTGGGACTGCAATCATTTCTGTCAGACTGGTATCTGTGGGACTGTAATCCTGTCTCCCAGAATGGTATCTGTCAGATTGCAATCCTCTCTCTCAGACAGGTATCTGTGGGACTGTAATCCTCTCTCTCAGACTGGGTTCTGTGGGGCTGTAATTCTCTCCCTCAGACTGGTATCTGTGGGACTGCAATCCACTCTCTCAGACTGGTATCTGTGGGACTGTAATCGTCTCTCTCAGACTGGTATCTGTGGGACTGCAATCCTCTGTCTCAGACTGGTATCTGTCAGACTGCATCCTCTCTCTCAGACTGGGATTTGTGGGACTGCAATCCTCTCTCTCAAACTGGGATCTGTCCGACTGCAATCCTCTCAGATTGGTATCTGTGAGACTGTAATCCTCTCTCTCAGATTGGGTTCTGTCAGACTGTAATCCTCTCTCTCAGATTGGTATCTGTCAGACTGCAATCCTCTCTCTCAGACTGGTATCTGTGGGACTCTGATCCTCTCTCTCAGACTGATATCTGTCAGACTGCAATCCTTTCTCTCACACTGGTATCTGTGGGACTGTAATCCTCTCTCTTAGACTGGTATCTGTGGGACTGTAATCCTTACTCACAGACTGGTATCTGTGGGACTGTGATCCTCTCTCTCAGACTGGTATCCTCTCTCTCAGACTGGTATCTGTGGGACTGTAACTCTCTCTCACAGACTGGTATCTGTAGGACTGTAATCCTCTCTCTCAGACTGGTATCTGTGGGACTGTAATCCTCTCTCTCAAACTGGTATCTGTGGGACTGCAATCCTTTCTCTCAGACTGGTATCTGTGGGACTGCAATCCGCTCTCTAAGACTGGCATGTGTCACAGTGCAATCCTTTCTCTCAGACTGGGATTTGTGGGACTGTAATCCTCTATCTCAGACTGGTATCTGTGGGACTGTAATCCTCTCTCTCAGACTGGTATCTGTCAGACTGCAATCCTCTCAGACTGGTACCTGTGGGACTGTAATCCTCTCTCTCAGACAGGTATCTGTGGGACTGTAATCCTCTCTCTCAGACTGGGTTCTGTCAGCCTGCAATCCTCTCTCTCAGACTGTTTTCTGTGGGACTGCAATCCTCTGTCTCAGACTGGTATCTGTGGGACTGTAATCCTGTCTCACAGACTGGTATCTGTGGGACTGCAATCCGCTCTCTCAGACTGGCATGTGTCACAGTGCAATCCTTTCTCTCAGACTGGGATTTGTGGGACTGTAATCCTCTATCTCAGACTGGTATCTGTGGGACAGGAATCCTCTCTCTCAGACTGGTATCGGTCAGACTGCAATCCTCTCAGACTGGTACCTGTGGGACTGTAATCCTCTCTCGAAGACAGGTATCTGTGGGACTGTAATCCTCTCTCTCAGACTGGTATCTGTCAGACTGCATCCTCTCTCTCAGACTGGGTTCTGTCCGACTGCAATCCTCGCTCTCAGGCTGGTATCTGTGGGACTGTAATCCTCTCTCTCAGATTGAGTTCAGTCAGACAGCAATCCTCTCTCTCAAACTGGTATCTGTGTGATTGTGATCCTCTCTCTCAGACTGGGTTCTGTCAGACTGCAATCCTTTCTCTCACACTGGTATCTGTGGGACTGGAATCCTCTCTCATAGACTGGTATCTGTGGGACTGTAATCCTTTCTCACAGACTGGTATCTGTGGGACTGTGATCCTCTGTCTCAGACTATTATCTGTGGGACTGTAACTCTCTCTCACAGACTGGTATCTGTGGGACTGTAATCCTCTCTCTCAGACTGGTATCTGTGGGACTGTAATTCTCTCTCACAGATTGGTATCTGTGGGACTGTGATCCTCTCTCTCAGACTGGTATCTGTGGGACTGTAATCCTGTCTCACAGACTGGTATCTGTGGGACTGCAATCCTTTCTCTCAGACTGGGATTTGTGGGACTGTAATCCTCTCTCTCAGACTGGTATCTGTGGGACTGCAATCCTCTATCTCAGACTGGTATCTGTGGGACTGTAATCCTCTCTCTCAGACTGGGTTCTGTCAGACTGCAATCCTCTCTCTCAGACTGGTATCTGTGGGACTGTGATCCACTCTCTCAGACTGGTATCTGTGGGACTGCAATCCTCTCTCTCAGACTGGTATCTGTGGGACTGTAATCCTCTCTCTCAGACTGGTATCTGTCAGACTGCAATCCTCTCTCTCAGACTGGGTTCTGTGGGACTGTAATCCTCTCTCTCAGACTGGTATCTGTGGGACTGTAATCCTCTCTCTTAGACTGGTAGCTGTGGGACTGTAATCCTTTCTCACAGACTGGTATCAGTGGGACTGTGATCCTCTCTCTCAGACTGGTGTCTGTGGGACTTTAATTCTCTCTCTCAGACTGGTATCTGTGGGACTGTAATCCTGTCTCACAGACTGGTATCTGTCAGACTGCAATCCTCTCTCTCAGACAGGTATCTGTGGGACTGTAATCCTCTCTCTCAGACTGGGTTCTGTGGGGCTGTAATTCTCTCCCTCAGACTGGTATCTGTGGGACTGCAATGCTCTCTCTCAGACTGGTATCTGTGGGACTGTAATCGTCTCTTTCAGACTGGTATCTGTGGGACTGCAATCCTCTCTCTCAGACTGGGATTTGTGGGACTGCAATCCTCTCTCTCAGACTGGGTTCTGTCCGACTGCAATCCTCTCAGATTGGTACCTGTGGGACTGTAATCCTCTCTCTCAGACAGGTATCTGTGGGACTGTAATCCTCTCTCTCAGACTGGGTTCTGTCAGCCTGCAATCCTCTCTCTCAGACTGTTTTCTGTGGGACTGCAATCCTCTGTCTCAGACTGGTATCTGTGGGACTGTAATTCTGTCTCACAGACTGGTATCTGTGGGACTGCAATCCGCTCTCTCAGACTGGCATGTGTCACAGTGCAATCCTTTCTCTCAGACTGGGGTTTGTGGGACTGTAATCCTCTATCTCAGACTGGTATCTGTGGGACAGGAATCCTCTCTCTCAGACTGGTATCGGTCAGACTGCAATCCTCTCAGACTGGTACCTGTGGGACTGTAATCCTCTCTCGAAGACAGGTATCTGTGGGACTGTAATCCTCTCTCTCAGACTGGTATCTGTCAGACTGCATCCTCTCTCTCAGACTGGGTTCTGTCCGACTGCAATCCTCGCTCTCAGGCTGGTATCTTTGGGACTGTAATCCTCTCTCTCAGATTGAGTTCAGTCAGACTGTAATCCTCTCTCTCAGATTGGTATCTGTCAGACTGCAATCCTCTCTCTCAAACTGGTATCTGTGTGATTGTGATCCTCTCTCTCAGACTGGGTTCTGTCAGACTGCAATCCTTTCTCTCACACTGGTATCTGTGGGACTGGAATCCTCTCTCATAGACTGGTATCTGTGGGACTGTAATCCTTTCTCACAGACTGGTATCTGTGGGACTGTGATCCTCTGTCTCAGACTAGTATCTGTGGGACTGTAACTCTCTCTCACAGACTGGTATCTGTGGGACTGTAATCCTCTCTCTCAGACTGGTATCTGTGGGACTGTAATTCTCTCTCACAGATTGGTATCTGTGGGACTGTGATCCTCTCTCTCAGACTGGTATCTGTGGGACTGTAATCCTGTCTCACAGACTGGTATCTGTGGGACTGCAATCCTTTCTCTCAGACTGGGATTTGTGGGACTGTAATCCTCTCTCTCAGACTGGTATCTGTGGGACTGCAATCCTCTATCTCAGACTGGTATCTGTGGGACTGTAATCCTCTCTCTCAGACTGGGTTCTGTCAGACTGCAATCCTCTCTCTCAGACTGGTATCTGTGGGACTGTGATCCACTCTCTCAGACTGGTATCTGTGGGACTGCAATCCTCTCTCTCAGACTGGTATCTGTGGGACTGTAATCCTCTCTCTCAGACTCTGTATCTGTCAGACTGCAATCCTCTCTCTCAGACTGGGTTCTGTGGGACTGTAATCCTCTCTCTCAGACTGGTATCTGTGGGACTGTAATCCTCTCTCTTAGACTGGTAGCTGTGGGACTGTAATCCTTTCTCACAGACTGGTATCAGTGGGACTGTGATCCTCTCTCTCAGACTGGTGTCTGTGGGACTTTAATTCTCTCTCTCAGACTGGTATCTGTGGGACTGTAATCCTGTCTCACAGACTGGTATCTGTCAGACTGCAATCCTCTCTCTCAGACAGGTATCTGTGGGACTGTAATCCTCTCTCTCAGACTGGGTTCTGTGGGGCTGTAATTCTCTCCCTCAGACTGGTATCTGTGGGACTGCAATGCTCTCTCTCAGACTGGTATCTGTGGGACTGTAATCGTCTCTTTCACACTGGTATCTGTGGGACTGCAATCCTCTCTCTCAGACTGGGATTTGTGGGACTGCAATCCTCTCTCTCAGACTGGGTTCTGTCCGACTGCAATCCTCCCAGATTGGTATCTGTGGGACTGTAATCCTCTCTCTCAGATTGGGTTCTGTCAGACTGTAATCCTCTCTCTCAGATTGGCATCTGTCAGACTGCAATCCTCTCTCTCAGATTGGTATCTGTGGGACTGTAATCCTCTCTCTCAGATTGGCATCTGTGGGACTGTAATCCTCCCTCTCAGACTGGTATCTGTGGGACTGTGATCCTCTCTCTCAGACTGTTTTCTGTGGGACTGCAATCCTCTCTCTCAGACTGGTATCTGTCAGACTGCAATCCTCTCTCTCAGACTGGTATCTGTGGGACTGTGATCCTCTCTCTCAGACTGGTATCTGTCAGACTGCAATCCTTTCTCTCAGGCTGGTATCTGTGGGACTGTAATCCTCTCTCTCAGACTGGGTTCTGTGGGACTGTAATCCTCTCTCTCAGACTGGGTTCTGTCAGACTGCAATCCTCTCTCTCAGACTGGTATCTGTGGGACTGCAATCCTCTGTCTCAGACTGGTATCTGTCAGACTGCATCCTCTCTCTCAGACTGGGATTTGTGGGACTGCAATCCTCTCTCTCAGACTGGGTTCTGTCAGACTGTTATCCTCTCTCTCAGACTGGTATCTGTCAGACTGCAATCCTCTCTCTCAGACTGGTATCTGTGGGACTGTGATCCTCTCTCTCAGACTGGTATCTGTCAGACTGCAATCCTTTCTCGCAGGCTGGTATCTGTGGGACTGTAATCCTCTCTCTCAGACTGGTATCTGTGGGACTGCAATCCTTTCTCACAGACTGGTATCTGTGGGACTGTGATCCTCTCTCTCAGACTGGTATCTGTGGGACTGTAATCCTCTCTCTCAGACTGGTATCTGTGGGACGGTAATCCATCTCTCTCAGACTGGTATCTGTTTGACTGTAATCCTCTCTCTCAGACTGGGATCTGTCAGACTGTAATCCTCCCTCTCAAGATGGGATCTGTCAGGCTGTAATTATCTCTCTCATACTGGGATCTGTCAGGCTGCAATCCTCTCGCTCAGACAGGTATCTGTGGGACTGTAATCCTCTCTCTCAGACTCGGTTCTGTAGGGCTGTAATTCTCTCCCTCAGACTGGTATCTGTGGGACTGTAATGCTGTCTCTCAGACTGGTATCTGTGGGACTGTAATCCTCGCTCTCAGACTGGTACCTGTGGGACTGCAATCCTCTGTCTCAGACTGGTATCTGTCAGACTGCATCCTCTCTCTCAGACTGGGATTTGTGGGACTGCAATCCTCTCTCAGACTGGGTTCTGTCCGACTGCAATCCTCTCAGATTGGTATCTGTGGTACTGTGATCCTCTCTCTCAGACTGGTATCTGTGGGACTGTAATCCTCTCTCTCAGACTGGTATCTGTCAGACTGCAATCCTCTCTCTCAGACTGGGTAGTGTCCGACTGCAATCCTCTCAGATTGGTATCTGTGGGACTGTAATCCTGTCTCTCAGACTGGTTTCTGTGGGACTGCAATCCTCGCTCTCAGACTGGTATCTGTGGGACTGTAATCCTCTCTCTCAGATTGAGTTCAGTCAGACTGTAATCCTCTCTCTCAAATTGGTATCTGTCAGACAGCAATCCTCTCTCTCAAACTGGTATCTGTGGGACTGTGATCCTCTCTCTCAGACTGGGTTCTGTCAGACTGCAATCCTTTCTCTCACACTGGTATCTCTGGGACTGTAATCCTCTCTCTTAGACTGGTATCTGTGGGACTGTAATCCTTTCTCACAGACTGGTATCTGTGCGACTGTGATCCTCTCTCTCAGACTGGTATCTGTGGGACTGTAATTCTCTCTCACAGACTGGTATCTGTGGGACTGTAATCCTCTCTCTCAGACTGGTATCTGTGTGTGGTAGTATGCATTAGGGGTCATGTGGGACTGTGAAGCCGTGATGCTATTGGCTGACAGATCCCGGGTTCTGGGTGGCTGTTGATCCCTAGCTCCGCCCTGAAGGTGGAGTATAATAACCTGGGCTTCTCCCCGCAGCTCCAGTCTGTTTCTGAACTGCTGGGAACAAGTCACGCTTAATGAAGCCTCATCGACTTCACCTCTATTCGTCTCTCTCGTAAGTCATTGTGCGTTACACTGTGGGACTATAATCCTCTCTCTCAGACTGGTATCTGTGGGACTGTAATCCTGTCTCACAGGCTGGTATCTGTCAGACTGCAATCCTCTCT
This sequence comes from Scyliorhinus torazame, assembly GCF_047496885.1. Taxonomy (NCBI): domain Eukaryota; kingdom Metazoa; phylum Chordata; class Chondrichthyes; order Carcharhiniformes; family Scyliorhinidae; genus Scyliorhinus; species Scyliorhinus torazame. The sequence goes on along the minus strand of NC_092714.1, from coordinate 167,028,962 downwards.
CTCAGACAGGTATCTGTGGGACTGTAATCCTCTCTCTCAGACTGGGTTCTGTGGGGCTGTAATTCTCTCTCTCAGACTGGTATCTGTGGGACTGCAATCCTCTGTCTCAGACTGGTATCTGTCAGACTGCATCCTCTCTCTCAGACTGGGTTCTGTCCGACTGCAATCCTTTCTCTCACACTGGTATCTGTGGGACTGTAATCCTCTCTCTCAGATTGGGTTCTGTCAGACTGTAATCCTCTCTCTCAGACTGGTATCTGTGGGTCTGTGATCCTGTCTCTCAGACTGGTATCTGTGGGACTGTAATCCTCTCTCTCAGACAGGGTTCTGTCAGACTGCAATCCTTTCTCTCAGACTGGTATCTGTGGGACTGTAATCCTTTCTCACAGACTGGTATCTGTGGGACTGTGATCCTCTCTCTCAGACTGGTATCTGTGGGACTGTAATTCTCTCTCTCAGACTGGTATCTGTGGGACTGTAATCCTCTCCCTCAGACTGGTATCTGTGGGACTGCAATCCTCTCTCTCAGACTGGTATCTGTGGGACTGTAATCGTCTCTCTCAGACTGGTATCTGTGGGACTGCAATCCTCTGTCTCAGACTGGTATCTGTCAGACTGCATGCTCTCAGATTGGTATCTGTGGGACTGTAATCCTCTCTCTCAGATTGGGTTCTGTCAGACTGTAATCCTCTCTCTCAGATTGGTAGCTGTCAGACTGCAATCCTCTCTCTCAGACTGGTATCTGTGGAACTCTGATCCTCTCTCTCAGACTGATATTTGTCAGACTGCAATCCTTTCTCTCACACAAAGTATCTGTGGGACTGTAATCCTCTCTCTTAGACTGGTATCTGTGGGACTGTTATCCTTTCTCACAGACTGGTATCTGTGGCACTGTGATCCTCTCTCTCAGACTGGGATCCTCTCTCTCAGACTGGTATCTGTGGGACTGTAACTCTCTCTCACAGACTGGTATCTGTGGGACTGTAATCCTCTCTCTCAGACTGGTATCTGTGGGACTGTAATCCTCTCTCTCAGACTGGTATCTGTGGGACTGTAATCCTCTCTCTCAGACTGGTATCTGTGGGACTGTAATCCTCTCTCTCAGACTGGTATCTGTGGGACTGTTATTCTCTCTCTCAGACTGGTATCTGTGGGACTGCAATCCTTTCTCTCAGACTGGTATCTGTGGGACTGCAATCCGCTCTCTCAGACTGGCATGTGTCATAGTGCAATCCTTTCTCTCAGACTGGGATTTGTGGGACTGTAATCCTCTATCTCAGACTGGTATCTGTGGGACTGTAATCCTCTCTCTCAGACTGGTGTCTGTCAGACTGCAATCCTCTCAGACTGGTACCTGTGGGACTGTAATCCTCTCTCTCAGACAGGTATCTGTGGGACTGTAATCCTCTCTCTCAGACTGGGTTCTGTCAGACTGCAATCCTCTCTCTCAGACTGATATCTGTGGGACTGTGATCCACTCTCTCAGACTGGTATCTGTCAGACTGCTATCCTTTCTCTCAGGCTGGTATCTGTGGGACTGTAATCCTCTCTCTCAGACTGGTATCTGTGGGACTGTAATCCTCTCTCTCAGACTGGTATCTGTGGGACTGTAATCCTCTCTCTCAGACTGGTATCTGTGGGACTCTAATCCTCTCTCTCAGACTGGTATCTGTGGGACTCTAATCCTCTCTCTCAGACTGGTATCTGTGGGACTGTAATTCTCTCTCTCAGACTGGTATCTGTGGGACTGCAATCCTTTCTCTCAGACTGGTATGTGTGGGACTGTAATCCTGTCTCACGGACTGGTATCTGTGGGACTGCAATCCTTTCTCTCAGACTGGGATTTGTGGTACTGTAATCCTCTCTCTCAGACTGGTATCTGTGGGACTGCAATGCTCTATCTCAGACTGGTATCTGTGGGACTGTTATCCTCTCTCTCAGACTGGTATCTGTGGGACTGCAATCCTCTCTCTCAGACTGGTATCTGTGGGACTGTGATCCTCTCTCTCAGACTGGTATCTGTGGGACTGCAATCCTCTCTCACAGACTGGTATCTGTGGGACTGTAATCCTCTCTCTCAGACTGGTATCGGTCAGACTGCAATCCTCTCTCTCAGACTGGGTTCTGTGGGACTGTAATCCTCTCTCTCAGACTGGTATCTGTGGGACTGTAATCCTCTCTCTTAGACTGGTAGCTGTGGGACTGTATTCCTTTCTCACAGACTGGTATCTGTGGGACTGTGATCCTCTCTCTCAGACTGGTGTCTGTGGGACTGTAATCCTCTCTCTCAGACTGGTGTCTGTGGGACTGTAATCCTCTCTCTCAGACTGGTGTCTGTGGGACTTTAATTCTCTCTCTCAGACTGGTATCTGTGGGACTGTAATCCTGTCTCACAGACTGGTATCTGTCAGACTGCAATCCTCTCTGTCAGACAGGTATCTGTGGGACTGTAATCCTCTCTCTCAGACTGGGTTCTGTGGGGCTGTAATCCTCTCTCTCAGACTGGTATCTGTGGGACTGTAATCGTCTCTCTCAGACTGGTATCTGTGGGACTGCAATCCTCTGTCTCAGACTGGTATCTGTCAGACTGCATCCTCTCTCTCAGACTGGGATTTGTGGGACTGCAATCCTCTCTCTCAGCCTGGATTCTGTCCGACTGCAATCCTCTCAGATTGGTATCTGTGGGACTGTAATACTCTCTCTCAGATTGGGTTCTGTCAGACTGTAATCCTCTCTCTCAGATTGGCATCTGTCAGACTGCACCCTCTCTCTCAGACTGGGATTTGTGGGACTGCAATCCTCTCTCTCAGACTGGGTTCTGTCCGACTGCAATCCTTTCTCTCACACTGGTATCTGTGGGACTGTAATCCTCTCTCTCATATTGGGTTCTGTCAGACTGTAATCCTCTCTCTCTGACTGGTATCTGTTGGTCTGTGATCCTCTCTCTCAGACTGGTATCTGTGGGACTGTAATCCTCTCTCTCAGACAGGGTTCTGTCAGACTGCAATCCTTTCTCTCAGACTGGTATCTGTGGGACTGTAATCCTCTCTCTTAGACTGGTATCTGTGGGACTGTAATCCTTTCTCACAGACTGGTATCTGTGGGACTGTGATCCTCTCTCTCAGACTGGTATCTGTTGGACTGTAATTCTCTCTCTCAGACTGGTATCTGTGGGACTGCAATCATTTCTCTCAGACTGGTATCTGTGGGACTGTAATCCTGTCTCCCAGACTGGTATCTGTGGGATTGTAATCCTCTCTCTCAGACTGGGTTCTGTGGGGCTGTAATTCTCTCCCTCAGACTGGTATCTGTGGGACTGCAATCCACTCTCTCAGACTGGTATCTGTGGGACTGTAATCGTCTCTCTCAGACTGGTATCTGTGGGACTGCAATCCTCTGTCTCAGACTGGTATCTGTCAGACTGCATCCTCTCTCTCAGACTGGGATTTGTGGGACTGCAATCCTCTCTCTCAAACTGGGTTCTGTCCGACTGCAATCCTCTCAGATTGGTATCTGTGAGACTGTAATCCTCTCTCTCAGATTGGGTTCTGTCAGACTGTAATCCTCTCTCTCAGATTGGTATCTGTCAGACTGCAATCCTCTCTCTCAGACTGGTATCTGTGGGACTCTGATCCTCTCTCTCAGACTGATATCTGTCAGACTGCAATCCTTTCTCTCGCACTGGTATCTGTGGGACTGTAATCCTCTCTCTTAGACTGGTATCTGTGGGACTGTAATCCTTTCTCACAGACTGGTATCTGTGGGACTGTGATCCACTCTCTCAGACTGGTATCTGTGGGACTGCAATCCTCTCTCTCAGACTGGTATCTGTGGGACTGTAATCCTCTCTCTCAGACTGGTATCTGTCAGACTGCAATCCTCTCTCTCAGACTGGGTTCTGTGGGACTGTAATCCTCTCTCTCAGACTGGTATCTGTGGGACTGTAATCCTCTCTCTTAGACTGGTAGCTGTGGGACTGTAATCCTTTCTCACAGACTGGTATCAGTGGGACTGTGATCCTCTCTCTCAGACTGGTGTCTGTGGGACTTTAATTCTCTCTCTCAGACTGGTATCTGTGGGACTGTAATCCTGTCTCACAGACTGGTATCTGTCAGACTGCAATCCTCTCTCTCAGACAGGTATCTGTGGGACTGTAATCCTCTCTCTCAGACTGGGTTCTGTGGGGCTGTAATTCTCTCCCTCAGACTGGTATCTGTGGGACTGCAATGCTCTCTCTCAGACTGGTATCTGTGGGACTGTAATCGTCTCTTTCAGACTGGTATCTGTGGGACTGCAATCCTCTCTCTCAGACTGGGATTTGTGGGACTGCAATCCTCTCTCTCAGACTGGGTTCTGTCCGACTGCAATCCTCTCAGATTGGTACCTGTGGGACTGTAATCCTCTCTCTCAGACAGGTATCTGTGGGACTGTAATCCTCTCTCTCAGACTGGGTTCTGTCAGCCTGCAATCCTCTCTCTCAGACTGTTTTCTGTGGGACTGCAATCCTCTGTCTCAGACTGGTATCTGTGGGACTGCAATCCTCTCTCTCAGACTGGTATCTGTGGGACTGTGATCCTCTCTCTCAGACTGGTATCTGTGGGACTGCAATCCTCTCTCACAGACTGGTATCTGTGGGACTGTAATCCTCTCTCTCAGACTGGTATCTGTCAGACTGCAATCCTCTCTCTCAGACTGGGTTCTGTGGGACTGTAATCCTCTCTCTCAGACTGGTATCTGTGGGACTGTAATCCTCTCTCTTAGACTGGTAGCTGTGGGACTGTATTCCTTTCTCACAGACTGGTATCTGTGGGACTGTGATCCTCTCTCTCAGACTGGTGTCTGTGGGACTGTAATCCTCTCTCTCAGACTGGTGTCTGTGGGACTGTAATCCTCTCTCTCAGACTGGTGTCTGTGGGACTTTAATTCTCTCTCTCAGACTGGTATCTGTGGGACTGTAATCCTGTCTCACAGACTGGTATCTGTCAGACTGCAATCCTCTCTGTCAGACAGGTATCTGTGGGACTGTAATCCTCTCTCTCAGACTGGGTTCTGTGGGGCTGTAATCCTCTCTCTCAGACTGGTATCTGTGGGACTGTAATCGTCTCTCTCAGACTGGTATCTGTGGGACTGCAATCCTCTGTCTCAGACTGGTATCTGTCAGACTGCATCCTCTCTCTCAGACTGGGATTTGTGGGACTGCAATCCTCTCTCTCAGCCTGGATTCTGTCCGACTGCAATCCTCTCAGATTGGTATCTGTGGGACTGTAATACTCTCTCTCAGATTGGGTTCTGTCAGACTGTAATCCTCTCTCTCAGATTGGCATCTGTCAGACTGCACCCTCTCTCTCAGACTGGGATTTGTGGGACTGCAATCCTCTCTCTCAGACTGGGTTCTGTCCGACTGCAATCCTTTCTCTCACACTGGTATCTGTGGGACTGTAATCCTCTCTCTCATATTGGGTTCTGTCAGACTGTAATCCTCTCTCTCTGACTGGTATCTGTTGGTCTGTGATCCTCTCTCTCAGACTGGTATCTGTGGGACTGTAATCCTCTCTCTCAGACAGGGTTCTGTCAGACTGCAATCCTTTCTCTCAGACTGGTATCTGTGGGACTGTAATCCTCTCTCTTAGACTGGTATCTGTGGGACTGTAATCCTTTCTCACAGACTGGTATCTGTGGGACTGTGATCCTCTCTCTCAGACTGGTATCTGTGGGACTGTAATTCTCTCTCTCAGACTGGTATCTGTGGGACTGCAATCATTTCTCTCAGACTGGTATCTGTGGGACTGTAATCCTGTCTCCCAGACTGGTATCTGTGGGATTGTAATCCTCTCTCTCAGACTGGGTTCTGTGGGGCTGTAATTCTCTCCCTCAGACTGGTATCTGTGGGACTGCAATCCACTCTCTCAGACTGGTATCTGTGGGACTGTAATCGTCTCTCTCAGACTGGTATCTGTGGGACTGCAATCCTCTGTCTCAGACTGGTATCTGTCAGACTGCATCCTCTCTCTCAGACTGGGATTTGTGGGACTGCAATCCTCTCTCTCAAACTGGGTTCTGTCCGACTGCAATCCTCTCAGATTGGTATCTGTGAGACTGTAATCCTCTCTCTCAGATTGGGTTCTGTCAGACTGTAATCCTCTCTCTCAGATTGGTATCTGTCAGACTTCAATCCTCTCTCTCAGACTGGTATCTGTGGGACTCTGATCCTCTCTCTCAGACTGATATCTGTCAGACTGCAATCCTTTCTCTCGCACTGGTATCTGTGGGACTGTAATCCTCTCTCTTAGACTGGTATCTGTGGGACTGTAATCCTTTCTCACAGACTGGTATCTGTGGGACTGTGATCCACTCTCTCAGACTGGTGTCTGTGGGACTGCAATCCTCTCTCTCAGACTGGTATCTGTGGGACTGTAATCCTCTCTCTCAGACTGGTATCTGTCAGACTGCAATCCTCTCTCTCAGACTGGGTTCTGTGGGACTGTAATCCTCTCTCTCAGACTGGTATCTGTGGGACTGTAATCCTCTCTCTTAGACTGGTAGCTGTGGGACTGTAATCCTTTCTCACAGACTGGTATCAGTGGGACTGTGATCCTCTCTCTCAGACTGGTGTCTGTGGGACTTTAATTCTCTCTCTCAGACTGGTATCTGTGGGACTGTAATCCTGTCTCACAGACTGGTATCTGTCAGACTGCAATCCTCTCTCTCAGACAGGTATCTGTGGGACTGTAATCCTCTCTCTCAGACTGGGTTCTGTGGGGCTGTAATTCTCTCCCTCAGACTGGTATCTGTGGGACTGCAATGCTCTCTCTCAGACTGGTATCTGTGGGACTGTAATCGTCTCTTTAAGACTGGTATCTGTGGGACTGCAATCCTCTCTCTCAGACTGGGATTTGTGGGACTGCAATCCTCTCTCTCAGACTGGGTTCTGTCCGACTGCAATCCTCTCAGATTGGTACCTGTGGGACTGTAATCCTCTCTCTCAGACAGGTATCTGTGGGACTGTAATCCTCTCTCTCAGACTGGGTTCTGTCAGCCTGCAATCCTCTCTCTCAGACTGTTTTCTGTGGGACTGCAATCCTCTGTCTCAGACTGGTATCTGTGGGACTGTAATTCTGTCTCACAGACTGGTATCTGTGGGACTGCAATCCGCTCTCTCAGACTGGCATGTGTCACAGTGCAATCCTTTCTCTCAGACTGGGGTTTGTGGGACTGTAATCCTCTATCTCAGACTGGTATCTGTGGGACAGGAATCCTCTCTCTCAGACTGGTATCGGTCAGACTGCAATCCTCTCAGACTGGTACCTGTGGGACTGTAATCCTCTCTCGAAGACAGGTATCTGTGGGACTGTAATCCTCTCTCTCAGACTGGTATCTGTCAGACTGCATCCTCTCTCTCAGACTGGGTTCTGTCCGACTGCAATCCTCGCTCTCAGGCTGGTATCTTTGGGACTGTAATCCTCTCTCTCAGATTGAGTTCAGTCAGACTGTAATCCTCTCTCTCAGATTGGTATCTGTCAGACTGCAATCCTCTCTCTCAAACTGGTATCTGTGTGATTGTGATCCTCTCTCTCAGACTGGGTTCTGTCAGACTGCAATCCTTTCTCTCACACTGGTATCTGTGGGACTGGAATCCTCTCTCATAGACTGGTATCTGTGGGACTGTAATCCTTTCTCACAGACTGGTATCTGTGGGACTGTGATCCTCTGTCTCAGACTAGTATCTGTGGGACTGTAACTCTCTCTCACAGACTGGTATCTGTGGGACTGTAATCCTCTCTCTCAGACTGGTATCTGTGGGACTGTAATTCTCTCTTACAGATTGGTATCTGTGGGACTGTGATCCTCTCTCTCAGACTGGTATCTGTGGGACTGTAATCCTGTCTCACAGACTGGTATCTGTGGGACTGCAATCCTTTCTCTCAGACTGGGATTTGTGGGACTGTAATCCTCTCTCTCAGACTGGTATCTGTGGGACTGCAATCCTCTATCTCAGACTGGTATCTGTGGGACTGTAATCCTCTCTCTCAGACTGGGTTCTGTCAGACTGCAATCCTCTCTCTCAGACTGGTATCTGTGGGACTGTGATCCACTCTCTCAGACTGGTATCTGTGGGACTGCAATCCTCTCTCTCAGACTGGTATCTGTGGGACTGTAATCCTCTCTCTCAGACTGGTATCTGTCAGACTGCAATCCTCTCTCTCAGACTGGGTTCTGTGGGACTGTAATCCTCTCTCTCAGACTGGTATCTGTGGGACTGTAATCCTCTCTCTTAGACTGGTAGCTGTGGGACTGTAATCCTTTCTCACAGACTGGTATCAGTGGGACTGTGATCCTCTCTCTCAGACTGGTGTCTGTGGGACTTTAATTCTCTCTCTCAGACTGGTATCTGTGGGACTGTAATCCTGTCTCACAGACTGGTATCTGTCAGACTGCAATCCTCTCTCTCAGACAGGTATCTGTGGGACTGTAATCCTCTCTCTCAGACTGGGTTCTGTGGGGCTGTAATTCTCTCCCTCAGACTGGTATCTGTGGGACTGCAATGCTCTCTCTCAGACTGGTATCTGTGGGACTGTAATCGTCTCTTTCACACTGGTATCTGTGGGACTGCAATCCTCTCTCTCAGACTGGGATTTGTGGGACTGCAATCCTCTCTCTCAGACTGGGTTCTGTCCGACTGCAATCCTCCCAGATTGGTATCTGTGGGACTGTAATCCTCTCTCTCAGATTGGGTTCTGTCAGACTGTAATCCTCTCTCTCAGATTGGCATCTGTCAGACTGCAATCCTCTCTCTCAGATTGGTATCTGTGGGACTGTAATCCTCTCTCTCAGATTGGCATCTGTGGGACTGTAATCCTCCCTCTCAGACTGGTATCTGTGGGACTGTGATCCTCTCTCTCAGACTGTTTTCTGTGGGACTGCAATCCTCTCTCTCAGACTGGTATCTGTCAGACTGCAATCCTCTCTCTCAGACTGGTATCTGTGGGACTGTGATCCTCTCTCTCAGACTGGTATCTGTCAGACTGCAATCCTTTCTCTCAGGCTGGTATCTGTGGGACTGTAATCCTCTCTCTCAGACTGGGTTCTGTGGGACTGTAATCCTCTCTCTCAGACTGGGTTCTGTCAGACTGCAATCCTCTCTCTCAGACTGGTATCTGTGGGACTGCAATCCTCTGTCTCAGACTGGTATCTGTCAGACTGCATCCTCTCTCTCAGACTGGGATTTGTGGGACTGCAATCCTCTCTCTCAGACTGGGTTCTGTCAGACTGTTATCCTCTCTCTCAGACTGGTATCTGTCAGACTGCAATCCTCTCTCTCAGACTGGTATCTGTGGGACTGTGATCCTCTCTCTCAGACTGGTATCTGTCAGACTGCAATCCTTTCTCGCAGGCTGGTATCTGTGGGACTGTAATCCTCTCTCTCAGACTGGTATCTGTGGGACTGCAATCCTTTCTCACAGACTGGTATCTGTGGGACTGTGATCCTCTCTCTCAGACTGGTATCTGTGGGACTGTAATCCTCTCTCTCAGACTGGTATCTGTGGGACGGTAATCCATCTCTCTCAGACTGGTATCTGTTTGACTGTAATCCTCTCTCTCAGACTGGGATCTGTCAGACTGTAATCCTCCCTCTCAAGATGGGATCTGTCAGGCTGTAATTATCTCTCTCATACTGGGATCTGTCAGGCTGCAATCCTCTCTCTCAGACAGGTATCTGTGGGACTGTAATCCTCTCTCTCAGACTCGGTTCTGTAGGGCTGTAATTCTCTCCCTCAGACTGGTATCTGTGGGACTGCAATGCTGTCTCTCAGACTGGTATCTGTGGGACTGTAATCCTCGCTCTCAGACTGGTACCTGTGGGACTGCAATCCTCTGTCTCAGACTGGTATCTGTCAGACTGCATCCTCTCTCTCAGACTGGGATTTGTGGGACTGCAATCCTCTCTCAGACTGGGTTCTGTCCGACTGCAATCCTCTCAGATTGGTATCTGTGGTACTGTGATCCTCTCTCTCAGACTGGTATCTGTGGGACTGTAATCCTCTCTCTCAGACTGGTATCTGTCAGACTGCAATCCTCTCTCTCAGACTGGGTTCTGTCCGACTGCAATCCTCTCAGATTGGTATCTGTGGGACTGTAATCCTGTCTCTCAGACTGGTTTCTGTGGGACTGCAATCCTCGCTCTCAGACTGGTATCTGTGGGACTGTAATCCTCTCTCTCAGACTGGGTTCAGTCAGACTGTAATCCTCTCTCTCAAATTGGTATCTGTCAGACAGCAATCCTCTCTCTCAAACTGGTATCTGTGGGACTGTGATCCTCTCTCTCAGACTGGGTTCTGTCAGACTGCAATCCTTTCTCTCACACTGGTATCTCTGGGACTGTAATCCTCTCTCTTAGACTGGTATCTGTGGGACTGTAATCCTTTCTCACAGACTGGTATCTGTGCGACTGTGATCCTCTCTCTCAGACTGGTATCTGTGGGACTGTAATTCTCTCTCACAGACTGGTATCTGTGGGACTGTAATCCTCTCTCTCAGACTGGTATCTGTGTGTGGTAGTATGCATTAGGGGTCATGTGGGACTGTGAAGCCGTGATGCTATTGGCTGACAGATCCCGGGTTCTGGGTGGCTGTTGATCCCTAGCTCCGCCCTGAAGGTGGAGTATAATAACCTGGGCTTCTCCCCGCAGCTCCAGTCTGTTTCTGAACTGCTGGGAACAAGTCACGCTTAATGAAGCCTCATCGACTTCACCTCTATTCGTCTCTCTCGTAAGTCATTGTGCGTTACACTGTGGGACTATAATCCTCTCTCTCAGACTGGTATCTGTGGGACTGTAATCCTGTCTCACAGGCTGGTATCTGTCAGACTGCAATCCTCTCTCTCAGACAGGTATCTGTGGGACTGTAATCCTCTCTCTCAGACTGGGTTCTGTGGGGCTGTAATTCTCTCTCTCAGACTGGTATCTGTGGGACTGCAATCCTCTGTCTCAGACTGGTATCTGTCAGACTGCATCCTCTCTCTCAGACTGGGTTCTGTCCGACTGCAATCCTTTCTCTCACACTGGTATCTGTGGGACTGTAATCCTCTCTCTCAGATTGGGTTCTGTCAGACTGTAATCCTCTCTCTCAGACTGGTATCTGTGGGTCTGTGATCCTGTCTCTCAGACTGGTATCTGTGGGACTGTAATCCTCTCTCTCAGACAGGGTTCTGTCAGACTGCAATCCTTTCTCTCAGACTGGTATCTGTGGGACTGTAATCCTTTCTCACAGACTGGTATCTGTGGGACTGTAATCCTCTCCCTCAGACTGGTATCTGTGGGACTGCAATCCTCTCTCTCAGACTGGTATCTGTGGGACTGTAATCGTCTCTCTCAGACTGGTATCTGTGGGACTGCAATCCTCTGTCTCAGACTGGTATCTGTCAGACTGCATGCTCTCAGATTGGTATCTGTGGGACTGTAATCCTCTCTCTCAGATTGGGTTCTGTCAGACTGTAATCCTCTCTCTCAGATTGGTAGCTGTCAGACTGCAATCCTCTCTCTCAGACTGGTATCTGTGGGACTCTGATCCTCTCTCTCAGACTGATATTTGTCAGACTGCAATCCTTTCTCTCACACAAAGTATCTGTGGGACTGTAATCCTCTCTCTTAGACTGGTATCTGTGGGACTGTTATCCTTTCTCACAGACTGGTATCTGTGGCACTGTGATCCTCTCTCTCAGACTGGTATCCTCTCTCTCAGACTGGTATCTGTGGGACTGTAACTCTCTCTCACAGACTGGTATCTGTGGGACTGTAATCCTCTCTCTCAGACTGGTATCTGTGGGACTGTAATCCTCTCTCTCAGACTGGTATCTGTGGGACTGTAATCCTCTCTCTCAGACTGGTATCTGTGGGACTGTAATCCTCTCTCTCAGACTGGTATCTGTGGGACTGTTATTCTCTCTCTCAGACTGGTATCTGTGGGACTGCAATCCTTTCTCTCAGACTGGTATCTGTGGGACTGCAATCCGCTCTCTCAGACTGGCATGTGTCATAGTGCAATCCTTTCTCTCAGACTGGGATTTGTGGGACTGTAATCCTCTATCTCAGACTGGTATCTGTGGGACTGTAATCCTCTCTCTCAGACTGGTGTCTGTCAGACTGCAATCCTCTCAGACTGGTACCTGTGGGACTGTAATCCTCTCTCTCAGACAGGTATCTGTGGGACTGTAATCCTCTCTCTCAGACTGGGTTCTGTCAGACTGCAATCCTCTCTCTCAGACTGATATCTGTGGGACTGTGATCCACTCTCTCAGACTGGTATCTGTCAGACTGCTATCCTTTCTCTCAGGCTGGTATCTGTGGGACTGTAATCCTCTCTCTCAGACTGGTATCTGTGGGACTGTAATCCTCTCTCTCAGACTGGTATCTGTGGGACTGTAATCCTCTCTCTCAGACTGGTATCTGTGGGACTCTAATCCTCTCTCTCAGACTGGTATCTGTGGGACTCTAATCCTCTCTCTCAGACTGGTATCTGTGGGACTGTAATTCTCTCTCTCAGACTGGTATCTGTGGGACTGCAATCCTTTCTCTCAGACTGGTATGTGTGGGACTGTAATCCTGTCTCACGGACTGGTATCTGTGGGACTGCAATCCTTTCTCTCAGACTGGGATTTGTGGTACTGTAATCCTCTCTCTCAGACTGGTATCTGTGGGACTGCAATCCTCTATCTCAGACTGGTATCTGTGGGACTGTTATCCTCTCTCTCAGACTGGTATCTGTGGGACTGCAATCCTCTCTCTCAGACTGGTATCTGTGGGACTGTGATCCTCTCTCTCAGACTGGTATCTGTGGGACTGCAATCCTCTCTCACAGACTGGTATCTGTGGGACTGTAATCCTCTCTCTCAGACTGGTATCTGTCAGACTGCAATCCTCTCTCTCAGACTGGGTTCTGTGGGACTGTAATCCTCTCTCTCAGACTGGTATCTGTGGGACTGTAATCCTCTCTCTTAGACTGGTAGCTGTGGGACTGTATTCCTTTCTCACAGACTGGTATCTGTGGGACTGTGATCCTCTCTCTCAGACTGGTGTCTGTGGGACTGTAATCCTCTCTCTCAGACTGGTGTCTGTGGGACTGTAATCCTCTCTCTCAGACTGGTGTCTGTGGGACTTTAATTCTCTCTCTCAGACTGGTATCTGTGGGACTGTAATCCTGTCTCACAGACTGGTATCTGTCAGACTGCAATCCTCTCTGTCAGACAGGTATCTGTGGGACTGTAATCCTCTCTCTCAGACTGGGTTCTGTGGGGCTGTAATCCTCTCTCTCAGACTGGTATCTGTGGGACTGTAATCGTCTCTCTCAGACTGGTATCTGTGGGACTGCAATCCTCTGTCTCAGACTGGTATCTGTCAGACTGCATCCTCTCTCTCAGACTGGGATTTGTGGGACTGCAATCCTCTCTCTCAGCCTGGATTCTGTCCGACTGCAATCCTCTCAGATTGGTATCTGTGGGACTGTAATACTCTCTCTCAGATTGGGTTCTGTCAGACTGTAATCCTCTCTCTCAGATTGGCATCTGTCAGACTGCACCCTCTCTCTCAGACTGGGATTTGTGGGACTGCAATCCTCTCTCTCAGACTGGGTTCTGTCCGACTGCAATCCTTTCTCTCACACTGGTATCTGTGGGACTGTAATCCTCTCTCTCATATTGGGTTCTGTCAGACTGTAATCCTCTCTCTCTGACTGGTATCTGTTGGTCTGTGATCCTCTCTCTCAGACTGGTATCTGTGGGACTGTAATCCTCTCTCTCAGACAGGGTTCTGTCAGACTGCAATCCTTTCTCTCAGACTGGTATCTGTGGGACTGTAATCCTCTCTCTTAGACTGGTATCTGTGGGACTGTAATCCTTTCTCACAGACTGGTATCTGTGGGACTGTGATCCTCTCTCTCAGACTGGTATCTGTGGGACTGTAATTCTCTCTCTCAGACTGGTATCTGTGGGACTGCAATCATTTCTCTCAGACTGGTATCTGTGGGACTGTAATCCTGTCTCCCAGACTGGTATCTGTGGGATTGTAATCCTCTCTCTCAGACTGGGTTCTGTGGGGCTGTAATTCTCTCCCTCAGACTGGTATCTGTGGGACTGCAATCCACTCTCTCAGACTGGTATCTGTGGGACTGTAATCGTCTCTCTCAGACTGGTATCTGTGGGACTGCAATCCTCTGTCTCAGACTGGTATCTGTCAGACTGCATCCTCTCTCTCAGACTGGGATTTGTGGGACTGCAATCCTCTCTCTCAAACTGGGTTCTGTCCGACTGCAATCCTCTCAGATTGGTATCTGTGAGACTGTAATCCTCTCTCTCAGATTGGGTTCTGTCAGACTGTAATCCTCTCTCTCAGATTGGTATCTGTCAGACTGCAATCCTCTCTCTCAGACTGGTATCTGTGGGACTCTGATCCTCTCTCTCAGACTGATATCTGTCAGACTGCAATCCTTTCTCTCGCACTGGTATCTGTGGGACTGTAATCCTCTCTCTTAGACTGGTATCTGTGGGACTGTAATCCTTTCTCACAGACTGGTATCTGTGGGACTGTAATCCTCTCTCTCAGACTGGTATCTGTGGGACTGTAATCCTCTCTCTCAAACTGGTATCTGTGGGACTGTAATCCTCTATCTCAGACTGGTATCTGTGGGACTGTTATTCTCTCTCTCAGACTGGTATCTGTGGGACTGCAATCCTTTCTCTCAGACTGGTATCTGTGTGACTGCAATCCGCTCTCTCAGACTGGCATGTGTCACAGTGCAATCCTTTCTCTCAGACTGGGATTTGTGGGACTGTAATCCTCTATCTCAGACTGGTATCTGTGGGACTGTAATCCTCTCTCTCAGACTGGTATCTGTCAGACTGCAATCCTCTCAGACTGGTACCTGTGGGACTGTAATCCTCTCTCTCAGACAGGTATCTGTGGGACTGTAATTCTCTCTCAAACTGGTATCTGTGTGACTGTGATCCTCTCTCTCAGACTGGGTTCTGTCAGACTGCAATCCTTTCTCTCACACTGGTATCTGTGGGACTGGAATCCTCTCTCATAGACTGGTATCTGTGGGACTGTAATCCTTTCTCACAGACTGGTATCTGTGGGACTGTGATCCTCTGTCTCAGACTAGTATCTGTGGGACTGTAACTCTCTCTCACAGACTGGTATCTGTGGGACTGTAATCCTCTCTCTCAGACTGGTATCTGTGGGACTGTAATTCTCTCTCACAGATTGGTATCTGTGGGACTGATCCTCTCTCTCAGACTGGTATCTGTGGGACTGTAATCCTGTCTCACAGACTGGTATCTGTGGGACTGCAATCCTTTCTCTCAGACTGGGATTTGTGGGACTGTAATCCTCTCTCTCAGACTGGTATCTGTGGGACTGCAATCCTCTATCTCAGACTGGTATCTGTGGGACTGTAATCCTCTCTCTCAGACTGGGTTCTGTCAGACTGCAATCCTCTCTCTCAGACTGGTATCTGTGGGACTGTGATCCACTCTCTCAGACTGGTATCTGTGGGACTGCAATCCTCTCTCTCAGACTGGTATCTGTGGGACTGTAATCCTCTCTCTCAGACTGGTATCTGTCAGACTGCAATCCTCTCTCTCAGACTGGGTTCTGTGGGACTGTAATCCTCTCTCTCAGACTGGTATCTGTGGGACTGTAATCCTCTCTCTTAGACTGGTAGCTGTGGGACTGTAATCCTTTCTCACAGACTGGTATCTGTGGGACTGTGATCCTCTCTCTCAGACTGGTGTCTGTGGGACTTTAATTCTCTCTCTCAGACTGGTATCTGTGGGACTGTAATCCTGTCTCACAGACTGGTATCTGTCAGACTGCAATCCTCTCTCTCAGACAGGTATCTGTGGGACTGTAATCCTCTCTCTCAGACTGGGTTCTGTGGGGCTGTAATTCTCTCCCTCAGACTGGTATCTGTGGGACTGCAATGCTCTCTCTCAGACTGGTATCTGTGGGACTGTAATCGTCTCTTTCAGACTGGTATCTGTGGGACTGCAATCCTCTCTCTCAGACTGGGATTTGTGGGACTGCAATCCTCTCTCTCAGACTGGGTTCTGTCCGACTGCAATCCTCTCAGATTGGTATCTGTGGGACTGTAATCCTCTCTCTCAGATTGGGTTCTGTCAGACTGTAATCCTCTCTCTCAGATTGGCATCTGTCAGACTGCAATCCTCTCTCTCAGATTGGTATCTGTGGGACTGTAATCCTCTCTCTCAGATTGGCATCTGTGGGACTGTAATCCTCCCTCTCAGACTGGTATCTGTGGGACTGTGATCCTCTCTCTCAGACTGGTATCTGTGGGACTGTAATCCTCTCTCTCAGACTGGGTTCTGTGGGGCTGTAATTCTCTCCCTCAGACTGGTATCTGTGGGAC
The DNA here is from genome assembly GCF_047496885.1 of Scyliorhinus torazame. Taxonomy (NCBI): domain Eukaryota; kingdom Metazoa; phylum Chordata; class Chondrichthyes; order Carcharhiniformes; family Scyliorhinidae; genus Scyliorhinus; species Scyliorhinus torazame. Next base: position 167,012,543 of record NC_092714.1, on the reverse strand, counting down.
TGCAATCCACTCTCTCAGACTGGTATCTGTGGGACTGTAATCGTCTCTCTCAGACTGGTATCTGTGGGACTGCAATCCTCTGTCTCAGACTGGTATCTGTCAGACTGCATCCTCTCTCTCAGACTGGGATTTGTGGGACTGCAATCCTCTCTCTCAAACTGGGTTCTGTCCGACTGCAATCCTCTCAGATTGGTATCTGTGAGGCTGTAATCCTCTCTCTCAGATTGGTTTCTGTCAGACTGTAATCCTCTCTCTCAGATTGGTATCTGTCAGACTGCAATCCTCTCTCTCAGACTGGTATCTGTGGGACTCTGATCCTCTCTCTCAGACTGATATCTGTCAGACTGCAATCCTTTCTCTCACACTGGTATCTGTGGGACTGTAATCCTCTCTCTTAGACTGGTATCTGTGGGACTGTAATCCTTTCTCACAGACTGGTATCTGTGGGACTGTGATCCTCTCTCTCAGACTGGTATCTGTGGGACTATAACTCTCTCTCACAGACTGGTATCTGTAGGACTGTAATCCTCTCTCTCAGACTGGTATCTGTGGGACTGTAATCCTCTCTCTCAAACTGGTATCTGTGGGACTTTAATCCTCTCTCTCAGACTGGTATCTGTGGGACTGTTATTCTCTCTCTCAGACTGGCATCTGTGGGACTGCAATCCTTTCTCTCAGACTGGTATCTGTGGGACTGCAATCCGCTCTCTCAGACTGGCATGTGTCACAGTGCAATCCTTTCTCTCAGAATGGGATTTGTGGGACTGTAATCCTCTATCTCAGACTGGTACCTGTGGGACTGTAATCCTCTCTCTCAGACAGGTATCTGTGGGACTGTAATCCTCTCTCTCAGACTGGGTTCTGTCAGCCTGCAATCCTCTCTCTCAGACTGTTTTCTGTGGGACTGCAATCCTCTGTCTCAGACTGGTATCTGTGGGACTGTAATCCTGTCTCACAGACTGGTATCTGTGGGACTGCAATCCGCTCTCTCAGACTGGCATGTGTCACAGTGCAATCCTTTCTCTCAGACTGGGATTTGTGGGACTGTAATCCTCTATCTCAGACTGGTATCTGTGGGACAGGAATCCTCTCTCTCAGACTGGTATCGGTCAGACTGCAATCCTCTCAGACTGGTACCTGTGGGACTGTAATCCTCTCTCGAAGACAGGTATCTGTGGGACTGTAATCCTCTCTCTCAGACTGGTATCTGTCAGACTGCATCCTCTCTCTCAGACTGGGTTCTGTCCGACTGCAATCCTCGCTCTCAGGCTGGTATCTGTGGGACTGTAATCCTCTCTCTCAGATTGAGTTCAGTCAGACTGTAATCCTCTCTCTCAGATTGGTATCTGTCAGACTGCAATCCTCTCTCTCAAACTGGTATCTGTGTGATTGTGATCCTCTCTCTCAGACTGGGTTCTGTCAGACTGCAATCCTTTCTCTCACACTGGTATCTGTGGGACTGGAATCCTCTCTCATAGACTGGTATCTGTGGGACTGTAATCCTTTCTCACAGACTGGTATCTGTGGGACTGTGATCCTCTGTCTCAGACTAGTATCTGTGGGACTGTAACTCTCTCTCACAGACTGGTATCTGTGGGACTGTAATCCTCTCTCTCAGACTGGTATCTGTGGGACTGTAATTCTCTCTCACAGATTGGTATCTGTGGGACTGTGATCCTCTCTCTCAGACTGGTATCTGTGGGACTGTAATCCTGTCTCACAGACTGGTATCTGTGGGACTGCAATCCTTTCTCTCAGACTGGGATTTGTGGGACTGTAATCCTCTCTCTCAGACTGGTATCTGTGGGACTGCAATCCTCTATCCCAGACTGGTATCTGTGGGACTGTAATCCTCTCTCTCAGACTGGTATCTGTCAGACTGCAATCCTCTCTCTCAGACTGGGTTCTGTGGGACTGTAATCCTCTCTCTCAGACTGGTATCTGTGGGACTGTAATCCTCTCTCTTAGACTGGTAGATGTGGGACTGTGATCCTCTCTCTCAGACTGGTGTCTGTGGGACTTTAATTCTCTCTCTCAGACTGGTATCTATGGGACTGTAATCCTGTCTCACAGACTGGTATCTGTCAGACTGCAATCCTCTCTCTCAGACAGGTATCTGTGGGACTGTAATCCTCTCTCTCAGACTGGGTTCTGTGGGGCTGTAATTCTCTCCCTCAGACTGGTATCTGTGGGACTGCAATGCTCTCTCTCAGACTGGTATCTGTGGGACTGTAATCGTCTCTTTCAGACTGGTATCTGTGGGACTGCAATCCTCTCTCTCAGACTGGGATTTGTGGGACTGCAATCCTCTCTCTCAGACTGGGTTCTGTCCGACTGCAATCCTCTCAGATTGGTATCTGTGGGACTGTAATCCTCTCTCTCAGATTGGGTTCTGTCAGACTGTAATCCTCTCTCTCAGATTGGCATCTGTCAGACTGCAATCCTCTCTCTCAGATTGGTATCTGTGGGACTGTAATCCTCTCTCTCAGATTGGCATCTGTGGGACTGTAATCCTCCCTCTCAGACTGGTATCTGTGGGACTGTGATCCTCTCTCTCAGACTGTTTTCTGTGGGACTGCAATCCTCTCTCTCAGACTGGTATCTGTCAGACTGCAATCCTCTCTCTCAGACTGGTATCTGTGGGACTGTGATCCTCTCTCTCAGACTGGTATCTGTCAGACTGCAATCCTTTCTCTCAGGCTGGTATCTGTGGGACTGTAATCCTCTCTCTCAGACTGGGTTCTGTGGGACTGTAATCCTCTCTCTCAGACTGGGTTCTGTCAGACTGCAATCCTCTCTCTCAGACTGGTATCTGTGGGACTGCAATCCTCTGTCTCAGACTGGTATCTGTCAGACTGCATCCTCTCTCTCAGACTGGGATTTGTGGGACTGCAATCCTCTCTCTCAGACTGGGTTCTGTCAGACTGTTATCCTCTCTCTCAGACTGGTATCTGTCAGACTGCAATCCTCTCTCTCAGACTGGTATCTGTGGGACTGTGTTCCTCTCTCTCAGACTGGTATCTGTCAGACTGCAATCCTTTCTCGCAGGCTGGTATCTGTGGGACTGTAATCCTCTCTCTCAGACTGGTATCTGTGGGACTGTAATCCTTTCTCACAGACTGGTATCTGTGGGACTGTGATCCTCTCTCTCAGACTGGTATCTGTGGGACTGTAATCCTCTCTCTCAGACTGGTATCTGTGGGACGGTAATCCATCTCTCTCAGACTGGTATCTGTTTGACTGTAATCCTCTCTCTCAGACTGGGTTCTGTGGGGCTGTAATTCTCTCTCTCAGACAGGTATCTGTGGGACTGTAATCCTCTCTCTCAGAGTGGGTTCTGTCAGACTGCAATCCTCTCTCTCAGACTGGTATCTGTGGGACTGCAATCCTCTGTCTCAGACTGGTATCTGTCAGACTGCATCCTCTCTCTCAGACTGGTATCTGTGGGACTGTGATCCTCTCTCTCAGACTGGTATCTGTCAGACTGCATCCTCTCTCTCAGACTTGGATTTGTGGGACTGCAATCCTCTCTCTCAGACTGGGTTCTGTCCGAGTGCAATCCATTCTCTCAGACTTATATCGGTGGGACTGCAGTCCTCTGTCTCAGACTGGTATCTGTCAGACTGCACCCTCTCTCTCAGACTGGGATTTGTGGGACTGCAATCCTCTCTCTCAGACTGGGTTCTGTCCGACTGCAATCCTTTCTCTCACACTGGTATCTGTGGTACTGTAATCCTCTCTCTCAGATTGGGTTCTGTCAGACTGTAATCCTCTCTCTCAGACTGGTATCTGTGGGTCTGTGATCCTCTCTCTCAGACTGGTATCTGTGGGACTGTAATCCTCTCTCTCAGACAGGGTTCTGTGGGACAAGTGATCCTCTCTCTCAGACTGGTATCTGTGGGACTGTAATTCTCTCTCTCAGACTGGTATCTGTGGGACTGTAATCCTCTCCCTCAGACTGGTATCTGTGGGACTGCAATCCTCTCTCTCAGACTGGTATCTGTGGGACTGTAATCGTCTCCCTCAGACTGGTATCTGTGGGACTGCAATCCTCTGTCTCAGACTGGTATCTGTCAGACTGCATCCTCTCAGATTGGTATCTGTGGGACTGTAATCCTATCTCTCAGATTGGGTTCTGTCAGACTGTAATCCTCTCTCTCAGATTGGTAGCTGTCAGACTGCAATCCTCTCTCTCAGACTGGTATCTGTGGGACTCTGATCCTCTCTCTCAGACTGATATTTGTCAGACTGCAATCCTTTCTCTCACACTGGTATCTGTGGGACTGTAATCCTCTCTCTTAGACTGGTATCTGTGGGACTGTAACCCTTTCTCACAGACTGGTATCTGTGGGACTGTGATCCTCTCACTCAGACTGGTATCTGTGGGACTGTAATTCTCTCTCACAGACTGGTATCTGTGGGACTGTAATCCTCTCTCTCAGACTGGTATCTGTGGGACTGTAATTCTCTCTCTCAGACTGGTATCTGTGGGACTGTAATCCTCTCTCTCAGACTGGTATCTGTGTGTGATAGTATGCATTAGGTGTCATGTGGGACTGTGAAGCCGTGATGCTATTGGCTGACAGATCCCGGGTTCTGGGTGGCTGTTGATCCCTAGCTCCACCCTGAAGGTGGAGTATAAGAACCTGGGCTTCTCCCCGCAGCTCCAGTCTGTTTCTGAACTGCTGGGAACAAGTCACGCTTAATGAAGCCTCATCGACTTCACCTCTATTCGTCTCTCTCGTAAGTCATTGTGCGTTACACTGTGGGACTATAATCCTCTCTCTCAGACTGGTATCTGTGGAACTGTAATCCTGTCTCACAGGCTGGTATCTGTGGGGCTGTAATTCTCTCTCTCAGACTGGTATCTGTGGGACTGCAATCCTCTGTCTCAGACTGGTATCTGTCAGACTGCATCCTCTCTCTCAGACTGGTATCTGTGGGACTGTGATCCTCTCTCTCAGACTGGTATCTGTCAGACTGCATCCTCTCTCTCAGACTGGGATTTGTGGGACTGCAATCCTCTCTCTAAGACTGGGTTCTGTCCGACTGCAATCCACTCTCTCAGACTGGTATCTGTGGGACTGCAGTCCTCTGTCTCAGACTGGTATCTGTCAGACTGCACCCTCTCTCTCTGACTGGGATTTGTGGGACTGTAATCGTCTCTCTCAGACTTATATCGGTGGGACTGCAGTCCTCTGTCTCAGACTGGTATCTGTCAGACTGCACCCTCTCTCTCAGACTGGGATTTGTGGGACTGCAATCCTCTCTCTCAGACTGGGTTCTGTCCGACTGCAATCCTTTCTCTCACACTGGTATCTGTGGTACTGTAATCCTCTATCTCAGATTGGGTTCTGTCAGACTGTAATCCTCTCTCTCAGACTGGTATCTGTGGGTCTGTGATCCTCTCTCTCAGACTGGTATCTGTGGGACTGTAATCCTCTCTCTCAGACAGGGTTCTGTCAGACTGCAATCCTTTCTCTCAGACTTGTATCTGTGGGACTGTAATCCTTTCTCACAGACTGGTATCTGTGGGACCGTGATCCTCTCTCTCAGACTGGTATCTGTGGGACTGTAATTCTCTCTCTCAGACTGGTATCTGTGGGACTGTAATCCTCTCCCTCAGACTGGTATCTGTGGGACTGCAATCCTCTCTCTCAGACTGGTATCTGTGGGACTGTAATCGTCTCTCTCAGACTGGTATCTGTGGGACTGCAATCCTCTGTCTCAGACTGGTATCTGTCAGACTGCATCCTCTCAGATTGGTATCTGTGGGACTGTAATCCTCTCTCTCAGATTGGGTTCTGTCAGGCTGTAATCCTCTCTCTCAGATTGGGAGCTGTCAGACTGCAATCCTCTCTCTCAGACTGGTATCTGTGGGACTCTGATCCTCTCTCTCAGACTGATATTTGTCAGACTGCAATCCTTTCTCTCACACTGGTATCTGTGGGACTGTAATCCTCTCTTAGACTGGTATCTGTGGGACTGTAATCCTTTCTCACAGACTGGTATCTGTGGGACTGTGATCCTCTCACTCAGACTGGTATCCTCTCTCTCAGACTGGTATCTGTGGGACTGTAACTCTCTCTCACAGACTGGTATCTGTGGGACTGTAATCCTCTCTCTCAGACTGGTATCTGTGGGACTGTAATCCACTCTCTCAGACTGGTATCTGTGGGACTGTAATCGTCTCTCTCAGACTGGTATCTGTGGGACTGCAATCCTCTGTCTCAGACTGGTATCTGTCAGACTGCATCCTCTCTCTCAGACTGGGATTTGTGGGACTGCAATCCTCTCTCTCAAACTGGGTTTTGTCCGACTGCAATCCTCTCAGATTGGTATCTGTGAGACTGTAATCCTCTCTCTCAGATTGGGTTCTGTCAGACTGTAATCCTCTCTCTCAGATTGGTATCTGTCAGACTGCAATCCTCTCTCTCAGACTGGTATCTGTAGGACTGTAATCCTCTCTCTCAGACTGGTATCTGTGGGACTGTAATCCTCTCTCTCAAACTGGTATCTGTGGGACTGTAATCCTCTATCTCAGACTGGTATCTGTGGGACTGTTCTCTCTCTCAGACTGGTATCTGTGGGACTGCAATCCTTTCTCTCAGACTGGTATCTGTGGGACTGCAATCCGCTCTCTCAGACTGGCATGTGTCACAGTGCAATCCTTTCTCTCAGACTGGGATTTGTGGGACTGTAATCCTCTATCTCAGACTGGTATCTGTGGGACTGTAATCCTCTCTCTCAGACTGGTATCTGTCAGACTGCAATCCTCTCAGACTGGTACCTGTGGGACTGTAATCCTCTCTCTCAGACAGGTATCTGTGGGACTGTAATCCTCTCTCTCAGACTGGGTTCTGTCAGCCTGCGATCCTCTCTCTCAGACTGTTTTCTGTGGGACTGCAATCCTCTGTCTCAGACTGGTATCTGTGGGACTGTAATCCTGTCTCACAGACTGGTATATGTGGGACTGCAATCCGCTCTCTCAGACTGGCATGTGTCACAGTGCAATCCTTTCTCTCAGACTGGGATTTGTGGGACTGTAATCCTCTATCTCAGACTGGTATCTGTGGGACAGGAATCCTCTCTCTCAGACTGGTATCGGTCAGACTGCAATCCTCTCAGACTGGTACCTGTGGGACTGTAATCCGCTCTCTCAGACTGGGATCTGTCAGACTGCATCCTCTCTCTCAGACTGGGATTTGTGGGACTGCAATCCTCTCTCTCAGACTGGGATTTGTGGGACTGCAATCCTCTCTCTCAGACTGGGTTCTGTCCGACTGCAATCCTCGCTCTCAGGCTGGTATCTGTGGGACTGTAATCCTCTCTCTCAAACTGGTATCTGTGTGACTGTGATCCTCTCTCTCAGACTGGGTTCTGTCAGACTGCAATCCTTTCTCTCATACTGGTATCTGTGGGACTGGAATCCTCTCTCATAGACTGGTATCTGTGGGACTGTAATCCTCTCTCTCAGACTGGTATCTGTGGGACTGTAATTCTCTCTCACAGATTGGTATCTGTGGGACTGTGATCCTCTCTCTCAGACTGGTATCTGTGGGACTGTAATCCTGTCTCACAGACTGGTATCTGTGGGACTGCAATCCTTTCTCTCAGACTGGGATTTGTGGGACTGTAATCCTCTCTCTCAGACTGGTATCTGTGGGACTGCAATCCTCTATCTCAGACTGGTATCTGTGGGACTGTAATCCTCTCTCTCAGACTGGGTTCTGTCAGACTGCAATCCTCTCTCTCAGACTGGGTTCTGTGGGACTGTAATCCTCTCTCTCAGACTGTTATCTGTGGGACTGTAATCCTCTCTCTTAGACTGGTAGCTGTGGGACTGTAATCCTTTCTCACAGACTGGTATCTGTCAGACTGCAATCCTCTCTCTCAGACAGGTATCTGTGGGACTGTAATCCTCTCTCTCAGACTGGGTTCTGTGGGGCTGTAATTCTCTCTCTCAGACTGGTATCTGTGGGACTGTAATCGTCTCTTTCAGACTGGTATCTGTGGGACTGCAATCCTCTCTCTCAGACTGGGATTTGTGGGACTGCAATCCTCTCTCTCAGACTGGGTTCTGTCCGACTGCAATCCTCTCAGATTGGTATCTGTGGGACTGTAATCCTCTCTCTCAGATTGGGTTCTGTCAGACTGTAATCCTCTCTCTCAGATTGGCATCTGTCAGACTGCAATCCTCTCTCTCAGATTGGTATCTGTGGGACTGTAATCCTCTCTCTCAGATTGGCATCTGTGGGACTGTAATCCTCCATCTCAGACTGTTTTCTGTGGGACTGCAATCCTCTCTCTCAGACTGGTATCTGTCAGACTGCAATCCTCTCTCTCAGACTGGTATCTGTGGGACTGTGATCCTCTCTCTCAGACTGGTATCTGTCAGACTGCAATCCTTTCTCTCAGGCTGGTATCTGTGGGACTGTAATCCTCTCTCTCAGACTGAGTTCTGTGGGACTGTAATCCTCTCTATCAGACTGGGTTCTGTCAGACTGCAATCCTCTCTCTCAGACTGGTATCTGTGGGACTGCAATCCTCTGTCTCAGACTGGTATCTGTCAGACTGCATCCTCTCTCTCAGACTGGGATTTGTGGGATTGCAATCCTCTCTCTCAGACTGGTATCTGTCAGACTGCAATCCTTTCTCGCAGGCTGGTATCTGTGGGACTGTAATCCTCTCTCTCAGACTGGTATCTGTGGGACTGTAATCCTTTCTCACAGACTGGTATCTGTGGGACGGTAATCCATCTCTCTCAGACTGGTATCTGTTTGACTGTAATCCTCTCTCTCAGACTGGGATCTGTCAGACTGTAATCCTCCCTCTCAAGATGGGATCTGTCAGGCTGTAATTATCTCTCTCATACTGGGATCTGTCAGGCTGCAATCCTCTAACTCAGACAGGTATCTGTGGGACTGTAATCCTCTCTCTCAGACTCGGTTCTGTAGGGCTGTAATTCTCTCTCTCAGACTGGGATTTGTGGGACTGCAATCCGCTCTCAGACTGGGTTCTGTCCGACTGCAATCCTCTCAGATTGGTATCTGTGGTACTGTGATCCTCTCTCTCAGACTGGTATCTGTGGGACTGTAATCCTCTCTCTCAGACTGGTATCTGTCAGACTGCAATCCTCTCTCTCAGACTGGGTTCTGTCCGACTGCAATCCTCTCAGATTGGTATCTGTGGGACTGTAATCCTGTCTCTCAGACTGGTTTCTGTGGGACTGCAATCCTCGCTCTCAGACTGGTATCTGTGGGACTGTAATCCTCTCTCTCAGATTGAGTTCAGTCAGACTGTAATCCTCTCTCTCAGATTGGTATCTGTCAGACTGCAATCCTCTCTCTCAAACTGGTATCTGTGGGACTGTGATCCTCTCTCTCAGACTGGGTTCTGTCAGACTGCAATCCTTTCTCTCACACTGGTATCTCTGGGACTGTAATCCTCTCTCTTAGACTGGTGTCTGTGGGACTGTAATCCTTTCTACAGACTGGTATCTGTGCGACTGTGATCCTCTCTCTCAGACTGGTATCTGTGGGACTGTAATTCTCTCTCACAAACTGGTATCTGTGGGACTGTAATCCTCTCTCTCAGACTGGTATCTGTGTGTGGTAGTATGCATTAGGGGTCATGTGGGACTGTGAAGCCGTGATGCTATTGGCTGACAGATCCCGGGTTCTGGGTGGCTGTTGATCCCTAGCTCCGCCCTGAAGGTGGAGTATAAGAACCTGGGCTTCTCCCCGCAGCTCCAGTCTGTTTCTGAACTGCTGGGAACAAGTCACGCTTAATGAAGCCTCATCGACTTCACCTCTATTCGTCTCTCTCGTAAGTCATTGTGCGTTACACTGTGGGACTATAATCCTCTCTCTCAGACTGGTATCTGTGGGACTGTAATCCTGTCTCACAGGCTGGTATCTGTCAGACTGCAATCCTCTCTCTCAGACAGGTATCTGTGGGACTGTAATCCTCTCTCTCAGACTGGGTTCTGTGGGGCTGTAATTCTCTCTCTCAGACTGGTATCTGTGGGACTGCAATCCTCTGTCTCAGACTGGTATCTGTCAGACTGCATCCTCTCTCTCAGACTGGTATCTGTGGGACTGTGATCCTCTCTCTCAGACTGGTATCTGTCCGACTGCATCCTCTCTCTCAGACTGGGATTTGTGGGACTGCAATCCTCTCTCTCAGACTGGGTTCTGTCCGACTGTAATCCTCTCTCTCAGACTGGTATCTGTGGGACTGTAATCCTCTCTCTCAGACAGGGTTCTGTGGGACTGTGATCCTCTCTCTCAGACTGGTATCTGTGGGACTGTAATTCTCTCTCTCAGACTGGTATCTGTGGGACTGTAATCCTCTCCCTCAGACTGGTATCTGTGGGACTGCAATCCTCTCTCTCAGACTGGTATCTGTGGGACTGTAATCGTCTCCCTCAGACTGGTATCTGTGGGACTGCAATCCTCTATCTCAGACTGGTATCTGTCAGACTGCATCCTCTCAGATTGGTATCTGTGGGACTGTAATCCTCTCTCTCAGATTGGGTTCTGTCAGACTGTAATCCTCTCTCTCAGATTGGTAGCTGTCAGACTGCAATCCTCTCTCTCAGACTGGTATCTGTGGGACTCTGATCCTCTCTCTCAGACTGATATTTGTCAGACTGCAATCCTTTCTCTCACACTGGTATCTGTGGGACTGTAATCCTCTCTCTTAGACTGGTATCTGTGGGACTGTAATCCTTTCTCACAGACTGGTATCTGTGGGACTGTGATCCTCTCACTCAGACTGGTATCTGTGGGACTGTAATTCTCTCTCACAGACTGGTATCTGTGGGACTGTAATCCTCTCTCTCAGACTGGTATCTGTGGGACTGTAATTCTCTCTCACAGACTGGTATCTGTGGGACTGTAATCCTCTCTCTCAGACTGGTATCTGTGTGTGGTAGTATGCATTAGGGGTCATGTGGGACTGTGAAGCCATGATGCTATTGGCTGACAGATCCCGGGTTCTGGGTGGCTGTTGATCCCTAGCTCCACCCTGAAGGTGGAGTATAAGAACCTGGGCTTCTCCCCGCAGCTCCAGTCTGTTTCTGAACTGCTGGGAACAAGTCACGCTTAATGAAGCCTCATCGACTTCACCTCTATTCGTCTCTCTCGTAAGTCATTGTGCGTTACACTGTGGGACTATAATCCTCTCTCTCAGACTGGTATCTGTGGGACTGTAATCCTGTCTCACAGGCTGGTATCTGTCAGACTGCAATCCTCTCTCTCAGACAGGTATCTGTGGGACTGTAATCCTCTCTCTCAGACTGGGTTCTGTGGGGCTGTAATTCTCTCTCTCAGGCTGGTATCTGTGGGACTGCAATCCTCTGTCTCAGACTGGTATCTGTCAGACTGCATCCTCTCTCTCAGACTGGGTTCTGTGGGGCTGTAATTCTCTCTCTCAGGCTGGTATCTGTGGGACTGCAATCCTCTCTCTCAGACTGGGTTCTGTGGGGCTGTAATTCTCTCTCTCTCAGGCTGGTATCTGTGGGACTGCAATCCTCTCTCTCAGACTGGTATCTGTCAGACTGCATCCTCTCTCTCAGACTGGTATCTGTGGGACTGTGATCCTCTCTCTCAGACTGGTATCTGTCCGACTGCATCCTCTCTCTCAGACTGGGATTTGTGGGACTGCAATCCTCTCTCTCAGACTGGGTTCTGTCCGACTGCAATCCACTCTCTCAGACTTATATCGGTGGGACTGCAGTCCTCTGTCTCAGACTGGTATCTGTCAGACTGCACCCTCTCTCTCTGACTGGGATTTGTGGGACTGTAATCGTCTCTCTCAGACTTATATCGGCGGGACTGCAGTCCTCTGTCTCAGACTGGTATCTGTCAGACTGCACCCTCTCTCTCAGACTGGGATTTGTGGGACTGCAATCCTCTCTCTCAGACTGGGTTCTGTCAGACTGTAATCCTTTCTCTCACACTGGTATCTGTGGTACTGTAATCCTCTCTCTCAGACTGGTACCTGTGGGTCTGTGATCCTCTCTCTCAGACTGGTATCTGTGGGACTGTGATCCTCTCTCTCAGACTGGTATCTGTGGGACTGTAATCCTCTCCCTCAGACTGGTATCTGTGGAACTGCAATCCTCTCTCTCAGACTGGTATCTGTGGGACTGTAATCGTCTCTCTCAGACTGGTATCTGTGGGACTGCAATCCTCTGTCTCAGACTGGTATCTGTCAGACTGCATCCTCTCAGATTGGTATCTGTGGGACTGTAATCCTCTCTCTCAGATTGGGTTCTGTCCGACTGTAATCCTCTCTCTCAGATTGGTAGCTGTCAGACTGCAATCCTCTCTCTCAGACTGGTATCTGTGGGACTCTGATCCTCTCTCTCAGACTGATATTTGTCAGACTGCAATCCTTTCTCTCACACTGGTATCTGTGGGACTGTAATCCTCTCTCTTAGACTGGTATCTGTGGGACTGTAATCCTTTCTCACAGACTGGTATCTGTGGGACTGTGATCCTCTCACTCAGACTGGTATCCTCTCTCTCAGACTGGTATCCTCTCTCTCAGACTGGTATCCTCTCTCTCAGACTGGTATCTGTGGGACTGTAACTCTCTCTCACAGACTGGTATCTGTAGGACTGTAATCCTCTCTCTCAGACTGGTATCTGTGGGACTGTAATCCTCTATCTCAGACTGGCATGTGTCACAGTGCAATCCTTTCTCTCAGACTGGTATCTGTGGGACTGTAATCCTCTATCTCAGACTGGTATCTGTGGGACTGTAATCCTCTCTCTAAGACTGGTATCTGTCAGACAGCAATCCTCTCAGACTGGTACCTGTGGGACTGTAATCCTCTCTCTCAGACAGGTATATGTGCGACTGTAATCCTCTCTCTCAGACTTGGTTCTGTCAGCCTGCGATCCTCTCTCTCAGACTGTTTTCTGTGGGACTGCAATCCTCTGTCTCAGACTGGTATCTGTGGGACTGTAATCCTGTCTCACAGACTGGTATCTGTGGGACTGCAATCCGCTCTCTCAGACTGGCATGTGTCACAGTGCAATCCTTTCTCTCAGACTGGGATTTGTGGGACTGTAATCCTCTATCTCAGACTGGTATCTGTGGGACAGGAATCCTCTCTCTCAGACTGGTATCGGTCAGACTGCAATCCTCTCAGACTGGTACCTGTGGGACTGTAATCCTCTCTCTCAGACAGGTATCTGTGGGACTGTAATCCTCTCTCTCAGACTGGTATCTGTCAGACTGCATCCTCTCTCTCAGACTGGGATTTGTGGGACTGCAATCCTCTCTCTCAGACTGGGATTTGTGGGACTGCAATCCTCTCTCTCAGACTGGGTTCTGTCTGACTGCAATCCTCGCTCTCAGGCTGGTATCTGTGGGACTGTAATCCTCTCTCTCAAACTGGTATCTGTGTGACTGTGATCCTCTCTCTCAGACTGGGTTCTGTCAGACTGCAATCCTTTCTCTCACACTGGTATCTGTGGGACTGGAATCCTCTCTCATAGACTGGTATCTGTGGGACTGTAATCCTTTCTCACAGACTGGTATCTGTGGGACTGTGATCCTCTGTCTCAGACTAGTATCTGTGGGACTGTAACTCTCTCTCACAGACTGGTATCTGTGGGACTGCAATCCTTTCTCTCAGACTGGGATTTGTGGGACTGTAATCCTCTCTCTCAGACTGGTATCTGTGGGACTGAAATCCTCTATCTCAGACTGGTATCTGTGGGACTGTAATCCTCTCTCTCAGACTGGGTTCTGTCAGACTGCAATCCTCTCTCTCAGACTGGTATCTGTGGGACTGTGATCCACTCTCTCAGACTGGTATCTGTGGGACTGCAATCCTCTCTCTCAGACTGGTATCTGTGGGACTGTAATCCTCTCTCTCAGACTGGTATCTGTCAGACTGCAATCCTCTCTCTCAGACTGGGTTCTGTGGGACTGTAATCCTCTCTCTCAGACTGGTATCTGTGGGACTGTAATCCTCTCTCTTAGACTGGTAGCTGTGGGACTGTAATCCTTTCTCACAGACTGGTATCTGTGGGACTGTGATCCTCTCTCTCAGACTGGTGTCTGTGGGACTTTAATTCTCTCTCTCAGACTGGTATCTGTGGGACTGTAATCCTGTCTCACAGACTGGTATCTGTCAGACTGCAATCCTCTCTCTCAGACAGGTATCTGTGGGACTGTAATCCTCTCTCTCAGACTGGGTTCTGTGGGGCTGTAATTCTCTCCCTCAGACTGGTATCTGTGGGACTGCAATGCTCTCTCTCAGACTGGTATCTGTGGGACTGTAATCGTCTCTTTCAGACTGGTATCTGTGGGACTGCAATCCTCTCTCTCAGACTGGGATTTGTGGGACTGCAATCCTCTCTCTCAGACTGGGTTCTGTCCGACTGCAATCCTCTCAGATTGGTATCTGTGGGACTGTAATCCTCTCTCTCAGATTGGGTTCTGTCAGACTGTAATCCTCTCTCTCAGATTGGTATCTGTGGGACTGTAATCCTCTCTCTCAGATTGGTATCTGTGGGACTGTAATCCTCTCTCTCAGATTGGCATCTGTGGGACTGTAATCCTCTCTCTCAGACTGGTATCTGTGGGACTGTGATCCTCTCTCTCAGACTGTTTTCTGTGGGACTGCAATCCTCTCTCTCAGACTGGTATCTGTCAGACTGCAATCCTCTCCATCAGACTGGTATCTGTGGGACTGTGATCCTCTCTCTCAGACTGGTATCTGTCAGACTGCAATCCTTTCTCTCAGGCTGGTATCTGTGGGACTGTAATCCTCTCTCTCAGACTGGGATTTGTGGGACTGCAATCCTCTCTCTCAGACTGGGTTCTGTCAGACTGTTATCCTCTCTCTCAGACTGGTATCTGTCAGACTGCAATCCTCTCTCTCAGACTGGTATCTGTGGGACTGTGATCCTCTCTCTCAGACTGGTATCTGTCAGACTGCAATCCTTTCTCGCAGGCTGGTATCTGTGGGACTGTAATCCTCTCTCTCAGACTGGTATCTGTGGGACTGTAATCCTTTCTCACAGACTGGTATCTGTGGGACGGTAATCCATCTCCCTCAGACTGGTATCTGTTTGACTGTAATCCTCTCTCTCAGACTGGGATCTGTCAGACTGTAATCCTCCCTCTCAAGATGGGATCTGTCAGGCTGTAATTATCTCTCTCATACTGGGATCTGTCAGGCTGCAATCCTCTCTCTCAGACAGGTATCTGTGGGACTGTAATCCTCTCTCTCAGACTCGGTTCTGTAGGGCTGTAATTCTCTCCCTCAGACTGGTATCTGTGGGACTGCAATGCTGTCTCTCAGACTGGTATCTGTGGGACTGTAATCCTCGCTCTCAGACTGGTACCTGTGGGACTGCAATCCTGTCTCAGACTGGGTTCTGTCCGACTGCAATCCTCTCAGATTGGTATCTGTGGTACTGTGATCCTCTCTCTCAGACTGGTATCTGTCAGACTGCAATCCTCTCTCTCAGACTGGGTTCTGTCCGACTGCAATCCTCTCAGATTGGTATCTGTGGGACTGTAATCCTGTCTCTCAGACTGGTTTCTGTGGGACTGCAATCCTCGCTCTCAGACTGGTATCTGTGGGACTGTAATCCTCTCTCTCAGATTGAGTTCAGTCAGACTG
This sequence comes from Scyliorhinus torazame, assembly GCF_047496885.1. Taxonomy (NCBI): domain Eukaryota; kingdom Metazoa; phylum Chordata; class Chondrichthyes; order Carcharhiniformes; family Scyliorhinidae; genus Scyliorhinus; species Scyliorhinus torazame. The sequence goes on along the minus strand of NC_092714.1, from coordinate 166,996,888 downwards.
TAATCCTCTCTCTCAGATTGGTATCTGTCAGACTGCAATCCTCTCTCTCAAACTGGTATCTGTGGGACTGTGATCCTCTCTCTCAGACTGGGTTCTGTCAGACTGCAATCCTTTCTCTCACACTGGTATCTCTGGGACTGTAATCCTCTCTCTTAGACTGGTATCTGTGGGACTGTAATCCTTTCTCACAGACTGGTATCTGTGCGACTGTGATCCTCTCTCTCAGACTGGTATCTGTCAGACTGCAATCCTCTGTCTCAGACTGGTATCTGTCAGACTGCATCCTCTCTCTCAGACTGGTATCTGTGGGACTGTGATCCTCTCTCTCAGACTGGTATCTGTCAGACTGCACCCTCTCTCTCTGACTGGGATTTGTGGGACTGTAATCGTCTCTCTCAGACTTATATCGGTGGGACTGCAGTCCTCTGTCTCAGACTGGTATCTGTCAGACTGCAATCCTCTCTCTCAGACTGGTATCTGTCAGACTGCACCCTCTCTCTCAGACTGGGATTTGTGGGACTGCAATCCTCTCTCTCAGACTGGGTTCTGTCCGACTGCAATCCTTTCTCTCACACTGGTATCTGTGGGACTGCAATCCTCTATCTCAGACTGGTATCTGTGGGACTGCAATCCTCTCTCTCAGACTGGTATCTGTGGGACTGCAATCCTCTCTCTCAGACTGGTATCTGTGGGACGGTGATCCTCTCTCTCAGACTGGTATCTGTGGGACTGCAATCCTCTCTCAGACTGGTATCTGTGGGACTGTAATCCTCTCTCTCAGACTGGTATCTGTCAGACTGCAATCCTCTCTCTCAGACTGGGTTCTGTGGGACTGTAATCCTCTCTCTCAGACTGGTATCTGTGGGACTGTAATCCTCTCTCTCAGACTGGTATCTGTGGGACTGTAATCGTCTCTCTCAGACTGGTATCTGTGGGACTGTGATCCTCTCTCTCAGACTGGTATCTGTCAGACTGCATCCTCTCTCTCAGACTGGGATTTGTGGGACTGCAATCCTCTCTCTCAGACTGGGATCTGTCCGACTGCAATCCTCTCAGATTGGTATCTGTGGGACTGTAATCCTCTCTCTCAGATTGGGTTCTGTCAGACTGTAATCCTCTCTCTCAGATTGGCATCTGTCAGACTGCAATCCTCTCTCTCAGACTGGTATCTGTGGGACTGTGATCCTCTCTCTCAGACAGGTATCTGTGGGACTGTAATCCTTTCTTTCAGGCTGGTATCTGTGGGACTGTAATCCTCTCTCTCAGACTGGTATCTATGGGACTGTAATCCTCTCTCTCAGACTGGGTTCTGTGGGGCTGTAATTCTTTCTCTCAGACAGGTATCTGTGGGACTGTAATCCTCTCTCTCAGACTGGTATCTGTGGGACTGTGATCCTCTCTCTCAGACTGGTATCTGTGGGACTGTAATTCTCTCTCTCAGACTGGTACCTGTGGGACTGTAATCCTCTCTCTCAGACTGGGTTCTGTCAGACTGCAATCCTCTCTCTCAGACTGGTATCTGTGGGACTGCATCCTCTCTCTCAGACTGGGATTTGTGGGACTGCAATCCTCTCTCTCAGACTGGGTTCTGTCAGACTGCAATCCTCTCTCTCAGACTGGGTTCTGTGGGACGGTAATCCTCTCTCTCAGACTGGGATCTGTCAGACTGTAATCCTCCCTCTCAAGATGGGATCTGTCAGGCTGTAATTCTCTCTTTCATACTGGGATCTCAGGCTGCAATCCTCTCTCTCAGACAGGTATCTGTGGGACTGTCATCCTCTCTCTCAGACTGGGTTCTGTGGGGCTGTAATTCTCTCCCTCAGACTGGTATCTGTGGGACTGCAATGCTCTCTCTCAGACTGGTATCTGTTGGACTGTAATCCTCTCTCTCAGATTGGGTTCTGTCAGACTGTAATCCTCTCTCTCAGACTGGTATCTGTGGGTCTGTGATCCTCTCTCTCAGACTGGTATCTGTGGGACTGTAATCCTCTCTCTCAGACAGGGTTCTGTCAGACTGCAATCCTTTCTCTCAGACTGGTATCTGTGGGACTGTAATCCTTTCTCACAGACTGGTATCTGTGGGACTGTAGAGGGTGTCATCTCCGCTACTCCACTACTGGGTCGATATCTGGGGTTTGAATATCTGTGTGTGTCTCTCTCCAGCTGGCACTGAAACTTCAGAGGCCAGGGGATGTCGCACTGGGACACTTCCGCTGAAGAGAGCACTGATTCAAGCCTGCCGTTTATTCCTAACCGACAGCCTGAGACTTATATCACACAGATCTCCAGACCCCTACCAATACCCAGGTGATTCTCTCTCTTGCCGGTGGTGCAACAGCCACCCGGTTCCTACTCCACTAGAGTAGCTTTCCCAAGAGAGAGAATAGGACACTGCTGTTTATTCCCTAACCAGCAGTCTGTCCTGAGTGAATCGCTCAAGATGACCCTCGATTCCTGAACCCGGAATTAAGGTGAGGAGTATTTTAACAATGACTTGGTCAGAGGTCGCTGGTGAAAGATTGAAGAATTTAAACGACTCCAATTGTCATCAAATCAAGGTTTATTGTAAAACCCAGGTCAAAATCATCAACAGAAGAAACACAATACAATCTTATGCTCTAATATACACTATGTCTATTCAAAAGTAATATAGCGGACACAACGAAAATTCTTATGCTTACACAGGTTTTAGTAATATCACAAGGCACAAAAACAAGTTCCCTTCCCCAAAGCCTCAACCACTATTAAAGTCAAGGGAGTTTCGTAAGCTGCTGCGGAGTACTTACGGTCACAGGCTGCAGAGGTCAAGTCAGGGGTGCAGAGGTCGAGCCACGAACGAAGAGCCCCCTACTCGAAAACACGGCCCCTTTTATATAGTTATACCTGGCTTTGTTCTGTGATCGGCCAGCCCCTTTTGCATTGAAAAGGTAAGTTTTTAAAGTTCCCGCTGGTCCCGCCCCCTTTTGAGCCGGTCAGAGCTGTATGTTTCCGGGTATTCCTTGCCGGTCCGCTTCTTCCAGCTAGGCAGACCTGCGCGATTTGAATTTGGCGCTGGCTCCGCCCCCTTCTTTCAGTGAGTTTCTGCCGGCAGCTTCTGTCAAGCTTGGAGTACCTCCCCCAGGTCCGCCTCCAACTTGGTTTTTCTGCCGGCAGCTTCTGTCAAGCTTGGAGTACCTCCCCCAGGTCCGCCTCCAACTTGGTTTTTTTCAGACCTGCGCGATTTGAATTTGGCGCTGGCTCCGCCCCCCTCCTCCCAGTGAGTTTCTGCCGGTAGCTCCTGTCAAGATTGGAGTACCTCCCCCAGGTCCGCCTCCAACTTGGTTTTTTCAGACCTGCTGATTTTCTAGGGGCTTTTCCAGCGCAATATGCTGGACTCAGACAGTCTGCTTTCTAGTTTAACGAGGTTAGGCTCTTCTGTGGAGAATTTCAGTGTCTTCCAGCTGCTCCGGAGATGGCTGCTATTCTCACCTCGCTATGTTGATGGGGTGTTAATTGGATTCTGCACTGGTGGAGGCCAGGTCATTTACATTTGCATGGGGCTATGACCATCCCATTGTCCTGCTTGCATGCAAGCCTCCTGTGTATTCCCGTGCCCCTTTGTCTGTGTTTTGATGTTATCTTGTTGTCTGGCTCCTTCTTCCTTGTAGCTCCTAGGGGGGTGTTTTGTAAATATTTATGTATTTATGTCCCTACTCAGCTCAGCGGGCCAAGCCTGCTGGGAAAACTGGTTCTGTTCCCTTGGCTGGAAAGTCGGTTTACAGTCTCTGAGTTTCTCCAAAAGGGCCGAATTGCCCGAAAACCTTACAGGACTGTGATCCTCTCTCTCAGACTGGTATCTGTGGGACTGTAATTCTCTCTCTCAGACTGGTATCTGTGGGACTGTAATCGTCTCTCTCAGACTGATATCTGTGGGACTGCAATCCTCTGTCTCAGACTGGTATCTGTCAGACTGCATCCTCTCAGATTGGTTTCTGTGGGACTGTAATCCTCTCTCTCAGATTGGGTTCTGTCAGACTGTAATCCTCTCTCTCAGATTGGTAGCTGTCAGACTGCAATCCTCTCTCTCAGACTGGTATCTGTGGGACTCTGATCCTCTCTCTCAGACTGATATTTGTCAGACTGCAATCCTTTCTCTCACACTGGTATCTGTGGGACTGTAATCCTCTCTCATAGACTGGTATCTGTGGGACTGTAATCCTTTCTCACAGACTGGTATCTGTGGGACTGTGATCCTCTCACTCAGACTGGTATCCTCTCTCTCAGACTGGTATCTGTGGGACTGTAACTCTCTCTCACAGACTGGTATCTGTGGGACTGTAATCCTCTCTCTCAGACTGGTATCTGTGGGACTGTTATTCTCTCTCTCAGACTGGTATCTGTGGGACTGCAATCCTTTCTCTCAGACTGGTATCTGTGGGACTGCAATCCGCTCTCTCAGACTGGCATGTGTCACAGTGCAATCCTTTCTCTCAGACTGGGATTTGTGGGACTGTAATCCTCTATCTCAGACTGGTATCTGTGGGACTGTAATCCTCTCTCTCAGACTGGTGTCTGTCAGACTGCAATCCTCTCAGACTGGTACCTGTGGGACTGTAATCCTCTCTCTCAGACAGGTATCTGTGGGACTGTAATCCTCTCTCTCAGACTGGGTTCTGTCAGACTGCAATCCTCTCTCTCAGACTGATATCTGTGGGACTGTGATCCTCTCTCTCAGACTGATATCTGTGGGACTGTGATCCACTCTCTCAGACTGGTATCTGTCAGACTGCTATCCTTTCTCTCAGGCTGGTATCTGTGGGACTGTAATCCTCTCTCTCAGACTGGTATCTGTGGGACTGTAATCCTCTCTCTCAGACTGGTATCTGTGGGACTGTAATCCTCTCTCTCAGACTGGTATCTGTGGGACTCTAATCCTCTCTCTCAGACTGGTATCTGTGGGACTGTAATTCTCTCTCTCAGACTGGTATCTGTGGGACTGCAATCCTTTCTCTCAGACTGGTATGTGTGGGACTGTAATCCTGTCTCACAGACTGGTATCTGTGGGACTGCAATCCTTTCTCTCAGACTGGGATTTGTGGTACTGTAATCCTCTCTCTCAGACTGGTATCTGTGGGACTGCAATCCTCTATCTCAGACTGGTATCTGTGGGACTGCAATCCTCTCTCTCAGACTGGTATCTGTGGGACTGCAATCCTCTCTCTCAGACTGGTATCTGTGGGACGGTGATCCTCTCTCTCAGACTGGTATCTGTGGGACTGCAATCCTCTCTCAGACTGGTATCTGTGGGACTGTAATCCTCTCTCTCAGACTGGTATCTGTCAGACTGCAATCCTCTCTCTCAGACTGGGTTCTGTGGGACTGTAATCCTCTCTCTCAGACTGGTATCTGTGGGACTGTAATCCTCTCTCTCAGACTGGTATCTGTGGGACTGTAATCGTCTCTCTCAGACTGGTATCTGTGGGACTGTGATCCTCTCTCTCAGACTGGTATCTGTCAGACTGCATCCTCTCTCTCAGACTGGGATTTGTGGGACTGCAATCCTCTCTCTCAGACTGGGATCTGTCCGACTGCAATCCTCTCAGATTGGTATCTGTGGGACTGTAATCCTCTCTCTCAGATTGGGTTCTGTCAGACTGTAATCCTCTCTCTCAGATTGGCATCTGTCAGACTGCAATCCTCTCTCTCAGACTGGTATCTGTGGGACTGTGATCCTCTCTCTCAGACAGGTATCTGTGGGACTGTAATCCTTTCTTTCAGGCTGGTATCTGTGGGACTGTAATCCTCTCTCTCAGACTGGTATCTATGGGACTGTAATCCTCTCTCTCAGACTGGGTTCTGTGGGGCTGTAATTCTTTCTCTCAGACAGGTATCTGTGGGACTGTAATCCTCTCTCTCAGACTGGTATCTGTGGGACTGTGATCCTCTCTCTCAGACTGGTATCTGTGGGACTGTAATTCTCTCTCTCAGACTGGTACCTGTGGGACTGTAATCCTCTCTCTCAGACTGGGTTCTGTCAGACTGCAATCCTCTCTCTCAGACTGGTATCTGTGGGACTGCATCCTCTCTCTCAGACTGGGATTTGTGGGACTGCAATCCTCTCTCTCAGACTGGGTTCTGTCAGACTGCAATCCTCTCTCTCAGACTGGGTTCTGTGGGACGGTAATCCTCTCTCTCAGACTGGGATCTGTCAGACTGTAATCCTCCCTCTCAAGATGGGATCTGTCAGGCTGTAATTCTCTCTTTCATACTGGGATCTCAGGCTGCAATCCTCTCTCTCAGACAGGTATCTGTGGGACTGTCATCCTCTCTCTCAGACTGGGTTCTGTGGGGCTGTAATTCTCTCCCTCAGACTGGTATCTGTGGGACTGCAATGCTCTCTCTCAGACTGGTATCTGTTGGACTGTAATCCTCTCTCTCAGATTGGGTTCTGTCAGACTGTAATCCTCTCTCTCAGACTGGTATCTGTGGGTCTGTGATCCTCTCTCTCAGACTGGTATCTGTGGGACTGTAATCCTCTCTCTCAGACAGGGTTCTGTCAGACTGCAATCCTTTCTCTCAGACTGGTATCTGTGGGACTGTAATCCTTTCTCACAGACTGGTATCTGTGGGACTGTAGAGGGTGTCATCTCCGCTACTCCACTACTGGGTCGATATCTGGGGTTTGAATATCTGTGTGTGTCTCTCTCCAGCTGGCACTGAAACTTCAGAGGCCAGGGGATGTCGCACTGGGACACTTCCGCTGAAGAGAGCACTGATTCAAGCCTGCCGTTTATTCCTAACCGACAGCCTGAGACTTATATCACACAGATCTCCAGACCCCTACCAATACCCAGGTGATTCTCTCTCTTGCCGGTGGTGCAACAGCCACCCGGTTCCTACTCCACTAGAGTAGCTTTCCCAAGAGAGAGAATAGGACACTGCTGTTTATTCCCTAACCAGCAGTCTGTCCTGAGTGAATCGCTCAAGATGACCCTCGATTCCTGAACCCGGAATTAAGGTGAGGAGTATTTTAACAATGACTTGGTCAGAGGTCGCTGGTGAAAGATTGAAGAATTTAAACGACTCCAATTGTCATCAAATCAAGGTTTATTGTAAAACCCAGGTCAAAATCATCAACAGAAGAAACACAATACAATCTTATGCTCTAATATACACTATGTCTATTCAAAAGTAATATAGCGGACACAACGAAAATTCTTATGCTTACACAGGTTTTAGTAATATCACAAGGCACAAAAACAAGTTCCCTTCCCCAAAGCCTCAACCACTATTAAAGTCAAGGGAGTTTCGTAAGCTGCTGCGGAGTACTTACGGTCACAGGCTGCAGAGGTCAAGTCAGGGGTGCAGAGGTCGAGCCACGAACGAAGAGCCCCCTACTCGAAAACACGGCCCCTTTTATATAGTTATACCTGGCTTTGTTCTGTGATCGGCCAGCCCCTTTTGCATTGAAAAGGTAAGTTTTTAAAGTTCCCGCTGGTCCCGCCCCCTTTTGAGCCGGTCAGAGCTGTATGTTTCCGGGTATTCCTTGCCGGTCCGCTTCTTCCAGCTAGGCAGACCTGCGCGATTTGAATTTGGCGCTGGCTCCGCCCCCTTCTTTCAGTGAGTTTCTGCCGGCAGCTTCTGTCAAGCTTGGAGTACCTCCCCCAGGTCCGCCTCCAACTTGGTTTTTCTGCCGGCAGCTTCTGTCAAGCTTGGAGTACCTCCCCCAGGTCCGCCTCCAACTTGGTTTTTTTCAGACCTGCGCGATTTGAATTTGGCGCTGGCTCCGCCCCCCTCCTCCCAGTGAGTTTCTGCCGGTAGCTCCTGTCAAGATTGGAGTACCTCCCCCAGGTCCGCCTCCAACTTGGTTTTTTCAGACCTGCTGATTTTCTAGGGGCTTTTCCAGCGCAATATGCTGGACTCAGACAGTCTGCTTTCTAGTTTAACGAGGTTAGGCTCTTCTGTGGAGAATTTCAGTGTCTTCCAGCTGCTCCGGAGATGGCTGCTATTCTCACCTCGCTATGTTGATGGGGTGTTAATTGGATTCTGCACTGGTGGAGGCCAGGTCATTTACATTTGCATGGGGCTATGACCATCCCATTGTCCTGCTTGCATGCAAGCCTCCTGTGTATTCCCGTGCCCCTTTGTCTGTGTTTTGATGTTATCTTGTTGTCTGGCTCCTTCTTCCTTGTAGCTCCTAGGGGGGTGTTTTGTAAATATTTATGTATTTATGTCCCTACTCAGCTCAGCGGGCCAAGCCTGCTGGGAAAACTGGTTCTGTTCCCTTGGCTGGAAAGTCGGTTTACAGTCTCTGAGTTTCTCCAAAAGGGCCGAATTGCCCGAAAACCTTACAGGACTGTGATCCTCTCTCTCAGACTGGTATCTGTGGGACTGTAATTCTCTCTCTCAGACTGGTATCTGTGGGACTGTAATCGTCTCTCTCAGACTGATATCTGTGGGACTGCAATCCTCTGTCTCAGACTGGTATCTGTCAGACTGCATCCTCTCAGATTGGTTTCTGTGGGACTGTAATCCTCTCTCTCAGATTGGGTTCTGTCAGACTGTAATCCTCTCTCTCAGATTGGTAGCTGTCAGACTGCAATCCTCTCTCTCAGACTGGTATCTGTGGGACTCTGATCCTCTCTCTCAGACTGATATTTGTCAGACTGCAATCCTTTCTCTCACACTGGTATCTGTGGGACTGTAATCCTCTCTCATAGACTGGTATCTGTGGGACTGTAATCCTTTCTCACAGACTGGTATCTGTGGGACTGTGATCCTCTCACTCAGACTGGTATCCTCTCTCTCAGACTGGTATCTGTGGGACTGTAACTCTCTCTCACAGACTGGTATCTGTGGGACTGTAATCCTCTCTCTCAGACTGGTATCTGTGGGACTGTTATTCTCTCTCTCAGACTGGTATCTGTGGGACTGCAATCCTTTCTCTCAGACTGGTATCTGTGGGACTGCAATCCGCTCTCTCAGACTGGCATGTGTCACAGTGCAATCCTTTCTCTCAGACTGGGATTTGTGGGACTGTAATCCTCTATCTCAGACTGGTATCTGTGGGACTGTAATCCTCTCTCTCAGACTGGTGTCTGTCAGACTGCAATCCTCTCAGACTGGTACCTGTGGGACTGTAATCCTCTCTCTCAGACAGGTATCTGTGGGACTGTAATCCTCTCTCTCAGACTGGGTTCTGTCAGACTGCAATCCTCTCTCTCAGACTGATATCTGTGGGACTGTGATCCTCTCTCTCAGACTGATATCTGTGGGACTGTGATCCACTCTCTCAGACTGGTATCTGTCAGACTGCTATCCTTTCTCTCAGGCTGGTATCTGTGGGACTGTAATCCTCTCTCTCAGACTGGTATCTGTGGGACTGTAATCCTCTCTCTCAGACTGGTATCTGTGGGACTGTAATCCTCTCTCTCAGACTGGTATCTGTGGGACTGTAATTCTCTCTCTCAGACTGGTATCTGTGGGACTGCAATCCTTTCTCTCAGACTGGTATGTGTGGGACTGTAATCCTGTCTCACAGACTGGTATCTGTGGGACTGCAATCCTTTCTCTCAGACTGGGATTTGTGGTACTGTAATCCTCTCTCTCAGACTGGTATCTGTGGGACTGCAATCCTCTATCTCAGACTGGTATCTGTGGGACTGCAATCCTCTCTCTCAGACTGGTATCTGTGGGACTGCAATCCTCTCTCTCAGACTGGTATCTGTGGGACGGTGATCCTCTCTCTCAGACTGGTATCTGTGGGACTGCAATCCTCTCTCAGACTGGTATCTGTGGGACTGTAATCCTCTCTCTCAGACTGGTATCTGTCAGACTGCAATCCTCTCTCTCAGACTGGGTTCTGTGGGACTGTAATCCTCTCTCTCAGACTGGTATCTGTGGGACTGTAATCCTCTCTCTCAGACTGGTATCTGTGGGACTGTAATCGTCTCTCTCAGACTGGTATCTGTGGGACTGTGATCCTCTCTCTCAGACTGGTATCTGTCAGACTGCATCCTCTCTCTCAGACTGGGATTTGTGGGACTGCAATCCTCTCTCTCAGACTGGGATCTGTCCGACTGCAATCCTCTCAGATTGGTATCTGTGGGACTGTAATCCTCTCTCTCAGATTGGGTTCTGTCAGACTGTAATCCTCTCTCTCAGATTGGCATCTGTCAGACTGCAATCCTCTCTCTCAGACTGGTATCTGTGGGACTGTAATCCTTTCTTTCAGGCTGGTATCTGTGGGACTGTAATCCTCTCTCTCAGACTGGTATCTATGGGACTGTAATCCTCTCTCTCAGACTGGGTTCTGTGGGGCTGTAATTCTTTCTCTCAGACAGGTATCTGTGGGACTGTAATCCTCTCTCTCAGACTGGTATCTGTGGGACTGTGATCCTCTCTCTCAGACTGGTATCTGTGGGACTGTAATTCTCTCTCTCAGACTGGTACCTGTGGGACTGTAATCCTCTCTCTCAGACTGGGTTCTGTCAGACTGCAATCCTCTCTCTCAGACTGGTATCTGTGGGACTGCATCCTCTCTCTCAGACTGGGATTTGTGGGACTGCAATCCTCTCTCTCAGACTGGGTTCTGTCAGACTGCAATCCTCTCTCTCAGACTGGGTTCTGTGGGACGGTAATCCTCTCTCTCAGACTGGGATCTGTCAGACTGTAATCCTCCCTCTCAAGATGGGATCTGTCAGGCTGTAATTCTCTCTTTCATACTGGGATCTCAGGCTGCAATCCTCTCTCTCAGACAGGTATCTGTGGGACTGTCATCCTCTCTCTCAGACTGGGTTCTGTGGGGCTGTAATTCTCTCCCTCAGACTGGTATCTGTGGGACTGCAATGCTCTCTCTCAGACTGGTATCTGTTGGACTGTAATCCTCTCTCTCAGATTGGATTCTGTCAGACTGTAATCCTCTCTCTCAGATTGGTATCTGTCAGACTGCAATCCTCTCTCTCAGACTGGTATCTGTGGGACTGTAATCGTCTCTCTCAGACTGGGTTCTGTGGGACTAATCCTCTCTCTCAGACTGGTATCTGTGGGACTGCATCCTCTCTCTCAGACTGGGATTTGTGGGACTGCAATCCTCTCTCTCAGACTGGGTTCTGTCCAACTGCAATCCTCTCTCTCAGACTGGGTTCTGTGGGACAGTAATCCATCTCTCTCAGACTGGTATCTGTGGGACTGTAATCCTCTCTCTCAGACTGGGATCTGTCAGACTGTAATCCTCCCTCTCAAGATGGGATCTGTCAGGCTGTAATTCTCTCTCTCATACTGGGATCTGTCAGGCTGCAATCCTGTATGGGATTTGTGGGACTGCAATCCTCTCTCTCAGACTGGGTTCTGTCCGACTGCAATCCTCTCAGATTGGTATCTGTGGGACTGTAACCCTTTCTTTCAGGCTGGTATCTGTGGGACTGTAATCCTCTCTCTCAGACTGGTATCTATGGGACTGTAATCCTCTCTCTCAGACTGGGTTCTGTGGGGCTGTAATTCTCTCTCTCAGACAGCTATCTGTGGGACTGTAATCCTCTCTCTCAGACTGGTATCTGTGGGACTGTGATCCTCTCTCTCAGACTGGTATCTGTGGGACTGTAATTCTCTCTCTCAGACTGGTACCTGTGGGACTGTAATCCTCTCTCTCAGACTGGGTTCTGTCAGACTGCAATCCTCTCTCTCAGACTGGGTTCTGTGGGGCTGTAATTCTCTCTCTCAGACAGGTATCTGTGGGACTGTAATCCTTTCTTTCAGGCTGGTATCTGTGGGACTGTAATCCTCTCTCTCAGACTGGTATCTATGGGACTGTAATCCTCTCTCAGACTGGGTTCTGTGGGGCTGTAATTCTCTCTCTCAGACAGGTATCTGTGGGACTGTAATCCTCTCTCTCAGACTGGTATCTGTGGGACTGTGATCCTCTCTCTCAGACTGGTATCTGTGGGACTGTAATTCTCTCTCTCAGACTGGTACCTGTGGGACTGTAATCCTCTCTCTCAGACTTGGTTCTGTCAGACTGCAATCCTCTCTCAGACTGGTATCTGTGGGACTGCATCCTCTCTCTCAGACTGGGATTTGTGGGACTGCAATCCTCTCTCTCAGACTGGGTTCTGTCCGACTGCAATCCTCTCTCTCAGACTGGGTTCTGTGGGACGGTAATCCTCTCTCTCAGACTGGGATCTGTCAGACTGTAATCCTCCCTCTCAAGATGGGATCTGTCAGGCTGTAATTCTCTCTTTCATACTGGGATCTCAGGCTGCAATCCTCTCTCTCAGACAGGTATCTGTGGGACTGTCATCCTCTCTCTCAGACTGGGTTCTGTGGGGCTGTAATTCTCTCCCTCAGACTGGTATCTGTGGGACTGCAATGCTCTCTCTCAGACTAGTATCTGTGGGACTGTAATCCTCTCTCTCAGATTGGATTCTGTCAGACTGCAATCCTCTCTCTCAGATTGGTATCTGTCAGACTGCAATCCTCTCTCTCAGACTGGTATCTGTGGGACTGTAATCGTCTCTCTCAGACTGGGTTCTGTGGGACTAATCCTCTCTCTCAGACTGGCTTCTGTCAGACTGCAATCCTCTCTCTCAGACTGGTATCTGTGGGACTGCAATCCTCTGTCTCAGACGTGTATCTGTCAGACTGCATCCTCTCTCTCAGACTGGTATCTGTGGGAATGTGATCCTCTCTCTCAGACTGGTACCTGTGGGACTGTAATCCTCTCTCTCAGACTGGGTTCTGTCCAACTGCAATCCTCTCTCTCAGACTGGGTTCTGTGGGACAGTAATCCATCTCTCTCAGACTGGTATCTGTGGGACTGTAATCCTCTCTCTCAGACTGGGATCTGTCAGACTGTAATCCTCCCTCTCAAGATGGGATCTGTCAGGCTGTAATTCTCTCTCTCATACTGGGATCTGTCAGGCTGCAATCCTGTATGGGATTTGTGGGACTGCAATCCTCTCTCTCAGACTGGGTTCTGTCCGACTGCAATCCTCTCAGATTGGTATCTGTGGGACTGTAACCCTTTCTTTCAGGCTGGTATCTGTGGGACTGTGATCCTCTCTCTCAGACTGGTATCTGTGGGACTGTAATTCTCTCTCTCAGACTGGTATCTGTGGGACTGTGATCCTCTCTCTCAGACTGGTATCTGTGGGACTGTAATTCTCTCTCTCAGACTGGTACCTGTGGGACTGTAATCCTCTCTCTCAGACTGGGTTCTGTCAGACTGCAATCCTCTCTCTCAGACTGGGTTCTGTGGGACGGTAATCCTCTCTCTCAGGCTGGGATCTGTCAGACTGTAATCCTCCCTCTCAAGATGGGATCTGTCAGGCTGTAATTCTCTCTTTCATACTGGGATCTCTCAGGCTGCAGTCCTCTCTCTCAGACAGGTATCTGTGGGACTGTCATCCTCTCTCTCAGACTGGGTTCTGTGGGGCTGTAATTCTCTCCCTCAGACTGGTATCTGTGGGACTGCAATGCTCTCTCTCAGACTGGTATCTGTGGGACTGTAATCGTCTCTCTCAGACTGGTATCTGTGGGACTGCAATCCTCTGTCTCAGACTGGTATCTGTTGTCATGATATTCAAACACACACATCATGATAGACACACCAACAGACAAATCAGAACACACAACACCACAACCAATGACAGAAAGATATAAAAGCACAGACACGACCCCCGGTGGTCAGTATTAGCTGCAGAGGAGAACCAGGACACATCTATTGCCAAACACACTCAGGGAGACAGCACGTGCAGAGTATCCAGAACGAACTGTATTATAAGAGTTATAATAAAATAGAGTTGTACCACATACAACTGTGTTGGCTCATCTGTGCACCAGAGCACCCAACACCACATCTGTCAGACTGCATCCTCTCCCTCAGACTGGGATTTGTGGGACTGCAATCCTCTCAGACTGGGTTCTGTCCGACTGCAATCCTCTCAGATTGGATTCTGTCAGACTGTAATCCTCTCTCTCAGATTGGTATCTGTCAGACTGCAATCCTCTCTCTCAGACTGGTATCTGTGGGACTCTAACATCTCTCTCAGACTGGGTTCTGTGGGACTAATCCTCTCTCTCAGACTGGTATCTGTGGGACTGCAATCCTCTGTCTCAGACGTGTATCTGTCAGACTGCATCCTCTCTCTCAGACTGGGATTTGTGGGACTGCAATCCTCTCTCTCAGACTGGTATCTGTGGGACTGTAATCCTCTCTCTCTCTGACTGTGTTCTGTCAGACTGTAATCCTCTCTCTCAGACTGGTATCTGTCAGACTGCAATCCTCTCAGACTGGTATCTGTGGGACTGTGATCCTCTCTCTCAGACAGGTATCTGTGGGACTGTAATCCTTTCTTTCAGGCTGGTATCTGTGGGACTGTAATCCTCTCTCTCAGACTGGGTTCTGTGGGGCTGTAATTCTCTCTCTCAGACTGGTATGTGTGGGACTGTAATCCTCTCTCTCAGACTGGTATCTGTGGGACTGTGATCCTCTCAGACTGGTACCTGTGGGACTGTAATTCTCATCTCTCAGACTGGTACCTGTGGGACTGTAATCCTCTCTCTCAGATTGGTATCTGTGAGACTCTAATCCATCTCTCTCAGACTGGGATCTGTCAGACTGTAATCCTCCCTCTCAAGATGGGATCTGTCAGACTGAAATCCTCTCGCTCAGACTGGGACCTGTCAGACTGTAATCCTCTCGCTCAGACTGGGTTCTTTCAGACTGTAATTCTCTCTCTCATTCTGAGATCTGTCAGATTGTAATCCTCTCGATCACATGGAGATCTGTCAGACTGTAATCCTCTCTCTCTCAATGAGATCTGTCAGACTGTAATCCTCTCTCTCACACTGAGATCGGTCAGACTGTAATCCTCTCCCGAACTGGGATATGTCAGACTGTAATCCTCCCTCTCACACTGGGATACCAGACTGTAATCCTCCCTCTCACACTGGGTTCTGTCAAACTGTAATCCTCCCCCTCACACTGGGATCTGTTAGACTGTAATCCTCCCTCTCACACTGGGAACTGTCAGATGTAATTCTCTCACTCTCAGACGGCGATATGTCAGACTGTAATAAAATCATAAAATATAGGAGCAGAATTAGGCAACTTGGCCATCGAGTCTGCTTTGCCATTCGATCTTGTCTGATCCCATCCTAGCCTCAACTCCACATTCCTGCCCATTCTCCACAGATAGCGTTCTGTGATGCTGTAATGTGTCTCTTACAGATAGCGTTCTGTGATGCTGTTGTTCTTTCTCATGGGATTAATTTTCTGCATCTTCCACTCCATGCCTCTGTTTTCATTCCTGTGTTCAGATTGAGTGGGCTATCACCATTTCTGGGAGACACCGATGCAGAGACCCTCAGTAACATCCTAACCACCAACTGCAGCTTTGATGATGAGGCTTTTGAAAATATCTCTGAGGATGCTAAAGATTTTATTGCAAACTTGCTGATCAGGGAGAAAAGGTAAAGTTCAGAACATGGCTGGACCTTGAGCTTGTCTGTAACCATAAAAAAGTGTTCCAGTTTCTGTATCTGTGCTGTCGTTTTTCCAGTTCATGTGTTAGTACTTGTGTCAGAGTGTAATTAGACTGTGTTGAAGTTGTTTAAGCAAGTGAATTGGCATTGGTGGCGGGGGGGCGGGGGGGGGGGGGGGGGGGGGGGGGCCGGGTCGTCAGTGTGGGGGAGTCGTCAGTGTGGGGGAGTGAGTCTGTTTGGGGGTGTCGGTATGCGGGGTCTGGGTGAGCAATGTCAGCTCGCTAATTTTGGATTCTTGTATTTCAGTGGACGGTTCAGTGCTGCTCAATGCCTGAAGCATCCTTGGGTCAACAATGTCTCTGTGAAATCCAGGCAGAGCGGAATTCAACTCAAGTCCCAGCTGCTGTTGAAGAAATATGTAATGAAGCGATTGTGGAAGGTAACAGTTCACTGCCCAATTTACACTCACTCCATCCCTGCAGGGCACCCTCCGTCCACTGATCAGACAGATGTTGACATTTTGATAAGGCAATGCAAACCATTATTCCAAGCCTTTCATTTTCTGTCTCCCCACATCAGTGATTAGCTCGTGCTCACACAGGGACTACAGTCCCTGCCTCAAACAATCCCTGCTGTCAACCCAATGCTTAAACGGCCTCCTTAGTAATAAAGTTCTCTGAACTCTTCTGTCTCCTTGTGACAATAATAATGTCACACCCTCATTTAATAACTCCATATTAAGTGTTATGGGCCAGGGTTCAGAGAACCCCAAAGTGTATCATGGGAGTTCACCTGACCCACAACTTTTAATAGATTGTGGTATGGGGAGCACAATGTCCACTCTACAGGTGTGGTACAGCAGAAATGGAAAAGTATTTTTAAAGCAAAACAATGTTTATTACATGGAATTTACAGTACAGAAGGAGGCCATTCGGCCCATCGAGTCTGAGTTGTTTGATTGGAACAGCATTTCCCAAATCTACATGTATAGCCATTTTAGTACTTCCCAATTTATCTCGACAACCTTGCCCATGTGCTATCAATAACTCTTTCAGGTCAGTTCCTTTTTCCTCTGGAAGGTAACTCAGCAATTTATCCCCATTTTTTAAGAACATCCTCGTTTTCCAATTTAATTTGAGGTATGTCAAATTCACAGTCATCTGGATTTGGTTCATCACTTTGAGTTAGAATCATTAAAACGTCCTCCTTTTTCTCTCCTTCCCTTTCAAATTACCTTTTAAGCATATTCACATGACACACTCAGTGAGTCTTCCTTCTATCTGGTGTTTTTACCACATAATTCACCTCACTTAATTTCCTTTCAATCTGATAAGGTACACAAAACCTTGCTTTTAAAGGTTGACCTACCACTGGTAACAATACTAAAACATTATCTCCATTGACAAAACTATGAACTTTGGATTTCTTTGTGCAACTTTTAACTGTTGTCTAGCCAATTCACCTGCTGTACTTAATCATTCCCTAAAATTTGACATGTTATCCAAAAATGTAAGTTCTGATTTCTCACTCACCAATTTTTCTTGAATCAATTTAAGTGGTCCTCTTATCTCATGGCCAAAAATTAGTTCAAAGGACTGAATTTGGTTGACTCATTTGGTGCATCCCTAATTGCAAACAGTACGAATGGAATTCCTTTATCCCAAACCTCTGGATAATCTTGACAATAAGCCCTCAACGTTGTCTTTAATGTCTGATGCCACCTTTCTAACGCTCCCTGCGATTCTGGATGGTATGCAAGTGATTTAAATTGTTTTATTCCTAAGCTATCAATAACTTCTTTGAATAACCTTGAGGCAAAATTTGATCCTTGATCCGATTGTATTTCTGTGGGTCATCCATATCGAGTAAAGAATTCAAGTAACTCCTCCACAATCTTTTCAGCTGTAATATTACGTACTTGAATGGCCTCTGGAAACCTAGTAGACACATCCATTATCGTCAAAAGATATTGATTCTCACTTTGTTTTAGGAAGCGGTCCTACGCAATCAATTAGCACCCTTGTAAAAGGTTCCTTAAATGCTGGAATAGGTATTCAGGGTGCTGGTTTTATCACTGCATGAGGTTTCCCTATCACTTGACATGTGTGACATGACTGGCAAAATTTAACTACATCTTTATGTAGTCCAGGCCAATAAAAATGTTTCTGGATTTTAACTTGAGTTTTCCTTATGCCCAAATGACCTCTCACTGGTACCTCATGTGCAACTCGCAACTCTTCCTTTCTATACCCTACCAGCAATCCTACTTGATGAACTTCTGTCCACTTTTCATCCGCCTGCATATGTAAAGGTCTCCATTTTCTCATCAAGACATTACTTTTACGGTAATAACACTCTGGTATACACGCAGATTCCTCTTCCGTGTATGCCTTCTGTTACATCCGTTTTATTTCTTCATCTTTTTGTTGTAACTCGGCCAATTTTCCTGAACTAAAAATATCCGCCTCATCCTCCACCTGTTCTTGTTCTTTTTCAACCATCTGATCAAAAATCGTTTCTGATAATTGCACTTCAACGTCATCTTCACTCTTTGATTTCTCCTCTTGTCTTAACCTGTGACTTTGCGACCTTGTTACTACACAATCCGGAAAAATCCCAGATATTCGCCCTTCAGTTGTCTCATTGTCCACTGGCTTATCAACCACTGTAGGCATCACTCCCACCTGTGATCCAGCTATATCATTACCCAAGATAAACTGTATTCCTGGACAAGATAGTTTATCTATTACTCCTGCTACCACTTCACCACTCTTCACTGGACTTTCCAACCTTACCTTATATAATGGAACACTGCTCCTCTCACCCTGAATTCCACATATTACCACCTTTTCTGGCAACATTCTTCCCAAACTACACAACTCCTCATCTCTTACCATTAAAGATCGACTAGCTGGGCACTTCCGGTGGCGGCTTTGAGGGAGTAAGTCGCACACTTGGTGGCTACCGCTCCGGTCGGACTTTTGGACCTTTTCCCCCAACCTTTTTGCGCTTTTAAGCGCTGGATTGGAAAGTAATAGCACTCAGGCACTGAATCCATACAGAGCTGTATCGAACTAAGAAGTAGGAAGGACCGCAAACAGCTGAAGTGGGCAAGCAAGGGCAAAGGGGAGGCTATGAGTGGAACCAATATGGCCGATGTCCAGACCCGGGCACTGCCAGCTCAGCCGACAATGGAGCACCTGTTGCAGGTTATGCAGGAGAACTTCCTAGCACTGAAAAGTGATCATTTGCAACCGTTCCAGAAATCGTTTGACCGAATGGAGAAAAGGCTGAGAAGATCCAGGAGCTGGAGAAGACGGGGGGAGGAGCAGGTGGACTTTCAAACGGTGGCAGACGGGGAGATTCGAAGGTTGAGAGACCAACGCAAAATGCTCCTGGAAAAGCTAGAGGACCTGGAGAACAGGTCTCGCCGGCAGAATTTAAGAATCGTTGGCCTCCCGGAGGGGGCCGAGGGGCTGGATGCTGCCGCGTATGTGGCAGATATGTTCCAGAAGCTGCTGGGTAACGAGGTGTTCCCTCGCCCGCCGGAGGTGGACAGGGCACATAGAGCGCAGGTGAGGCAGCTGCGGCGATGGGGTCCCTCACGAGTGATGGTGGTCCGGTTCAAAAAGGTTCCTGGATAAGGAGCGGGTTCTTCAATGGGCCAAGAGCACGCGGAGCTGCAACTGGGACAATAGCACCCTGCGTGTTTACCAAGAACTGAGCGCAGAGGTGGCCAGAAGGAGGGCAGGCTACAGACAAGTTAAAGAGATTTTATACAAGAAGCAGGTGAAATTTGGGCTGCTCTATCTGGCGCGACTGGGTTACGCATGAGGGCCAGCACCATTATTTCGAGGAACCCGAGGAGGCGATGGACTTTGCAAAGAGGCACGGGCTGGTCCCAAGCTGAGGACTCTTGGACTCGTGTTGGAACTTTTAATTCTTTCTCTCGTTTCTGAGAGATGCCTGCGTGTTTTTTCATGCTTTTGTATCTTGGTTTTTATGTGTTTTTTGTCTTTTTTCTCTTCTTGGTTCTTTTTCGCTTTTGTGTTTTGAGTTTTGTTGGAAAAAGAGAATAGTTAGAATGGTTCGGATATGGGGGGGGGTTTCCGGAGAATATTTGCCATCTCTTTCTGCGTTCAGATAGGAATGGGTGACAGTGCCTGCTATTTCGTTTTGTATGACTTAAATTGCACTATTGTTGGGGCTGTCTCTGTCCTGTTTCGAGTATTTGTTCAAGCAGGACTGATTTGGGAAAGTGGTGTGGATGGGCCAGGAGGAGGGGAGCCTCGGGAACAATATATGAGAGACTCGCTGGCGCCGGAGTTGGGAGCCACCAGGCTAGCTGGGTGGGCTAGTCAACGGAAGCCGGGGGGGTGGGGGGGTTCATTTAGCTAGTTTATGTCAGGGGTTAAGTTATAGGGTGGTGTTGCTAGGGGGGAGGGGGGAGTAGGTCTGCTGACTATGTTGGAAATTGGGCATGGTAACAGTGAGGAGGTCAGGGGTGGAGGCGGCCAGGAGGCGGGCCAGAGGAAGCGCGACACATGGCTTGGGGGCTGGCCAAAGAAAGGAGATGGCTGATCGGCAAAGGGGGGGTGGGACGAGGTGCTCCCCGACCAGGCTGATCACCTGGAATGTTAGAGGGCTAAACGGGCCAGTCAAGAGGGCGCGTGTGTTCGCGTATTTACGGGTTTTGAAGGCGGACGTAGTCGTGTTGCAGGAAACTCACCTGAAAGTGGCTGACCAGGTCAGATTAAGGAAGGGCTGGGTTAGCCAGGTCTTCCATTCGGGGCTCGACACTAAGACCAGGGGATTGGGATCTTGATCAACAAGCGGGTCCAGTTTGAGGTGGTCACAGTTGCGGACGGGGGTGGCAGATTTGTTATGGTTAGGGGTAAGCTTGAGGGGGTGAGAGTAGTCCTGGTCAACGTATGTGCCCCTAATTGGGATGTCGTAGATTTTTTAAAGAGGTTGCTGGGGAAGATCCCTGACTTGGATTCACACAAACTGATCATGGGTGGGGACTTTAACACCGTTCTTGATCTTGGCCTGGATTGGTCGTGTTCAAAAACGGGTCGGGTGCCAGCGATGGTAAAGGAACTGAGAGGGTTCATGAAGCAAATGGGGGGAGCTGACCCATGGAGATTTAGTCAGCCGTCGGCAAAGGAGTTTTTGTTCTATTCTCTCGTCCACAAGTTGTATTCCCGAATCGATTTCTTTATCATGAGCAGGGACTTGCTGACAGGGATGACGGGTGCAGAATATTCGGCAATTACCATCTCGGACCATGGTCCGCACTGGGTTGATCTGCAGATTTGCAAAGATAGCTTTCAGCGCCCACAATGGAGGCTGGAAGTTGGGCTGCTGGCGGACGAGGCGGTGTGTGAGAGGCTGAGGAAATGCATGCAGAATTACCTGCAGGTAAATGATACCGGAGAAGTCTCAGCAGCGGTGCTCTGGGAGGCACTGAAGACAGTGGTGAGAGGGGAGCTGATCTCAATCCGAGCCCATAGGGACAGGACAGACAGGGCAGAAACGGACCGACTGGTTAAGGAAATTTTATGGACGGACAGGAGTTATGTGGAGTCCCCGAGGCCAGAGTTACTTAGGAAACGACAGAGGCTGCAGACCGAGTTTGGGGTGTTGTCTACAGGGAAGGCCGTAGAGCAGCTTAGAAGGGCAAAGGGCGCAATATACGAGCATGGGGAGAAGGCCAGCAGAATGCTCGTGACTCTGGAAATAGGAAAGGTAGTCAACGGGGAGGGGAACCTGGTGGGGGGCCCAGTAGGACTGAACAAGGTGTTTAGGGACTTCTATAGCAAGCTGTACACCTCGGAACCCCCCAAGAGTGGGGTGGGGGTTGGTAGACAGGCTGGGGGCCCCGATCAGGACCAAAGAAGTACTGGGGGGCCTAAAGATCATGCAGTCGGGTAAAGCCCCAGGGCCGGACGGATACCCCGTGGAGTTTTATAAAAGGTTCTCTG
This sequence comes from Scyliorhinus torazame, assembly GCF_047496885.1. NCBI lineage: Eukaryota > Metazoa > Chordata > Chondrichthyes > Carcharhiniformes > Scyliorhinidae > Scyliorhinus > Scyliorhinus torazame. The sequence goes on along the minus strand of NC_092714.1, from coordinate 166,975,442 downwards.
AGATAGTGGGGCCGGTGCTGGTCAGGGTGTTCAACAAGGCAAGAGACAGAGGGGCCTTATCCCCGACGATGTCACAGGCCACTATTTTGCTTATACTGAAATGGGATAAAGACTCGGAGGCATGTGGGTCTTATAGACCAATCTCTTTGATTAACACAGACGCTAAGTTACTGGCCAAGATCTTGGCATCTAGAATTGAGGACTGTGTACCGGACGTGATTGCGGAGGACCAAACAGGGTTTGTAAAGGGCAGGCAACTGGTGGCCAATCTAAGGAGGCTGCTCAATGTGATTATGATGCCGCCGAGAGCAGGGAGGCAGAGGTAGTGGTAGCAATGGATGCCGAAAAGGCTTTCGACCGGGTTGAGTGGGACTATTTATGGGAGGTGCTGGGACGGTTGGGGTTCGGGGTGGGATTCATTGACTGGGTTAGGCTGCAAGATCAGGCCCCAGAGGCTAGTGAGGCCGAACAGGACGACATCTGACTACTTCAGACTGCACCGCGGCACTAGACAGGGATGCCCCCTCTCCCCACTGCTGTTTGCAGTGGCTAATAGAGCCGCTGGCAATTGCTCAGAGCTTCAAGGGATTGGAAAGCGCTGGTCCGGGGGGGGGGGGGGGGGGGGGGGGGGAAGTGGAACATAAAGTCTCGTTATACGCAGGTGATCTGCTGTTATACGTGTCCGACCCAATGGCGGGGATGGACGGAATCATGGAAACCCTGAGGGAATTTGGTCGGTTCTCAGGATATAAATTGAACATGGCAAAGAGCGAGATGTGGGTAGTGCAGGTGAGGGGTCAGGAGAGTAGGCTGAGGGGACTGCCGTTCAGGCTGGTAGGGGAAAGCTTCAGATATCTAGGGATACAAGTAGCGCGAGACTGGGGTAAGTTGCATAAGCGAAACTTGTCCCGGTTAGTGGAGCAACTGAGGGACGATTTCCGGAGATGGGATGCGCTCCTGCTGTCATTGGCGGGGAGATTGCAGACAGTGAAGATGCCAATTCTCCCGAGGTTCTTGTTCATATTTCAGTCTCCCCATTTTCATCCCGCGGTCCTTCTTTAAGAGGCTAGATAAAATTATCCTGGGATTTGTTTGGGCGGGAAAGTCCCCACGGGTGAGGAAGGTGATGCTCGAGAGGAACCAAGGGGATGGCGTTGCCGAACTTTAGCAACTACTACTGGGCAGCTAACATAGCCATGGTAAGGTAATGGATGGTGGGTATGGGGTCGGTTTGGGAGCGGATGGAGGCTGCTTCGTGTAGGGGCACCAGTTTGGCAGCCTATGGCAGCCGTTCCGGCCGGCACGATACTCCAAGCAGCCCTATAGTGGTTGCGGCTCTACGGATCTGGGGCCAGTGGAGGAGGCATATAGGGGTAGTGAGAGCATCGGTTTGTCCCCAATCTTGGGTAACCACCAATTTGCCCCGGGGAATATGGACGGTGGGTTCCAATTATGGTGGAGGGCGTGGATTGCGAGGATGGGCGATCTGTTCCTGGAAGGGAGCCTCCCGAGCATGAAGGTGATGGAGGAGAAGTTTGGGCTGGTGAGACGGAATGATTTCAGGTACTTGCAGGTGCGGGATTTCGAACGCAGATTGGTACCATCCTTCCCACGCCTCCCACCAAGGGGGAGCCAGGACAGGGTAGTTTCCAGAGGGGAGAGTCTCCGACATTTAATTAATGGGAGCAGAGGAGACACGGACCGAAGAACTGAAGCTTAAGTGGGAGGAGGACCTCGGGGGGGAGATAGAGGATGGCATATGGGCAGCCGCTTTGAGTAGAGTAAACATGACCGTAACATGCGCCAGGCTCAGTCTGATCCAGTTCAAGGTCGTACATCGGGCCCACATGACAGTGGCCCAGATGAGCAAATTCTTTGGGCTGGAGGACAAATGTGCTAGATGTGCCGGAGGATGAGCAAACCATGTACACATGTTCTGGGCATGTCCTAAACAAAGTGGGTACTGGCAGGGATTCGCAGACGTTATGTCCCGGGTACTGAAAACTAGGGTAGTCCGGAGATGGCAATTTTTGGAGTTTCGGAGGACCCGGGAGTCTAGGAGGAGAATGAGGCCGACGTCTTGGCCTTTGCTTCCCTGGTAGCCTGGCGACGAATACAGTTGGCATGGAAGGACTCCAAGCCCCCGAAGTCTGAAGTATGGCTTTCGGACATGGCGAGCTTTCTTGGGCTGGAGAAAATTAAGTTCACCTTGAGAGGATCGTTGTCAGGGTTCGCCCGGAGGTGGCAGCCATTGTCAACTTCTTCGCGGAGAATTAATCGTCAGCAGGGGAGGGGGGGGGGGTTAGGGTAGCGTAGAGTAGGGGGTTGCTTAGGCAGGTTCTTGTGAGAGGGGAGCCGATGCTTGCATTATGTCTTATTTGCTTTTTGTACACTACGATATAATGATGCTCTCTCTCTTTCTTTTTCTTCTCTTTCGTATTCAATATGCCAAAAATACCTCAATAAAATTGTTTATTAAAAAAAAAAAGATTGACTAGCTCCCATATCTCTTAAAATTGTGACTTCTTTACCTGGTCCTCCTGATACACGAGTAAACATTACCCACACGAGTAAATTCTTTAAAGAGATCTGGCACCTTCTTATCAATCACCTCTTGATCAGGCGGTACAATCATTTGCCCCTCCTTCACTTCACTTGGCCTTTCCTTGACCACTTTAACAAACCCCACTGTCTTATCCTGTTTTATCACATCAGCCTTCCCAGTGCTTTTCTCCAACCACCAACTGACTTTACATGGCCTAGTCTATTACAGCGAAAACATTTGAAACTTTTCATTTCTTTTCCACCTTCCTGGATTTCTTTTTTAATCTGAGGTACACTCTCCTTATTGTCTACCATCAGATCACCTTTACCTTTACCACAAGTATTTCTCATGTCCCCAGTTTCTATTCCTCACAGGCTGAAACTGATGTCGGAAACCAAGCTTTGATTTATGAACTAATTCATAATAATCTGCCATTTCTGCTGCTAATCTTGCAGTTTTAACCCTCTGTTCTTCCACATGAGTTCTCACTACATCAGGAATTGAATTTTTAAACTCCTCCAAGTATAATTTCTCTGAGAGCTTCATACGCTTGGTCTATTTTCAAAGCCCTTATCCACCTATCAAAATTACTCTGTTTGAGCCTTTCAAACTCCAAGTATGTTTGACCAAATTCTTTCCTTAAATTTCTAAACCTTTGCCTGTAGGCTTCAGGCACTAGTTCATATGTACCTAAGATGGATGTTTTTCACCTCCTCGTACGTCCCTCCGGTATTGATGCAAACACTTCATTAGCCCTACCTATCAGCTTGGTTTGAATCAGTAATACCCACATGTCTTGTGGCCATTTTATTTGTTTAGCTACCTTGTCAAATGAAATGAAAGAGGCTTCAACCTCCTTCTCATCAAACATTGGCAATGCTTGGACATATTTAAATAGATCGCCACCATGCCTTTGACGCTCTTTCTCACTACCCTCATCACTATCATCCAACTGTACGTTTCCCTTAACGTCTGCCAATTTTAACTGACTGTCATGTTTCATGGCCATTTTCTGAAGTTGAAACTCTCTCTCTATCGTTTTCCCTGATCTGTATCTCCCTTTCTCTTTCTTTTTGTTCTGCTTGGGCGATTCTTTCTTTTCTCTTCTTCTCTCTCCTTTTCTTTTTCCTCTCTATCTCTTTCTCTTTCTTTTTCCACTCTCTCTTTCTTTTTCTTCTCTTTCGTATTCAAGCTGCTTTAATTCTTTCTCATGTTCCATTTGTTTAATTTGTAACTGAATTTTTGCCATTTCCAACGAGTCAAACTGTATCGCAGACAACTTTAAATGCTTAGCCACCGCCGTAATTACCTTGTCTTTTCAAATTTTGTCAGCTAATGTTAACTGCAATGTTTTTGCCAAATCTAACAGTCTGCTTTTAGTCTCTGTCTGTAAGGTACTGCGTGTGACCGTCTCCACCCCCAAAAACTTCAGAGCCTCTGAAAGAGCCATTGTCCACAACACACTCCCTACTTAACTGAGGTACCACACCTGAAAAGCAACCACCGTATGCTCACCCCTCACTGTCCTTAAGTTCACTAAGCCAATCCAATAGATAGACCTTTATCCCGGACGAGCCCCCAATTTGTTATGGGCCAGGGTTTAGAGAACCCCAAAGTGTATCATGAAGTTCATCTGACCACTCTACAGATGTGGTACAGCAGAAATGGAAAAGTATTTTTAAAGCAAAATAGTGTTTATTCTATGAACTCAAGTTAACCTTTTTAAAACATCAGTGAATATCTTAACAGCCATCAATTCAAATATAACCCCCAAAGAATACAAACCTAAGTAATCCTTAAGCTGTCCTTTTAACATCCATAAGACTTTGTTTAAAAAAAACCTTTAAACAGAAGCACATCAGGTTAAAGTCACTACTGAGGGCAGTTATTAGTTTTAAATCACCAAAGGATCGATTTGTCTTTAGATTACAGAGAGAGACTCTAATACACCTTCTGGCTGTGACTGCAGCTATCCAGCTCTGAAAGCGAAACTAAAATAAAAGTAAAAAGCTGACAGACAGCCCAGCTCCTCTCACACTCTGACATCACTGCAGTAATAAACACCCATTTCTTAAAGGTACTCTCACATGACATAAGGATAAGTATTCATTGCACATGCATCCTACCAAAGCACATCAACATTTCAAATCTGCTTCACTCAGCACATTTTCACCTCGTGCCAGAATGTTATAGATTCCAGTCCCTTTTCCAGAGAACTGGTCAGAAACTCCAGGCTTCCATTCCAGTACAGTACAGAGTGTTACGACACCCTGGGCTGGTACGCGGTAAACTCCAACCCCCATAGGCCCCGGAGTCCCAACACAGTGAATTAATTAATAATTCGTAGGTTTTCCTGAGATCTTTGATCCTTGACTGCTTCAATTACTTAAGGCACCAGATTTGTAAGTAAAGCATTAAAAAACTGTTTGGTTATAACAAGAGAAGAGATAAATATACAATAGTAATAATAAAGAACAACAGTCTGCAAGCCTAATTATTCTCCTGACACCATCCCACCCTCCATCCAGTCACACAGATAAGGAAGGACCAAAATAACAGGAGTTAAACTGGAATGAGAGATTTGAGTGTTTTCGCTTCTGAGGTTGAGGACTTTGTAGGTGGTCTTTTCGGGGCGCAAAGCGTTGAAATCCACTGGTTGGCTCGGGCCCTCTAGTCTGTGCCTTCATTTACAACCCACAGGCTGTAGAATTTTCTCTGGGGAGTCACTTTCACCTGGCTGACCTCAGCCTCACTGAGGCTGTTCTGCCTGAGAAATTAAAAGAGGATTTTTCGTCCACTTTGCCTCTAGAATGCTTCTCTGCTCTTTCTACAGATCAAGATTAACTGTAGTGAAAAGAGAGGGAAAAAGTGTCTTCCTTCCAGACATCTGGAGATCTCAGGAGAGAACTACAAGAGCTGTGCCTTGCTTAGCCTTTTAACCAGAAGTTAAATTTTCACAGGCCTGGCTGGATAGAGTGTTTTAATTTGCCAGCCTTAGTTGACAGTGAGTGTTTTCAAGTTTTCAAGTTGCTTCGAGCTGCTCTTGAGATCTAAGCAGAACTGATTTAAAATAGAATCTGCTCCCCTTCTTCCAGAAGCTTTTGAAGGGCTCTAACAATCCAAATCGAGAATTGGTTAAGTCCCGGGATTCCAGAAGAGTTGATTGGCTGCTGACCAGGTCCATCAAAATGACATTTCTAGACCCTGCCACACTGCTCCCTGCACTGCGCTGAGGGGAGTCCTCCTGGACCAGTTCAAATAGCACATTAGACCAGCGGTGTTTTCAGTAATCGTCCAGATACAAAAGCTCAAAGCACAGTCTGCAAAGTGAAGCAACATGCTGAACAGAAGTTAAAAAGGGAAACAAGTGTCAGAAAAGGATTTAAAAGTGGTTCCTTACAAGAGGGAGTGCAACACTGTCAGAGGATCAGTGCTGAGCAAATGCTGCACTGTCAGACGGTCAGTACTGAGGGAGCACTGCACTGTCCGAGTCAGTGCTGAGTGAGTGCTGCACTGTCAGACGGTCAGTACTGAGGAAATGCTGCACTGTCAGAGGGTCGGTACTGAGGGAATGCTGCACTGTTGGAGGGTCAGTGCTGAGGGAGTGCTGCTCTGTCAGAGGGTCCATACTGAGAGGTGCTGCACTGTCAGAGGGTCAGTACTGAGGGAATGCTGCACTGTTGGAGAGTGTTGCTCTGTTTCTTTGGTTATGAATATGGCAGTCAATATGGTCGCCTTCCTTAATCCTAATTATGTTTACTTTAGAGTCGCCCCGATACCACCCCAAGGTTCAAACACGAATACTGACCAAAGAGCCAATACACCAGTTAGTTCAAAGTCAATACTATTTATTTGCACACAGTAAGATCTACTCATGCACAAAGTACTACAAACTAAACTATCTCTAACGCCTATACTTAGCTTCTGGTGCCCACTCAGTCAGAGAAACAATGGCCGTTGTTCGGATCTGAGGTTGCAGGGTTCGAAGTGGTACAGGAGAACAGCTAAGGTCGTCTGTCTGGTTGCGAGCGTTGACCTTGGACTTACTTGCTTCTGGTGCAGCTGGCGGATGGGTCTCGCCGCTTTGAGAGCCAAGTCCAAGAGAGTGATTCTCTCGTGGGGGTTCCTTCTTATACCTGGAGGGGCTTTGCGCGCTTTTAGGCGGGCCTTAAACTTGGCCCCAATTAATTGGGCCGCTTCTCGATCACTGGTATTGATCTTGACCAATAAAGGGGTGGGTGCCCTGATGGCTGGGCGTGTCCTAGGTGGCCGTTGGCCTGGCTTTGTTTGTGCTTTCGGTTTGGGGAACTGGTGCCGGGATGTCTGGAGCAGTATCGGTTGCTTGAGTGTCTTTCCTTTGTTCCTGGAGATGGGCCATCAATATGTTAATTGACCTATAGTTTCAGCTCTGTCTGGGAGCTGTCTTTCCAATATGCATACGGGCTCTGTGCCTGCTTGCTTTCCTAACATTGTCCACAGTTCCCTACAGTCTTTGCGAGTGTCCATTTTGCATTCTGGCAGTGGCCATCCCAGATGGCTACACTCCCTTCTTGTGATCCTCAACGCGAAGCGTGAAGGATCATATTACTGCGTCTTTTTTGTTCTCCTCCTAAGTCGGGCACCCATAAGCAAGGACAGGCTCTACACGACTCTCTCCTATGGATTGGAACTTTTACCTAAATTACTTTATGTCCACTCATCATTATAAAATTCTACGGGGATGTTATAACCTGCCTACTTACCATTGGCTGGGGACTAATGACAAACCCACAATCCTGTGGGAGTATGAGCTTCCCCAATGAGGGGGGCGGAGAAACCATTAGTAAACTCCTAGTATAAATATAGCTGGCCAGTTTAGGAACCAGGAGGAAGGAGTGTGCAGCAAGGGAAGTTGCTGCTGCTGTTATATATATTTATGTTATTGTAAATAAATGTTATTACTTTGTATCCCTAAAACTCGTGCTGGATTCTTCGTGGCCCTCACAAAACTGGCGACGAAGGTTAAAGTGAATAGCTGTCTACACTGCTGAGGCCACCTCCCTGGATTTTTGTTGGACGCAGGTTGGAAGTTGTTTTCTATTATACCATGCCTCTGTACGGACGTTTGGATGTTTTTGATGCTGCGCTGGAAAGCTGGAACCAGTACACACAACGGATGCGTTACTATTTCCGGGCAAACAATATCACCGAAAACGAGCGCCAGGTGGTCATATTGCTCACCGCCTGCGGCCCGCATACGTTTGGGGTGATTAGGAGCCTTACGTACCCAACTGCACCGGACACCAAAACGTTTGAACTTGTGAATATAGTGGGGCAACATTTTAACCCAACCCCGTCCAGAATAGTCCAGCGTTACCGGTTTAATACCCTGAGAGGACCCCTGGAGAATCCCTTGCCGATTTTCTATCCAGGCTACGCAGGATTGCGGAGTACTGTGACTATGGTGAGACCTTGTCAGAAATGTTACGCGACCATTTGGTTTGCAGTATTAACAATGCGGCCACCCAGAGAAAGTTGTTAGCTGAGCCAACATTGACTTTTCAACAGGCCATTCAAATAGTATTGTCCTGAGAGTGCGCAGAACGAGGAGTGCAGGAGCTCCAGGGAATGGAAGTGCATGCCTTGGGGCGCAACCCCTTCCGTCCGAAAACATCCCCCCGCACTCCTGCGGTACCTTGGGTGAGGCAACGTCCGGACCGACGCCAGTGGCCGTCGGACATTCCTCCCCGAAGGGAGCCTTCTCCAGAACCAATGGATGAGGAGCCATGTCCGTGTCAGACTTGTAGGCGCCGACCCCGTCGCGGACGGTGGTCCTGGGGGCGCCAGAGGCGCCGTCGTTCTGACCGAAACTGGGACCAGCCCAGGGGCCGTAACTGGGACCAGCCCAGGGGTGGTACCTTCCATGTGGATTAACCTGCGGCGACTACTCCTGAGGACATTGAGACAGAGGACGACTGCCTGCAGTTGCATTGTGTGGCAGCTCCCCGTGTGGCCCCCATTAAGGTGACAGTACGGTTCAATGGCCACCCGCTTGAGATGGAGTTGGACACTGGCGCAGCGGTCTCCGTGATCGCCCAGAGGACATTCGACCGCATCAAGCAGGGTATACAGACCCTTACATTAACCGACTCACAGGCCAGGTTGGCCACCTACACGGGGGAACCACTGGACATTGCAGGAACTACAATGACCCCTGTTGTTTATGGACGCCAGGAGGGGCGATTCCCACTTATCGTGGGGCGCGGCCATGGGCCCAGCCTGTTGGGTCGGGACTGGTTGCGCCATTTGCGGTTGCAATGGCAGTACATCCTCAACAGTTTCTGAAGGGTTGACTGAGGTGCTAGGACGATACCCAGATGTATTCCAGCCTGGTTTGGGGAAAATAAAAGGGGCCGTAGCCCGTATCCAAGTCGAACCAGGAGCCACGCCGCGCTATATCCGGGCGCGCCCGGTGCCTTACGCCTTGCTCGAGAAGGTAGAAGGGGCGCTCACTCGTTTGGAGAGTTTGGGTATTATCAGGCCCGTCCGTTTTGCTGACTGGGCAGCACCAATTGTACCTGTAATGAAGCCAGATGCCACAGTTCGCTTGTGTGGCGACTATAAACTTACAGTGAATACGGCTTCCCGACCCGACCGATATCCAATGCCTTCCATAGAGGATCTCTACGCGAAGCTTGCAGGTGGACTCTCGTTCACAAAATTAGATATGAGTCACGCCTACCTGCAGTTGGAGCTGGACCCTGCCTCCCGACCATATGTAACGATTAATACACACCGTGGCCTGTATGAATATACACGGTTGCCCTTTGGAGTATCCTCTGCCTGCGCAATTTTTCAACGTGTTATGGAGGGCATTTTGAGAGGTTTACGACATGTTGCTGTCTACTTTGATGACGTTTTGATTACAGGGACGTCGGAGCAGGAACATTTGGAAAATCTGGAGGCTGTCCTTAGATGCCTTTCGGAGGCTGGAGTCCGTTTACGTTGCACAGTGCGTATTTCAAGCAAAGGAAGTAGTCTACCTAGGTTATCGGGTGGACCGCGAAGGTTTGCACCCCGTTGCAGAGAAGGCCCCCGCCCCGACTGACACTTCGCATCTTCGTTCTTTTCTCGGTCTCGTAAACTATTACGGGAAGTTCCTCCCCAATTTGGCAACTACGCTGGCCCCTTTGCACCTTCTGCTAAAGAAACATCACACCTGGGTTTGGGGTCAGCCGCAAGAAACCGCTTTCCGGCGGGTAAAGCAACAATTGTCGTCGTCTGGGTTACTAACCCACTATGATCCTGGAAAGCCTTTGCTCGTCACATGTGATGCATCCCCGTATGGTATTGGGGCCGTCCTGTTCCACAAGATGGAGAACGGGGCCGAGCGACCGATAGCTTTCGCCTCCCGCACATTGACTGCAGCGGAGAAAAAGTACGCGCAGATCGAGAAGGAGGGCCTGGCAGTGGTTTTCGCGGTGAAACGCTTCCACCAGTACGTGTACGGCCGCCATTTCACTATCGTGACTGATCATAAGCCTCTGCTGGGACTTTTCAGAGAGGATAAGCCAATACCGCCATTGCTTCCCCACGGATCTAGCGCTGGGCTTTGTTGCTTGCTGCATACGAGTATTCTCTGGAGCACAAACCAGGTACGCAGATAGCAAATGCCGACGCACTGAGCCGATTGCCTTTATCGACCGGCCCCATGTCGACCCCCACGACCGGTGAGGTGGTTGCAACCCTAAATTTTATGGACACCTTGCCTGTCACGGCATCACAGATCCGTGAGTGGACCTAGGACTGAGCCAGTCCTGTCAAAGGTTCGACATATAGTCCTGTATGGTGGGCAGCATAGACAGCTCCCAGACGAGTTGCGGGCATTTTCCTCCAAGCTGTCAGAATTCAGCGTGGAAGACGGCATCCTATTGTGGGGGACGCGTGTGATTGTCCCGGAAAAAGGCCAGGAGCTGATACTAACAGACTTGCACAATGGGCATCCGGGCGTGACCAAGATGAAAATGTTGGCCCGGAGTTATGTCTGGTGGCCAGGCCTCGACACCGACATTGACAAGGTGGCCCAAAACTGCTCCATTTGCCAGGAGCATCAGAAGCCTCCGCCAGCCGTGCCCCTACATCACTGGGAATGGCCAGGGCGGCCTTGGGCACGCTTGTATGTAGATTTCGCAGGCCCTTTTCAAGGATCCATGTTCCTTCTATTAATTGACGTCCAGTCCAAATGGCTAGAGGTGCATAAGCTGCAGGGGACAATGTCCTGCGCAACAATTGAAAAGATGCGTTTGTCGTTTAGTGCGCATGGCCTCCCCGAGGTGCTGGTCACGGATAACGGCACTCCATTCACGAGTGAGGAGTTTGCGAGGTTCACGAAGGTGAACGGCATACGCCATATCCGCACTGCCCCTTACCACCCGGCTTCAAATGGGTTGGCAGAGAGCGCAGTGCAGATATTCAAAAGCGGCCTAAAGAAGCAGTCATTCAGGATCAATGGACACGAGACTGGCTCGCTTTTTGTTTACGTACAGGACCACCCCCCATGCGGTGACTGGGGTAGCTCCTGCAGAACTCCTAATGGGCCGGATACTTCGCACCCGCCTTAGTATGGTTTTCCCGGACATTGGCGCAAAAGTACGCCGCACACAAGAATGGCAGGGACAGGGATTTTCTCGGCATCGGCCGATTCGACAGTTTGCGCCCGGTGACCCAGTGTTCGTTCGGGATTTTGCTGGTGGTGCCCAGTGGGTTCCTGGTGTAATCTTTCGCCAAACGGGCCCTATATCTTACCAGGTGCAAGCCCAGAGTCGTCTCCAGCGCAAACATGTAGACCACGTTCGGTCCAGAAGACTATCCCCTCAAAAGATTCCCCGCCCCCGGAGCTCATTTCTACAGCCGCAGAGACCAGAGACAAGGGAAGGTAGTCCTCACAATCTTCCACTGGTGCCTCACTCGAAGCCTGCGCAGGTCGTTACATGACGGAGGCAGCAGACTCTGACTCCGAGATGGAGACACAGGATGTATCAGTGGGGGAATCCTCGGGTCCACGGGCCGTGGATGTACAACCGTTGCGCCGTTCATTACGGAAGCGCCGGTCTCCGTCTCATTACACGCCGCCTGATCCAGCGCCTGCGGCAAAACGAGTCCGACGCCCTCCTTCGCCAGGGTCTTTGGTGGATTCCTTGGACTTTGGGGGGGGAGGCATGTTATAACCTGCCTACTTACCATTGGCTGGGGACTAATGACAATTCCACAATCCTGTGGGAGTATGAGCTTCCCCAATGAGGGGAGCGGAGAAACCATTAGTAAACTCCTAGTATAAATAAAGCTGGCCAGTTTAGCAACCAGGAGGAAGGAGTGTGCAGCAAGGGAAGTTGCTGCTGCTGTTATATATATTTATGTTATTGTAAATAAATGTTATTACTTTGTATCCCTAAAACTCGTGCTGGATTCTTCGTGGCCCTCACAAAAGGGGTGCTATGTCATTCAGGCATGCATGACAAAATAAAAACACGGGAACCTCTAACTATCCTTAACTAAACTATCCTTAATCAATGAAAAGCATGTACAACATTTTAAACTATACAGTAGCAGCAACACATGGTTCTGTGGTTTGGCAGTCAAGCATAGAGTTTTACAATTTTATTAGAACAAACAAACACAAAAAACAGGTTGATGCACTTTAATTCACTTAAGAGAGTGGGGGGTTTGTTGAAGTCCGAACATAGGGGATCTGAATGTGTATACCGGAGTCCGGGAGGCTTTCCTCCGCCATCTCCTAAGCCTTAGTGTCTGAACGACACTGCAGAGTATTGCAAGTACTAATAGTGCTTCTACAATGTAGGACAGGGAATACCAAGTAATGAACTTGTCACATCAGGTTGGTGTATCGGTTGCTATCTCTGGGTATAGTGTATGGCAGGGATGGGAAACATTTACGGCCTGTGTGGTAGGGGTCAGGGGGGTCGCATCCACGCGCAACTGTAGGGATCCCGCGAAGATCCAAATGTAGACCATGATGTTTGCCTTCATGTTCTTTTCTTTCTTTTGTAGTCCTCTTGAGGCTTCTGTGGTTCCGGATTTCTGTGGACACAAGCATAATTCCTGTTATTATCTTGTTTAAGATCTCGTATGTCTGTCTGTCTGTCCGTTTATTGCCAATTACCCATTATAATTGGTCACCATCTGTGACTCCCTTTTATTTTATTTTTTTCAACCAAATATTTTTGGACAAGACATCCGAGAAACAAATACTGACACAGCGCGAGCAGTCTCGCAGCCTGTGTGGGCAATGCGGTGAATGTACCATCCCAGTGTTTGAGGATGTAAATAGCATATGGAAAGCAACCCAAGGGTCGCCGTAAAACAAACCAGTTTTGAATTAAAAGTTCCAAATGGGGTGCGTATGGGCCGCGGTGGGTGAGAATGGGTGAAATCCCCGGGCAGGACGGTGCCCAGTGCAGTATGTGCTCTACCCGAGCGTAGCTGACCAGATAGGGACCAGTGCCATTTATCCACTGCCTGAATGACCGGGCAAGAACAGTAAGAATTGTGTCGTCGTGGGGGTTGCCTTTTGTGGCTCTCATCTACCTTCAGATAGATGCCTTTCTAAAGAATAAAGGGATTCGGGAATATGGTGTAAGGGCCGGAGAGTGGAGCTGAGTCCACAAAGATCAGCCATGATCTCATTAAATGGCGGAGCAGGCTCGAGGGGCCAGATGGCCTACTCCTGTTCCTAGTTCTTATGTTCTTATGTTCAAAGCAGAAGAGTAGCTATGATCAGTTGTCTGCAGACAACTTGTTCCTTTAACTGCCAGTAGGTGTTAAAAGAGTGGTGGCGTGGGGCCATGAAATACTTTAAATGAACAAACAACATTCAACATTCACAACAACAAACATTTAATGTAACACACAAACATAACAAAAATCGTGCAGGTTCCATCAGAAAGGACACTGTAACTCTCCATCGGTTCCTTTTTACCATCATCTGGACACCTCATTGCTCTATAGCGAACAAAGTCACAAAGGGGTTCATCTGGTGGGAGTCAGACTCTGTCATCTTCTCCCGGTTGCCATACTCGTGACTGGAGTAGTTGTGCCAAAGCTGCTTGGGGCGAATTGGGGTCCATCTCATCGGTGCCAGTGCTTTGTGTCGAGGTTGGAGATGCTAGGGGGCAATCCGTAATCATCGGGCGGTGGGTCTGGATCAGGGGCTTTAATGTATGTGATCTCAAAGGGGTCGCTGGAATCTTGTTCGGAGTCGCTGGGAGTGGGACCTGGTGCAGGGGTGTAATCGTAGTGTGGTGTGCTGTCGCTGTCGCTGTCGCTATCGCTGTCTATGCTGGTTAGAGGAAGGGAGAGGCAGAGTCGTGCTTCTGGGGGTGAACACAGAACAAAAATGTACAGCACAGGAACAGGCCCTTCGGCCCTCCAAGCCCGTGCCGACCATGCTGCCCAACTAAACTACAATCTTCTACACTTCCCGGGTCCGTATCCTTCTATTCCCATCCTATTCATATATTTGTCAAGATGCCCCTTGAATGTCACTATCGTCCCTGCTTCCACCACCTCCTCCGGTAGCGAGTTCCAGGCAACTAACTACCCTCTGCGTAAAAAACTTGCCTCGTACATCTACTCTAAAACTTGCCCCTCTCACCTTTAAACCTATGCCCCCTAGTAATTGACCCCTCTACCCTGGGGAAAAGCCTCTGACTATCCACTCTGTCTATGCCCCTCATAATTTTGTATACCTCTATCAGGTCACCCCTCAACCTCCTTTGTTCCAGCTAATGCCCTCCATACCAGGCAACATTCTGGTAAATCTCTTCTGCACCCTCTCTAAAACCTCCACATCCTTCTGGTAGTGTGGCGACCAGAATTGAACACTATACTCCAAGTGTGGCCTAACTAAGGTTCTATACAGCTGCAACATGACTTGCCAATTCTTATACTCAATGCCCCGGCCAATGAAGGCAAGCATGCCGTATGCCTTCTTGACTACCTTCTCCACCTGTGTTGCCCCTTTCAATGACCTGTGCACCTGTACACTTAGATCTCTCTGACTTTCAATACTCTTGAGGGTCCTGCCATTCGCCGTATATTCCCTACCTGCATTCGACCTTCCAAAATGCATTACCTCACATTTGTCCGGATTAAACTCCATCTGCCATCTCTCCGCCCAAGTCTCCAAACAATCTAAATCCTGCTGTATCCTCCGACAGTCCTCATCGCTATCCGCAATTCCACCAACCTTTGTGTCGTCTGCAAACTTACTAATCAGACCAGTTACATTTTCCTCAATCATTTATATATACTACAAAGAGCAAAGGCCCCAGCACTGATCCCTGTGGAACACCACTGGTCACAGCCCTCCAATTAGAAAAGCATCCTTCCATTGCTACTCTCTGCCTTCTATGGCCTAGCCAGTTCTGTATCCACCTTGCCAGCTCACCCCTGATCCCGTGTGACTTCACCTTTTGTACTAGCCTACCATGAGGGACCTTGTCAAAGGCCTTACTGAAGTCCATATAGACAACATCCACTGCCCTACCTGCATCAATCATCTTAGTGACCTCCTCAAAACTCTATCAAGTTAGTGAGACACGACCTCCCCTTCACAAAACCGTGCTGTCTCTCTCTAATACGTCCATTTGCTTCCAAATGGGAGTAGATCCTGTCTCGAAGAATTCTCTCCAGTAATTTCCCTACCACTGAAGTAAGGCTCACCGGCCTGTAGTTCCCGGGATTATCCTTGCTACCCTTCTTAAACCGAGGAACAACATTGGCTATTCTCCAGTCCTCCGGGACATCCCCCGAAGTCAGTGAGGATCCAAAGATTTCCGTCAAGGCCTCAGCAATTTCCTCTCCAGCCTCCTTCAGTATTCTGGGGTAGATCCCATCAGGCCCTGGGGACTTATCTACCTTAATATTTTTTAAGACACCCAACACCTCTTCTTTTTGGATCTCAATGTGACCCAGGCTATCTACACACCCTTCTCCAGACTCAACATCTACCAATTCCTTCTCTTTGGTGAATACTGATGCAAAGTATTCATTTAGTACCTCGCCCATTTCCTCTGGCTCCACACATAGATTCCCTTGCCTATCCTTCAGTGGGCCAACCCTTTCCCTGGCTACCCTTTTGCTTTTTATGTACATGTAAAAAGCCTTGGGATTTTCCTTAACCCTATTTGCCAATGACTTTTCGTGACCCCTTCTAGCCCTCCTGAGTCCTTGCTTAAATTCCTTCCTACTTTCCTTATATTCCACGCAGGCTTCGTTCCCAGCCTTTTAGCCCTGATAAATGCCTCCTTTTTCTTTTTGACGAGGCCTACAATATCTCTCGTCATCCAAGGTTCCCGAAAATTGCCGTATTTATCATTTTTCCTCACAGGAACGTGCCGGTCCTGAATTGCTTTCAACTGCCACTTGAAAGCCTCCCACATGTCAGATGTTGATTTGCCCTCAAACATCCGCCCCCAATCTATGTTCTTCAGTTCCCGCCTAATATTGTTATAATTAGCCTTCCCCCAATTTAGCACATTCATCCTAGGACCAGTCTTATCCTTGTCCACCAGTACTCTAAAACTTACTGAATTGTGGTCACTGTTACCGAAATGCTCCCCTACTGAAACATCTACCACCTGGCCGGGCTCATTCCCCAATACCAGGTCCAGTACCGCCTCTTCCCTAGTTGGACTGTCTACATATTGTTTTAAGAAGCCCTCCTGGATGCTCCTTACAAACTCCGCCCCGTCTAAGCCCCTGGCACTAAGTGAGTCCCAGTCAATATTGGGGAAGTTGAAGTCTCCCATCACCACAACCCTGTTGTTTTTACTCTTTTCCAAAATCTGTCTACCTATCTGCTCCTCTATCTCCCGCTGGCTGTTGGGAGGCCTGTAGTAAACCCCCAACATTGTGACTGCACCCTTCTTATTCCTGATCTCAACCCATATAGCCTCACTGCCCTCTGAGGTGTCCTCTCGCAGTACAGCTGTGATATTCTCCCGAACCAGTAGCGCAACTCCGCCTCCCCTTTTACATCCCCCTCTATCCCGCCTGAAACATCTAAATCCTGGAACGTTTAGCTGCCAATCCTGCCCTTCCCTCAACCAGGTCTCTGTAATGGCAACAATATCATAGTTCCAAGTACTAATCCAAGCTCTAAGTTCATCTGCCTTACCCGTAATACTTCTTGCATTAAAACATACGCACTTCAGGCCACCAGACCCGCTGTGTTCAGCAACTTCTCCCGGTCTGCTCTGCCTCAGAGCCACACTGTCCCTATTCCCTTGTTCTCCCTCAATGCTCTCACGTTCTGACCTATTGCTCCCGTGCCCACCCCCCTGCCATACTAGTTTAAACCCTCCCGTGTGACACTAGCAAACTTCGCGGCCAGGATACTTATGCCTCTCCGGTTTAGATGCAACCCGCCCTTCTTATACAGGTCACACCTGCCCCAGAAGAGCTCCCAGTGGTCCAGATAATGGAAACCCTCCCTCCTACACCAGCTGTTTAGCTGCTCTATCTTCCTATTTCTAGCCTCACTGGCACGTGGCACAGGGAGTAATCCCGAGATTACAACCCTCGAGGTCCTGTCTTTTAACTTTCTGCCTAGCTCCCTGAACTCCTGCTGCAGGACCTCATGCCCCTTCCTGCCTATGTCGTTAGTACCAATATGTACAACGACCTCTGCCTGTTTGCCCTCCCCCTTCAGGATGCCCTCTACCCGTTCGGAGACATCCTGGACCCTTGCACCAGGGAGGCAACATACCATCCTGGAGTCTCTTTCACGTCCACAGAAGCGCCTATCTGTGCCCGTGACTATAGAGTCTCCTATTACTATTACTCTTCTGCGCTTTGACCCTCCCTTCTGAACATCAGAGCCAGCCGTGGTGCCACTGCTCTGGCTGCTGCTGTTTTCCCCGATAGGCTATCCCCCCCGACAGTATCCAAAGGGGTATATCTGTTCGAGAGGGGGACAACCACAGGGGATTTCTGCACTGACTGCCTGCCCTTTCTGGTGGTCACCCATTTCTCTGCCTGCACCTTGGGTGTGACCACATCTACATAACTGCGATCTATGACGCTTTCCGCCACCTGCATGCTCCTAAGTGCATCCAATTGCCGCTCCAACCGAACCATGCGGTCTGTGAGGAGCACCAGTTGGGTGCACTTTCTGCAGATGAAGCCATCCGGGACGCTGGAAGCCTCCCGGACCTGCCACATCTCACAGTCAGAGCACAGCACCCCTCTAACTGACATTGCGTCAATTAATTAAAATTAAAATGTAAATTTTTTTATTTGAATATATATTTTTTTTAATTTCAAAGTTACTGTTGACTATCTGTTTCCTAGCACTAGATTTCTAATAGAAATGCGAAAGCTAAATATAGTACTCTCCGATCTCTGGCTTAGATGTCCCTCTAAATTATAATTAAGTAATTATGTTTAATTAGTTACCAATGCTCAGTTTTTTTAATTTAGTGTCGAATCCCAACCAGCCACTCAGGCCACAGCTTTTCTGTGATTTCACTTCAGTTTCCCCCCCGACACACACACAATTTGAAAAAGGTACAAAAGTAAAAATGCGTAAAAATCACTTACTTACCTTCTTAGTGTTAATAATAAAATATGGTACTTGCCTCACTTATTAGGTTAGAGGAGGAAGGCGGGTGGGAGACACTACACGTGTAGTGTCTCGGGTTTCCTCTCCACCAGAATTTATTGGTGAGGGTCTTCCCAGAGGTCCGCGGGTCGAACTTCCTGTTCCCGCCTTAAATACTAAAATATTTTTAAAAAACAGAAAAGAGGGACCGAAAACGGGACCAGGTAAGTGTTTTTAAAGCACAGACTTACCTCCCAGCAATCACTTCCGCACTGCCCCCGCTGAAATTGACAAACCAGCTGTTCTCCCGCCGAAATCGACTGGCAATGTGACCCAGGCTATCTACGGGTGGAGTCGTAGTCATGTCTGAGGATGTGCTGGACTGGTTGGGGGAGGGTAGGAATAGGTCATTCGTGGGTGGGGCATGTTCATCTGCTGCTGCAAGCGAGATGTGGTGTGAATAGTTGTTCTGCGAGCCGTAAGCCTTAAGCTGGTTGATGTGGAACCACGCAGACTTGCCATTAGGATAGGTGATTTTGTATACAGAGGGGCTGACTTCATCAGAGATGGAGTACGGTCCGGCATATTTGCGGGAAAGGAATGAACTGGGGTTGTGTAGGGATAGCATGACTTGCTGCACTACTACAAACTCTGTTGTGTGTACTGTCTTATCAAAGCAAACTTTTATTTGCTTTTTGCGTGTCCCAAGCCTAACAGCTGCTGCAAGCTGGGCTGCTTTCACATTCTCTAAAATCTGTTGAACTGCTTTCTCATGCGTGAGGGCGGTGACTGTGGGGCCGGCCAAATCCAGTCCTAACAAATACTCTGTCCCGTTCATGGGGCGTCCGGTCATGAGTGTATGGGGGGGGTGTCCTGTTGACGTGGATACCGTGTTTCTTATGAACATCAGTGCAAAGGGGTGTGTCCCAGGTGCTGTTGTGTTGTTGCACCATTTTTCTTAGGGTCACTTTTAAAGTCCTGTTCATTCTTTCTACTATGCCGCTTGACTGGGGGTGGTACGCAATGTGGAATTTTTGTTTGATTCCGAAAATTGTAAGGACGTTTTTCATCACTCGTCCTGTAAAATGGGAGCCTTGGTCGGACTCTATGCTGCGTGCAAGTCCCCATCTTGTAAAGATGTGCTGAGTGAGGATTTTGGCTGTCGTTTTAACTATGTTTGTTCTGGATGGAAAGACTTCCACCCATTTTGTGAAGGTGTCGATGACCACCAACACATATTTAAAACCATTCCTGCAGGGGGTAGGGGTCCTATATAATCAATTTGCAAGTTCGTCCAGGGGCCATTAACAGGGCGGGTGTGGCTAAGCTAACCTTTTCTTGCATATCTGTCTGGATTGTTCTGGGCACAGATTAAGCAGTTCTCAATGTAATGTGTCACATTGTCTTTTAAATCGGGCCACCAGCAGAGAGGTCTGAGGTGGGCGAGGGTCGCTTCTATGCCTTGATGTCCATGGTTGTCATGGAATTGACAAATAATCTGATTCCTGTCCTGGCTGGGGACTACATAAATTCCATCTTTTAAAATAACACCGTCATGTGTTGTCAACGCATTTTTGTACTTATCGTAGGGGGCTGGGAAGTTGCCTTTTAAAACTTCCCTGAGCTGTGCGTCTTTTTGGGCCTTTGCTAAATCTTGAATGTTGGTCTGTGAGACCTGAACCGCGTGTACTGGGGCACTCAGGTGGGGGGGGGGGGGGGGTTCCAAAGGTGACCGTGTCTCGAACCTGCCTTTGCTAGGGCGCCTGCCTTAACGTTACCGGGGGGGGGGGGGAGAACAATGGTGGCTACAAACTTTAATAATGCCATATTTCCGATCTCTTGCTGTCTTTAGGATATGCTGGAGTAATGGGGCTGAGGGTAGAGGTTTTCCATCTGCGGAAATGAATCCTCTCGATTCCCACAGGGGTAGGAATTCGGTCAAACTGTTACAGACATATAAACTGTCAGAATATATGTTGGCTGGGGTCGAGAACGAGTCGGGGTGCTCTACAATATAAGCTACGGCTGCTAATTCTGCTGCCTGTGAGCCTAAATGTCCTGGCAATTTCAACGATATTTCTTCTAGGGCGCGTCCCTGCGCGTCATCTACATATATACCGCAACCGGTAATCCTTTTTCCGTTTAAAACTGTGGAGGAGCCATCCACATAGATCCTAAGGGGCGTGCATATGTCTGTGGGCTGGTGTCTCTGGGTGTAGTACCTGGTTTCGGGGGAGCTGACTTTGGTACAAAGGGTCCTGTATTGTGTCCAGTGGATATCATTTCACACTCATGTGGGGTACCTGCATAGTGTAAATTATCTGCGAGGAAAGTGTGTGTCTTTGTCCTCTTTACTGTAATGTCCCGTCCCTGTAAGAGAAGGGTCCAATGGGCTGCGCGAATCTGGCTGACTGTGCCATCCTTAAGTCTACCATCAAGTAGGAGTTGTGTTGGGGGGTGCTCAGGTAAAATGGTGATGGGGTTGATCCTGTAATGTAGGCAAAGTATTGTACTGTCCAAAAAATTGCGAGCAGGTGCCTTTCGCAGGTAGAAAATCCTTGCTCGACTGGATCTAATACTCGTGAGGCGTATGCCACGGGGCCTACTCGGTCATGGCGTTCTTGGAGGAGCACGGCCGAAAGGGTTCGGTCGGTGGTTGCAACTTCAATTGCGTATGGGGAGAGTGGATCTGGGACCTGTAATGCAGGCGCTGTGCTGAGGGCTCGTTTTAAACCATCCAAGGCATCCGTGTGCTGTGGAAGCCATTCCCAAGGTGCCTGCTTCTTGAGAAGTTCGGATAGGGGCGCTGCCTTTGTGGCGAAACCGTCGATGTGGTTTCTACAGTAGCCAACCAGTATTAGAAATGACCGGAGGGCTGTGACATTATGGGGCAGGGGTAATTTGATGATCGAGTCGATTTGTTTCTGCCCGATCTTGAGTTTGCCATGTGTGATTACTGTTCCTAAGTAAATCACTTTTTCCCGTAAAATCTGGGCCTTTTTGGGGTTCACTTTACAGCCAATTTGTTGAAGGAGTCCTAATAGTTCGGCGAGAAGCGAAATGTGCTCTCCCTTTGTGTCCGTCTGTAAAAGCAGATCGTCTACGTACTGGACCAGACAATCGGGTCGGGAAAGTTTTGCTGAACCATTTGCCAGCTGTCGGTGGAAAATGGAGGGGGAATTTTGGAAGGCACGTCCATGTATATTGCTGTCCCTGGAAGGTGAAAGCAAATTTATATTGGCACGCTTTATCCAATGGAATGGACCAAAAGCCATTGCTAATGTCCAAAACCGAAAAAAAATTTGACTGTAGTCCCTGGTTGAGCATGGTCTCATGACTCGTGGCTACGGTGGGGGCTGCTACTGGGGTTACTTTGTTTAGTTCCCGATAATCAATGGTCAGTCGCCATGATCCATCGGGTTTCCTGACGGGCCAAATTGGGGCATTGTTTGTTGAGACTACTTGAATGGAGTACGCCTTGGTCAAGCAGACTCTGAATCACTTTTGAGATTTCTCCCTCTGCTTCATGGGGAAAACCATACTGCTTTGGGGGTCTGGGGTCAGGACCTGTAATGTGCACCAAGCCAGCGATCTTGCCACAGTCGTGCTTGTGCTGTGCAAATGCTGCTTCGTGTTGCTGCAGGACTTCAATAACTTCTTTATTCTGACTAATGGCTCGAGGCTCGAACCAGAAGTCTCCTACTGCGCTGATTCTGTTTACATAGTCTCCAACTGTGAGCGAGGTGGGGGCTCATGCAGCCTTTGCCATTCTCCACACACATTTGTTTAATGGATCGAATGATAGATTGTGGGAGCTCATAAAATCATATCTAAAATGTGTTCGGCTGTCTGGGGTAGATCGACCAGAACTACGGGGTGTTTAGTCTTAATGTTCCCTATCTGGATTGCTGCAGGGGATGTAATGTGTCCCTGCTGTAAATGCCCTGTGAAACTGCTGAGTGTGATGGTGTCCGTGGTGGGCCATGTGTCTCGCTGAAACATCGTGGAGGAATTGAGCGTGGTGCAGGGCCCTCCTGTGTCCCAAAGAAATTCTACGGAGTGTCCCCGGACTGTGCCTGTCACTACCAGTCTACTGGACTTGTCCCAAAGGGTGTTGCAGACCCAAGTTGGGGAGCCCGAACACCGTCAGTCAGTGCCGTTCATATCTGCGTTATCAGAACGGGCGCTAACAGTGTGAATTGGGTTTGCACTATTCTTATTTAGGGTGCCAGTCTGCTGATTTCTCTGCTGTTTCTGGGGTGCATTGCATTCTCATGCATAGTGTCCTAATTGGCCGCAATTATAACACACCTGGGATTTGGTTTGCTTTGGGCTGTTTCTTCCCTCATTTACCCATACGGGGTTCTGGTGCGTCCTAACTGGATGCATGTTCGCATCTGCCTGCTCTTCCTCTGCTCTACCATCAGCTGATTTACCTTGAACGGACTGTTCCCAAGGGCGGGACAACCTTTTCAAACCCAATTTCTCATTGTGGACCTCGTCTGAGGGGTTGTAATTTGCGCAAGCTCTCTGTCCTGCCTCTGTTACATAGAACATAGAACGATACAGCGCAGTACAGGCCCTTCGGCCCACGATGTTGCACCGAAACAAAAGCCATCTAACCTACACTATGCCATTATCATCCATATGCTTATCCAATAAACTTTTAAATGCCCTCAATGTTGGCGAGTTCACTACTATTGCAGGTAGGGCATTCCACGGCCTCACCACTCTTTGCGTAAATAACCTACCTCTGACCTCTGTCCTATATCTATTACCCCTCAGTTTAAGGCTATGTCCCCTCGTGCCAGCCATTTCCATCCGCGGGAGAAGGCTCTCACTGTCCACCGTATCTAACCACCTGATCATTTTGTATGCCTCTATTAAGTCTCCTCTTAACCTTCTTCTCTCCAACGAAAACAACCTCAAGTCCATCAGCCTTTCCTCATAAGATTTTCCCTCCATACCAGGCAACATCCTGATAAATCTCCTCTGCACCCGTTCCAAAGATTCCACGTCCTTCCTATAATGAGGTGACCAGAACTGTACGCAATACTCCAAATGCGGCCGTACCAGAGTTTTGTACAGCTGCAACATGACCTCATGACTCCAGAACTCAATCCCTCTACCAATAAAGGCCAACACACCATAGGCCTTCTTCACAACCCTATCAACCTGGGTGGCAACTTTCAGGGATCTATGTACATGGACACCAAGATCCCTCTGCTCATCCACACTTCCAAGAATTTTACCATTAGCCAAATATTCTGCATTCCTGTTATTCCTTCCAAAGTGAATCACCTCACACTTCTCTACATTAAACTCCATTTGTCACCTCTCAGCCCAGCTCTGCAGCTTATCTATGTCCCTCTGCAACCTGCAACATCCTTCCGCACTGTCGACAACACCACCGACTTTAGTGTCGTCTGCAACTTTACTCACCCACCCTTCTGCGCCCTCCTCTGGGTCATTTATAAAAATGACAAACCGCAACGGCCCCAGAACAGATCCTTGTGGTACGCCACTTGTAACTGAACTCCATTCTGAACATTTCCCATCAACCACCACCCTCTGTCTTCTTTCAGCTAGCCAATTTCTGATCCACATCTCTAAATCTCCCTCAATCCCCAGCCTCCGTATTTTCTGCAAAAGCCTACCGTGGGGAACCTTATCAAACGCTTTACTGAAATCCATATACACCACATCAACTGCTCTACCCTCGTCTACCTGTTCAGTCACCTTCTCAAAGAAATCGATAAGGTTTGTGAGGCATGACCTACCCTTCACAAAGCCATGCTGACTATCCCTAATCATATTATTCCGATCTAGATGATTATAAATCTTGTCTCTTATAATCCCCTCCAAGACTTTACCCACAACAGACGTGAGGCTCACCGGTCTATAGTTGCCGGGGTTTCCTCTACTCCCCATCTTGAACAAAGGGACCACATTTGCTATCCTCCAGTCCTCTGGCACTATTCCTGTAGCCAATGATGACATAAAAATCAAAGCCAAAGGCTCAGCAATCTCTTCCCTGGCTTCCCAGAGAATCCTAGGATAAATCCCATCAGGCCCCGGGGACTTATCTATTTTCAGCCTGTCCAGAATTGCCAACACCTCTTCCCTACGTACCTCAATGCCATCTATTCTAATAGCCTGGGTCTCAGCATTCTCCTCCACAACATTATCTTTTTCCTGAATGAATACTGACGAAAAATATTCATTTAGTATCTCGCCTATCTCTTCAGACTCCACACACAACTTCCCATCCCTGTCCTTGACTGGCCCTACTCTTACCCTAGTCATTCTTTTATTCCTGACATACCTATAGAAAGCTTTTGGGTTTTCCTTGATCCTACCTGCCAAATACTTCTCCTGTCCCCTCCTTAGCTCTCTCTTTAGATCCTTCCTCGCTACCTTGTAACTATCAAGCGCCCCAACTGAAACTTCACACCTCAGCTTCACATAGGCCTCCTTCTTCTTCTTAACAAGAGATTCCACTTCTTTGGTAAACCACGGTTCTCTCGCTCAACGCCTTCCTCCCTGCCTGACGGGTACGTACTTATCAAGAACACGCAGTAGCTGTTCCTTGAACAAGCTCCACATATCCAGTGTGCCCAACACTTGCAGCCTACTTCTCCAACCTACCCCTCCCAAGTCATGTTTAATGGCATCATAATTGCCGTTCCCCCAGCTATAACTCTTGCCCTGCGGGGTATAGTTATCCCTTTCCATCACTAACGTAAATGTCACCGAATTGTGGTCACTGTCCCCAAAGTGCTCACCTACCTCCAAATCTAACACCTGGCCTGGTTCATTACCCAAAACCAAATCCAAAGCGGCCTCGCCTCTTGGTGGCCTGTCAACATATTGTGTCAGGAAACCCTCCTGCACACATTGTACAAAAAACGACCCATCTAATGTACTCGAACTATATCTTTTCCAGTCAATATTTGGAAAGTTCAAGTCTCCCATAATAACTACCCTATTACTCTCGCTCATATCCAGAATCATCTTCGCCATCCTTTCCTCTACATCCCTAGAACTATTAGGAGGCCTATAGAAAACTCCCAACAGGGTGACCTCTCCTTTCCTGTTTCTAACCTCAGCCCATACTACCTCGGAAGAAGAGTCCCCATCTAGCATCCTCTCCGCCACCGTAATACTGTTCTTGACTAGTAGCGCCACACCTCCCCCTCTTTTGCCTCCTTCTCTGAGCTTACTAAAACACCTAAACCCCGGAACCTGCAACAACCATTCCTGTCCCTGCTCTATCCATGTCTCCGAAATGGCCACAACATCGAAGTCCCAGGTACCAACCCATGCTGCCAGTTCCCCTACCTTATTTCGTATACTCCTGGCATTGAAGTAGACACACTCCAAACCACCTACCTGAACACTGGCCCCCTCCTGCGAAGTCAAATCTGTGCTCCTGACCTCTATACTCTCAATCTCCCGTACCCTAAAACTACAATCCAGGTTCCCATGCCCCTGCTGCATTAGTTTAAACCCCCCCAAAGAGCACTAACAAATCTCCCCCCCCCCCCCCCCCCCCCCCAGGATATTTGTGCCCGTCAGGTTCAGATGTAGACCATCCTGTCTGTAGAGGTCCCACCTTCCCATGAAAGAGCCCCAGTTATCCAGAAATCTGAATCCCTCCCGCCTGCACCATCCCTGTAGTCACGTGTTTAATTGCTCTCTCTCCCTATTCCTCATCTCATTATCACGTGGCACGGGCAACAACCCAGAGATAACAACTCTGTTTGTTCTCGTTCTGAGCTTCCATCCTAGCTCCCTGAAAGCCTGCCTGACATCCTTGTCCCCTTTCCTACCTATGTCGTTAGTGCCAATGTGGACCACGACTTGGGGCTGCTCCCCCTCCCCCTTAAGGACCCGGAAAACACGATCCGAGACATCACGCACCCTTGCACCTGGGAGGCAACATACCAAACGTGAGTCTCTCTCGCTCCCACAATCTCCTATCTGTGCCCCTGACTATCGAATCCCCAATTACTAATGCTCTGCTCCTCTCCCCCCTTCCCTTCTGAGCAACAGGGACAGACTCCGTGCCAGAGGCCCGTACCCCATGGCTTACCCCTGGTAAGTCCCCCCCCCCCCCCACAAGTATCCAAAGCGGTATACTTGTTTCTCAGGGGAACGACCGCAGGGGATCCCTGCACTGACTGCTTCTTCCCAGTCCCTCTTACAGTTACCCATCTATCTCCAATCTTTGGTGTAACTAATTCCCTGAAGCTGCTATCTATGACCCGCTCTGCCTCCCGAATGATCCGAAGTTCATCCAACTCCAGCTCCAGTTCCCTAACTCGGTCTTGGAGGAGCTGGAGATGGCTGCACTTCCTGCAGGTAAAATCAGCAGGGACACTAACTGCATCCCTCACCTCAAACATTCTGCAGGAGGACTTCCGGGTGCGGCGATGACCAGCTAAGTCGCACGTTTCGGCAGCTCCCGGTGGAACGGACTTTTGGGCTCTTAATAGGAGCCCCCTCGGCAATTTTAACGACAAATAACACTGTGCGGTAATCCAGAAGGGAATCCCCCCTGGACACGGATGGAAAAAAGAGAGGAAAGTAGCCGGATTGCGGTGGATCCTCAAGAGCAGCGGCCAAGAAGGCAGGCACAAAGCAAGATGGCGTCGGAAGGAGGCAGTTTAATATGGGGCCCTGACCAACAAGAGTTCCTGCGGCGTTGTGTAGATGAACTCAAAAAGGAGATGAAGAAGGAGCTGTTGGCCCCGATATTACAAGCGATTTGAGGGGCTAAAGGAGGAGCAAAAGACCCAGGAACAGGAGCTTCGGGTCGTGAAGGCAAAGGCTGCTGAGAATGAGGGCGACATACAGGGCCTGGTGGTGAAGACAGATGCATGAGGCACAACACAAAAGGTGTGTGGAAAGGCTGGAGGTGCTGGAGAATAATGCGAGGAGGAAGAACTTAAGGATTCTTGGCCTTCCCGAAGGTGTAGAAGGGGCGGACGTCGGGGCATATATGAGCACAATGCTGCATTCGTTAATGGGATCGGAGGCCCCGACGGGTCCGCTGGAGGTGGAGGGAGCCTATCGAGTTATGGCGTGAAGACCGAGGGCTGGAGAAATTCCTCGAGCAATAGTTGAGATTTCTCTGATACAAGGACAGAGAGATGGTCCTCAGATGGGCAAAGAAAACTCGGAACAGTAGGTGGGAGAATGCGGTGATTCGCGTATATCAAGATTGGAGTGCGGAGGTGGCGAGAAGGAGGGCAAGCTTTAATCGGGCCAAGGCGGTGTTGCATAAAAGGAAGGTCAAATTCGGAATGCTGCAACCGGCAAGACTGTGGGTCACACATCTAGGGAAACACCACTACTTCGAAACGGCAGACGAGGCGTGGACATTTATTGTCGAGGAGAAGCTGGAGTGAGCAGGCCAGAAAAAGAACGTTTGGGACAAAAGTGGGGGGGTGAATTTGTGGGATGAACGGGGGAAGAGATGACTTCCCAAGTTGTTAAACCTGCGACCCTGTAACTTCTCTCTCTTCCCCATGTCGTGGGGGAGGGGGTGAGGGAGGATAAGGAGCTGAGGGCGCTGGCCATTGGGGGCGGGGCCAAAAGGGGAAGCGCGGGCTTTGTTCCCGCGCTATGGTAATCATGGCGGGAACAAGGAAGCAGGAAGGAGGAGGCCTCGCACAGTGTGAGCCGAGGTCACTGGGGGAAGCAGAGGGCGGCCAGAGTTTGCTGACTTCTGGGAGTAACATGGGGGGTGCAATTATGCTAGCTTGGGATCTAGCGGGGGGGGCGGTTAACTGGGTTGCTGCTGCTGGGGAGAAGGGGGAGCTGGTATGGGAGGGGGCGTGTCGGGGCAGGGGGGCGCCGCCTGGGGGGGATACAGCTACGTGGGAACCGGGGGAGGAGCTGGATTGAAAAAGGAAATGGCTAGTCGTCAGGGGGGGGGGTAAAGAGCCCCCCAACCCGGCTGATCACGTGGAACGTGAGGGCTGAACGGGCCGATAAAGAGGGCACGGGTACTCGCACACCTAAAGAAACTTAAGGCAGATGTGGTTATGCTTCAGGAGACGCATCTGAAGCTGATAGACCAGGTTAGACTTCGCAAAGGATGGGTGGGGCAGGTATTTCATTCGGGGCTAGATGCAAAAAACAGGGGGGTGGCCATACTAGTGGGGAAGCGGGTAATGTTTGAGGCAAAGACTATAGTGGCGGATAGTGGGGGCAGATACGTGATGGTGAGTGGCAAACTGCAAGGGGAGGCGGTGGTATTAGTGAACGTGTATGCCCCGAACTGGGATGATGCCAATTTTATGAGGCGTATGTTAGGACGAAACCCGGACCTAGAAGTGGGGAAGTTGGTAATGGGTGGAGACTTTAATACGGTGCTGGACCCAGGGCTGGACAGATTGAGGTCCAGGACCGGAAGGAGGCCGGCTGCAGCTAGGGTGCTTAAGGATTTTATGGTGCAGATGGGAGGAGTAGATCCCTGGAGATTTAGTAGACCTAGGAGTAAGGAGTTTTCGTTTTTCTCCTATGTACATAAAGTATTTTCACGAATAGATTTTTTTGTTTTGGGAAGGGCACTGATCCCAAAGGTGACGGGGACAGAGTACACGGCTATAGCCATCTCGGATCATGCTCCACACTGGGTGGACCTGGAGATAGGGGAAGAAAAACAACAGCTTCCACCCTGGAGAATGGACATGGGATTATTGGCAGATGAGGGGGGGTGTTTAAGGGTGAGGGGGTGTATTGAAAGGTACTTGGAACTTAATGATAATGGGGAGGTACAGGTGGGAGTGGTCTGGGAGGCACTGAAGGCAGTGGTTAGAGGGGAGCTGATATCTATTGGGGCACATAAAGGAAAGCAGGAGGGTAGGGAAAGGGAGCGGTTGTTGATAGAACTTCTGAGGGTGGACAGACAATATGCGGAGGCACCGGAGGAGGGACTGTACAGGGAAAGGCAAAGGCTACATGTAGAATTTGACTTGTTGACGACGGGTAATGCAGAGGCACAATGGAGGAAGGCACAGGGTGTACAGTACGAATATGGGGAGAAGGCGAGCAGGTTGCTGGCCCACCAACTGAGGAAAAGGGGAGCAGCGAGGGAGATAGGGGGGGTGAGAGATGAGGCGGGAGAGATGGAGCGGGGAGCGGAGAGAGTGAATGGAGTGTTCAAGGCATTTTATGAAAGATTATATGAAGCGCTGCCCCCTGACGGGAAGGAGAGAATGATGTGCTTTCTGGATCAGCTGGAATTTCCTAAGGTGGAGGAGCAGGAGAGAGTGGGGCTGGGAGCACAGCTTGAGACGGAGGAAGTAGTGAAAGGGATTGGAAGCATGCAGGCGGGGAAGGCCCCGGGACCAGACGGATTCCCAGTTGAATTCTATAAGAAATATTTGGACTTGCTGGCCCCGCTACTGATGAGAACCTTTAATGAGGCGAGGGAAAGGGGGCAGCTGCCCCCGACTATGTCAGAGGCAACGATATCGCTCCTCCTAAAGAAGGAAAAAGACCCGCTGCAATGCGGGTCATACAGGCCCATTTCCCTCCTGAATGTGGATGCTAAGATTCTGGCCAAGGTAATGGCAATGAGGATAGAGGATCGTGTCCCGGGGGTGGTCCATGAGGACCAAACTGGGTTTGTGAAGGGGAGACAGCTAAATACAAATATACGGAGGCTGCTAGGGATAATGATGATGCCCCCACCAGTGGGGAAAGCGGAGATAGTGGTGGCGATGGATGCCGAGAAAGCATTTGATAGAGTGGAGTGGGATTATTTGTGGGAGGTGCTGAGGAGATTTGGCTTTGGGGACGGGTATATCAGGTGGGTACAGTTGCTGTATAGGGCCCCGATGGCGAGCGTGGTCACGAATGGACGGGGGTCTGACTATTTTCGGCTCAATAGAGGGACGAGGCAGGGATGTCCTCTGTCCCCGTTATTGTTTGCATTGGTGATTGAACCCCTGGCCATAGCACTGAGGGGTTCCAGGAAGTGGAGGGGAGTACTTAGGGGGGGAGAAGAACACCGGGTATCTCTGTATGCGGATGATTTGTTGCTATATGTGGCGGACCCGGCGGAGGGGATGCCAGAGATAATGCGGATGTTTGGAGAGTTTTCAGGGTATAAACTGAACATGGGGAAAAGTGAGTTATTTGTGGTGCATCCGGGGGAGCAGAGCAGAGAGATAGAGGATTTACCGTTGAGGAAGGTAACAAGGGACTTCTGGTACCTGGGGATACTGATAGCCAAGAATTGGGGTACGTTACATAGGCTTAATTTAACACGGTTGGTGGAACAGATGGAGGAGGATTTCAAGAGATGGGACATGGTGTCCCTGTCATTGGCAGGTAGGGTGCAGGCAGTTAAAATGGTGGTCCTCCCGAGATTCCTTTTTGTGTTCCAGTGCATTCCGGTGATCACGAAGGCTTTTTTCAAAAGAATTGAGAAGAGCATTATGAGTTGTGTGGGCTGGGAAGACCCCGAGAGTGAGGCGGGGATTCTTGCAGTGTAGTAGGGACAGGGGGGGGCTGGCACTACCGAGCCTAAGTGAGTACTACTGAGCCGCCAATGTTTCAATGGTGTGTAAGTGGATGGGAGAAGGGGAGGGAGCGGCGTGGAAGAGATTGGAGAGGGCGTCCTGCAGGGGGACTAGCCTGCAAGCAATGGTGACGGCGCCGTTGCCGTTCTCACCAAAGAAATACACCACAAGCCCGGTGGTGGTGGCTACATTGAAAATTTGGGGGCAGTGGAGACGGCATAGGGGAGGGACGGGAGCTTCGGTGCGGTCCCCGATAAGAAACAATCATGGGTTCGTTCCGGGGAGAATGGATGGGGGATTTGGAGCATGGCAAAGAGCTGGGGTAGTACAATTAAGAGATCTATTTGTAGATGGGACGTTTGCGAGTCTGGGAGCGCTGATGGAGAAATATGGGTTGCCCCAAGGGAATGCATTTCGGTATATGCGAGGCAACAGGTGAGGGAATTCCCACAGCTCCCGACGCAGGAAGTGCAGGATAGAGTGATCTCAGAGACATGGGTGGGGGACGGTAAGGTGGTGGACATATACAGGGAGATGAGGGACGAGGGGGAGATCATGGTAGATGAGCTGAAAGGGAAATGGGAAGAAGAACTGGGGGAGGAGATTGAGGAGGGGCTGTGGGCTGATGCCCTACATAGGGTAAACTCATCGTCCTTGTGTGCCAGGCTAAGCCTGATACAATTTAAGGTGCTACACAGGGCGCATATGACTGGAGCACGGCTTAGTAAATTTTTTGGAGTAGAGGATAGGTGTGCGAGATGCTCGAGAGGCCCAGCGAATCACACCCACATGTTCTGGTCATGCCCGGCACTACAGGGGTTCTGGGTGGGGGGTGGCAAAGGTGCTTTTGAAGGTGGTGGGGGTCCGGGTCAAACCAAGCTGGGGGTTGACTATATTTGGGGTTGCAGAAGAGCCGGGAGTGCAGGAGGCGAGAGAGGCTGACGTGTTGGCCTTTGCGTCCCTTGTAGCCCGGGGAGGAATCGGACGGACTCTCAGGGATGTTATTGTATATGTATAGGTATTTGGTATATGTTATTGTTTGTTGGATTGTATTTTTGTAGAGTATTTATTTTGGACAAGGCAATTGGACAAGGCACATTTTGGACAAGGCAATTCTCACACACACACATTCTCTCACACACACATTCTCACACACACACATTCTCACACACACATTCTCACGAGCACACACACACATTCTCACGAGCACACACACATTCTCACGAGCACACACACATTCTCACGAGCACACACACATTCTCACGAGCACACACACATTCTCACGAGCACACACACATTCTCACGAGCACACACACATTCTCACGAGCACACACACATTCTCACGAACACACACACATTCTCACGAACACACACACATTCTCTCACACACACACATTCTCTCACACACACACATTCTCACACACACACACATTCTCACACACACATATTCTCTCTCACACACACACATTCTCACACACACACATTCTCACGAGCACATACACATTCTCAGACACACATTCTCTCACACATTCTCACACAAGCACACACCCATATTCTCTCACACACACACATTCTCTCACACACACATTCTCTCACACACACATTCTCTCACACACACATTCTCTCACTCACACACATTCTCTCACACACACGTTCTCTCACACATTCTCACACACATTCTGACACACACACTCACCGACACACATTCTCAGACACATTCTGACACACACACACACACATTCTCTCACACACACAAACACATTCTCAGACACTCACACATTCTCACGCACACATTCTCTCTCTCATTCTCACACACACGCACCTTCTCACTCACATTCTCACACACACATTCACACACACACACATTCACACACACACACATTCTCACACACATTCTTTCTCACGCACACACATTCTCTCACACACACACACACATTCTCACACACATTCTCACACACACACATACACCGACACACATTCTCAGACACATTGTGACACACACACACATTCTCACACACAAACACATTCTTAGACCCACACACTCTCACACACACATTCTCTCTCACACACACATTCTCTCACACACACACATTCTCACACACACATTCTCACACACACATTCTCTCACACACACATTCTCTCACACTCTCTCTCTCACACACACTCTCTCTCACACACACTCTCTCTCACACACACTCTCTCTCACACACTCATTCTCTCTCTCACACTCATTCTCTCTCTCACACACTCATTCTCTCTCACACACTCATTCTCTCTCACACACTCATTCTCTCTCACACACACATTCTCTCTCACACACACTCTCTCACACGCGCTCACACAGTCTCACACACATTCTCACACGCGCACACACATTCTCACACGCGCGCACACATTCTCACGCACACATTCTCACACAAGCACACACCCATATTCTCTCACACACACATTCTCACACACACATTCACATAAATATTCTCTCACACACACACATGCGCACAGACATACATTCTTCTACAAACAAATAGAAACTTTGGCACACGGACAAATGTGGTGGCGCACCTGTTCTCTCACAACCCAACATTTTGTGTCTCCACACTATCTGTTTAATGTGAACAATCATTCTCTTTAGCTCTATTAAATAAAATCCATTTGTGTTGTTTTATAGAAGAATTATTATGCGATTGCGGCAGCAAACAGACTTAAAAAAATCAGCAGTTGTGGATCACTTCCAGCTCTGGCGATGTGAGATGATCTTGCTGACACAAACTATCACTGGATGCAGAAAAACACTGTAGCTCCAATATCATGTTTCATAGATTAATGCACCGGAGAGATGACTATAGGCTGTAGTGTATTACTGCATAGTGTGCCAGCATGTAGCATATTACTGTGCCGTATTGCAGTGTGTTACTGTACAGCGTATTACTAAAGTATTTCGCACAATGTGTTATTGTACAATGTATTACTGCAGTCAACCTCAGTGTATTACTGTACAATATATTATAGTAATGTATCAATGTTATGACCACAACTGATGTGAATTGCAGAGCAAACCAAATCCCTATGGGAAACCTGGCTACCCCTTATTTTTGTATTCTGAAATTGAGAAGAAACATGCTAATCTCAGCAGAAAGAAGTCCAGTAACACTTTTGGGGGGAATGTTTAGAAAATCTAATTTTAACTGTGTAAATGTAATATTGTATGCTTATGTTTTCTTTTCTTCTTGTTAATAAACCTTTTAATTTTATTTTTTTTATCTCACAAGACTCCCTTCTTGGTCAGACTCACAAATAAACACTTTAAGGCATCACGTCTTTATAAAGTTGGGAGACCTGTCTCACAGACTAGTTAAGCAACAGCCTGACATAGTCATACTCACAGAATCATACCTTACAGACAATGTCCCAGACACCACGATCAACATTTTTGTGTATGTCCCGTCTCACTGGCAGGACAGACCCAGCAGAGATGGTGGCACAGTGGTGTACAGTCAGGAGGGAGTTGCCCTGGGAATCCTCAAACATGATGTCTCGGCTTCAATTTAAATATGGGCAAGGAAACCTCCTACTGATTACCATGTACCGGCCACCGTCAGCTGATGAATCAGCACTCCTCCATGTTGAACACCGCTTGGAGGAAGCACTGAGTGGCAAGGGCGAAAAATATGCTCTGGGTGGGGGACTTCAATCCCCACCAGGAATGGCTCGGTAGCACCACTGCAACTGAACTGGCTGGGTCCTAAAGGACATAGCTGCTAGACTGGGACTGCAGCAGGTGGTGAGGGAACCAACATACTTGACCTCATCTGTCCATGACAGTATCGATAGAAGTGACCACCGCACAGTCCTTGTGGAGACAAAGACCCATCTTCACATTGAGGATACCCTCCATCGTGTTGTGTGTCACTACCACTGTGCTAAATGGGATAGACTTCGAACGGATCTAGCAACTCAAGATTGGGCATCTATGAGGCGCTGTGGGCCATCAGCAGCAGCAGCAGAATAGTATTCAACCACAATCAGTTACCTCATGGCCCAGCATGTCCCGCACTCTACCATTGCCACCAAGCCAGGGGATCAATCCAGGTTCAATGAAGAGTGCAGGAGAGCATGCCAAAAGCAACATCAGGCATATCAAAAAATGAGGTGTCGACTTGCTGAAGCTACAACACAAGACTCCTGGGGTGGGATTCTCCGAGAATCGGCGCGATGGCCGGAACCCAGTGCCAAAAACGACGTGAATCACTCCGGCGTCGGTCCCCCCGAAACGGCACAAATTCTCCGGCCTGGAATGGGTTAGCAGCAGCGTGACGCCATTCACGTCGCAGCACCAAAGACTGCCCCCCCCCCCCCCGGAGACCCATCAAGATGGCCGCCCGCAGCGCTGAGGTTCCAGGAGCGGGACATCGAGCTGCTCCTGGACGCAGTGGAGCAGAGGAGGGAGGCCCTGTACCCCGGACACGGCTGCAGGGTCGCTCCATGCCTCAGCCGGCACCTGTGAAGGGAGGTGGCAGAGGCTGTCAGCGCTGTGGCAGTAACACCAAGGACAGGCACCCAGTGCCTCTAGAAGGTCAATGACCTTGTCAGGGCAGCCAGGGTGAGTGCCCCGCCCCCTCCGATGTGCGGCACAGCCCCAGATGCAACTGACATGGCTGCACCCACCCATGCAGCCTGCAGTGGCAGGATGGGTTGCGCACCTCTGCCAATAATCGCACAACCGCTGGTCCGCATGTATATCCCTTCCTAACACTGTTGCCCTTTATCCCTGCCCCCCACCCGCCCCCCACAGGAGATGCGCGCACACAACAACCGGGAACGTGAGAGGACCGGAGAGAGTCCAGCTGATGTGCAACCACTAAGCGTACATGAAGAGAGTGCCCTGGAACTCGCAGGCGGACCCAAGAACCGGGAGGTTGCAGATGCAGAGGTCGGGGGCGCATCACCAAGTGAGACCCCCCTTGGCCTGCCCCCCTTCCCCCATATCCCCCTTCCCCCATATCCCCCTTCCCCCATATCCCCCTTCCCCCATATCCCCTTTGCCCCCGATCCCCGTCTGCGTGTCTAACCATGCATGCTGTATTGTGTATTGCAGGACCAAACGCGAGGCACCCATCCCCGCGGATGCCGACCGCCCCCAGGGCGATCCAGGGTGGCCATGGGACAGGGACAGACCCGGCCCATCAGGCTATCCACGCCCCCAGGATGTTCCAGGGTGGCCACGAGCCTGGGACAGACCTGGAGCACCAGGAAAATGACACCCCGTCTCGTGCGAATGCGGCGACGCCGGCGGGCCACACCCAGCGACGAGGGGGGCAGCCACAGGCCCCCGTCCCAGCCGAGCCAGGACACCCCTACCCAGGACACCCCTACCCAGGACATCCCTACCCAGGACATCCCTACCCAGGACACCGCTACCCAGGACACTGACACACAGGACACTGACACACAGGGGACCGGTGGACAAGAACCACCACCCCAGGGGACCATGGACTTTGGGTCGGATGAGGAGCACGACACAACGCCAATGCTATCTCATACACCCTCCACCATCGCAGAGACACTCCCCTCGGTTGGGCACTTTAGCGATGAGGCTTCTGGCACATTCACTGGTGCGCACAACACAGCTGTCCCGGTACAGCAGGTGGAGGCAGGAGCAGCTGAGGGGCCGAGCGGTCGGAGGGCAGCCCGGTGCGAGCAACCATCTGCCGCCCAGACAGGTCCCGGGTTCCTGGAGCTGCCACACCCACCATAGACCCGATGCAGTCACGGACCCAGGGACGATCGAAGGGGGTGACGGACGGCTTGCGGCAGCTGCAGAAGCAGGTGGAGGAGTCCACCCGCGTCCAGGAGCAGGGTGTGGTGCCGGTCATGTGTGCCAACCAGGCCGAAACCGCAAGGGTGGCGTCCGCGGTGGAAGCAATGGGGGTTACGGTGTCAGACATTGGGAGTAGAATGCAAGGCCTGGGGCTTTCCGTGCAGGCGGCGTCTGTGGCCCAGGACATGGCTGCTGTAATGACCTCCAATTGGCATTATTGGTTGGCCAATTGGAGTATGAGCTCCCTCATTGATAGCTCATTGAGGGGGCCCATATAAGCACCTGTGTAGGCTTTGTGAGGCAGTCTTAAGTTGACTGGGATGCTAGCAGCACTGTTTGGAGCTGCTCGTGTATATAAGTTTATTACAGCTGCCGTCTCACAGGAAGCCATGAGCCAGAGCCAGCGGCAGATGGCAGAGGTGCTCAATGCCGTGGCCCAGTCCCAGCAGGCCATGGCCCAGTCCCAGCAGGCCATGGCCCAGTCCCAGCAGGCCATGGCCCAGTCTCAGCAGGCCATCGCTGAGGGTATCGGCTCCATTGCCCAGGTGCTGGCTGGCGTTGCCCAGACACAGACAGGGATGGCCAACTCCCTGAGCTCCATGGCTGCAAACTTGCAGACCCTTGTTGATACCAGGGCGGGCCTCAAAGACTGGCAGCGCCAGGTGTCGGGGGTCGTCGGATGGTCGGTCCGTTCGCAACCCCGACCCATGTAGAGGCCCGGGGCCCATCGTGCACCCCGAAGGAGGAGGAGGTGCTGGGGTCCGTTCCGGGTCCCCCTGTAGGGAGGTCCCGGAACACCGCGACACCTCGGACCCCCCCCCCCCCCACACCCTTCCGTCCCAGGTGCATCTGGTGGGCAACGGGAAGGACAGGCTGGCAGCTCGCCATCCCAGTTGTCCGAGCTGCAGTCTGGCCCATCTAGACCAGGACGCCCCAGGAAACGGCTGCCAAAGGGATCCCGAGTCACAGGGCAGGAATCACAGGAGTTCACCTCCAGTTCTGCTGTACCGTCTGGGGAACCACCTAAACGTAGTCAAAGGGCCCGTAAGGCCAAACAATTAGACACTGAGTAAGTTGGCACGGGTGCAGGGCACAGATTAGTTATAGGGGCTAGGGCACATGTATGAATTGCTTTAAAATCACTTTCACACCTACAGAAGCTGCCTTTGTGGTCTGCCCGATGCGTGCGGGGGTGTGGTGTGAGGTGAGCGGCAGTGAGTGTGTGAGGGGTAACACACGGGTCGCCCTCACCATCCCCCCGGGCAGACGACGGGACCGTGCGCTGCAGTGTCACGGCCGCATGCTGGGACAATCCGGATGGAGGGTGGTACTGTGGCCATGAATCAGACATTGTCGAAAGATGTAGAACCCGGAGATCATCGCAGAGCGGGTTGTCATCATCCTCCATGGCCTGCAATAGACACGCTTCCACCGGCGACCGTGTGAGCCCGGCCCGCATCGCCAGCAGCCAATAGCACCTCTCTATCACCCCCCTGGTCGCTGCATGGGCATCGTTGCAGCGGTTCTCCGCGTCAGTCTGTGGCCTCCGTATAGGCGTCATCAGCCACGACCGCAACGGGTAACCCCTGTCGCCGAGCAACCAACCCCTCAGCCGGGAGAGGCGTCCCGCGAACATGGTGGGGATGAAAGAATGCGCCAATACGAATGAGTCATGTACACTGCCCGGGTACCGGGCGTAGACGTGCAGGATCATCATGCAGTGGTCGCAGACCACCTGCACGTTCATGGAATAGGTCCCTTCCTATTCGTGAACACGGCCCTGTTACCTGCAGGTGGCCGCATGGCGAGGTGCATCCCATCGATTGCGCCCTGGACCATGGGCATCCCGGCCGCCGCAGCGAAGCCCGCTGCCCAGGCATCTTGGCTGGCCCGGCCCACAGGGAACTGGATGTAGTGGTCCGCAATGGCATATCGGGCGTCTGTCATTG
This sequence comes from Scyliorhinus torazame, assembly GCF_047496885.1. Classification (NCBI taxonomy): domain Eukaryota; kingdom Metazoa; phylum Chordata; class Chondrichthyes; order Carcharhiniformes; family Scyliorhinidae; genus Scyliorhinus; species Scyliorhinus torazame. The sequence goes on along the minus strand of NC_092714.1, from coordinate 166,936,990 downwards.
CACGGGTGCACTGCTGCACCGATGCCTGCGAGATGCCGGACAGGTCCCCACTCGGCGCATGGAATGACCCCGTGGCATAGAAGTTCACGGCCACCGTAACCTTGACGGCCACGGGGAGAGGGTGTCCTCCCCCAGTGCCACGCAGATATGGACGACGGTTCCTGGCTCATTCGGAGTCTCCTCCTGCATGCCCGGTCCGTGAGGTCCTGGTACGACGAACGGGGCCAGTACACATGCGGCCTGATTGGGCGTCTCCGTCGCCGTGGCACCACCGCCTCCTCCTCCTCCCCCTCCTCATGCTCCTCCTCCTCGTCCTGTCGGGCGGGTGTCCCTCCAGCCTGGGCGGCTGCCACCTGCCTCCCTGCGGCATGCTCCTCTGCAGCAGCCTCCGTCGCCTCCCTGGCACGCTCCTCCTCCTGCTCCCCCAGGGCACCATGTAGAAATGCGGCTCACGCCACGGCGGCCAACATCGCTGGCTGATCACCAAACATAACGGCCTGCAGGGGTGGGGGTGGGGATTTTTATGTCATCATTGGCTACAGGAATAGTGCCAGAGGACTGGAGGATAGCAAATGTGGTCCCTTTGTTCAAAAAGGGGAGCAGAGACAACCCCGGCAACTATAGACCGGTGAGCCTCACGTCTGTAGTGGGTAAAGTCTTGGAGGGGATTATAAGAGACAAGATTTATAATCATCTAGATAGGAATAATATGATCAGGGATAGTCAGCATGGCTTTGTGAAGGGTAGGTCATGCCTCACAAACCTTATTGAGTTCTTTGAGAAGGTGACTGAACAGGTAGATGAGGGTAGAGCAGTTGATGTGGTGTATATGGATTTCAGCAAAGCGTTTGATAAGGTTCCCCACGGTAGGCTATTGCAGAAAATACGGAGGCTGGGGATTGAGGGTGATTTAGAGATGTGGATCAGAAATTGGCTAGCTGAAAGAAGACAGAGGGTGGTGGTTGATGGGAAATGTTCAGAATGGAGTACAGTCACAAGTGGAGTACCACAAGGATCTGTTCTGGGGCCGTTGCTGTTTGTCATTTTTATCAATGACCTAGAGGAAGGCGCAGAAGGGTGGGTGAGTAAATTTGCAGACGATACTAAAGTCGGTGGTGTTGTCGATAGTGTGGAAGGATGTAGCAGGTTACAGAGGGATATAGATAAGCTGCAGAGCTGGGCTGAGAGTTGGCAAATGGAGTTTAATGTAGAGAAGTCTGAGGTGATTCACTTTGGAAGGAATAACAGGAATGCGGAATATTTGGCTAATGGTAAAGTTATTGAAAGTGTGGATGAGCAGAGGGATCTAGGTGTCCATGTACATAGATCCCTGAAAGTTGCCACCCAGGTTGATAGGGCTGTGAAGAAGGCCTATGGAGTGTTGGCCTTTATTGGTAGAGGGATTGAGTTCCGGAGTCAGGAGGTCATGTTGCAGCTGTACAGAACTCTGGTTCGGCCGCATTTGGAGTATTGCGTACAGTTCTGGTCACCGTATTATAGGAAGGACGTGGAGGCTTTGGAGCGGGTGCAGAGGAGATTTACCAGGATGTTGCCTGGTATGGAGGGAAAATCTTATAAGTAAAGGCTGATGGACTTGAGGTTGTTTCATTGGAGAGAAGAAGGTTGAGAGGAGACTTAATAGAGGCATACAAAATGATCAGGGGGTTGGATAGGGTGGACAGTGAGAGCCTTCTCCCGCGGATGGAAATGGCTGGCACGAGGGGACATAACTTTAAACTGAGGGGTAATAGATATAGGACAGAGGTCAGAGGTAGGTTCTTTACGCAAAGAGTAGTGAGGCCGTGGAATGCCCTACCTGCTACAGTAGTGAACTCGCCAACATAAGAACATAAGAACTAGGAGCAGGAGTAGGCCATCTGGCCCCTCGAGCCTGCTCCACCATTCAATGAGATCATGGCTGATCTTTTGTGGACTCAGCTCCACTTTCCGGCCCGAACACCATAACCCTTAATCCCTTTATTCTTCAAAAAACTATCTATCTTTATCTTAAAAACATTTAATGAAGGGGCCTCTACTGCTTCACTGGGCAAGGAATTCCATAGATTCACAACCCTTTGGGTGAAGAAGTTCCTCCTAAACTCAGTCCTAAATCTACTTCCCCTTATTTTGAGGCTATGCGCCCTAGTTCTGCTTTCACCCGCCAGTGGAAACAACCTGCCCGCATCTATCCTATCTATTCCCTTCATAATCTTATATGTTTCTATAAGATCCCCCCTCATCCTTCTAAATTCCAACGAGTACAGTCCCAGACTACTCAACCTCTCCTCGTAATCCAACCCCTTCAGCTCTGGGATTAACCTAGTGAATCTCCTCTGCACACCCTCCAGTGCCAGTACGTCCTTTCTCAAGTAAGGAGACCAAAACTGAACACAATACTCCAGGTGTGGCCTCACTAACACCTTATACAATTGCAGCATAACCTCCCTAGTCTTAAACTTCATTCCTCTAGCAATGAAGGACAAAATTCCATTTGCCTTCTTAATCACCTGTTGCACCTGAAAACCAACTTTCTGCGACTCATGCACTAGCACACCCAGGTCTCTCTGCACAGCAGCATGTTTTAATATTTTATCATTTAAATAATAATCCCTTTTGCTGTTATTCCTACCAAAATGGATAACCTCACATTTGTCAACATTGTATCCCATCTGCCAGACCCTAGCCCATTCACTTAGCCTATCCAAATCCCTCTGCAGACTTCCAGTATCCTCTGCACTTTTTGCTTTACCACTTATCTTAGCGTCGTCTGCAAACTTGGACACATTGCCCTTGGTCCCCAACTCCAAATCATCTATGTAAATTGTGAACAGTTGTGGGCCCAACACTGATCCCTGAGGGACACCACTAGCTACTGATTGCCAACCAGAGAAACACCCATTAATCCCCACTCTTTGCTTTCTATTAATTAACCAATCCTCTATCCATGCTACTACTTTCCCCTTAATGCCATGCATCTTTATCTGATGCAACAACCTTTTGTGTGGCACCTTGTCAAAGGCTTTCTGGAATTCCAGATATACCACATCCATTGGCTCCCCGTTATCTACCGCACTGTTAATGTTCTCAAAAAATTCCACTAAATTAGTTAGGCACGACCTGCCCTTTATGAACCCATGCTGCGTCTGTCCAATGGGACAATTTCCATCCAGATGCCTCGCTATTTCTTCCTTGATGATAGATTCCAGCATCTTCCCTACAACCGAAGTTAAGCTCACTGGCCTATAATTACCCACTTTCTGCCTACCTCCTTTTTTAAACAGTGGTGTCACGTTTGCTAATTTCCAATCCGTCGGGACCACCCCAGAGTCTAGTGAATTTTGGTAAATTATCACTAGTGCATTTGCAATTTCCCTAGCCATCTCTTTTAGCACTCTGGGATGCATCCCATCAGGGCCAGGGGACTTGTCTACCTTTAGCCCCATTAGCTTGCCCATGACTACCTCCTTGGTCATGATGTGGAGATGCCGGCATTGGACTGGGGTGAGCACAGTACGAAGTCTTACAACACCAGGTTAAAGTCCAACAGGTTTGTTTCGATGTCACTAGCTTTCGGAGCGCTGCTCCTTCCTCAGGTGAATGAAGAGGTCTGTTCCAGAAACACATATATAGACAAATTCAAAGATGCCAAACAATGCTTGCAATGCGAGCATGGTAAGCGTTCTCCAAGGCGGCCTTCAGGACCCGCGACATCGCAGAATCGCCGAGCAGAAACTTATAGCCAAGCTCCGCACACATGAGTGCGGCCTCAACCGGGACCTGGGATTCATGTCACATTATATTCATCCCCCACCATCTGGCCTGCAAAATCCTACCAACTGTCCTGGCTTGAGACAATTCACACCTCTTTAACCTGGGGTTACCCCATCTCTGGATCTGTAAAGATTTAATCACCTGCTAATGCTCGCATTCCAAGCATTGTTTGGCATCTTTGAATTTGTCTATATATGTGTTTCTGGAACAGACCTCTTCATTCACCTGAGGAAGGAGCAGCGCTCCGAAAGCTAGTGACATCGAAACAAACCTGTTGGACTTTAACCTGGTGTTGTAAGACTTCGTACTGTACCTCCTTGGTGATATCAATCCTCTCAAGGTCCTCACCTGTCATAGCCTCATTTCCATCAGTCACTGGCATGTTATTTGTGTCTTCCACTGTGAAGACCGACCCAAAAAACCTGTTCAGTTCCTCAGCCATTTCCTCATCTCCCATTATTAAATCTCCCTTCTCATCCTCCTCTAAAGGACCAATATTTACCTTAGCCACTCTTTTTTGTTTTATGTATTTGTAGAAACTTTTACTATCTGATTTTATATTCTGAGCAAGTTTACTCTCATAATCTATCTTACTCTTCTTTATAGCTTTTTTAGTAGCTTTCTGTTGCCCCCTAAAGATTTCCCAGTCCTCTAGTCTCCCACTGATCTTTGCTACTTTGTATGTTTTTTCCTTCAATTTGATACTCTCCCTTATTTCCTTAGATATCCACGGTCGATTTTCCCTCTTTTTACCGTCCTTCCTTTTTGTTGGTATAAACCTTTGCTGGCACTGTGAAAAATCACTTGGAAGGTTCTCCACTGTTCCTCAACTGTTTCACCATAAAGTCTTTGCTCCCAGTCTACTTTAGCTAGTTCTTCTCTCATCCCATTGTAATCTCCTTTGTTTAAGCACAAAACACTCGTGCTTGATTTTACCTTCTCACCCTCCATCTGTATTTTAAATTCCACCATATTGTGATCGCTCCTTCCGAGAGGATCCCTAACTATGAGATCCTGAATCAATCCTGTCTCATTACACAGGACCAGATCTAGGACCGCTTGTTCCCTCGTAGGTTCCATTACATACTGTTCGAGGAAACTATCGTGGATACATTCTATAAACTCCTCCTCAAGGCTGCCTTGACCGACCTGGTTAAACCCCCATTAAAATCCCCCATGATAACTGCTGTACCATTTCTACATGCATCTGTTATTTCTTTGTTTATTGCCTGCCCCACCATAATGTTACTATTTGGTGGCCTATAGATTACTCCTATCAGTGACTTTTTCGCCTTACTATTCCTGATTTCCACCCAAATGGATTCAACCTTATCCTCCATAGCACCGATGTCATCCCTTACTGTTGCCCGGATGTCACCCTTAAATAACAGAGCTACACCACCTCCCTTACCATCCACTCTGTCCTTCCAAAAAGTTTGATACCCTCGGATATTTAACTCCCAGTCGTGACCATCCTTTAACCATGTTTCAGTAATGGCCACTAAATCATAGTCATTCACGATGATTTGCGCCATCAACTCATTTACCTTATTCCGAATACTACGAGCATTCAGGTAAAGTACACTTATGTTGGCTTTTTTACCTCTGTTCTTAATCTTAACACCTCGATCAGTAACCTCTCCTAAGTTATATTTCCTCTTAACAAGGGACTTTCGTTACCTGGGGATCCAGATAGCTAAGAATTGGGGCACATTGCATAGGTTAAATTTAACGCGGTTGGTGGAACAGATGGAGGAGGATTTCAAGAGATGGGATATGGTATCCCTGTCAATGGCAGGGAGGGTGCAGGCGGTTAAGATGGTGGTCCTCCCGAGATTCCTCTTTGTGTTTCAGTGCCTCCCGGTGGTGATCACAAAGGCTTTTTTTAAAAGGATTGAAAAGAGCATCATGGGTTTTGTGTGGGCCGGGAAGACCCCGAGAGTGAGGAAGGGATTCTTACAGCGTAGCAGGGATGGGGGGGGCTGGCACTACCGAGCCTAAGTGAGTATTATTGGGCCGCTAATATTTCAATGGTGAGTAAGTGGATGGGAGAGGAGGAGGGAGCGGCGTGGAAGAGATTAGAGAGGGCGTCCTGTAGGGGGACTAGCCTACAGGCTATGGTGACAGCCCATTGCCGTTCTCACCGAGGAACTACACCACAAGCCCGGTGGTGGTGGCTACACTGAAGATTTGGGGACAGTGGAGACGGCATAGGGGAAAGACTGGAGCCTTGGGGGGGTCCCCGATAAGAAACAACCATAGGTTTGCCCCGCGGGGAATGGATGGGGATATGGAATGTGGCAAAGAGCAGGAATAACGCAACTGAAAGATCTGTTTGTGGATGGGAAGTTCGCGAGTCTAGGAGCGCTGACCGAGAAATATGGGTTGCCCCAAGGGAATGCATTCAGGTATATGCAACTGAGGGCTTTTGCGAGGCAACAGGTGAGGGAATTCCCGCAGCTCCCGACACAAGAGGTGCAGGACAGAGTGATCTCAAAGACATGGGTGGGGGATGGTAAGGTGTCAGATATATATAGGGAAATGAGGGACGAAGGGGAGACTATGGTAGATGAACTAAAAGGGAAATGGGAAGAAGAGCTGGGGGAGGAGATCGAGGAGGGGCTGTGGGCAGATGCCCTAAGCAGGGTAAACTCGTCGTCCTCGTGTGCCAGGCTAAGCCTGATTCAGTTTAAGGTATTACACAGGGCACATATGACTGGAGCACGGCTCAGTAAATTTTTTGGGGTGGAGGATAGGTGTGCGAGGTGCTCGAGAAGCCCAGCGAATCATACCCATATGTTTTGGTCATGCCGGCACTACAGGGGTTTTGGATGGGGGTGACAAAGGTGCTTTCAAAAGTAGGATGAGTCCGGGTCGAACCAAGCTGGGGGTTGGCTATATTTGGGGTTGCACAAGAGCCGGGAGTGCAGGAGGCGAGAGAGGCCGATGTTTTGGCCTTTGTGTCCCTAATAGCCCGGCGCAGGATATTGCTAATGTGGAAAAAAGCCAAGCCCCCGGGGGTGGAGACCTGGATAAATGACATGGCGGGGTTTATAATGCTAGAGCGGATTAAGTTCGTCCTAAGGGGGTCGGCTCAAGGGTTCACCAGGCGGTGACAACCGTTCGTCGAATACCTCGCAGAAAGATAGACGGAATGGGAAAAAGAAGGCAGCAGCAGCAGCCCAGGATCGGGGGGGGGGGGGGGGGGGGGGGGGGGGGGGTGGGGGCGGGGGGAGGAGGAACCAGAAGTCTCTCAGGGTTGTTAATATATACTGTATAGTATGTATAGGTCGTTGCTACAGATAATTATATATTGGACTGTTAAATTATATTTTTGGAGAGTGTTACTTGTGACAAGGCAGTTGCCAATTAGGGCTAGTTTTCATTTTTGTTATTTATTATTTATTCATTTTTTGTTTATAAAATAGGTCATTGTTATTTGTGTTGTTATAATATTGTGTAAAGGATGCATAATGTACTGTGTTGGTTGACCAAAAATTTTCAATAAAATATTTAATTTAAAAAAAGTTATATTTCCTCTTAACCTTTCTCCTAATTTTCCTTGTCGTCGAACCCATATCTTCCTGTAACAACCTGCCGCGTCGCTTACCATTAATGTTTTCACTTCCCGTTTTATTTCTTTTAGTATTCCTGGTCCTATTCACTGAGCTCCCCTCAGTCACTGTACCTTGTACTGTCGCCCTTTTTGATTTTTGACTATGGCTTCTCTGCCTTACACTTTCCCCCTTACTGCCTTTTATTTCTGTCCCTGTTTTACTACCTTCCAACTTCCTGCATTGGTTCCCATCTCCCTGCCACATTAGTTTAAACTCTCCTCAACAGCTCTAGCAAACACCCCCCCTAGGACATCGGTTCCAGTCCTGCCCAGGTGCAGGCCGTCCGGTTTGTACTGGTCCCACCTCCCCCAGAATCGGTTCCAATGTCCCAGGAATTTGAATCCCTCCCTCTTGCACCATCTCTCGAGCCACGTATTCATCCTCTCTATCCTGACATTCCTACTCTGACTAGCTCGTGGCACTGGTAGCAATCCTGAGATTACTACCTTTGAGGTCCTACTTTTTAGTTTAACTCCTTGCTCCCTAAATTCAGCTTGTAGGACCTCGTCCCGTTTTTTACCTATATCGTTGGTGCCTATGTGCACCACGACAGCTGGCTGTTCACCCTCCCCCCCCAGAATGTCCTGCAGCCGCTCCGAGACATCCTTGACCCTTGCACCAGGGAGGCAACGTACCATCCTGGAGTCTCGATTGCGTCCGCAGAACCGCCTGTCTATTCCCCTTACGATTGAGTCCCCTGTCACTGTAGCCCTGCCATTCTTCTTCCTGCCCTGCTGCACAGCAGAGCCAGCCACGGTGCCATGAACCTGGCTGCTGCTGTCTTCCCCTGGTGAGCCATCTCCCTCAACAGTATCCAAAGCGGTATATCTGTTTTGCAGGGAGATGACCGCAGAGGACACCTGCACTGCCTTCCTACTCTTAACCTGTCTTTTGGTCACCCATTTACTATCTGCCTCAGTACCTTTCACCTGCGGTGTGACCAACTCGCTAAACGTGCTATCCACGACGTCCTCAGCATCGCGGACGCTCCAAAGTGAGTCCATCCGCAGCTCCAGAGCCGTCAAGCGGTCAAACAGGAGCTGCAACTGGACACACTTCATGCACGTGAAGGAGCCAGGGACAGTGGACGTGTCCCTCAGCTCCCACATCGCACACGAGGAGCATGACACGGGTCTGAGATCTCCTGCCATGTCTTGAACCTTTGGTTAACTTCAACAATTTCAATTTCCCCCCCAAAAAATTTAAATAAATAACCAATGAAGAAAAAAATAAATAAATATACCAATGAAAAGAAACAGAAAAACAGAAACACTACTTACCAGTCACAAAAAGCACTTCCTCCCCACCCAGCTTCGAATTCCCACCTCGATTCAAATTCCCAAACTCACTCTTTGCTGTCTAAACATTGAGGGCATTTAAAAGTTTATTGGATAAACATATGGATGATAATGGCATAGTGTAGGTTAGATGGCTTTTGTTTCGGTGCAACATCGTGGGCCGAAGGGCCTGTACTGCGCTGTATTCTATGTTCTATAGACGACATGTCATCATTGCCCGTACCCCACCCCCACAGCCAGGTGCGATGGGCTGCATGGTCGCAACTGTTGGAAGCTGGCACCTGGCCAGGCGGACAACCTCCCCAACACCCCCTCCCTTCCCCGGCACTCGCCCCCTCCTCCCAGGCACTCGCCCCCTCCGCCCCCCTCCTCCCCGGCACTCGCCCCCCTCCGCCCCGGCACTCGCCCCCTCCGCCCCCTCCTCCCCGGCACTCGCCCCCTTCTCCCCGGCACTCGACCCCTCTTCCCCGGCACTCGACCTCCCCCGTCCCCGGCACTCACCCCCTCCTCCTCGGCACTCGCCCTCTCCTCCCCAGCACTCGCCCCCTCCTCCCCCTCCTCCCCGGCACTCGCCCCCACCTCCCCGGCACTCGCCCCCACCTCCCCGGCACTCGCCCCCTCCGCCCCCTCCTCCCCGGCACTCGCCCCCACCTCCCCGGCACTCGCCCCCTTCTCCCGGCACTCGCCCCCTCTTCCCCGGCACTCGCCCTCCCCCATCCCCAGCACTCGCCCTCTCCTCCCCGGCACTCGCCCCCCTCCTCCCCGGCACTCACCCCCTCCTCCCGGCACTCGCCCTCTCCTCCCTGGCACTCGCCCCCCCCCTCCTCCCCTCCTCCCCGGCACTCGCCCCCTCCTCCCCGGCAATCGCCCTCCCCCATCCCCGGCACTCGCCCTCCCCCCCTCCCCGGCACACGTCCTCTCCTCCCCCACCTCTCCGCACCCCCCTCCACATCCCCCACTCCACAACCCCCCCTACTGCACAACCCCCCCCCCCCACTGCACACACACCCACTCCACTCACCCCCACCCCACACCCCCCCACTCCACACACACACCTCCACTCCACACGCACACACCCACTCCACAGACACACACGCCCACTCCACACACCCCTACTCCACACACATCCCCCTCCACATCCCCCACTCCACAACCCCCCCTACTGCACCCCCCCCCCACTCCGCACACACACACACCCCCACTCCACACACACCCCACTCCACACACCCCCACTCCACACACCCCCACTCCACAACCCCCCCCACTCCACACACACCCCCCACTCCACACACACCCCCACTCCACCCCCCCCCCACTCCACACACCTCTACTCCACCCCCCCAGTCCACACACACACACACACACTCCACAGACACACACACCCTCTCCACACACACACACACCCCTACTCCACACCCCCCCCTCCACATCCCCCACTCCACAACCCCCCCTACTGCACAACCCCCCCCCACTCCACACACCCCCACTCCACACACACCCCACTCCACACACCCCCACTCCATACACCCCTACTCCACCCCCCCACGCCTCACACACACACCCACTCCACAGACACACACCCCCACTCCACACACACACACACACCCCTACTCCACACCCCCCCTCCACATCCCCACTCCACAACCCCCCCCTACTGCACAACCCCCCCACTCCACACACACACACACCCCCACTCCACCCCCCCACTCCACATCCCCCCACTCCACACACACACACACACTCCACACACACACCCCTACTCCACACCCCCCTCCACATCCCCCACTCCACAACCCCCCCTACTGCACAACCCCCCCCACTCCACACCCCCCCAACTCCACACACACCCCACTCCACCCCCCCCCACTCCACACACACCCCACTCCACACACCCCCAACTCCACACACACCCCACTCCACACCCCCCCCAACTCCACACACACCCCACTCCACCCCCCCCCACTCCACACACACACACCCTCCCCACAGACACACACCCCCACTCCGCACACACACACCCCTACACCACACCCCCCCTCCACATCCCCCACTTCACACACACCCCCACTCCACCTCCCCCCCACTCCACACACACACACCCCCTCTCCACCCCCCCACCCCCACTCCACACACCCACTCTACACACACACACACCACCCCTACTCCACACACACACACACGCACACACTCCACACACACACCACCCTCCCCACCAACTGCGGCCGCGCCGTCACTTCTCCTGTGGCAACTCCACGCCGAGACTTACCTCCGCGCTGGCTGGCGTCAACCATCACAACTGGTTGACGCCGTTAAATAGGTGGTTTAATTTACGCCGGCGTGACCCGTGCTCACGTCGGCGGGTCTTCGGCCCATCCGGCCGGGAGAACTCGAGCAGCCCCGGCGCCCATAGCGTCGCGCCGGTCCTCGCTATTCTCCGAGGCGGGTAGCGCGATTCACACCGGGGCAATTTCTGGGGTTCGTAGAATTCGGAGGACGGCGGGGGCGGGATTCAAGCCGACCCCCAGCAATTCTCCGACCCGGCGGGGGGTCGGAGAATCCCGCCCCTGATGTGCCAAACAGCATAAGCATCAAGTAATAGACAAGCTAAGCAATTCTACAACTAATGCATCAGATCTAAGCTCTGCAGTCCTGCCACATCCAGCCGTGAATGGTGGAGGACAATTAAACAACTCACTGGAGGAGGAGGCTCCACAAATATCCCCATCCTCAATGATGGATGAGGACAGCACATCTTTGCAAAAGACAAGGCTGAGGCATTCGTGACAATCTTCAGCCAGAAGTGCCGAGTGGATGATCCAGTTCGGCCTCCTCCAGAGGTCCCCAGCATCACAGATGTCAGTCTTCAGCCAATACTATTCACTCCAAGTGATATCAAGAAATGGCTGAAGGCACTGGATACTGTAATAGCATTGGACCCTGACAATATCCCAGCAATAGTACTGAAGACATATGTTCCAGAACTTGCCGTGCCCCTAGCCAAGCTGTTCCAGCACAGCTACAACACTGGCATCTGCCCAGCAACGTGGAAAATTGCCCAGGTGTGTCCTGTACACAAGAAACAGAACAAATCCAACCCAGCCACATCAATCTACTCCCCAGTGATGCCTTCAAGCAGCACTTACTCAGCAATAACCTGCTCAGACACTCCGTTTGGGTTCCGCCAGGGTCACTCAGCTACTGGCCTTATTACAGCCTTGGTTCAAAAAGGACAAAAGAGCTGAATGCCAAAGGTGAGTTGAGAGGGCTGTCCTTGACATCAAGGCAGCATTTGACCAAGTATGGTATCAAGGAACCCTAGCTAAACTGGAGTCAATGGGAATCAGGGGGAACACTCTCCGCTGGTTGGAGTCATACCTGTGGTGGCTGGAGGTCAATCATCTCAACTCCAGGACATCACTGCAGAAGTTCCTCAGGGTGGTGTCCTCTGAGGGTAGAGTTGAGGAATCGCAAAGGTAAAAAGACCCTGATGGGAGTTATGTATAGGCCCCCCAGCAGTAGTCAGGATGTGGGGCAGAAAATAAATCAGGAGCTAGAAAAGGCATGTAAAAAAGGCAATGTTACAATAATCATGGGGGACTTCAATATGCAGGTGGACTGGGAAAATCAGGTTGGAATGTCTAAGAGATTTCTTTTTGGAGCAGCTTGTAACAGAGCCTACTAGGGAACAGGCAATTCTGGATTTGGTGATGTGTAATGAGGCAGACTTGATTAGGGAACTAAAGGTGAAGGAACCCTGAGGGAGCAGTGACCACAATATGATAGAATTTACCCTGCAGTTTGAGAGGGAGCAGCTGCAATCAGATGTAACGGTATTATAATTAAATAAGGGTAACTACAAAGGCATGAGGGAGGAGCTGGCAAGAGTTGATTGGAGAAGGAATAACAGGAATGCGGAATATTTGGCTAATGGTAAAGTTCTTGAAAGTGTGGCTGAGCAGAGGGATCTAGGTGTCCATGTACATAGATCCCTGAAAGTTGCCACCCAGGTTGATAGGGTTGTGAAGAAGGCCTATGGAGTGTTGGCCTTTATTGGTAGAGGGATTGAGTTCCGGAGTCGGGAGGTCATGTTGCAGCTGTACAGAACTCTGGTCCGGCCGCATTTGGAGTATTTGGAGTATTGCGTACAGTTCTGGTCACCGCATTATAGGAAGGACGTGGAGGCTTTGGAGCGGGTGCAGAGGAGATTTACCAGGATGTTGCCTGGTATGGAGGGAAAATCTTATGAGGAAAGGCTGACGGACTTGAGGTTGTTTTCGTTGGAGAGAAGAAGGTTAAGAGGAGACTTAATAGAGGCATACAAAATGATCAGGGGGTTGGATAGGGTGGACAGTGAGAGCCTTCTCCCGCGGATGGATATGGCTGGCACGAGGGGACATAACTTTAAACTGAGGGGTAATAGATATAGGACAGAGGTCAGAGGTAGGTTCTTTACGCAAAGAGTAGTGAGGCCGTGGAATGCCCTACCTGCTACAGTAGTGAACTCGCCAACATTGAGGGCATTTAAAAGTTTATTGGATAAACATATGGATGATAATGGCATAGTGTAGGTTAGATGGCTTTTGTTTCGGTGCAACATCGTGGGCCGAAGGGCCTGTACTGCGCTGTATTGTTCTATGTTCTATGTTCTAAGGAGACTAGCAGGGAAGATAGTGGAACAGCAATGGCAGGAGATTTTAGGGGTTATGAGGGAGACACAACAGAAATTCATCCCAAGGAGGAGGAAACATGCAAAGGGGAGGACAAGGCATCCATGGCTGATGAGGGATGTCAAGGACAGCATAAAGGCTAAAGAAAAAGCATACAAAGTGGCGAGGATTAGTGGGAAACCAGAGGATTTGGAAGCCTTTAAAAGCGAGCAGAGGACAACTAAAAAAGCAATCAGGGTAGAGACGATGAAGTACGAGTGCAATCCAGCTAGTAATATAAAGGAAGATAGGAAGAGATTTTTTTCAACATATAAAAGGTAAGAGAGAGGCAAAAATAGACATGTGGCTGGAGAAGTAATAATAGGAAACAAAGAAATGGCAGACGAAGTGAATAGTTACTTTGCATCAGTCTTCATGGTGGAAGACTCCAGTGGGATGCCAGGGCTCCAGGAGAACCAGGGGGCAGAGGTGAGTGCAGTGACCATTACTGAGGAGAATGTTCTCGGGAAACTGAAAGGTCTGAAGGTGGATAAGTCACATGGACCGAATGGACTACACCCCAGGGTCCTAAAAGAGATAGCTGAGGAAATTGTGGAGGCATTGGTGATGATCTTTCAGGAATCACTGGAAGCAGAAAGGGTTCCAGAGGACTGGAAAGTGGCGAATGTAACACCACTGTTTAAGAAGGGAGGGAGGCAGAAGACGGGAAATTATAGGCCGGTTAGCCTGACTTCGGTCATTGGTAAGATTTTGGAGTCTGTTATTAAAGATGAGATCGCGGAGTACTTGGAAGTGCATGGTAAAATAGGACTGAGTCAGCACGGCTTTGTAAAAGGGAGGTCATGTCTGCCAAATCTGTTAGAGTTATTTGAGGAGTAACCCGGACAGGTGCCGGAATGTGGCGACTAGGGGCTTTTCACAGTAACTTCATATTTGTGACAATAAAAGGTTATTATTATTATTAGTTAGACAAAGGAGAACCAGTGGACGTGATTTATTTAGATTTCCAGAAGACCTTTGACAAGGTGCCACATAGGAGATTGTTAAATAAGTTAAGAGCTCATGATTTTCAGGGTAAGATCCTGGCATGGATAGAGGATTAGCTGACTGGCAGAAGGCAAAGAGTGGGGAAAAAGGGTTTTTTTTCAGGATGGCAGCCGGTGACTAGTGGTGTGCCTCAGGGGTCTGTGCTGGGACCACAACTTTTTACAATGTACATTAATGATCTGGAAGAAGGTACTGAAGGCACTGTTGCTAAGTTTGCAGATAATACAAAGATCTGTAGAGGGACAGGTAGTACTGTGGAAGCAAGGGGGCTGCAGAAGGACTTGGACAAGCTAGGAGAGTGGGCAATGAAGTGGCAAATGAAATACAATGTGGAAATGTGTGAAATTATGCACTTTGGACGGAGGAATCTAGGCATAGACTATTTTCTAAATGGGGAAAAGCTTCGGAAAGCAGAAGCTCAAAGGGACTTGGGGGTCCTTGTTCACGATTCTCTTAACGTTAATGTGCAGGTTCAGTCAGCAGTTAAGAAGGCAAATGCAATGTTAGCATTCATGTCAAGGGGGCTAGAATACAAACCAGGGATGTACTTCTGAGGCTGTATAAGGCTCTGGTCAGACCCGATTTGGAGTATTGTGAGCAGTTTTGGGCCCCATATCTAAGGAAGGATGTGCTGGCCTTGGAAAGAGTCCAGAGGAGATTCACAAGAATGATCCCTGGAATTAAGAACTTGTCGTATGAGGAACGGTTGAGGACTCTGGGTCTGTACTCGTTGGAGTTTAGAAAGATGAGACGGGACCTTATTGAAACATACAAGATACTGCGAGGCCTGGATAGAGTGGACGTGGAGAGGAGGTTTCCACTTGTAGGAAAAACTAGAACCAGAGAACACCATCTCAGACTAAAGGGATGATCCTTTAAAACAGATGAGGAGGAATTTCTTCAGCCAGAGGGTGGTGAATCTGTGGAATTCTTTGCCGCAGAAGGCTGTGGAGGCCAAATCACTGAGTGTCTTTAAGACAGAGATAGATAGGTTCTTGATTAATAAGGGGATCAGGGTTTATGGGGAGAAGGCAGGAGAATGGGGATGAGAAAAATATCAGCCATGATTGAATGGCGGAGCAGACTCGATGGGCTAAGTGGTCTCATTCTGCTCCTATGTCTTATGGTCCTAGGCCCAAACATCTTCAGCTGCTTCATTAATGACCTTTATGAAGCCCCTTCATACCCCCGTCACCCCTCCATCCTTTGTAACCACTTTTCATGGGCATGACCCCCCCCTCAGATCCTGACCCTTGGCAGTGCCAACCTGGCACCCAGGCAGTGCCCCATGTCGCCCTGGCAGTACCACTCTGGCACGCTGAGGTGTCAGTTTGACACTGCCAGAGTGACCATCAAGCTTGGTCTCTGCCTGTGGAGATCAGTACTAAACAACATCCAATTGAGGCCTTGCAAGTACAGCCGTGACTCCTAGGTACCGGGAGAATGCCCCAGCTTCTCAGCCTCGCCCCTCGTCTGAGGTGTGGCAACCCTCAGGTGAAATCACCAGCAGTCAGCTCTCTCTCTCAAAGGGGTCAGCAGCCTTTGGTCCTCAGGGACTGTGGCAACTTTCATTTCATTTCACCGCAAAGTGCCTGGTAATCGAGGGTGATTATATACACTGTGTATGGATCTGTGTTAAGAGTCAATTCTATTGGTCTGGTGTGTTCCTGTACTCTATGCCCCAGCTAATGAAGGCGAGCATTCCGTCTGCCTTCTTCATCACCCTATCTACCTGTGCTGCTACCTTCAGGTATCTATGGACTTGTACACCAAGGTACCATTGTACCTCAACCCTTCCACCGGCATATCCTCAAACTTTATAAAGTTAATCTTATAACCAGAGAAGGTACTAAATTTATCTACCACATCAAATTGTGGGCAGCACGGTAGCACAGTGGATAGCACAATTGCTTCACAGCTCCAGGGTCCCAGGTTCGATTCCAGGCTTGGGTCACTGTCTGTGCGGAGTCTGCACGTTCTCCCCGTGTCTGCGTGGGTTTCCTCCGGGTGCTCCGGTTTCCTCCCACAGTCCAAAGATGTGCAGGTTAGGTGGATTGGCCGTGCTAAATTGCCCCTAGTGTCCAGAATTGCCCTTAGTGCTGGGTGGGGTTACTGGGTTCTGGGAATAGGGTGGAGGTGTGGATCTTGGTTAGATCCAAGAGCCGGTGCAGACTCGATGGGCTGAATGGCCTCCTTCTGTACTGTAAATTCTATATATGTAAATACTACCGAGAACGGAAATGTCCGGCTTCAATACAAGCAGCAGCACATCATCAGTTTCCCCCAACAGCACAGCCCAGATATCAAAACATCTTGTCTAATAGCCTCCACCAGAGGCTCTATGGCAATGCGAACAGCAAGGGGGACAAGGGTAGCCCCGCCTATTCCCTCACTGAAGGTCAAAATTCTCAGCTCTATAACAATTTGTGAGCACTGTCGCCAATGGCTTGTGATACAACAGCTGAATCCACTTGACAGATTCCTCACCCAGCCCAATCTTCCACAACGTATAAGCCAAGTAATTCCACTCCACCCTATCAGAAGCTTTCTCTGCATCCAGGGAAATCACTCACCAACACCTACTTTCAGAAAAGGCAGATCACATCCAATAACCTTTTGACATTATTGAGAGAATACCAATCCTTTATGAACCCAGTCTGGTTACTGTGGGTCCCATTTGAAGGCCGAGAGAATTTTTTGCAACGCAGAAGAGGTCAGTGACTTTATAAGAGAACATAAACTGGGAGAGAACTGAGAGTTGGTGGGAGATGGAAGAGCTGTATCAGCCAAGGTTGGAGGTTATGGATACTGTGTGTTGCCGGAGGGTGGGGGAGTTACAAGTTTACAAGGAGCTAATCACCCACCCCCCTCCCTGCGTTTATGGTGCTCTTTTTAGCGGGGGCGATTTGCGAATTTGGGTGAGTTTTCTTTACAGGTAGGGGGTGTGTATGGTGGGACCCGTTTTAAAGCTATGTTTTTTTTTATAGGTAGTATGGTGGGACCTGTTTTAAAGCTGTATTAGAAGAGGTAGAGCCGAAGGAGGGTGATGGCCTCCAGTAAGAATTGTAACATGGAACATCTGTGGGTTAAACGGGCCAATTAAGAGATCCCGGGATTTTGCACACCTGAGAAGTTTGAAGTTGGAGTTGATCTTTTTACAGGAGACGCACATCCGAGTGAAGGATCAGGTTAGGTTCAGGAAGGAATGAGTGGGACAAATATTTCACTCGGGGTTTGACTCGAAGTCGCAGGGGGGTGGCCATTTTGCTGAACAAAAGGACAGGGTTTGTGGGGCCAAGGAAGTGCGGGACACGGGGCGTAGATATGTGATAGTAAGCTGAGTGTTGGAGGGGACACCAGTGGTGCTAGTCAATGTATATGTGCCGAATTGGGATGATGTGGTGTTTGTGAAGGATTTATTGGGAACTTAGACACGCACCAGTTGATTATGGGTGGATATTTTAATTGTGTAATGGAACCGAGGGTGGACAGGTCGAGCCACAAGTCAATAGGAAGGTTGAGGATGGCGAAGAGGTTGGAAGGATTTAAGGAATGTATGGGAATGGTTGATCCATGAAGGTTTCAGAACCCGGGGGGGGAGTTCTCCTTCTCAACGTGTATAAGGTGTATGCTAGAATTGATATCTTTGCCATGAGTCAGGTGGTGCGGGTCGGTGATTTGGGATTACGTGGAACTGAATCAGAATGGGGAGGTGTCAGCTGCCACGTTCTGGGAGTTGTTAAAAGTGGTGGTCCGAGGGGGATTATCTCGTTCAAAGCACACAGAGGATAGAAGGAAGAGGGAGCAGCAGGATGAGATAGTCGAGGTGGACAGGAGATACTCGGAGGCTGTTCGATAGGTTGACGACGGTAAGGGCAATGGAGCAGCCACGGAGGATGGTGCAATGTGAATATGGAGAGAAGACAAGCCATATGTTGGTCCACCAGCTGCGGAGGCAGGCTGCATCCAGGGAAATTCTACGGGTGTGAACAGAGAAGGGGAGGTAGTGTCAGAGCCGGGGAGGATAAATGAGGTGTCCAGGGGGTATTATGAGAAGCTGTACAGGGCTGAGCCGGGTGGAGACGAAGGGGATATGGGACGGTTTTTAGATGGGTTGGAGTTTCCAAGGCTGGAGGAAGAGAGGACGCAGGCGTTGGAGCAGCCGCTGGGGGAGATGATTGACAGCATTGGGGGGCTGAAGTCGGGGAAGGCTCCAGGGCCGGATGGCTTGCCGGCGGAGGTTTATGAGGCGTTTGCAGCAGTATTGGCACCACATTTATTGGGGAAGTTTAGTGAGGTGTTGGAGAAGGAGGGTTTCCAGAGACACTGACACAGGCGTGGTTCACTCTAATCCTGAAGAAGGGGAAGGATCTGTTGGAGTGAAGGTCATATAGGCCCATCTCATTATTTGACACAGATGTGAAGATGCTGGCTAAGTTGGTAGCAGGGAGGATGGACAGGTGCGGGTGTGTGCCAGGGGTGGTCGCTGAGGATCAAACCGGTTTTGTAAAGGCAGGCAGCTCTCTAGTAACATCAGGAGACTTATGGTTATGACCCCATCAGTGGGGTGAGTGCCAGAGGGTATTGTCTCTATGGATGCAGAGAAGACTTTTGATCAGATGGAATGGAGGTATTTATTTGAGAATTTGGGTAGGTGTGGGTTTGACCTGAATTTGTGACATGGGCACATCTGTTGTATGTAGCCCCGGTGGCAAGTATACCTACAAATGAGATGAGTCCACCGAGTTTTGGACTGCACAGGGGAACGAGACGGGGTGTCCGCTGTCGCTGTTGTTGTTCGCGCTAGCAATTGAGCTTTGGCGATGGCCCTTGGAGGGTCTGTGGAAAGGCAGGGGATTGTGAGGAGGAGCAGGGAGCACTGGGTGCCATTGTACGTGGACGACTTGTTGTTTGTGTTGGACCCACTAGAGAGTATGGGTAGGATCATGGGAATATTGGAGAGGTTTGGGGCCTTTTCTGGGTATAATTTAAATGTCATGAAAGGTGAGGTATTTCCAGTGAATGCGCCAGGATGGGAGGCAAACTTGGGGTGTTTCCATTCAAGGTGGCGAGGGAAAGGTTCAGGTATTTGGGGAATCAGGTGATGAGGGAATGGGCTACGACGCACAGGTGGAGTTTTACAACAAAGAACAATACAGCACAGGAACAGGCCCTTCACCCTCCAAGCCTGTACCGGTCATGATACCAACCTTGGCCAAAACTCTCAGCATGTCCTTGTGCCATATTCTTCTATACCCATCCTATCCATGTGTTTGTCAAGGTGCCTTTTGAATGCCATTAATGTATCTGCTTCCACAACATCCTCTGGCAACGCGTTCCAGGCACTCACCATCCTCTGCGTAAAAAGCCTGCCTCGCACATCTCCTCTAAACTTTGCCCCACGTACCTTAAACCAGTGCCCCCTGGAGACTGACCCCTCTACCCTGGGAAAGAATGCCTGCCCATCCACTCTATCCATGCCCCTCATAGTCTTGTAGACTTCTATCAGATCATCCCTCAACCTCTGCCTTTCTAATGAAAACAGTCCGTGTCTATTTAGCCTTTCCTCATAGCTAACACCCTCCAGACCAGGCAACAACCTGGTGAACCTCCTCTGCACCCTCTCCAAAGCCTCCACATCCTTCTGGTAGTGTGGTGACCAAAATTGTGCGCAATATTCCAAGTGCGGCCTTACCAAGGTTCTATACAACTGTAGCATGACTTGCCAGTTTTTAGACTCGTTGCCTCCTTGTCTTGCCACCTTCAAAGATCTGTGGACCTGCACGCCCAGATCTCTCTGACTTTCTATATTCCTAAGAGTTTAACCATTGACAGTATATTTCCCCTCTATGTTAGACCTATCAAAATACATTACCTCACATTTGTCCGGATTAAACTCCCTTTGCCATTTCCCTGCCCAAGTCTCCAACCTATCTATGTCCTGCTGTATCTTCTGACAATCCTCAACACTACCTGCCACTCCACCAACCTTGGTGTCATCCACAAACTAACTAATCAGACCGGCTACATTTTCCTCAAAATCGTTTATGTACAGTACAAACAACAGAGGCCCAAGCTCAGATCCCGGTGGAAGGCGAGGGACTTTGGAAGGAGTGGAGATTGTTTCCCAGGTTGCCGGAATACACCCTATTGGAGCAACTGCTGCACACGGATGTTTTGGGAGAGGGTAGGATTGGGGATATATACGGGTGGTTGGGGGAGCAGTGGGGTGGG
Organism: Scyliorhinus torazame; assembly: GCF_047496885.1. NCBI lineage: Eukaryota > Metazoa > Chordata > Chondrichthyes > Carcharhiniformes > Scyliorhinidae > Scyliorhinus > Scyliorhinus torazame. Next base: position 166,916,356 of record NC_092714.1, on the reverse strand, counting down.
GGGATGCAGGTGGTAAGTATCAAGAACAAATGGGAGGAGGAGCTGGTGGGGAAATAGGCTGCGGACTGTGGTGCAAGGCGATGCGTAGAGTGAACTCGGCCTCCTCCTGCACAAGGAGGAGCTTGATTCAGTTCAAGGTGGTGTACAGGGTATGACCCCAGCGAGGAAGAGTGGGTTCTTCCAGGAGGTGGCCGATGAGTGTGAGAAGTGTGGGTGAGAGCCAGCGAATCATGAGCACATGTTTTTGGATTGCGAGAAGCTGGAGAGATACTGGGAAGCGGTGCTCGGGACGTTATCAGTCGATTTCGGCGGCGTGAGAACAGCTGGTTAGTCAGTTTCAGCGGGAGCATTGCGGAAGGAGGGTGCTGGGAGGTAAGTCAACCTTTAAAAGCACTTCTCTTTGCAGGGGCAGGCCAGTCGATTTCGGCGGCGTGAGAACAGCTGGTTAGTCAGTTTCAGCGGGAGCATTGCGGAAGGAGGGTGCTGGGAGGTAAGTCAACCTTTAAAAGCACTTCTCTTTGCAGGGGCAGGCCAGTCAATTTCGGCGGCGTGAGAACAGCTGGTTAGTCAGTTTCAGCGGGAGCATTGCGGAAGGAGGGTGCTGGGAGGTAAGTCAACCTTTAAAAGCACTTCTCTTTGCAGGGGCAGGCCAGTCGATTTCGGCGGCGTGAGAGCAGCTGGTGAGTGGTGAGTCAGTTTCAGCAGGAGCTGAGACTTTTTCTCTTTTCTTTAAATTAGTTTTTTAGGCTGGATCAGGAAGTCGACCCGCGGACGTCTGGGAAGACCCTCACCAATAAATTCAGGTGGAGAGGAAACCCGAGACACTACACGTGTAGTGTCTCCCACCCGCCCTCCTCCTCTAACCTAATAATAAAACCCATTGGTCTGAGGTAAGTACCATATTTTTATTATATTATTATTATTTTTTATAAAAATTTAATTTAGTTGTTAGCCAGATCTTGGTAGAAAGTTAGAGGAATGGCAGGGAAGGGAGTACAATGTTCCTCCTGCAGGATGTTTGAGGTGAGGGATGCAGTTAGTGTCCCTGCTGATTTTACCTGCAGGAAGTGCTGCCATCTCCAGCTCCTCCAAGACCGAGTTAGGGAACTGGAGCTGGAGTTGGAAGAACTTCGGATCATTCGGGAGGCAGAAGGGGTCATAGATAGCAGCTTCAGGGAATTAGTTACACCAAAGATTGGAGATAGGTGGGTAACTGTAAGAGGGACTGGGAAAAAACAGTCAGTGCAGGGATCCCCTGCGGTCGTTCCCCTGAGAAACAAGTATACCGCTTTGGATACTTGTGGGGGGGACGACTTACCAGGGGTAAGCCATGGGGTACGGGCCTCTGGCACGGAGTCTGTCCCTGTTGCTCAGAAGGGAAGGGGGGAGAGGAGCAGAGCATTAGTAATTGGGGACTCTATAGTCAGGGGCACAGATAGGAGATTTTGTGGGAGCGTGAGAGACTCACGTTTGGTATGTTGCCTCCCAGGTGCAAGGGTACGTGATGTCTCGGATCGTGTTTTCCGGGTCCTTAGGGGGGAGGGGGAGCAGCCCCAAGTCGTGGTCCACATTGGCACCAACGACATAGGTAGGAAAGGGGACAAGGATGTCAGGCAGGCTTTCAGGGAGCTAGGATGGAAGCTCAGAACTAGAACAAACAGAGTTGTTATCTCTGGGTTGTTGCCCGTGCCACGTGATAGTGAGATGAGGAATAGGGAGAGAGAGCATTTAAACACGTGGCTACAGGGATGGTGCAGGCGGGAGGGATTCAGATTTCTGGATAACTGGGGCTCTTTCTGGGGAAGGTGGGACCTCTACAGACAGGATGGTCTACATCTGAACCTGAGGGGCACAAATATCCTGGGGGGGGAGATTTGTTAGTGCTCTTTGGGGGGGTTTAAACTAATGCAGCAGGGGCATGGGAACCTGGATTGTAGTTTTAGGGTAAGGGAGAATGAGAGTATAGAGGTCAGGAGCACAGATTTGACGTCGCAGGAGGGGGCCAGCGTTCAGGTAGGTGGTTTGAAGTGTGTCTACTTCAATGCCAGGAGTATACGAAACAAGGTAGGGGAACTGGCAGCGTGGGTTGGTACCTGGGACTTCGATGTTGTGGCCATTTCGGAGACATGGATAGAGCAGGGACAGGAATGGATGTTGCAGGTTCCGGGGTTTAGGTGTTTTAGTAAGCTCAGAGAAGGAGGCAAAAGAGGGGGAGGTGTGGCGCTGCTAGTCAAGAGCAGTATTACGGTGGCGGAGAGGATGCTAGATGGGGACTCTTCTTCCGAGGTAGTATTGGCTGAAGTTAGAAACAGGAAAGGAGAGGTCACCCTGTTGGGAGTTTTTTATAGGCCTCCTAATAGTTCTAGGGATGTAGAGGAAAGGATGGCGAAGATGATTCTGGATATGAGCGAAAGTAACAGGGTAGTTATTATGGGAGACTTTAACTTTCCAAATATTGACTGGAATAGATATAGTTCGAGTACAATAGATGGGTCGTTTTTTGTACAGTGTGTGCAGGAGGGTTTCCTGAAACAATATGTTGACAGGCCAACAAGAGGCGAGGCCACGTTGGATTTGGTTTTGGGTAATGAACCAGGCCAGGTGTTGGATTTGGAGGTAGGAGAGCACTTTGGGGACAGTGACCACAATTCGGTGACGTTTACGTTAATGATGGAAAGGGATAAGTATACACCGCAGGGCAAGAGTTATAGCTGGGGGAAGGGCAATTATGATGCCATTAGACGTGACTTGGGGGGGATAAGGTGGAGAAGTAGGCTGCAAGTGTTGGGCACACTGGATAAGTGGGGCTGTTTCAAGGATCAGCTACTGCGTGTTCTTGATAAGTATGTACCGGTCAGACAGGGAGGAAGGCGTCGAGCGAGGGAACCGTGGTTTACCAGGGAAGTGGAATCTCTTGTTAAGAGGAAGAAGGAGGCCTATGTGAAGATGAAGTGTGAAGTTTCGGTTGGGGCGATGGATAGTTACAAGGTAGCGAGGAAGGATCTAAAGAGAGAGCTAAGACGAGCAAGGAGGGGACATGAGAAGTATTTGGCAGGAAGGATCAAGGAAAACCCAAAAGCTTTCTATAGGTATGTCAGGAATAAGCGAATGACTAGGGAAAGAGTAGGACCAGTCAAGGACAGGGATGGGAAATTGTGTGTGGAGTCTGAAGAGATAGGCGAGATACTAAATGAATATTTTTCGTCAGTATTCACTCAGGAAAAAGATAATGTTGTGGAGGAGAATGCTGAGCCCCAGGCTAATAGAATAGATGGCATTGAGGTACGTAGGGAAGAGGTGTTGGCAATTCTGGACAGGCTGAAAATAGATAAGTCCCCGGGACCTGATGGGATTTATCCTAGGATTCTATGGGAGGCCAGGGAAGAGATTGCTGGACCTTTGGCTTTGATTTTTATGTCATCATTGGCTACAGGAATAGTGCCAGAGGACTGGAGGACAGCAAATGTGGTCCCTTTGTTCAAAAAGGGGAGCAGAGACAACCCCGGCAACTATAGACCGGTGAGCCTCACGTCTGTAGTGGGTAAAGTCTTGGAGGGGATTATAAGGGACAAGATTTATAATCATCTAGATAGGAATGATATGATCAGGGATAGTCAGCATGGCTTTGTGAAGGGTAGGTCATGCCTCACAAACCTTATTGAGTTCTTTGAGAAGGTGACTGAACAGGTAGACGAGGGTAGAGCAGTTGATGTGGTGTATATGGATTTCAGCAAAGCGTTTGATAAGGTTCCCCACGGTAGGCTATTGCAAAAAATACGGAGGCTGGGGATTGAGGGTGATTTAGAGATGTGGATCAGAAATTGGCTAGCTGAAAGAAGACAGAGGGTGGTGGTTGATGGGAAATGTTCAGAATGGAGTACAGTCACAAGTGGAGTACCACAAGGATCTGTTCTGGGGCCGTTGCTGTTTGTCATTTTTATCAATGACCTAGAGGAAGGCACAGAAGGGTGGGTGAGTAAATTTGCAGATGATACTAAAGTCGGTGGTGTTGTCGATAGTGTGGAAGGATGTAGCAGGTTACAGAGGGATATAGATAAGCTGCAGAGCTGGGCTGAGAGGTGGCAAATGGAGTTTAATGTAGAGAAGTGTGAGGTGATTCACTTTGGAAGGAATAACAGGAATGCGGAATATTTGGCTAATGGTAAAGTTCTTGAAAGTGTGGCTGAGCAGAGGGATCTAGGTGTCCATGTACATAGATCCCTGAAAGTTGCCACCCAGGTTGATAGGGTTGTGAAGAAGGCCTATGGAGTGTTGGCCTTTATTGGTAGAGGGATTGAGTTCCGGAGTCGGGAGGTCATGTTGCAGCTGTACAGAACTCTGGTCCGGCCGCATTTGGAGTATTGCGTACAGTTCTGGTCACCGCATTATAGGAAGGACGTGGAGGCTTTGGAGCGGGTGCAGAGGAGATTTACCAGGATGTTGCCTGGTATGGAGGGAAAATCTTATGAGGAAAGGCTGACGGACTTGAGGTTGTTTTCGTTGGAGAGAAGAAGGTTAAGAGGAGACTTAATAGAGGCATACAAAATGATCAGGGGGTTGGATAGGGTGGACAGTGAGAGCCTTCTCCCGCGGATGGATATGGCTGGCACGAGGGGACATAACTTTAAACTGAGGGGTAATAGATATAGGACAGAGGTCAGAGGTAGGTTCTTTACGCAAAGAGTAGTGAGGCCGTGGAATGCCCTACCTGCTACAGTAGTGAACTCGCCAACATTGAGGGCATTTAAAAGTTTATTGGATAAACATATGGATGATAATGGCATAGTGTAGGTTAGATGGCTTTTGTTTCGGTGCAACATCGTGGGCCGAAGGGCCTGTACTGCGCTGTATTGTTCTATGTTCTATGTTCTATGTTCTATCTAAGATTGTGGGGTGGAGGTCAGGCTGGACGCAATGGTGGTGACCTTTGGGATATCAGAAATACACGAGCTACTGGAGGGGAAGGGGGCCGATGTTGTGGCCTTCCCCTCTAATTGCCCGGTAGAGGATCCTGCTGAATTGGAGGGCGGATACACTGCCAGAGGTGGCGGCCTGGCTGGGGGACTTGTACGACTTTCTCCCACTGAAAAGATTAAATTTGAGTTGGAGGGGTCAGCAGAGGGCTTCAAGACATGGTGGGGGGTTGTTCATAAGGTTTGCGGAACTGTGTGACGCGGGGGGGTGGGGTGAGTAAGGGGTGAGAGAGATGGGAGGGGCGAAAATGAGGAACATTGTACAAACTGTGAACTGAGTTTGTGGAGTGTGTTTTTGTATGTGTTGCTGGTTTTATACACATGTTTGGAATAAAATACATTTTTAAAAAATGAATGACAGTACATACCAATGAAACTCCCACCCAAAACCATCCGGCCCTGGGGCCTTGCCCGGTTGGAGCTCCCGAATGTCCACAGACACTTTTCTTTTCAAGATAGGAACATTTTGGACCAGCTGTTGATATTCCGAAGATGTAGAAAGCTTGAGGGTAGAGAAAAAATGTTCCTGAAAACATGAAATTCTGACACCCATTAGTACAATGTGTAATATTGACTCAGACCGGTGTCAGAAATCTGACTTCCTTTTTTTCAATTTTTTCAATTTGTTTTCAATTAAGGGGCAATTTAGCATGGCCAATCCACCTACCCTGCACTTTGGGTTGTGGGGGTGAGACCCACAAAGACACGGGCAGAATGTACATACACCACACGGGCAGTGACCTGGGGCTGGGATCAAATCTGGGTCCTCAGTGCCGTGAGGCAACAGTGCTAACCACTGCGCCACCGTGCCAGCCTAGAAATCGGATTTTGAATCTTAAATTTGGATATTTTAATCCTAGGGTTTGTTTTCAAACTTTTTTTAAAAAACTTATACAGTTCAGCAAAAAAAAATAATCCCTAAATGCCCTATTAATGTCTTTGGTTTTTATTAGTCTACTACCCCGAGATAGCCCGAGAATCAGCCCTCTTCTTAGTCTAAAAAGCCAAGTATTTACTCGGCTTGTTCCTGAACTCAGACAACTCACACAACATGAGCATCCTCATGGGTGAGGCATTGGGACAGTTTTGACCCTTGGTGGATTGATGTGATGGAAAGGCCAATAGCCTACGTGCCCGGGATTCTGCCTGATGCAGAGTACAGCCATGCGCAAATTGAAATTGAAGGTTTGGCCGTGAATTTTGCAGTTAATAAATTCCATCAGTAGGTCTACATGCATCATTTTACTGTAATCACGGGCCATAAGCCCCTTCTCGACATATTCAAGGAGAATAAATTGACAACGTTTCAGGATCCAACGGTGGGATTCGCTGTTGGCAGCGTAAAAATACACATTCAAATATCGTCCAGGCACACAAATCTGTGCATGGACCCAAAACATTGGACTGGAACCAATGTCCTAGGGGAGTTGTTTGCTCGTGCTGTTGGGGAGGGTTTAAACTAATGTGGCAGGGGATTGGAAACTACTGCAGGAAGTCAGAGGGTACTAAAGAAGGGACAGAAACAAAAGCTAGTCAGGAGAAAAGTGGAATGCAGAGAAACAGATTGAACTGCCTGGTATGGCAGGGGGCTGGGCACCAGAGCAGTAGGTCAGTGGGAGAAATAACTGAGGGAGAGCTACAGACCAAGGTGTGGTAATACCAGGTATTGCGGTACCAGAGAGAGGAATAACCATTGGCTAGACCGCGGGGTCTACCATTGGGCAATGTACATAGCCCCGCCCTGAGAGGCGGGGTATAAGAACCAATGCCGTCCCAGCAGCCTTCACTTCTGTAACTTCGCTGCTGGGTACAGTTCTATCTGATTAAAGCTGAATCGATATGACTCCACGTGGACTCAAGCGTATTGATTGTGTATCAATTTAATCAGATAAGTACTTTTGAAGGATGGATCTCCGCATCAAGCCGACGTGCCTTCAGCTCAGCCCTCACGCAGAAAACACCGCCGCGATTTTTAAGCATTGGCTGGCATGCTTCCAGAGCTACCTCGCTACGGCTGCCGACACCCCCACGGAAAGGCAGAAAATACACCTCCTACGCTCGCGGGTCAGCCCGGCGATCTACCCCCTGATCGAAGGGGCGGCGAACTATGATAAAGCCATGGAACTGCTGGAAGGACACTACATTCGTCCACTTAATCAGGTCTACGCCCGTCACCTGCTGGCAACGAGACGGCAGAGCCCAGATGAGACGCGAGAAGATTTCTACAGGGCACTGATCGTGCTGGGCCAAAACTGCGGCTGCCCAGCGGTGACGGTGAACGAGCACTCCGAACTTTTAATTCGAGATGCTTTCATGGCAGGTATGATCTCCCCCGACATTCGCCAAAGGCTGCTCAAAATGGAGATGCTGGGCCTCACCGAGGCCTGGGCCCTGGCAGGGTCCATGGACGTGGCGTACAAAAACGCCCTTGCGTACGCCCCCGCGTGCACCGCACCCCCCTGGGCTGCGTGGCACCCCACCGCGGCAGCCCCCCAGACCTACCTGCTTAACCCCCAGACTTACCCGCTAACTCCACAGGCCTGCGCGGCAAGGCGCCCCGCGACCGCCGCCGGCCAATGCTGCTTCTTCTGCGGCCAGGCGAATCACCCGCGCGCGCACTGCCCGGCCCGCACCATCACCTGCAAAGGGTGCGGCAAGAAAGGCCACTATGCCACGGTCTGCCTCGCCCGCGCGGTGAACGCGGTGTCCAATGACTACCCTCAGCCATTCCTCCAGCCGCCCGCTGCGCAACCACAGCCGTTCTTCCACGTCCCGACCGTCCCAGGCCCACCGCCGCACTCCCTTTTCCCAGCCCCGCCAGCCCAACGTGCACCGCAGCCTTTGCCCCGCCAGGCAGCGTCGCAGCCGCAGCCATTCTTCCCCCCGGCAACCATGCTGGAGGAGTACGCGCAACCATTTTGTCCCTCGCCGGTCCAATCGTCGAGTCTCCGTCCACGAACTCCATGGGCGATCCCTGGCCGGGGCCATCTTGGATGGGGCCTCAAGCCCCCAGCGCGGCTGGCTACATGCTGCCGGACCAAAACCCCTTGCTGCAGCTGGCCTCTGCCACACTGGAGCAGCATGCGCCGCCAGTTTACTCCTCCCCGGCGCCATCTCCGGAGTCCCCAGACTCCACGTGCGATCCATGGCCAGCGCCATCTTGGATGGGGCCTCAAGCCCCCAGCACGGCTGGCTCCGCGCTGCCGGACCAAAACCCCTTGCTGCAGCTGGCCTCCGCCACGCTGGAGCAGCATGCGCCGCCAGTTTGTTCCTCCCCGCCGCCATCTTCCGAGTCCCCGGACTCCACTTGCGATCCATGGCCGGCGCCATCTTGGATGGGGCCTCAAGCCCCCAGCGCGGCTGGCTACGCGCTGCCCGACCAAAACACTTTGTTACAGCTGGCCTCCGCTTCATGGGAGCAGAGTGCGCCGCCATTTTGTCCCTCCCCGCCGCCATTTTGTTTCTCCCCGCCGCCATCTTCGGAGTCCCCGGACTCCATGTGCGATCCATGGACGGCGCCATCTTGGATGGGGCCTCAAGCCCCCATCACGGCTGACGATGCGCTGCCCGACCTTCACTCCTTGCTGCAGCTGGCCTCCATTACCCTGGACCAGAGTCGGCCCCGAACGCTAGCAAAGGCCACCACGATGATCGGCATCAACGGCCACGTGACGTCATGCCTCATCGACTCCGGGAGCACGGAGAGCTTCGTCCACCCCGACACGGTAAGGCGCTGTTCTCTGGTCACCTACCCCACCCAACAAAGGATCTCCATGGCCTCCGGGTCCCACGCGGTGCAGATAAAAGGGTTTTGCCTCGCGAACCTCACCGTCCAAGGCAGGGAATTCCGCAATTTCCGCCTATACGTGCTGCCGCACCTCTGCGCAGCCACCCTTCTGGGACTGGATTTCCAGTGCCACCTACAAATTTTAAATTCGGCGGCCCTATACCCCCCCCTTACTGTTTGCGGCCTCGAGACCCTTAAGGTCGACCCGCCTTCCCTGTTTGCGTACCTCACCCTGGATTGCAAACCCGTCGCCACCAGGAGCAGACGGTACAGCGCCCAGGACCGGACATTATCAGGTCCGAGGTCCAAAGGCTGCTGAAGGAAGGGGTCATCGAAGCGAGCAACAGCCCCTGGAGGGCTCAAGTAGTGGTGGTGAAGACCGGGGAGAAGCATAGGATGGTCATCGACTATAGCCAGACCATCAACCGGTTTACGCAACTGGACGCGTACCCCCTCCCCCGTATTGTCGACCTGGTAAACAGGATCGCGCAATACAAAGTCTTCTCCACAGTGGATCTCAAGTCTGCCTCCCACCAGCTACCCCTCCGTAATAGCGACCGCCAGTACACTGCCTTCGAAGCAGATGGGCGGCTCTACCACTTTTTAAGGGTTCCCTTCGGTGTCACAAACGGGGTCTCGGTCTTCCAGCGTGAGATGGACCGAATGGTTGACCGGTACGGCTTACACGCAACGTTCCCGTATCTTGACAACGTCACCATCTGCGGCCATGACACCAACCTCCGTAACTTTCTCCAGACCGCGCACCTGAATCTGACCTACAATAAGGAGAAGTGCGTGTTTAGCACCGACCGTCTAGCCATCCTAGGCTACGTAGTGCGAAATGGAGTCATAGGCCCCGACCCCTTATGGAGTTCCCCCTCCCTCACTGCCCCAAGGCTCTAAAGCGCTGCCTCGGCTTCTTCAGCTATTATGCACAATGGGTCCCTAATTACGCCGACAAGGCTCGACCCCTAGTCCAATCCACAACCTTCCCCCTGTCGACGGAGGCCCGCCATGCCTTCTGCCGCATCAAAGCGGACATCGCAAAAGCCACGATGCGCGCCATCGACGAGTCCCTCCCCTTCCAGGTCGAGAGCGACACGTCTGACGTAACTCTGGCCGCCACCCTCAACCAAGCAGGCAGGCCCGTGGCTTTCTTTTCCCGCACCTTCCATGCCTCCGAAATTCGCCACTCCTCGGTCGAAAAGGAGGCCCAGGCCATAGTGGAAGCTGTGCGGCACAGGAGGCATTACCTGGCCGGCAGGAGATTCACTCTCCTCACGGACCAACGGTCGGTGGCCTTCATGTTCGATAATGCACAGCGGGGCAAGATTAAGAACGACAAGATCTTGCGGTGGAGGATCGAACTCTCCACCTTCAATTACGAGATCTTGTATCGTCCTGGGAAGCTGAACGAGCCTCCTGATGCCCTATCCCGCGGCACTTGTGCCACCGCACAAGTAGACCGCCTCCGAGCCCTCCACGAGGACCTCTGCCACCCGGGAGTCACCCGGTTCTTCCATTTTGTTAAGTCCCGGAACCTGCCTTACTCCATCGAGGAGGTCAGGACTGTCACCAGGGACTGCCGAATCTGCGCGGAGTGCAAACCGCACTTCTACCGACCAGAGAGGGCGCATCTGATAAAGGCTTCCCGTCCCTTTGAACGCCTCAGCATGGACTTCAAAGGCCCTCTCCCCTCCACCGACCGCAACACGTATTTCCTGAACGTGATTGATGAGTACTCCCGGTTCCCATTCGCCATCCCTTGCCCGGACATGACCACAACCACCGTCATCAAGGTACTCCAAACTATTTTTACACTGTTCGGTTTCGCCGTATACAGCCACAGTGATAGGGGGTCCTCCTTTATGAGCGACGAGCTGCGTCAGTTCCTGCTCAGCAAAGGCATCGCCTCGAGCAGGACGACCAGCTACAACCCCCGGGGAAACGGGCAGGTAGAAAGGGAGAACGGAACGGTCTGGAAGACCGTCCTGCTGGCCCTTCGGTCCAGGAATCTCCCAGTCTCCCGCTGGCAAGAAGTCCTCCCAGTGGCCCTGCACTCCATTCAGTCACTGCTATGTACTACCACGAACTAGACACCTCATGAACGTCTCCTTGTTTTCCCAGGAAGTCCTCCTCGGGGACCTCGCTCCCAACCTGGCTAGCAACACCCGGAACCGTTCTGCTGCGGAAACATGCGAGGGCGCACAAGTCGGACCCGCTGGTCGAAAGGGTCCACCTGCTGCATGCCAACCCCCAGTATGCCTACGTTGCGTTCCCCGACGGACGCCAAGATACGGTCTCCCTCCGGGACCTGGCACTCGCCGGAGCCCCACGGGTGCCCGAGCCACTGCCCCCCCCCCCCCTCCGTACCTGACCGGAGGGTCAGTACTGCCGCCAGAACCCCGACCCAGAGCCGAGGAGGCACCGACGCCCCCTACAGGCATCCCTTCCTTCTGCCCATCTTTCGACCTTATAGCGCCGCCTAGGGTGACGAAACTGCCTGGGAGGAAGACACCACGTTCCCGGAGTCACTACTGCCGGGGCCCTCACCAGGATCGCCGCCGAAACTTAGACGCTGCAGTAGGACGACCAGGCCGCCCGATCGTCTGATTGCAGCACCATGAAGAAAATTAACAACGCAAGAACTTTCTCCGCAACCCTCGATAGCATGGTACCTGCAATACCTGGTCCTACCATGAAAAGGTGACAGTAATACTGACCATCACCCCGCTTGCTCTTTTTTTAACAGGGGGTGAATGTGGTAATACCAGGTATTGCGGTACCAGAGAGAGGAATAACCATTGGCTAGACCGCGGGGTCTACCATTGGGCAATGTACATAGCCCCGCCCTGAGAGGCGGGGTATAAGACCAATGCCATCCCAGCAGCCTTCACTTCTGTAACTTCGCTGCTGGGTACAGTTCTATCTGATTAAAGCTGAATCGATATGACTCCACGTGGACCCAAGCGTATTGATTGTGTATCACAAGGCCAGTAAGATTAAGAGGAAGAGCAGGCAGGGAGTGGTTGGTCATCACAGCGGGGCTAGTGGGCTGAAGTGCATTAGTTTCAATGCGAGGAGTATCTCAGGTAAGGCAGATGAACTTAGAGCTTGGATTAGTACGTGGAATTATGATGGTGTTGCTATTACATAAACTTGGTTGAAAGAGGGACAGGATTGGCAACTAAACATTCTAGGATTTAGATGCTTAAGGCAGGATAGAGGGGGCTGCAAAAGGGATGGGGAAATTGCATTATTGGTTAAGGAGATCACAGGTGTGCTGAGGGAGGACACCTTGGAGGTGTAGTGCTCAAGGGGTTAATGTGTAATAAGAAGATCATTAGAGGGCAGCATTAACAGGTATAAAAGCCAGACTCATGCTGTTCCTCGCTCTCCTTTGGTTGTACTGTAACAAGAGCAGGAGCATAGATTTAGCTCAGAGTGATTAGTGTAGTCAAACATGGCTACTGTATTTACATCTTGTAACCTTACCACTAGTATTAATCTTAAAGTAAAGATCTCACAAAATTGTTGATTTAGTTACTCAATAAACCTTTCATTACTTCTGGACAACTTCCAGTCTTTTTTATCAAGATACAGAAAATCTCATCAGCAACTGGATTGAGTAACATATGTTACATTCAGTAGCATAACCAAACATACTACAGAAGAGTAACAAAAGATGATACCAGATAGTTGGCTTTAAAAGAACAGTACTAGTTAGATTAGGTTAGACGAAAATAAAGCACCGACGATTCGACTGTGGAAGACTTTGCAGCATTTGATCCTCGACAACCAACCGATTCGATGGACCATGTTCAAGCTCCATGGCAGTTGAAAACTATCGGTAATTTAAATAGTAACTGGAAAATGTTTAAACAACAGTCCCAAGTATATATGGCAGCTAGTGATTTAAACACAGCCTCTGAAGAAAGAAAAATAGCACTACTACTATCAATGGCAGGTCAACAAGCTGTCGAGGTCTGTAACTCCTTCAATTACTTGGGAGATGAAGACAGAACTAAATTTAAAGTGATATTCGCAAAATTTGAAGAACACTGTAAAATGCAGTCTAATGAAACCCTGGAAAGATTTAACTTAATAATAATTAATAATAATCGCTTATTGTCACAAGTAGACTTCAATGAAGTTACTGTGAAAAGCCCCTAGTCGCCACCTGTTCGGGGAGGCCGGTACGGGAATTGAACCCGCGCTGCTGCCTTGTTCTGCAATACAACTCAGCTGTTTAGCCCACTGTGCTAAACCACTAAACCAGCCCCAGTTATGTAATAGGTTCCAGAGAAATGGCGAGACAATCACTAATTTTGTTACAGACCTCAGGTTAATAGCACAAGGTTGTAATTATGCTGATTTAACAGACTCTATCATCAGAGATCAATAAACCCATGGACTATATGATGAACATTTAAGGGAATCACTAATACACCAAAATGATTTAACTCTAAAAACTGCGTTAGAAAAGTGCACATCGCAAGAACAAAAGAAAAATCAGTACCTTGAGTTCTTACAGAGAAAGAACGGTGAAAAAATCCTCCACGAGGTTGAGCAAGTCGAAATGGTGTCTCAGCCTCACAGACATCTTCTTCATGGCGCCAGCTCCCATTCAAATCTGTATGCACATGCACACACCCAAGAAAGATGCGAACCGGCAAAATTCTGTTCTGCGCATGCGCCAGAAGCTGTGCATGCGCAGTTTGAAAAGATCGCACTCGGGCAGAAGATCGATTTGGCATGCGCAATCGATGCCGAGACATGACGTCACAAATGTCATGATGTGCCCCGCTGTGGCAACGCCCACTTAAAAGGGAAATTTCCTGCTCAAGGGAAAAGATGTTTTATGTGTTCCAAACGGAATCATTTTGCCTCCCAGTGTAAGTCAACAGCAAACTATCACTCTCCAACATAGAAACATGCAAACTTCAAGGTTCGCACTGTTGATACAATGGAGAGCCAAACACCGGAAGAACATTTTTCCGACCATGAAGAACTTAATTCCTGGGAGAACACATTCTTCGTTGGAATAATAGATTCAACAGAGGAACTTCAAGCGATGACCAAGGATCCTCAACAAATCAACGTCATTGACTACAACAGTGAATGGAACGCAACGGTGCAAGTGAACATCTTCCCAATTACGTTTAAGCTTGACACTGGAGCATCCGCAAACTTGATGACAAGCAAAGATCTCGCATCCATCCCTGGAAGCCACAAAATGATACCTGCTACATGCAAGTTAAAAGACTACAATGGTAACCAGATCACTTTAAGAGGATCATGCCATTTAAGAGTAGTCAATAAGAAGGTCAAGAAAGGACTACGGTTCGAGATCATGGATGACCAGAAAACTTCGCTGTTAAGTGCTCAAGCCTGCAAGGACTTGTGGCTTGTCCAGAGAATCTTCATGCATACGAATGACACATCACGACTGGACGATGACATCCAGCTACTGCTCAGTGAATATCCTGACGTATTTTGTGGCATGGGTACCTTACAAATACAAAGTTTTGCTCAAGGAAGATGCAAAACCTGTTATTCATCCGCCGAGGAGGCTACCAGCTCCTTTGCGTGAACGGCTAAAATCAGAGTTGCAATGCCTACAATCTCTTTTTTTTTTTAAATATGTTTTATTGAAATTTTTTTCCCAAACAACAATTTTTCCCCTCTTACAAAGCGAACGCAACAATAACAATACAGAAATTTTTAACAATACACAAGTAACAAAACCCCATTATCTTTGACCTAAACTAAACTAAAACCCCCCCTCCCCCCCCCCCCTTCCCCCTGGGTTGCTGCTGCTGGTCATCTGTCTTCCCTCTAACGTTCCCCGAGGTAGTCGAGAAATGGCTGCCACCGCCTGGTGAACCCTTGAGCCGATCCTCTCAGGCCAAACTTTGTCTGCTCCAGTTTAATGAACCCCGCCATATCATTTACCTAGGCCTCCAGTCCGGGGGGTTTCGCCTCCTTCCACATGAGTAGGATCCTGTGCCGGGCTACTAGGGACGCAAAGGCCACAACGTCGGCCTCTTTCGCCTCCTGCACTCCCGGCTCTTCCGCAACTCCAAATAGAGCTAACCCCCAGCCTGGTTTGACCCGGGCCTTCACCACCCGCGAAATCACTCCCGTCACTCCCTTCCAATACCCTTCCAGTGCCGGGCACGCCCAAAACATATGTGTGTGGTTTGCCGGGCTCCTGCCACACCTCCCACATTTGTCCTCCACTCCAAAGAACCTGCTCAATCTTGCTCCCGTTATGTGTGCTCTATGTAGCACCTTAAATTGAATCAGGCTAAGCCTGGCGCATGAGGAAGAGGAATTTACCCTGCTTAGGGCATCAGCCCACATACCCTCCTCTATCTCCTCCCCTAGTTCTTCTTCCCACTTTCCTTTTAGTTCGCCCACCGACTCCTCCCCTCTTCCCTCATCTCTCGGTAAATCTCTGACACCTTGCCCTCTCCGACCCACACCCCTGAAAGCACCCTGTCCTGTATCCCCTGTGTCGGGAGCAACGGAAATTCCCTCACCTGTTGTCTAGTAAACGCCCTCACCTGCATATATATCAAGAAATTTCCCCGGGGCAACTTATACTTTTCCTCCAATGCTCCCAAGCTCGCAAAAGTCCCATCTATAAATAAATCTCCCACCCTCCTAATTCCCAACTGGTACCAGCTCTGAAATCCTCCATCCATTCTTCCTGGGGCGAACCTATGGTTGTTCCTGATTGGGGACCCCGCCAGGGCTCCCCGCACCCCTCTCTGTCGCCTCCACTGTCCCCAGATATTCAATGTTGCCGCCACCGGGTTCGTGGTAAACTTTTTAGGTGAGATCGGTAGCAGCGCCGTCACCAGCGCCTCTAAACTCGTCCCTTTACAGGACTTTCTCTCCAGTTTTTTCCACGCCGCTCCCTCACCCTCCATCATCCATTTTACGTATCATTGCCACATTGGCGGCCCAATAGTAATCGCCCAAGTTCGGTAGTGCCAATCGTCCTCTGTCCCTACTACGCTGAAGGAACCCCCTCCTTACTCTCGGAACTTTCCCTGCCCACACGAAGCTCGTGATGCTCCTGTCTAT
Source organism: Scyliorhinus torazame (assembly GCF_047496885.1). Taxonomy (NCBI): domain Eukaryota; kingdom Metazoa; phylum Chordata; class Chondrichthyes; order Carcharhiniformes; family Scyliorhinidae; genus Scyliorhinus; species Scyliorhinus torazame. Next base: position 166,900,501 of record NC_092714.1, on the reverse strand, counting down.
TTTATTAAAAAAGGTCTTGGTGATTAGTATAGGGAGACATTGAAATACAAATAAGAACCTCGGGAGGACCATCATCTTAATTGCTTGCACCCTGCCCGCCAGCGATAGAGGCTGCATGTCCCACCTCTTGAAGTCCTCCTCCATTTGTTCTACCAGCCGTGTCAGATTAAGTCTGTGCAAGGTTCCCCAGCTCCTAGCGATCTGAATCCCCAAGTATCGGAAGTTTCTTTCCACTTTCCTTAGAGGCAAGCCTTCTATCTCTCTACTCTGGTCCCCTGGATGTATCACAAATAATTCACTCTTCCCCATGTTTAGCCTATACCCCGAGAAATCCCCGAACCCCCTCAAAATTCGCATAACCTCTATCATCCCCCCCCCCCGCTGGGTCCGACCCGTATAACAATAGGTCATCCGCGCATAACGAGACTCGGTGTTCTTCTCCCCCTCTAATCACCCCTCTCCATTTCCTGGAGTCTCTCAACGCCATGGCCAGAGGTTCAATTGCCAACGCGAACAACAATGGAGACAGCGGGCATCCCTGTCTTGTTCCCCTATATAGTCGGAAATACTCCGATCTATGTCGACCTGTAACTACGCTTGCCATTGGAGCCCCATAAAGAAGTCTAACCCAGCTAATAAACCCGTTCCCAAACCCAAACCTCCTTAACACTTCCCATAAATACTCCCACTCCACCCTATCAAATGCCTTCTCTGCGTCCATTGCCGCCACTATCTCTGCCTCCCCCTCCAGTGGGGGCATCATTATCACCCCTAATAGTCGTCGCACGTTAACATTCAGTTGTCTCCCTTTTACGAACCCTGTCTGGTCTTCGTGCACCACCCCCGGGACACAGTCCTCTATCCTCGATGCCAGTACCTTTGCCAACAATTTGGCGTCCACGTTCAATAATGAAATGGGTCTAGAGGACCCGCACTGCAACGGATCTTTATCCCTCTTCAAAATTAACGATATCGTCGCCTCCGACATCGTCGCGGGTAGAGTCCCCCCTTCCCTGGCCTCATTGAACGTCCTCACCATCAACGGGGCCAACAAGTCCACATATTTTCTGTAATATTCCACCGGGAACCCGTCTGGTCCCGGAGCCTTCCCTGCTTGCATGCTTCCCAGTCCCTTAATAACCTCGTCCACCCCAATCGGTGCCCCCAGGCCTACCACCCCCCGCTCCTCCACTTTCGGGAACCTCAATTGGTCCAGGAACTGCCGCATCCCCTCCTCTTCCTCTGGGGGTTGAGACCTATACAGTTCCTCAGAGAAGGTCTTGAACACCTCATTTATCTTTCCTGCCCTTCGCACCGTGTCTCCCCTTTCGTCTCTAATTCCTCCTATCTCCCTTGCTGCTGCCCTCTTTCGCAATTGATGAGCCAACAGGCGACTAGCCTTTTCCCCATATTCATACCTCCTCCCCTGTGCCTTCCTCCACAGTACCTCCGCCTTTCTGGTGGTCAGAAGGTCACATTCCGTCTGGAGTCGTCTCCTCTCCCTGTACAATTCCTCCTCCGGGGTCTCTGCAAATTCCCTATCCACCTTTAAAATCTCCCCCAGTAATCTTTCCCTTTCCTTGGCCTCTGTTTTCCTTTTGTGGGCCCCAATGGAGATCAGCTCTCCTCTGACCACCGCTTTTAGTGCTTCCCATACCACTCCCACAGGGACCTCGCCGTCGTCATTGACCTCCAGGTATCTCTCAATACACCCCCGCACTCTTGCACACACTCCCTCATCCGCTATCAGTCCCACATCTAATCGCCAGAGTGTTCTCTGCTCCCTTTCCTCTCCTAATTCCAGGTCCACCCAATGTGGGGCATGATCCGAAACCGCTATGGCTGAGTACTCAGCTTCTTCCACCCTAGAGATCAACGACCTTCCCAAAACAAAAAAATCTATCCGCGAGTACACTTTATGGACATGGGAGAAGAAGGAAAACTCCCTAGCCCTAGGTCTAAGAAATCGCGATGGATCCTCTCCCCCCATTTGGTCCATAAACCCCTTAAGTACCTTGGCCGCTGCCGGCCTTCTTCCGGTCCTTGAGCTGGATCTATCTAGCCCCGGGTCCAGCACCGTATTAAAGTCCCCTCCTAAAATCAAGTTTCCTACCTCCAGGTCCGGTATACGCCCCAGCATCCGTCTCATAAATCCCGCATCGTCCCAGTTTGGGGCATACACATTAACCAACACGACCTCCATTCCCTCCAGCCTGCCACTCACCATTACATATCTACCTCCGCTATCTGCTACGATGTTCTTTGCTTCAAATGCTACCCGTTTCCCCACCAAAATGGCCACCCCTCTATTCTTTGCATCCAGTCCTGAGTGGAACACCTGTCCCACCCATCCTTTCCTTAACCTAACTTGGTCCGCCACCTTTAGGTGCGTCTCTTGGAGCATAACCACGTCTGCCCTTAGTCCTTTCAAATGCGCGAGCACTCGGGCCCTTTTTATCGGTCCGTTCAGGCCTCTCACGTTCCACGTGATCAGCCTCACTAGGGGGCTACCTGCCCCCCTCCCGTGTCGACTAGCCATTACCTTCTCTAGGCCAGTCCCATATCCCGCCTCCGCGCTCCCGCTCGCTCCCCCAGCGTCGCACAGCATCCCCGCCCACCCACTCTTTAGCCATTTCCTTTTGGATTTCCGCAGCAGCAACCCAGTTGTCCCCGTTCCCCCCCCCCCTCCCCCCCATCCCCCCCGCTAGATCTCTTTCTAGCATGATTGCTCCCCCCATATTACTTCCGTAAGTCAGCTGACTTCAACTGACCCCGGCTACTCCTGCTCACTCCTCGACCCCCCCGTGTGGGGAACTCCCATCCGCCTTGCGCCTGTCTTCCCGCCTTATTCTTTCTGGCGCGGGAACATCCCTTTACCTGACCCGCCTCTTATGGCGCAGCTCCCTTTCCCCTCCCCCTCCCCTTCCCCATTCTCCAACTATGTCCCGTCTTTCCCCCCTCACCGGCGCCCACATTTCCCCAATGTCTCCCCCCTTCCCAATTTACTTCTCAATTAACTTCAACCATAACATTAACAATAACATTTCCTGCAGCATCAGTCCCTCAGTTCCGATCCAATTTCTCTTCTTTGATGAAGGTCCATGCTTCCTCCGCCGTCTCAAAATAATGGTGTCTCTCCTGATACGTGACCCATAGTCTTGCCGGCTGCAGCATCCCGAACTTCACCTTCCTTTTATGCAACACCTCTTTGGTTCGGTTGAAGCTCGCCCTCCTTCTCGCCACCTCCGCACTCCAATCCTGGTATACCCGTACCACTGCATTCTCCCATCTGCTACTCCGCACCTTTTTAGCCCATCTCAGGACCTCTTCTCTATCCTTAAGGCGGTAAAATCGCACGATTATCGCCCTGGGTGGTTCTCCCGCTTTTGGTCTTCTCGCCGGAATCCGATTTGCCCACTCCACCTCCAAGGGGCCCGTAGGGGCCTCAGCACCCATCAGTGAGCTCAGCATCGTACTTGCGTACGCTCCACAGTCCACTCCTTCCACACCCTCAGGGAGACCCAGTATCCGAAGGTTCTTCCTTCGCGCTCCGTTTTCTAGGGCCTCGATCCTTTCAGTACACTTTTTATGAAGTGCCTCATGCGTCTGTGTCTTAACCGCCAGGCCCAGGATCTCGTCCTCAATATCTGTCACCTTCTGCTCCACCACGCGGAGCTCTGTCTCCTGGGTCTTTAGTGTCTCCTTGAGCCCCTCAATTGCCTGTAACATCGGGGTCAGCACCTCCCTCTTCAGCAGCTCCACGCACCATCTCACAATTTCATCCTGCTCAGGCCCCCATGTCGCCTGCGCTTTCTCCGCCGCCATCTTGTACTTCTCTCTTTCTGACCCTTTGGTCGACGATTCCTCGTGCTGCAGCCGCCGCCGCCGATTTTTTCCTCCTTCGTTTGGGGGGGACTCCCTTCTCACACACCCCACACCGGGTTGCGTCGTCGAAAAATTCCCCGTTGGGGCTCTTAAAAGAGCCCGAAGGTCCGTCGGAGCTGGAGCCGCCGAAACGTGCGGCTAGCTAGGCATCACCGCAACCGGAGGTCCCTTCAGTGGCCTTGATGAGATCTTTTCACAGTTGTTCCCTCTGCTGCTAGAATTCACCTTTGATACAGGCCCTCAGGTCAGCTTGCAGCTTTAAGCTTGCCCTTCCCCCGCCGGCATGCTGGAAGAGGCCCTGTTTATCCTGCAGTTGCAGCCAAATCTTTTACTGTTTCTGCCGTGTCTGGCAACCAAGAGACATACCCTTCCTGGGGGACACTGTCCGGGGAATGTTGCAGCCTTCTTCCCACACCGGGAAATGGCAAACAAATGCCGTGGGGGCCCTGTAAAGAGCCCAAAAGTCCGTTCCAAGCAGGAGCTACCGAATATGCGACCTAGCTCTGCATAGCCGCACCCGGAAGTCCAATGCCTACAATCTCAAGGCATAATCTCAAAAGTCACACAACCAACTGACTGGGTCAGCTCATTGGTGTGTGTCAAGAAGTCATCAGGTGATCTCAGGATCTGTATAGATCCCAAAGATCTGAACAAGAACATTCGCAGGGAACAAGACCCTATCCCTACGCGAGAGGAAAAAATGTGTGAAATGGCAAACGCTTGCATCTTTACCAAGCTTGATGCTTCTCAAGGTTTCTCGCAGATGCAGCTTGATGATTCTAGTAGATTGCTGTGTACGTTCAACACGCCTTTTGGACGATACTGCTATAACCGCATGCCTTTCGGGATCATCTCCACCTCCAAACCTTTCACAGAGTCATGGGGCAGATGACGGACGGTATTGAAGGTGTTAGAGTATATGTTGATGACATTGTCATCTGGTCACAACAGAAGAAGACCACATTGCTCGACTAAGAAAGGTTTTTTAAAGAATTCACCAGTTTGGATGGAAACTCAATCAATCCAAGTGCACCTTTGTACGCTCATCTTTGACCTTCTTGGGTTATACAATCTCAGCTCAAGTTTGAGGCCAGATAATGAAATGATTTCTGCAATCCAGAAAATGCAGCAGCCAAAAGACAAGAAGGCTGTGCTCAGATTTCTTGGATTCATTAACTTCTTAGGCAAGTTTATATCTAACTAGTCGACAAGGACGTCAGCACTGCGAAACGTGATAAGGAAGAACACAGAGTTTGAATGGACTCCACGCCACCAAGAAGAATGGGTGGATCTCAAGTATCAATTGATGACAGTTCGAACTCTGACTTTCTTCGACTCAACTAAACCTTCAAAGATCTCCACCGACGCCAGTCAAGATGGAATTGGTGCGGTGTTTCTTCAACAAGATGGCCAATCAGACAGGGTTCCAGTTGCATACGCGTCTACAGCGATGACCGCCACTGAGTGCAGGTATGCACAGATAGAGAAGGAGTGTCTTGGATTGATCACAGGTATAACAAAATTTCACCACTATGTATACGGGCTTCCCACGTTCATCGTAGAGATTGATCATAGATCGTTGGTCAACATCATTGAAAAAAACCTCAATGACATGACTTTTCGCCTACAACGCATGATGATGAAGTTGAGGAGGTGTGACTTCACAATAGTCTACACTCCTGGAAAAGACTTCATCATAGCCGACACACTATCCAGATCCATTGATACTGTCAGCTCACCTCCTGCATCCATTGACGATGTTGTGCAAGGAAACTCTAACGGCATCTGACGAGAAGCTGCAGCAAATTCGTCTGGCGACACAAAAAGATGCAACCTTGCTCCAGGTAATTCATAACCTTCAGCATGGCTGGCAGTTTCAAAACATTCAAACTGAATTGTCAGGAGTGGATGGACTAATACTGAGAAATGACAGAATCATCATCCCGCAAACTCTCAGGTCAGATATGCTCAGCAAGATTCACGAGAGACATCTCGGAATCAAAAAATACAAGAGAAGAGCAAGGAAATCTGTGTATTGGCCTGGGATCAATGTTGACATTACAGACATGATACTGACATGTGTCACGTGTCAAAAGCATCAACTGGCACAGAGTAAGGAGCCACTTCAGCAGCATGAGATAACTACGTCACCGTGGACTATAGCTGGCATAGATTTGTTTCATTCTACGTGTCGAGATTGTTCTCATCATAGACTATTACTCAAACTTTCCTGAACTGGTGAAATTTCCAGATCTCACTTCTGCATCAGTAATCAAAGCTGTAAGGAAACATTCTCGAGGCATGGTATTCCACAAACCGTCATGAGCGCTAATGGTCCTTGTTTTGTGAGCTGGGAGTGGACGGAATCTACAAGCAGTACAATTTTAACCATGTAACAACAAGTCCACACTTTCCGCAATCAAATGGCAAAGTTGAGAAAGGTGTGCACATTATTAAACAGCTCATAAGCAAGGCCACTGACTCGCATTCCGACATTCACTTGGCTCTATTATCATATAGATCCTCACCGTTAAGTTCAGGGCTATCACCAGCTCAAATGCTTTCCAACCGAGATGTGAGAACAACATTACCAGCACTACAGTTCAGCAATCCGGATCATTCACAAGTGCTTGACAAGTTAAAACACCAATGTCTTAAACAAAAGCAGTGATCAGCATGCGAAACCACTGCAACCATTGGAAGTTAATGACATGGTTTCGACTGCAACATACGATGAACGTCTGAGGATCCTGGGATTATATTCATTGGAGTTTAGGAGGTTGAGGGGAGATCTAATAGAAACTTACAAGATAATGAATGGCTTAGATAGGGTGGATGTAGGGAAGTTGTTTCCATTAGCAGGGGAGACTAGGACCCGGGGGCACAGCCTTCGAATAAAAGGGAGTCACTTTAGAACAGAGATGAGGAGAAATTTCTTCAGCCAGAGAGTGGTGGGTCTGTGGAATTCATTGCCACAGAGGGCGGTGGAGGCCGGGACGTTGAGTGTCTTTAAGACAGAAGTTGATAAATTCTTGATTTCTCGAGGAATTAAGGGCTATGGAGAGAGAGTGGGTAAATGGAGTTGAAATCAGCCATGATTGAATGGTGGAGTGGACTCGATGGGCCGAATGGCCTTACTTCTGCTCCTATGTCTTATGGTCTTATGGTCTGGATGCATTTGTGGATAAGTTGGAAAATTGACAGGCGATGGTATAGGAAAGTCGCACCAATATATTTAAATACATATCTCTCTTAAATTGATGGACAGACAGTATGGCCGAATTGAATGAATTATAAATTAGTTAAAGCCAATCACAGCTGTAAAGAAGGTGAGACATTAAGATAATAATCTCCTTAAGAATCACTTGTTAGAGTGGAAAAATCCCATTCTGGAATCAATCTATCTCTTTCTGAAACCTATTTTCTTTGCTTGATTTTGCTAAATCGCCATCTTTCTTTTGTTTAACTCATTCAGTCATTTTATACTGTGTATTATGATTTGAAGTTCGGTTAGCCGCAGGCGGCGATTTACAAAATCTGGAAGCGGGATGGCAGGCAATTAAAGATTGGTTATTAAGATTCAACCCACCTAAAACTGACTGGGGAAAAATAACATCCTGTGTTCAAAAGCATTTGGAGGATCTCACAGACTATGAGGAAAGGTTGGGAACCTCCTCCTCCTCCGGTAACACCAACCCCGGCCCCTGTTCTTGCTCCGATAAAGAATTCCAAGAAAATGGCATTTTTGTGGTAAATATAGCCATTGGGCAAAATCATGTTGTTTCAGAACAGGGGGGGGGGGGGGCAAAGACATGACTACTACCGAGAGCCGCCCCGTGACTCATACTACAGGGATCCGCCCCGAGACACGCATCACCAGGATTCATACAGAGACCAACAGAGACCAGTTTCACCACATACAAACGAACTCGATGATGATGACGCTTTTGTCGATAGGTTCAACAGATTAACCCCACGACACAAGAGGGTGCTACTCGATGCAACAAAAAACTAACGGATCCCACTCTCATTGAGTCCATTCACGTAGCGTTACACACTTTAGTTGAGAACAGAAAAGATAGGGTGTATATATCATTGAGAGTGGGAGGTTAACAAATAAATTTTCTTTTTGATACTGGAGCTGAATTAACCTGTCTTCTCCAGAATTATGCAAACTTGTTCCCCTTAAAAAGACAGGTGGTTGAAGCTTATGCAGTAGGAGGTGATCCATTACGGGCAAAGCGGATGAACTCAGGGCATGGACGGGCACATGGGACTGGGATATTATAGCTATGAGTGAAACTTGGCTAAGGGAGGGGCAGGACTGGCAGCTCAATGTTCCGGGGTACAGATGCTATAGAAAGGATAGAACAGGAGGTAAGAGAGGAGGGGGAGTGGAGTTTTTGATTAGGGAGAACATCACGGCAGTACTTAGAGGGGATATATCCGAGGGTTCGCCCACTGAGTCTATATGGGTGAAACTGAAAAATAAGAAGGGAGAGATCACCTTGGTAGGATCACTACAGGCCCCCAAATAGTCAGCGGGAAATTGAGGAGCAAATATGTAAGGAGATTACAGATAGCTGCAAGAATAATAGGGTGGTAGTAGTAGGGGACTTTAACTTTCCCAACATTGACTGGGACAGCCATAGCATTAGGGGCTTGGATGGAGGAAAATTTGTTGAGTGTATTCAGGAGGAATTTCTCATTCAGTATGTGGATGGACCGACTAGAGAGGGGGCAAAACTTGACCTCGTCTTGGGAAATAAGGAAGGGCAAGTAACAGAAGTGCTAGTGAGAGATCACTTTGGGACAAGTGACCATAACTCCATTAGTTTTAAGATAGCTATGGAGAATGATAGGTCTGGCCCAAGAGTTAAAATTCTTAATTGGGGCAAGGCCAATTTTGATGGTATCAGACAGGAACTTGCAGAGGTAGATTGGGGGAGACTGTTGGCAGGCAAAGGGATGGCTGGTAAATGGGAGGCTTTTAAAAATGTGTTAACCAGGGTGCAGGGTAAGCACATTCCCTTTAGAGTGAAGGGCAAGGCTGGTAGAAGTAGGGAACCCTGGATGACTCGAGATATTGAGACTCTGGTCAAAAAGAAGAAGGAGGCATATGACGTACATAAGCAACTGGGATCAAGTGGATCCCTTGAAGAGTATAGAGATTGTCGAAATAGAGTTAAGAGGGAAATCAGGAGGGCAAAAAGGGGACATGAAATTGCTTTGGCAAATAATGCAAGGGAGAATCCAAAGAGATTCTACAGATACATAAAGGGGAAAAGAATAACTAGGGACAGAGTAGGGCCTCTTAAGGAGCAACAAGGGCATCTATGTGCAGAGCCACAAGAGTTGGGTGAGATCCTGAATGAATATTTCTCATCGGTATTCATGGTGGAGAAAGGCATGGATGTTAGGAAACTAAGGGAAATAAATAGTGATGTCTTGAGAAGTGTGCATATTACAGAGGAGGAGGTGCTGGAAGTCTTAAAGCGCATCAAGGTAGACAAATCCCCGGGACCTGATGAAATGTATCCCAGGATGTTGTGGGAGGCTAGGGAGGAAATTGCGGGTCCCCTAACAGAGATATTTGAATCATCGGCAGCCACAGGTGAGGTGCCTGAAGATTGGAGAGTGGCGAATGTTGTGCCCTTGTTTAAGAAGGGCAGCAGGGAAAAGCCTGGGAACTACAGACCGGTGAGCCTAACGTCTGTAGTAGGTAAGTTGCGAGAAGGTATTCTGAGAGACAGGATCTACAAACATTTAGAGAGGCAAGGACTGATTCGGGGCAGTCAGCATGGCTTTGTGCGTGTCTCACAAATTTGATTGAGTTTTTTGAGGGGGTGACCAAGAAGGTAGATGAGGGCAGTGCAGTAGACGTTGTCTACATGGACTTTAGCAAAGCCTTTGACAAGGTACCGCATGGTAGGTTGTTGCAGAAGGTTAAAGCTCACGGGATCCAGGGTGAGGTTGCCAATTGGATTCAAAATTGGCTGGACGACAGAAGACAGAGGGTGGTTGTAGAGGGTTGTTTTTCAAACTGGAGGCCTGTGACCAGTGGTGTGCCTCAAGGATCGGTGCTGGGTCCACTGTTATTTGTGATTTATATTAATGATTTGGATGAGAATTTAGGAGGCATGGTTAGTAAGTTTGCAGATGACACCAAGATTGGTGGCACAGTGGATAGTGAAGGTTATCTAGGATTGCAACGGGATCTTGATCAATTAGGCCAGTGGGCCGACGAATGGCAGATGGAGTTTAATTTAGATAAATGTGAGGTGATGCATTTTGGCAGATCGAATCAGGCCAGGACCTACTCAGTTAATGGTATGGCGTTGGGGAGAGTTATAGAACAAAGAGATCTAGGAGTACAGGCTCATAGCTCCTTGAAGGTGGAGTCGCAGGTGGACAGGGTGGTGAAGAAGGCATTCGGCATGCTTGGTTTCATTGGTCAGAACATTGAATACAGGAGTTGGGACGTCTTGTTGAAGTTGTACAAGACATTGGTACGGCCACACTTGGAATACTGTGTGCAGTTCTGGTCACCCTATTATAGAAAGGATATTATTAAACTGGAAAGAGTGCAGAAAAGATTTACTAGGATGTTGCCGGGACTTGATGGTTTGAGTTATAAGGAGAGGCTGGATAGACTGGGACTTTTTTCCTTGGAGCGTAGGAGGCTTAGGGGTGATCTTATAGAGGTCTATAAAATAATGAGGGGCATAGATAAGGTAGATAGTCAACATCTTTTCCCAAAGGTAGGGGAGTCTAAAACTAGAGGGCATAGGTTTAAGGTGAGAGGGGAGAGATTCAGAAGGGCCCAGAGGGGCAATTTCTTCACTCAGAGGGTAGTGAGTGTCTGGAATGGGCTGCCAGAGGTAGTAGTAGAGGCGGGTACAATTGTGTCTTTTAAAATACATTTAGATAGTTACATGAGTAAGATGGGTATAGAGGGTTATGGGCCAAGTGCGGGCAACTGGGACTAGCTTAATGGTAAAAACTGGGCGGCATGGACTGGTTGGGCCAAAGGGCCTGTTTCCATGCTGTAAACTTCTATGATTCTATTAATCCTTCAACAAACAGAACCATGTTGCTGGAATTTGGCCCACATCAACTGATGACCTCAATCTGAATAGGTCCAGTAACCCAGGCCCTTCTGGGCATGGATATAGAAGCCCAATTAAATTCTTCTCTTAATTTTGAGAATGTAAAAGTCACATGGTCCATCAGACAGCTCAAAAAGAGCCAACTGGAGCACCACCCAATTTGGGCCAAAGACAAAAATGACTGTGGCCTCTTAAACATGGAACCAGCACCCTTCACTGGAGAGGCACCACCATGTATCAAACAGTACCCCATTAACCCCTCCTCAATTGAGGGAATACTACCTGTGAAATGAAAAATGAAATGAAAATCGCTTATTGTCACAAGTAGTCTTCAAATGAAGTTACTGTGAAAAGCGCAACATTCCGGCGCCTGTTCGGGGAGGCTGGTATGGGAATTGAACCGTGCTGCTGGCCTGCCTTGATCTGCTTTCAAAGCCAGTGATTTAGCCCTGTGCTAAGTGAAGCAATGTAGTGAAGCAATTGGAAGACAGACGAGTAGTAGTGCGAGTTCATAGTTCATCAAACAGTCCAGTGTGGCTTGTCAAGAAGACTAATGCACATGGCACCTGACTATTGACGAGAGAAGGGCAAACCAATGCATTGTCAGAAAAGCTCCTTTGGTAGCCGATCCATCCACCATCTTTAATGCCTTAACACCAGACCTTCAATGGTTTTCAGTTATAGGCATGGCCAATGGCTATTGGTCATTACCACTGGCAGAGGAGATGCAACCATGGTTTGCTTTCACCATCAAACAACAACAATACACATGGACCAGACTACCACAACGGTTTCACAACAGCCCAACTGTTTTTCACATGGCTCTACAGGACCACCTGAAGGAACTGCCTGATATGTCCTCCACCATTATCCAGTACGTAGATAACATCCTGGTGGCCTCCATTGATGAAGAAGACCACGAAAGAGACTTACGTGTACTTTTAGACCACCTTAGCTACAATGGACACAAGCCAGCCTCGCCAAAGCACAAATTTCCCAAGATGAAGTTGTCTACTTAGGTCAGAAAATATCTAAAGGCAAAAGAGAACTTACCCAGAACAGAACGGCTGCAATCATAACCGCCAAAGAGCCTACAACTGTCGAGGAGGTGAGATCCTTTTTGGGACTATGCAACTTTAACGGAAATTGGGTTGATTTGTTTACTCAGATGGCTCAACCATTAAATGACCTCTTAAAAGGCAACCGAAAATCAAAAGACACGGTTTTTTAAAACGCATTTTATTCAAACTTGTATCAAAGTAGGTCACAGCAAATAAACACCCTGGGAAACATTCTTCCCAACAATCAACGATACAGTTTGTACAGATTTTTCTCCCCACCCCCTTGCGACGAACAGCTCCTCAAACACGGTCACAAACATCCCCCACCTTTTCTCACTCCCCTGATGAGCCCCTTAACTCATACTTTATCTTCTCTAACCGCAGGAAGTCATACAGGTCACCCAATCATGCTGCTACCCCCGGTGGCGATGCCGACCGCGACTCCAGTAAAATTTGTCGCCCTACAATCAGAGCGGCGAAGGCCAAGACATCGGCCTTCCTCCTCTCCATGAGCTCCGGCTTCTCTGAAACCCCAAATATCGCCACCAAAGGGTCCGGGTCCACTCCCTCCTCCACTATCCTGGCTAAGACCGTGAACACACCTGCCCAGAATCTTCCCAAATTTTCACAACCCCAAAACATGTGCGCATGAGTCGCTGGCCCCCGCCCACACCTCTCACACTTATCTGCTACCCCCTGAAAGAACCCACTCATTCTCGCCCGAGTCATATGCACCCTGTGCACCACCTTAAACTGTATCAGGCTCATCCTTGCACAACAGGAGGTCCCGTTTACCCTTCGCAGTGCCTCACTCCATTCTCCCCAATTGATCTCCATTCCCAACTCTGCTTCCCATTTCTCCTTGATCTTCACCACCCGCTCACCCCTCTGCTCCCCCAGCCACTTATATATATCCCCAATTCTTCCCTCCCCTTCCACATCCGGAAGCAGCAGTCACTCCAGCAGGGTGTATCCCGGCAATCTAGGGAACCCCTTCCAGACCTTTCGTGCAAAGTCCCTAACCTGTAGATACCTGAACTCACTACCCGTCGGCAGCTCTACCCTCGCCCTTAGCTCCTCCAGACTGACGAACCCTTTCTCCAAATACAAATCCCTCACCTTGACCAGCCCCACTTCCCTCCACCTCCTGTATCCAGTATCCACCCCCCCCCCCCCCCCCGGCTCAAACCCATCATTCTCGCACAGTGGCGTTAGCACCGACATCCCTTCCACCCTAAAATGGCCTCCTCAGCTGATTCCATATCTTCATCATGGACTGCACCACTGGGCTCCCTGAATACCTACTCGGAGCCATTGGCAATGCTGCCGTCACCATAGCCCTCAAACTAGACCCCTCACAAGATTCCTCCTCCATCCTAACCCTACCCCTTCTCCTTCCCATCACCGCCACATTCACCATCCAATAATAATGAAGCAAGTTTGGCAATGCCAACCCCCCCTGCTGCCTCTGCCTCTGTAGCAGGGTCCCCCCCACCCTCTGCACCGTCCCCGCCCATACAAAGTCAAAGATGATTGTGTACACTTTCCGAAAAAAGGCCTTTGGTATAAAGATCGGGAGAGCCAGAAAGATAAACAAGAACCTCGGCAGAATATTCATTTTCACCACTTGGACCCTCCCTGCCAACGTTAAGTGCAGTGTATCCCACCTCTTAAGATCCTCCCTGGCCTCCTCCACCAGCTTCGTTAAGTTCCACTTATGGAGCCCCGTCCATTCCCTCGCTACCTGAATCCCCAAGTACCTAAACCTATCCCTCGCTACCGTAAATGGCAACCCCCCGAAATTAGTCTGCTGTGCCAGCTCATTCGCCGGGAATACCTCGCTTTTCCCTGCATCCAGCTTGTATCCCGAGAACCCTCCAAACCTCCCCAACAAGCTCATAATCCTTCCCATATTCTCCAACGGATCCGAAACATACAGCAAGAGGTCACCGGCATAGAGCGACAACCGATGCTCCCTCTGTCCCCTCATTATCCCCTGCCACTCTGCCGACCCCCTGAGAGCCATCGCCAATGGCTCTATGGCCAGCGCAACAGCAGCGGCGACAGCGGGCACCTCTGCCTCGTACCCCTGTGTAAGTCAGAGCTTCTTGAACTCATATCATTCGTCCTCACCCTCGCTCTTGGCGCCACATACAGCAACCGCACCCATGGCACAAATCTCGGCCCGAACCCAAACCTTCCCAAAACGTTGAACAAGTACCGCCATTCCACCCGATCAAATGCTTTCTCCGCGTCCATGGACACCACCACTTCCAGTACCAGAGCTCTCAACAGATTCATCACCACATTCACCAGCCATCTTATATTACTCGCGAGCTGCCTGCCCTTCACGAAGCCTGTTTATCTTCTGCAACCACCCCGGGACACAGTCCTCCATCCACCCCACCAACAACTTAGCCAATATTTTCACATCCGTGTTCAATAGTGATATGGGTCTGTACGAGCCACATTCCACCGGATCCTTCCCTTTTTTGGGGATTAGTGTGATTACTGCCTGCTTCATCGTCTCCGGCAACTCCCCCTTCTCCAGTGCTTCATTAAAAGCCCCCAACAGATGTGGTGCCAGGTCCGCCGCAAATTCCTTATAAAATTCTGCCGGGTACCCACCCGGCCCAGGGGCCTTCCCCGACTTCATACTCCTGATATTATCCAGCACCTCCCTCAGCCCCCGGGGCTCCTCCAACGCCTGCCTCTTTGCTTCCTCCACCTGGGGAAATTCCAGCTCGCCCAGAAATCATCCCATGTCCCCCTCCTCTCCTCCTGGGTCTGCCTCACAAAGTCCCTGGTAATACTCTGTAAATGCCTCATTTACCTTCCCTGGCTTTGACACCACATCCTCAGCCCCAGTCCGGATCTTCAATATTTCCCTGGACGCAGCCTGCCTCCGCAGCTGGTGCGCCAGCATGTGGCTCGCTTTCTCCCCATACTCGTACTGCATCCCTCTTGCCCTATGCAGTTGCCCTAACGTCCTCCCTGTTGCCAGCCTGTCAGATTGCCCCTGCAACTTTTTCCTCCTCGCCAATCCCTCCACGGTGGGCACCTTTGAATATTCCCTGTCCACCTCCACTATCTCTTACACTAGACGGTCATGTTCCGCCCTCCTTTCCTTATTCGCAAGAACCGTAAATGAGATTATTTCTCCCCGGACCACTTCAGTGCTTCCCAAAAAATGCTCACCGGCACCTCCCCATTCTGATTGAACTCCACATAATCCCTAATCACCAACCGCACTAATCACAAAAACCTCCATCTGCCAACAACCCGAGTCAAACCTCCACCCCGGCCTCTGCTCTCGTCCCGTACTGAACCGAATATCCAGCCAGTAGGGTGCATGGTCCGAGATAACTATCCCCGCATACTGTGACCCCTCCACCCAAACCAAAATCTCCCGACTCACTACAAAGTAATCAATCCTCGAATACACCTTATAGACGTGTGAAAAGGAATACTTCCTTCCTCCTGAGTTCTGAAAGCGCCATGGATCCATCATACCGATCCTCTCCATAAATCCTGTTGCTGATTTTCTCCTTGGTTCAATTGCTCTGTTTTATTACCTTTGCTCTAGAGTCGCCAGGTATCTTTCTGATACCGCCACGAGGTTCAAGTCCGAGTAATGATCAATAACCCAATACACCGATTAGTAAGATTTAAAATCAAAGCACATTTATTATACACAGTAATCGCTACTCATGCACAAATTCTACGTCTAAGCTACTTCTACAACTAAACAGGCATATACTTAACTTCGGACTGGCCCACCAGGTCAGGGGAACAAATGGCCTTTCGTTCGGGTTCTGAGTCTGCGGGATTCGAAGTTGGTACGGATTGGTAGCTAGGAGCGCCTATCTCGTAGTGAGTGCTGAATTAAGACTTACTGATTTCGATGATCACTGGAGTCGCTGCGCCGGTCACGGTCAATTTTAGTTCCTTTTGCTGGGTGACCCGGGAAGGAAGAAGAGAGCGGTGAAGAGTGAAGAAGAGCGCGATTTGAACTTGGGGCTCAACTCTTATAGTTCCCGGGGGCTTCCCGCCTTTCAGGGCAGACCCTGTACCTGGTCCCAAGTGATTGGACTTTGTCCCGATCACTTGGTTCGATTTTCTCCAATACTGGAGCGGTTCCCTCGATGGGCGGTCGGAGCGGTTCCCTCGATGGGCGGTCTTGAGGTGCTCCTTTGTTTTGGCTCCTGCTGGCGCTGAGGAGTCTGGCTTTGCTTTGTGTGTCAAAATGTTACTTATTGTTCCCGGGGATTGCTCATCAGTATGCAGATGGTTGTTTACTTTGTTATGCTGATGGTCGCTGGTATCGATGTTGTCTGGGTTTTGCAGAGGTAAATACAGAGCACACCTGCAGCTGCTGGTTTTTGTCCTGTTGGCTGACTTTCCCATCAGCCTTTGCCGTTCGCCATTTTAAATCGGGAGTTGGCCACTTTAGGTGGCTACAGTCCCTCCTTGTGATCCTAACGCGAAGCGTGAAGGATTACATAACTATGTTGCTTTCCATTCCCTGACCTGGGGGGGTACTTCTTTTATGGCCTCTACACTGACCATAACTATGCAAAACAATTTTCCCTGACAGTTCTAAGGGTGCTATGTCAAACAGGGACATGCATTACAAAACAATAAAAATGGGAACCTCTAACTATTCTTAATACACTACACTCACTTCAACATTTCATCATTCTACCTTCCTCAACCATACAAAAAAAATCATAGCAGTTTATACACATTTTTCCTGGCTTGGCAGTCAAGCTCAGGATCGTACAATTTGCTCATGTTCTTTACATTTCTTTATTTACAATAAAACGAAGTGAATGCTCTTTTTTATAGATTGCGGGGGTCGGGGGTCTGGTCGTATCCGAAAATAGGGGATCTGATCCTATATACCGGGGTGCGAGCGCGGTAGGCTCTCCTTCTCCATTTCCTTAGACGCATAGTCTGCACGATGCAGCAGAGTATCGCCAATACTAGGAAGGTTTCTACTACATATGACAGAGAGTACCAGGTTATAAACCTGGCACACCAAGATGGTGCGGTGTCCCTGGTGGCTGGGCTCTGGGTACTGTGGGGAAGTGAAACATTAACGGCTGGGGGGGGGGGAAGTCATGGGGTTCGCGTTCACTCGCAACCAAATGTCCATTATCATGATGATGACCCATGTGAAGGAAGTCCTCATGGCTCTTCTCTTGTCTTTTCTTTCCTTCTCTTCTCCGGTCCTGGAGCTTCTGGAGAAACAAGCATAGTGTCTGTAACTATCTTGGTTTAACATCTCGTACGATAGTCTGTCTGTCCCTTAGTGCCAATTACTCCCTTTATAATTGGTCACCATGTGCGACTCCCTCATTTGTTTTTCCAAAAACCGAATTTTAGGACAAGACACACTTCCAAATAATGTGGAGATGCCGGCGTTGGACTGGGGTGAGCACAAATAATGAACCAGTGCGAGTCGTCTCGCAGACTGTGCAATTTACCATCCAAATGTTTCAGGATGTAAATAGCATGTGGTTGGCAACCTAAGGGTTACCTGAAACAAAACAAAACTATTTGAACTAAAATTTCCAAAATGAGGTGCGTATGGGCCGCGACTGATAAGAGTTGGATGGAGTTCCCGGGTAGGACGGGTACCAATGCCGTGTCTCTCCTACCCGAGCGTAGTTGACCAGAGGGGGAGGTTCCCAGGCAGGGCGGATCCCAAGCCATGTCTCCACTGCCTGAGCAACCGACAAGAACGGGCAAGAAATGTAGTCATCGTGGTGGGGCTGCCGTAGTGGTACTTTCCCTCGAACCAGAAGGGCAGTTACGAACGGGCGTCTGGTACCTGAACAAGTCTCTGCAGACAAGCTAGTTCCGCTGAACTAGTGTCTGGCAATAGTGAGTCTCTGTGGGCAAGTCCTCAGAGGTTTCGGCCAAAAAGGCGTGGGGCCGTGGAAATTTTTTTCCTGTCTGACAAACAACATTTAACAAACTTACAAACAACATAAAACATGCGTCAGGTTCCATCAGAAAGGACACCGTTTCTCCCAAGCGGTTCCTTTTAAAACATCATCTGGACACCTCAGTTCTCGGTTGCGAACAGGGTCGCAAAGGAGTTCTCGGTTTGGGAGTCAGACCGAAGATCGTCATCTTCTCCCGGGTGCCAAACGCTTGAGTGTATCAGGGCTGAAAGGGTTGCATGGTGTGAGGTGGGGTCGCTCTCGTCGTTGCGGACGATTCGGAACGAGTTATCTCGGTGCCAGTAGTTGGTGTCTAGTTGTGTGGGGACAGAATCGGGTCGTCAGTGTGGTTTGGTGGTCGGTGGTGGGGTTTGTTCAGGAAAGTGATCATGAAGGGATCACTCGAATAGTGCTCAGATTCGCTGGGTGTGGGGCCTGTTGCATGGGGATAGTAGGGAGGCGTGCTGTGGCCATCGTCCGAGTCACAGTCGCTGTCTCTGCTGCTGCAGTCGGTGGGCGTTCCGGAGGGAAGTGTATATTTTGGGGGTGGAGTCGAGGTCGAGTCCGTGGCTGGGCTGGACGTGTTGGGGGATGGTAGGGTTACGTTGGCTGTGGGCGGGGCGTGGTGTTCTGCGTCGAGCATGACGTGGTGTGTGTGGTTAGACTGTGTTCCATATGCCTTCAGCTGGTTGATATGGAACCACGCAGTCTTACCGTTGGGATACTTTATTTTATATACGGAAGGGCTTACTTTGTCCGCAATGGAGTACGGACCCGAGTATTTTGGTGACAGGAATGTGCTGGGGTTATATACGGAGAGCATGACTTGCTGTCCTATACTGTACTCAGTTGCATGCACTGTCTTGTCGAAACAAGCCTTACTCTGTTTCTTCCTGGTGCCCAATTTTACTGCGGCTGCTAGCTGAGCCGTGTTAACATTTTCAACTAATTGCTGTACTGCGTCCTCGTATGTGAGGGCCGTCACTCCGGGGCTGGTCAAGTCTAAACCTAACAAATATTCTGTGCCTTTCATGGGGCGTCCTGTCATGAGGGTGTGTGGGGTGTAACCTGTGGAAGTGGAAATTGTATTGCGCAAAAACATCAGCGCAACAGGGAGGACTGAGTCCCAAGTGGTGTTGTTTTGCTGGACCATTTTTCTGAGGGGGGATTTTAGGGTCCGATTCATGCGCTCCACGATACGACTCGACTGTGGGTGGTATGCTATGGGGAATTTTTGGGTGATGCCAAATATTGTGAGGACGTTCTGCATGACACGTCCCATAAAATCCGATTCAATGCTGCGGGGGAGTCCCCATCTTGTAAAGATGTGGTGGGTCAAAATCTTGGTTGTGGTTTTTGCAGTGTTTGTGTGGGCTGGGAATGCTTCCACCCATATCGTAAATTTGTCAATTACCACAAGAACATATTTGTCAATTACCACAAGAACATATTTATCGCCATTCCTGCAAGGGGGCAATGGTCCTATAAAATCGATCTGGACGTTAGTCCAGGGGCCATTAACGGGTCGGGTGTGGCTAAGTTGAGCCTTTTTGGCATATCTGTCTGGATTATTCTGGGCACAGATAAGACAATTCTCGATGTAGTGATTTACATCATCCTTTGAATTCGGTCACCAACAAAGCTGCTTGAGATGGGCTGGAGCGGGATCGATTCCCTGATGTCCATGACCGTCATGGAACAAGCAAATCAATTGATTCCTGTCCTGTTCAGGAACCACATAAAGGGTGTCTTTTAACACCACACCGTCATGTGTGGTCAGTGAATTTTTGAACCTCTCATAGGGAGCTGGATATTTCCCTTTCACAATCTCCCTGAGATTGCTGTCCTGCTTCTGGGCCTCCACTAGATTCTCGATCTTTGTCTGTGAGACCTGCACTGCACTCACTGGTGCGCTTTCGGGGAGTGTCCAAAAATATCCATGTCTGGAACCTGCTTTAGCCAGTGCGTCGGCTTTCACATTTCCAGGGGGGGAGGAACGATGGTGACTGCGAACTTTGATTATCCCAAAAGTCCTATTCTGGGCTCTCTGTAAAACATGACGGAGCAATGGGGCTGAGGGGAGGGGTTTTCCGTCTGCGGAAACAAATCCTCTTGCTTTCCACAGGGGCAGAAATTCCGTGAGGCTGTTGCAGACATAGAGGCTGTCCAAGTATATGTCTGCTGGGCTGGGGAAGGAATCTTGAGTGTTCCACGATATACGCAATGGCCGCAAGCTCTGCTGCCTGCGCGCCTAAGTAGCCTGGCAGTTTTAACGATATTTCCTCAAGGGCGCGTCCCTGCGCGTCCTCAACATAGATACCGCAACCTGTTATGCGCTTCCCATCCAAGACTGTGGAAGATCCGTCCACATAGATCTTTATGGTCTCACACATGTCTGTGTGCTGGGGGCTCTGGGTTGAACTACCTATCTTTCTGTGGGGTGTTTTAGCGATAAAGGGGCCTGTGTTGTGGTGTGGAGAGATAATTTCGCATTCATGGGGGGTTCCAGGGTACTGTAAGTTGTCAGCTAAAAAGGTGTGCGTCTTTGTCCTTTTAACAGTGATGTCCCGTCCCTGCAAGAGAAGGGTCCATCTAGCTGCTCTAATCTGGCTGACTGTACCGTCCTTGAGTCGTCCGTCCAGTAAAAGCTGGGTGGGGGTGTGTTCGGTGAGAATTGTAATGGGGTTCAGTCCAGTAATATATGAAAAATACTGCACTGCCGAAAATACTCTGAGCAGGTGCCTCTCACAGGCTGAAAATTCCTGCTCCACAGCATCTAAAAGTCTGGAGGCGTAAGCTACGGGCCTTAACTGGTCGTGCCGCTTCCTGGAGGAGCACGGCCGAGAGGGTGCGGTCTGTGGTCGCTACCTCTATGGCGTAAGGGGAAAGCGGGTCTGGAACTTGTAGTGCGGGGGCTGCTATGAGTGCCTGTTTTAAAGAGTCCACAGCATCCGTATGCTGCGGAAGCCATTCCCAGGGGGATCCTTTCTTTAGGAGGTCTGAGAGGGGTGCTGCCTTGCTGGCGAAACCGTCAATGTGGTTTCGGCAGTAGCCAACCAGTCCTAAAAATGACCGGAGGGCTGAAAAGTTCTGGGGAAGGGGCAATTTAGCAATCGAGTCAATCCTTTTATGCTCGATCTTGCGTTTACCATGTGTGATAATTGTTCCCAAATATATCACTTTTTCTTCCAAAATCTGGGCCTTTTTGGGGTTGACTTTAATTGATTGAGTGTAAGAGTTCCAGGAGTTCGGACAGAAGCTCAATGTGCTCTTCCTTGGTGTCTGTCTGCAGTAGTAGGTCGTCTACGTACTGTACCAGACATTCGGGGCGAGAGAATTTGGCTAAACCATTTGCCAGCTGTCGGTGGAAAATGGAGGGGGAGCTGTGGAATCCTTGTGGCAGGCATGTCCATGTGTACTGCTGTGCTTTAAAGGTGAAGGCAAATTTGTACTGGCACGCCTTTGCCAATGGAATGGACCAGAATCCATTACTGACGTCCAAAACCGTAAAGAATCGGGAATTGAGACCCTGCTTGAGCATGGTCTCGGGACTTGTTGCTACTGTGGGGGCTGCTGCGGGGGTGATTTTGTTGAGTTCCCGGTAATCGATGGTCAGTCGCCATGATCCATCGGGCTTTCTCACTGGCCAAATCGGGGCATTATTAGTGGAGGCTACTGATCGAAGTACGCCCTGCTCTAATAAGCTTTCTATTACCTTGGAGATTTCTCCCTCTGCCTCTTGGGGAAATCCATATTGTTTTTGGGGTCTAGGGTCAGGTCCTGTTATTTGTACGGAGCCAGTCATCCGTCCACAGTCGTGCTTGTGGATCGCGAATGCTGCCCTGTTCTTTTGCAGAACTGCCCTAACCTGCTTGTCCGTACTGAGCGTGGTCGGGTTGAACCAAAATTTGCCTACTGCGCTAATTTTGTTCGCGTACTCTCCTATGTTGAGCGTTGCGGAGGCTCTTGCGGATTTTGCCATCTTCCAGACACACTGGTTGACTGGATCGAATTAAAGATTATGGGAATTCATGAAATTGATTCCCAGAATGTGCTTTGCTGTGTGGGGCCTGTAAAGCCGCTGAGGGTGATAGTGGCTGCAGTGGGCCACGTGTCCTTTTGGAACATGGTGGAGGAATTTATTGTGGTGCGGGACCCTCCTGTGTCCCAGAGAAACTCGATGGGCTGTCCCCAAATTTTTGCTGCAACTACCGGTCGTCCTGACCTATCCCAAAGGCTGTCGCAGACCCAACTGGGGGAGCCCGTACACCGTCAGTCCGTTCCGGTCAAGTCTGTCTGATCTGAACGGGCGCTAACGCTATGAATGGGCTCTGTCTTTTTCTTACTCAGAGTGTCCGTCTGCTGGGCTCTCTGTGGCTTTTTAGGGGCATTGCACTCTCTTGCGAAGTGTCCCAACTGTCCGCAGTTGTAACACTCCTGTGACTTGGGTGGGGGGCTGTTCTTGCCTTCATTCACCCATGCGGGGTTCTGGTGTGTTTTTACTGTCTGCATATCTGCTCCGGCCTGATTTTCCTCGGGATTCTTGACTGCGGGTTTACTTTGTATAGATTGCTCCCAAGCGTGGGACAATCTTTTCACTACCCACTTCTCGTTATGGGCCTCCTCTGAGGGATCATAACTCGTGCAAGCTTTCTGTCCTGTTTCTGTGGCATGGGAGATAAGGGTGCGGGTCCATTTGGCCATGTTGTCCGGGGACAAATGGGCACGGTCTAAGTCTCCAAAGACAGCTGCAAAGTGAATCCACAGGCGTCCAGCAAACGCTGTGGGGTGCTCGGATTTCTTTTGCCTACATTTGTTGAGGCCATCTACGGGGTCACCCCGGTTATACCCGATCACATCCAGGATCACGGTATGCATTTCTGCAAGGGTGCCTCCTCCTACATTCTGTGGGTCGGGAAGGACTGCTGCTACTGAAGGGTCTAAGCTTAAAACTGTGAGCTTGACATGCTCTCGCTCATCCAGGCCGTACATGGTCGCCTGATGCTTGACTGTAGCAAAGAAATGGTGGGGGTCTGAGGTGGGGAAGAACGGTGTGATTTTCTCGCACGCGTCCCGTAATTGGGTCACTGTTAAGGGGATGGAGTATAGAAATTCTGCATCGTCCGATGTGGCTGTGCGGTGGGTTGTGACTGGGTTCATTGGAGCTTGAACCATCTGCTCTGTGGGAAGTTGGGGCGCTTTCCTCTTTTGTGGCTTTCCCTGCGCACATGTTCCCTGAACATATCTCTGCGCTGTCTCATTCAATTCTTCCCAACCAGGGCCGTCTTCCTGATCTAATTTTGCTCCAAAGGTTTCCTAGAAGCCTTTCTGAACTGAAAGCAGCGATTGCAGCTCTGCAATCTGCTTCCGGCACTTTGCGTGATCTAGCGTGCTTTGTCTTTGTTCTGTGGTGGCAGCATGGAGTGCTCTTAATGCTGCCTTTAGATCGCTACACTGTCTCTGTAACGCTTCTACCTGCTTTTCTGTTTCTTCACGTACCAGGACTGCACGTTGCATGTCCTGATAGGCCTTTTCATATTGAGACTGGAAGCTGCTTAAGTGCGCCAGACAAGACTGGTGTGCCCTTTTGGCATCCTCCACTTCTCCATCTTTTGCTGCCAACTTCCTTCTCAATTCCAAATTCTCCTTTTCTACCTCGCTTACATCGACCTTGCTCATTCGATGTATGCCCTCAACTTCTTTCCGGAGGATTTCCTCAACGACATCCTCTGTGCCTCGCAATTGTGCCAAGCAGGACACGATTGCCATCGGCTTGCGAGCTTTCCCTCAGCTCTTTTTGTGGATCTCGCTCAGGTTCTCCCACCAAGTATGTCCTATACTCCCGGGACCTGATTCTTCGTTGTCACAGAATTCATTCCAAAGGGGCCATCCTTTCCCTTTGAGATATTTCCTGATCTCTTCCTCCCAAATGGGACATTGTCCCACTCTACTGCTGCTGGTCGCTGCAACCACAAATTCCTCGGGGTTCATTAGGCGCTGCATTGCCTGCATTGCCATCTTTCCTATCCGAATGCTGCTCTTCAAATTTGGGACAGGGGTATTAATCCGAATGCTGCTCTTCAAATTTGGGACAGGGGTATTAAGGCAGTGCTGTAAATACGGGTACGGCTTTCGCTACTTTCCGAAATACAAACTTCCGACAGTTTTGTCGCAACAAAAAATCTATCAGTTTTACCTTATCGCCCTGTTAGTTACGCATGCATACACACACTTCCGAATTATGAGTATTGATGAGAACTGCTTGAACACTTGTGGTTTTCTGTTTCCAATTGGATCTCTAATTCAAATTCTGGGTTCTCCCGGAGTGGTTTTCCACTTCTAGATCGGGTCCCGGCGGAGTCGCCAAATAATGTTGCTGATTTTCTCCTTGGTTCAATTGCTCTGTTTTATTACCTTTGCTCTCGAGTCGCCAGGTATCTTTATGATACAGCCACGAGGTTCAAGTCCGAGTAATGATCAATAACCCAATACACCGATTAGTAAGATTTAAATCAAAGCACATTTATTATACACAGTAATCGCTACTCATGCACAAATTCTACGTCGAAGCTACTTCTACAATTAAACAGGCATATACTTAACTTTGAACTGGCCCACCAGGTCAGGGGAACAAATGGCCTTTCGTTCGGGTTCTGAGTCTGCGGGATTCGAAGTTGGTACGGATTATAGAACATAGAACATAGAAAATACAGCACAGAACAGGCCCTTCGGCCCACGATGTTGTGCCGAACCTTTGTCCTAGATTAATCATAGATTATCATTGAATTTACAGTGCAGAAGGAGGCCATTCGGCCCCCTGAGTCTGCACCGGCTCCTGGAAAGAGCACCCTACCCAAACTCAACACCTCCACCCAACACCAAGGGCAATTTTGGACATTAAGGGCAATTTATCATTGGCCAATTCACCTAACCTGCACATCTTTGGACTGTGGGAGGAAACCGGAGCACCCGGAGGAAACCCACGCAGGCACGGGGAGGACGTGCAGACTCTGCACAGACAGTGACCCAAGCCGGAATCGAACCTGGGACCCTGGAGCTGTGAAGCATTGTGCTATCCACAATGCTACCGTGCTGCCCTTAAGAACAAATAAATCTACACTATATCATTTTACCGTAATCCATGTACCTATCCAATAGCTGCTTGAAGGTCCCTAATGTTTCCGACTCAACTACTTCCACAGGCAGTGCATTCCATGCCCCCACTACTCTCTGGGTAAAGAACCTACCTCTGATATCCCTCCTAAATCTCCCACCTTTCACCTTAAATTTATGTCCCCTTGTAATGGTTTGTTCCAGCCGGGGAAAAAGTCTCTGACTGTCTACTCTATCTATTCCCCTGATCATCTTATAAACCTCTATCAAGTCGCCCCTCATCCTTCTCCGTTCTAATGAGAAAAGGCCTAGCACCCTCAACCTTTCCTCGTAAGACCTACTCTCCATTCCAGGCAACATCCTGGTAAATCTTCTTTGCACCTTTTCCAAAGCTTCCACATCCTTCCTAAAATGAGGCGACCAGAACTGTACACAGTACTCCAAATGTGGCCTTACCAAAGTTTTGTACAGCTGCATCATCACCTCACGGCTCTTAAATTCAATCCCTCTGTTAATGAACGCGAGCACACCACAGGCCTTCTTCACAGCTCTATCCACTTGAGTGACAACTTTCAAAGATGTATGAACATAGATCCCAAGATCTCTCTGCTCCTCCACATTGCCAAGAACTCTACCGTTAACCCTGTATTCCGCATTCATATTTGTCCTTCCAAAATGGACAACCTCACACTTTTCAGTGTTAAACTCCATCTGCCACTTCTCAGTGTCGTATCGTCTGCAAATTTACTGACCCACCCTTCAACTCCCTCATCCAAGTCATTAATGAAAATCACAAACAGCAGAGGACCCAGAACTGATCCCTGCGGTACGCCACTGGTAACTGGGATCCAGGCTGAATATTTACCATCCACCACCACTCTCTGACTTCTATCGGTTAGCCAGTTTGTTATCCAACTGGCCAAATTTCCCACTATCCCATGCCTCCTTACTTTCTGCATAAGTCTACCATGGGGAACCTTATCAAATACCTTACTAAAATCCATGTACACTACATCCACTGCTTTACCTTCATCCACATACTTGGTCACCTCCTCAAAGAATTCAATAAGACTTGTAAGGCAAGACCTACCCCTCACAAATCCGTGCTGACTATCCCTAATCAAGCAGTGTCTTTCCAGATGCTCAGAAATCCTATCCTTCAGTACCCTTTCCATTACTTTGCCTACCACCAAAGTAAGACTAACTGGCCTGTAATTCCCAGGGTTATCCCTAGTCCCTTTTTTGAACAGGGGCACGACATTCGCCATTCTCCAATCCCCTGGTACCACCCCTGTTGACAGTGAGGACGAAAAGATCATTGCCAACAGCTCTGCAATTTCATCTCTTGCTTCCCATAAAATCGTTGGATATATCCCGTCAGGCCCGGGGGACTTGTCTATCCTCAAGTTTTTCCAAATGCCCAACACATCTTCCTTCCTAACAAGTATTTCCTCGAGCTTACCAATCTGTTTCACACTGTCCTCTCCAACAATATCGCCCCTCTCATTTGTAAATACAGAAGAAAAGTACTCGTTCAAGACCTCTCCTATCTCTTCAGACTCAATACACAATCTCCCGCTACTGTCCTTGATCGGACCTACCCTCGCTCTAGTCATTCTCATATTTCTCACATATGTGTAAAAGGCCTTGGGGTTTTCCTTGATCCTACCCGCCAAAGATTGTTCATGCCCTCTCTTATCTCTCCTAATCCCTTTCTTCAGTTCCCTCCTGGCTATCTTGTATCCCTCCAATGCCCTGTCTGAACCTTGTTTCCTCAGCCTTACATAAGTCTCCTTTTTCCTCTTAACAAGACATTCAACCTCTCTTGTCAACCATGGTTCCCTCACTCGACCATCTCTTCCCTGCCTGGCAGGGACATACATATCAAGGACACGTAGCACCTGTTCCTTGAAAAAGTTCCACATTTCACTTGTGTCCTTCCCTGCCAGCCTATGTTCCCAACTTATGCACTTCAATTCTTGTCTGACAACATCGTATTTACCCTTCCCCCAATTGTAAACCTTGCCCTGTTGCACGTACCTATCCCTCTCCATTACTAAAGTGAAAGTCACAGAATTGTGGTCACTATCTCCAAAATGCTCCCCCATTAACAAATCTATCACTTGCCCTGGTTCATTACCCAGTACTAAATCCAATATTGCCCCTCCTCTGGTCGGACAATCTACATACTGTGTTAGAAAAGCTTCCTGGACACACTGCACAAACACCACCCCATCCAAACTATTTGATCTAAAGAGTTTCCACTCAATATTTGGGAAGTTAAAGTCGCCCATGACTACTACCCTATGACTTCTGCCCCTTTCCAAAATCTGTTTCCCAATCTGTTCCTCCACATCTCTGCTACTATTGGGGGGCCTATAGAAAACACCTAACAAGGTGACTGCTCCTTTCCGATTTCTGACTTCAACCCATACTACCTCAATAGGGTGATACTCCTCGAACTGCCTTTCTGCAGCTGTTATACTATCTCTAATTAATAATGCCACCCCCCCACCTCTTTTACCACCCTCCCTAATCTTATTGAAACATCTATCACCAGGGACCTCCAACAACCATTTCTGCCCCTCTTCTATCCAAGTTTCCGTGATGGCCACCACATCGTAGTCCCAAGTACCGATCCATGCCTTAAGTTCACCCACCTTATTCCTGATGCTTCTTGCGTTGAAGTATACACACTTCAACCCATCTCCGTGCCTGCAAGTACTCTCCTTTGTCAGTGTTCCCTTCCCCACTGCCTCACTACATGCTTTGGCGTCCTGAATATCGGCTACCTTAGTTGCTGGACTACAAATCCGGTTCCCATTCCCCTGCCAAATTAGTTTAAACCCTCCCGAAGAGTACTAGAAAACCTCCCTCCCAGGATATTGGTGCCCCTCTGGTTCAGATGCAACCCGTCCTGCTTGTACAGGTCCCACCTTCCCCAGAATGCGCTCCAATTATCCAAATACCTGAAGCCCTCCCTCCTACACCATTCCTGCAGCCACGTGTTCAACTGCACTCTCTCCCTATTCTTAGCCTCGCTATCACGTGATTGGTAGCTAGGAGCGCCTATCTCGTAGCGAGCGTTGAATTAAGACTTACTGATTTTGATGATCACTGGAGTCGCTGCGCCGGTCATGGTCAATGTTGGTTCCTTTTGCTGGGTGACCCGGGCAGGAAGAAGAGAGCGGTGAAGAGAGGTGAAGAGTGAAGAAGAGTGCGATTTGAACTTGGGGCTCAACTCTTATAGTCCCCAGGGGCTTCCCGCCTTTCGGGGCGGACCATGTACCTGGTCCCAAGTGATTGGAGTTTGTCCCAATCGCTTAGTTCGATTTTCTCCAATACTGGAGCGGTTCCCTCGATGGGCGGTCTTGAGGTGCTCGTTCACCTCCTTTGTTTTGGCTTCTGCTGGCGCCGAGGAGTCTGGCTTTGCTTTGTGTGTCTAAATGTTACTTATTGTTCCCGGGGATTGCTCATCAGTATGCAGATGGCTGTTTACTTTGTTATGCTGATGGTCGCTGGTATCGATGTTGTCTGGGTTTTGCAGAGGTAAATACACAGCAAACCTGCAGCTGGTTTTTGTCTTGTTGGCTTTGCCGTTCGCCATTTTAAATCGGGAGTTGGCCACTTTAGGTTTTAGTTCGCTACAACCCCCCAGCTCTCTTGCCATTCGTACCCCACTCATCGACCTGGGGCTTTATCTATCCACCCTCGGTTCCAGGACACAATTAAAATCTCCTCCCATGCGTGGCCAAATCCGGGATTGCTGCCAGCAACCCCCTCATAAAACCCACATCATCCCAATTTGGAGCATACACATTTACCAACACTACCGGTGCCCCTTCCAATACCCCACTCACAATCACATATCTCCCACCTGGATCGCTCACCTCCTTCGCACTCATGAATCCCATTTTTTTGCTCATTGAAATCGCCACACCCCTCAATTTCAAATCAAACCCCGAGTGAAAAACCTGCCCGAACCTTAACCTAACCTTATCCTTCACATGGAGGTGTTTCTCCTGCAAAAAGACAAACCCGATTTCAAGCTCCTGAGGTGCACGAACACCCACAACCGTTTAACCAGCCCATTCAGTCCCCGAACGTTCCACGTTACCAACCTTACCGGAGCTTTGCGCCTCCAATCCCCTCTACCGTCCATCATCTTCCCCACTTAACTCCTGGCCCTTTAATTCCACTCTGTACCTAGCCCATCCCAGATGGCCCCTTTCTTCGCCCTTGACCATGTCATCTCTCACCCCCGCCGCGTCACAGAAACCCCCCCCCCCCACTTTTACCCTTCCCCTTCCCCCCCCTCCCCACTTCCCCTTTCCCCCTCCCCCCGGCCACCCCTCTTGGCCTTCTCCCCCACCACCTCACTTCCGTTCACCAGTATTTTTGGCATTACAAACAACAACAGTATAAAAACAATGTACAAAGAGCAATAAACATAGTGCAAACACCGACTCCCATCCCTCCAAGACCCGCCTATTTAACCCCATATTCTACGCAACCCTAGCACCCCCTCCCCCCCTACCCCCCCCCCCCCCCCCCCCGCCCCTGCTGACGATGAATTCTCCGCGAAGAAGTCAATGAGTGGTTGCCACCTCCGGGCGGACCCTACCACTGACCCTCTCAAGGCGAACTTAATCTTCTCTAGGCCGAGAAAGGTCGCCATGTCGGCTAACCAGGCCTCCGACTTCGGGGGCTTTGTGTCCCTTCAAGCTAATAATATCCGTCTCCAGGCTACCAGGGAGGCAAAGGCCAGAACATCTGCATCCAGGGGCTGTTTAGCACAGGGCCAAATCGCTGGCTTTGAAAGCAGACCAAGGCAGGCCAGCAGCACGGTTCGATTCCCGTAACAGCCTCCCCGAACAGGCGCCAGAATGTGGCGACTAGGGGCTTTTCACAGTAACTTCATTTGAAGCCTACTTGTGACAATAAGCGTTTTCATTTCATTTCATTTCTCCTCCTGGATTCCCGGATCTTCCTGTGAATTTCTGTTTCCCTCAGTCCGGATGAAATGATCATTCGAACACCAAGTTACTTCAACGTACGTTTATTCACGGCCGGGACTTGAGCACTGTACATCAGAGTGTCTATAGATGCAAGTCGAAGTTAATACAACACGGGGAGAATGTGCAGACTCCGCACAGACAGTGACCCAGCAGAGAATCGAACCTGGGACCCTGGCGCTGTGAAGCCACAGTGCTAGCCACATGTGCTACCGTGCTGCCCTTTTAAGGAGGCGGGCGGCCTTCGGCCGAATAAAGACGGCACTGTATGACAGCAATGTGCGGTTCGGCATTGTGTAACCAGCTAAGATGAGGATGACCTACAACTCCAAAGACTTTTATTTTGAGATGGTGGGAGCGGCGGAGGCATTTGTGAAAGCAGAAGGACTGGGGCAGAAGTGAGAAATGGGACTGAGGATTGGACTTGGACTGAGGGTAGGGGGATGGAGGAGTGTATGTAGCTCTATTTTTCACTGCATGTTATATGTGTTAAATGAGTTGAAGTTGCCCGTTTGGACAAGGTAAGATTTGGGATTTTCTTTTGCGATGATGGTTCTTTGGGATTTGTGTGTTTACACTGGGGTTGTGAATTGAAGGGGATTTCTTTGTTTTCCTGGGACCAGGCAGGAGGGAGGGGATTGGAGGGGAGTGAGGCTTGGGCAGGGGCCTCCACACTGGCTAGCTCAAGGTGGCCAGTGAGTGCGGTGGGGGGAGGGGTTGCAGCCATCAGAGCCTGGTAGAACAGGTTTCAATGGGCCTCGGAAGTGTGAAAAGTTGGGGGAGGAGACCGATACTTGGTGAGGTGTTTTCAGGACACGCGACAACGCAGAATCGCCGAGCAGAAACTTACAGCCAAGTTCCGCACACATGAGTACGGCCTCAACCGGGAGTTTGGATTCACGTTGCATTACATTCACCCCCACCATCTGGCCTGGCCTTATGAAATCCTACCAACTGTCATGGCTTGAGACAATTCACATCTCTTTAACCTGTGATTATCTCTCTCTCTGGATCTGTAAAGACGTAATTACCTGCAAATGCTCTCATTCAAAGTATCGTCTTGCATCTTTGAAATTGTCTGTATGATACCTTCTCAGAGGGGCGGAGCCACAGGCTGAGCCAACAACAACATCAACACAACAACAATAACAATGAGTAAATACAATATATACACCAGCCATATGTGGCTCACCAAATTCACCCCCTGTTAAAAAAAGTCCGGCGGGGTGAAGTGGACTCACAGGTTCGGTCTCACAGGAGGGGGTATTGTCCGCATCATGAGGGCAGAGGTGAAAAACAAAATAGGACCACGTCTTAAATCCTCTAAAGACAAAATACTGCAAATAAGCCGAGTCAGGTTCTTTCCATGACAACATATCTGATCAGAAGTTATGACTGTATTGACATTTTTGAACAAGGTCTGTTTTTGTAAAATGATACAGCTTTTGTATAAATATTGAACGTTTTCTCCATGTCTTTGCGAGCTTGAGAAAGAATGAGCAGGTTTGCCTTAACAGCTCTCTCTCTCTCTAATCTGTAGCCATACTGCATGCAGACTTTGGTCAATAAAGACGAAGTTAGTTTTATCGAAACCAAGTTTTAAAGTTGTTTTTTTCACAGTCTTGAAGTAGGAAATATTTTAAAAGACGACAGCCCTCCTTTAAGACGTGGTCCTATTTTATTTTTCACCTCTGCCCTCATGATGCCTTGACGCAGACGGACCTAGGTCATGAGGAGGTTGTGTTATTAGGACATTCCTAGATCGTGGCTTTGTTATCAGGTTTTACTAAGGTCAGGCACTATTTTCCCTCCTCTGGCCTTGTATGATATGATTATGTGGATTCTTAGCTTTGTCTAGTTTGTCAGGGTCTGGTCTTGGCACTTAGCTGACACAGCTTTCTTATACTTGGTTACATAAGTTGGCTATTTTTCCCATCATGCTATTGCTGAGTTTGTACACTTTCACATGAGGATTTACCTTCAAACAGCTGCTCCCAATCCACATTCCCCAGCTCCTGCCGAATTTTGGTATAGTTGGCCTTATCCCAATTTAGTACTCTTCCTTTAGGACCACACTCGTCTTTGCCCATGAGTATTCTAAAACTTACGGAATTGTGATCACTATTCCCAAAGTAATCCCCGACTGAAACTTCAACCACCTGGCCGGGCTCATTCACCAACACCAGGTCCACTATGGCCCCTTCCCGAGTTGGACTATTTACATACTGCTCTAGAAAACCCTCCTGGATGCACCTTACAAATTCTGCTCCATCTAGAACTCTAACACTAAGTGTATCCCAGTCAATGTTAGGAAAATTAAAATCTCCTATCACCACCACCCTGTTGCTCCTACATCTTTCCATAATCTGTTTACACATTTGTACCTCTATCTCACGCTCGCTGTTGGGAGGTCTGTAGTACAGCCCCAACATTGTTACCGCACCCTTCCTATTTCTGAGCTCTGCCCATATCGACTCACTGCCCGAATCCTCCATAGTGCCCTCCTTCAGCACAGCTGTGATAACCTCTCTGACCAGTAATGCAACTCCTCCACCCCTTTTACCTCCCTCTCTATCCCGCCTGAAGCATCGATATCCTGGGATATTTAGTTGCCAATCATGCCCTTCCCTCAACCAAGTCTCAGTAATAGCAATAACATCATACTCCCAGGTACTAATCCAAGCCCTAAGTTCATCTGCATTACCTACTACACTTCTTGCATTAAAACAAATGCACCTCAGACTACCAGTCCCTTTGCATTCATCATCTGCTCCCTGACTACTCATTCCCTTAGTCACGCTGACTTCATGATCTAGTTACTTACAGGCTTTAGTCCATCTTCAATATGTAACATTACTTCAAATTGTTGCGTATCTGCATACTTGTGTATGTTAAAGAATGCGATATGGTGCTTTATCAAAGCCAGCAAAAAACTGTTTTTATGCTGGCTTGGCTATTGTAACAACGGAGACTTGCAAAATGTAATTCAAAGTCTGTTTTAATCTAGTAAACTGCTTATTGTCACAAGTAGGCTTCAAATGAAGTTACTGTGAAAAGCCCCTAGTCGCCACATTCCGGCACCTGTTTGGGGAGGCTGGTATGGGAATTGAACAGTGCTGCTGGCCTGCCTTGGTCTGCTTTCAAAGCCAGCGATTTAGTCCTGTGCTAAACAGGCCCTGTATCTAGTAAAGTGAATTATGCTGGATTTTATGAAATTGTTATGTTTTGAGAATGTTGGAATCAAATATATTTGATTCGATGTTTTATAAACTGTCCATTTTAAAAATCCAGCAATAATCTAAAATGTTTCAGCCTGTTTAAGTTATGGAATGTGGTTCAGGTTGTTATCACGAGTGGCCTGAAATCAGAACAATAGAGTCTTTATTCCTGCCATCTCGTTGCCATGGAATTCAGCCCTTGTCCTTGGAGAAATGTATCAGACTTCTCGGTTTCTTTCAAACTATGTATTTAGAAAATGATTAAATGAATTTGCAGAATATGTGTTTTTAATCCTTAATTTAAAACTGGGGCTTAATATCTACGCTTAAACAGCTATCTTTTACCTATATTAGGTGTATTAGAAATACCTGGCTTCTACAACCCCCAAGGACATTGGTTCCAGTCCGGCCCAGGTGTAGACCATCCAATTTGTAGTAGTCCCACCTCCCCCAGAACCGGTCCCAATGTCCCAAAAATCTGATCCCCTCCCTCCTGCACCATCTCTCAAGTGAATCATTTATCCTGCCTATTCTTTCATTTCTACTCTGACTACCACGTGGCACTGGTAGCAATCCTGAGATTACTACCTCTGAGGTCCGACTTTTCAACTTGGCTCCTAACTCCCTAAATTCTGCTTGTAGGACCTCATCCCGTTTTTTACCTATATCATTGGTACCTATATGCACCACGACAACTGGCTGTTCACCCTCCCCTTCAGAATGTTCTGCAGCCGATCTGAGACATCCCTGACCCGTGCACCTGGGAGGCAACATACCATTCGGGAGTCTCGTTTTCGACCACAGAACTGTCTATCTACTCCCTTTACAATTGAATCCCCTATGACTATAGCCCTTCCACTCTTTTTCCCGCCCTTCTGTACAGCAGAGCCAGCCACGGTGCCATGAACCTGGCTACTGCTGCCTTCCCCTGGAGAGCCATCTCCCCAACAGTATCCAAAACGGTATACCTGTTTTGGAGGGAGATGACCGCAGGGGACATCTGCACTGCCTTCCTGCTTTTTCTCTGCCTTTTGGTCACCCATTCCCTTTCTCCCTCAGCAATCCTAATCTGTGGTGTGACCAATTCGCTAAACGTGCTATCCACGACCACCTCAGTATCGCGGATGCTCCAAAGTGAGTCCATCCACAGCTCCAGAGCCGTCATGCGGTCTAACAAGAGCTGCAGTTGGACACACATCCTGCACGTGAAGGAGCCAGGGACATCAGCCATGTCCCTGAGCTCCCACATTTAGCAAGAGGAGCATAACATGG
The DNA here is from genome assembly GCF_047496885.1 of Scyliorhinus torazame. Taxonomy (NCBI): domain Eukaryota; kingdom Metazoa; phylum Chordata; class Chondrichthyes; order Carcharhiniformes; family Scyliorhinidae; genus Scyliorhinus; species Scyliorhinus torazame. The sequence goes on along the minus strand of NC_092714.1, from coordinate 166,865,877 downwards.
GTCTGAGATCTCCTGCCATTTTTAATCTTAAGCTTAACTTAGTCCAGCTATAATATCAAATAATAGATAAATGAAAAAGGGGAAAAAAAGAAAAAATTGTTACCAATCACACGATGAAAAAAAAATAGAAATAGAAAAGCCTTACCTTATTAACACACCTCAGGGAAAAGAAAAACTACTTACCAGTTACCAGCCAATCACTTACCTGCTGGCTGTGACATCACGGTTCAACTTCTTTCTACTTGTACCTGCCCTCGAGTCTCCCTCTTGATCTTTACTCAGCTGGGATCCTTACAGTGATTGTTTTTTTTTGGTTATTACGCACTTCCGAGAATTGGTTCCCATTGAACATTGGGGGGGGGGGGAGGAGAGTTGGCGGTATTGTTCTCTTTGGTTACACTGTTTACGGATTGATTGTTAATTTGTGTTTTTTTTTACTGACTATTCCTGACATGTTCGAGACCCCCCCCCCCCCCCCCCCCGCCCCCGGGGTTGGATCCCCGCTACAACGAAGGCCAAACAACAACCAGGAGCGTGATTAAGCGGTGCTTTGGCCTTCTGAAGGTGTGGTTCAGGTGCCTGGACCACTCTTGAGGGGCTCTCTAGAATGATGCTGAGAGAGTCGCCCTCATCGTGGCGACCTGCTGCATCCTCCACAATATCAAACAGCAGAGGGGCGATGTGTTAGAGGGGGAGGAGGAACCCCAGACCTCTTCTGACGAGGAGGATGCACGGTGTCGTGGTTAATCACCCTGGGGTAACACGGACTGCAACTGAATGCAGTTGTACTTGAAAGTAGACTCCAAACTTTGATGTTGGTTCAATACGCTTTATTGAACTTGTTAAGCAGTGCACACAGTTCGCTGTGGGTTTGACACTCTACTAATCTAAGCGTGCTTGCTATGACTAACTAGACCAGAGTGTAGATTCTGCTTGTAGGACCTCTACACTGCCACGTGTAGAAGGTGCTAACTGATATGTGAACCCTGACTGTCACTACAATTGTCACCAGTGGAAAGAGGCAGAGTGTTGATGCCTCGTGTGTTTTATAGTGTGAGACCACCTTCTAGTGTTCAGCCTGGTGATTGTAGTGTTCTGTCCTGTATGTTGATTGGCTGTACTGGGTGTCTGTCACTGCCTGGCTGTATCTCATTATGTACATGAGTGCATATCATGACATCTCCCCTTTTTAAAAAAAAAAATGTTGGTTGCTTGGAGCATATGCGACTGTATTTACAAGTATAACTATTTACATTAAATGGCGAGTGGATGAATATAAACATAAGAGGTGTCTAGCGTGCAGATACAGAACAAAACTTACAAGATAAATGTCTAGAAGTCCAATCTTTGGGGATTGCGTCTGATCCTTGTCGGCCGCCTGAGAGGAGGAGGTGGGGACAATGGTGCCTTGACAGGCGGGATTGCTGCCAGATTGGTGGCCTCGTGGTGTGAGGTGTCCGGAGGAAACATAACAACATATGGAAAAGTAGGATCTGGTGGTGGGCAGGCAACTTTGTGCAGTGCCCTTCTGTTGAACATAGAACATAGAACATTACAGTGCAGTACAGGCCCTTTGGCCCTCGATGTTGCGCCGACCTGTGAAACCACTCTAAAACCCATCTACACTATTCCCTTATTGTCCATATGTCTATCCAATGACCATTTGAATACCCTTAGTGTTGGCGAGTCCACTACTGTTGCAGGCAAGGCATTCCACGCCCTTACTACTCTCTGAGTAAAGAACCTACCTCTGACATCTGTCTTATATCTATCTCCCCTCACTTTAAAGGTATGTCCCCTCATGCTAGGCATCATCATCCGAGGAAAAAGGCTCTCACTGTCCACCCTATCCAATCCTCTGATCATCTTGTATGCCTCAATTAAGTCACCTCTTAACCTTCTTCTTGTCATGATATTCAAACACACACATCATGATAGACAGACCAACAGACAAATCAGCACACACAACACGACAGCCAATCACAGACAAGGACAGAGACAGTATAAGAGAAGAAACACGACACCTGGTGGTCAGTCCATCTAGAGACCAGGACAAGGACAGGACCTGATTAACAACACACTCAGGGAGTCACCACGTGCAGAGTATCAAGACAGAACTGTAAATAGCATGTTAGAATAAAACAGCATTGTCCCAAATAAAACCGTGTTGGCTCATCTGTACATCAGAGCACCCAACACCACACTTCTCTCTAACGAAAACAGACTCAAGTCCCTCAGCCTTTCCTCATAAGATCTTCCCTCCATACCAGGCAACATTCTGGCAAATCTCCTCTGCACCCTTTCCAATGCTTCCACGTCCTTCTTATAATGCGGCGACCAGAATTGCACGCAATACTCCAAATGCGGCCGCACCAGAGTGTTGTATAGCTGCAACATGACCTCATGGCTCCTAAACTCAATCCCTCCACCAATAAAAGCTAACACACCGTACACCTTCTTAACAACCCTCTCAACCTGGGTGGCAACTTTCAGGGATCTATGTACATGGACACCGAGATCTCTCTGCTCATCCACACTGCCAAGAATCTTACCATTAGCCCAGTACTCAGTCTTCCTGTTATTCCTTCCAAAATGAATCACCTCACACTTTTCTGCATTAAACTCCATTTGCCACCTCTCAGCCCAGCGCTGCAGCTTATCTATGTCCCTCTGTAACTTGTAACATCCTTCCGCACTGTCCACAACTCCACCGACTTTAGTGTCATCTGCAAATTTACTCACCCATCCTTCTACACCCTCCTCCAGGTCATTTATAAAAATGACAAACAGCAGTGGCCCCAAAACAGATCCTTGTGGTACACCACTAGTAACTGGACTCCAGTCTGAACATTTCCCATCAACCACCACCCTTTGTCTTCTTCCATCTAGCCAATTTCTGATCCAAACTGCTAAATCACCCTGAATCCCATGCGCCTGACAATGGAGCCATCAGCCATATGAACCACAAACGATCTGGGTGCAGCCTGTCGAACAACAACAGCTGGAGCTGACCAGCCTCCATCAGGTAGCTTGATCCGAACAGCATCTTCCGGAGATAGCACAGGCAAATCTGTAGCATGAGCATCGTACGTCAGCTTTTGCCGGTTCCTGAGTTGCTGCACCTTTTGCAGCACTGGGAGGTGATCCAGGTCGGGAAAGTGTATGGCTGGAACAGTCGTCCGCAGGTCTCTATTCATGAGGAGTTGAGCCGGAGACATACCGGTGGTCGGAGGGGTTGCCCTGTACACCAACAGCGCAAGGTTGAAGTCAGAAGCAGAGTCCGCAGCCTTGCAGAGCAGTTGCTTCATTATATGGACCCCTTTCTCAACCTTCCCGTTGGACTGCGGGTAGTGTGGGCCTGAGGTAATGTGATTAAATTGGTATGACTTGGCGAAATTGGACCACTCTCGGTCCCCTGTGGAAGCAGGGACTATTGGCACTGACAGTGAGTGGAATACCATGCCTGGCAAATGTCTCCTTGCAGGCCTTGATGACTGTCCTTGATGTGAGATCTGACAGCTTCACAACTTCCGGGTAATTTGAGAAGTAATCTATGATGAGTACATAGGGGCTGGTTTAGCACACTGGGCTAAATCGCTGGCTTTGATAGCAGACCAAGGCAAGCCAGCAGCATGGTTCAATTCCTGTACCAGCCTCCCCGAACAGGTGCCGGAATGTGGCAACTAGAGGCTTTTCACAGTAACTTCATTTGAAGCCTACTTGTGACAATAAGCGATTTTCATTTCACATAGTCACGCCCATTGGCGTGAAAAAGGTCTATTCCCACCTTGGACTACGGAGAGGTCACAATCTCGTGTTGCTGGAGTGGAAGGGCTAAGATATTACGGTGGAGGATCGAACTCTCCACCTACAATTATACTATCTTCTCCCGGCCAGGTAAGCTCAATGATCCTCCTGATGCCCTGTCCCGTCTGTACATTTCTTTGTTCTTTGTTCTTTGTTCTTTGTTTCTTTTGTTTGAGCAGGCTGGAAACGCTGGCAGGTCGCACAATTGCGGACCATGTTGGATATGTCCTGGCTGATTCCAGGCCAATAGACAGCCTACCGGGCCCTGCGCCTACACTTTTCGACACCTAGGTGTCCCTCGTGGATTTGTTTGAGCACTAAGCTCTGCAGACTGTGAGGAATAACGATACGATCTAGCTTGAGGTGGATCCCCTCGACAACTGTCAGGTCGTCCTTCACATTAAAGAACTGTGTTTTGCCAGCCATTTGCAAGGTGGTGCATTACACGCTGCAGAAGGGAGTCTTTGGCAGTCTCTTCCCGAATGCTGATCACTCTTTCATCTGAGGCCGGGAGGTTGCTGGCACACAGCTGCACCTATGCCTCAATCTGGTGGATGAAGTCAACCTGTACGCAGGGCGAGGTGATGGAGCGGGACAGGGCATCCGCAATTATCAGCTCCGTGCCTGGTGTGTATACTAACTCAAAATCGTACCTTCGGAGTCGAAGGAGAATGCGCTGAAGCCTGGGCGTCATGTCATTCAAGTCCTTATGAATGATATGGACCAAGGGTCTGTGGTCAGTCTCCACTGTGAAGGTTGGTAGACCGTAGACGTAGTCATGGAACTTTACAATGCCGGTTAGGAGGCCCAGGCACTCTTTTTCTATCTGGGCATACCTCTGTTCAGTAGGAGTCATGGCCCTTGACACATAAGCAACTGGAGCCCAGGACGAGGAGTCATCCCTCTGGAAGAGGCACCAATGCCGTCCTGGCTTGCGTCCGTGGAGATTTTTGTTTTCCTGCCCGGGTCAAAAAATGCAAGTACCGGAGCAGTGGTGAGCTTTGCTTTGAGCTCGAGCCACTCTGCTTGATGTGTGGGTAGCCACTGGAATGCAGTGGACTTCTTCACCAGATGCCTGAGAGCCGTGGTGTGTGAGGTCATGTTGGGAATGAATTTTCCCAAGACGTTCACCATTCCGAGGAAACATAGTACTGCCTTTTTGTTTTCCGGGGTCTTCATGGCGTTAATGGCCTTGATCTTGTCCGAATCTGGTCGCACACTCTGCTGGGATATCTGGTCACCCAAGAGCTTGATGGTTGACATGCCAAAGGAGCACTTGGCTTTGTTCAGCTTGAGGCCGTTTGCATGGACACGTCGAAAGACTTGTTTGAGACGAGATATGTGTCCCTCGGGGGTCGTGGACCATATGATTACATCATCTACGTAGACATGCACACCCTCAATGCCCTCCATCATCTGCTCCATGATCCTGTGGAAGATTTCAGAGGCTGAGACAATGCCGAACAGCATACGGTTATAACAGCACCTGCCAAATGGTGTGTTGAATGTGCAGAGCTTCCTGCTGGACTCGTCCAGTTGCATCTGTTAGAAACCACACGATGCATCTCGTTTCGTGAAGAATTTGGCGTGTGCCATCTCACTGATCAGTTCCTCCCGCTTCGGGATCGGGTAGTGTTCCCGCATTATGTTCTGGTTAAGATCTTTGGGATCTATGCATATTCGCAACTCTCTTAAGGGCTTCTTCACACAGACCATCGAGCTGACCCAGTCAGTCGGTTCTGTCACTTTGGAGATGATGCCCTGGTCTTGGAGCTCCTGTAGCTGCGCCTTTAAACGTTCCTTCAGAGGAGTCGGCAGCTGGCGTGGTGCATGAATTACAGGCGTGGCATCAAAAAACAACAAAGAACAAAGAAATGTACAGCACAGGAACAGGCCCTTCGGCCCTCCAAGCCTGTGCCGACCATGCTGCCCGACTAAACTACAATCTTCTACACTTCCTGGGTCCGTATCCCTCTATTCCCATCCTATTCATGTATTTGTCAAGATGCCCCTTAAATGTCACTATCGTCCCTGCATCCACTACCTCCTCCGGTAGCGAGTTCCAGGCACCCACTACCCTCTACGTAAAAAACTTGCCTCGTACATCTACACTAAACCTTGCCCCTCTTCACCTTAAACCTATGCCCCCTAGTAATTGACCCCACTACCCTGGAGAAAAGCCTCTGACTATCCACTCTGTCTATGCCCCTCATAATTTTGTAGACCTCTATCAGGTCTCCCCTCAACCTCCTTCGTTCCAGTGAGAACAAACCGAGTTTATTCAACCGTTCCTCATAGCTAATGCCCTCCATACCAGGCAACATTCTGGTAAATCTCTTCTGCACCCTCTCTAAAGCCTCCACATCCTTCTGGTAGTGTGGCGACCAGAATTGAACACTATACTCCAAGTGTGGCCTAACTAAGGTTCTATACAGCCACAACATGACTTGCCAATTCTTATACTCAATGCCCCGGCCAATGAAGGCAAGCATACCGTATGCCTTCTTAACTACCTTCTCCACCTGTGTTGCCCCTTTCAATGACCTGTGGACCTGTACTCCTAGATCTCTTTGACTTTCAATACTCTTGAGGGTTCTACCATTCACTGTATATTCCCTACCTGCATTCGACCTTCCAAAATGCATTACCTCACATTTGTCCGGATTAAACTCCATTTGCCATCTCTCCGCCCAAGTCTCCAAACAATCTAAATCCTGCTGTATCCTCTGACAGTCCTCATCGCTATCCGCAATTCCACCAACCTTTGTGTCGTCTGCAAACTTACTAATCAGACCAGTTACATTTTCCTCCAAATCATTTATATATACTACAAAGAGCAAAGGTCCCAGCACTGATCCCTGTGGAACACCATTGGTCACAGCACTCCAATTAGAAAATCATCCTTCCATTGCTACTCTCTGCCTTCTATGACCTAGCCAGTTCTGTATCCACCTTGCCAGCTCAGGCCTGAGTAGGATCTTGTAGTAGTATGGCAGAGTGCACATTCCATCAAACACATCCGGATATTGAGCAAGGATGTCATCAATGTCAGCCTGAAGATCCACATTGGAAGAAGACATGGCATGGACTCACTGTACGAGGTTGAGTAGCTTGCATGCACGGGCACCAAGCAGAGATGCTTTATCAGGCTTGACGATTTCGAACCGCAGTGTGACATTGATGGTCTTGTTGAAGATGAATAGATGTCAAGATCCTCGTGCAGTTATGGCATTGCCATTATAATCGAGGAGCTGGCAGGCTGGCGGACGAATTTTGGGTTGCTTTTTAATGCGGTCAAAATCAGCTTGAGAGATGAGATTGGCAGAAGCACCAATGTCCAGCTTGAACTGGATCCTGCATTGATGTACGGGTATGACAGCACGCCATTCGTCCGCAGAATCCACGTTGAGGATAGATAGGTGTCTTGCTGAATTTGAGGAGGCAAACTCACATGTAGTGATGATGCCCACACGATAGGGGGACTCCAGGCAGCCGTCCTCTGGATCCGTAGTGCTACCAGAATCAGAATCCAGTAACATATCGAACGCACTTGCGTTGGAATTGGGATCGCTGGCCCTTGACTGGTGGTGCAGACCTGCACAAGGCTGCATAATGTCCAGGCTTCCTGCAATTTAAACATCACCTGCCTTTTGCAGGGCATTGCCGCTTTAAGTGGGCGGTGCCGCAGTTCGGGGACGTCATGACATTGACGTTGTTACGCTCCGTGCGTCGTCGCACATGCAGTGCGGTCAGCCGACGTTCGCACCTGCACAGTTTGGTTTTCGGCAGCTTCATTCTCCCGTTCGTGTTGCGCATGCGTGGTTCCCCAGTAAAAACGCGCGAAATGGCCGCTTTCATCGATATGAGGCGCTGCATCCAGGCGATGGCCTGTACACTCTCTGCCTCGTGGGAGGCAAGTTTTTCGTATTCTGCCGATTTGAAACAGGAGTACCGATTTTGCGCATGCTCATGCACTATACACGTCTCGATTGCGATTGGCAGGGTCATGTGCTTAATTTTGAGGAGTTGCTCCCACAAGGAATCGGAGTGCACCCCAAACACGATCTGATCCCTGATGATGGAATCAACAGTGTCACCATAATTGCAGGACTGCGCTAATACACAGAGATGAGCTAGAAAGGATTGGAAAGGTTCATCCTTACACTGAAGGAGTTGCTGGAAGATACAGCGCTCAAAGCTCTCGCTTGTTTCGACTTCACAGTGACTGTCGAACTTCTCCAAAACGTTCTTGAATTTGGTCTTGTCCTGGCCGTCGGTAAAATCTAGATGGCTTGGTCCCTGGCAGTTGATAGGAGCAGCTTGATTTTTCTGGCATCGAACGCATCCTCGAGGCCTGAGGCCTCAATGTAGAGAAGGAACCTTTGCTTGAAGACCCGCCAGTTGGCGCTGAGATTGCCGAAGATCCATAGCTGTGGAGGGGCCTGGATCTTCTCCATGCCGCTGGAAGGTACTTGCTGGTTGTCACGGAATCACTCGAGGTAAACCACTTAGATATAGTAGACTACTAGTACCATGTCGTGTTAATCACCCTGGGGTAACACGGACTGCAACTGGTTTCGCGGCAGCGGTGCGCAGGGGCCTTCTGGGAGGTGAGTAGTGTATTTAAAAGCCTTGCCTGGTCCCGTGTCTGTTCTTCTTTTCTGTTTTATTTGTTTTTATATAAGGCGGGAACCGGAAGTTCGACCCGCGGACCTCTGGGAAGTACCCCCCCCCACCAACTAATAAATTCTGGTGGAGAGGAAACCCGAGACACTACACATGTAGTGTCTCCCACCCGCCCTCCTCCTCTAACCTAATAATAAGACCCATTGGTGTAAGGTAAGTGCCATATTATATTATTATATTATTAGCATTGTGCAGGTCAAGGATCGGAGGTGGAGGAGCAGTCTCTGTCAGCGAGAGAACCTGAGAACATCTCAGACACTAAGAAGGTAAGTAAGTGATTTTTACTTTTATACCTTTTTTCAAATTGTGTGTGTCGGGGGGAAACTAAAGTGACATCACAGAAAAGCTGTGGCCAGAGTGGCTGGTTGGGATTCTAACCTAAATTTAAAAAAATTTGAGTATTTGGGAACTAATTAAACATAATAACTTAATTATAATTTAGAGGATATCTAAGCCAGAGATCGGAGAGTATTATAGTTAGCTATCGCATTTCTATTAGAAATCTAGTGCTAGGAAACAGATAGTTGACAGTAACTTTGAAATTTAAAAAAAAAGTATTAAAAAAAAAAAATTCAAATTTTAATTAATTGACGCAATGTCAGTTAGAGGGGTGCTGTGCTCTGACTGTGAGATGTGGCAGGTCCGGGAGGCTTCCAGCGTCCCGGATGGCTTCATCTGCAGAAAGTGCACCCAACTGGAGCTCCTCACAGACTGCATGGTTCGGTTGGAGCAGCAATTGGATGCACTTAGGAGCATGCAGGTGGCGGAAAGCGTCATAGATCGCAGTTATGTAAATGTGGTCACACCCAAGGTGCAGGCAGAGAAATGGGTGACCACCAGAAAGGGCAGGCAGTCAGTGCAGGAATCCCCTGTGGTTGTCCCCCTCTCGAACAGATATACCCCTTTGGATACTGTCGGGGGGGATAGCCTATCAGGGGAAAACAGCAGCAGCCAGAGCAGTGGCACCACGGCTGGCTCTGATGTTCAGAAGGGAGGGTCAAAGCGCAGAAGAGTAATAGTAATAGGGGACTCTATAGTCAGGGGCACAGATAGGCGCTTCTGTGGACGTGAAAGAGACTCCAGGATGGTATGTTGCCTCCCTGGTGCCAGGGTCCAGGATGTCTCCGAACGGGTAGAGGGAATCCTCAAGGGGGAGGGCAAACAGGCAGAGGTCGTTGTACATATTGGTACTAACGACATAGGCAGGAAGGGGCATGAGGTCCTGCAGCAGGAGTTCAGGGAGCTAGGCAGAAAGTTAAAAGACAGGACCTCGAGGGTTGTAATCTCGGGATTACTCCCTGTGCCACGTGCCAGTGAGGCTAGAAATAGGAAGATAGAGCAGATAAACACGTGGCTAAACAGCTGGTGTAGGAGGGAGGGTTTCCATTATCTGGACCACTGGGAGCTCTTCCGGGGCAGGTGTGACCTGTATAAGAAGGACGGGTTGCATCTAAACCGGAGAGGTATAAATATCCTGGCCGCGAGGTTTGCTAGTGTCACACGGGAGGGTTTGAACTAGTATGGCAGGGGGGTGGGCACGGGAGCAATAGGTCAGAAGGTGAGAGCATTGAGGGAGAACTAGGGAATAGGGACAGTGTGGCTCTGAGGCAGAGCAGACGGGGAGAAGTTGCTGAACACAGCGGGTCTGGTGGCCTGAAGTGCATATGTTTTAATGCAAGGAGCATTACGGGTAAGGCAGATGAACTTAGAGCTTGGATTACTACTTGGAACTATGATGTTGTTGCCATTACAGAGACCTGGTTGAGGGAAGGGCAGGATTGGCAGCTAAACGTTCCAGGATTTAGATGTTTCAGGCGGGATAGAGGGGGATGTAAAAGGGGAGGTGGAGTTGCGCTACTTGTTCGGGAGAATATCACAGCTATACTGCGAGAGGACACCTCAGAGGGCAGTGAGGCTATATGGGTAGAGATCAGGAATAAGAAGGGTGCAGTCACAATGTTGGGGGTATACTACAGGCCTCCCAACAGCCAGCGGGAGATAGAGGAGCAGATAGGTAGACAGATTTTGGAAAAGAGTAAAAACAACAGGGTTGTGGTGATGGGAGACTTCAACTTCCCCAATATTGACTGGGACTCACTTAGTGCCAGGGGCTTAGACGGGGCGGAGTTTGTAAGGAGCATCCAGGAGGGCTTCTTAAAACAATATGTAAACAGTCCAACTAGAGAAGGGGCGGTACTGGACCTGGTATTGGGGAATGAGCCCGGCCAGGTGGTAGATGTTTCAGTAGGGGAGCATTTCGGTAACAGTGACCACAATTCAGTAAGTTTTAAAGTACTGGTGGACAAGGATAAGAGTGGTCCGAGGATGAATGTGCTAAATTGGGGGAAGGCTAATTATAACAATATTAGGCGGGAACTGAAGAACATAGATTGGGGACGGATGTTTGAGGGCAAATCAACATCTGACATGTGAGAGGCTTTCAAGTGTCAGTTGAAAGGAATACAGGACCGGCATGTTCCTGTGAGGAAGAAAGATAAATACGGCAATTTTCGGGAACCTTGGATGACGAGTGATATTGTAGGCCTCGTCAAAAAGAAAAAGGAGGCATTTGTCAGGGCTAAAAGGCTGGGAACAGACGAAGCCTGTGTGGCATATAAGGAAAGTAGGAAGGAACTTAAGCAAGGAGTCAGGAGGGCTAGAAGGGGTCACGAAAAGTCATTAGCAAATAGGGTTAAGGAAAATCCCAAGGCTTTTTACACGTACATAAAAAGCAAGAGGGTAACCAGGGAAAGGGTTGGCCCACTGAAGGATAGGCAAGAGAATCTATGTGTGGAGCCAGAGGAAATGGGCGAGGTACAAAATGAATACTTTGCATCAGTATTCACCAAAGAGAAGGAATTGGTAGATGTTGAGTCTGGAGAAGGGGGTGTAGATAGCCTGGGTCACATTGTGATCCAAAAAGACGAGGTGTTGGGTGTCTTAAAAAATATTAAGGTAGATAAGTCCCCAGGGCCTGATGGGATCTACCCCAGAATACTGAAGGAGGCTGGAGAGGAAATTGCTGAGGCCTTGACAGAAATCTTTGGATCCTCGCTGTCTTCAGGGGATGTCCCGGAGGACTGGAGAATAGCCAATGTTGTTCCTCTGTTTAAGAAGGGTAGCAAGGGTAATCCCAGGAACTACAGGCCGGTGAGCCTTACGTCAGTGGTAGGGAAATTACTGGAGAGAATTCTTAGAGACAGGATCTACTCCCATTTGGAAGCAAATGGACGTATTAGTGAGAGGCAGCACGGTTTTGTGAAGGGGAGGTCGTGTCTCACTAACTTGATAGAGTTTTTCGAGGAGGTCACTAAGATGATTGATGCAGGTAGGGCAGTAGATGTTGTCTATATGGACTTCAGTAAGGCCTTTGACAAGGTCCCTCATGGTAGACTAGTACAAAAGGTGAAGTCACACGGGATCAGGGGTGAACTGGCAAGGTGAATACAGAACTGGCTAGGCCATAGAAGGCAGAGGGTAGCAATGGAGGGATGCTTTTCTAATTGGAGGGCTGTGACCAGTGGTGTTCCACAGGGATCAGTGCTGGGACCTTTGCTGTTTGTAGTATATATAAATGATTTGGAGGAAAATGTAACTGGTTTGATGAGTAAGTTTGCAGACGACACAAAGGTTGGTGGAATTGCGGATAGCGATGAGGACTGTCTGAGGATACAGCAGGATTTAGATTGTCTGGAGACTTGGGCGGAGAGATGGCAGATGGAGTTTAATCCGGACAAATGTGAGGTAATGCATTTTGGAAGGTCTAATGCAGGTAGGGAATATACAGTGAATGGTAGAACCCTCAAGAGTATTGAAAGTCAAAGAGATCTAGGAGTACAGGTCCACAGGTCATTGAAAGGGGCAACACAGGTGGAGAAGGTAGTCAAGAAGGCATACGGCATGCTGGCCTTCATTGGCCGGGGCATTGAGTATAAGAATTGGCAAGTCATGTTGCAGCTGTATAGAACCTTAGTTAGGCCACACTTGGAGTATAGTGTTCAATTCTGGTCGCCACACTACCAGAAGGATGTGGAGGCTTTAGAGAGGGTGCAGAAGAGATTTACCAGAATGTTGCCTGGTATGGAGGGCATAAGCTATGAGGAGCGGTTGAATAAACTCGGTTTGTTCTCACTGGAACGAAGGAGGTTGAGGGGCGACCTGATAGAGGTATACAAAATTATGAGGGGCATAGACAGAGTGGATAGTCAGAGGCTTTTCCCCAGGGTAGAGGGGTCAATTACTAGGGGGCATAGGTTTAAGGTGAGAGGGGCAAGGTTTAGAGTAGATGTACGAGGCAAGTTTTTTACGCAGAGGGTAGTGGGTACCTGGAACTCGCTACCGGAGGAGGTAGTGGAAGCAGGGACGATAGGGACATTTAAGGGGCATCTTGACAAATATATGAATAGGATGGGAATAGAAGGATACGGACCCAGGAAGTGTAGAAGATTGTAGTTTAGTCGGGCAGTATGGTCGGCACGGGCTTGGAGGGCCGAAGGGCCTGTTCCTGTGCTGTACATTTCTTTGTTCTTTGTTCTTTGTTGGATGCAGTTGTACTTGAAAGTAGACTCCAAACTGTGATGTTGGTTCAATACGCTTTATTGAACCTGTTACGCAGTGCACACAGTTCGGTGTGGGTTTGACACTCTGCTAATCTAAGTGTGCTTGCTATGACTAACTAGACCAGACTAGCTCTGAGCCACGTGTAGAAGGTGCTAACTGATATGTACACCCTGACTGTCGCTACAATTGTCACCAGTGGAAAGAGGCAGAGTGTTGATGCCTCGTGTGTTTTATAGTGGGATACCACCTTCTAGCGTTCTGCCTGGTGATTGGTTGTGTTCTGTACTGGGTGTCTGTCACTGCCTGTCTGTATCTCATTTTGTGCGTGAGTGCATATCATGACACAGGGGACGAGGAGGATGCAGGGGACGGGGAGGATGGGCAGGACATGGAGCCCAGGCAGGCAAGGGAGGCTGCACAACATATGTGCCAGGGCCAACAAGCATAGGACGCTCTGATTGCCCCCAGATTCATCATGGGGGGGGGGGGGGGATGGGAGGATATGGCCAGGGGCACGGCACTGCAGTTCCCCCCCCCCTCACACACACCTCCCACACCCGCACAACCCTCCCTCCCCACAATTCCCTCTGTGATACAAATCTGCCACACTACGGGGTGTGGGCCCTGGGCTAACAGTAACAGTAACATCGAGTCTGGTCCATGGGATAAAGGATGATAACAACCCGCTCTGCGATGAGCTGTGGTGCTCCACAATGCTTGACAACATCCGACTCCTGTCCAGGGTCGCACTTTCCACCATCCACCTGGGTGATTCCTGCATGCGAGCTAGCCATTCCATCACACGGTGCTATCGAATCCCTGGGGTAACGGCGGTGGGGACGGCTGGGGTAGGGGGGAGGATGGGGAGCCCAGTCCATCCATAATGTCCGCCCATTCCTTCCGCCCCCCCCCCCCACCCTCTCTGGTCAGCCCAGACCAGCCCACCCCTCACACTCATCTGACAGTGTACCAAGATAATTTGCAACAGTGTAACCGGTGTTTAATGTGACAATCTATATACAGATTTGTGCCCTAGCCCCTACGGGCCCTCATGCTACATCTTGGTGGTTCCCCAGATGGTATAGCAGGAGTGGAGGTGCCCTGTTGTGATTCCTGCCATGCGATCTGGGTCCCTATTGGCAGCTGTCTTTTGGGGCACCCAGGCCTGGATGGGCCCGGCTGCTGCTCGGGTGTCCCAGGTGGCGTGGTGCAACCCTGTTCTGCCCGCTGCCCAGTAGATGCACCAGGGAGAGAGGAGTCCTAGGTGCAGCGGTAATCTGGCATGGGCCCCATCATCTCCTCCTCCCTCGGGGTGCCCAATGTCCTCCGGGCTACTCCATGGGGATGGGGATAGGAGCGGAGCTGTCCCCTGAGGCTCCCCCACCACCTGTCGCTGCCAGTGCAGGAGGCCCGAGCAGCACAGTAGCATCGTGGTTAGCACTATGGCTTCACAGCGCCAGGGTCCCAGGTTTGATTCCTGGCATGGGTCACAGTCTGTGCGGAGTCTGCACGTTCTCCCCGTGCCTGCACGGGTTTCCTCTGGATGCTCCGGTTTCCTCCCACAAGTCCTAAAAGATGTGCTGTTAGGTAATTTGGATATTCTGAATTCTACCTCTGTGTACCCGAACAGGCGCCGGAGTGTGCCGATGAGGGAATATTCACAGTAACTTCATTGAAGTATTAATGTAAGCCTACTTCTGTGTGGTGATCCACTGTAATTGGCATGTAAGGTAGGACCTGCACTACAGGTTCGCCGGTAGCTCCTGCCGGCTGGCTCCGCCCAGGGAGAACTATAAATATGCATGACCTCCAGTGCGCTGCCATTTCGCCAGCTGCAGCAGGAGGCCACGCACCTGACTGTAATAAAGCCACAGTTGTACCCAACTTTAGTCTTTGTGCAATTGATCGTGCATCAATTTATTACAGTCAGATGCGTGGCCTCCTGCTGGCACATGTACCTCGGGAGAGGGCGCCTGGGGGCTCGTTGAGTTTACCGGGGCGATACAAGATCTCGTAATTATAGGTGGAGAGCTCGATTCTCCACCGCAAGATTTTATCATTTTTGATCTTGCCCCGCTGTGTGTTGTTGAACATGAAGGCTACCGACCGTTGGTCCATAAGGAGAGTGAATCTCTTACCGGCCAGGTAATGCCTTCAATGCCGCACAGCTTCAACGATAGCTTGGGCCTCCTTTTCGACGGATCAGTGTCGAATTTCAGAGGCATGAAGGGTGCAGGAAGAATGCCACGGGTCTGCCTGCCTGGTTTAGAGTGGCGGCAAGGGCGACGTCTGAAGCGTCGCTTTCCACTTGGAAAGGCAGTGACTCGTCCACTGCGCGCATCCCGGCCTTGGCGATGTCTGCTCTGATGCGGGCGAAAGCCTGTTGTGTCTCGGCCGCGAGGGGGAATTGGGTGGACTGGATGAGTTGGCGGGCCTTATCCGCATAGTTTGGGACCCACTGAGCGTAGTAGGAAAAGAACCCCAGGCAGCGTTTGGGGGCCTTGGGGCAGGGGAAGTTCCATGAGGGGCCGCATGCGGTCGGGGTCGGGCCTGTTTTGGACTATATAGCCGAGAATGGCTAACCGGGTCGTGCTGAACACACACTTTTCTTTGTTGTAGGTCAGGTTGAGAAGAGTGGCAGTGCGGAGGAATTTATCGAGGTTGGCATCGTGGTCCTGCTGGTCATGGCCGCAGATGGTGACATTATCTAAGTACTGAAAGGTGGCCCGCAAACCGTACTGGTCGACCATTCGGTCCATCTCTCTTTGGAAGACCGAGACCCCATTTGTGACGCTGAAAGGGACCCTAAGGAAGTGGTAGAGGCAACCGTCCGCCTCAAAGGCAGTGTATGGCTGGTCCGACTTCCGGATGGGGAGCTGGTGGTAGGTGGATTTCAGGTCTACCGTTGAGAAGACCCCGTACTGCGCAATCTGATTGACCATATCAGATATGCGTGGGAGGGGGAGACTAAGAAAGATTTTTATTATAACATTGTGCACTTTCAAGGAATTGGATGTAGCTCTTCGGGTTAAAGGGATCAAATGATATGGGGGCAGGGGGGATCTGGGGTTTTGAACTTGATGATCAGCCATGATCATAATGAAAGGCGGAGCAGGCACAAAGAACCGAATGGCCTCCTCCTGCTCCTATTTCGGTGTGTGTTTTTATGTATATTGTCCTGGGTGCCCTGGTCAGGGTGTTACAAAAACAAAGCTTTAACCCATTGTTCAAGTCGAACCACCTGCACTGGTTGTGCTGAGGGGAGGCTCGACCACTCGGTGAGAATACAATATAGCTCCCATCCCTAACCTCTCCTGCCATCACCACCATTGCCATCCCCATTTACTGTCCACACTTCAGTGCTCAGGAACACGTGAAACCTCTCACATCAGTATTCCTGCAATGCTGTTCCCCTCTCCACAGAAGTTGTTTATTTAATTCTGTTGACCCTGACCGTTCGTTTCGCACTGCGCAGCCGCGGCATCCGGGCCCGGCAAACGATTCCATTGCGGAAGTGCCTGTCGGGCGGTTCCTATAGTAACCGAAAGCCGCACCAGCGACATCCGCGCAACTGAGTCAAAGAGATATGAACCGGGGCAAGGTCAGGGGTCACAGGGTGGGGTGAACAGCCCCTATCCCCAACTTTCCCCCACCTCCCCCCTCCCCCTTTCCCCCCCTCTCCCCCTTTCCCCCCTCCCCCTTCCCCCTCCCCCCTTCCCCCCTCCCCCCTTCCCCCCTACCCCCTCCCCCATACCCCGCCCTTCCCCCTCCCACCCCATTCCCCCCCTCCCACCCACCCCCCTTTCCCCCCCTCCCCACCCCCATCCCCTCCCCCCCCCTTTCCCCCCTCCCCTCCCCCTTCCCCCTCCCCACCCCCTCCCCTCCCCTTTCCCCCCCTCCCCCAACCCCCTTCCCCACCCCTCCCCTCCCCCTTTCCCCCTCCCCCCCCTACCCCCTCCCCCCATTCCCCCCACCCCTCCCCCACCCTCCCCCCTCCCCCTCCCCCTCCCCCCCTCCCCATCCCCCCCCTCCCCCTCCCCACCCCCCCCCACACCCCCTCCCCCCCCACCCCCACCCCCCTCCCCCTCCCCCTCCCCCCTTCCCCACCCCACCCCTCCCCCCTCCCCTCCCCCCCTCCCCCTCCCCACCCCTCCCCCTTCCCCCCTCCCCACCCCCTACCCCCCACCCCACCCAACCCCCCCCACCCCTACCCCCCTCCCCCAACCCCACCCCCCCCCAACCCCCCACCCCCCCCCTTTCCCCCCTCCCCTCCCCCTTACCCCCCACCCCCCAACCCCCTCCCCCCCTTCCCCCTCCTCCCCCCTCCCCCCTTCCCCTCCCCCCCTTTCCCCCCCTCCCCTCCCCCTTTCCCCCCCTCCCCTCCCCCTTTCCCCCCTCCCCCTCCCCCTTTCCCCCCTCCTCCCCTCCCCTCCCCTCCCCCTTTCCCCCCCCTCCCCTCCCCCTTTCCCCCCTCCCCTCCCCCTTTCCCCCCTCCCCTCCCCCTTTCCCCCCTCCCTCCCCCTTTCCCCCCTCCCCTCCCCCTTTCCCCCCCTCCCCTCCCCCTTCCCCCCCCCCTCCCCCTTTCCCCCCTCCCCTCCCCTTTCCCCCCCCCCTCCCCCCCCCCCCTCCCCATCCCCCCCACCCTCCCCTTTCCCCCCCTCCCCTCCCCTTCTCCCCCCTCCCCTCCCCCTTTCCCCCCCACCCCTCCCCTTTCCCCCCTCCCCTCCCCCTTTCCCCCCTCCCCTCCCCTTTCCCCCCCTCCCCTCCCCTTTCCCCCTCCCCTCCCCTTTCCCCCCTTCCCCCTCCCCTCCTTCCCCCCCCCCCTTTCCCCCCTCCCCTCCCCTTCCCCCCTTTCCCCCCTCCCCTCCCCTTCCCCCCTTTCCCCCCTCCCCTCCCCCTTCCCCCTCCCCTCCCCCTTTCCCCCCTCCCCTCCCCCTTTCCCCCTCCCCTCCCCCTTTCCCCCCTCCCCTCCCCTTTCCCCCCTCCCCTCCCCCTTTCCCCCCTCCCCTCCCCCTTTCCCCCCTCCCCTCCCCCTTTCCCCCCCTCCCCTCCCCCTTTCCCCCCTCCCCTCCCCCTTTCCCCCCTCCCCTCCCCCTTTCCCCCCTCCCCTCCCCTTTTCCCCCCTCCCCTCCCCTCCCCCTTTCCCCCCTCCCCTCCCCCTTTCCCCCCTCCCCTCCCCCTTTCCCCCCTCCCCCCTTTCCCCCCTCCCCCCTTTCCCCCCTCCCCCCTCCCCCCCCTCCCCCCTTTCCCCCCCTCCCCCCTTTCCCCCCTCCCCCCTTTCCCCCCTCCCCCCCTCCCCCCCTCCCCCCTTTCCCCCCCTCCCCCCTTCCCCCCTCCCCCTTCCCCCCTCCCCCCTTCCCTTTCCCCCCTCCCCCTTTCCCCCCTCCCCCCTTTCCCCCCTCCCCCTTTCCCCCTCCCCCTTTCCCCCCTCCCCCTTTCCCCCCTCCCCCTTTCCCCCCTCCCAATTTCCCCCCTCCCCCTTCCCCCCTTTCCCACCTCCCCTCCCCTTTCCCCCCTCCCCTCCCTTTCCCCCCTCCCCTCCCCTTTCCCCCCTCCCCCTCCCCTTTCCCCCTCCCCTCCCCTTTCCCCCCTCCCCTCCCCCTTTCCCCCCTCCCCTCCCCTTTCCCCCCTCCCCCTCCCCTTTCCCCCTCCCCTCCCCTTTCCCCCCTCCCCTCCCCTTTCCCCCTCCCCTTTCCCCCCTCCCCTCCCCTTTCCCCCTCCCCTTTCCCCCCTCCCCTTTCCCCCCTTCCCCTTTCCCCCCTTCCCCTCCCCCTTTCCCCCCTCTCCCCCGTCCCCCTTTCCCCCCTCTCCCCCGTCCCCCTTTCCCCCTTCCCCCCTCCCCCTTCCCCCCCTTCCTACCTCCCCCTTTCCCCCCCCTCCCCCTTTCCCCCCCCCCTTCCCCCCTCCCCCTTTCCCCCCCTT